>NC_140509.1:20937365-22250365 GCF_964339955.1 Pipistrellus hanaki
TTTATAGATAACTCTCTCTCTTTTAATTCTCACAATACCTGTTCTTTAATAATTATTTTACTGGTGAGAAAAAAATGAATATAACTAATTTGTCAAAATTATCTGGCGTGGATGTGACAGGCCAGGATTTGTACCTGGGCTTGCTTTATTCTAAATCCCATGTACTTAATCACTTTGTTATGCTGCATCAGAAAAATAGGCAATTCTGTTTAGATTCTTTATAGTATGAGGGTTTAGTATGATTTTTACATCTTTATTATTTCCCCCAATAGCTCTGTATACACATTTCCATTTAAATATAATAATTTAAAAGGCAATTTCACTGAGAAGATCATATTGACCATATGGCTGGCATATGCCCCTGTTCACCCAGCAATCTAGTGCTCATTAATCAAACATTTAAGTCCACTCAGAGAATAGGTATAGTAATGCTGCAAAACCCTCTTTCCTGATTCATCCATTTGCCCATTCATTCATTTTGTCCTCAAGAAACACTATGTGCAAAGCACCTTGCTATGCAATGAGGAGGTTGTGTATTGCACAATTACTTAACCCTCTCCTCAAGGAGCTAGGACTGCAGTGGGAAAAGCAGATGGTACACCAAATAACTGTCAGGCAATGGCAACAGAGGGACACATTATTTAAAATCATAAGTTACTCTACCTCTTGCTGACTTCTAAGATGAGTGGAAAAATTTGCCTCAGTGAGGAAAAAAAATCTGCTGTTGTTATCCTTCCTATTCAAAGACTGGTGGAAGAAGGAGGCCAGAAACATCTCTGCCAATTCTTTGCTACTAAGGAGGAGATGGCCCCTTTATGAGAGGAGATATTAATTAATAACTTAGGAGCTACAAAGTAAGCTCCACAAATATTAAGTGATTAAGAGCTAAATTACTCAGCCTAATAGCAGAAAGGAAATCAGTTTGGTAGCAGAGCCCAAAGGTACGAGGTCTGGGGAAACAGCTGTGAGGACAGGAGAGGAGGAAAAGGGGGCTAAACAGCATGCAGGAATAGAGTTCTCCATTGCCCAAAGCATTGGTCCAGTCTGCTTATAAAATGTTCTGGGTGTATTATTGATATATAGAGACCCAGTGAGTGAAATTTGTGCATAGAAAGGATCCCTAGGCCTGGCTGGTGATCAGCCCCCACTGTTTCGGCTTCTGGAAGGATGTCTGGAAGGACTTCTGGAAGGTTGTTCGGCTATCTGGTGTAATTAGCATATTATGCTTTTATTATTATAGAGGATATTTTTTGAGGAATGTAGGCAAAAGGAGGGTATCATAGAAAAGTGACCCATTATCCATTAGGTTTAGCATTGAAAAGAGAAAAAGATGAGATAAACATGGATCTAAGTTCACCAAAACCAGAAATACCTGAGTGAATCTGGGCAGAAATACCTGAGTGAATCTGCCCTAGTAATATTCACAGAAGTTTTTATGACAGATTATTATCTCATACAACATTAAATGTGGGATGATAACATACCAGCTTTTTTACATTTTAAAGGACAAATTGACCTCTGAATACATATACAAGTCATAGATGGCAACCGTCAAAGAAGATAAAAAGAAGAGGAGAAAATAAGAAAGCAATGTTCTTTAGAGTTAGCTGGGATAGTTCTAAAAGTTGCTGTGATGTGGTCTACCTCGGTGGATGTAATAAGATTCAGGAAATCCTGCCCATGAAGACCTTCCCTACGTGAAGGAGCTGGCTTTACCAGAAAGGGATAGGGGGCAACCACTGGGTGACCAGCCTTTACTCAGTAGCACGGCGAGGTAGTTATTATTGCTTGTACTGCAAGGGAAAGTGGGTTGTGAATTTTAGTAACTTATTCAGAGTTTGTAACTAGGTAAGTGGCATATCCTGGATTGAAATTTGGGTTTCACTGATTATAAAACTCATGTTCTTCATGGCTCTTTGCTGCTTCTCAGCTGTCACGCACTAATTCCCAATTTTACGTAATTGAAGCAGGAGTTAACCTGGTGCATAGACAAGATTAAAAAGGAAATCCGGGAACTAGGTTGAATAAAGTTAACATATTAAATCTTAACTTTTACTAACACCTGACTCAAATGTGGCAGTTTCATTAGTTTTTAATATAGCCAACAAATGAAATCAAATCAGCAGTACCTGTGACTTTATTACCAGAAGTGTAGATATTTTAATAGCAATTGGAGTTATTTCAGTATTGGAAAAATATAATTTACACTCATCCTTACTTTAAGAAATATGGCATCATTAAGACATATTATTAGGTATTGCTATTTATTATTTTTAAATATATATTTTTATTGTTTTTAGAGAGGAAGGGAGAGAGATAAACATCAATAATGAGAGAGAATCATTGATTGCATATAGGGTAAGGGTTCACCAAAATCAGAAATACCTGAAAGAATCCTCCTTAGGAATTCCTGCATGCCCCTACTGTAGATTGAGCCAAAACCCGGGCATGTGCCCTGACAGGGAATTGAACCATGATCCTCTGGTTCATAGGTCAATGCTCAATCACATTGAACCACACTGGCCAGGCTAGATATTGCTCTTTGAGAGGTTAATAAGGAAACATTATTATACCAAATTTTTATTGTAATAATAGAATTTCAAAATAAATAGCTCCCTTTTAATACTATGAGTCATATTTTGTGCATATAAAAACATTATTCTGGGAAGAGGTTTATGGACTTCATCAGAATGCCTAAAGGTCTAATGCACAACGAGTTGAGCTTGAGGCCCAAGTCATTTTTATTTAGACTGAGTAATTCAGGAGAATGAAGGCTGTCCTCATTACCATTTTCTTCTAGTAGAGAAAGGGCAAGAGGATAGAATTGGGGAGGGGTTGTTGAATATTGAAGTATGGAGTCCAGCTTCATGAACTTGATGTAAAAGAGGGTTCAGTGCTACATACTACCAGACCCTTCAGGGTCAGAAGGTACCAACGGAATTGCACAAGGTTTCAGACCTAAACTAGCTTATGCTCACTTGTATGCCTAGCAGTGGTCCCTGATTTTTTTACCCTACCATGTCAAAGTCTAACATGAATATTTATTTTCACCATAAAAATGGCTGTACAGTTTGGTTCTTTGTAATCAAGATACATATTTGGTTAGTGGATATTAAAGATAGTGTGCACCTTGATTCATATTCACCTAACCTTGATAAGATTGCTGCTTTCTTTGAAATACTTGTAATTTGAGCACATCTGTAAGAAAATTGGAAGCTTTCAAAACTTGAAAACACTTTGTCAGGAGTGAGAATTAGTAGGAAGACAGTGATTTGACACATTGATTGCTTATACACACAGCATCGGTAGTGGCCCACATAATATTTTAATAAAACTCTGGAATTAAAATTATAATTACATTTTTTTTAAGATATAGAGGTAATTACTCTGCTCATAAAAATGCTGTGGAAAATATCAGTTTAAGTTAGTGAAACCTGTCAAAAATGTATTATCTTTTAAGGTAAATCATACATTTAATAAATTATTGCATAATGGTATTATATAAAACTACATTTATCACTTCATGAAGAATGGTTCAGACAATATTATACTGAACAATTTTCAAAAATGTGTTATGACGTCTCATCTTCTCAGTCCCTCTTTTTTTAAAAATTACATTCCGTGCATTCCCTTCTATTTTTTCCTAGTGAGCCTGTTTATCCTGTCCCAGGGTAAATGTCACTTCCCACAGCAAGTACTCCCTACTCACCATTGACCAAGTGACCTCTCCCTCAGCTGCACATCACCTCTAATGGTACCAGCTTATTATATGGTAATTGATGGATATTGGCAAATATTTTATTCATTTGTAAACTCTGCTGAGCACAGAATAAGTATCCTATACATTGATTATTTCATTTCTATATAAATGTCCTCAAACACACTTAATACATAAGTGAATGGATTATTATTGTTTTAATAATTAAGTAATAAAGAGTTAAATCAAGCTATTAAATAAACATTCAAGTTATTAAGCTGCTGGAAGCTAATTGCAGCATGTATAATAAATGTGACAAGTCCTCAAAAGGTTGATGGGCTTCTATATTCAGCAGGGCTGAATCATATTGCCTGCTGGAACGGCTGAAAGCATTTCCCCAAACCAAAAAATATTACTGCCTGTTACCAGATAGCTGAGGGCATTCGATCTACATGTTATTACCTGCTGTTGGCCAAACAGCTGAGCAGCTGAAGGCAGTTCCTCCAACCTGACAATGCCTACTGTATATCTAACCTTGCCTTTGATATGTATATCTGCTTTGCCTTAGGACAATCTTATCTAATATGCAAATTGACCATCACTCCAACACACAAGATGGTCATCCCCATGTGGTCAAAGATGGCCGCCCCATGTGGACACAGAATGGCTGCCACAAGATGGCCTGCAGGGGAGGGAATTTGTGGGCAATCAGGCCAGCAGGGGAGGGCAGTTGGAGGAGCCAGGCCTGCAGGGGAGGGCAGTTAGGACTGACCAGGCCAGCAGGGGAGGGCAGTTATGGGCAATTGGGCTGTTAGGGGAGCAGTTAAGGATCAATCAGGCTGGTGGGGAAGTAGTTAGATAGTGATCATGATGGCAGGCAGAAGTGGTTAGGGGCAATCAGGCAGGCAGGCAGGCAAGTGGTTGGGAGCCAGCAGACCTGAATTGTGAGAGGAATGTTCGACTGCTGGTGTGATTGGGCCTAAATGGGCAGTTGGACATCCCTTGAGGGATCCCAGGTTGGAGAGGGTGCAGACTGGGCTAAGGGACATCTCCTTCCCCACCTCCATTCACAAATTTCATGCACGGGGCCTCTAGTTTGTGTTATTAAGAACCTAGGGGTCCAGAAATTCAGGGAACTTGGTTACTGAAGCTAGGTCTCCTCTGGCTCCCCAAAATCCCTTCCAAATTTATATTTCATATCTAGTCTCTTTATTACTTTACATGCAGCCCCTTATCCAGACACTTGAATGCTTCTAGATGCTGAGAAACACCCCAAAATTAGATAATTTTTAACCTACTAATTAGAAAACTACAACAATGGTCACTGTTTCATGTGTCTGGAATAGGTTGGATTTGCAAAGAAAGACTACTTTGCCCACCTGTTTATTTCTGAAAGACTATGCTCATAAATTCAGCTGTGATAGATTCTCCCAGCTTCCATCCAGGAATATTAGAAAAACAAAACAAAACACCAGACTGAGTATCAACAAAGTTGAATTCAGCTAGCCAGCTATGGTTAATGATTTTTTTAAAAAGATTGTCTTATAATCTATTGAGGACATTTTTGTAGAAGCTATTAATTTTATGTAGATGTTAATAATGTTTTCCCCTTACAGCAGAGATATTTCTATTTCATAGCCCCTTTTACATAGAGAAAAGATTACTGCCTTATCACCATGTGTGTTTTCAGTGTATGTCAATGTCTTTACAAACAGCAAAATTATACATCTGTTCCTTTAGTGTTTGTGGCAATTAGAAGATACATAAACTACTACTCATAACACACACTCAAAAAAGTTGACTCATAATACATAGCCTTAAAATTCAGAAGTGCAGAATTGAAGTCAGACATTATCTTCAATCAGACATTTTCTAAATGCAAGAGCAGTGACCACAATGCTTGGATTTTGCCATAGCTGTAACTCTGTCATGGATTCCTATGAAAGAGTGTCAATTACATGATGATCTACTAATGCTTTACTTCGTGTGCAGAATTTAAAATGTAAACTATAAGGCCTCTATATCTATACCCAGATTAAATCATATTATTTGAAAAGAAAAAACTTGAGAAATATTTATATCAACTTAAGAGACAATAAGCACACATTGCAGAATAACAAAAAAATTAACATTAGAATGACTGGCTTCTGCCATATTTTTTGTTCCTTAGTTATGTAATCCTGGACAAGCATGCCATTTAATGTCTCTGGGTCTCTGCTTATTCTGAAAAATAGAGCAACTGTGACCATTCTGAAAAATTCACAGAGCTGAGTATCAAATGGCATATCAGGTATGAAAAATGTTTTAAGCTGTGTTTGTTTCGCAAATATAAGATTTTCTTTTTCTTTTCATGTTTCATGTGTGTAGACCAGGTGGTAAGAGACATGTTGGCATATTCAAGACATGGCATAAATCTAGCAGTTCAGACAACTTTTACTTTTTGATTGAAACTGTGATTTCTTATTAAAATTTCCATATCAACATGATGAAACAAAACTACCTACTATAAATGTTATAGCAGAACTGCCTGAAGGGATTATTGAGTAGAGTGGATAAAATAATTGCTCTCTTTTTCTCTAACTCTGTTTTTTTATTATTATTGCCAAGTGTTGTTAAAATATTTGCATGTTTTTGCTCATAATGCTTTCTCATCTTTCAATTCCTTTAAAAATTGATAACAAAATAAAAGGGATGCTAGTATTTATAGATGCAATGAAATATACATTTATAGTAAGGCTGTCTTATTTTTAGGGAACCCTAGGCACTCCTGTTGATGTGTGTGCTTGCCAATAAGTTAACTCTGATTCCTGGAGATCCTATGAATGCGTGATGTCCACAATATCTTGTCCTCAACAGCCCCGCTCAGTTCCTGTAGATTTATATCTATGGTTCTTTATGGAGTCAATCCATCTCATATTTGGCCTTTCTCTTTTCTTGCTGCCTTCTATTTTTCCCCAGCATTTTTGTCTTTTACAAAGAACCCTGCTTCTCATGATGTGCCCAAAGTAGGACAGTTTCAGTTTTGTCATTTTTTGCCTCCCGTGATGTTTCAGGCTTAATTTGTTCTACGTCCCACTTTGTCTTTCTGGCAGTCCAGTGTAGCTGTAGATACTCCCTGTAGCAAACAATTATCCTGCAAAGTTTATCAAGATAACAGGTATTTGTCAAAGCATTATTTTGACAGGACATTACTTTTGAAATCTGAGAGGGGAAAAAAAAATCATACCTTCTGTTAGAAAAAGTAGTCAACTCCTGTAGGCAGAAGAGTTTAGTAATTAAATGTACGTATGGGCTGCCCGAATTTTAGCCCCAAATAAGTCACTTACTAGCTATTTGATGTGGACAAGTTACTCTCAGCCATAGTTTCCTTATCAATAAAATGGGCATAATAACTATAAAGAGAACTAATAAGGCATATTGGTTTGTGATTATTTTGTCTTATAAAGTCTTTGCCTGGTTTTGATATTAGGGTAATGCCGGCCTCATAAAATATAATGGGGAGTATCTCCTCATGTTCTATTTTCAGGAAGTTTTTTTGGATTGTTATAACTTTCTTAGATTTTAAAAAATAGAATTAATAGTCAGGGGGGCCATCTGGACTAGCAGTTTTCTCTTTGAAGGGAATTTCAATTCCAATCCAATGTCATCAATGACATAGAGATATTTTGGTGTTTTATTTTTTTTGGTGTCAATTTTGGAAATTTGTGCCTTTCAAAGGATTTGTCCATTTCACTTAACTTCACTTGATCTAACCACAGATTCAGGCAGTCCAAGGAATTACAAACAAGTACATACAAAGAAGTCCAAATAGATACATCTGAGTGAGCCAGGAGAACATCACAAAGAGAAAATCTTAAAGATTGCAAAAAAGAAAAGACGGAGTATCTACAAAGGAGAGGAAATTAGAATGATAAGGATCTTTTTAATAAAATAATAGAAGCCACTAAACTATAGGATAATAAGTTCAGGACAACGAGAGAAAACTACCTGTAACCTAGAAATTCTAAAGTCCTATAACCAGTGAAATTATATTTTTAATGGGGTAAAATAAAACGTTTTAGACAAGCAAAAATTAGTTTGTTGCCCACATACTGTCACTAAAGGAAAGGCTAAAGAAAATTTTAAAGAATCCCAGAAATAAAGTCTATAATGGAAGAACAAATGGTGAGTAAATACAAAGAAAAATTGATTGTATAAATTAATAATTGTGTCTAAGTTATCAACTTGAGGTTAAATAAGATAAAACTAAAATAATAGTTTTTAGAATATAAAATTAAAGTTAAAATATTCTAATGCCCATATATTTTTTAGATTGTAGGTAAAAGTATTGACTGACTTCAAACTCTGTTAACTTAAATACACGTTAAGATTCTCAAATTAACACTAAAATATAGCAATATATTTTATAACTTACAAAATTGTAAAAGGAGAAAATATGAATGGTAAAGCAAGCATAATTGTAGAGAGGTATAAGATTAAAACCCCTAAAGTAGGCATGCAAAGACCCTATGCATAATTAACCATCTCTTTATAGGAATAAGTCTACCATAACTTTTATTACATTTTAGCCAGAGTGAATTCTAAAGAACGATAATGTCGCCATTCATATAGTTCATGGGCCACAGCAATTCACACATTGTGTCTCTTGTATTAAAATAAGTAGATGTAGAGTAAAGTAAATATTAAGAAGTTAGTTTAAATCAAGAAGGAAACCTCTAAAGGGTAGCCTAAAAGATGAGCATGGCTATTGCCTCAACCACGCCTCATGGAACTCTCCAGCTTCTCACTACCTTCATGTGTCCTCAACCTTTCATGACCCTCCACTTTGGGTACAGATGTTGGGTAAAGAGAGGTTATTTTAGAGGAGGAGAAGTGATGCTGGAAGATGTGACCATATTAACTTTTATACAGACATTCATAAAATAAGGTTTTAAATACCATTTTTGTTAATTTATCTTTTCTTAAGGTATAATTGGCATTTAATGTTATATTTGTATACCTTGTGAAATGATCACCACAATAAGTCTAACAATTGTCACCATATATGCATAATTACATTTTTTTTCTTGTGATGTGAACCTTCAAGACCTATCCTCTTAGCAACCTTCAGATATACAATATAGTATGATTGAAGTTTTTTAAAAAAATAAATAAATAAAATACCTTCTATCTAAAATTGGAGTCCAATGAACTATAACTCCAGATGAAATTTGGCTGCTGTCCAGAGCACAGCAAGTATTACAGCCTGTTTTGGAAGTTTCTGCTTTCATTTGGTACAAGAACTATTTGACTCTTGCCGGAATCACCATTGCACATGTAATAGAGCAGTGCTCTAATCCAGCATGACAAATCCTTTTTTCCTACATAGACGTGATCTGAACAGAAAATGTGTGCTATCCTGGGCAAAAATATAGATAGGTGGTTTTTAATAAGACTTCTGCTTTTTATCTTCCTTCTATTACTTAAATGTGGACAGAGTGTATCTTCCTGCAATAACTTACTAGAGCCTTCAATCACATCTAGTGAATGCATATCAATACATGGAAGTCTGCTGTAAAGAACAAATCCTGAAGTTTTACTATTATGCAACATAAATATGTCTTTTAAATTACCCTTATTTCTTTTGGGTTTTCAACTCTGTTTTGTATACTTTGTTTTTTCCTAAAGCTTTTTTTCCCACACAAAATTCTAGTTTAATGTTTAAAGTGTAACATTTAATCAGGTCTGAGCTAAAGTATGCTTTCTCAGAAAGGTTTCCCTGACAACTTTATTCATATAGGCTCTAAACTCTAGGCCTAGTCCCTGTCTATACTGTTATTCACTTTTATTTCCTTCAAACACATTATCAAAATCTAAATCTTTAGATTAATTGATTTTTTAAGGATTTTAGTTCAACAATAATATAAATTTCTTGCAATCCAGAACATGTATTTTTTATTCTATATTTTCAGGACATACATATTCTGTTTTAAATTATATTTTTTAAATAACTTTAAAAATTTTGTTGATGCCTTCTAAGACTCAAAGGTAATATATTTCAGTTAGATCTGCTGGTCTTGTTCTTCTTAGAATTTACAGAAGGATAGCTTGTGTGTAAGCACATTAGCATTTGGTCTCTGAGCGCTCTCTTTGAGCTGTCCTTCTTTTACAGTATTTTCACAACTTTAAGCTTTCCTGTGAAGTGTGATGGTCCACAGGATAGTAACCCATCATCTAACTGGTGGTTAGAATTTAGAAATTTCCCAGGCTCTATCCTTTGGTGTTCTCAGAAGAAAAGGCATAACTAAACAAGTGACTGTCATACAGCCTATAAAATGTATTTTGCAGAGAAAATATGAAGGCACTTGCCTGTTTTGAATTAGAATCTTACATTAAATAATGTTGTTGATTTTTTTTTCTGATGGAAGTAATGGGTGGATTGAGACAAGAAGGCACTTGTGCAAGGCACAGATGCAGAAATGTTGAATTACACTGAGGAAAAGAGACATAAAAATTGAGTTATACATATTCAAGAACAATCTAGCATGAAAGTTGTAAAGTGGCTTTTTTGTTTGTTTTTTTTTAAATTAACTTATAGCAGGATCCTCTCTATGATCATGATCATTAGGGTCTTAGAGTAGAAAGTGAATGCTGAGGTGCTTCTCAATTATAGAGTTTACTATTCTAATGATGGCCAGCTGTACCACAGAAATAACTTTTCTCTGTTTCAAGATGAATTCAAGAAAATAATCTTTCAAAAAGAATGTCACACAGAATTTCTTTTATATGTAAAATAATTGTCTATGTAAAATATTTGCCATCATCAAAAATAATCATATCCAAAAATATATTATTTGGATCAAGAGCCATAGAGGAATCTTTTAATGTTATCATCTGTGGACCCCCACCTCCTTTTTTACTTTTTAGGACTTCAGCATACCAAGAGGGTCATGTGGATTGTGAAGATCTTCCAATATTTCAAAGGTTCCCTCTTTCATATTTTAATTTCCTATATGTTCTATCAAAGTTCACAAGCCATTCATAAAAAATACTAGGAAGAAAGGTGAAATCTATGAGCTAGAATATCAAACACCCCTTTACTTACATTGGTAGATTGAAGTGTACCCTCTCTCCCCCTCCCCAACTACCCCACCTCAGAAAAAAGATGTGTTCAAGTCCTAAACCCTGGTATCTATGACTATGACCTTACTTGAATTAGGGTCTTTGTAAATGTAATCAAGTTAAGTGAGTTCATCCTAGAGTAGGGTGGGCTCTAAATCCATTATGAGTCATGTTCTGATAAGAAAAAGAGAGGAGACACAGACCCATTCAGAGAGAAGGCCATGTGATGACAGAGGCAGAGATTGGAGTGACACATCTACAAACCAAGAAATGCCAGACACACCAGAAGTTAGAAGAGCCAGGAAGGACCCTCCTTTAGAGCCTTCAGAGAGAACACAGTCCTAGTGATACTTTGGTTTGGGGCTTTGAGCCTTCAGAACTCTGAGAGAATATGTTTCTGTTGTTTTAAGCCAGTTTTGCGGTAATTTGTTATGGCAGTTCCAGTAAGCTAATACATTGCCCCATCATCTAGGATTGGGATTACTTGTTTGTCTGTCTATTTTCCTGTGCAAAGGGCAGGAGCTATTCTCATTCACCTCAGTAACTCCAGGACTAGGACAGCATGGTACATGGCAGAGCCGTGTTGCTTAGTCCCTGTGCATGGAATGAACAGGAGGGAATGGGGTGATGGTGGCTCTGTGGGACCCTCTAGAAATACTAGGGTGAAACTAGATTCCTTGCCCAAAGAGCAGTAAACAGTGTAGATAAGAAGTGCAGAATGTAGTGGAACCGAAAGAGGTCATTACGCACATGGAGGGTCACGCTGGTCCATTCAGCTTCCTATAGATGCCTAGTTAGAATATAGAAATAGATGGCCTTTTGCGGGAACAAAGGATCAAATCTTCTGCCCATCAACATAAACAATTTCAATCCTCTTGGAGTATATGAACTCCATGTGGTAATATTATGCTTATATAGATTGATTGTTTCCACAATGAAGACTCTAGTTGTTAAAAAGGCTTTGATTTCCTTTGGGTAGCTTCTGTTTAATATGGCTCTACTATGTGCATTACAAGCCTCTTGGTTTATTAAACAAAGCCCCGATCTCTTAAGATACTCAAACAGTGCTGTATAATAACATTTAGTTTCTACTAGATAGCTGTGTGATGTTGTGATACTTATTATATTAAATAATGTATCCTCTATCATGCAGAATTGCTCGGAGGGTGAGATATAATGTATATATGTAGCTCATAGTGTAGTGATATATACTGCAGACATTATTGTTATAGTAATAACCTCCACAATCAACCTTACCGATTCTCCTGATTTTAGAAGTATACAACTACTTAAAATTGTGTCCAATTAGCCATTCAATCATTCCCTTATTCATTAGCAGTAAACCAACTATTTCCCTCTTGAGATATCTGCCTACCAACTTCCATTGTTTAAAAAAAGTCCAGGAGCTTGTTCCATTCAAAAGAAGGTTACTACTATTTTCAGACACTAAGCAGACAGAAAAATAACTGATCCATACTTGCCATCTGCTCCTTCCTCTCAAACAACATGGAAGCGGATGATGACATAGTATGTGGGATGGTGCTGCTCCATTGCAATAGAAATGTTCTTGCTGGACCAGCACTCTAACAGCACCATCATGATGTTCCACAATGAGCACCCCAATTAAAACCCTTTGTGTTCCTACTCCCATGGTTGGTTATTGCTCCATAAAACAGTTAAATAGCTACTATGCCAGGGAGGCTGGTGTGCTAATATCACCTCACCTCCTGTGCACTTTGGTCCTTAAAGATCAGACTTGCTATCCTTCAAGGACATTCTTGGAGTCCTCTGCCAGCAGATGTAGCCAGGCCCTGAGGGTGGGAATGTCACCATTGACAGAGAAGGACTCCAAGAATGTCCTTGAACTCCCTAGCATCTAGATAGGGGCTTGGTCCTTACTAGATAAAAGAATGAATAAGTGAACACATGAATGAATTCACTCAATCAACTCTCACTGTTATTGAATCTTATGAAGCATGACTCAAGGTCTTGGACTTTTCTCTCTGAAATGTCCTCAGCAAATTGGTCTCTCTCTTCCCCCATATCAGGTGTGCACGCTAATGGCTTTTTATGAGACCTGCTCATTGCTGAGTGTTGTACTACACCTTTTTTTAGTGTTATTACAAATAGGGGCATTTTTTATTTATTGGGAAATTTGACATATGACAAATGTCCCACACTTAATGATGCCAGGTGACTGTTGCAGTAAAATATGGTTTCGGGAAAGTATCCTAAAATTTATTAGAGCTTCTAAAATACTAGCAACCCTCAAGCACACATATTCACCCAAAAATTATGAGCATTTGTAGTTAAATTACATGAAAGTTGAGTGAATCATAGCAATGTGGGTTGCAAATAGTACCCTTGTCTAAACACCACCTTTTTTGAAATTCCACTTGTAACCTAGCTTTGATAGATTCTTAAAACGGGGCTCAATGCTGACAAAATGAGATGTCAAAGCAATTTTATCAGCTACAGTTAAAAAAAACAAAAAAACAACACTTTTCCCCCCTGATCATTAATCTTAAACTGTCTCTTCTCCCCATAAATCTTCAACCAGGGCCTGGAAAAGAGGTTTCTGCCTCAGCTAAGAGCCTAGAACTTATAACCATTAATATCCCTCCTTAACTGAGTAGTCTATGGTTAGTTTTATGAGTTTCAGTGTAGTTATAAAATGCTTTCTAGTATAATCACCAATCTATGTCTCACATATATTTCTGCCAAAAATTAAGAAGAAATTTAAAATGTTACAAATGCATATTGATACATTTATACAATGTTTCTTTTGATTTTATTTTTTTATGTTTTATTGATTTTGAGAGAGAGAGGAAGGGAGAGGGATAAAGGATTAGAAACATCAATGAGAGAGATGATCATCATTTGGCTGCCTTCTGCAGCCCCTTTTGGGGACTGAGTTTGTAACTCAGACATATGCCCAGGCTGGGAATCAAACCCCAATCTCCAGATTCCTGGGTCAATGATCAACCACTGAGCCACACAATGTAGGCAGATGCAATAGAACAGTGTTTCCCAAACTTCTCTCATGATGAGAATCACCTGGTGGAGTTGTTAAAACACAGATTCCTGAATCCCAGCTAAGAAGTGCTAAACTAGAATTTTTGGGAACATATAGGTAAAATTGCATACCTAACTTAGTGCTCTGTATATAACATCTGTCTTAGAGCACTAGTTAAGTATACAATTTTACCTATATGTTCCCAAAAATTCTAGTTTAGCACTTCTTAGCTGGGATTCAGGAATCTGTGTTTTAACAACTCCACCAGGTGATTCTCATCATGAGAGAAGTTTGGGAAACACTGCAATAGAATGACCACACTACCAAAAGTTTTTTGTGATTGGGCCCTAGCTGGTTTGGCTCAGTGGATAGAGCATCATCCTGAGTACTGAAGGGTCCCAGGTTCGATTTTCACCAAGGGCTCATGCCTGGGTTGCAGGCTCAATCCCCAGTAGGGGGTGTGCAAGAGGCAGCCGATCAATGATTCTGTCTCATCATTGATGTTTCTATCATTCTCTTCCTCTCCCTTTTTCTCTAAAATCAACAAAATATATATTTTACAAAAAAAAGTTTCTGTGATTGGCTATTTTTTAATAAAAAAAAATACCAGGAAAAAAACTTTATTCTTCTCTTAGTAAGACCCCATTCATTTTCTTCCTTTTCTCTTTTTTATATTTGTTAATGTTTTTGTTTTTTTTTGTTTTTTTTCATTTGTAAGTGCTGGAGGACTTTTGCCATAGTAGCTGGAGGCTTTCCTCTCTTTATGTTCTCTTTTATGCCCATTATGTGCCCAGAAAACAGTTATGGTTGACTTGTCAGAGGGAAGACTTCAGTGCCTCCAGTGGAGAGGAAGCTGGGCTAAGGCAGAGGCTCATAAACTTGAGTGCAAATCAGAATCACCTGGGGTGCTTGTGAAGCTACAGCCTGCTGAGCCCACTCCCAGGAATTTCTGATCCAGTCATGCAGCTCAACAGTTCCTAGGCAATGCCGATGCTGCTGGCAGGGAGGTGCTCTGAGGACACTTTGGGTAAGGACTTTTATTTCACAATTTTGTCTGAGTCTAGCCTTGGCCTGTTATCTGTGGGCAAGTGAACTCTCCGGGTTCTCCTGATGCAGCAACACCTTTAAAATATTCACGTCTTCCCTTAATCTCACATATGTTCACAGTAAATATAGGTCATGTTTTTACTTTTTTATTGAGAGGCATCAAATGCTAAACCCACTCTATGTTAGCGGAGTGGGGCGGGTGGGCGGGCAAGAGGCAGAGAGCACAGCTGGCCTCTTGTACTTGCCTTTCAGCGATTCCGTTGCTGGTTAGAGAGAATTACCATTTCATCAATAGGGAGTGTTCCTTTACATAAAGACATTTTTCCTTTCAAAATAATGTTGCCTTAGGGATTTGAAGGTCTACTGAATTCTGAATATTTTACTTGACCTGGATGCATAACTGAATATTTTATCTTGTCAAGTGTATTTGTGTCTATTCAGTGCTTTTGGTAATTCCCTTCCCACCTGTGCTGACTCCAAAGGTGACCTATAAAAAGTACGGCAGCTTTGTGATCCCTAAGTCATCGGGCACCCCTTTAAGGCTGGCCTTTTAAATACCAGTTTTAAGTCTTCCTCACCAGTGTGGGAATTCCAGTGGTCTTTAGCCTCTTGATTGCACTCTGACTTACTGACTCGCCTCTGTGACTTGATGCTGAAATAGGAATTTTAGGGGAATATAGGCAGGTTTAGGGAATTTTTAGAATTGGGGTCCATGGGAAAAAACATGTGTTTACAGACTGGAAGAAGTTACATTTCCATAAGACAAGAGAGCTGGGAGAAATTACATTTCCATTAGACAAGGAAGCAACAACAGTCACTTTTCCATAAGACAAAGAAACTGGGAGTAGCCAAAAGGTCTATATTTACAAAGTAAAGAAGGAGGAAGAAAGCCCTGAAGGAAAGGGAGGACAATGAGGGAGGAGGGCATCACATGTTTCATGTGATGTCTGATCTTCAGTTTCAAGAGTTACTATAGTAATCAATTCAAAAGGGAATATTGACCAATCAGAGGGGATGTCAGGGCACAGGATTGGCAGCCTTTATAAAATGTGGCCAAAACCAGTTTGGCTCAGTGGTAGAGTGTAGGTCTGCAGACTGAAAGGTCCCGGGTTCGATTCTGGTCAGGGGCATGTACGTTGGTTGTGGGCATATCCCCGGTAGGAGTTGTGCAAGAGGCAGCTGGTCGATGTTTCTCTCTCATTGACGTTTCTAGCTCTCTATCTCTCTCCCTTCCTCTCTGTGAAAAATCAATAAAATATATTTTAAAAACACACACACACACACACACACACAAAAAAAAAAAGAAAAAAACACGTGGAAACAGGAAATCAGTGGGACTCTTTCCCACTTCCCAAGTCGGAGTCTATACTTGTTCTTCAGTAAAATTTTCACCTTTGCTATACCACCTTCCATCTGAGGATTCATTCAACTCTGTCAGACAAAGAATCTGGGGAACCACCCTGCCCAGAGGAATACCACAGATTCCGGTTCTAAAAATCACATACGAAATGGTTCTGTTGAACTGTCTGCTAGACTTTGACATTCAGGTTCCCCTTTGGCTCTGTGCCCTGAAGCCCATATGAATCCACCTCTGTGCCCAGTCAAGTCCCAGCACTTCTTCCTAAGTACAGATCTCCATTTCTCTGTGTTTGGATAGAGCTTGCTAATTTGATTTTATTTATTTTGATGTATGTACAAGCCCCCTATTCATGAGGAGGAGAGAGGATTGTTGCCTATTTAGGAGAACAAAATTCTAACATCTAGTGTTATATTATTGAATTTAGTATTCATATATATTTCAAGATATGTCCATTACCACATTTTTAGTTTTAAGTGAGAAAAATCCCAGCCCAAACTAGCTTAAAGAAAATTAGTTTTATGATTCACATAAAGGGAGAGATGGAGAGGAAGACTGGCTTTAGGTGAAGCTTAAGGCAAAGTGTCCAGTGGTAACACATAAGTCTAGTATCTCACATTCAGTTTTTCAGTTCCATTTCTTCTCAGTCAGTTCCTTTCTCAAAGAGGTTTTGCCTTATTCCAGCAGTTCAATCACGCACACTCCCACTTCCACTGTTAGTGGAAAGAGAGAGCTTCCTTCCTCTCAGCCTCCCAGACTCCTTGGGACCTGCTCTGGCTGTTCTGACTGGGGTCTTTAGTCCACATCTGAGCCAGTCTTTACGGCCTCTGTGGACAACAGAATGCTAAGGGCTCAAGGCTAGCAAGTCAGGTCTGAGAGTCTGTGCTGGGTGCTGAACTAGGAAGAGTCACAGTCAGAGCTTGATGAGCTGACTGCTGAAGAATGAATCTGCCAACACCTGGACAAAGGTAAGAAGTCAGTACTGATTAACATGCCCAGCCTCATTGGGGAAGCATGTTCCCAAGGCGTGGCTCTGCCTATTGCCCTGAATTCAGCTGACAACAATTTAAAGAAATGCCCATGTGCCTTTCAAAGTGGTCCTTGACAATCCCTCCTGACAAAAATATGTATAAGGGAACATCAACAAAATTAACCAGAAATGAAAACTCACTCATTTGCAAAAAATAACATCATGCAATGGGCATATTCTTTATCTTTTTATTGAGATATGATTGACATATAGTATTGTGTAAGTTTAAGGTGTACAATATATGGGTTTGATACACATATATTTCAGTATGATCATTACCATAGTATTAGCTAACAATTCAATCTCATCACATCATTATCTCTTTTTTTTGTGTGTGTGAGAACATTTAAGATCTTGTCTCTTAGCAACTTTGAAGCATATTATACAGCAAAGTGAAATATCATTATCATGCTGTGCATCAGATCTTGATAATTTATTCATCTTCATACTTCAAGCTTATACCCTTTGACTAAAATCTCCCCAATGATCCCTTTGTTTCCACCAGCAGCTTCTGGTAACCCCATTCTACTCTGTTGCTGTGAGTTTGGCTTTTTTAGATTCCACATATAAATGACATAAAATATTTGTTATGTTCTTACATCTTAAGAGATGTTTCATATCCTTGCACAGAGGCATCAGTGTGATTTGTTTTAAAGTAAAGTCCAATTATTTATTCAACAGACACTCCCCTGACTCATTTCCTATCTCACTTAAATAAGTCCAAGGCCTTACTGGTCCTGTGACAACCAGCTGAATTATCTGCCTCCTTCCTGCTCACTCTCTCTCTCTCTCTCTCTGTTAAAGCCATATCAGCCATCTAACATGAGGGTCATGCCATGCCATGCAGCTTCTCTATGCCCTCCTACTTGTCCCCTTAAATACCTACTGGACTTGCTCCCTGACTCCTTCCTTCACTGCATGAGTCTAGTTTCATTTCCTGGGAGTCACCTTCCATGTCCACCCTCCTTAATGTGCCACACTCAACTCAAGGCTCTTCCCTCCCACACACACACACACCTACATATATGATATATGATATTATAATCTACTAGAGGCCTGATGCACAAAATTTGTGCAAGAGTAGGCCTTCACAGCCACGGCTGCCTCAATCTCTCCCTCACAGCTGTGGCTGCTGACTCTATCCTGTGGCAGCAGCCCTGGAAGGACGTGTAGAAGGACATCTGGTATAATTAGCATATTATGTTTTTATTATTATAGACTACAGGCTGGGAGCATGAAATTCATGCATGGGGATGGGGGTGTCCCTCAATCCAGCCTGCACCCTCTCCAATCTGAGACTCCACGGGGGGGTGTCCAACTGCCATTTGGACCTATCCTGCAGAGATTGGTCCTAAACTGGCAGTCGGACATACCTCTCCCAATCTGGGACCACAGGCTCCTAACTGCTCACATGCCTGTCTGATTGCCCCTAACTGCTCACCCTTGCCAGCCTAATCGCCCCTAATCACCTCTGCCTCGGCCCCTGCCCTCGTGGCTTTGTCCGGAAGGATGTCCAGGAGATGTCTGGTCTAATTAGCATATTGCCCTTTTATTAGTATAGATTACTGTATCTGTCCTTTAATTATTGCTCTCATTTGATGGTCAGCTCCAGAGAAGCAAGGGTTTGGACAGGTGTTTCAGTGCCATACACTGAGCTAGCAGAACTATTCCTAGGCTATAATTGACTCTGTGTTACTATTGATGAATAAAGCAGTGAAGTAGCTTTGCAAGGTATCTGAATTTTTAGGAGTTTGAAAGCACTCTTTTACTACAAGGTGAACATTTGTGGGTCATGTAGAAACATCTTCTGCAGTGAAAGAGTGCCAGGATTCTGCTTCATGTTGGTTTCCTAGGAGACTGACATTTTCTTCAGCCATGTGGTTGAATTGCCATTGGAGCCCCTGCTGTCATTTTGACATATAGACCTGGAAAATCTTATTTTCTCCTTTTTATTTTATTTATTTATTTTTTTGTTAATTCTCACCAGAGAATAATTTTCCATTGATTTTTAGAGTGGAAGGGAGAGGAAGACAGAGAGAAAGAAACATCTATATGAGAGAGACATTGATTAGTTTTCTCCTGAATGTGCCTTAACCAGGGCTTGGGATCCATCCTGCAACTGAGGTAGATGCCCTTGACCGGGAATTGAACCTAGAACCCATCAGTCTAAGGGCTGACACTCCATCCACTGAGCCAAACCGGCTAGGCTTATGTTCTCCTTTTTAAGTGTTTGATAGTTAAGTTCTTCTTTCCAGTAAGGAACTAAGGAATGCTAATACTAATAAACCCTTATATCAGTTTTGATTGTTTATATGTTTAAACCTTTGCCTTCATAAATCCCATGATTGTGAAAATCTAAAGAGAATAATCAGGAGCTTAGTAAGAGTGAGAACTTTTTCTGAAACTAGTCTGGAAACAAACAATGGTAGCATTATAAAAGGCTGGCTTTTCAAAGTTCATTTGCAAATTGAATACTTTCCCTCACTAGACAAGATAAACATGCTAGATAGGTGCATAGCCAAAACTCCAGAACCCACCTAATCCTTTAGCACCGATGCATTATTGCTATGATTTAATTTTACTTGAAACCATTCATTATATTGCTTCTGTGGGGTATTTTGTTGATGATTATAGATTTTAGTATCAAGCTCTTCAACTTCCCCTATGTGGGCTACAGAGAACTGGGATTAGAAATTCTCACATAAAACATTTTAGGCATTTATACCTTATATTTGTGTAACAAACACTGGGTGTTTTAAATTAATTAATATAGCATCTGCATTTTTTTCTCAACTGGGAGATTGGATGAGAGATGACAGCAGATGGGAATTTCTTTGATGGAAGGTCTAGATTTGAATTTACAGATAAGTATTCATTGTTTTTATAATATTTGAGGATTTCCCTGTGCATATAAAATTAGAAGGAACATTGTCACAGATCCAAGAGGAGTAACCCTGACTGCTACTGCTACAAAATTTTATTGTGTCATACAAGTTAAACAGAAGCATGGAATCAGGGAGTCATGGAGTCGAGGGGGTTAAGCTTGTTGAAAGTGCAGATCTGATCCTCGGCTGGGAAGCTCAGTTGGTTAGAGCATTATCCTGATGCTACAAGGTTGGGGGTTCAACCCCTGGGTAGGGCACATATAAAAATCAACCAATGAAGGCATACATAAGTCTAACAGCAAATTGATGTTTCTCTCTCTCTCCTTTCCTTTCTCTTTAAAATCTATCTATCTATATAGTATACCCACAAAATACCACGTGTGGGCACACATGCATACAGTGTGATTGAAACTTCTTGGCCCATGCACAGAAGTTGGTTTTTGGCTCTCAAAATAAATTTCAATTGTTGTACTATTGATATTTGGCTTTGTTGACTAATGAGTTTGCTGACCACTGGCCTATACTAATAAAAGAGTAACATGATAATTAGACTGGATAGACAGGATGTGGATAGACAAAGCCATGTTGACAGGGACTGAGGCAGAGGCTGTTAGGGGCAATCAGGCAGGCAGGAAGAGTGGTTAGGGGTGATCAGGCAGGCAGGCAGGCAGGCAGGCAAGTGAGCAGTTAGGAGCCAGCAGTCCTGGAATGAGAGGTGGATGTACAACTGCTGGTTTAGGCCCTATACTGTGGAATGCAAGCTGGGCTGAGGGACCCCCACCTCTCTGCATGAATTCCATATACCCAGCCTCTAGTTAATGAATAATGATACAAGAATAAATTGTTTCATATACTCATAACTGTAAACCTACTTTTGCCCCACCCTGTATTTGTTGAATAAGTTGGTTGGACACCTCAGTAGGGAAGCCAGAGAGGGGTGGTAGCCTCTGTTTTCATACCTGGCATCAGGTGACCTAGGAAAACCCTCCTGTGAGGGAGTTTTGGATGAGGAACAGATGTCCATGAGTTTAGATGGATTTACAGTTGCAGTAATGGCATCAGATATCTGCAATGGTGGTTTCAAGTTTCTGCTTTGGTGGCTGCCCAGTCCAGCAGCATTGTGGTGGAAGGGCCAGAAGCTGTCTTATATAACCCTCTCCTGGACTTTGTGGATGGTTCTCACTGCATAACATCCTATGGAGTCTGACACTTGTCTAAACCAGTATTTTATTTTATTTTATTTTATTTTATTTTATTTTATTTTATTTTATTTTATTTTATTTTATTTTTTAGCTTTTCTATTAGATCCTTGTGGTGGAATTGCTTCTTTATGAAATATTTTAGCCACAGTGGTTTCTGTTGTCTGTATTCAATAAGCTTAAATGATATAGGTAGGAGATAAGAGAACCTTAGAAGTGAGAAGTTAGGATTAGGGGATTAATAGGTAGCATATAAATTTTAATGGACTTTGGGGATTAAAGGGATCATCTCAAATAAAATAAACATAATTATACTAGAGGCCCAGTGCATAAATATTCATGCAATGGAGGGGGGGATCCCTCCAGCCTGACCTGCTCCCTCTCACCATCTGGGAGCCCTCAGGGGTGGGAGGTGACCTAGCAAAAAGAGGACGGCAACACCCCCATCGCACCTCTGTTGCTGCCACTGCTGGGAGCACAAGCTTCATCCACCCCTGGTTATCTGAGCTTTGGGCCATCCCTGGACAGCTGGGTAGTTAGGCAGCTGCCATCCAAGGCTTGCCTGAGCCTCAGACAGTGGGGGGTGCAGGAGGACCCGAGGCCCCCAGTGGGACTGACTGGACTCTGACGACAGGCATACAGAGCAAGCCAGCCCTGCCCCTGCTGTGAGTGCTGCCTTCTTGTGATGGTGTGATGCTCAATTTGCATATTGCCTTTTTATAATATAGGGTGAGCTGCCTTTTTTTTTTTTTTTTTTTTTTTCATGATAAATAATTACTGAAACACTGGGAATTTATTTCCCCAATTGGATATCTTTTCGAATATATGGCTCCTCACAGATTCCACTTGTTTCATTTAATTATAATGACTTTTTAATTGAGGGTCAATATCTGAAAAAGTGATATGGCTGCTTCTCCCTTTAAGCAATACTTTTGAGATTTTTTTAAAAGGTTCTTGCTTTTTGCTCAAGAGAATCCTGGCCTTGGAATCAGCCCTCCTTTAGCTCTCTCTTTTTTAGCAGAGCTAGAAGTGCAACTAAGACATACCACTGGTAGGCAATATGACATTGTATCCCTGCTTTCTGAAGGTTTGCCTTACTCTACTTTGCTTTTATGTAAGACCTTCATTAGCTCGGTTCCAGCTTTTCCCCTAAATGCAAGAATCAGCCTTAGCTGGTTTGCTCAGTGGATAGAGCATGAGCCTTCAGACTGAAGGGTCCTGGATTTGATTCTGGTCAAGGGCACAGACCCAGATTACAGGCCCTATAACCAGCGTGGGGTGTGCAGGAGGCAGCCTATGAATGATTCTCTCTTGCCATTAATGTTTTTAGCTCTCTTTTCCGAAATCAATAAACACACACACACACACACACACACACACACACACACACACACATATATATATATATATATATATATATATATATATATATATATATATTTTTTTTAATAACAACGAAAGCAAGAATCCTCTTTGGATTTCTTCAGTTAGGAACACTGGTACTAAGATGGTCTTTTGTAAAAGTGATGTGGCTTAAGTAGAACTTTCAGAGAGTGGGGGACACTCCTTGCTTTATGCTGTTTCAGTTTCCGAAAGGTCTCAGAGGCATGCTGGCTTTCCGATAGTGGGGGAAACCTGCACTTCAGTGATTGAGTTGCAAAAGAGTGTCTTTTAAAAATCATGAGTTCACAGTGTTTCCAAATTTATAGTAACTTTCCTATATCCCTCTTTCTTTGCTGTAAGGTAACTACTTTCTATTTGTTTTCTTCACAAGATACCCATTTAAATTATTTCCTCACCCAAACTTTAATTATATTTCCTTCTTTTTGTAATCCTTATACATTTCTTTGGCATTTTGTACACATACACTTTATTATATTTACTACAGTAATCCAATCTTTTATAATTTTGAGTTTTCTTACTATGTCCCATTTTTAGATACTTTTATCAAAGAATCAAGATATTTCAGTAAGGTGCTATAAAATAGAAAATTATGATAATTGTTAATTTTCCCCAAATTGCTGTTTACTGGTGCATCGTTTTACAAAAATGTTCCCCAAAATAGCTTAAATGCTACATATTTTAAAGAGCAAAGAGTTTTTATTATCTGCATTATTATTTTTTTATGAAATAACTATGCATTTTGTTAAATTGGATTTCATGTAGTATTAGCAGTACATTCTACAGCCACCAGTGAATGAATAAAACTTGCACGCTCCCTACACTCCAATTTATCAGAAATTTGGAACAATTTCGGATTGAAATTGTGTAATTAGTTTGGCTTCGCCGCAGCCACGTTTTAGACATGAAAGAACAGAGCTCGCCAAGAGCAATAACAAGTCCGTGGCAGCGCTGTCGGATGGGCAGACAACGCTAATTCTGGCTAAGTGTCCTCTTCCAGACCGCTTGGAAGCACAGCGGGTATAATGTTAAAAACTGGGACAAAACACAACAGCTCAGAATTATATGGATGTTGAAAACAGTAGAATAAGAAACTAGCATGATGCTGAGTTTAATTTGTGAATAAATCTTAAAGCATTATTTTTGTAGGACAAATGATTGATTTACAAATTCTACAACAGTGGTTATAGCTGGTGAATAAAATTTCCTAGAGTGGTGTTATTTGTGGCCCTTTTACTCTTAAGTTTAAATATCTTTTCGGAATTAAAAACCTAGAAGAAGAAAATCGTGAGGTTGGTCCTTACTTTCTCGACTAGAAATTTCTTTATCTTGAATTTTATTTTGCTTTGAAGGAAGTTTTATGATACCCTGCACCTGAGAGGATGACCTCATCTTCTCTCTTTTCTTAAAATAGTAAGACATGTCACTGGGCAGCAGGACAGAACCACCCTAACTTCACCCATGATATAGAAAATTGTTGGTAGCACTGCTGACCTGTAAGTATTGCAAAGAGAATTTCTGCAATTGAAGAAACTAGTCCCTTCACACCTATTCCTGACATAAGTGCAAAGCATATGTAAATCTCTTTAGAGAAAGTGCAATATATATTCAATAAAATAAATGTTAAATATTTGAGGTTGCTGTGTCACCATTTCGGTGATCTTTCTGGGATTGTTACTAGCAAGATGACAAAGATTTCCATCAAAGGACAAAGGTAGAAAATCAAGCTAGGATTTATTGACCAAAGTAAAAACACACTTAGGACAGTGAAACAAGGAAGGACATTGAAGAAGAAGCAGGAAAGGGGAGACTGGGCTGCCTTTGCTCACTGGGAGGTCAGAGGAAAGGGGGGATTGGAGATAGGATCAGGGGGTTAGGTATCCCATGATGAGCTGCTGCTGCCTGTTGCTCCCCTGGTTGCAATGCTCATGGGGTCCCTTAAAGGTTAGGGTATACTTGCCTGTGGGGGAGGGAGAAGAGGAAGGGAATGGCAGGAACATGCACCTCGCAGGGAGAGTTCGCTCTGGGTCCTTCATCCTGAGCATACTGATCTCTCTTGCAGATGGAAATCTTAGGAGAAATCTCAGCAGAGGGCCTCAATAGAATATTCCTCAGCTTTCGAGGTGTGCTCTCTCAGGATGGTGTTCTCCACTGCATGGTCGGTGCCAGGGCAGGGGGTCAGTCAATGCAGCTGGTCCTGAGGCAGCCAGAGCATCACTGTGGTTTTGTTGCTTTTCTGGGCCTGGAGCTGAAAGACAGTGGAAGACTAGATAATATCTTTAGGGAGGAAAAGGTCAGGGCATCTAAACCACATGATCAGTGCTTTGCCAGGGGAGGATAGATTACCCTGGGAGTGAGGCTCTTGTTTTCCCAGTTTTGCCCACGCTAAGCATGTGGGGCTTTCTGCCCCAGTGAGTTTCTGTAACTGGCCCATTGCCCTTGCTCTGCTCCCTCCTCTGCTCTTGTCTGTCTAACTATTACATTATAGTCACTTGTGCTCATACAAACATATTGTTTTCATTTCCACAGCTATTCACAACAGCTAACAAACTATAAGAATGAACTATTTATCTTGTGACCAATTTATCTACCTTATAGAAAGAACCATGCTTTTTCTTAGGAACAGAAAAAAAATTAGCTTTGCCATTGGTTAGGGGTTTTAAAAAAACAATTCTTCCTTTTTCCTTAGAGCAGCCAGTGTGTGGACACTATGTGGGGTCGCTCACCTGTCCTGCACGGCCTCTCTTGCAGCATGCTGTCGGTCACTTTGCAGAGCGATTTGTGAAAGCAAGTCAGTGCTCTTCCCTCTAGGTTCAGAGAAGAGGCGATGCTTTTTGAGACTATGTGAGCCAATCTGCAGTATCCATGACTATCTGAGACGTCCTGGGGAAGGAGGGAGATTAGAGAACATTTGTGAATTGTTAGCAATTTCCAGTTAGCTGAGAAAATTGGTTCTAATTTTCAGACTCAGCTGAGTAGGAAGTAAGGTAGTGGTTCCCTCACTTTAACATGACTCAGCATGGCCAGGAGGGCTGTTACAATACTTAGGTCTAGGCCACCCCTAAAATTTCTGACTCTGCAGCTCTAAGGAATTACATTTCTCTAAAACACCTGGTGATTCCCATACTGCTGGTCTGAGCACCACATATTGGGAACCATTGCATTAAAAAATAGGTACTCTAGCCCTGGCCAGGTGACTCAGGTGGTTGGAGCATGTCCCAAGTAGATCCCGGAAAAGGATCTGGGATGTTTATCCAAGGCATCCCTTGAGATAACTTGAATGTCTCAGGTGTGAGACATTCAGGTAGTTGCTAGCGAAGAGACTGCTCTTATGCAAGCAGGGCCAGAGTGGCAGGCTTGGGACCAACAAAGACCAAAGGCTTTAATTTAAAGTTTAAGCCATAAGCAAATTAATTCAATTAACTGCCAGAGGAATTACACCACATGAAATAATATGCAGTTGCAAATAACACAGCTTTTTATTACTTACACAAACTCCCGAGCGGCTGCGGGCACTAGCTTAGTTAGGGATCCCCCTGTTGTTGTCCTCTGTGGTCCAGCACCTGGGCTGGGCTGGTCAGGGTGCAAGGGGCTGGCGTTCTTCTCCCAAGAGTTCATTCTTCTCTCAAGAGCTCAGTCGAGTCTCAGTTGGAGATTACTGGCCATTCTTCTGTCATCTGGCAGGAAAAGGAGCATGGAATTTGCATGGCATGTCAGACCAAGCATCGTTGGCTGGCAGGGGTCTATATTTAAGGCTTGTTCATACCATCAACAGCCCACGTGGCTATCAGTGATTTACATCAATGTACGTATGTTAATCTTAAACATGGCGAGGGGGCTAAGGAGAGTACATCACTCAGGCAAGTGTTTCTCTTGACACAAGTCACTCTGTGTCAGTTCAAATCCTTATCTCCGGGGTACACGATCTTCAGGGCAGTGGGGAATGTATCTTTAATACCAGACTTTAAGTTTTAAGGGAAGTTAACTCAAACATTTTTAATTTTTCTCACATTCTTTAAGCATTTTTAAACATTTATAGTCGAAACCGGTTTGGCTCAGTGGTAGAGCGTTGGTCTGTGGACTGAAGGGTCCCAGGTTCGATTCCGGTCAAGGGCATTTACATTGGTTGCGGGCACATCCCCAGTAGGGGGTGTGCAAGAGGCAGCTGGTCAATGTTTCTCTCTCATTGACGTTTCTAGCTCTCTATCCCTCTTCCTTCCTCTCTGTGGAAAATCAATAAAATATATTAAAAACAAAACAAAACATTTCTATATTTTTTTCTACAACAGAGCATTATCTGGTGCCCCAAAAGGTTTCAGGTTTGATTCCAGTCAGGGCACATACCTAGCTCATGAATTCAATCCCTCATTGAGGTTCATAGGGTAGGCAACAGATTAATGTTTCTTATTCACCTCTCTCTCTCTTTCTCTCCCTTCCCCCTTTTCCCCCACACCTCCCTTCTTATCTCAAATCAATAAAAATATTTAAAAAAATAAAAGACATCTGTCTGGTTCAGTGTTGTACTCCAATGCCTAGTAGTAGATTGTAAATAAATAATTGAAAGAATGGATGAATGAAATAATGAATTGTTGTAAAATCTACCTCTAATGTCAAAAGTATCAATCTGACAATGTAGTAGTTTAAGTTGTTTTGACTTATTCAGAGGCAGTCTTAAGCAGGTAAATAGCTCAACTGCGTTTAAAAATATGTAAAGAAAAGTATCTTAGGAAAATAGTTATTACTAGAGGCCTGGTGCATGGAATTTGTGCACTGGGAGGGGAGTCCCGCAGCCCGGCCTGTGCCCTCTTGCAGTCCGAGAGTCCTTTCTCCTTACCACCCATCTGCTCACTATTGCAGAGATGGGAGAAGCTCTCCCCACTGCTACTGCGCTTGCCAGCCATGAGCCCATGAGCCCATGAGCCCATGAGCCCAGCTTCTGGTTGATCAGTGCTCCTCCTGTGGAAACACACTGACCACCAGGGGGAAGCTCCTGCATTGAGTGTTGGCTCCCGAATAGTCAGTGTGTGTCATAGTGACTGGTCAACTGGTTGTTCGGTCGCTTAGGCATACAGTTCTTTCTGTATCCCCACCCCTACTTTACAGAAACTCCCTGTGTTTTAATATCCTTTGTCTCCTTACTTCCCCTCCCTCACTCTTATTAATCCCATGCTGTTTCTTTGTTCACACTGGAATATAAAGCAGCTGATTACAGCTTGTTATGTTAACTTTTCTAAGGAAGACATGAATTTTAAAATCAAGGTTTATTCATTCCTATTATAAAGTTAACACATGTTCATTTTGAAAAAAAATAGTAAAAATATTAGATTAAAAGGAAGAAAAATGAGCACTTTTTTTTAATACAACCTTAGATGACTTCCATTAATACTGTAGTTTGTTTTCTCTCAATTTTCTGCATTTTTCTACCTAATTATGATCAATAGTATATATAATGTTATACTATATATAAAGGTTTCCAACTGATCAGGCACTAGGCTAGTCACAGAATATAAAAATTCAGAAGCATGTAAAGCGGAAAAGCATATATAATCTTGTTACTCAGCAGTAACACTAATGTTTTAACTAATTCCCTTGTAGCCTTTTTGTCTTGATATCTATTTAACACAGCTGAGATCCTTTTGCACTTCGTATTGTTAAAGAAGGAACATTCATAGTCAAATACATAGCAGGTGACATACAGAAAGGCTGGTTGGTGACAGATAACATCTGGCATAGAATGGTTTATTAGTCTTTCCAAATTAAAATAACTGGGTGTTTGAGACCTTTCAAAGATAATAAAAGTATAACCTATGTTTTAGGTAATGAAAATTGCCATTTCGAAGTCCTGTGGCTCTCTTCCTATGTGCAGGGAGGGAGGGAGAGAGATTTGACTCTACAACCCTCCCAGCACAATCACAATGATAATATGTAAAACTGAATGGAGCCAATTTCTGTTTTAATTGGTTATTATGGTAGTCATGATAATTCCTTTGAAATCTAAATATGTAGAATGAGATACATAATTCCTGGTATGCAAAAGAAGTTGTAGGATAAGATGATAATGTAAGCCCTCTGAGCCAGATTTTGTGAGTTTATAAAATGCACCAATAACATGTGGTTCAACTGAGCTCTGAAGTTAAAAAAAAAAAAAAGCCTATTTATTTTTGGTTTCTAGTCTTTTATTCATTCCTTATTCGTTTGTTTAAAATATTTTTTATTTTCTACTTATATTTTTGTATTACTTTGTTTTATTTTAATCCACAGGGAGTTGATGGTAACCTTCCTAAACCATAACATAGCTGAGAGTCTTTTGGTAGCATTCCATATGGAAGCAAATTAAACTGGTTATGAACTTCGTGAAGCAGCAGCCATCCTTTTCTGTCATTCTACTGTTGGAGAAGACCAAAGAAGAACCAAGCAATGCTTAGAAAAATGGAGTCACTTTTTATTATTATAACACACTAGCCCAGAGAAAAATGCCTTTCAAATTCTGGGCAAAGTCACAGAGGAAGTTTCCTGTATTTATACCTTTGGAGCTCCTTTATCTCCCAAATAAGGGTTTTCCAGTCCCCTTTGCAATTTCTTAAAGAGCCCTATGTGCTGGGGCTCTGAGACCTCATAACTTCATCCAGAGAAGGTTTATGGCTTTTCTGGAATGGAAGTAGTCTTATTTTCCTTATTATTTAAGCAAGCAAGCATTTACAAAAGCCAAAATAGCAGGGTTAAAATTTCAAATAGCAGTTTTTATATAAGATGGATGCTTGGCTACTGTCCTTGGGCTCCTTTGTATTCTTACAGCTGAAAGACTGAGAAAAGCATGTCTTTATTCTTATTGGCAACACCTTCAAAAATTTGTTCTGAATATATCAAGAATGTTTCTTACATATCTGTGCATTTTAAATCTGAACATGCAGATCATTTTCAGCCCTGAAACTAACCCAGGAATTTTTAGGGTTGAAAAAGGCAGGTTTAGAAAAATTTAAAAATTAAGGGGACCATGGCAGAAGCACAGGGCTGCAGAGCAGCAGAAGGTACATTTCCATAGAATGAGGGAGCTGGGAACAGCAAAAGGTCTATATTTACAAAATAAAGAGAAGGAAGCTCCTCATCCAGAGGAGAAGAAAGCCCAAAGAGAATAGGAAAACCTCACATGGGACCTTTGAGGTCAGAAGTTACTATAGTAACCAGTCCAAGGAATAGTGACCATTCAGAAGAGATATCAAGGCACAAAGATCTGCAGCCTTTATAAGCTATGGAAACAGGGACTGGGTGGGACTCTCTCTTCCCGCTTCCCCAGGTGGTGTCTGTGCTGTGAAATTCTTTTCCCTTCCCTAAGCGAGAGTCTGTATTTGTTCTTCAATTTCCACCTTTGATGTACCATCTCCCATCTGTGGATTCATTCTTCGACTCCCACAGACAAAGAGCCCAGGAACCAGCCCAGGAAAATAGCACATGTTCCAGTCCAAAGATTTCGTTTCAAAACTTTTTTAAATTGTATATTGGTATTCTAATTTTTCTGGCTTCTCATTGAGTATTAACCATTCTGTACATGACCCTGTTCTTCTAGCTGTTGGAAATGTCATAGTGTGCATGATAAAAGAGATCCTTATTTTAGTGGATCTTACAATCATCCTATCAGGAAGAGATGGACAATGAAAAAGGGGGTAAAAACAGGGTAAGTTGATTGAAAGTACTGATGAGAGAAGAGGAAGAGGGTGGTCAATTTTACTGAGACAAATTCTCTTTACGAAGGTAACATTTGAGTGGAAGCATGAGGGGTATTATTAAACAATGTCACCGCAATAAGTTAAAACAAAATTTTAAAAGCCAGGCTCAACCTGTAGTTGGGTTAATGGGTTGGAGCTATCATTGTTCTTGAAGGATTGATGGCTTGGAGATTCTAAGTTGAGTAAACTGAAAGAATTAAAGGTGCTCATGAGTAAATTAGATACTTACTGTGATTTTGAATTTGGGGCAGTTGTCACTATAACAAAATCCATGGTATGACCATGTGCTTGGCCAATGTGAGATTTAAAAGAAAAAATTCACTGGTGCTTGAAAGGCCAATGAAGTATAAGGCCAAAGAAATCACCCAAATGTATTTTAATACCATCAAGAATAATTGCATAAAGTACAGCATAGGAAATAGAGTCAGTAATTTCGTAAGAACTGTGTATGATGCTAGTGGATACTGGAAATAATGGGGAAAACACTTCGTAAAGCACAATGCTCTACACCAGGAACTAATATGAAATAATATGCAATGTAAGCTATTATTTAAGAAAATTAAATAAAGAAAATAAATGAAACGTATTCCATTATAGATTAAAAAAAAGGAAGAATAATTGCAGAAATACCAGTGTAGAGGGAGATGCTGCCTTGTACAAAAATATATATAGATGACACATAAAGAAAGGCAGTAAATGGCAGAATTGTAAAAAATGCTTTACAGAGAGGATGAGATTTGTGAAAGGAAAAAAAAACTAAAAGAAATTTGGAGATTGCAATGTGGAACAAAAAGAAACTTGGCTTATCTCTATGCACTGGTATATTTGGTATACAGAAAAAAAAGCAGGCTGAAGGAGACTTGTCTATGGATGGTCAGCACAGTAACATATACAGATGATGTACTATAGAATTGTACACTTGAAACCTAAAAATTATTATTAACCAATGTCACCCCAATATATTACTTTTTAAAAAAATATCAGGTGTGGCATAAAAAGTTATATGTTAGGTTAGGGATTTGCATAAATCCATAATGTAGCTGTCAGATTCTTTTCTTTCTGGTAGCATTATAATGCTAATAGAGAAGTGAAAAACAGGATTTAAAAAAATCTTTTTAGGCCCAACACCATTACATTTGACATCTATATACCTTCTGTGATAAATATAGCACTGGCTTTCCTATGGTAATGCTCACCCTCAGGAACATTTTCAGTAAGCACAACATACAGAAAAGATTCTAGTAACCCACAATGAATCCCAGAGGGTAAGGAGGATTTGAGAGAGCTTGGACTTAAGCCAGTGTTTTTTATCTTACCTAATAAATATAATCTTTTTCTGTATTCATCATTTTGTGCTTTTGACTTCCAAATCAAGTATTTAAATTTCTAAAACATTAATTCTGCTTTTTACTCCTTATTAGTATATTTGAATTATCCTATTGTGGATTTTTTTTTTTTTATTCCTCTCTTTCACTCCTCCTGATTTATCCTTGTTTTGACATTTTCACTTTTTAAGGATTTCTGCTTTGACCAATAAATAAGGGCTTCTGGAATCTATTGAGATTGCCTAATGTTTTTCTATATTTATCTTGGCTTCTTTTGGAGATATGCTTCTCCTATTTTCAGAATGATGATCCCCATCCCTTAATTATGTGATTTTATTCCATAATTATGCAATAGTCCATCAGGGTTTTGGTCCTGCTCCAACAATACCCTTGGTCAGGAAAACACAATATGCTAAGTTGCACTCTAATTGGGTTGGCCCTTGTGCCAGAGGTGACCCCACACAGATGTCAGAAAACAGAGAAACCACAAGGCCCTAAGAGCTCTGCCCAATATGTATGCTAATTAAGTTACACAAAAAGGTTCATCTTGAATTTGAAGCCAGGAATAGAGGGGACCAACAAGTCTGCTGGGAAAGAGTTGGCCAGTTCTTAGTGAGAAGATAGTGGTACCAAAAGAGATGCTACAGGCCACGAAAACACGTATTTTGTTCCAAGGCTGCCTCATTTAGCAAGGCTTGTCTGTTTCATTTAACTCACACTTATATCGAACATTATTTTTAGGTAGTCTGACTTGTCTAGATTTTCACATTTACAGACTAAGGGTAGGTTGACATATATATAGCTTCAAATTATATTGTTTCAAATTCCCTCTTTGGGGAATTTCTAGTCCCACAAAATGTGGGAAGGCGTGCCATTTATGGTACACTGCTTTGTAAATGCTGCAAGCTACGCAGCTTGCTGCCTCCATGGCCTACATGAGGACAAACATTAGTGTAATATAAATTAATAAATCTTGAATTAAAAATTAACCTAATTTTAGTCACTTGAGCACAGAATCTTGCACTATATTTGATTATTTTGTGCAATATTTACTGTGTATGGTAGTTATTTAGAACATATACACTTGGGGAATTGCTGGCTCAGCCAATTCCCTGTGTCCCAATGACTTTCTTCTTTGGCATCTATGTTGGATTAACATCGGGCCTTCCAGGAACCATGCTGCACTGGGAACAAATAAATAAAGATATGAATAACTTTAATTCTCAGAATGCCCTGCATTGGGGGACTTTTTCTCTTTCTGCCAAGTCTACCTTGCACTACAGGAACTATGATTCCCAGTAAGCAATGTGACAATTCCAATCACCTTCCCACCAAGTTCATTCTCTTTGTTTTTGTGTTTTTCTTTCCCACAAGCATTTTTATTTTTCAGTGGTTCAAGAAGAGAAGATAGATTTAAGTATAAAAAAGAGAAGAGTTCACTGTTGCCTTAAATATGAAGTCATGAGGTGAAAAAAATGTCTGCCTTTTATTTTGGTTATTTAATAAGAATTCAAAAAAGGAAAGCAGACAGAATCTTTCAAAACATTTTAAAGCAATTTAATTTGCATACTCACTCCTGATTGGTAGGTGGGCATCAGAAAGGTACAGTCAATTTGCAGGCTTATCTTTTATTAGTGTGTGTGTGTGTGTATATATATATATATATATATATATCTTTAGTGATTTCAGAGAGAGAGAGAGAGAGAGAGAGAGAGAGAGAGAGAGAGAGAGAGAAATGTTAATGATGAGAAAGAATCATTGATTGGCTGCCTTCTGCATGCCTCCCCCTCCTCCCCCACTAGGGATGGAGCCTGCAACCCCGGGCATGTGCCCTTGACCGGAATTGAACCTAGGACACTTCAGTCTGCAGGCTGTGCTCTATCCACTGAGCCAAACCAGCTAGGGCTTTTTAATATATTTTTATTGATTTCAGAGAAAAATGAAGAGGGAAAAAGAGATAGACACATCAATGATAAGAAAGAATGAATTGATTGGCTGCCTCCTGAGGATGGAGCCACAACCCAGGCATGTGCCCTGATTGGAATCAAACCCAGACTCTTCAGTCCACAGGCTGACACGCTAACCACTGAGCCAAACTAGCCAGGGCTGATCAGCCCCTGTTAATGTGGGGTTCTGCTTTCAAATTGTGTGTGTGACTAAGTATTTCAGGAAGACATTAACAAAATTTGTGTGTAACTACCTGTCAAAAAAAATCAAATTGGATTTCTCATTTGAGACATGCTTTTCAATGGAATTAGCATTTTAAGTTAAAAAAACTGAGACAATATAAATTTTACACGTAAGAGAATGGGTGAGAAATGGTAAATATGGGATAGAGTGGACCCATCAGTCCACAGGCCAATGCTCTATCCATTGAGCCAAACTAGCTATGGCAAATTCTTTCTTTTAAAATATTATTTACATCCATAAACAGTCAAATCAAGAATTTTATCAATAAAATTGAACAATCAAGAAATAAAACTGAAACTGTTGGTGGATATTAAATAATGGGGAAAAAACTGGAATGATTTAAAAAGCTGAGATAACTTAAGAAGTACTACAAAATTAAATGAAAAAGGAGAAAATAACAATGAACAAAATAGTTTCCCTTTGTCATGTTAATTAACATATTTGTCTGTTTTTAATTTAAAACTGAACTTATTAATAATCATTTCATTGATGTATGAAACCAACCAATTCAACATATGCAAACAAATTATTCCTCAAGTAATCTTAGAAAGGGAAGCCTCTCAGAATGTGATAGGGAGTGACCACTTATATACTTACATACCAAAGAAAGCACATAATGAGTGGTTTTAGTGTTACTTATTGAAATGAGAATACTCAAAGTTTCCATAAAACATTTTATAAACCCAGCTAAAATGTGAATGACTCATCAAAATAAACAAACAAAAATATGTATATTCTATTTAATTACATTTTGGAATCATTGGATTCTGCAATCTATTTTTAAGAATAACCTTTTTCCACTGGGGTTTTCTGAGAATGAAGGAGAAAACTGCAGATCTATTAGTGACTTATTAAAAATAATGGGAACTGTGTTTGGGCATCCCCCTGGCTTCCTCTGAGTTCTCCAGGGACTGAAAGGAGAGCTAAGTAAAGTGGAGTGGAATAGTTATCTTTTTCTAGCATGTTCAGGAAAACAAAATTTTCATTTACCCTAAATTAATGTGTCAGGATAGCATCTTCTCCTCCCCCCCCCCTCCCCCCCCCCCCCCCCCCGCCCTTTACACATCACTTCTGCCTGAAGCTTCATATAGAGGAAATAAGCTTTTTCTTTTTCCCCCAAGTAAAAATAACTGGAATAGCACTAACATAGTCTATCCTAGTTAAATGAAGCTTTTCTGTGGAAGATTAGAAGATATTTCTGTGGGATGTGGAGAACATGGGAAAGGGCAAGATCATCAGAAATATTTTAAAATATACTTTCTTGGGGTAATGAAGTTCTGTTTGCCATTTATAGGAGTAGAAGCTATTTCTTTAGAAAGTCTATCTGGACCCTACAAAAAAGCAATGAAGAGAACAGAAATGTGGAATGTGGTGAGCCGGCCCTACCATGGCACACTCAGCACCAGGGCACCTTATGTGCCACACCAGCTCAGCCAGGTTCAGTGACCCTGAGTGGGGGCGCCTGAGAGGCTTAGAAAAGATAGACAAGAGAATGAAAGCTGGGTCTCAGTGGGATGCTGCTTCCTGAGAGACAGCACCATGGACTACAAGCCGTGACTTTATTTTATAGCAGATGCCACTAGGCAAAGTAAGGGCGTGGTCAAGATGTTTACAACATTCTCCTGGGTATCAATCCTACTCAATTACATGCACCTGATCAAGCTTCGTATCACTTAGGCATGTGAGGCCATGTGTTCGGACCGTACGTGCAAGCTTACAACTGCAACTGTTGGCTATCATTGTGCTGGAGGGCTCTGCCCTCTAAGCTAGGATTTGAGTGTGGCCATGAGAGGACTGTGCCCTCTAGTCAGTCCAAAGCTTGAACCTGTCCAAGCACTGTAGCTGCACCCCACGGTGGAGATTGTAGGACAACTCATAACAGCCTACCTACCACTTCTGAACTTTCACTTAGCATTTCAATAATCAGTAAGGCAGACATTTAATGTTGAAGTATGTTAGACCACGGGATATTTATAGTACATGGTACTGGTTCTATGGAGATTTGTCACTTGGTTCCATTAGTTCTACATGTGAACTAGCAGAACACACTTACCATGAGGATATAAATGGAGCACAATGGACACATGAGGTTCCCTTACAACCTACCACTTACAGGTCCACTTCAATTCTTCCCCAGGAACACCACCATTTTAGTCCCTTCTGCAGAAATGACTCTCCACCTAAAAAAAGGAATGAATAATACTTACTGTGTGTTATGCACTATTCTAAGTACTTTACACAAATAAATCTTTTTAAAAATCCACCTAAGGATGCATGCACTGTTATGATTCCAATGTGGAAGGCAGAATTCCATATTCCCGGAATTCCCTTCTTCTGGCATCCACGTTGTTGTGTAATCCCCACCCTCTGAGTACAGGTGGAGCCTATGGCTAGCGTTTAACCAATTAACATGGCAAAGGTGGAGGGATTTTGCAGGTCAAATTAAGTTCTCTAATCAGCGGACACTGAGTTAATCAAAAGGGAGACTATTCCGGGTAGGCCTGCCTTCATCAGCTGAGCCCTGAGGGAAGAGATTGGAAGGAGGCGGGCACTTTCCCACTTGCCTTGAAGCTAGGAGCCATTTGTTAACAACACAGCCTTCGGAGCTGAGGGTTCAGTTTTACACCCGCAAGAAACTGAAGTCTGCCAACAACTTTGGGGAGGAGTCCCAACTCTGGAAGAGGATGGAATCTGATGGACAGCACTAGGTTGGTGGCAACTTGTTACATAGCAATAGATAACTGATACATCACATTTTACAGTTAGAAAACGAAATAAATAACTTGCACCCTGTTGTAGCTAGTTCCATGGGGTACCAAGAGTCAATCCCAGGCAGCCAGAGCCCAGAGCTGCATGGATAACCACTTTGCAGTAATTTCAAAACTGATTGAAGACTGGGCAAGATGAGCATATGTCAAATATATAGCACTGAGTGCATATGTGTATATATATATACATATATATATATATATGTGTATATATATATAATGCCTATTAAAAATTATATCACATAGTAAAATAATTTTACTTCCAGCAAAGCCAAATAATTTTGAGGATAAAGCGATTTGTTTTCTAAATGTTGGATTTAAGCAGGAAATATTTTATTGCAGACTACTGCAATATAAAATAGAGTATTCTGCAAATTATAGATTACTAATTTATATTAACACCTCTTTTCCTCAAAAGGCTTTTCATTTCTATATGCCAAATCCACTTGACAGTTTTGATAAAATTTCTGCTTAATTATATTTTATATAATAAAATAAAAATCTGTTGTTTTTTTTTTTTTAAAAAAGAAATATTTATGTAGAATAAGTGGTGTTAAGGAGCAAAATTATTTTTGGGCAAATGTAAAAGTATTTTGAAATAGCATAACTCTCTAAAGCACAGAGTTTCACAAGGGTTGTTTTTGACCCTTAAAATTCCTTCATATTTAAAAATTGAAAGACCAATTTTTTAAATCCTTTGGTATGTAACTGAAAGTCTCAGTTAATTAAAATTAAAAGGTCTATTATAAAAAGATAGGCTGTGAGCAATTTTACTTCAAATATAAATTGCTTTCTTGGGAGTTAATACCTAATTAATGTTTTTATATTAAGCCATTAATTAAAGCAAGCTGTTTGATCTATATGTTACAATTAAGGTTAATGAATGTTCTTAAAAAGTAAATATCTTTCAAGGACTGGACTTTAGTGCTAGAATTGTTAGGGTGATAAGCCCACTAGCAAAATAACTCCAACACTGCTACGAATGTTTTGTTTAAAGCCATGCTATTTCTATAATTAACTACTGATGTAGTATACCTTTGATAAGCCCCAATCTCAATCACACCTGTAGTAAAATACTAATTAAACACTTGTGGAGTTTCTCACTACCTATGCAAATGAAGTGGCCACTACAAAGTCACAACATGAACTGTACTACAAAAAGTGACTCAAGCACATAGACAACCTTTTGCAATCCTATATGTAGGAACACAGTTAGATGCCCCTCAGGCACCAGTGGAGGGAGGTAGTTTGATTATTAAGAGTATTTGTCTTGGTATCTGCTTATCAAATTAGTACCCACGTCTTCCTTGAATATTTATTCTCTGCTTAGCATTATGTATATCAACTTCTTTTTGCATAGTCTCATTGGTTAGGTAGAAACTGCATAAACTAGTAGTTCAATTAGTTGATAGCATAAAGATTTTACCACACGTAAACAAAATAAATCACTCATGAATTCTAAAATAGTAAGAATGATTAGCATTAAAGATTTCCACTCACCATCAGTCCTTCTCCTCAACTTTCCCTCTTCCCTTTCTGTCCTACTCATCTCTCCTAAGCCCTAATTTCTAGGATAATGTTCTTTTGCCACCATGGCCCAAGGTTGGGTATATATAACTTTATGAAGAAATCAATCCTGAGGTCAAATGAATGGTGAAGTTTTCTCTGAAACACCATTTGAGGGCACTCAGGAGACCTCTTAATATGCTGGATATTAGAGGGTTTTCCAATGAATAGTTCTTTTTATATTTTTTAATATGTTTTTATTAAATTCAGAGAGGAAGGGAAAGGGACAGAGATAGAAACATCAATGATGAGAGAGAATCACTAATTGGCTGCCTCCTATAGGCCCCACACTGGGGATCAAGCAGGCAACCTGGGCATGTGCCCTGACCAGGAATGGAACCCTGACCTCCTGATTATAGATTGATGCTCAACCACTGAGCCACACCAGGTGAAGGAATGAATAGTTCTTTATAGAACTGACCTATACAGTAAGCCACTTCCTTTTTACTTTTGTATTCAATTGTGGCACATCACAGGCCACTGAAATCTTTGATCCATTTTGTCTCCTTATCTGTGCAACAGTGTAATGACTTTAACATCTTCTTTTAAATTATCTTTAATGTTTTAAGGATGCTGCTCTGGATGCCAGACAGGTCTTTCTTATATAATGCTTCTAGTCAATCAGTATTCAACTATCCAACTGAAAAATGACATAATGTCATTATAAACTAAATGAAGTTTATTTGCAAAGCCAAAAGGAGAGATAAAGTAAGATTATGCAAAAGTGGTCTCTCATTCTCAATCAAGTACTTAGCACAATTAGGTTATCAAATGAGGCTGCTCTTAAGTGAGGGCTTAGTCCTAGAACATTCATAAATTCTAGATCAGTGAAGTTCCCCATATGACATTCCCTCTCTTCTGGAAATGGAAAAATCCTAGAGATGTCAGGGGGAAGTACCAGAATTCTCATTATCTTTAAAGTAGGATTAACTTAAATAAAAGCCTTTATGCTAAATAAATCCACTTTATTTTATTTGCCTATGTATTTCTGTTTCGCCTATTATTCATCATTGGCATAAAATTATGTGCCAATTATTTTACGGTTCATCATTTCTGTATTTCCTGTAACAATTCCATTTTAATTTGATTTATTAACTAAATTGCTAAGTAACATAAAGTTCAATGTTCCATGCCCAGGATTCATCAAAGATTGCCTCTCTCTGAAGTCTTTCTCCCTGACAAGGCTGCCTTACTTTCATTGCAGTGATTCTTAAAACACTGATTACATGGCAGACAAATACTGTGAGTATAGCACATTGACTATAGTTAATAATACCCTGTTTAAAACTTGCTAAGAGTAAATTTACAAGGTCTCGTCACAAGAAAAATAAATTTGCAACTATGTGAAGGTGGATGTTAACTAAATTTATTGTGGTAATCATTTAGTAATACGTGCATATATCAATGTTATACACCTAAAATGAATACAATGTTATATGTCAGTGATGTTTTGATTTAAAAAAAATTATCATCTCTTATGCACTGTTCTGAATATCATATATTCATTCACTTAAATTTTACAATAGTTCTATAAAGTTAGTAGTAGTATACAATTTATAGATGAGAAAAGCATATTATAGAGAGTTTAAGATTACATATGAGGTGGTAGATCAGAGATTTGAACTTGGTTACTAATTCCAGAGCTCCCACGTTTAATTGCTGGATGGTTGCTATGGATTGAATTATGTCCCCCTAAAATTAATGTTCAAAGCCTGACCCCATAGGGCTGTATTTATACATAGGGCTTTCAGGAGGTAATTAAGAACTAAATGAGGTCATAACGGTGGGATCCTAATCTAATAGAATTGGTGGCTTTCTAAAGAGAAGGAGCGAGCTCTCTTACTCTTCAAAAGCTCAGGAATATAAGGCAGAGAATCTAACCATGCTGGGGCCCTGATCTCAAACTTCCAGCCTCGTGAACCATGAGAAAATAAATTTGTCCAATCTGTGGTATTTGGTTAGGGTAGCCTAAACTGAGTAAACCAACTATTTTTTCCTAAAATATGAATTGTAACTTAATATGTTTCAATATTTTTTTTTTCTTAAACTTCTTCTTTGCCTATATACTAGAGGCCCTGGATTTGTGCACATTGAAAGAAAATGAGAAGGTTGACAGTGGGGTGGGACTGGGTGAGTGGGCCAGACACACCCTGGAGCCAACCTTCCACAGTCCCTCCTTGACTGGCTGCACATGGGGTAGCACTGTGGTTCTAAGGGCGTCTGCAGAGTGAGCAGGGTCCCTCCAGCAGGTGTGGTCCCTCAGCCTGACCTGTAGGGATCAGGCCAAAACTGGCTGTCTGACATCCTCCGAGGGGTCCTGAAGTGCTAGAGGGCACTCTGAAAAGTTGCTGTCCCTTGACAACTCCTTTGTTGAGCATCAGTCCCCTGGTAGCCAGTGTGCATTATACCTACTGGCCAGTCAGCCAGTTGGCTGGTAACTTAGGCTTTTATATATATAGAAGATGAGAGGCCTGATGGACGGATTCATGCACCACTGGGGTCCTTTGGCTTGGCCTGTGGGGATCTGACCAAAACTAACTCTTCAACATCCCATGAAGGTTCAGGGATTGCAAGAGGGTGAAGACTGAGAGACCCCACAGGTGGACAATCGAGGCCAGGGAAGGAACTTAGGAGGGCTCCAGGGAGTGTCCAGCCCATCTTACTCAGTCCTGATTGGCCGGACCCCAGCAGCAAGTTGACCTGCCAGTCAAAGTGTCCCTGGTGGTCAGTGCATGTCATAACAACTGGTCAAACAGTCAAATGAACAGTAGGACTCCTAGCATATTAGGCTTTTATTATATAGCATATATTTACAATTAAATAAATGCAAAAGGTACACAACACTCTTATTTATAAGGAAAGTATGCCATTATTGGTTTCCTTGGCTTTTCAGAGTGTAGATGTATCTGAGTAATGAAGGCATGCAAAATCATTTTAATCTGGTACTTCTAGAAAAAGTAATGAAAATTTTATTAGATTCATTTTCCTCCTATTGCATTGCTTTACTATGCATTTGATTGTCATTTCTGCTGTAATTTAAATTACACTCCTTGACACAGAAATACTTGGTCATTCAAATGGATTTTTGAACTTCAAAGTGATGCTTTGGTTTAGGGTTTAGGCAAGTTTATTCAGATTATTTGGAACTCTTAAGTGCTCTTAAGGTTGCTTAGAATTGGAAAATGTTTCTCCAAAAAACAGAACTGCATAATGAAATAGTATGTCAAGTAACAAGATGTCCTAGATTCAACTGGATAGAAAGATGACACACTGGTAGTGAAATATAAATAGAAACTACTTTTGACAATGCAAATTAACCTGAATACAGCATGAACCAAGCATTTTTAGTCAATACATACCCTATCATGCATGGGTTAAATATATTTGTTCATTAATGTATGTTGTATCTGCAGTAATGTGCATACATCTTAAGCATACATCTCATTCAATGCTATGCTCAGATTAACATACGGAACACTGCTACAGAGTGCTCCCTCTTACACTTCCCAATCAGTAACCTCAAATAGCCAACTCTATCACCAAAGATTGATTATTTGTGCTATATTTGAATTTCGAGTGAGAACTATTGTGCCTGGCTTCTTTTGTTCAACATTATGTCTTAGCAGATCTGTCCATGTTGTTACATGCAGTAGTAGTTCACTCCTTTTTTAAAATTAATTTCTTTATTGATTAAGGTATCACATATTTGTCCTCAACCTCCCATTCCAATCCCCCCGCACTTATGGTCCCACCCTCCTATTGTCCTTGACCACTGATTACGCTCATATATGTGCACATAAGTCCTTTGGTTGATCTCTCCCTTTTATCCCCACCCTCCCTTAGAGGTCCAACAGTCTGACCCATGGCTTCTTATCTCTGGGTCTTTTCTTGTTCATCAGTCTATGTTGTTCATCATTTCCCCTAGATGAGTGAGCTCATGTCCTACTGGAAATATAAGAATCAAAAATGAGACAAGCAATAATTGTTATGGTGAGAGGCATATGAATCAGTCTGTAGTGAGCTTCTTTCTGGGCCACCAGTTCTTTTGAGACCCAATTTCAATGTCAAACAGTTCCTTATGTGTACATGCCAGCAATGATATTTCAGTTCTGGATGGTGGGCAAATGGTGGTGATGCAGGTCCAACCCTCTCTGGTTTGGTCCTGGGCAACCTGCAGTGATACACAGCTGCTGACTGCTATTATGGTAAGGTGTCATCAGCAACTTCCATCTCTGGACTGCTTCTCTTCTGTCTTTATGGTTGGAGTGGTCCTGTCAATTCCTCTCTGTTGCCAGAATCCACATGGTCTCAGAGTTGTTTTCTGAAAATATACCAACCAAAAGTTAATAAAGGAATATTTTTTATAAATTTAACTTGGGATCCTTTCTCAACCAAAAGTTAATAAAGGAATATTTTTTATAAATTTGACTTGGTATCCTTTTTCATTTTTGCCCAAATGACTTTTTTTAGATTCTAAATAGAAGTAGTGATACCATGCAATATATGTCTTTCTAGGTCTATTTCATTTAGCATGGGTTAAATTATTCCTCAGAGTCAATTCACATTGTCACAGATGTCAAGATTTCTTTCTCATTGTTTTAACATGTAATGGCTCAAACGGCATTAAAAATTATAATTCTGAAATGCTGAACCACACTTTTAACTGGAGTACATTCTTGCTCATTTATGCATATGTTAATTCAGTACAGTCATTGAGCACTTCCTATGTACTGGACATTATACCCGGATCTTAGCTCAAACTCCTAGTAATGTGTGGGGAAGTAGAAAACTTGCAAGGCTAAAATGAACAACTAAGAACCTGGAGTGTGTAAGTGTTAAGGAAAATGAATAGGATTCTAGAGCAAATCAAGTGGAGATGTACTTCAGATGGTTTGTTATAAAGAAAATATTGCTTTTATGAGGTAACAGTACTCTAAGGGCTCCATTAATAAAATAGGCAAAAGGTTGAACTAAGGTTCATGGAATCTCCTTGTTTATGGAGAGTTTGTTAGTGGAAATGCAAAAAGAAAACATGGAGTCAGTGATTTATTTGCAATCAACAGTGAAACAGTGTATGTTTCATAGTGGCAGTCCCATTGCAGCCATCATCATGTTGAGGAAAAGAGAGATGGAGCAGGGAATCAAACTTAAAAAGTCACATTTGTGAATCAGACCTAAGAAAAAGATTCCCAGTGGACTTATTGGCACCAGAAACTGGAAGAAAATAGAGCAAACCTATACTTTTTTTTTTTTTTGAGAATTGGTTTGCTTAAAAAAATAAGTACAAGCCCAAGCAAAACAAAAATAAAACCTGTAACTATTCTGAAATCAAAATAACTCCAAGCCCCCCAGTTTTACATGAGCAAGAGTCATGCAAAGTCCCAAAATACCAGGCCCCAAACACTCACTGCAGTTGTGATCAAGGAGGAAAATAAGGAAGAAGTTTCCAGAAGGTAGAGCCCAGAGTCACAGAGAAAGGAGAGAATATGTTTCTAATCAGGACCTCATTAAAGCCACTTGAGTAGTTGATTACTGATTACTGTTACTTTCTATTATAGTGGGAACTTTAATTGAAAATATGTTGTCTCTGATATTCCGTAGCATAAGGAGGATTGATATATATGGAAAAGTAGAAAGAACTTGATAACTTTTTTTTTTTTTTTTTTTTTTTTTTAGTTCATAAATTATTAGATCTGGACCTAAGGGATAGGACTTCACTTCATTCAAAGATCCAGGTTTTGAGATGGATGAAGGGGCTGACCTAGCCTATAGTGTTCCTTAGTGGAGGGAGATTTTATAGGTTTAAAGAAGGGGCATGGGGGCATTTTATAGTCAGAAGTGCATTTATTTTATTGATGGATGAGCTTGATTCTTCTGAGGGTTGTTTGGGATTTCTAGGCTCTAAAGTAGTCATTGTTCTCTAGACCTAAAGTGTGGGAATTGGGGAAGCCTCAATCATATGCTTATGGTGCTCTGGCAGGGAAGGGGGATCCCTATAATGGCAGATTAGCACTCCACTGTCTCCCAATGTCATGTGACCTCTAGAATTTGTTTACTTCACTGCTTTCAAAGAAATGTTTCTACCTGGTCTTACATTGCACATCTGTAGAATTATCAAAGCAATACAGGTATAAATATGAAAATTGCAAAGCCTTTAAAAATACAGAGAAGTAATAACAATAAATAACTTCCAAAGAACATGTAAGCTTTTGGAAGTTATTGTTATTACTTCTCTATTTGTACATTCTCCACCTCCTATCTAGGTGGTGGAGAATGTACATATTTCAAAGTATCTACTACTCTAGAAAACTAAACAATACTCAGCTATTGCCTCTGCTGACAGGGGAAGCTTTCACAAAAAAGAAAAGCAGTGCAGAAAAAAACTGCATGGGAGAGAAAAGTGGAGAGCTAGTGTTGGGCTTAAGATTGATATACTACAAAGAGAGAGAGAAGAGAGAACCCACCCTAAGCACTAAAATTCTGGAAAAGCATTTTGGTAGCTCTAAGTACTAGCTAAAGAAAAGAGCTTAAAGATGTGCACAGGATGTTGGCGAGGCAGTAATAGTACAAGGGAAAGAAAAGGTTAAAAGAAAGCGAAGGATGCCTTTTGGAGACTGTAATAAAAGGAAAAATAAAAAAGAAACAGAAAGACATTTAGAACCCTATAAAAAGAAAATGAAAACAAATTGAACTGCACACAGTCTTCCGACTATGCCTCAAAAATAGTCATCAGTCAAGGAAGGACACTGTTACACTGACAAAAAGGGACACTTTTGAACTAATAATCTTATAAATCACAGCAGATATTCAGTCTTGTACATAGCTTTCACACATTGGTGCCAAACTTCTATAACTACTTTACTGAGACACAAGAAAATGAGAATCCAAACAATTTCAGCTGATGATAATTGTACTTTAAAAAAATGAGACAGCAGAAGAAAATTGTAACATTTCAGGCTGAGTTCAATAACTTGAAACACACATTTGGAAATGTATATTTAAAAACACAGATTTTGAATCAGAAATTCAAAAACTTGGTAGAGAAATGGACAGAAACAGGAAAGAGAAAATAAGAATTGCTCAAATTTAGGGAAAAATATAGAAAGAAAGATGGGAATTGGGGGTTGAGGACAATTATGCGATACTGTAATCAATAAAGAAATTAAAAAAAATAAAATAGTGGTAATAATACAAAAAATAAAAATAAAAAATGAATAAATACTAAAATACTCAGTGCTTAAGGAAGAGTAGATTCAAATGTAAATTTAAAAAGTTGCCCTGGTTTGGCTGAGTGGATAGAGCTTGGACCTGCAGACTAAAGGATCCTGGGTTTGATTCCAGTGAAGGGCACATGGTCAGGTTGCAGGCTCAATTCCCAGTAGGGGGCGTGCAGGAGGCAGCCAATTAATGATTCTCTCATCATCGATATTTCTATCTCTGTCTCCCCTCTCCCTTCCTCTCTGAAATCATTAAAATTATATTTAATAAATAAATAAAAACGTACTTAAGGATAAAACAATTAGCTTGGTAAAGAAGAGGTTTTTATTTATTTTTTTAATAAATGATATTGGAATTATTGAATACCTACATGAGAAAGAATAAAGTTGGATGCCTACCTTGAACCATATATAAAAATCCAAAGCAGATCAAAGACTTAAATATAAGAGCTACATTGTAAAAATGTTTTGTTTTCTTATTTTGAGTTATAAAACTTATTGATATATTCTAGATATAAGTCCTTTCTTAGATCTGTCATTTGCAAGTATTTTCTTCTGGATTAAGGCTTGTCTTTCTACAATAGTGCCTTGGGAAAAGCCATAGTTTAAAATTTTTATGAAGTCTTATCAATTTTTTATCATTAATTCTTTTTGTGTCCTACTTAAGAAATCTTTGCTTAATCCAGTCATGAAGATTTTCTCCCATGTTTTCTTCTATGTGTCATATAGTTTTACCTCTTACACTGCTTTCTCAATAATGATCTATTTGAGTTAATTTTTTTATACTAGCATGTGCTGTGTAATTAGCGTCCAAGTTCATGTTTTTGCACATAAATATTTATTTACTCCAGTACCACTTGTTGAAAGACTGAACTTTTTCTTCAAATTACATGAAACTTGTTTGCAATTGCTTTTCATATATGCATCAAAACTCTCCATTCTCTTTCACTGACCTGTGTTTTTATTTATTAACCAATGATTTTCTTAACATAATAAACACAAAAGTTAATCCTAAATGAAAAGGTATTAGTTCCAAAGATAACATCTTACTTAATGGGAAAAGTCTAGATCTTAGTTTCCACTAAGATCAAGAAGATGGCAAATACTATTATAACTACTATTCAAAATTTTACCTAAGGGATTAGCTAATGTGATTAGAAAAAAAAAGGAGAAAAAACACACAAAATAGTCTACATCAATTTGCATTTTATATGATTGTGCATCTGAAAAATCCTAGAGAATCAATGATAAAACTACCCAGAGTATAACGGAATTCAGTAAATTAGTAGAATTTAAAGCTCAATATATGGAGTTGTACAGCCTTCAGATACAAAACAATAACCAAATAGAGATTTTATCTTAAAGGACCAGATGGAGCTTTTTCTATAAAGGAAATTTTATAGTACGTATTTTGGGCTTTGAGGACTATAAATTCTCTATTGAAATTACTCAGCCATGTCATTGTAGCATGGAAGGAGTCACAATAACGTAAATAAATGAGCACAGCTATGTTCCAATAAAATTTAATTTACAAAAACAAGCATTGGACCAGATTTGGCCCTCAGGCCCCTTGGTGAACCCTGGGGATAGATAGAAAAAGGCAAGAGAAAACATTTAGAATAGGAACATAGAAATAAACATTTTGTGTAAAAAAGAAAGGGGAAATGAGGCATTTTGTACATATCAGCTAATTAGTGCAAAATACACGAAGCATAAGCCAGAGAGTAATGAGATCTGTTGCCTATAGGAGATAGATGAGGACAGGATAGAAAATACCAAAGAGAGGGTAAGAAAGACATCTCATGAGTGGGACAGCTCTGATTTTTGGAATCCTGTTTATGGTTCATATAATCAATAAGTAAAAATACATGAAATCAATGAAAATAAAAACTCCAAAATTGTAATAACAGAAAGGAATGAGTTGTATTAACAAATAGCATAACCACACTTAAAAGGGGAAAATTAATCATTAGAAAAATTTAAACATAGTGTTTGGCTCATATATTCCAAGGTTCAAAACAAAAAAAGAGAGCTTTAAAGAAATATTGAGCTCTAGTTTGTAGCATGGGTTATTAATTCCAGAACTATTTTTTATATATCTAAGGATTGAGCAAATAACTAGCTATATAGTGGATAGTAAGAGAGAGGTTTCTCACTGTTGGCCAAAGGATCTATAATAATAAAAACATAATATGCTAATTAGATTGGACGCCAAACAACCTTCCAAATGTTGGATGAAGCTGTGGTGGTGAGGGCCGAGGTTAGGGGCAATTAGGCACGCAGGCAGAGGGATTAGGGATGATTAGGCAGGCAGGTAAGTGGTTAGGGGTGATCAGGCAGGCAGGCAGGCAGACAAGTCGTTAGGAGCCAGTGGTCCTGGATTGTGAGAGGGTACAGGCAGTACTGAAGGACCTCCTGGAACTCTAGTTTATGGATAATAGAGAGGGGAAGATAGAATGAACCCAAAGGCATGGATTAAAACTGGAGATATGAAAGCCTACTTATATGTTGTAATTTTTTTAAATATATTTTTATTGCTTTTAAAGAGGAAGGAAGAGGAAGAGAGAGATAGAAATATCAATGATGAGAGAATCATTGATTGGCTGCCTAATACTGGGGATCAAGCCTGCAACTGGGTCATGTACCCTGACCAAGAATTGAACCATGATCTCCTGGTTCACATGTCAATGCTCAACCACTGAGCCACACTGGCAAGGCCTACTCATGTTATTTTTTTTAATAGCAAAATATACATAGCAATAGATAAGGGGTGTATTTGTATCCTGTGTGTGCTCCTGTGCACACATATGTTTCCTAGGTCTGCTGAGAAGATCTGGGAAGAATGATATGCCACCTAGATCTCAGACCTTGGTTTCTAAACATCTTTCCCATTAAAAAAAGTTTGGTCTCTTTAGACAAATGTCTGATTCCAGTGCTGGATAATATGAATCATCTCAAATATTTTAATTTTCTGGAAAATAATGAAATATTAAAAGAATGATGAAGACATATCAAAGGAATTCTGGAGCTAGTTTCAGGGGGTTCCCTAACCTGGGATATGACCATCAAAATAAAAATGTTACCCACAAAATAAAACAAGAGTACATGAGCCCACACTGACATGGAGAAAGAGAGAGAGGGAAGGAAGGAGGAAAGAATAGTGAGAAGAAAGGGGAGAAAGGAAGAGAAAAACCCTTTCTTTCAGTAGAGTACCAAATAACCATAAAAGAACTAATGATGTTTAAAATCACCAATCAGAGAACATCCTATCTAATAAAGAGGGAATATACTAATTGACCCTCACGCCATCACAAAGATGATGGGACCCTGCAGCCCATAAGGAGGGGTTATGCTAATTGACACAATCTGAAAGTATCTTCCCACAAGAAACTTATTAGTTACAAAAGGAAAAGTGGTACTATTATAGTGGGAACACCTGGCAAACAACTTCTTAACCAAGTGACCAAAGTCAGTGTAGCCAGTAATGGGAGCAATCCGCATCATGCGCCTCTTGATAGAATTCATTGAGAACATAAGAATGCGTCAGTGGGCCACCTGCCAAATACCTGACTCTCCTGAGGAAAGGTCAGACAGACTCAAATTGAAGTTCATTCTACAGAATTACTGGCCCGTGTCTTGAAACACACTTGTATGTCTGAGGAACTGTTCGAGATAAATTTAGGAGAGGAAAGAAACACTGAAAGTAAAGGTAATGTGTGACATGGGATTTTCTTTTGCTATAAAGGGTATTATTGGGACAATTAGCAAAATCTGAAATAACAGTTGCAGAGGAGGTCATAGTTTTGTAACAATAATATTATTCTGACTTTGAAAATAATGCTGAAGTTATATAAGAGGATATTCTATTGTTAGGAACAATGCATGGAGTCACTGAAGAAAGAGTCATGATGGCTGCAAGTTATTAACTAATAACTCAGTAAGAAATAATGTATAGATAGAGAAAGAAGAATAAAGCAGATATGATACGGTATTTATTTCAGCATTTTTGAAACCGGAGTGAAGGGCTTGAGGGAATTTCCATTATTATTCTTGCAGTGTTTCTGTAAATCTGATATGTCAAGAAAAAAACAAAAACCACCAAAGCAGTTAAAAGAGAAAAAGGATTGTGAGCAGAGTCCACTCCACGTTCTCTGAAGTGGGCAGCCTGCCCATCAGAGGGTTGGGAAAAGTCTGTTCTTTCAATACAAATTGAAAAAATTGTTGAACATATTAGTCTTGACAATATAATTTTTGAGTCAAGATTGTTTACAACTTAAGGTGGCCATAGGATTTTCGAATGCCTCCAAGTCACCAGAAAAATTACAGATCCCACCAGTTTTTTTGTTTTTTGTTTGTTTGTTTGTTTTCCCTTCAGCAGAGAAAACTTCCTCCAGTTAAATTTTAAATAGACAGTGGAAGACAAAAGTAAAGTTGCATTTAGATCACACAAAAAAAATTAAATGTTAATACCAAGTATGTGCCATTTCCAAGTTATGTCACTAGTGCTATATCAGACTAGAAACTCTAAACATGTGTACAAGTTGATGAACTGCTAAAAAAAAGTCGTTATCCACGCAGTTTATATTTCTATTAATAAATACATATTCATTGTTTTTGTTTCACATGGCAAAACCAAATCCATACTGTGGAAATTTGACACTTTTTAAAATGGAGGCCTACAATCCATGAAGACTGGGTCTTTTAAGGAGTTCATTCAAATATGTGTCACTGTATAGCTTCCTATCTTAAGCTGTACTTATAGTCTCATTTCCAAGGGGTTTCAACAAGCAAACAAATACAAAGCAAACAAATCCTCCTACCTCAAAAAAATTACTTAACTATCCCTTCTGTAGAAAAAGAGCAATTTCAAAAGTAACATAAGCAAAATTTTATTTTTGCAAGAGCGAGTAGGTAAAGCTTTGTATTAAATCAAATCTATTTTGTTCTTATTCTGAGAGATGGTTTTGTTCCATTTCAATGTCCTATTTTTAATATAATATCTATATCACAGTTGAAGTGGTCCACTTTTAATCAGTTGACATTCTGGGTTATTTAAATACAATTCTGAAGCTGGGAAGCAAGTTTGAGAAATATGGGTATTTTTAAATAAAAAGGAATTATTTTGAATTTTGTTTATATACATGTAAAAAAACACAACAGATCCATGTTTTATTTAATTACTATATTAGCCATCTGTCCATGTCTTGGATCAAAGCATTCATTTTCATATTAGATAAAAAAAATCTTAGTCAGTTTGCATTCTCATTTTGTTTGATTCTTTTAAACACAGTTGGCACATCTAAAAGACTTAAAATTTGGAACAGAAAATTAGAGCTAGGACACAGATAATTTTACATATATTATGTTCTTATTTATATTACTTTGAGGAATGTCATCTTTTTAAATACAATCTGAAAAAAAGGATAACTAGTTAGAAAATCTGGCATGATATTTATGATAAAACTCAATTTAAAATGGAAAAAATGAATTCTGCAACTCAATTTTTTTTTAATTAGGCTTCTCTTGACAATAGGGTTAAATTCTATCTTTTAAAAATATATATATATATATATATATATATATATATATATATATATATATATATATATATATATATATAATTGATTTCAGAAAGGAAAGGAAAAGAAAGGAAAGGAGAGAGAGAGAGAGAGAGAGAGAGAGAGAGAGAGAGAGAGAGAGAGAGAGAGAGAGAGAGAAAATCATTGATCAGCTGCCTTCTACACACACCCCGGGGTTCAAACCCACAACCTGGGCATGTGTCCCACCAGAAATGGAACCTGAATCTTCTCTTGTTCCATAGGTTGATGATCAACCACTAAACCACACTGGCCAGGTAAATTCTATCTTAATAATGAGATAGAATCATGTGATTTAATACTGCATGTTATGTTTGAAACAGAAAAAGCAATTTATTACTATTTAAAAACATATTTGGAGTTAATTTCAAAAGGAAAAATAAATTCTTTTAAATATTTTAAAATTATCACCTAAAGATACGTTTGGTTTTGTTTGTTTGTTTGTTTGTTTTCATTAATAAAATGAGGGGAGGGGAGGGAAAGGGAGGGGAGGAGAGAAGAGGGGAGGGGAAAGGAAGAGAGGAGAGGGGAGAAAGAAACAGAGCAATTGTCTCTGAACCATGCCCCTCTGGGATTAAACCTGAAACCTGGGTATGTACCATGACCCAGCATTTTTTGGTGTACATGGTGGTACTCCAACCAACTGAACCACACTGGCCAGGGCAGAACTTCTCTTTTAAATTTATTGAAGTAACAGTTTATAACATTATATAAGTTTAAGGTGTGCAACATTAAAAATCAATGTGGGTATATAGTTCATTGTCTTTACCACAAAAGTCTGGTTTCCATATGTCAACATACATTTGTATCTTTTTATTCATTGTGTCCTCTCTTCATCCCTCTGGTGATCATCAATTTGTTGTCTTTCTATGAGTTTGTTTTGTTTTATTTTGGATTTTTGTTTTGCTTTTGTTTTAACATGAATGAAATCATATGCTACTTGTCTTTTACTGTCTGATTTATTTCACTTAATGTAGTGTAAGACCCTTAAGGTTTATCAATGTTGTCACAAATAGCAGGTTTTCACCTTTTTATTTTATTTACTTTATTATGACCTAGGAATATTGTGTTGTGTATACATACCACATCTTTATCCATTCATCTATCAGTGAATACTTAGGTTGTTTTCATTTCTTGGTAATATATATATGCCTAAACAACTGTTATGACCCGTCAACTAAACAACTGGTTGACTGGTTGCTATGACGTGCACTAACCATCAGGGGGCAGATGCTCAACACAGGAGCTGTCCCCTGATGGTCAGTGCACTCCCACAGCCAACCTCCCAAGGCCAGCCAACCTCCCAAGATCCCTCCCCCACACCGGCTAGCCCCAGTTGGCCCCGATTGCCATCAGGCTGAGGGACCCCACCAGTGCCTGAGTCCGTGCACTGGGCCTCTAGTTATAAATAATGCTGCTACGGACATAAGAGTACACATATCCTTTTGAATTAGTGCTTTCATATTATTCAGATAAATACTCAGAAGTGGAATATCTCAGTCATACATATGTCAGTGCTGTTTTTAATTTCTTGAAGACTAATCATTCTGTTTTCCATAGTAGTTGCAGTCATATACATTCCCACCAGCAGTATAGGGGGGTTTCTTTTTAACCCACACCCTCTTCAACACTTGTTATTTCCTGTTATTGAAGACCATTGCCATTCTAACAGGTATGAGATGATATCTCATTGTGATTTTTATTTGCACTCCCCTAATAATTAATGATGTCAAACAACTGTGTCAGTCATTTGCATGTCTTTGGGAAAATGTCTATTCAGATCCTCTGCCCATTTTTTCGTTATGTTATTTGTCTTTTGTTGTTGAGATGTATGAGTTCTTTATATATATTTTTATATTAACCCCTATTGGATGTATAATTGCAAAAAGCTCTGCCCATTCAGTAGGTTGCCTTTCTTTTTTGTTGGTAGTTACCTTTGCTATGCAGATGTAGTCTCATTTGTTTATTTTTTGTTTTCTTCCCTTGTTTTTGTAGTCAGATTCACAAAAACATCACTATAGCCCAAGGTCAAAGAGCAAACCACCCATGATTCTCCTATTTATTGTATATTTTCAGGTCTTACATTCAAGTCTTTAACTCACTTTGAGTTAATTTTTATGTATGGGATAAGATAGTGGTCTATCTTTGGCATGTGGCTGTCCAGTTTCCCCAACACCATTTATTGGAGAGCCTTTCCTTCATGTTCTTGATTCCTTAGTTGTGAATTAGTTGTACATGTACAGGGAGAAATAAAAGTAAATTTACAGTTGTGAGTATGCAAAACATAGCATTTGTTCTTATATTATTTTTTATTAATTATTATATTATTTTCTATATAAACCATAAATCTCCTTTTGCCAACCATTGCTCAACTCTTGATTTTGTTTCATTGATCTGTGTGTCTGTTTTTCTGTCCATACCATACTATTGAGGTTATTATAACTTTGTAATATAGGTGAAATCAGGGAGTGTAATCCCCTTGGCTTTGTCCTATTTTTCTCAAAATTACTTTGGCTGTTCAAGGTCTTTAGTATTTCCCTACAAATTTTAGGATTTTTTTTTGTTCTATTTTTGTAAAAAAAAAAATGCCATTGGGATTTTGATAGGAATTGCATTGAATCTGTAGTTGCTATAGGCAATATGGACATTTTATCAATGTTAATTCTTCCAATCCAGGAGCATGGGATCTTTATATTTCTTTATGTGTTCAGTTTCTTTCAACAGTATCTTATAATTTTCAGCATGCAGGTTTTTCACCTTCTTGATTAAATTTAAATTTATTCCCAGGTATATTTTTTTTTGGTTGTTTTTATTTTGTTTGAGATTGTAAGAGGGTTTCTTTTCTTAATTTTTCTTTTTGATTTTTTTATGTTAACATATAGAAACATAGTAAACTAATGTATATTGATTTTGTACTCTGAAATTTTACTGTACTTGTTTATTATTTTAATAGCTCTTTGGTGGAATATTTAGGGGATAAGAATTCTCGAAGAATAAATGTGACACTTTTTCCAAAGTGACTTGTATATTTATGTGATAGTAATGAAATTATTTTTTAAATCAAAATACTCCATTGAATCCATTAATAAAAGAGATCACATAGCTAGTATAATTTTATTTTCTAAATCCCCAAATTTGAAATGGTTACTTCTAAAGTTAGTCACTGAAAGAAATAATAAAGGTCCTTGGATATACTGAAAACTTTGTAAGGAGGATTTTGGAAGACAATGCATTTTTATACCATCTTGAATTTCTAATTTATTTGTGACGGTTGTTATTCTGCTTGTAAAGCATAATTTGTCATATAATTCAATTAGATGAGGTGGTAATAAATACTTATGAATGAACATATAATGACTAGACCGAGGCTGTGAACACCTGAATCTTACTAGTTAGTAGCACAATCTACTTAAATAGTGCCAAGAAAAATATATCCTCAGCTGTAAGAATTAAGTACTAAATAAATACATATAAAAACGAGACAAAGGAACATTTTATTTCTAGGTGATGCCTTATTCTTCATCCTCAGAAGAGATCTCTAATGAGCTAGACTGGATGCTATTGAAAAGCTTTGGTTTAACTTTCACTCCCACTCCACACCTAAACTAAAATTGTTTCCATGCAATAACTTTATGCCTCTCTGCCTTTGGAACACTACACTCTGATGCTCTCATACCAACCCCCTCACACACTACCTTGTTTACTCTCAGTCACTTTTTCTGATTCCTCCTTCTCTACCCAATTTCTAAATGTTCCAGTTGTCCATTTTGGAAGGGCTATGACCTGATATTTTTATTTTCATTTTCATTTTATTGTATTATTTTATTTTTGCCCCCATATTTTTAAATGCATGCTTTCATCTAAACACCACCTGTTTGCACACAACTTTTATACTTGTATTCCCCTGATATTCACCTTCCTAACCTCACTCTGTGCTGAAGAGACAATTTCAGCCCCACATAGCCAAAAGGTGCTTGATATTTTGCTCCTCCACGCACTGTCTTCCACCATCTTGGTTTCTCTCTCTCTCTCTCTTTACATAACTCAACAATCCACCTAGAAACAAGCACAAACATAGGTGTTCTTATTTATTCGTCTTTAAAAATCTCCTAGTGACAGTATGGCAGTAAAGGCTTCCAATTCTACCACCAACATATACCTCATATCTAATGATCTCTGCTGACACTGTGCTTGTGTAAGCCACCTCTCTTCTGAACTGCCACAGTTGCTTCCTAACTCATTCTTGACTTACTGTCTATGAAGGGATGGTAAAATATGTCAGAGCCAGCTCAAGGTCAAAAGATAAGGAGCAAGGCAAGGGACTGATTACTCGCACACAGTGCAAGCAGTGACTGTAGGACACCCTGCCCCTCCCCATAGCAGTTGAGGTCTTTGGTAGCCAGACAAGAAGACTTCAGAACCTCAGCTCAGCATCTATATTTTTGGAGGAAAACAATTTCCTTCCAAAAATTGAATTTTGTCATTGGCCAAATCTAATGGAAGTCAGAAGGCCAGAGTGTTTGACTACACTGTCTATAAGATTGTCTCCCAAGATAGACAAAGGAATAAAGTGAATAGGGCATACCAGAAAATATTAAAAAGTGCTGCATAGTATTTTATTGTAGCACAATGCTTTTAGCAATCTTGTGAAAATATTCAACTGCCCCTTGTCCAGTTTTCTCCCTTGTTAGCAGGCCTGTAGGGTAATTTGGCTTTCTCTTAGGCTTGGGAGCTTAGAACTGATTTTTGTTCCAGGAAAGACAGGCTGGCTCTGGGTCACAAATAATGTTTAACCACCAGCACTCCAGAGCACCTTGGTATTAAAAATCTGTGTTTTGTCTGCTCTTCTCTCCACACTTCAGACATACTGCAGTGCAGTTTGTTCTGATGGTTGGAAATATCTTTGAATCATTTTTAACATCTTACTGTTTCTTCATTAAATGAGTTAAATGAAATATTTGACATGTTAATTGTGCATTTACATAGATTTATTTTCTTCCCAATTTAAAGTTGTTCTGTGGCAGTGTAAAAAAAATTGCAAACTGAATGATCTAAAGAAGCTGTGTAAAATTTATCATGCATAATTTCATAACACAAAAGATAATCACTTTTTTATTATGCTTTCTTCCCTCTTTTGCTTTCTATAATGGGTGGGAAATTATCCTACCAAGTTTACATCTACCAAAAACCTCAGAATGTGACTAATTTGAAAATAGGGTCTTTGCAAATGTTATTAGTTGAGACTCTTGTTTTCTTAAAAGTTTGTCTTTAAAATTTATTAAGAATTGATCTAGGTTACTTTAATCTTATACTGGTGTGTGTGTGTGTGTGTGTGTGTGTGTGTGTGTGTATGTGTGTGTGTGTGTGTGTGTGTGTGTGTGTGTGTGTGTTTTAATTTTATAATTACAGTTGACATTTGGTAGTTAAGGAACTTGAATTAAAATTATCCTGGAGTTAGACTAGGCCCTAAGGCCAAAGAGATGAAGGAAAGAAAGACACAGGAAAGGAAGTCTTGGGGTGATGGAGGCAGAATAGAGCTATGCTGCCACAAGCCAAAAAGCCAGAAGCCACGAACTTCTGGCCTCTGAACTGTGAGAAAATAGATTTGTTTTTTAAGCATCCTCATTTATGGTAATTTGTTATGACACTTTCCATTTTGATTCCTTTCTCTTCTTTTATGTGTGTTTCACAGGGAAACCTGAGGTACTTCCTTGTTTGTAAGATAAACACATGGGCCTCAAAATGGTCACATTTCACATTTTAAAATGACTATTAATTTTATTCACATACAATTTTACATAGATAAGCTTATAGTTGTGAATCACACGTAATTATGAGTTCTTTTTTTAAAAATTAAATGCTGAGTCTCCCCCAGTAGTATTAAAAACTCTTTTGTTTAATATCTTTGTCAGTACCTATACAGTAATCCTTCCTACAAAGGTACTTTGTTCAACTCTTTCCGTATTTGGGAAAATTAAAGTTTCTAGTTACTTGCTCTTTCAAAGTACTGTTGTGCACATTGACCATTATCTGCCTATTTCTTTAAAGAGATATTTAGAGACATGAGAAATACCCAGTAAAAATTAAGAACATTTTTTTTTAAATCTCTTGATTTGTAATGAAAAACTGTTTCCCCATGTATACCCAAGAGCATTCAATATTAGCATTTTAATTGCCAATTTATTTTATGAAAAAGAAAATTATGTTGCTTAAATGTGCATTTAAAATTTATCAGCAAATTTTAATCATTTAAAGCCATTTATTAACCATTTGTATAAGCTATTTTAAAAATGTATCTGCTGTGCCCTCTGCCCATGTATGATTTGAGGTTTGTCTTAGTTTGCTAGGGCTGCCCTAACAAACTCCCAGGGATCGGGAGGCTTAACCAGGAAGAAAGAAACAAGGCAGAGACTATTGACATACAGTTCTAGAGGCTAGAATGCCAGCATCAGGCTATTGGCAGGGTCGGTTCCTTCTGAGAACTGTGAGGGAGAAGCAGTTCCATGCCTCTCTCCCAGCTTCCGGTGGTTTGTTGGCAACCTTTGCTGGTCCTTGGCTTATAGCTGCAAGGACCCCATCTGTGCACTGTTTCGTAGGGCACTCTTCTTTCATTCATGTGTCTCTCTGTGTCCAAACTTACCCCTTTTATAAGGACACTGCTAATACTGGATCAGGGCCCACCATAATTTACATAACTTAATTACCTCTATATTAATAAGGTTACATTATGAAGTTATTAGGGGTTAGAGCTTTACCATCTCTTTATTAGGGGACACAATTAAACTCAGAACAGTCTTCATGTTTTCCATTTCTTTATAAATATTAAAGATATTAAATATCTGTAATGTTTTACAAATATATTATTGAGGTCTGTTGCTTGAGTTTTAATTCTCTTTGTGACCAGAAATTACCAGAAATTATTTTTTCTTTTAGTTCTGATAGCTTATTTATATGTATTTTATGTAAAGATTTTTATTTTTTTTTTGTATTTTTGGGTGGTCAGATTCATTTATTTTTTTATCAATTGATTTTAATGTTAGAAAATCCTATTCTATATAGAGATTTAAAAATTACTAATGACTGTTTTCTAATTTAAAATTTTTACATTTAAAAAGTACTCACATATTTATATGGAATTTGTTTTATCTCCTTTTTAAAAAAATATATATTTTATTGATTTTTTACAGAGAGGAAGAAAGAGGGATAGAGAGTTAGAAACATCGATGAGAGAGAATCATTGATCAGCTGCCTTTTACACACCCCCTACTGGGGATGTGCCTGCAACCAAGGTACATGCCCTTGACCGGAATCAAACCTGGGACCTTTCAGTCTATGGGGCCGAGGCTCTATCCACTGAGCCAAGCCGGTTTTGGCTTATCTCCTTTTTAAAAATAATTTTCCTGAGCATATTTTAATATATGAAAATATGTAAAATAATATTTTATTCCCCATGTGCTGTGCAAAATCTCAGTGTTCCCAGGTTAAAATTTTTGCTTTACCCAGTGACAAATACAATCATCTTTTCCTTATCTTACATCCTATTTTTTAGTCCAATTTTAACCAATCTTTTATGGTGTATAATTTGGGAGTCTTGGATGTGTCACCATTCGGTGTGAGACTTTGAATAAGACATTTAAATTCTTTTGGTTTTGCTTTCATTTGTTAAAAAACAAAAGGCTCTGAACCATATTTTCATTGAGGTATCTCTCAAGAATCTTTATGTAAAATGGAGACGATACAATTGTTGGTAGCCAAATTTAGGAGGGTATTGCATAGTATAAAGCATGAAGGCTGAGAGTCAGTAGAGAGTTTCACTTGTCTTGGTGTAGCTTTTAGAAATAAATAAATTTCTGTAAGAGTCTCAGTTTCTTCTAATTTAATATAAGTAGGATTGCTTAACATTATCTAGGAGATTAGGAATGTTATTGGAAAACACAGAAAAACAGAGATGTTGGCAGCATTTGAATGCTTCAATGATCACTATGAAATGTTTAATGGAAAAATGAAACAAAAACATCTTTTAATAATTTAAGGTTTGAGTTTCTGTTTTAATGAACAGAATTGATTATTGGTATTGTTCTTTCCTTTAGGTTGATATATTTATTAATTAAAAACATATTCTCCTGCTTTGTGACATAGTTGGCCTAATATAAGCAAGAGTAAATGAATTCAGGGGTCAGATTATGATGCCACGTTTGTCAGAAAAGCCATTAGCAAATATGAAATGAAAAATTCGTATTGTAAAGACTGTTTCTGGTTTCTAGAGGGACAAGAAAGAAATGAAAATAAGATAAGTTATCTAAATGGATCTTCATTCTATTTTTTGCTCTGTCATCTTTAAACACAGAATCCCAACCTTTAAGAGCAAAGTCTGTTCTGGGAGCAGGATCAGCCTTTGGCTGTAATGCTGGATGCCAGCCCCAAGTCACTGCTGGTGGTAGAGCCAACCCTCTGCTCTTCCTTCTGTTTTCCCTTATGAGAGGAATGACTCAGTGGAAAGTCCTTAAAGAAGAGTGAATATGATAAATTTGAAGAAAATTCATGGCTTATAACTTGTTAGACTTTTTCTTTCCCATTTTTAGTTCCAATTAGCTTTTAAAAAAGATTTCTGAAATTATTTTTTTCTTTTTCATCTACTCATACCCCGGGGAAAGACTAGGAAAATCAAGGAATATCTGTTTTGTTCCTTTGCTTCCCTCTGTCTATGACCTTTTCCTTAATCAGCAGGAGATCCATTATTTTTCATGGCTGTAGGTTGGGGGTAGATTAGGATTTATTATAGCAAAACTGAAGAAAGACTTTATTTATATTTAGCTCTAGACACCTGAAATAGGATTTTCAAAACTTCAGTGAGAAACCAGCTTGGGTTCCATGCTTTATGAGCATGACTTTATTCTCTATGAAATCAAGAAGTAGACCTAAATTACAAGAGTTTGTGTAAGGGAGATTACAGTCAGAGAGAAAATAAAATCATGGCCTACCTGGATCAAGGAAATAGAAATCAGGTTCAATGTCTGAATTAACATCTTTGGTGTTAAATTATGAGATAGTGGTCTTTAGAAACATATAGATTGCTAATGGTGATGTGAGAAGCACAAGAGAGGCCCCTGCACTTCATGCAGAACTTGGTGGCGTTGATGAGAATCTGAAGCACTGCTCTTGCTTCTCTGTGGCTAGTGTGTGGTGTGAGAAGGGAACTTCAAAGCATCTTGCATACCTCCTTGTTGGACATGGGGGAATTTAGAGATGACTGGTGGAGTAGCACAGGATTGGGGTTGCAAAGGAGCTAGTGTTAGAGACCAAGAACCCCGGTCATGGGGCCAGCATGTTGCCCGCACAGACCAGATGGGCCCATTCATACTAACTCACACCAGGAGCTCTGCAGTGAAGGCAGCCACCACAGGCCTTGGAAGCTCCCCTCAACATTAGCCACAACCAGGGGATGATTCTGGCGTTTTGGTGCCTAAAACTCACATTACTTTGGAGCTTTACTGAGAGAAAAAAAAATAGAAAATTACAAGTAAAAGTTAGAAATTAATATGAATATATGAACAATGGAAAAATTACAGAAGAAAATTTCAATTATCACGAGCTTTAGAATGTTCTAGAAAATACTGGAGGAAAAGAATATAACTAATGTTGATTTATTAGCTACCCAACTCACCTCTATAATACATTTCATCCCTACATTATTGGCTGCCTACACTTTAACTGCTTCTTTATATGATGAGTTTGAGGTAGCTCTCTATGGTGAGATGAGAAAAGTGGCTCTTGTCTTTTCTCTAGCCTGGTTAATGGAAATTGGCTTTTTAAAAAATTATAACCTTTAAAAACAGTATCAGCTTAAAAGTTCCTTTAGCCTCACGACTTATAATTAGTAACGCCATGTAGATCTGAACAGATTACTGTCAATTTGGACAGCCCTCTGTCAAGCTTCTGTCATATATGAGCTTTAAAAAAATCTGAGGGCATTTCAAGTCTCCCTAAATACCAAATGACTCTTTCAATTGACTACATCATTCCTAGAAGCCTTTAATACTGTAAGCATGAACATAACTTACACAGAAATGACTGCAAATGACAAAAATACATTACTCTAAGTTTATGGACTATATGCATTTTCAGCTAAATGTCCCCAGAGGCTGACTCCAGAATTTCCCATGGCCCTGTCAGTGCTACCAAACAAGAGGGGAACTATGACAGAGAGGCAGTCAGAGTGGAAATAGCCAGTGGTCTCCATCAGCTGGCATTCATTAGTACATATTTTGCAAATTTCATTAAAAATGCTTCACCTGTGCATGGATTCCAGAGCCCTGGAAGGACCCTGGGAAAGTGGGAGGCCTGGGAGCGTCAGCAGGGTGGTTTCCACAGTCACTCCAGGTTTGACTTAGAAGCCCTCATACTCACAGAGAAAAAGATAGATCTTAGAGAACTGAATGATCTAAATGAGAATATGTACATTTAAAATAGATTCCATTTATTATAATGGAGCAGTGTTATCATATTGGAACAAATTTACCATTCTATGCTGTATTTTCATCTCTTGCCCATTTCTGCTCCTCAAGAGGAGGAGGTTTAGGTGAATATCACATCTGTTCATTGAAAATGAAGAAGCTGTGTTTCCTTTGTGCTTCTGAATACAATATAAATAAGTGTGAGACATTATTACATGTGTTTTTAATGTAGTCATAAAAAACTATCCACTTTCTTTTTTTGTTTTTTTTAACCACTGCATTTGTCTTTCTATTAGACCTATAGGATAAAGGCTTTAAAATGCTCAATCAAAATCTGTATATATAAAAGCCTAAGCAACTGTCCAATTGTCCGACCAGTAGTTCTAATGCACAATGACCACCAGGAGGCAGACACTTAATGCAGGAGCTGCTGAGTTGTGGTGACCTGGCAACTGCAGTTCTCGGGTGACGCACCCAGAACCAGAGAGGAAGGAGCCTGATTCTGGGGTGCGTGATCCGAGAACCACCCTCTCACAATCTGGGACCCTCAGAGGAGGTTGGAAAGCCAGTTTTGGCCTGATCCCCTCAAGCCAGGCCGAAGTTATTCTAAATTCAATGTCAAAGGCTTATGCCCAGTAAGACATCAGGAATGGTATAGGAACTGACCAATAAGGTCCCAGGTACAGATATACTAATAGTTAACTACCCTTGCAGCTACTTATTTAATTGTCTTTTCACATATTTTTTTGACTGAGCTCATGAGAAGGCCTAGGTAGATTCATAATGTATATCAAGTTGTTTTCCTAACTTCTCTTTTCTCCATTCTAAGCTTATTTGTGCCCATGGACTTGACAGGTGCATTAGACTCCAAAATATAAAGATGAGCTAATAAAATCATATTGATTAATTCTTAGAAGTCTCAAATTGGGTTGCTGAGTGAACACATTACCTTAACTGATAATGGACAGGAGGATAGGAAAAGAAAACAGTGCAATGAGAATGGATTACTTTAACAAGCATTGAGTAACTCATTACGCTCTTCTTTTTTGAGCATCTACTCTCCCCAATGACAGAGGAGATGATAGAATTTTAAGTAATCATGTGTTGCTTATGGAGGAATGTATTATCAGGTCAGGGCTTCTAGGGAAGGTATTATTTAGCTTGAGATGTAAGGTAGAGGAATTAGTCAGGTAACAAGAGAATAGGTTATTCGAGGCAAGTGAATAACATGTGTGAAGGTAATAGCATGGCATATTTTCAGGTTTAAAAGCATACCTGAACTGTGAAGTATACATTGGATTGTAGGCAATGATTGGGAAACATTAAGAATATTTTATATGGAGGGCATTCTGGATGACTGCTGGAAAGACTTAGTGTTTCTAGCCCTAAAAGACTTAAAATATTTGATTAAAGTAATTAAGAAGAAAAAAAAGTAACAGTTATACCTTGCCATTGGTAACCAGAACTCTTCACCTTGAAATTCAACATTTGTACATGTAGGAGGTGAAAAGAAAATGGTTAAGATATAGTATCTTATCTAATAAAATAGTAATATGCAAATTGACCATCACTCTAAGACATAAGATGGCTGCCCCCATGTGGACACAAGATGGCAACCACAAGATGGCCTGCAGGGGAGGGCAGTTGTGGGCAATCAGGCAAGCAGGGAGGGCAGTTAGGGGTGACTGGGTCAGCATAGGAAGGTCGTTGAGGGGGACCCAAGCCTTCAGTGGAGGGTAGTTGGGGGGGGGGGAAACAAGGCCTGCAGAGAGGACAGTTGGGGGGACCAGGCCTACAGAGGAGGGCAGTTGGGAGCCAGCATTCCTGGATTGTGAGATGGACCTGTGCCACTCCCAGTGGGATCACGCCTAAATGGGAGGTGGGAAATCCTCCAAGGGGTTCCAGATTGGAGAGGGTGCAGGCTGGGCTGAGGGACACCCCCCATTCATGAATTTCGTGCACCAGGCCTCTAGTGTATATATATTTTAAGAACTCTTATTTTTCTAGATTTTGATAATTTATGTATCCTATGTAACATTTAGACAGGATACAGACAGACTATGTATAAACATTTACCAAAATCCTATTTGGGCTGGCCACTTTCACATATGTTCTCTCATAATCCTTATTTAAAAAAAAAAAAAAAAAAAACACTCTAAATTATTATGGGATTTTTTTTTTAGGTTAGAAAAGATTCTAAAGAGCTTGAACATGAGATTAAACAAGGTGAAAGGATGAGAGGCAGAACTTGAACCTGTATTTACTTGTATAACAAAAAAATTAAACATTTTGAATGATGTGTAGGCAAATACCATAAATAAAGCAAGTCCCTAAACCTTGACTTCTTTTTTTAGCATTTTAAATGCACATGTTTATGAACTGCAGAGTATCCATTATAATTTATAGCCAGTTTGAAATTTTTCAAAATATTTGCATTTTTCACTACAAGTCCTCAAATTCAAAACAAATCTTAACTAAGGAAAAATGCATTATGTATATAAGGCTTAGTCCCAAATTTCCAATTATTTTGATGTGGTACTGCACTCTGTCTTCAGAACAATCAATTAGATTCTTGCTTCCTGATAAGAATATCTCAGTGCAAATTAAAAGTGAGGAGCATGTAACACAACATCAGAATATAGATCAAATTCATTACCCAGGTTAGTTTGTAAGGGGGAAAATTAAAGGCACTCATCATGGTAACAATGACAAATACCTGTAATCACTTTTGGAAACCCACAATTTATAAATTTGGAGATATTTTAGAGATGACTTAAAGTTCTCAGGTAAATGATATGTTACTAGAGGCCCAGTGCATGGATTTGTGCACCGGTGGGTCCCTCAGCTTGACCTGAGCCTTCTCGCAATCCAGGACCCCTCAGGGATGTTGGAATGCTGATTTCAGCCAGAACTGGCAGTGGGACATCCCCGTAGGGATTTAGCAGTATGCAAAGTGGCAGGTGGTCGGAGGGGAGCCCAAGCCTGAGCCAGGCTCTGTGCTACTCCCACTCATCATGGTCCTAATGTGCCTGCCACCACTCAGTATCCTCCATAGCTATGCTCACCAGCCGTGAATTCATGCATTCAGGGAGTCCCTCAGCCCGGCTTGCACCCTCTCACAATCCAGGACCCCTTGGGGGATGTCCACCTGCCAGCTTAGGCCTGCTTCCTGGGGGATCGGGCCTACGCTGGCAGTCAGACATCCCTCTGGTAGCTCGGAAGCCCTCGGAGGATGTATGATGGATTATGAGGAGGAAAAATAACTGGTTAAACAGACAATTCTGGTGGCACTATGTTATGTACATGGAGAAAACAGTATTCAGACATTCTGACTGTAGCTAACCAAACTGAGTTCCAGTATTGTGTCAAATATGCTGAGTTCTCATATAAATAATGACTTCTCCTTTCTGCTCTTTAAAGGGACAAAGATTAAAATGTCACATACTCATTTTGTCTGCTTTATCTGTGACTAAGTCATGCCAGGCATTGTGACTTGAAAGACAGTCTGCTTGCTTAGCTTATAGGAAAGATTTTTATGCATAATAATAGAATTTTTAGATAAATAACTCTTTCCTTTGATACTATGAACTGCAGTAGCCATCTTTTTACCACAAGGGGCAAGACTAAAGCTGAGCCAACCCACTGAGTATGATCCAAAAGAAACATGAGAAGAGCCCATGTTCTTGGTGATGCTATTGAGCTCTTGTAATAACAGTGGAACTGCATTACTCCAGAATTTTGTTGTATTAGGCCAGTGGTCGGCAAACTCATTAGTCAACAGAGCTAAATATCAACAATACAACGATTGAAATTTCTTTTGAGAGCCAAATTTTTTAAACTTCTTCTAATGCTACTTCTTTAAAATAGACTCACCCAGGCCTTGATATTTTATAGAAGAACTACACTCAAGGGGCCAAAGAGCCACATGTGGCTTGCGAGCCACAGTTTGCCGACCACCGTTTTAAGGAAACAAATCCTGAATGTTGAAGTTCATTAAATTAGGTCCTTTGTACTAGAAGGTGTCCTAACTGGTATAACCATTTGACTCTAGAAACAAAACCAACACTTTCACCTCTAATTCAGTGCTCCACTGCTATATGCCAGGCAGTGCAGTGGAGGACCATATAAGGGAATGCTGAATTCGCATTACTCTTTCATGATTAATGTCAAGTTTCTGGTTAATAAAATTAGATTTCTTTTTACTGAAGTATGGACTTTGAGAAGAATTAAATGAAGCTTTAGAGTAGATTGCCTGACACACCGGAGCATTTATAGTCATTTTCCTACCCGTAAACCATCTTTGTTGTTGTTGTTGTTGTTGCCATTAAGATGATCTTTCCAATTAGAGGCATATCTAGTAAAAAGAGTTGGAATTTGTCACTGGTTTCAGAATCAATATGCAAAACCATACCTTAGAAGTAAAAAATGTACCCAAGAAGAGTTGTATAAGTTGCCAGAGTACTGAAAGAAGGTAGGAGGGATGAAATGGTTTTTGATTTTAAAAGAACCTTGGCCAGGAGACAAAAGCATGTACTTGGAGTATGCTTTTCTCTTTTTTTTTTTGGACTCACCAGGAAGGCACATTAAAGCACTGTTCTGGACAGTGCTCAAGAGTTTTAACTGTTCGGTATTTTAAGTGATGTGCAATTACACTAGGCCCTATCTGCTGTAAAGAGCCAGATCTTGACATAATTTAGGAAAATGAATTCAATAGTTTGGGGGTAGAGGTCTTCCCTAGTAGATCTATCATCTACCTGATTCCCAGAGTCCACATTATGTTTTCTACACAGCCCTATCTGTCTGTTTGTGTTCAGAGAATCTGGTAAAGGAAAGTTCCAGGGCGGGGGGGGGGGGGGGGGGGGGGGGGGGGAGGTGGTGGTTAATGACCTCTTGTCCTTTCTCTATTGCGGAGGAAGCTGTAACCTCAAGAGACTTGTTGATTATAACGAAAATAATCAGAATCAGTAGGCGAAGATAGTGACTTTCAAAAAGAGCAAGAAGAGGGCATGCTATTACAGCTTTAGAACATGGTAACAGTAGATATTTGGTTATACTAAGAACGTATAGGATGAAATTTAGAAGTATTCTCTCAGATTCTATTTGATCTGTATAATCAAGCAAATTTCCTGACCTAGTGAAAGGGGAGCTTTCATACTAACAAGACATTATACTATCAGTGTAGTGCAAAGAGCCTGGATTCAAATGCTGGGCCCCTTATACTTCAGTGTGACTTGGACCTCAGTCTCTTCAAAACAAATATACAATGGGGATAGGAATACTACTCAAAAGAGTTATTGTGAGAATAAAGATAATGTATATAAAATACTCAAGTTTTGGAGTCCTGGCCGGTGTGGCTCAATTGTTAGCGAATCATCATCCTGTGTACCAAAGGATCAATGGGTTCAATTCCCAGTCAAGGCACACTCCCAGGTTGTGGGTTCAATCTCCAGTGGAAGGCAACTGATCAATGTTTCTCTCCCTCTCCTTTCCTCTCTCTCTGGGACCAATGAAAAACATATCATAGGGTGAGGATTTAAAAACAGAGAATTCTGAAAATGTAGATATTATATTTTATTATTAAAGATAAGGATACTTGGTTTCTTTAGTTGTAGCAAAACTGGACACAATTAGAACCTCTAGAAAAGGCTGTTATCATTACTTTTATAAATACTTTTGACACTATCTGTTCTCTTTAAGAACTCAAAAAATTATAAAGATAAGATTATTGTTTAGATCAGGGATGCTTTAAAAGTTTCAGACATTGACCCCAGTCGTTCACTGGAGGCTTACAGTATCAAGTGGTAAATTATTGTGACTGAGTTTATCTCACAGTAGGTGGGGCAAATAGTTTACATTTTCCCCAATAGTTGTGTTCCAAATTCAGGAACATAGAGTTAGTAATTGAAAAAGCAAAATCAAGTTGATGGCTCCTGAACACATCAAGTAAATTATGTTGGATGGAGTTAGGATATTGCTGACCAGGAGAAAGCCTTGAGTGCTCCTTTTATCTACTCCGTTTATAAACTGAAGTAGCATTCTATTCCCAGAAACATTTTGAGACTTCAGTTGCTACCTGAGATTTCCAGTGTATGGTGTTTCTATTACCTCTCTTTCACTTCTTGACTTGGGTCTGGGAAAAACATAGTGATCTCAGGATATTAACCTGAGTTTAACAACTCAGCATGTTTATTTATTTTTTGCATGTGTTTTCAAACATGTCTTTTAGGGAGCATACTATATACTACCTATGTTTGACCAGCAAGGATTATATATGAATTAGTCATCAAGAATATGGGCCATCTCTTCATCATAGGGCATTACACTTCTCTATCAATGTGATAATACTTGGCACTAGGAAACAAGAAGTTATAAATATTCTAAATTATTTGAAACACCACTACCACCACCACAACCACCACCACCACCACCACCACCCCCCCCCCCCCCACACACACACACACACGAGTGTTAGAGTGAAGCCCATAGGAATATATATCTTAATGAAGTTCCTATCAGTGTGAGGCTATGGGGGAAATTGTAATCCTCTCCAAGGTTAAGGACAGCTTTTACATCTTTTATTTTAGGAGGTACATGTAGGTTTGGATTGCCCTCTTAATTTGGAAGCATCTTTTATTCCCTCCTAGATAGCCTTTGTTGTTTAATAACATATGTTGGCTGTTCTACTATGCTCCACTCGGCATACTTTACAGAACCATTGAATAATGTTAGTGGGCCTAGTATGAGTTGCTCTCGGTTAGTTCCTATGATACTGCTGATTTGGGGAGACCCGTAGTTTCTAAGAAGAATCGCAAGAGATCAAAGCTCAAGGAGGACTTTTAAATGTGGCCCCTGAAGTTTAGACACAAAATTATCTTGTAGACGAATACTGTCTCCCTTTTGAGAAAGATTACTTGATATTCCACAAGACAAGCATCTAGTGTGCAAAGCCTGATCCTGAAATACAAGTGACCTTGAATTATGAATTGCCTATTGTGGCCTATTATCTATTATATGATCCACCAAACTGTTACAGTTACCTCTCTCAGATACCAGAGAGGTGCTCTCAGACAGCCCCCTGAGTGGAGGGAGAGGGTTGTCCCCTTTTCAGTTCTTGTCTTCTCATATGAATGAATTCAAACAAGTGATTTCAGATGATTGCCTTGTGATAAAGCAATTAATTTAAAAATTAAATCAAGCAGATTTATTAAAGAAGCAAGAAGACAAATCAACTGAACTACCTATGAACTACGTATTTGGAAAAGCCAGTCTGGTAGGGATTCAAGGTGTTACATATTCCTCTGCCTATAGGTTTCAAAATTCCTCTGCCAAACGTCTTGGTACAAATGAACTCTGAAAATCTCTTTTACTTTATGCCTTTCCCATAATTTATGAGCAGCACCTGGCAAATGGTTGTTTTCAGAGAGTGAAATAAAACTGTCCCTCCTATTTTCCCCCCAAAAAATGGCTGCCTTCTTTGTTTAGTGAGGCAGGCTTTTAACAGTGCCTCTTCTTTCCTTCCCCGCTTCTGCCTCAGCAGTTCTAGGGTACTTCATGCTTTGATTGTCTGGTTGCATTAATATTCCTCCTCCTTTCCCCACTCCCTTCCTGCATTCTCTAATGAGGAACAGAATTTAGCCATTTGCTCTAAAGTGTCCTTGGTTTGGGGAAAATAATGGCTTGTTATTAAAAAGCTAGCTGCAAGCTCCCCAAACTGTTTGGCCTTGTTTAATTTTCTTGTCACTGTTTCCCTATTCGGCTTGCTTAGGAATTTTCCTATTTTCTCACTATCCTATAACAAAACCTTAAGTTTGGATATGCTCATATAAAGTCCACCCTTCAATGGAAGTGGTCTTTTGGGATCAAGGGTCTGGGAACACTAAGTGAACAAATTCTCCCAATATTCATCAACACTGTGTAGGTGATATTGCTGTTTTTTCTTAACCTATCCCTATGAGTTCATAGAAAGTTCTCTTTGTTCAGATTAATGAGGATAAAGTTCTTAAGATATGCTTATAGGAAATCTTGCAACATGTGACAGCATTACCCCAAAGTGGATTGATACAGCATTAGAAACCATAAGAGTGAGCTTAAAAGATAATGTGATGAGGTAATCCTCCCATTCAGCAAATTTCAAGTGGGACATTTGCAGTTTGTTATGCCTGGAAGTCTAGATTGAGATGCCATCTTACCTTTCTTTGGGGGAAAGAGTGGCAGGCATTTGGTTAAATTATCAGGAACTTAAAAGGACTACAGTTAGAGGATTTGCATCCTAAGGTGTTGGACAAACACTGTGTGGATAAATCTTTTAAGAGAGGCCAGAGCCTCGTTATCTCACCAGAAAAAAAAGCAGAGGCTATATTTGGATCTAGTGGCTTGTTTTCTCCTTACTAAGGTGATTCTGACTGCAACCATTACTGAAGGTCAACTTTTCCAAGAACAAGCTTTGAATTTCTAACAGAGCACTATACTGTGTAGAAAACACCTATCCACTAATATAGCATGCTGATTACCTCATGTCTTCTATATCATAAATATGACAGTTAGTTACCCTTACTGGAAAACACTATTTGGAATCTAACTTTGCATGTGTTTTCAAACATGTCTTTTAGGGACCATATATATCTTAATGAAGTTCCTATCAGTATTTGTTTAGTGGGGTAAAAAAAAAAACCCACCTAATTAATGAAGAGCTTAAATTAAAAAGTATGCCTTTCTGATAGTAAAATCCCTGTCAAGAATTCTGGCTCCTAGAATGTGGCCACATGATCATGTCTGACCTAATCAAAGGCCAGGAATATTGGCCAGGCCTGGATCAAATGGCTACTTCTGGCATTGGGGTGGCAGTATTCATTCTAACCAAACCAAATATCTGGAATGATATCACTGTGAAAGAGGGGAGGAATGATGCATCACCCCCACCCCCCAAAAAATGCTGGGTAACCAAGCATCTATGTAATCTGTGAAGGTTAACTATCTCTAAGGCTTTATTTCATATTGGCACTCCATTTTGGCTGGTGAAAAACTGGTCAAATTAAATTACCTCTCCTGAAAGTAAAAGCAGAAGATGAACAAAGAAAATGAAGGTCTCTGTCAATAACCTACATATTTCTGAGTTCCTCTTTCCATTAGCCATGAAGCTTGTTATGTACCCCAGTCTCAAAATTGAGTTTGTAATAATATGACCAGATACAACAAAAGTATGTACTTCACTGTATTATATATGCATCTTGATAGTAAGTACCAAATATTGGTGATAAACTAAGCGTGTCTCTTCAAAACTTAAAGGAAGATATACTCAAGGTTTTTTTCCACATTATGGTAAATACAATTTCAAATGACTGCTGATTTTTTTGTGTGTGTGTGTTTGCATTTTTGTGTACACCAAAATCTCCCACAATTTTTGAAAGTTAAGTTAAGGTGATGATCTTGCCTTAAGAGATGAAGAAATGTACACCTCACATTTGTTTATATACTGCAAATCCTGGGATAAAAAAGCTGAAGTCATCAGTGACTACTGACATTAACCAGGCCCTCTCAACTTTGTCTCATTAATTAAGATGAATCAGTGAGACAATAAGAAATAGATTTCAGTGTCTAAGAAGTAATCCTAAAAGATGAATAGGCCAATTTAAGAGGGGAATTTTAAAACAGTGATATTTCAATGATTATCTCACCATGAGATAAAGATCATAAGAAAGTGAATGATGCTTATGGCTGGAGTACACTCTTGAATCAAGTCAGTGGATAAATGTTGTACTCTTTAGCAGCTGCCTCCCTATTTGTTTTAGTTTTGCTGAATTTTGCTTTATTATTCAAAATAAAGAAGCTGAACAAATTAAAAAATACGCATCCAATCTAATAAGTTAGTCTTAGGTTGAATGAGCCAAATAAGCTTAAACTTCTTATTTTAAAATATCAAACTTCCAGGAGATAGGCCAGGGAGGACCAGCCCCTGATGTTGTTATCAGAAGCAGGATAAAAAGATTAAACCAGGAGCCAGAAAACTTTTTCTGTAAAGGGCCAGAGAGTAAGTATTTTAGGCCATGCAATTTCTGTCACAATGACTTAACTCTTTCTAGTGGGGAACCAGCCACACATACATATAAATGAATGGGTTTGGCTGTTTCAATAAAACTTAACTATGGTACTGAAATTTCAGTTTCATAGAACTTTCATATGATGGTTATAAAATATTATTCTTTTTTAAAATTTATTGCCAACCATGTAAAAAAATTAACACCATATTTAGCTCACAGGCCATAAAAAAGTGGGCAGCAGGCTGAACATGTGCCATAAACCATGGACTGCCAATCCCTGATTAAACCATGGATGATCTCAGGCTGAGAGTGATTGCACATCCTATGTGTTTGGATGATTTCCTAACTTGAAAAGATGGTTAGGAGTTTAGGTAGACAGAAGTCTTTGTCCAAAATGAGTCATGGGTTTCCCGTTAATTACCAGTTTAATCCCTTCCAAAGAAAAACGTTGTGCAAGCAAGATGGTGGGTTGAAGGAAACAGGCTCATCCCCTCCATCCACAATACAGTCTTTGTGTGTAATCTGGGTTTCTGAGTGCCTATTTTGATGGTGTATGGCAAGCTCTGGCAGGCATTTAATTCTTAGGCTTACTCAGAAGACTGAGAAAAATAGAGCTCATTTCTGACGATTAGTATGATCGAGTCATGCAATTCTTTGTTTTTAAATATAGTACCTATCATGCATAAAACCTAGAACAAAATGTAAGCAGTGCCTATCTTTGACTATTTTGGGGTTATGGTTTTAAGTTCCTTTTTCTATCTCTGCTTCCTTGTTTTGGCTTATCTGTCTTTTGTTTTATGCAATAAATCTATATTGTCTAGAAATACATAAATCATTAAATTTAAAGTATTTATGAAAGTTGGTTTATTCCAAATACATTACTTCTTACATATTTTAAAAAACAATAAGGTGCTAGCCAGAGGGAAAGGGAGGGTAGGGTAGGTGGAAGTGGCAAAGGGGTATAAATGAGGACAAAGGAGACTTGACTTTGGGTAAGAAATGAGTGATGCAGTGTGCAGATGTTGTTTTATTGAGTTATACACTTGAAACCTGTCACCCCAATACATTCAACAAAATCTTTAAATTCCTTATTAGAAGTAATATTGGGCACTTATATTTACACAAAATAAGGTCAATATATTTCATTGCTATACAACAAAACTAAGAAAATTCATATAATAATGATTGTAAAAAAGTATATTTTGCCTGTTTTACTTTTGAATTATCACTTGTAGTTGCTTGGTTTTTCTCTGGGAAAATGAATTTTGAGAACCTGAAGAAATAAAAAAATAAAATAGTTAATAACTGTATCTGAAACCTGACTAAAATGAAAATCATCTTTCACACATTAGAAATGATATTTCTTTTCTTTTTTTTTTTGTATGAAAGAGAAGCTCCCTTATGTAGAGTGAAGCCAAGCCAAATGGATGTTATTTAGACTTGCAAATGCCATTTGCACAATAAGTTAATTTTTCTCATATCTTAGTTTAAATATAAATTGATCTAATCAAAGGGAAGGAAAAAAATACCTGCTTGCCAAAATATAGTCATAGGTATTATATTTTTTCAGGTATTTGATATCCTTTCATTAAGAGCCAACTGTGCAAATAGTTATCTGGGCACCATGAGAGAGAAGGATAAGTAATACACAGCCTGGTTGTGAAGGGATTTTTGAATGTTATGAATCATGATTGATTAATTAGGTAGTTTTAGAGAGCTTCACAGCGTTATTGTTTTCTGAGCTGTGGAAATGGAAACTATGGGTAATTTTTTTTTCTAGAAAAGCAATTAACGACTAACAACTTTTAATTTCTCCATTGTATGGAGATTTTTGTTTATAATTTTAGTTTGTATAGACAACAAGTATCAATTTTTGGAATAAAAGTCTGTACGTTCTGCCTTCTAATATTTGTAAACACCTTCCAGAAAAACAGGAGTAATAAATATAGAGATATACTTGAGACTATCAGGATGCTTCATTCCATTAAATGGCAAACTGGTTCTACAAGGTGTATTTTACCTTTCAATTTATTTGGTGTAACCTCTTTATTTAGCTAGATAATATCTTAAGGCACTGGGTGGTTTAACAATTAACTTTAGGTCAGTGAGATAGAATGAGAACAAATCTCTCAATTAAGAATATGTATTTTGAGTGATTATCACTGATAGAATTCTGGATTTTTTTTAATTTAGCTGTTCTAATATATACATATATATGTATAAATTTTATACAAATGTATTTTACATATATATCAGGCTTACAATTTCAATAGAGTAGAGTCAACATATCTTTCCCCTTCTCCTTTAAAAAATTATCTCAGACCATCAAGGATAACAAAGAACCGAAATACAAATTCTGAATTTAAATGAAACTAAGAGAGTTGTATAATTCTCTTATCCCAGTATGTAATGCCATAAGGCAGATGCGGGGAAATACAGGATTACTAATGTTCCTGCAACTGCTGGGGTGGTTTGGTGAGAAGCAAGGCAATTCGCTGCATGGATCCCCAGAAAGCTTCAGGAAGTAGTAATTGCAACATGCAATGCAGAATGTGAGAGTCTGCAAGAAGCTGATTGTAAGGGAATTACTTTACCATCAGGCTTTTAACCTAAGCAAACACAGATAACTATGCCTCTTTACTCCCCCTCCATATAAGTCTAGATATAAAGAGTCAAGCACACAGGAGGCCAAAGAACAAAGTTGTACATAGAGAGAATAGGTAAAGATGTGCATATGGAACAGTGAGAAACCTGTATATCTTTCCTAAACTAGCCTTAGTCCTCCCTGCGATGATATTAGAGGATCCTTCTCTGGTGGGCAGGGTTTATCAATATTTGTATGGAAAGCTAGAAAAAGCCAGCTGTTCATCCTACCACCCACCAAGAAAGCTTCCAGTTCATTAACCCCACCCACAGACACTAAGCTACTGATTAACTTTGGTGTCTCACTCTTCAATAAAACCAGCACCATTTAAACAGGCAATTGAGGAAAATTTCCAACTCAAAGATAGCCACAAAATAAGAAAATTTAAAATAAGTGCTTGGAGAAAATGTAGGTCAAAGGAACTATAATCAATGTCCTCGAGAGGTAAGAGAAAATATTGCATTGATGAGGGAAAAAAATGCTACAAACATTGAACAATTGAAAAACCTCTGAAAGTGATAAATATGATATCTAAAATAAGGATTTGAATACAGGGGATGAAAGACAAAATCAGATAAACAAAAAAGTAGAACAAAACAAAAGCTAAAAGTAGAAAAAAATAAAATAGAAAGGTCTGAACAGAAGACACCCCATCATGGCTCCTGAATGGCAGCTCCAGAGTAAAAAGAATCTCCAGGTGTCTCTTGATCTGAGGAAAGAGGAGCTATTTATCTCCCTACGTCCTTTTATCACTAGATATACTCATATTGAGAACTTTCATTTTCTTCACTCTGGCATGCATGAATCAGGTAGGGCAATCTTTTTTTAAAAATATATTTTATTTATTTTTTTACAGAGAGGAATGGAGAGGGATAGAGAGTTAGAAACATCAGTGAGAAGAGAAACACCGATCAGCTGCCTCCTGCACACCTCCTACTGGGGATGTGCCTGCAACCAAGGTACATGCCCTTGATCAGATTCGAACCTGAGACCTTTCAGTCCGCAGGCGGACGCTCTATCTACTGAGACAAACCAGTTAGGACACATAGGATAATCTTAATACCTGACAGGAAGTTTCCCTCAAATCTATCATATTAGCTATTTACCCCAGGATATCAAAATCATAGCTTTAGAACTTCCCCAAGAATTATTATGTTATCTGTTTAATAGATGCATGTTAATAGGCCCAGAAAATTACAACTATTTTCCTACTTCAAAGGTGTCTGCCTTGAATCCCAAATGAGACTTTTCCAACTTCCACAATTTTAATGTTTTATCCTCATCAGGCAACTTGATATATGAAGTATAAGTAAACGACATTTTACAATATTGAAGAGTATTTCTAAACTTAAGGTAATTTTTTTAAGCAAACGTAATACAATAACCAGAGTAACACTTTAACTTATACTAGAATTAAGGTGTTGAGAAAATGTAGTGTTTTTAATTTTATGTATGGCTAAAATGATTTTTTCTTCCAATGTAGGTCAAAGGAACTATATCAATGTCCTCAAGAGATTAAAGAAAATATTGCATTGATGAGGAAAAAAAATGCTATATTTTTTTGCTTTTAATATTCACCCATTGAGTAGTAAATGATTATAATAAAAATTATTACAATCTTTTTTAGAACTTAGTTAATATTAAAATTTTTCAAGTTATCTTTTTATAATGCTCAGCCTTTTTAATCACTCAGATTTATTGAGTATTTTACCCCATATCACCATCTCTGGTACCTACCCAAAAGACAACTCCTAGGAAGAAAAGTGTGTTTCACAGCTATGTGGAGGAGGAGAGAACAGTTCTAGGAGGCTGTATATTCTGGCTCTGTATCACATTATATTATCAAAGATGGTCTCACCAAGATATATTGCATTCCATATGGCGAACTACAATGTGACATTGACTATACCTCTATCAAGAGGTGTATCCTCTTTTTGAACCAGAGTGGGCCTTTGAAATTGTCTCAACCAATAGAATGTGCTGGAGATAATGCCATATGCCTTCCACAACTAGTTGCTAGGTCATTAAGACTAAGTGGTTTATTCCTGGTTCTCGCTGTCTCTCTGAAGTCTGTGGATGATTAAGAACACTGTTCCGATTCCTGTCCTTCTCAGTCACACTTGAGCTCCTGAGGTCTGGCTGTAACCTCCATTCAGCCTTGACCTTAGTGAAAATCTCATATATTTTTCTAAGCATTCTATGTCCTTTGTTTCATATTGATCCTTGAAACAAGCATGAGAGATTGCTATGAAAGGTATTATTAATCCAACTTTAAAGATGATAAATAGAGGTTGAAAGAGATCAATGCATTATTTGAGAGACTAGTGGTAGGTGACATTGTGGGAGTTTAATGGAGGTCTTCTGACCTTATATTGAGTACTTCCTCATCTGTTGCCAACTTCATACAACCTGATATGTTAAAATATCATATTGTAAAGTAGTAAAGGGACTGCCACTTGTCTTTATTTTTTTTCACATATGTAATTTATTACATTTGTCATCAACAAAGGTCTACCAATAAGACTTGTACAACATAAGTAATGAAAGAAAAACCTTAAAAATGTGAAAAACCTTAGACCCAGAATATGTACTTCTAGGAGTTTATCTGAAGAAAATAGTACTGTATGAAAATATTATAGCTATAAGAATATTTTTGGATTAAAATATTAACATTTTAACACTAGTTTGATAGTTAAATCATGCTTTGTTTCTCAATGTAGAAATGACAAATTATTAACAAATATTTTTGACAAGCATTAATATTTGAAAGGTTTTTAAAAGTAAAATTTAAAAGGTTTAAAATATATACTCCGCTATACCAATCTTTTTATGTGTCAACATCTATATCTACCTACACAAATTCTAAAATATTATCAAATGCACATTTTTGCTGTCTTTACTACTGATTTTAACATTATCATCAAATAAAACCAGAAATAAATTATAATGAATACATCTAATGCTCATTTTATTAAAAATATGTCAGAGTTCTAGCTTATACTATGTCATGTGTCATAGTTGCACCTGAACTTGCAGATTGACTTCAGTTCCTTAGAGGTAAATAACCTCCCTGGGTTTAACTGCTGTGACTTTTTCTAAGTAATTTCCTGCTTTATCATCTCAGACCAGACATGTCCCAGGGTCTCAAATAATGGATCATAAATGCATATAGTGAAATTTATTTTTGAAGTCTATCTTTTTATCTTAAATATGGGAGTTTAAGGATGAATTAAATATTTTAAGAATTCTTACCTTTAACCACACAATCCTATGAATCGATATAACTGCTCTGACCAGTGTTTTTGTTTGTTTGTTTGTTTGTTTTTGTTTTTTTTTTTTTTCTTTCTTTCTTTGTACGATACACATAATCTAAGAGGACTTTATGGCTAAATTTAGCTTTGAAATACTTTTAATTTTTTTTTGTGGGGCAACATAAATGTTGTTCTGAAATTCGCCTTTCCTTTTTAGACTCTTATATCATCTTAGTCTAGTTTTCTTTTATATATACATGCCCTTTAAAAATACAGACTCGCTGAAACCGGTTTTGCTCAGTAGATTGAGCTACAGCCTGCATACTGAAAGGTCCCAGGTTCGATTCCCGTCAAGGGCATGTACCTGGGTTGTGGACACATCCCCAGTAGGAGATGTGCAAGAGGCAGCTGATCAATGATTCTCTCTCATCCATGTTTTTAACTCTCTATCCCTCTCCTTTCCTCTCTGTAAAAAAATCAATAAAATATATTTTTTTAAAATACAGACTCCTCAGTCACAAATATTCTTACTTATTCATAAGTAGACCAGGAAGTCCCAGTGTTTCTTCCTCTCAGGTAATTTTCATTTTTGTTTTTTTATATAAATTCCTTTCTTTCTTTCTTTTTTTGTAATAATATCTTATATTGACTATTTTTCCCTTTTGGAAATTCATTTTAAAAGCTCAGATATATTTTCTTAGGAATTTTTGAAATATGTATCCTAATTCAGTCATAGATTTAGAATTTGTATAAAGTAATATTAAACTATTTTATGTAAAATAAATAGAAACAGGTTATTTCAAGGAGGATACAAAGATGAAGCTGAAGTAACTGTCATAACTGTCTAATTGCTATAGATAATATTTTCTTAACTGGTTTAGCACATACATTAATAGATAGGGACAGTAACAGAATGACCCCTAATGAGGAAAACAATCAGAGACTTTGGATTTCTGGGAGTAGCTCAATGCTTCAACAGTTAGAGGTTTTCAAGAGAAAAAGCATCTTAAAATTTTTGGACAGCTGATTTGGGTGAAGCTGTCAAACTAGGATGTTCTGGAATATTGAAGCTTGTAGCATTGCAAGAGCTTACCAAAGAACAAAACCATCTACGGATGGGGAAAAACAAGGGAAAATTTGAAAATCTCCATATTAATTCATGTCGTCAGTCTATACCTAGGAGATTCATGTATTTCACTAAACCCTATTTTATTTTTTATTAAATATAATAATTATTAAACATATAACTTATGCAGTTGAGTGATGCTGATTTAACTTTGACTTCTAACTCATCAAAACTACCTGTTGATCAAACGAAGCTTAGTTTATATAACATAATGCCTTTGTCTAGCTTAGCAATTTCTCGGAAGAGAGGGAGTCAAGGAGAACACTTATAATGCATTAGGGCCTCAGGCTGGGAAATTTAAAGGTCAGTTTACAAGGCAAGAGCTATTCAAGATTTAACAGATTTTATCACATAATAGCTTTGGACTTACCGGCACAAGGAGGCAAAGGTTTTGAAGTCAGTTTTGATGATGAACTGTAATTCTTCACAAGTAAGCATTTTTAGTTGTTCTACAGACTTATCTTTCAAAAGCAAATATTCCCTGGAGCAAGCAGGTAAATTATTTTTGCTTAATCCCTGCATTCTTTAACATAGGGATAAGAAAGCATGCCTTGCCCCAATATAATTGGCTTTGATTTCCACTGTCATTCTTGAGTAGGAGAGTTGGTCTACACCAGTAGTGACCAAGCTGGGCTACCCATCAGACTCACCTGTGCCACTCTCAATAAAGTGCTGTGGAAAGGCCCCTCCTCTGAAGGTTATGATTCAGCAAAGTCTGGATAAGGCTTGTGTGTGCTTAAAAATCTTCATACTCAGTTCTATGAATAACCAGAATCGACAACATCCAGACTGCAGATACCTTAGGCATGGCCTGATGTCTTCTTCACTTTGGGCTGCTGTAACAGAATACCATAGACTGGGTGTCTTATGAACAATAGTGATTTATTGCTCAGTTATGGAGACCAGGAAGTCCAAGATCAAAGTACTAGAACATTTGATGTCAGGTGAGAATCCATGTCCTAGTTCACAAATGGCCTTTTTTCTTTCTTTCTTTCTTTTTTTTTTCTTTCTTTTTTTTTTCTTTTTTTCTGTGCATGCACATGGCAGAAGAGACATGGGAGCTCTCTTGGGTCTCTCTTAAAGGCATTGATCCCATCCATGAGGGCTCCACCTTCATGAGCTTTTCACTACGCAGTCTCTACTTCCAAATGTCCTCACATTGGGCATTAGGATAGGGGGTAGAAGGACTCATTCATTCAGCCTTGGCTCCTGGTGTCAGCTAAGTCACTTTCGGATATGTAGACAAAACAAACTTTTCTGGGGTGTGCTATTTTACATATGCAAAGTTGAAGAAAAGATACATTTGCAAATAATATAATATGTTACTACAAGGGATATTTCATTTCCAGTAACAAACACCTGGCATTCCTGACATTCTTTTCTCTAAAAATTATTTTCAGTAAAGGTGAAGACAGTGATAGGCGGGTGCTTTTTACAATTTCTCTTTTCAGTAAGCATTACAGAACTGTTATTAATGCAAATACTCCTGCTCAACTTATCATTTTGCTCTTTGATAGCATGCGCTCCACTCCTAACATTTTATCAAGTTGTTTGTATTCTTTTAGAATCTGATTTTATTTCTCATATTTAAGGATCCCTTACATAAAAACAATCAGTGAATACCACAGATTTTCAGAAAAGATGCATATATTGTGATCAAATGTTCTCTTCATTATTACTATGTATAATATAGGTACTTAAAAATCTATTATAGTTAAATGAATCAGTTTAATGCCTAAAATGTCTCATCAAGGAGTAGTTTCTATTCTTTTTTTTTTTTGTAATCCTAATATAATAAAAACCCTGGATACATCACATGCACAACAACCAGATGCTCAACCTACTGGAAATCAGTCCTGCAGGCAGGCCTGGATTGCCGTGGCGACCCAGCACTGACAGCTGGGCTGCAGTGCCTCAGCCAAGGCGACCCAGCACTGACAGCTGAGGGGGCTATGATCAGGCCTGGACAGAGGCCTGGAGAGAAAAGCAGGGTCTGACAGCAGCCCCTGTAGCAGTCAGTGCTGGGCCTGCATGGCAGAAGTCAGTCCTGCAGTCAATGAACGTAGGATCAATTTGAGAGGAGTTGAGAATATAAAGTACACTGTAGAGCAGTTACTTATATTATTTCACATAAAACTTTTCAATTAAGATATTTTCCTTTATTTATTAAAAATGTATCAAATGTATCTTTATTGTTGAAAGTATTATAGATGTTCCTTTGTTTTAGTGTGTGTGTGTGTGTGTGTGTGTGTGTGTGTGTGTCCCCGCCAATTGATCTCCTCCATCCTGCACCTGCCCCTTCCAGGCCTTCGCCAGACTATTGTCTGTATTCATGGGTTATTTCTTTTTTTAAATTTTTTTATTTTATTGATTTTTCACAGAGAGGAAGAGAGAGGGATAGAGAGTTAGAAACATCGATGAGAGAGAATCATCAATCAGCTGCCTCCTGCACACCCCCTACTGGGGATGTGTCCGCAACCAAGGTACACGCCCTTGACCGGAATTGAACCCGGTACCTTTCAGTTCATAGGCCGACGCTCTATCCACTGAGCCAAACTGGTTTCGGCCATGGGTTATTTCTATCTAATACATAAAAATCTAGAAAGATTTAGAGGGGGAAAAAAGATATACTAGGTAAATATTGAACATAAGAGCTGAAGTTGCTGCATGAATACTGGATACAGGCTTGAAGCCAAAACACAACTCATGAGATAAAGTTAGTCATTGTAACATAACAAAAGGTTCCTTTCATTAAATAGATAAGATGATTCCCAATACTTATACACATAATAGAACAGTGTTGGGGTTCAGAATGAGCCTCACTAAGATGTATCTCAGTGGTATGCAGATTTTTGAGCTAAGGGCAACTTTAGCTTCAGGCTCAAATAAAAATTCTATCCCTCTCTTTAACTACCTAAAAAATTGAATTAGAGGCCTTGCCCATAATAACACATCATCCTATATAATTAAAGGCTAATATGCAAATCGACCAAACAGAACTACCGGTTACTATGACATGCACTGACCACCAGGGAGCAGATGCTCAATGCAGGAACTGTACCTGGTGGTCAGTGTGCTCCCACAGGGGGAGCGCTGCTCAGACAGAAGCTGGGTTCATGGCTGGCGAGTGCAGCAGCAGTGGTGGGAGACACCCCCACCTCTGTGGCAGTGCTAAGGATGTCCAACTGGTAGCTTAATACCAGATACAGGCTTGAAGCTAAAACACAACTCATTTTCTCTAAAGCCATCAGTCAGACATCCCCTAATGGCTCCCAGACTGTGAGAGGTTGCAGTCTGGGCTTTCTGACCTCCCCCTTCAAGTGCACAAATTTCATGCACTGGGTCTCTAGTATTCTAATATATAATGACCCTGGGTTGTAACAACCAGTAATGACTGGAGGCTGACCAACTGGAAGTCAGTGCTGGCCCTGCCCCCAAGCAAGCAGTAAGGGGCAATTAGGCAGGCAGGCAGAGGGTTTATGGGTGATTAGGTAGGCAGACCAACAGTTAGGGGTGATCAGGTAGGCAGATGGCCCCTCACTGGGCTGGACCCCCTCCCAAGCAAAGAAAGAGGGAATCCCAGGCCATTGAAGCTATTGCACCCCAGCCTGTTGCCTGCAGAGGGAGACCACCAGTACTTAAAAATAGGTACTTAAAAATCTACTATAGTTAGATTTAGGCACCGGTGGCAGGGGAGAGGGGACAACCAGTGTCAGCGGCAGCGGCCGGGGGGGGGGGGGGGGGGGGGCGGGGCAGGGAGGGCAGCTTCCTGCAGCCCAGGGAAGTAAAGCCCTGATAGGCCCTGATCTCAAACTAGGACTAGGGACCCTAACCAAGGGTTAACGGATTGTGAGAGGGTGCAGGCTGGACTGAGGAACCCCCTCCCCCCAAAGTGCATGAATTTTCATGCACTGGGCCTCTAGTGTTCTATAAAGAGCTAGGTTTAACTTGCTGCTTATAGAAATTACTAGAGGCCCGGTGCACAAAATTTGTGCATGGGGGGGAGGTCCCCTCAGCCCAGCCTGCAACCTCTCCAAACTGGGATCCCTCTCACAATTTGGGATCGCTGACTCATAGCTCATCACCTGCCTGCCTGCCTGATTTCCCCTAACTGCTCCCCCACCTCCCACTGGCCTGGTCACCCCCAACACCCCCTTCCTGCCAGTCTGGTTGCCCCTCACTGTCCCCCCCTGCTGGCCTGGTCGCTCCTTACTGCCACCCCTGCTGGCCTGGTTGCCCCACACAGCCTGCTACTCAGTCATTTGGTTACTCCTCACTAACCCCTCTCTCGTCCTGGTCACCCCACGCAGCCTGTTCTGTCATCTGTTTGGTTGTGATGGTTGCTTAGGCTTTTATTATTATAGATTTTATATCTACTCATAAACCTTATTCAGATTGTAAAATGACCTACTCTTGGAAGGTATGACTCTTTTAGATCTACAGCACTGAGATTTGATTCTGTGTGTGAGAGTTGCTAAGGGCCCATTCAGTTCAAATTATCTAGTAAGCACCTCGTGTATCTACAGGGAGGGGAGCTTAAGGCAATTTAGAAGCTGTCGGCCAGAGAATTTGGTGGTTAGAAAAAGACAATCACAGAGTTTTCTTTCAGACCAGAGGCTTCATGCTGCTGCATAACTCTTGTCTCTTTCTGTTTTGCCAAGAGGAGAGGGAAAGAAACAAGGACATTAGAGGGAACACAGCAGGGATGCTCGGTGTTCAGCAGGCTAATTGAGAATGCTAAAAGGATTAAGATGGAGCTGAGCAGCTTTCTCCCTAGAGTGAAGAGTAAAGAAGGAAAGGAAGCTACCTTTATAAAGACTTTCTGGAGACCTGGAAAAAAGTCAGGCACAGAAAATGTTATGAAATATGAATGGATTTTTAAAAGACAAGAATACTTAAACCAAAGAACTTATATACTTATATGTGTAACCCATGGACATGGGCAGTAGGGTGGTGAAGACTTGGGGAGCTGGTTAGGGGCTTTGTAGGAGGAGGGGGAATGGAAAAAATGGGAGATATCTGTAATACAATCAACAACAACAAAAAGGCAATGCACGTAAACATTAAAACAACACACAAATAAGAATATGGTTAAAATATAAGTGGGTAAAACTTACAGAATAGTTTAGAAGTATGTGTGTATGTGTGCAATTATGCATAGTTATCTGTTTAAAAATGAGTAATTGTTCTAGTTTATAAATGTGTAACTGTTGTAATAAAATCTAAGAAACAACAAAAAAGCTTCTTTTGGTAAAGGAAACAGAATGATTTACTAAGGCTATTGGCTGCTTAGACCTCCAAACCATGTTTTTAATTAGCAGTGACTACACCTTGGATATACCTCATTGGCTGGATACTGCCACTATGCAAAGTTCCTTCAAACTATTTGTTAACAAATGGCATCATATCCCAAATTCTAAACTAGAGGCCCAGTGTACAAAATCCATGCATGGGTAGGAGGATCCTTAACGGTTGCTAGCTGCCCACAAGGGCTTCCCTTCTCTGGCTGCCAGCTGCCTGCCAGGGCCTTTGTTCCATGCTTCCCCTGGTAGTCAGTGCACATCATAGTGAGAGATCAAACTGGTTGATCCAGCTCTTAAGGGGACACTTTGCATATTAGGCAAATATATATATATTTAGATGCCTAGTGCACAAAATTTGTGCACAATGGTGGGGTTCCCACTCAGCCCAACCTGCACCCTCTCCAATCCGGGACACCCCAGGGGATGTCCAACTGCCAGTTTATGTCTGATCCCCGAGATCAGGCCTAAACCAGCAGTTAGACGTCCCTCTCACAATCCAGGACCACTGGCTCTGAACTGCTCACCTCCCTGCCTATCTGATTGCCCTTAACTTTTCCCCTCCTGCCAGCCTGATCACCTCTAACTGCCTCTGCCTACCTGCTTACCTGCCTGATTGCTTCTAACTGCACCCCCCCCACCTCCCACCAACCTGATCACCCCTAACCGCTTCTGCTTGCTGGCCTGCCTGATTGCCCCTAACTGCCTCTGCCTGCTTGCCTGATTGCCCCAAACTATCCCCCCCCCCCCCCCTGCCAGCCTTGTCGCCCCAAGCAGCCTGCTGTTCAGTAATTTGGTCATCCTTCATTAACCCCTCTGCTGGCCTTGTCACCCGATTCAGCCTGCTGTTTGGTCATCCATCCGGTTGTTTCAGTCCTGATGCTTCTGGCTTTTTATATATTAGATAGTATCTCACTGCTCTTTGAGTCCCCACACTGTCTGTGACAGTTCTTCACACTTTAGCAGAGTCTCACTACACATTCTTTCTCATATATGTGTGCAAACTATATACAGTGACATACACAGATCTTAAGCATATAATTCAGTAAGTTCAGATCTTAAGCATATAATTCAGTAACCAACACTCCAGTCAAAACAGAAAAAATCCTTCCCAAGTATATCCCTTTCTGTTGTCTTCTAGTCAATCCTCACTATGTATAGGCAACAACTGCTGTTCTGATAGCCACAGATTAATTTTGCCTGCACAATAAGTTTATTTTTAAGTTATATCCATGTTATTACTTTTATTGTCATTACATTTTTAATATATTTATATTGATTTCAGAGAAGAAGGGAGAGGGAGAAATAGAAATATCAATGATTAGAAAGAATCGTTGATTGGGTGCCTCTTGTACAACTCTCCCTGGGGATCCAGCCAGCAACCCAGGCATGTGCTGTGACCCAGAATCAAACTATTTCCTGATTCATCAGTCTATGCTCAACTCTTGAGCCACACTGGCTGGGCTTATTGTTATTATCTTTTATTGCTGAGTAAAGTTGTATGAATATAGCACAATTTGACTTTTCATTCTCTGTCAATGGACATTAGTTCCTCAGACTCTCTCCAGTTTGGGATTATTTTAAATAAAGCTGATATAAATATTCTTAGATTCTTCTTTTTGTGTGCACATAGTTTCATTTCCCTTTGTAAATACCAATGATTGGAATTACTAGGTAGTAGAGTAGGTTTGTATTTAACTTTATAATTTTAAAGTTAATTTTACAAAGAGGTAGCAGCATCTTAAAATTTTGTCTCTTACTCAATGCTTGCAGTATAGTTTATTCATTATATTTTGGAATCATTTTTCTTATCCATTCTCTTTCCATTCCTATAGCCATAATCCTATTTGAGAGCCTTATCACGACTCCCAGCAGGGTCATAGCAATAATTTCCTAAATAAATGTATGGCTCCATCATTCACATGCTGCCAGAGCTACGCTTCTGAAATAAATTTATAATATCATCTCCTTGCACATAAATCTTTGTTAGTTTTCTGTTACTTATGGGGAAAGCAAGTTTCTGAGCATGAATTTCAAGCCCCTTTTCATCTAACCAGGGCCCATTTAATTCCAGGCTCATCCACCACCAGTGTGTTGTACTTTCTGGGATGGTACATTCTTGGCATGCCTGTCATCACTTCTAGTTTTCACTACGAAGAGCAGGTGCTACTCATTACAACACACTATTCTATATTCTGGGAATTTGATATCGGTTATTAATCTGTCATTTCTCATTTGCTATAAGCTTCTTTCACCGATCTCTTCACCCTGGTGAAATTGATCAACTTAGCTTATACAAATGTTCTGAAAATTTTTGCCATTGTATTTCTGTTATTTTCTTATACCATAAATGTTTCTTTCACATATTCCTCATCTACAAAACTCCAAAGCAGCTTTTAATGTAATTTGTTCTTGGTGTTTACCATTTAAAAATAATAACAATCACCACATTTATTGTTTTCATTTGTGTGCCAGGTATATGCTAAATGCTTCACATATGTTTATTATTTCATTGTGTTCTCCAAAGAATGCAAGGTCCTCTCATTGCTTCTTACATTTTCTTTTCTGTTTTGTTCATCAGTTTATTTTTTATTTTAAATTCTTTATTGTTTAAAGCATTACATAAGTCTCCTGTTGTCCCCATCGACCTCTCCCTGGTTGCCCCCACCCCCCCGCACATGCCCTTACCTCCCCCCACCCCCTTCACAGTCTGTATCCATTGGTTTTGCTCATATGCATGCATTCAAGACCTTTGGTTGATCTCTTCCCCCCTCATCCCCTGTCTTCCTTCATAGGTTGGAGAGTCTGTTCAATGCTTCTATGATTCTGGTTCTATTTTTCTTCATCATTTTATGTTATTCGTTATATTCCACAAATGAGTGAGATCACATGATATTTATCTTTCTCTGACTGGCTTATTTTGCTTAGCATAATGTTCTCCAATTCATCCATTCTGTCACAAATGGTAAGAATTCCTTCTTTTTTACAGCAGCATAGTATTGCATTGTGTAGATGTACCATAGCTTTCTATGGTACATCTATGCTGTCACAAATGGTAAGAATTCCTTCTTTTTTACAGCAGCATAGTATTGCATTGTGTAGATGTACCATGGCTTTCTAATCCACTCATCTGCTGATGGGCAGGCACTTAAGTGGATCAGCAGATGAGTGGATTAGAAAGCCATGGTACATCTACACAATGCAATACTATGGTAAATTATGCTGCTATGAACATAGAGGTTCATATATCCTTTCTGATAGGTGTTTCTGTTTTCTTGGAATATATTCCTAGATGTGGGATTATTGGGTCAAATGGAAGTTGCATTTTTAATTTTTTTTAGGAAACACCATACTGTTTTCCACAGTGGCTACATATATACATATAATATAAAAAGACAGTTATTGAAGTAATTATTTTATATTTATTCATAGACTAGAAGCTCAATGCTTGGTTTTGTGCACTGGTTGGGGTCCCTTGGCCTGGCCTTGCCCTCTCACAATCTGGGACCCTTTGGGGGATGTCGGAGAGCTGGTTTTGTCTTGATCCCCTCAGGCTAGGCTGAGTGACCCCGCTGGTGCACATGTCTGTGCACTGGGCATCTAGTATGCATATAAGAATCTTGGTTAATCTCCCGTCCTCCCCCTCTTCCCTTTCTCTCAGAGATTCATCAGTTCCATGTTTCCATGCCTGTGGTTTCTGTTCTTGCATTGATCATCTGCCCCCTGGTGCCCAGTGTGCATCATAACTATTGGGCAGTTGACCAGTCACTTATGCTTTTATATATGTGTAGATTATAGATTTCTTGAGAGAAGGATTCAGGCCAAGTTCATTATCCCCTCTCATTATCCCTATGCATTGCAATATACAACTCCCTGAACTGAATATAATTTGCCTCCTTTTTTTCTTGCTTTCTTTTTGTTTCTCTTGACCCCCCTGTAATTTTGTCTCTGTTCCTAATACTTTTACTAATTGTGGATTTGGGTAGTTTGAACAAAAGTTTCATGTGGTTTCAGCAGCCTATGGGTGTAACCTGAGAAACTCTAAGACAATGATCATTTTCCTTGCTCTTATCACTCTCTGATTGAAGTCACTAATTTATGGGAGTATCAGAGATGACTCATGAGTTTTTAAATAGTCCTCTCATATTCTTCTTTTTTATTATTCTCTGGGGAACTTTTTAAGGGCACCTTTCTACTACAGTGCGTCCAGAACACTTTATTTCCTGACCCTACTCAAGCCACACATTCTTGTTTTGCCCATGTAAGGATGCATTTCTGTATCCCTCGGTGTACTGAAGCTGTGATATTTTGAGATATGTGGAGAATACACTCTACCTGTTATGGCCCACCTTGTTACTTGACACCAAAGTATCAATTCTTTACTACTGAGTAAGTGTTATATTAGAGCAACTACTTCACCATCTGCCTATCACTCCTTCTCCATTAGGTTTTGCTTATGGATATTTATTTCCTTAGCTAGCCTTCATTTTGCCATTTTCTAGAAATAGACCCAATTGTTAGATAAAGATCCAGTCCTCAAAAAACTTTCAGGGTTTTTTTTTTTTTTTTTTTTTTTTTTTTTTTTTTTGTGTGTGTGTGTGTGTGTGTGTGTGTGTGTGTGTTCAGGTCTCCATACTCTGCAACACATTGAGCACCTGACTCAAGCCACTTCAATTTAAACTGCCACCTTATCTTAGCCATACTATTTATTTCACATGTTGAAATGTAACTTCAGTGACTCTAATCAGAATGCACATTTAAATTTCCATGGGGGCCACTAGGACAGAAGCTCACTATTTCCAGGGGACTTTGACATGAAAAGATGAAGCTAATGTAGCCATTTTTGCATCAGAATAGAAGATTTTATCTAAGAAGAAAAAAGCAAAAAAGCAAAATAAATAAAATAAATAAAAAAGTGAAGCCCAGAGGTGGGGAGAGGGAAACTGAATGTTGATGTTGTACAGTAAACACATGGTACAGCTGAGACCAACGCCTGGCAGTTGCTGTACTTCTGTCAGGCAGTAAGTACTTTCTCTTTTAGGCAGTTTGGGTATGGAATTCTCTCTCTTGCAACATAGGAAGATAAATTAAATGGGTTTAGGCATGAGCCCTTATGACTATTTTTCTAATACTGAAGTCATTATAACCAAGAGCCGCATATAAAAAATGAATATTCTTTTAACTACAAAATTATAATTTATTTTTAAGAGATCTTTTTAAGATTTACTCTCTTAGCAACTATTTTTTTTTTTTTGAAAAAAAACTTCACCTGAGTATATTTTCCCAAGGAAAAACAGAGAGAAATAAGTATGTGGGAGAAACAGATCAATTGGTTGCCTCCTGCATCTGCCCTGATCAGAGCTTGGGCTAGGGAGAAGCCTGCATCTGAGGTACATGCCCTGGACTGGAATCAAATCAGGGACCCTTCACTCCATAGGCCGATACTCTATCTACTGAGCCAAACTGGCTAGGGCTCTCTTAGCAACTTTTAAATATACAATACTAGAGGCCTGGTGCATGATATTCGTGCATGGGGGTGTGTGTCCCTTAGCTTAGCCTGCATCTTCTCCAATCTTGGACCCCTTGAGGGATGTCCGATTGCCTGTTTAGGCCTGATCCTACTGGGACTGATGGCTCCCAACTGCTCGCCTGCCTGCCTGCCTGCCTTCTTGATTGCCCCTAACCGCTTCTGCCTGCCAGCCTGATCACCCTTAACCACTCCTCTGCCAGCCTGATTGATGCCTAAGTGCTCCCCTGCCAGCCTGTTTTCCCCTAACTGCTCTCCCCTACAGGCCTTGTCATCCCTAACTGCCCTCCCCTACAGGCCTGGTCTCCCCCAACTGCTCTCTCCTGCAGGCCTGGGACCCCCAACTGCCATTCCCTGTAGGCCTAGTCACCCCCAACTGCCCTCTCTTGCAGGCCTGCCCTGCTGGCCATCTTGTGGTATTCAACTTTCTCATCATGGGGCAGCCATCTTGTACGTTGGAGTGATGGTCAATTTGCATAGTACTCTTTTATTAGATAGGATAGAGGCCTGGTATACGGGGCAACTCAAGCCTCCTGCACTCTCCAGCTCTGTGGCTGGTGCTATTTTTGTTGGGATTTATTTATATTCTATAATTGAAACTATGTAGCCTTTAGTGGAGTCCAGGGCAGGTCAAGGTGTGCAGAAAGCTTGGCTTCCTTCATTGCCAGGGAAACCCAAGTCTCCTGCTCGCTCCGTGGCTACAGCCATCTTGGTTGGGTTAATTTACATATTCACACCTGATTGGCTGGTGGGCATGGCCTGTGGGTGTAGCAGAGCTACGGTCAATTTGCATATTACTCTTTTTATTAGATAGGATAGTAGTCACCAGGTTGTGCATCTCATATCCTGGACTTATTTTGTAATTGGAAGTTGTACCTTTTGACCACATTTACCCCCAACACCCTCTGACCATTTACTTCTGGCGATCACCAGCCTGTTCTCTGTATCTGTGAGCTGGTTGTTTTCTTAAATTCCACATGTAAGTGAGATCATCCAGTATTTGTCATTCTCTGACTTATTTCACTTAGCAGTGTTTTCATGTGGCACAAGACAGTCTAATTGAATGAAACATAGAAATCAATGAAAAACAACTCCAGAGAAACATGTGGACTTTTCAATAATTTTCTCCTTCCTAAATTTGCTAGAGTACAGATTAAGACAAATAATAATGAAGCCATCAACACAAGATTTAAATCCAGATCTGTGGAGTCCAAAACACATTCTCACCACCACTATAGTATGATAGTATGTCCTGTTGGTGCCTGATCTGGTACTTGGTAGAGTAAATGCATTTTTGTTGGTTATACTCATAAACTAAATTCATATTATATTGACATGATTTATTGGGGAGCACTTAGGCAACTAAATTGATACATATTTTTCAAAAAGATTTTTTTAAAATTGTGTGGGAATCCGTTAAGCCAATGCCACCTTAGCTGTTTCCTGTGACATGATTTATTCAAGAGGTAAGCCTGTCTCTAGGGAGAGCATTTGAGTCTGTGCTTTGCTGGGAATGCTCTGTTTTGCCAGTTTGTTCTTCCTTCGCTGTAAACTGAGATCCAGATCGCAGGTAAAATTTCCTGTATTGAATAACACCAAGTACATTTATGCTGAGGCACAAATGCACGATAATGAAATCATGTTGAAAATAGGAGGGGCCTCTCTGTCCTTCTGTGGAAAAGTTATGGTCATAACTTTTAATAGAGCATTATTTCCTCACAAATATATTTTCCCTTCTGTAAATAATTTAAAAGGTGTTTTTAGTCCGAACTTCTAACAGTGACAGACTCTGCATGTATTTGTATCATTTTTATGCCCAGGTCCAGGTGCCATGATCAGGTGCTCATTTATGAAGGTCACTTCTTTTGCTATTTCAGTCCCTGATAATTTGGTGCAGAATATTAAAATGCCCATTTACTTGAAAAATTTTACCTGCACACCCAATTTAAGTTCCTGGAGAAAGAAAGTGATTCATGTTTCCAAGGAAGTCAGAGAGAGGGGTCAGTTCAAAGCAGGCATTTTTAGTAGGAAGGTCTGAAATACATTTTCAGAGCCTCCTTCTGTCTCAGCCTCACAGACACAAAGTAAGTTAAAAGGTGTGGTTTTCCCAAAGGTTTAGGCCTGGTCTTTCTTCATGGGTTGTAGAAAATTGTAGAAGACTTTGAAAATGAGCAGAACTAAAATATAAAAAGTCTGTGTCTCCCATCATTCTGATTGGTAATTCTCACCCATCCTAAATGAGAGGTGGGCTTGACTCAGGAAATTCTACTCTCCTTTTCCTCAAGAACAGTGTTTCCCAAACTTCTCTCATGATGAGAATCACCTGGTGGAGTTGTTAAACTACAGATTCCTGAATCCCAAGTAAGAAGTGCTAAACTAGAATTTTTGGGAACATATAGGTAAAATTGTGTACTTAAGACAGAGCACTAATTAAGTACACAATTTTACCTATATCTACCTCTGTCTTAGAGCACTAGTTAAGTATACAATTTTACCTATATGTTCCTAAAAATTCTAGTTTAGCACTTCTTAGTTGGGATTCAGGAATCTGTATTTTAACAACTCCACCAAGTGATTCTCATCATGAGAGAAGTTTGGGAAACACTGCTCTAGAAGATTAATCGTCAAAGTGCAAAGTCTCCAGGGGAAAGCAGGGTAGAGGGAAAATGCTGATGGGGAATCTCAGGATGGAGTCTCACTCCCAGTGAGTTTATTAAGCAATCAGTGTGCTTTGGTTGGTAATTTAGAAATAGTGTTTGATGAAGGAAAATTTATCAGGGGAAACATTCTCTAATGAATTTCAAAAGGTAAGACCCATATTTATAACATATATTTTCCTGCCAAATTAACTTTCAGCTGGCATGATGGAAGAGAGAGAACATGAACATAAGGAACTGCTGACTAACAAAAACCAGGATATATGTTTTGTTCCCATTCTCATTATGACTAATCCATGTTACCTACTTATTTAACATCCTCTTTATCTAACTCTTGAACTATCTTTGTTAGAAATACAGTTACAATGAAGGAAATATTAGAAGGGCCTTTGAATATATCGCAGAAACTGCCTTCATTGTTGGCATATTTTCAAATGGGAATTGAAAATAAAGAGAAGAGGAGCACCACTTCCTTCTTAATAACATTTGCAATTATTTTTCATCTAATGGCAGTTATTTTATATCTAATAAAGTTTGTGAAAATACTGTTACCCTTTAAGGTTTCATATAACTGCCTTCAAATAGTCTATGGTAGAGTACACTGGCTTAATCCTAAATTCTGCTATTCCCATGTAAAATCAAAATACAACCTTGTCATGAGAGTGAAGGTGGCATCTGAAAATAGGCATTGGACTCCTTTTTCACAATTCCTACCTCCTGCTGCCCCTCTCAACACCCCACCCCCCACCCAATGAGAGGATTAAAGCTCTGTTTCTCTCTGGAGATGAAGAGTTAAGAAGATCTAAGGGCACATACATATTCATTTCCTTATCTCTCACAATCCTCTCTAAGGGAACTCAGCTGCCATTTATATCAACATTGTAAAACATGGAAGAGCCACGGCTCCCCAGGAGGCAGAGCTGGTGTGGTGGGGGTAGCACCTCTGCCTCCTCACTTCCTGCCATCACTCACCTTGTCTGGGAATTCATCTTCTACCAGAAAGTGGGGGACATATGGGTTTCACCTGGTTAGCTAATGAGAATCACTTCTAGAACCCCATGACCCTTAGGGATTTACAAAGACTTAAAGATGTGCTAACGAGCTCTTACTAGTATGTTAATGGTAGTAATCCATACATACTTTGGTCTAGAAAGGTATGTTTTATGTATAGTGATAATGATAGCTGCCAGTCATGTAGTTACTATGGGTCAGAGTATTCTAGCACAAAAATGAAGTGATCGATTTTTAAACCATGTATATGGACTGTAAACAATGTATATGGGCTATAGTATGGCTAAGACTGATATGGTCAACATCCATCCCACTCTCATTGTGTTTTTCTGACCTGCAGAGCCCAGAAATTGAAGAACTACATATCCCATATGCTTATACCCAGGGTTTTGGATGAGAACTAGATCCTACTCATTAGATGCATTTATATGAGATTGACTAGTAGCAACATAATGAGGCATAAACCCTGTTTTTGCTGCTACTTCTGTAAGTGAAACAGGTTCTGGAGATAAGGATATCGTTGACATTGGTTTCTTTGATACCTGGATTGTTGTTACAGTGATACACTATATCAATAATTTCAGGAGTAGCCTCCCGATTTTTATTCATCAAGTCATACATATGAAAGTACCTAATTATTTGTACTAAATTCCTTCCTTCTTAACAAAATCACAAGAATTTCAACTGGCTTCTATTTCTTAAACTTGACTGATACCCCATTTGACAGCATATATGCCAGCATACAATACAGCTATACAGGGAGGGAAATCTGTGATGTTTGTCTTACCTGATAGGATCTGAAGACAATGATGATTTGCTTATGGTTGGAAAATGAAATATTGGCATTCTGTAGACTGCAAAGGCTAATTACTTAAACTAGCTTTCATGATGGCCTGCAGCAACATGTTTATGGAAGGCGGCTCTTTTTGGACCAGATGGGGGTGAAAGTAGGACAGGGTGTGAATGAGGATCACAGGCACTGTGGAGAGGGAAGACTAATTCTGACAGCACTGGGAGTATTAAAAGGTAAATCCCTTCAAGAAAATTAGAAAACAAGCCACAGTTTGGGAGAAAATAGTTGCAAAAGACATATCTAAATAAATGACTTAACCAAAATATACAATTACACTTTATAAGAAAATGAAAAACAACAACAACAACAACAACAACAAAATAGGTCTGAATAGACACCTCATCCAAAAAAGATTTGTAGATGGCAAATAAACCAATGAAAATATGTTTTATATCATATATCCTCAGGAAAATGCAAATAAAAACAACCATGAGACACCCCTACAAATTAATTTGAATGGCCATAATTCAAAACACAACACCACATACTAGTGAGGATGTGGAATAGTAGGAACTCTGATTTATTCCTCATGGGACTGCAAATGGTAGAGCTACTTTGAAAGACAGCTTGGCAGTTTCTTAAAGACTAAACATACTCTTACCATTTGATTAAGCAGTTTTTGGTACTTACCAAATAAATTGAAAACTTAATGTATATATAGAAATCTAAACATTGACCTTTATAGTATCTTTATTCATAATTGTCAAAATTTGGAAGCACCAAGATGTCTATCAGTAGGTGAATGAATAAACTATGGCACACCCAAATAATGGAATGTTATTCATTTATAAATATAAAGGAACTATCAAGCTGTGAAAAAACAGGAATCCTAAATGAATATTACCAAGTGAAAGAGGCCAATCTATGAAGGCTGCATATGATCTTATTTCAACTATATGACATCTGGAAAAAGGCAAAACTGTGAAGACAATAAAAATATCAGTATTTGTTGAGGGTTTGAGGAGAGATGAATAGGTGGAGTACAGAACATCTTTAGGGTGGCAAAACTACTCAGTGCGATACTCTAATAGTAGATTCACATAATTATACATTTGTCAAAACCCATAATTGTAGACAACATCAAGAGTGAACTCAAATATCAACCGTGGCCTTTGGGTGATGGGTTATGTCAATGTCAGATCATTGCTTGTAACAAATTAACCACTCAGGCGCAGGCTGTTGATTGTGGGGGATACTTGCAATCATTGGAATAGGGGAATATGAGAAGTCTGCACTCTGTGCTAAGTTTTGTTGTGAACCTAACACTGCTCTAAAAATAAATCATATTAAACAATAAAACCAATAAATTATTGCCTATAGCCATGTTCAAAGGACTAGGAATAGTTTCTGTCACTGGCCTAAAATAATTTCAGTGCTAAAATTTCTGAAAATGGGATACAAAGTCTGATTCTGTGGGTTAATACAATACAATGCAATTTGAATTTAGAGTTGTATTAAATCTTTTATGTGGAAGTTTGGATATTGGTTAAGTTGGGATATTGAATAATGGTCCTGGAATATTTTTAAGCATTTAAGTAAATCTGATCACCGTGAGTTTAAAATCCCTGTTAAATTATCCTTGCTAACAATAGTTTTGTGTGTGTGTGTGTCTGTCTGTGTGTGTGTGTGTGTGTGTGTGTGTGTGTGTGTGTTTTAAGTTGTTATAGCAAGTCCTACCTTGCTTGAAGGCTATCCAATGACATTAACAACTGTATATTTCATGAGACAGAAATTTTCCTTAAGTTTATTCCTTATAACTCATTGTCTCAAACAAGGCCCCGCAACCCAAACCCCAGAGGCGATATACAAAGTTTGACCCAAAATGAATTGCAAGATTTTGTTAATTTGTATTTTTGCTAAAAATCTGAGCACTATAAGAGAATAGATGCTAAACCTAGGAGAAACGACTATAATTTTAGATTAAGTTGAATTTGTTATTGAAGGAACATGAGCCAGATTTCTTTGAATTGATTGTGGCCTCTGGGTGATAGGGTTATGTCAGTGTCAGGTCAGTGCTTGTAATAAATTGACCACTCAGGTGTGGAGTGTTGATAGGCTCTGTGTGCCTTGCCAGGTTGGTTGACTGAGAACTGCACTCAGTGATGACCTACATGAAATGTAGCCCAACTATGGCAAGCGCCCAATTAACAAATTGCAAGGCGGGCCCTAGGGTTATGAAAAAAGCATGACGTTTTTGCAGATGACTATTCCACTTTGAGAAATAGCTCCTGGCTTGATACTATGCCCTGATAGAAGTCAAGTGCTTGACCATGAGACACTAAGTGTCCATGTGGCTGAATGGGGCCACTATCTGATCCACAAAGTCATTAAGTTAGGTGTCAGCAGCAGTATTCTACCCTCATGTGGAAACTCAATAAAACATGGTCAAATGCAAGATAAAAACAAACAAACAAACAAAAAACAAAGAACACACAAAACAGTACCAACAATAACAAATTAGGAAATATTGTAGGAAAAAACTCATAGTTACAAAAGCAAATAATAATAAAAAGAACAAGAAAAACAACAACAGTCAAACATCTAGAAATAAAGATAAGAAATGAGTAGCTGACATTTTTAAAAATCAAATTATCTGAAAGAGCATAAAATAAGACATTAGTTGTGTACAGAAACAAAATGAAAGAATGAAAAAAACCGAAGCATTGTATAAAAAATCAATTTTCCCCAAATTGAGCTGTAATTTTTATACAATATTAGTATTCATATAGTAAAAAAAAAAAAAAGAGAGAGAGAGATATAACTGAGTCATAGAAAGATAAAATTAAATGTGCAGAATGGAATGTTTTAAGTCTGTAAGCACTTACATTTTTCTAAAATGTAAATTAAATGGAATTTCCCACAGTAGGAGTATAAGATAATTCCTGTCCTTTTTTATTTATTTTTCTCTCTCTTCTTTTTTTTTGAGGTGAAGATCTTGGCAAACTAATTATGCAGTTCATCTAGATCAGTGTTTCCCAAACTTCTCTCATGATGAGAATCACCTGGTGGAGTTGTTAAAACACAGATTCCTGAATCCCAACTAAGAAGTGCTAAACTAGAATTTTTGGGAACATATAGGTAAAATTGTATACTTAACTAGTGCTCTAAGACAGATTTTATATACAGAGCACTAAGTTAGGTATGTATATAAAATCTGTCTTAGAGCACTAGTTAAGTATACAATTTTACCTATATGTTCCCAAAAATTCTAGTTTAGCACTTCTTAGTTGGGATTCAGGAATCTGTGTTTTAACAACTCCACCAGGTGATTCTCATCATGAGAGAAGTTTGGGAAACACTGATCTAGATGAATATATTAAATAACCAAAATGATTTTGAGAAATATATCAATATATTATGGAGTGCTTGTTAGTAAATAAATAATTATGGTATATTGACATAAAAATATTTTTAAAAAAGTAAGAAATAAATTACAAAGTCCAGAAGCATTCAATATAAAAGCAGAAATTTAATATTGGATAATACATGACATTGTAAATTGGTGGAGTACAGATGGATTATTGAATAACTGGAATTGAAATATTTGAGCATACATTAAGGGGAAAATCATCTCTCAGCTAAATACAAAAGAAAAAAATGAATTTAAGGTTAATTAAAATTTTAAAAAGAAAAAAGTAGATATGTAGATATAAAAGAAGGAAATTTTTACAATCCAATGTTGGAAAGGTCCTTTTTAAGCATCACTTTGTGGTGAGTGAGCATTAAAAAAGCCTTTTTGGTTTCATATTTTAAAATTATATTATCTATAAGACATTACAAATATGGTTGAACAACTGATGGCAAAGATAAAAATGTTTTGTTATGAATATAAAACAGCCCAACAACAAAATGAACAAAATTATTAACTTTGGAATGTACATTTTTTTTATTTATTTTTACAAAGGAGTAAAAATAACAAAAATATAAATAGCAAGTAAACATATGAGGAAGTATAATTAGAGAACTGAATATCATAGCAGTAAAATATGTTAGTCTATGAAATTGGTAAAAATTGTGTAATAATATAAATTGGCTAAAACTTTTGGAGTACATTTTTGATATGGAGATAAAATTTAAAATGTGACTAACCAATTCTTGATTTAAGACTTTGCTAACAAAAATGTGTTCACAGTTCTTGGGAGTGTTCATTGTGGCACTGATTGTGATAGTAAAAATTTGAAATATACATCAAATGAAAATTAAACAATTTACAATATATTCTTGATATAGATTAACCTGAAGTTGTGAAGGTTACATTTGTGCTCTGTGTACATAAATGGAGAGAAGTGTCCAATACATAATCATGGCAAAAAAAAAATAAGGAATAAGACAGTATATGTGAATACATGCATCTATATAGGTAATTCCATATACATGTCTCATAACTATATTTATACTAGAGGTCAGGTGCAGGGAATTCATGCACGGGAGGGGGCCCTCAGCTGGCCTGCAATGACACAAGCGTTCTGTGCCTGGTCTAGTCAGAGGCCCTCCTCAAGTGTTTCCCTCTCCTCCCCCTGGCCTCTATGTGTCTGCTGCCCAGAGGCCCTCCCTGGCAGGGGTGAAATGCATGCCTTGTCACCATAGTGACAAAAGAAGCATTTCACTAAGCCACCCACGCTGCCCCCTCCCCCTCATCCTGAGACTGGGGGATTCTGGCAGGGCTGAGAGGATTGGGCGTCACCATCTTTGTGGAAGAGTGATGGTCAACTTGTATATTCCCTCTTTATTAGATAGGATGACTAAAATTCTATTATGATACATATAAAATTGGAATTAATTTCTGTTTAGGTTAGGGGCACTTATTACATATTTATTTATAAATATTTTAAATTTATTATAAAATAAGTATTTAAAATTAATTATTGGGAAAGGATTATCATTGCTGATGAAATAATGCAGAATTGTTAAGAATGTTAGTTAACATATATTGATATTTCATTTTTAATTATTTGAGTCTCAGTAGTTTTACATGCCTAATCTCATTTGTTCCTCACAATATGCTGAGAGTAAAGCCCCCAGATTTCAGTTGAGGAATCCAAGTCAAACAGAAGTTTCAATAGGGAAAAAAAAAAAGGAGGTATATGTACTGATATGTGTAATACTTCATAAACAATAAAAAAAGAAAGCAGAAACCGGTTTGGCCCAATGGATAGAGCGTCAGCCTGCAGACTGAAAGGTCCCAGGTTTGATTCCTGTCAAGGTTATGTACTGTGGTTGCGGGCACATCCCCAGTAGGGGGTGTGCAAGAGGTAGCTGATCGATGATTCTCTCTCATCGATTTTTCTAACTATCCCTCTCTCTTACACTCTGTAAAAAATCAATAAAATATATTTTTTTAAAAAACATTTTTAAAAAACGTTTCAAAGCTTGCTTAGTCAAACAACTATGAAGTTATGGGAGCCAGAATTCAAAGCCAGATAGTTTGACCCAAGAGTTCTCATTCTGAACATTTGAGAATAATATTGTAGTAAGGATACTTTGTACTGGGAGTGAATTGTAAAGAAAATTATATCTCAAGACTATTAAGTGGTATTCTGTTACTACCTCAAAAAAGGCTCTCTTTTATTCAGATGATTGCACAGGCTTTGTTAGATAATTTGCAGAAAACTAGGTCCTACCTTTCTCATCACATGATAAGACTGACATGTTTAATTGTAGTGTTAAGCTAGATCCTCCTTCCTATAATTCCCACCTATTCACCCAAATTCTGGTGTCTGGAATAGCAATGAATAGAAAATAAATATGCTCCCTCTTTCATATGATAATTTTTCATATGATGAATTTTTACATTTTCTTTTTCATGAATACAATTTAAATTAACACAGTTCTTTATTTCTCATGTAACATGATTTCAACATTGGTGATCCCTTCAAGATAAGCCAGTTTGTCAAGGCAGGAATTGGGAAGAGGAGGCCATGACTTTCCTTTCATCACAGTCCTTAGACTGAGTAAAGCAAGTTAAACAGCGAGCCACCAGAAGCAAACAAACAAAAACAGGCTCTCAGAGTCTTGTGAATGAAAGTGCAGTTTCCAGCACCTCTCTCACACTCATAAATCACAGTCACAAAGTTTCCTCAGAATCTTAAAAGTAACACTTGACAGTCATCTGTGTATAGCAGATTTGCATTGGGTGTTTCCTGGAGTAAAGAGAGACTACTATTGAAGGACTTGATCTAAAACAAATTTTAAAAACTACTTTTTGTGTAGTTCAGTGGTTGTGGTATATACTGGAAATTAGAAGCTATGATGCTAATAAGTATTTTGGTTAAAAATAATTCATGTATTCAGCAAGTATCTACTGATGTTCTTGTAAGTTCCCTATGTTATACTGATATCCCAAAGAACTGATTGTCCAATGGGGCAGACAGATGTGTACAATGTGTACAAAAAACAAGTGCAATGAAGGGTTGGAACATAGACAAAGAATTATTGGAGTCCCGAGTAGATGACAAACTTAGAATTGATAATACCAGCCAGCATTTCAATTAATGAGTTATTTGAGACCAAAGATGGGTGGAGAGAAAATGTTCTTATGCAAGTGTTGTGGCAGTTATTCATCACTTCACTGATGCAAGCTGCCAATAAAATCTTATAAATAATACTAGAGGCATGAATTCATGCACCGGTTGGTGCCCCTTGCCCTGGTCTGTGCCATCTCGCAATCTGGGACCCTTTGGGGGATGTCGGACTGCCAGTTTCAGCTTGATCCCAACAGTCCAGGCTCAGAGACCTCACAGGTGCTCAAATCCGTGCACTGGGCCTCTAGTAGAAATATAAGCATAGGAATAATGTATTCTTAGAAACCAGAGTTTTATAAAAATACTAGAGGCCCTATGCACAAAATTCATGCAAGAGTAGGTCTTCCTTCCTCAGGCTGCTGGCACCCTCTGGCACCCAGGACCTGAGCTTCCCTTATAGCCACTGCTTCATCTGGAAGGTGTCTGGAAGGATATCTGGTCTAATTAGCATATTATGCTTTTATTATTGTAAATTTTGCCCTAATATTAAAGACATTAATATTTCTAAATATAAAATAATTATTGTGGTTCTGAAAATATGATTGTATCACTTTCTCCTACTACCATGTCTAACTTTATGGAACCGTAGTACCTAAGGTGCTCTGCATGTGACATTTAATGCAATTAAGTCTGTCTACTCAGAATAACCAGGAATAAATAATTCATCAGTGATGAAACAGATGTTGAGGATATTCTATCTTGTGTCCACCCTTTAACTGAAATAAACTCCAAAGCTGTCTGACTTGCTTCTAGTTCTTTCAAAGAGCCTAAGGAGGTACTGCGATTGATTTTTTTTTTTTTAGACTTAGCTGTGGAGACATATCAATGGCAAGGGAAAACAAAACAAAACAAACTAATTTCACCTTGACTAGAACAGTGTTAGTTCTGAAATGAATAGATTTTGTAAACATTCCTAAAACCTACAGGCACTTTCTTACTAATACGACACTGCGTGTAGAAAGCTGACTTAGAAATAGAAATGAGAATACTTCTGTGCAGCCAAGGCTTGAGTGTAAAGTTCCTATTTACTCTTTTTTGAAATTCTTACAGTTATCTTCATCTCATTTGGTTTGTTCTCTTTTTGCTATTGATTTGTTTTGTTTTGTGTGTGTGTTTTGTTTTTGTTTTTGTCTTAATGTTAAAATACATAGTAAGTTTTTGGTTTTCCTTTTGTCCAGGCTCTCTAGCATAAAACACTGGCATAGGGCACTTATGGGGTAGGTGTTAGCCCATCCTTATTTATTTCTGGATATGTTTAGATTCACAAAGGTTATTCCATCTACCTAGGCAGGTTCACAATGCTTTTAAATGATGGATCCATATTTATCTGACTTAAAAGCCTTATTTAAGGCAATTCACTTTTATTCTGTTTGTGGCATCGATAGGTCTTGTGGATTTGCTTAATTTTTGCTTAGTATTTATATAAATATCTCTTTTGTGGGTGTCATCCCTCCCTATATGTCTGTCAGGTAGGAGTGGTGTTGGTTGACTCAGAACAGCATAACTTGGACAATTAGGCAGTTAGTTGATAGGGTTTATTCAGTCAGGTGTGTCCATGATGTCAGCATTTTCCTAGCGCTTCCCCCTCCTTGTTTCTAGACGGAGTGACATGCCCACCTTATGCCAATGGATATAAGTAGATGTGATACGTGTTCTTCCAGGCTAAGATGGTTATAAAGAGGGTTTGCTTTCTCCATGCTTATTAAAACATTTTTCTGCCGAAACCGGTTTGGCTCAGTGGATAGAGCGTCGGACTGTGGACTGAAGGGTCCCAGGTTCGATTCCGGTCAAGGGCATGTACCTTGGTTGCGGGCACATCCCCAGTGGGGGGTGTGCAAGAGGCAGCTGGTCGATGTTTCTCTCTCATCGATGTTTCTAACTCTCTATCCCTCTCTCTTCCTCTCTGTGTAAAATCAATAAAAATATATTTATAAAAAAAAAAATTTCTTGGCTTGTTCTCAGTGAACTTTGAGAACTGTGATCTGTAGGGTAAACCTGGTACAGTCACAAGAGACAAGGACATTCATCCCTAAAAGCATGTGAAGTGAAACTAGGCACCAAGCAGGAACACCTGTTTTGAATTTTCCATTAATAAGAGTTAAACTTCTGTTATGTTTAAACCATTACATATCCCAGGTTGTGTTTGTTACAGCAGCTGTCCTCATCCTGATTTGCTCTTCAAAATATGTTCATACTCTGAACTTGTTTAGAAACATAGTTATATAGTTAATTAATTATTTTATTAGAACAAAATTAAATGCAAATAGACTTGTACCTACTAAATTACTGCTGAGGCTGAGGAACTCAGAGCAGCATTCAAAGAAATGGGTCAGAGTTTTTAAAAAATAAAAAAGAGCAAAAGTAAAATAATAATAAAAATAAAATCCAGGCAGCACTAAGCCAAAAGCTTGAAATAAAATTACAATACACCAAGACATCTGTTATAGCAACAAAACAGAAATACAGCCTTTGGAAAAAACTCAATTAAGCTCAAAGTGAAAAACTCTATTGTATGCTGTATAATTACCACACCACACAGAGATTTAAATATGTAGACAGTAAACAAATAAGCAAAGAAGGAAACCCCATAGACAAAATGACAAATAATACTAATAAAATTATATCTTATTAAATACTAGAGGCCTGGTGCACAAAATTCATGTATGGGAGTGTGTCCCTCAGCCCAGCCTGCACCCTCTCCTATCTGGGACCCCTTGAGTGATGTCCGACTACCCTGGATCAGGCCTAAATGAGCAGTGGGACATCCCTCTCACAATCCAGGATTGCTGGCTCCCAACTGCTTGCCTGCCTGCCTTCCTGATTGCCCCTAACCACTTCTGCCTGCCAGCCTGATCATCCCCTAACCACTCTCCTGCCAGCCAAATTAATGCCTTACTGCTCCCCTGCCAGCCTGTTTGCCCCTAACTTCCCTCCTCTTCAGGTATGGTCCCCATCAACTGCTCTCCCCTGCAGGTCTGATTGCCCCCAACTTCCTTCCTCTGCCAGCCTGGTGACCCCTAACTGCCCTCCCCTGAAGGCTTGATCACCAACAACTGCCCTCCCTTGAAGGCCTGGTGGCCATCTTGTGTCCACAAGGGGGCAGCCATCTTGGTGTTAGAGTGATGGTCAATTTGCATATTAATCTTTTAATAGATAGGATAGAGTGCATGGGTGGGGGCCAGCTGGTTTGCCCTGAAGGGTGCCCTGGATCAGGATGAGGATTACTTTGGGGCTTGGGCCAGCCTGGGTGAGGGGTCTGTGGTGGTGTGCTGGCCAGCCATGCCCCCCTCCCCCCCCACCCTCGGCAACACAAGCAGAGACCCTGGTTTCTGGGATTTGTTTATCTTCTATAATTGAAATTTTGTAGCCTTGAGCAGAGCCAAACTTTTCTGCTTGCTCCTTGGTTACAGCCATTTTATGTTGGGATTTATTTATCTTCTATAATTGAAAATTTGTAGCCTTGAGTAGAGGCCAAGGCAGGCCAAGGCTGCAGAAATTTGGCTTCCTCCATCGCTGGGGGTGACTCAAGACTTCTGCACTCTCCAGCTCTGGTGTCGCCATTTTTGTTGAGATATATTTATCCCCTTTAATTGAAACTTTGTAGCCTTAAGTGGAGGCCTGAGCCTGCAAGAGTGTGCAGAAAGCTTGGCTTTCTCCATCACCAGGGAAAACCAAGCCTTCTGCTCGCTCCATGGCCACAGCCATCTTGGTTTGATTAATTTGCATATTTGCTCCTATTGGCTGGTGGGCATGGCTTGTGGGTGTAGCAGAGTGATGGTTAATTTGCATGTTACTCTTTTATTAGATAGGATAATATATGCTATACATAATTAAAATATTTGGTAGAATAAAGCTGTTTTATCATTCTGAAATGACTTTACAAAAATTATAATAATCTGAAGTTCTATGTAGATTTGACTTACCACTGAAATATAGATTAGAAACTATCAGAAATATTACAAAATTTTAACAAAAACAATACTAATATAAAGTTTTATTAGTCTTTTCTTAGTTTTTAATAAACTGAGTAAGTAAAATGTTAGTAATATAGGGGAGTCCTGCATATTTTAATTGATGACCTAATAGAGATGGATCCTGAATACACAGATACAGATACATCTTGGGAAAGCTGGAGAACGAGTTTAAATTAGTCATAATTTTGGACAATATAAAACCAGGAATGGGCCACTTTCCCTATAACCTTAGAATAATAATGTCATAGGTTTATTTCTAAGTATATATCTTTTGATTAGTATTATTAAAAATGTATATTTTATTGATTTTTCACAGAGGAAGGGAGGGTGATAGTTAGAAACATTGATGAGAAAATTCAATCAGTTCCCTCCTGCACACCCCCTATTGGGGATGTGCCCACAACCAAGGTACATGCCCTTGACCCTTCAGTCCACAGGCAGACACTCTATCCACTAAGCTAAACCAGTTAGGGCTGATTTGTATTTTAATAAGTAAATTTTTGCAGGTGCTAAGTTTTATCAGAAGCTTTTTTAAAGGACTATGGAAATGATAAGTTTGACTTTTACGATGCTGAGTTATATCAATAAAAATTTTAATAACATTATTGGAATGAAACTTTGCTCCAGCTATGTGAAATCCAAAAATACATTCAGATGAGCCATGACAAACTTCCATAGTGTGAGTGGAGCTAAAAGTTTGTAAAACTATAAGTAAATATTTAGCTGTATACATTTTAGGATTTAGCCATAATAAATACTCAAGATGATGAAACCATTTTCTCTCCTTCCTCTTATTGAAAGGAGATACATAAAAATATTCAGTTTGGAGATATTTCATAAGATGTTATAAAGCAATTCCCTATTAATTACCACGTGCTTCAAAACAAAGCATGTGCTCATTGCAAATTGAAGGAAATACCAAGTTGGTCTTTTAGGGAAGATTTATTAGTTCAATGATCATTGTGCTTTGCAGTGGAGGTATGCAGGGAGGTATGCAGCCCAGTCCCCAGCAGACCCTCATCATCGCCTATCTTCCCACGTGGCACAATGACAAGAGAAATAGCTCTGTTCTGAACAACACCTGCTATCCTCTCATGATAAACATGCCGAGGTGACATTTTCCTGTATCAATGTGGCTTTATGCATTTTCATTTTTAAGTGGATAAAATCTCTCTTCACGACTTTTGAACTATATATATATATATATATATATATATATATATATATATATATGCTTTTGTTGTTAATATTAAACATATGCCGGATAAAATATCTGATATATGTCAACTGCGCAATCATTAGTGAATCCTCTTCGCAAACGCAAATCACAAAGTGCACCAGGCTGTTACTATCCTGACAGGGTGCTTAGTGTGATTTCTAAATCTAGAACATTCTATAAAGAACTTGACATTCAAATCACTATGTAGCCTGTATCCAGAGAAACACAAGCTTCCATTCCTTTCTGGCAAGGTCTCTTGATATGAACACGCAGATAAGCATTTCCCCAGACAATGGCCCTATCACATCATCTGTTGATTTCTTAATTATCTGTGGGAAAGCCACATTACCCGCTGGTGCAATATTATCTTTCAGTAATTCAGGTTAATATCAATACATGGATGCAGATCAGGTAATTTGTTGTTATGTACAGGCAAGTAGGGCTCATGAAACTAGTATTCTGCAAGGTGTACTTTACGGACAAGCACTGTTATTAATATACATGTTCACAGTCTAATGTGAAGGAACTAAGACTACTTATATTTTAAAATAGTCCTTATTTTTGTAAATAATGTAGAGTTTTTCACAATGTAGGAGAAAAACCAATAAGTGTAGCATCAGAAATCTGAAATTAGTCTCAATTTTAACCAATTAGTTTTGGGCCTTCCAGGAAGGGCTAAACTATCTGTGCCTAATTTTCTTAGATATAGTACCAAGGTAGTGCTATTAAAATTCCTGTATCATTTTTATATATTGAATCTTCTAAACCCTAATATGGTGTCTGAAATTTAGGTATTATTACCATTGTTGCTTTCATCAGTAATAGTGGTAACATGGGTCATAGTAGAATGATGGGATTAGATGTCTTGTTTTTGTTTAAATAAGATTATGTCATTGAAAAACTCACCCTAGTTATGAGTAAACTATAACACTAAGGTTAATTTGATTTTAATGTCAATGTCTTAAAAATAATTTTTTATTCTTATCAATAGACTTAAAAATCTGACCAACCTGAAATTAAGCTTTCCAGCTCAAGAGAAATGAATATTATTAAAGCCAAGGACGTTTTATCAGGAGTCATTGCACTCCCTTAACTTGGCTCTTTTCTCACCTGGGCTGGGACACATTGGCAGTGGTATGGAGCAGATAGGGACTAAAATGAATGTTCTCCATTGTGGTCTGAATCAGATGTTTGTTGAATTTACAAATAATATAGAGTGGAGCCAGATTGCAGGTATGAAGTTCTGGAGAGCAAACTGAGTTGCCATTTAATTAGGAGATGTTTATCGAAAAGTGCCCATAAACAGATGAGTGGATCAGAAAACTGTGGTACATACATCTACACAGTGGAATAGTATGCTGCTGTAAAAAGGAAGGGACTCCTACCACTTGCAACATCATGGATGGACCTGGAGAGCATTATGCTAAATGAAATAAGTTGGTCAGAGAAAGATGAATATCACATGATCTCACTCATTTGTGGAACATAATGATCAACATAAGCTGATGAGCAAAAACAGGTCCAGAGACAGAGAGCCATCAATCAGACTGTCAAACCTCAGAGGAAAGGCAGGGGAGAGTAGGGAAAGGGAGAGAGATAAACCAAAGGACTTGTATACAAGCATATAAGCATAACCAATGGACGTAGACACTAGGGGGTAGTGAGTGCAAGAGTAGGGGGATAAAGGGCAATGGGGGGATAAAGACAGGTAATACCTTATTCAATAAAGAAAAAATGGGACATATGTAATACCTTAATTAAAAAAAAAAAGTGCCCTTAGGATAAATCTCTCAGGAAAGGGAAAAGCACCAACAGTGGGCTGAGGGAGAAGTTGAGCTGTGATTCAAGACGAGTGAGAGTCATAGAGACCCCAAGAAGCTCTAGGGTTGTTAGGATGTGGGTGGAGATAGCCTGCCCCTCAATGCAAGGATTGGTCCATCATTGGATGTGAACAGCCCTGGGAAGGGGTATGACTCTTCTGACAATGGCTGGGCAGTCCTGAAGGGGCAGGCAGCTGAAGGCTATCTGCCTATACACTCCCAGCAGCTGGAGTAGTATCTTCCTCCTTGAGAGGAAAATGGGTACATTATAGGGACCACAGCAAGCTCCCATTTGCTGCAGAGAAGAGGTAAAGAAGTGGGAGAAATAAAAATTAATAATCATTTCATATATATTGTGTTTCAGGTACTGGACAGACATCCTCTTGGATGCATCATTTAAATATTGCAAATATCTCTGTGGTTAAGTGGCTACTTTATTTCATAGATGAGGAAACCAAGGTTCAGAGAATCTGAGCAGTTTTTCCCAAATCACAGGGCTTAGGAGGTGGTCAAAGAAAGGTTGCTTGAGAGGAGGGTTTACATCATGAACTAGTGCCCAGTCCTGCCACTGGAGGAGAGACAGCAAAACAAAGTCAGGATTCAGACCTATAAAGGATTAGCTCCCAAACACATCCTATTCCTTTTATCACTACACAACTAAATGTCCTATGTGATGTTTTTTCCTTGCAGATTATTGAAAAGTGAAAGAAAAATGTAATGGCCATTCAGCAAAACACACATTCTGGATTAACTTTAGTGAGTTTTTTTGCAGTGCAGAGAATTTCTAAAAATGCTAAATAGCAATCAGAAAAAATATTTCAGCATTACAAACCAATTACCTTGGTTTCTGTGCATATTTCAAGTAAAGTCTAATGGAAAAAATAATGAGGAAGAGAGCTGACTCAAATACTCACAGTCCAAAAGCCAATTACCATTGCTGCGGTGTTCTTCACTGCTTAATACAGCAGAACAGTCTTATTTTTCCGAGGGAAGTGATGTTTTATGAAATGAAAAAGATTCTTATCAGTTAAATCAATTGAGTTCCGAATTGCAAGCTTTTATAATATGTCTTCAATAACACAGGGAAATGGAAAGCAGAAATATCTCCATAGGAAAATTACAGTAAACTTCAACAACTCATAATAATTGCCTTTCTCAAAAGCTGGTACAATGCCAGGTAGTAAATTATTTTAAAACCAGACTTCATTTTTCCATGTATTTTATTTAAACTAATCATTTAGATTGCTAATTATGTATTTCCCCTGAGCCTGTTCTTAGAAGCATCCAAGCAAGGATTATTAACCAAAAGCTTCCAATTGAGAGATTTAGAGAGATGTCCTTAAAACAAATAAAATAAATTTGAATGGAATAAGGTATTCTATATTTTAATATAGATGTCTTTCATTTTTCCTTGGCTGTATAATATTTCTCTTACTATAGGAATTCTACCAACTTGGAAATAGGAATAACACCAGCCCATTAACTGTCTCCATGTTAATAAAATGCAGCATCTTTCATATTCATTGTGTCAAACAGTGACACACTCTGCTGCATAGAACACGTGGGTTTAAGGCAAGTCAACTCTAATTAATGGAAGTATAATTTATATTCAAGACGTGAGCTTAAAACTAGCTGTGCCTGACATAACATGAACATGAGGCAGCATCTCTCTGTGCTTAAGTTTTCTTATTTTCAAAATGAACAAATACAAAAAAACTAACCCTCCTGAGTATTAGAAGGAGGATACATTTGGTTAATGCTTGTGAAATAACCTCTGTAAAATTGAAATCCTAATATGTATACTGTGTTCCTCTGGGAAAATATCTAGTAAAATGGCCAGTGACAGTATATGAGAGACTGTTTCCCCAAACTCTTGCCAACTCAAGTTCAAAACCTGAACTCTTCTATTTGCCTCTCAGTGCTTTTGAGTGAGGCTGGGCGACTTGGCAGAGGTTACATTTATAGAGAAGGCCATACTGGAAAAGTGAGGCAAGAATGAAATAACACTTCTTTTAATGACAAAGGCAAAACAAAACACCTGTAAATTACCAAGTATTCTGCAGCTTCTGAATTTATAAGCATTTTCATTTTGTAGATGGAAAACGATATATTTTTTTTAAATGTATGCTTCATTGATTTTGAGTGAGGCTGGGCGAGTTGGCAGAGGTTTCAAAAGTCTTTCTGCTATGAACTGCCTGCTCTTGACCTTTGGTGTGTTGTTGTCTTGTACACATTAATTTATAAGAGCTCTTCAAGGACTTTCATTGACATTTAATGTGTCAAATAGTTTGGCCAATTATATTTTCTCTCTTCACTTTGTGTGTATTATTTTTGTCAGGAAGACATTTTGTTTATGAGGTCAAGTTATATTTTCTTTATGGTATCAAGCTCTCACTATCACTTAGCAGTGGTTTCTTTTATTCTTACAAAATATTTTCTCCTGTATTTTTCTCTAGTGACTTCGATTTTCATTTCTTTTTTTTTTTTTTTACACAGTTTCAATTTTAAAACTGGTATTTAACTGAGGTGATTTGACAGCCAAGATGAGATAATCTCACCACAGACTTATCTCTCCCACTGATTCTTAGGAAAAACTATGAAGAAATACAGAAGGATACTACCGGCATGAAGGCATACATTATACAGTGTTTCCCAAAGTGTGGTACGCGTACACCCAGGGGTACAGGAAGAGTTTGGTGGGGGTACGCGTTGCACCAGAGTTTGGTGGGGATATGCACTGCACCGTGCTTAGCTGCGCCTAATTCTACATTCTCATGAGTACGAGGGGTACTCAGCATGAGGAAAATTATAGGAGGGGTACACATATGTCAAAAGTTTGGGAAACACTGTCAGAGTTAGAACAATGGAAGAGAGTAGAGAGCCCAGAATTAAATCTATGCTTATATGGTAAACTGTTATTCAAAAAGGGGACCAAGATTACACACTGAGAAAAGATTGTCTCTTCAGAAAGCCGTGTTGCAAAACTGGATACCTGCATGTAAGAAATAAAATTGGAACTTGTTACAAACACAAAAACACATTGCAAAATGGCCCTGGCTGGGTGTCTCAGTTGGTTGGAGCATTGTCCAATACACCTAAAGTTTGTGGGTTCAATCCCATATAAGGGCATGGACAGGAAGCAACCACTTCATGTATCTCTCACATTGATGTTACTGTCTCTTTCTTTCTCTCTCTCCCTTCCTCTCTCTCTAAAATCAATAAACATATCCTATGGTTTTAAAAGGAACCACACAACACAAAATGGTTTAAAGACTTAAATGTGAGATATAAAACTCCTAGAAAAAAAAAAAACATAAAAGAAAAGCTTCATGACATTGATCTTAGCAATGATTTTATGGATATGACTTTAAAAGCACAGGCAACACGCCCTAGCCAGTTTGGCTCAGTGGATAAAGTGCCAGCCTACAGACTGAAGGGTCCCAGGTTTGATACTAGTGAAGGGCACTTGCTTGGGTTGCGGGTTCTATTCCTGGCCTGACTGGGGCACATGTGGGAGGCAATCGATCTATGTGTCTCATACGGATCTTTCTCTGTTTCACTCTTTCCCCCCTTTCCCCACTATTTCCATTACCTTGGAAAATCAATGGAAAAGTATCCTTAGGTGAAGATAACAAAGAAAAAAGGAAGAAAGAATATGTACTATATCAGCGATTTTCAACCGTTTGCGGCAAGAAGCACATCTGAATTTTTTAAACATGCAATACCTGACTGTTTAGTCCAGAACACTGACCTCTTTTCCCATAGATTGTCAGAAAAATGACAACAGCCAACATAACAATAGCTGTCTGGTGTAAATGAATCAAAATTATATCTATTTTTTGGTCAGAGCCACAAAAAATACAGTTTTTATATGCTGCAGAATTTTAGCAATTAGTTTGTGTGTGCCATGAGATGAAAAAGTTTGACAATCAATACACTATATAAATATAATAGAATTAAATTCAGATTAAAAAATGAATTTATTCTGCCATATGTGGCAATATAGCTGAAGCTGGAAGACATTATGCTACAGGAAATGAGCTGGTCACAGAAAGACAAATACTCCATGTTTTCACTTATATGAGGTTTCTAAAATAGTCAAAATTCATAGAATCAAAGAATGGAATGATGGTTGCCAGAAGCTAGGGGGAAAGAGGGTTTAGGAAGTTACTAATCAAAAGGCATGAGGTTTCAATTAAGCAAAATAAATAATATGTGATTGGAAAAAGAGAAGAGATTATTAGTTTGAGCACCCACTGACCCCATTGCTGCTGGCATAGAAATGGTAGTTGACTTCTCCAGCGTTTTTTGAGCATGATACATAAAAGTGGGAGACTCATGTAGCTATCACAATTATTGTAACTATTGATAATTGTCAAACTGAAAAAGTTTAAGAGCATGGAGAAATCCATACTAGAAAAGTGAGACAAGCAGGAAATAACACTTCTTCTAATGTCAAAAGCAAAACACAAAACCTGTAAAGAACAAAATACACCGCAGCTTCTGAATTTGTCAAAAAAATGTAGTACAATCATACAATAAAATACAACTCAGCAACAAAAAGAATAGATTATTTATCACTGCAACAACATGGGCTCATAGCTAATATGTTACTTTTAATCAAAGCATCCAGACTCACAAAAGTACATGCTATATAATTCTATTTATACCATTCTGGGGAAAACAAAACTATGAAGAGCAGATCAGTGGTTTCCAGGGGCCAGCAGTGGGGAGAGGGACTGACTAGAAGAGGTAGCACAGGGCATTTTGCTGGGTGACAGGACTCTTGTTAATTGTGGTGGTGGTTGACATGATTCACTGCATTTATCAAAACCTATTGAAATATATACCACGAAGTAATTTTTCCTTTATGTCAATTAGGGGGAAATTATTAAAAAGCCAAAACACATCAGTGAGTAATTCTTTTGAATTTATTTTGGTAAGGTTAGTAAGGTAGTTCTTCCAGTTTATTTTTTTATGTCTTTGGTTTTTGAATTACTTCAACATCTTTATAAAACATTTAGTGTTTTCTATTTATTGATCAAGTTGTAGATTTTAGCTTATCATATAAGCATTGAACTTTTTGTTCTGTACTTTGTATTTTATCTCTTTTTTAAGAGATATTTCCTAAGCATTTTAAATAATTTTCAGAGTTAAATTTCCTCATGTATTATTAAAAGATTTCAGTATTTGCAAGAAGTTTTTGTTTTCCAACATGAAATATAGCATATTTTTAGTTTAAAATATCAATATATCCTGTATTAATTCAATAAATGAAGTTTCCAATTACCTTTACTCCTGTCACTGCATAGGTATATGTATCATCATTATTGGGTAAATGGAATTCTGGAGACATGAGCATCATTGCTTATATAATTCCAACCCTACCTTAGTCCCACTTTTACAACAAAAATACCAAATCAAGATGTAGAAAACCATGAGAAGAAATGATGTAAGTATGTCTGAATCAGACAAAACATCTTTTCCATGGATTTTAGAAAGCAGTTAATTATCCTACAAAGTGCATCTTTAAGCAAGGTGTTTGTTTGTTTGTTTGTTTAGCTTTTGCAATAAATGTCCTTCAAACATTCTTAGGTCTCAAGGTAAGTAAATTATTATGCAGAATAAAATAAAAGGATATGAAATTATGTAGGTGTTTATTATGGATGCATGTTTTTTATGATACTTTTTAGATTGGTATATTAAGAGCAAGTGGGATAAAATAGCAACATGAGTGTTAAGGCATCATTTCACTTTCAGAAAATTTAATATCTAGAAGATGTTCTTTTAAGTATATCGTTAACTGATTAGAAAAATGTTTTCTCCACTTCCATTGCTTTCACGGTAGCAATGCACAATCCAAATGCATTGTGCATTTGGATTGAGGAGTACTGTGTTATGTAAATGGATTGGTGGGGCCAGGTTAGTTATGGATCCACAGGATAAGGGCTGAACTGCCATGTGAAATTCCCTAGGCAGGCTTCTTTCCTAACTTAGAAGCAGAGGTCTAAGAAAAATCTGCCAGCCATAAGCTAATTATGCATGTGTATAAGATGTCTAGGAATGAGGAGACAGGGCTTTAGAAATAGAGGCTCTGAAGCTAAAGGAAGACTGTTACCAATGCAGGGGCTGTGTTTATGCTTGCAGGCAGTGTGGCGAGGAATAAGGCATGAGTGGATATGGGTCCTGCTGATGCTTGTGGGAGTGGAGGAGTATAGAAGGCCACTCTGAAGGGGAAAAAACGATCAAAGCCAAGCTTTTGTTTTTTAGCTAGATCAGTGTTTCCCAAACTTCTCTCATGATGAGAATCACCTGGTGGAGTTATTAAAACACAGATTCCTGAATCCCAACTAAGAAGTGCTAAACTAGAATTTTTGGGAACATATAGGTAAAATTGTATACTTAACTAGTGCTCTAAGACAGATTTTATATACAGAGCACTAAGTTAGGTATGCAATTTTACCTATATGTTCTCAAAAATTCTAGTTTAGCACTTCTTAGTTGGGATTCAGGAATCTGTGTTTTAACAACTCCACCAGGTGATTCTCATCATGAGAGAAGTTTGGGAAACACTGAGCTAGATCCTATGTAGGGATCACAGCACATCTTACGAGTACTAAGTCTTTTACTCACTTTCACATAATATTATATTTTATCAGCTCCCCACAGACCAGGAGCTGACAGGCGGGGCCTTGGAGTCTGCCCAGGGAATACTCATGAGGAAGCTTCCCTAAATTTGGGGTCTTAGTCACTTCATTTTTCTCCCACACCCATCTCCCTTACCCTCATCTCCTTTGTCAGCCATTAGCTTGCTTTTCTATATTTATGAGTCTGTTTCTGTTCAGTTTTGCTTTTTCATTTGTTTTTTAGATTCTACATATAAGTGAAACCACAAGATACTTTTCTTTCTTCGTCTGACTTGTTTCTCTTACGGCAGTGGTTGGCAAACTGCGGCTTGCGAGTCACATGCGGCTCAGGAGCCGAGGTTTGCTGCTCTGTTGACTAATGAGTTTGCTGACCACTGGGCTAAACTCTCGGTTCCAATAATTATAGGCTGTTGTTTTTCCATGTAATTAAGCCCCTATCCCGGTTGTCGGCAAACTCATTAGTTAACAGAGCGGCAAACTGTGGCTCGCGGGCCGCATGTGGTTCGCCAGCCAGAATTTGCCAACCACTGTCTTAGGATAATACCCTCTAGCTCTATCCATGTTGTTGCAAATAGGAAGATTTAATTCTTTTATTACATTATGTGTGTGTGTGGCCAGATTATTATGATCTCTGAACGCATAATAATCTGGCCACTCAGTGTGTGCATGTGTGTGTGTGTGTGTGTGTGTGTGTGTGTGTGTCTGTGTATCCTATATAATAAAGAGCTAATAATTAGACCGAACAGCAGAATTTACTTAAATCCTCTTCAGTTTCTTTTTTTAATATCTTACAGTTTTAGAGTACAGGTCTTTCACCTGTTTGATTATATATATTCCAACTTATTCATTGCCTTCTGATGCATTTGTAAATGGGATAGTTTTCTTAATTTTTTCTCCTGATTGTTCATTACTATAGAAACACAAAAGATTTTGGTATATTGATGTTGTATCTTGCAAACTTTATTCAATATATTTATTAGTTATAGTAATTTTTGGTGGAGTATTTAAAGTTTTCTATGTAGAGTATCATGCCATCTGCAAATAGAGTTTTCTTTTTCCTTTATGATTTGGGTTCATTTTATTTTGTTGTCTTATTTGATTACTGTGGGTAGAACTTCCCATTCTAAGTTAAGTGGAAATTATAGTGGGTATTCTTTTCTTGTGCCTAATCTTAGAGGGAAAGTGGTCAGATTTTCACCATTGAGTATATTAGTTGTGGGTTTGTCATAAATAGTCTTTATTATGTTGAGGTATATTTTTTTCTATAATCTCCTGTTTAGAGTTTTTAATCATAAAAGGATATTGAATTTTGTCAAATGTATTTTCTGCATCTAATGAAATAATCATATAATTTTTATATTTTATTTTGTCAATGAGATGTATCACATTGATTGATTTAAGGATGATGAACCAACCTCTCAACCCTGGGATAAATCCTACTTGATCATGCTGCATAAATATTTTACTGTATTGCTGAATCTGGTTTGTTAGTATTTTGTTCATAATTTCTGAATTTATGTTTATCATGCTATTTTCTTTTTTGTAATGACTTGGTTTTGGTCAGGGTAACTTCATTAAATAAGTTTAAAAACATTCTTTTCTCTTCAATTGTTATGAAATAATTTAAGAAGCATAGATGTTAATTTTCCTTTAAATGTTTGGTAGAATTCACTTGTGAAGCCATTTGGTACTGGAATTTTATTTGATGGAAGTTTTTCAATTACTTTTTCAAATTCATTGCAAATAATTGTTCTGTTTAGATTTTCTATTTTTTCTTGGTTCAATCTTGTCAGGGTATATGCTTCTGAAATTTTTTTTCCATTTGCTTACATATTTTCAAATTTATTGTCATATAATTGTTTATAGAATTCTTTAATGGCTCTTATATTTCTGTAGTATTGGTTGTAACTTCTCTTTCATTTATGATTTTGTTTACTTGACTTCTCTCTCTTTTTTTCTCTAAATGAGTTTGGCTAAGATTTGCCAATTTTATTTTTTTAAAGAACCAGCTCTGAGTTTCAGTGATATTTTATATATATACTAGAGGTCTGATGCATGAAATTCTTGCCAGGGGCTTAGCCCTCGCAGGGCCAACTGCCCTGTGGCCCCACCCACTAGTTGTTCCAGAAGATCATAACATATAATTGCTCCTAGGGTCTTTAGAGAAGACATGGCCCTGACAACACTTTCATTTCAAACTTCTAGTCTCCAGAACAGTGAGAAAAAATATATATTGTTTTATGACACAGAATTTGTGGTACTTTGTATTTTGCAGCTCTAGGAAACTAATATATATATATATATATATATATATATATATATATTATAGACTCATGTATAGTATAAAGATTTTAGTGTGTGTGTGTATGTGTGGTGTGTATATATATATATATATATAATGCGTGTATATATATGTAGTTTTGTGTACATATATACATATATAAATATATAGGTTTGTATATATAAATCTAAATATACATCTAAATGTATAGTAAACTTATGAACTTATTTGTACATTTATAAATTTATAATATATGTGTATATACACTAAAATATTAATATTTTTATAATATGCTTATACATTTCACAGACACTATTAAGTGCTTTTGTTTAATTGTCTTATTCTTGTAGTGTCACTCTGGCCTATTTAAAGTGTTTTCTCTTGAAATGTTTATTATATTTTATTCTTCAAGGAATATTAAGTTTTTTTAATTGATAATCCTGCAATGCCATGTTTCCCAGAAAATAAGATATCCTCCGAAAATAAGACCTACTTACAGGTTTCCTTCTGAGTGAAATATAAGGCATCCCCCCGAAAATAAGGCCTCCCTTAAGCTAAACATGAGAGATTTGGTCCACTGATTCTGAAAGAAATGGAGTCACAAGAAATTCACCAGGAAATTCAGGAATTGAATTGTAATGATGATGTTCCAGAAGAAGATGACATGATTGTCATTGAATAAATGAGTAAATTCTTGATACTGTAAGATTCACAGTTTGTCTGGTTTGTGTTGACAACTACTGCATTGCCGTACCGTATACAGGTAATAAATTTCCTTTATTTTTATTTAACAATAAATGTGTACTGTATTCTTTGGGGAAAAATAAGACATCCCCTGAAAATAAGACCTAGAGCATCTTTGGGAGCAAAAATTAATATAAAACACTGTCTTATTTTGGGGGAAACGGTATTATCACATATTCACTACAATTTTGTTCTGATTGATACTGTGGTCTTAAGTCATATAACAGATAGGACTATGTCACACAAGCTTGTTTTAATTATTGTGTCCAAATACACCCATTAAAGTGTCCTCTAGTCATGAAGTCATAAAAATTTCTGAACTGTTTTAATTAAAACCCATCTGATCTTATATATTGAATTTATAATCAGTGATTATTTTTGAATTAACTTTGACACATAGATAGTTATTTTCTAATCCATAACTACTTCTAAATGACTACCAGTCATTTTTATAATGGTGATATTCTTTCTAAATTTGCATAACTATATTATTGTAAATGGTAAAGGCCTGGCTGCCCAGACAGCTAGAAATGCCTATCAAGTATTGGAGACGACAGGTATCCAATTTCAAAAGAAAAAACTCAACAACTATGGCATGAACTAAGTCAACTCCCAAGACACAATGTTAAGATTTCTAGCTGACAGTACTTGCAATTAGAAAGAATCTTTGTAGCCAAAACCGGTTTAGCTCAGTGGATAGAGCTTCGGCCTGCTGACCTAAGGGTCCCAGGTTTGATTCCGGTCAAGGGCATGTACATTGGTTGTGGGCACATTCCTGGTGGGGAGTGTGCAGGAGGCAGCTGGTCTCATCGATGTTTCTGGCTCTCTATCTCTCTCCCTTCCTCTCTGTGAAAAATCAATAAAATATATTAAAAAAGAAAGAAAGAATCTTTGTAGAAAGACCTGCTATGATGAGGACATTTAAAAAGAAACTTTAACTTGAGTACAGGGCATTACCATTTCTTGATTATTTTAGGCTATCCAAAACAAGACATTTGGCTCATTTTTATGTTTTGAGTACTCCCTGGTATATTACCAAATTATATAAACATAAAAAATTGATAATATGTTTCATAATAATCTGCTCTTATATATTCTAAGTGAACATGTTACTTCATTTTTTATTTTTATTTTATTTTTTAATTAAAAAGTATCTTAAAACTGAATTGGTTTGCGAGCATTTGCAGGAAAATAAAGCCAAATGTCTTGTGTTGGAGAACACTACTGAGTGTCATTGAAAAAGTGACCTCACTTAACACACTGTTCCATTTGGCTGAAGCAGGCTCTAGTGAAAGGTAATTTTATTTTATTTTATTGGACAGGATAAAACCCAAATGTCACATCATTTATATTAGCCCTTTACTTGTTTAAAAAAAAACAACAAAACTTGTTGACATGTCTTTATTCTTTGCTCTGAGTGGGGCTTAATATTTAGAATTTCAAGATTTAATAATAATAACCATACCACATTAAAGCTATATAACACCGTATAATTAATAAAATACAAGGCCAAATGTCATAAAAAATATCTGCTATCCTGAACCCTCAAGTGATGAGTTGTTGGATAATAGAATTATCCATTTCTGTCTTTCCATCATACTTTCCTCCCACTTCTAGAAAGGTAAGGTGGATGAAATTTTTTTTAAATAAATGTCATTAGGATCTGAATGTCATAAGGGACTATCCTATGAATGGGATATGAACTATTGTATATGAATATCATGTGAATATCCTATTAATTATGAAATACTCATGTATTAAAGACAAATGTTATCTGCTCAGAAGAATTTCAGGGTTATTCAGGTTCCCCAGATAGCCTTTGAGTTTTTTTAGTTCAGCCAGAGGACAGATACAATTTGCACTTATATTTGATTACAACTGTTCTTCAGTATTTTGTTCCCCTAAAAGCCATTTTTTTGGCGTGTAAGTAACAAGCTTTGTGGTTATAGCTGTACTTAGTTTTGTTCCTTTTTTGTACTGTTCCATAAGTACCATGCACAATTTTGTTTTAGTACTCCCAATGATTCTGCAAAATAAAACTTACCCTCTTCTATAAAGAAGAAAACTGAGATTCAGAGATATTAAGTCCTTTTGTCAACAGAATACAAGGAAGAGGCTGTGTTGAGAATCATACCCTGCTCAGTCTAACCCTAAGCTAATTTCTCATCTGCATTTAGCCCCACGCTCTGACCAGCTCCTCTGGATCAAGATGGTATGCTGCAGCTTTCTATCAGACTCTACTAATAAGACAGCATCTTTAGGGAAGTCTTTATGGAGATGTTTAGAGAGATGGGTCTCAAATATTCTCTTTAAGGAGAAGGAAGGGAGAATAGAGTGTCCTAGATACTGGCCAAGCTATCATTCTGGACATGGACATTCCTGCTGGGAATAACCCAGGGAACTCAGACTCAGAGCAGGAGACAGATAACAAGGACCAAATACTACAGATCCAAAGTTCAAATACTAGCTGGTGGGGCATAAAGCAAGAATCCAGTTGGTGACTCCGAGTAAAAAAGATAAAACCAATGAAGAAGTTGGACTAGGGTAGAGCTGGTCGAAGGTAGTGGAACTGGGGTTCAAGGCTATTATCAGAAAAGTCCTGTGCATCTGCTTCTGGCCGTAAGATTTTTATAGAGATCATGTCTCATTTTTCTTGGAGCCTACAGCAACCAGAACTGCGTCTTGTATGTCAAGTGCTGTGCTTAAGGGACACCATTGAATTGTGCTGGATGACAAGCAAGCAGCAAGTATTCTTGGCTTAACGCATCAGGGACAGAGTAGAGGAAATAGCCAGTGCTTGGATAAGAACTGAATTGCTGAGTAGTCGTGCAATGGGATAACAACAGGAGGCTAAGACATTGTATTTGTATTCTGTAATGTTCAGGGGAGGCAAGGGCTCTGATCAGAATGACACTGACATTAACTGTCATAGTAACTCTTGGTAGCATTGATCAGCCATTTGAAATATTCCTCATTTTATGATAATAGCTGGTTTCTAGAGTAGTATAGATATTTTTGCTTTTGTTTTTGTTTTATTTGTTCATAATGGGAAAGATAGCATTTGTTGAGGAGAGGCATGGCAAAACCTCGCCTGTGCTTGCAGTAGAAAGAACCAGTGGTCAGGTTTTCCTCACATCAGTGTTGGTGCTCCGGGCTATGATTTTTATTTCTGCTAAGACTGTCACAGTCATTTTTCTTTTCTCAGCTTCATCCCGGACCCACAGGCCTTTTATGACACATGTAAGTCTCAGAGGGAATAAGAAATAAATGCTTCCACATGAGGGAAGTCATTCTGTTACGGTTCTACTACCCTACTTTTTCCTGAAGTGATTGACTGAGATTTGGGATTATTAATAAACTTTTGAGAGCTAACAAGTGATTAAGTGGCCTGAGGCATGTTTCACTGGCTTCATTTGGTCAAATTTTGTCTGCTTGGCTGGAATTTGGCTTCTACTCAGAATCAAACAGCTCTATACCATAAACGAATTTCTCACATCCCTCCAATAAAGCTGGATGGGTCAGGAATAGGTCTTGCGGCAGTGTGCTTTTGCAAGATGTTCAAGGCATAAGACCTTGTTTTTGATAACACATTTCAATAGTTCATAATGGTCAAAAACAATTCTCTTTGTTGTTATAATCTACATGCACACGTTCTTATCAAGTATGAGTTTGAAAACAAAATTACACCATTTTTCAAATCTTGAGGCACTCAACATTGCATTTTAAGTAATGATATTTTATAAGGAGGAAGTTAGATGCTTCTTATTGTACTAATACATCACCAGGATGTTCCCTTGACACCCATTATACTCCCTAAGATGCAATGATGATATAAAGGAGCATCATTCCTTTATCTTAATTAGTTTTTATAGACTCTAAAATTGATTTTATCTTAATTTTAAAAATATTTTTCTAAAATATAATTACTGTTTTCTATATAATATGTTCTGTAAACAAAGTAAGATAATCATTCTATAAGGTATCGTGTTATTAGAAGATTTTGTCTAAATTTACAAAAGCTAATCTCTTTACTTTCTTTGATCCTGCTCCCACTACCATCCTCCCCTCTGACCACTGTCAGTCTGTTCTATGTATCCATGCCTTTGTTTCTGTTTTATCAGTTTATTTTTTCATTAGTGAGAGCATATGATATTTGTCTTTCTCTAACTGGCTTAGCCAAAAAACATATATGCATAACCCATGAATACAGACAACAGTAAAGTGATGGCCAGTGGGTAGTGGGGGGCTTGGTGCAGGTGGGCACAGAGGGGAACAGGGACATCTACAGTAGTGTCAACAATAAAAATAAAGTTTAAAAATAAAAATAAGTAAATACATTTATAAAGGGAAACACTATTTTCCCCAAAAGTCAACCCCTGTTCTTCTGTTAAAAAAGACAATCTGGAAAGGTTTTGCTGTACAATTTTGTTTTTCATACCAAGGAATAGTTATAAATCCTTCCTTTCCAGGAAGTAGAGAATGGAGGACAAAGGAAAAAACAGTGAGTGCTGACATACTTTCTCTGTGATTACTTCTGAATTAGGTCTCTATAGCTGCCTGATAAATCTCCACACGCTTATCAGCATATAACAATACCAATGTGTTATTTCACCATTTTCATGAGTTACCAACCAACCATTTTATCTGGTTCTCTGCTCAGTGTCTCCCAAGACAAGCTAAAGTTGTTGCTGGTTTTATCTTCATGTTGGAGGCCTGACTAGGGAACAGTGTCCTCCCAAATTTCCTCCAATTGTGGCAGAATCCATTTCCACTGACTGTATAACTGGGGTCCTATTGTCTTGCTTGCTGGTTGTCAGCAATTCCTCTCAGCACCCATTGGCCTCCTTGAGACCCCTGCCATGTGGCCCTCTCCAAGTCATGGAAGTTTCCTTCTTCAAGACAAACAGGGCAGCATCAGATTAGGTCAAGTGTAATTAGGATAATCTTAATTTTATTAAAGTCAACTGCTTTGGGGCCTTAATTACAAACAGGCATCTCTTCACCTTTAACATATAGTGGGACTAAGTCATGGGAGTCATCATATTGATAGTCATGTCCTCACTTAAAGAAAGGAGATAATACACAGCATGGACTTAAGGGGAAAGAATTATGGGGACCATATCAGAATTCTGCCTGCCACGGCTTTTTTTTTTTTTTTTTTTTTTTTTTTTTACTCTTTACTCAGAAAATTCTACTAATTGACATTCTTGAAGTAGGTAAAATTTTATTCTAGAGATCAGGACTGCTATTTTAAAGTTGAAATAAAGTATGAGATAAAGGACAAATGAGAAAAACACTGAGAAAAAATATTGATCATTCTTCTTCTGGTTGTATGGCTACCTTAACTAACCTCTTCCCACATCCTTGGCCAACTTCTCCTTAAAAAAAGACACTTAAAAATGCTGGATACAATATTTTAAAATATCTCTAAACCATCAATGAAGTGAAAGCGTAGCAAGAAATACTCAAAGGCCTAAATCTAAATGAAAACAGACACCCAGATGGAAAGTTGAACACTGATATGGGTGTTTGTTTGAATATTGATTTGAACCCAGGGGCTGTGGGAGAGGAGACAATGCCCAGGGCTCCTACCATGGAAGGTCTAATACGAGCTCTTCACAGAAATCTGGGATCTCCCTATACCAGGGCCATTCCCTCCTGGTTAGAGGGAACTAGAATTAAACAGCCAATTCTGTGAGACTATAAGAAAAAATATTTCATACTCTATCACTGAGTGGAAGGGGCACAAAAAATTAGAATATTTAATAGAAGGTGCTCAGAAAAGTTTGTAGTTCAAATTCTCCTTAGCTTGGTTTATTGAAAATATCTCAAAGTAAAAATTTAAAGTAACTCCAGGTACCTGATAGAAACAGGTACATCATCTTCTCTCCAAAGTAATTCACCTTCCCTTAGTCCTCAAAGTATTTTACGTAATGAGATTCATAAAAATAAGAGTTCACCATATCATATCATATCACACACACACACACACACACACACACACACACACACACATCCCTACATTAGGAAATAAGGTATCTTGAAGAATAAGCAGAAAAAATACAAAATAAAATTGGAGGTTCTTATCATCACTGTAAAAGTGTAATTGAAGAAACAGACACAGATACAATATAGAAGGAAAGAATCATGATTCTCAGTATTTTAGCTGGTATGAGTTTTCTATATAAAATACCCTAAGGAATCTACACATAACTTTTAGCACTTATGGGATGATATAACAATTCTGCTAAATACTGTCTATATACATAAAAGCCTAAACTACCTACCGACTGTCCCACCAGCTGATAGGTATGACGCACACTGACCACCGGCGGGGTGTGTGTGGGGGGGGGGGGGGGGGGCGGGTAGGGGCAGATGCTCAATGCAGGAGCTTCCAAGCAACAGCAACTTTGCAGAGTGCCCTCTTGCACCCCAGGACCCCTCCAGGGATGTTAGAGAGCTGGTTTCAGACTGATCCCCTCAGGCCAGGCTGAGGGACCCCACCTGCCAGCAGGATCCCCCTCACTCCACAGATGCCTTCAAGCCTTGGTGCACCCCAGGTGCAGTCAGCTGGGGAGGGACCACAGGAGGTTGTCTCTAGGTTGTGTCCAGCCCATCTTGCCCAGTCCTGCCCCACCCACCACCTTCTAATTAATTTTCTTTCATTGTGTACAAATCTGTGCACCAGGCCCCTAGTCATTTTATAAAAGTCAACTAAATTTCTCTCCAAGAAACATAAAAATATCATAACATATATTACAATATTTACATTACCACAGAAATAGAAAATAGGAATGAATCTAAAAACATTTTTTTTAAATTTCATTAAAGAAAAACATTACAAGAGACATTCAGGAAGGCCTAAATGATAGAGAGAAATAATGAGTTCATACATTCAAATTGATGCTGTAGAGACTGTAGACTGTAGAGAATGTGTGCAGAGTTACCAAAATTATAAATTAAATAGACGGGAGAGCCTGAAAACACTGCCCTGAGTATATGGAATCATCATATATGGGAAACTATACTGTAGATCAGTGATGCAAATATATATATATCAGATATGAAAATAAATTAATCTCCAGCTACTTGTTGATAATGAATTCCTGATGGATTAAAACTTCAACATGAAAGGCAAAACCATAAGACTTTTAGGAAGCATACAGGAAAATAATAATCTCAGTACAGGAAAAATATCTTATGCAATACATTATGATATAAACCATAAGGGAAATTATTAATAAAATAGTTAAAATTTTGCTCATTAAGACACCAGAAATAGAATAAACCATCCAATATACTGAGGGGAGATAGTTACAATGCAGATACTGATGATTATTATCCAGAATAAAAAAAGAAGAATTATAAGTCAGTTTTAAAAATATATGCAATAAAAGTGAACAAATTATATAGATGTATACTTAACAGAAGAATCAACTGTGATTGACAAATATATAAGATTATTAAACTGATTGGTAAATGAGGGAACTACAAATTAAAAAGCTCTCCTTCAAAATTGCCAAAATTAAAAACCATGGCAACATCAAGTGTTAACAGGATTCAGAACTAGAACACTTGTACTTTGCTCCTTGGAGTGTAAATTAGAAAACAAATAAGAATTATCTTATAAAAATTTTGCTTATACCATATGACAAAAATTTATATTCCTAGATACACACTCAGAGCAGTACTTCCCAACATTTTTCAAATTATGAGACATAAATAATGAAAAATATATATCGTATAACTAATGTAAATTTTAAGGATTGTGAGAGAGCATAATGAGGCTTATATGTTTAAAACTTCATTAGATTCTCTGTATTATATAATTGGTGTTTAAAAAGTAAAAAAGTGTTTAGAAATTAATTTGATATTAAATTTATCTACAACTTCCAAATAATATGGTTTTAAAATGTTAATGGAAATGTTAAATTCGCTTCTATAAATAGAACTTTTCCTTATACTGCAGTTGTTATGTGTAGCTCTTGATTAAAGCACTTGCATAATGAATTTTTTACTTTCTCAAAGTAAAAATTAACATCAACAAAATTTCTTCACTCAAATATGTAATAAAGGTTTAAAATTAATTTCTCAAAACCAGTAAACATGTAAAATAATTGAAACTATTTTGACTAAAAAACATATTTTTACACCTATGGTATGTGAATCATATTTTCAATTCAATTGGTCTTTTTCATATCAGTTGTAATGGTTAATGATATTTTTTCACTTGACTGGGAGTAAGATGCCCAACTATTTGGTCAAACATTATTTGGGTATTTTTGTGGAGATGTTTTTGAATGAGATTGGTAGACTGAGTAAAGCAGATTGTCCTGTCTAATGTTAGTGGACCCCATCCAATTAATTGAAAACATGAAGAACAAAAAGGCTGACCCTTCCCAAGTAAGAGAATTTCCTCAGCTTGACCACTTTCAGCTGGGAAACCGGACTTTAGCTAAAACATCATCTTTTCTTGGGTCTGAAGTGTGCCTGCTTAGGACTGGAACTTACACCATTATTCTCCTGGTTCTCAGGACATCAGGCTTGGATCAAAACTGCACTATTGACTGTCCTGGGTCTCCTGTCTGCTGACTGCAGATCTTAGAACTTCTCAGTCTTGCCGAAACCGGTTTGGCTCAGTGGTAGAGCGTCGGTCTGCGGACTGAAAGGTCCCGGATTCGATTCCGGTCAGGGGCATGTACATTGGTTGCGGGCACATCCCCGGTGGGGGGTGTGCAAGAGGCAGCTGGTCGATGTTTCTCTCTCATCGATGTTTCTAGCTCTCTATCCCTCTCTCTTCCTCTCTGTAAAAAATAAATAAAATATATTTAAAAAAAAAAAAAAAAGAACTTCTCAGTCTCCAATGATTGGATGAGCTAATGCCATATATATGTGGGGTTTTGTTTTTTCTATAAAATTCTTACTAATACATTAACTATAATAATAAAACCATTACATACTTATTAGACTGGACAGCTGAACGTCCTTCTAGATGTCCTTCCGAACAAAGCCACGGATGCAGGGGCCGAAGGCAGGTGCAGCAGATGTGAGGGCCTAGGGCAGCAGTGGCGGGGTGATGGAGGTGCCTTCCCTGATTGACCTAAGCCAACAATAGAACATCTCCTGAGGGCTTCTAAACTGAGATGGTGCAGGCTGGGCTGAGGGACCCCCTCTGCGAGTGCACACATTTTTGTGCACTAGGCTTCTAGTTTTAAAATAATTCAGAAACCCAAGTTTTCAGAAACCCAATTGAAAAGGCATGTTAGTGCCCTAGCCAGTTTGGCTCAGTGGATAGAGCATTAGCCTGTGAACCAAAGGGTGCCAGGTTTAATTCTGGTCAAGGTCACATATCTATGGTGAACAACTGTGCATTTTGTAGTCAGGTTTTAGAGAAGATGTCCAGGTGATTGAGCCCTTTTTGATGAGGCACAGAGCATATGAGGACACACAGTGTGCTCACAACTGGAGGAGAACATGGAATGCCCTAACAGACCCCATTTGGCCCTGGACATGCACTAAGAAGAATGTGATGACTCCCTGGGTAACCTCAGAATGGAGGAGGGCAGCATTTTATAGCTTAATCTATAATTTAAGGTAATGATGCTTCTTAAAAAACTGTACCATAGAGAAACTCATATGTGCTCCAGGCATAGGTACCAAAAAAGCAAATTTTCCTCATTGAAACACTATTTGTAAAAGCAAAAGATACAGGAAACAAACAAAATGTTCAGCATAGTTTTAAAAAAATTGGATAATGGAGTAGGCTACCCTATTGAAAAATGAAAATTATAAACATTATAACCACAGGCAACAGATAGATGAAGAGCATAATGCAGAGCAAAGAAGCAACTTTACAAACTAATAATATAGATATTTATAATATAATATACATATTGCATTTTATCCAGTACAAATAATAAGTAGGAACAAGTATAAATAAATATAAGTGAAGCATAAGAAATAGAAGAAAATAATAACACATTTTATGATGTTATTCCTTCTGAGAAAGAATGGAAAGGGATGAAATCAGGAAGTGGTACAAAGAAAACTAGTGGTTATTTTATTTTGTTAAAACAGGTGGTAGATATCCAAGTCATCATTATAGCATTTTTTATATCTTCATATATTTTGTATTACTATTAACTTAATCAGGTTTCTATAAAAACAAAATGAAGATGATATTTCGATAAACAGATACTCATTGTGAAAGTGAAAAGAGTTTTAGGGATAAAATAGGCAGGTTTAGGGAGATTTAGGAATAAAGAGGGCTCATGGGGGAGGAAAGCGTATGTTAGGGCTAGGAGCTGCCAGAAAGCATACATTCATAGGAGAGAGAGAGAGAGAGAGAGAGAGAGAGAGAGAGAGAGAGAGAGAGAGAGAGAGAGAGAGAGAGAGAGAGAGACCACAGGATAAGGCGGGAGGAAGATGTTCACTCACAGAAAAGAAAGAAATGCCACAGGGTATGGAGAGAAAAAGGAAACAAATTTTCACAAAGGCTAGAGAAATGCTGACAAAGGGGAGAAAGAGGAAAACAGATTTTCCCAGGAGATAGAGAAATGTTACAAGAGAAGGGGGAGAGGAAGAGGAGGACACCATGTGGGGTTTGGGTGTTGAAACTGATATTCTGCAAAAAGAGGGACCAATTAGAAGGCAGTATGAAGAAACAAAGAACTGCAGACTTTAGAACCTTAGCAAAAAAAAGCTTAGTGGGTTACCCCCTTGGGACTTCCTCCCTACATGGGAGTCTATATTTGCTTCCAATAAATGTCCACCCTTTTCTTCTACCTACCACCCTTTGTCTGTGACTTCATTCTTCAAATCTATCTGGGCAAGGCCCGGGGAAAGAAATCACCCTTACATCCTGCTCAGGAAAACAACCCAAAGCAAAAGCAGTTATGCAAGTAAATCCATTCATTATACTTAAAGTCTTAAAAAATAAGTCCTGAAATGCCCTTAAGAAAATACCTGTATGTACTTGAGTGGGCAACATGAGATTATACCTAAGTACGGTACAGGACTGGCAGAGTGACCTGGAACAGGAAAGAAACATCTTGGAAAAATTAACAATTAAGATATTGTTTGTGAAGCCATAAAGAATTCTAGAACATAATATTCTTAAAGTTGAATGAACCTCAATGAAATAGCATAAATGAATGCAAGTTGTCAATATCAGTCTGCCAGAGCTGTGCTTTGTCTTCTCTTGTACTCACATAAATATAGGGGAGTAATAGGTTCTTCCTGCTGAGAACTGGATAATTGATCTCTCTGACTATGAAATGTTGCCCTGCTATTCTCAAAAAGTTAATACCTCCATCTCTTACAAGCAAACGGCAATTTTCTTTTTTTGTATAACTGTGATTTCCTTACCAGTATCATAATACCTGGAATGCATAATTTGACATTGCTTATTAAAGCTGGGATTGCCACACCGGGGTAAATGTACTCCCTAAAAGCAGTAGGTCACAGAGCACTCAAGTCCACAAGATTAACATTTATTTATTCCTTCCTTAATTTTATCATGGTCTATTATAGGCTTATGACTAGGCCGGAAGAGGTGAGCAAGACTCCAACATTAGCCTCAAGAGAGCTCATATTCCAAAGGAGGGAGAAAGAATAAACCAAGAATTACTATATAGGAGAAATCCCTTATCTGCACAGTGGACACAGCATATCATGAAGGTCTTCTACTCTTAAAGTCCTGGAAATCTGCATAGGAATTACTGGGTAGCCTGCAGATGAGAAGCCAAAGAAGCTACAAGGAAATTGCAGACACCTGGAATTCTCACTAGAAAAAGTGCAGCTCATGAGCAGTTGGGCTCTCAGTCCTGTACTGTATGTGGAGGTCCAGTTCCATACCGCTGGTGTGATGTGGGCAAACCCAGGCCAAGAAATCAGCACGAGACTGTCTAGAATCAATGAATCCAAAGGGACCTTAGCCTAAAGGGGTCAGTGTTACCACAGCTCAGAGGATGTGAGGTTCCCATGGAAAACAAGATAAACTTGCACAGATCACAAAAGGTACAAGCTTTATAAAGGGGAGCTATACAATATAAAAATAAAAAAAAAACAGGAGAATTCAAACAACATAATAAATAAGGGATATTTGTAACTTCAATGAGTATTTAAAATGCTCAAAGAATTAAAAGGAGAAAAAAGTAAAAAGTAAGAATATAATACTATGAGAAAAGAAGTCACATTTTATGAGAGTTGTATTGACACTAGCTGGTCATGAAGAGTTGGCTGGGACTTGTTAAGAAGAAAATAAAAATGCTGGTAGGGAAGTAAATAGTTGCATAAGAAGTTGACTTGCTTCACTATAAAGTTCCTAGGCAAGAATTTTGCTAAATTGTTAAATGAAATTCAGAGAATCATTCAGGCTGCTAAAGGAATCAAATGATCACACCCCTCAGCAAGGAAATGCATTTACTAACATTTTCACCTATATCAGCTTTAAAAATCCTATTATATCATATGGGGGTTTTGATAAGTGTATCTTTCTTTATTGGGTCATGTATGATAAAATAATGAGCTACCATTGGTATGCACATATTGGTAGGAGTCTAAGTTCTTGTAATACTGTGACAGCAATTTAAATCTTCAGAATGCTAAATTTCATATGCAATGTCAGCTCTTTTAAACTCATTATACTTCTCTAAATTGTTAATAATTATTTCTACCTATTGGAGTATGATTTAACCATTAGGAAATGAGATAAGTACTCTGCATGCATTACTTCATCTGATTCTCCTATAATGGAGTGGACAGGAATCATTTTCGTTTTACAGATAAGGAAACAGACTACGAGAAGCTAGGTAACTTCCCAGAGAAGTGGAAGTAGATGGAGCCACATTCTAATCTTTGAGTCTCATGCCCTGCATCCCCATAAAGTACATTGGCCCACAGTACTTTATTTAATAAGATTGTTTCCATGGCCTGATAAGACATTTAAAGACTTTTGTTTTAATTTTTTCTAGCTGAAAGTAACATTTTTTTTTCTATTGTGGCGACATATATATGGCATAACACTGAACACTAGTATGCAACTATATAAAAGTAATCCATGAGACTTCTAAGAAATGTGTTTGGGGAGGGAAGGGCTGCTATTTATTATGTCCCTAGGCATTTGGGGGTGGCCTTCCTTCTCCTCTGCCCTTGGGTGTCTCCTGGGGAAAGTCCGAGGATTACCATTCGAAGATTTCTCCTAAGTCCTGTGCATGTAACTGTGTAGGTATCACAGGCCATGTTTGCTAACGCGGTGGGGTAGATGAGTTTTCTCTTTATTTTGCCACTCACCATCTCCTCTGAATAAACATGAGAAGGGAAGTAGGTGTTGTGGGTCAAATTGTGTCCTCCAATAAAATACTTTGAAGTCCTCATCCCATCCCCTATGAAAGAATGGAAGGTTGGTATCATGAATTGAATTGTGTTTCCCAATAGGATATATTAAAGCCCTAACCAAAAATGCCTGATTTGAAAACAGAGTCTTTGCACATGTAATCAAGTTAAGATGAAGTTAATGGGGTGGCCTGTAATCTAATGTAACTAGTGTCCTTTTATAAATAGGCAAAGAGTCAGAGATTGTGACACAGAAGCCAGATAGCAGATATTGGAGTTATGTTACTACACATCAAGGAACACCTGGGACTACCAGAAGCTAGAGGAGACAAGGTAGGATTCTCCCCTAACATCTTCACAGGGAGCATGGCCTTGCCTACACTTCAGCTTTGAACTTCTAGGTTCCAGAACTGTGAGAGGATACATTTCTGTTGCAGTACCTTTTAATGGTAGCCATATGAACTAATATGGTAGGATGAATAATATATTTAATGGGTTCTAGAAAGAATTATAAGTCATTGGTACTTATGGATTCTTGCAAGTTAGAACAGACCTAGGACTGAGGAATTCCAAGGTGGGGATGTGGAGTTACTGCAAAATTTTTTTCTCTACCTCTCTATCTTCATCAGCAGTCCTTGTTGGAAAGAGGTCTTACATTTGTTTTTCTTTAAACAGTGGCTCTATTGTGCCAAAAGAGAGAAGTGAAAGCTCTTTTATTCTCACTGTATATCAAGCTTGTCTACTTATCTTGCAATTAACTTCTAAGCTTAGAGGGTTTTTTAGATTCCCCTTTATCATTTAAAATTGAGTATTACCAGTTGAAATAGATTAATTAAACTGTTTTTCCTGTGGATATATTTGTGAGATCAAATTAATATTTAATGCAAGAGGAAAATTATGCTTGAGATTTATTGACCCGTTTATAAGAAGCTTCTCAGTAATGTGACATTGGATCCTTCTTCCATTCCCATCTTGTCTGTAATAAAATAAATTTGCTTCCAAAGAAGTCTAGGCAACATGTTAGAAAGGCAAAACTCTAGTCTTCAGCACTCTGGATCTTTCCCAGGGACTCTTGGGTCCTTTCCCCCTCACTTCAGAGGTCTAGACCTTCTCCATCACCCAAGTCACTCAAGGGATGTGTGGTTATGTGAATAAAGTTCATGGTAGTATGCTGAGTGAAAAGTTTTAAACACTGTCATTTATTTCTAAGGTATGTTTTCATAGTTTTTCAAAGAAAATGTTATTTTGACAAATTAAAGGACACACTCAAAAGTAGAGGCTTTTCATCCAGGCAGGAAGAGAGCTCTTTTCCATGGCTCACCATGATTCCAGAAAGAGACAGAGTCAGCCCATTATTTCAGATCATATAGAAACCACTCCTTCCTCTGAAGCTTATTTTTTTAAAATATATATATTTTATTGATTTTTTACAGAGAGGAAGAGAGAGGGATAGAGAGTTAGAAACATTGATGAAAGAGTATCATTGATCAGCTGCCTCTTGCACACCCCCTACTGGGGATGTGCCCACAACCAAGGTACATGCCCTTGACCAGAATTGAACCTGGCACCTTTCAGTCCACAAGCCTAAGCTCTATCCACTGAGCCAAACCGGTTTCAGCCACCTGAGGCTTCTTGAAGATACATGTGTGCCTGGCTATTTCTCAAAAAAAAAAAAAAAAAAAAAAAAAAAAGATTTTTGACTGAGTTGATTTAATTATAACAACAAAGTTTTAAGAAGTTTTCATCATTTCCTCAGTTTCCTTTATCTGGTAATTAACACAATCACTAATATAGAGTATATGTTGAACACTGGGAGTTTTTTGTCATCAGCTAGTCTTTCTGTTCCTCCTTTTACTAAATTAAGAGAACTCTGATGATACAGACCCAACCTAAAAATGATATTTATAAGCCATTCTTGCAGTTAATCATGGGAGTATTACATAACTATAGTCAATGAGATGTGAGAAGACATCTATTTTGGGTTGCTGGGAAGTTTTACCATCTTATGATAGGCACCATCTTTTGATCTCTATCATTGCCTTCTCCTTCCTGAAGGCTAGTCATTTTAGAAGCACAAACTTGAGAGCTGCATGCTATGGGTTGGGGTAAGAGCCTGGGTCTCTGGTAATAACTCAGAGGAAACCAAAATTCTTATTGCTTCACACACACACACACACACACACACACACACGTGCATGTGCACACAAGTGCACATGTACACACATGTTTGCTTAAATCTTTAGAACTGTTTTTCTGCTTCATGAAACAAAATGTAATTCTGTTATATAAATAGACATTCAGTCAATGCAAATGGGATACATGATTCCCAGACTCTATACACTCAGTTAATATAAGGCAAAATTTAATATTTCCTTAATGAAGAAAATTTAAGTAATTCTCTTGCCAAAATAAACACATATATTCCAAAGTACAACAAAAGTTAACTTTTAAGATTTTCTGTTTTTATCTTATTCAGTAGAAAATATATCACTTAGCTATGAGCACTTTGAAATTTCCAATGTATAATTTGTTCAACATTTTAAAATTGAGGTTACATTTGATGCTATGAGGAGGCATTAAATTATGGGCCAATCAGGATTTGAAGTGCTGTGTGATTCTCTTAGAATATTTGATTAAAAAAACAGATGCAGGTATAATCAATAATGCATGCATATTCAATTGGGGATTTTTTTTATTTTTGCTCATTTATTTAATTGAGCTCTCAGACATTAACATACTTTTAAAATTCTGTTACCCTACGAAACTAGTTATTTCTCCATATAGACTTATTTTTCATGTCCATAGCAATGTTCTTTTAAAAAGATTATGCTTATGAAATAATCCATCTCTGTACTATAGCAATGGAGTAATAGCAAATCTAAAAAGTTCTATTGTTCTCTGCCTCTAGAGTCAGTCATGCTATTTAGGGGGCAAAAATATAAATAAAATGTTTTGCTATTTAAAAAGAGGAAACTTCTTAGGCTACAGAAATCTCAAGCACATATAAAGCTAATGTTGGTGGAAAGGGCTAATGTTCATTGTTGAACCAATTACTGGCTATTTGACATTTGCATAGAACGGAGTGTAATGGTTGAAGGGCTTCTATTCTTTGCTCCTACTAGAAGTGCCATCTATTTGGAGGAACTGTTCCTTCACATTCTATTGAGACAACATTGTTGGGAGAGGCCAATTATGGGCCCTTGCCCTCTGGTCTCTGGCTTGTATACATATTAAAACTGTGTCACTTGGAGTTTTTCATTTGTATTTTCTACCTAGAGCTCAAGAAAAACAGCTCTATTTTCCCTCTGACTGTATTGAGACTTATGGTAAGATTCCAAACCCATAGGAACAGCCAACTTGAAAAAATTACCACAGAGAAAAGCACATTGGAAAGAAGAAATAAGACCCTTCTCTTTTCACGATTTGATTATATCAGTGAAATCAATATTCACATTTCTATGACTTTATTTTCTTAAAACTTCTTATTTTCTTAAAATGTTTGATTAAATTAATATGTTTTTATCTGTTCTTGTAATAAAGTCCTAATAAGCAGAGTAGTGTGGTTCATAATTAATGTAACAAAACATTATTTATATTTAATACTTATTATATTAGTGATAAAAGATGGAATCTAGCTTTTCTAGGCAAGCCTTATTCAAAGAGAATAACATTAAAATAACTCTTGTATACCATCTCAAAGTGCTTTGAGATGCAAGAAGAAGGGGTACTTTTGAGCAAAATCAGAGATTTCAAAGAAGCTTGGATATTGGAACTCAGACTTAAAGCATTTGGAGGATGAGTTGAAAAGAACAGAAGAGCTTCATGAGCAAGTAAATGCAGATACTTGAGCACACGCATGGAAGTATACATGCACTTTGTAGTTTGGGAGAAAGGTGACTATCATGACAGAGCTAGAGCATAAGGAGACTTTACTTAAAGAGTGACTGAAAATAAAGCTTTACATATAGATTAAAGATGAATTATCAGGATCGGATGCTCTGCACTATGGAAATGCAGCCATTGAGAGGTTTAGGTTTAACAATGAGAATGCCCTTCTATTTTTTTAAGGAAAAATTTGGTAACATGATAATTTTTTTAAAAAATTATCAGATTTATGGGTGGATTATAAAATAGAGAAGTGAGAATGATTTCTATTAGGAATATCTTTCAATAGTGCCTGATAAAGATGAAGGGAATCCATAATGGATGGTAGTCATAGAAATGTGAATATTGATTTATTTAGTTTGTCCTATATGCAAAATCAACACTGGAGTATTCACTTACTGTTGGACTTAGAAAGAGAGGAGCCTAGAATCATTTTTACTTCTCACTTGGTCAAAAGTTAGTATTTATATGATCTGTTCTGATTGACTCCTTATGGAATATGGAACAAAGAGCAAGTAAAGGGGAAAGGATGATGAATTCAATACTTAACATTGAATTTCTGCCTTAATGGAACCTCTGGGAGAAGATAGCCAAATGGCAGTTGGAAATAGGGGACTAGAATTTAGAAGGGAGATTTGAGCTAGAGATAATAGGTTGGGAATTTATTAAAATACAAGTGATTATGGAATAGAAAATATTGTGGTTGTCCAGTGATAACATATAATATGAAAAGACTGAAGGGCTCTAGAGCATGGTAAACTATAGGTCAGTGGTCTGCAAACTCACTAGTCAACAGAGCCAAATATCAACAGTACAACAATTGAAATTTCTTTTGAGAGCCAAAAACTGACTTCTGCGCATGGGCCACGAAGTTTCAATTGCACTGTACGTGCGCGCCACAGGTGGTATTTTGTGGAAGAGCCACACTCAAGGGGCCAAAGAGCCGCATGTGGCTTGCGAGCTGCAGTTTGCAGATCACTTCTATAGGGGATCAGGAAAAAAAAAATCAGTGAGCAGGATTCAAAAAGAGTGGCTGGCTTTCCAGGAAGGCTGATGATTTGAATTCACATATCTGATGCCATTGCTTTGCCAGCTCTTTGCTGGGCATCTCCACAAATAAAATAACCCTATTAAATGAGTCTGGAGGAAGACACTTTGCTACCAAAAATGTTGGTTGGAGCATCATCACATACATGGAAACATCTTAGGTTTGATTCCTGGTCAGGGCACAGGCTTAGGTTGTGGTGTCAAGTCCCCAGTTGGGTCGCATATGAGAGGCCTCTCTTTATAAAATCAATAAACATGCCCCTCATGTGAGGATTATAAGTAAGTAAATAAATAAATAAAAATAAAAATTCACAGATTTTTTAATGTATGGAAACACTAGGTTTATTCTCACTTTTGTGTAATACTATTGATTATACCACAATTTACTTATTCGTATCATTATTTATATACATTTCAGTATTTATAGTTTGGAGCTATTATGAGTATTGCTAATATGAACACTATTAACATACTTTTTAGTATAAAGAATTATGCACCATTGCTTAATTACCCAAGAGTGGAATTATTGTATCAGAGACTATGCTTATATTTAGTGTTACATGATACTGTCAGTTTTCTGCCTGGTTTCTGGTGGTTGCAGACATGGAGTATTAAATCCCTAGTTAAGAGAGAAGAGTACACTTTTTATCCTCTTTTTCCTGAACATTTTCCCTGCTGAGCCATTGAGTTAATTGAAGTTATCACTCCTACTGTCCTAATCAGGAGCGTCAGCACATCCCCATATTTCACGTTCTGTCCTTTAATTCACTTGCTTATGATAGAGGTACTTAGAAGACTCTGGCTTCCTCTTTGCTAAATCCTACACTTCAGTTCAACTTATAGTTTAGTTTTCATGAAAGTAGTTTAACTTACAAAATGATTCGACAGGGCCAATACTCATTCTTTTATCACATCCAACAGATTCTGACAATTGAATGGATTAAGCCAAACTTGATCGTTAGAGGCAACATTAATCCAATCCTCATCGCAGAAACTTTGTGATCACACAGAGTTGCAAGTTAGGCTTAGTAATTAGTAAGTTTTCTAGAGTCATGACAACCTATTTAAATTTTTTTTTAAATTCTTACTTAATCTATACAACAGTTTGAATTATTCATTAAATATAGTGAAGGAAACCAAGATAAATAATGTTTATGGGTTCTCCCTTTAAATACTATAACCTCTAGAAGAAAAAACATATAACCACATTTATAACAAAAGGTAGACAAAATAGGTACCTAATGGGAAATTTCCATAAAGTACCAAATTGAGGCAATAATTATTTCTGAACTAGGGGCCCAGTGCACAAAATTCGTGCACTGGAGAGAGGTCCCTCAGCCCAGCCTGCCCTCTCTCACATACTGGGAGCCCCAGGTTTAGGCTTGGGAAAGGGTTGTCACCAACCCCCCCGCCACCAACCTGCTCCTTTGGTGTATTAAGCATGCATCTAGAGCAGTGATGATTTTCAACCTTTTCCATCTCATTGCACAAATAAACTAATTACTAAAAATCTGTAGCACACTATATATATTTGGTGTGCTACAGAATTTTAGTAATTAGTTTATTTAGTAATTAGTTTATATATATATTGTTGATCTGATATTAAAAGAGGTATAACTTTGATTCATTCACACTGGGCAGCTATTGCTGTGTTGGCTGTTGTCATTTTTTTTAAAAATTAATAATCTAAGGGAAAAGAGATCAGTACCTCCGACTAAATAGTTAGATGTTACATGCTTTAAAAATTCTTGTGGCACACCAGTTGAAAATAACTGATCTATATAGATACTCAGGGGGTAGTAAGTTTTCAAGTCTTGATACAGAAAGCACAAGTTATAACTGAAGACATGTCTTAAAGTGTTCTGTTGGCAGCAAGAGCTGAATTATTAAGGATGAAAGCAGCTACATGGATGAAGCAACGGAGGAAGAGAAGCCAAAGAATTGGTCATTTAAAATAGAATAAGATTAGTAGAGAGTCATGTTGCCAGGAAGAGAGAGTTTCAGGACTAAGTAGCTCATTAACAATATAAAAGTCTTAAAGAGTTGTTGAAGAGTACAACTGAGAATATAGCCATTAATTTTATAAGTAATGATCATCTGATTTCCTTTTGTAAGATAAGTGAGAAGCCTGAACCACATGGCAGTGTGTGGAACTAGAATGAGTAATTCAAAACAAATTTTGGCTGACCATCCCATTGAGTTTTTCATCCATCCTGATGAAGTGATGGGAGAATTTGGATATAAAGTAAGAGAGAACTGAGCCCAGTGACCCCAGATGAATACAGGAGGATTCAAATAGAGTTGAAAGATTAGCCTGGAAGCATGAGTCAGTTTTAAGGCGACTTTGTGATTATAAACTCAGGCAAGGAGAGAGTCCATAGACCTGATTTTGATGGAGGTGAATGACCTTATGTGGATTGTCCATAGGTACATGGATGGCCAAAAAATTGTCCCAACAGAAGGCTATTTGTATACATGTGTATAAACCTAAAAAAAAAATCACAAAATGTGTCAAATGTAGCAGTTGAGACAATTAAATGTACTTGGAGAATTGTTGGCCTGACAGAAGACTGGAAGACTGAGCAATCTTCTGGGGGAAGAAGTTATGCCAAGTGAAAAAGAAACCATTATCCCAAATAGATCCAATCAAACTTTAGTGGTAAGAAGAAACAGTGATTCAGGTCACAAAATTATAACTATTACAGCTATTTCACTAAAACCTCTTCAAATATTCAAGCTCAATAAGAATGTTAACAGAGTGTTCCCAATGTTCAGGGAGGAATTTCGCTCACCTCCTAGAAATATCACAGGGTCAGTATGACCGTTCTAGTGCATCAGAGTTATTGATCTTTGCAGGTATTACTGGACACCAGCTGAGACTGCAGATCTTTTGGGGCCTGTGGTAGTAATCACACCTTCTGTAGTAGAGCAGCAGGAGCTCAGTGGAAGTGGGCCCATTATTTACAACTAGAGACCTGGTGCATGAAAATTCATGCACTGGAGAAGGTCCCTCAGCCAGGCCTGCCTCCTCTCACAGTCTGGGAGCCCTTAGGGGCTGGAGGCAACCTGATGATCAGGGGAAGATTATGCCCTATCATACTTCTGCTGCTGCCACTGCTGGCAGTGTAAGCCTCGGCCAGCCCTGGTTACCTGAGCCTCAGGCTGCCCTGGGCAGCTGGGAAGCTGCCATCTGAGGCTTGCCTGAACCTTGGGCAATGATTGGGCAGCCACCATCTGAGTCTTGCCTGCACCTTGGGCACCAGCTGGGCAGCTGCCATTCAAGTCTTGCCTGTGCCTCAGGTTGGGCCTAGGCAGCTGGGCAGCCACCATCTGAGACTTGCCTGTGCCTCCTGCCAGCCCTGGGAGACTGGGGGACTCTGGTGTTGCCGCATGCCTGCCACCCTGGTGGGGCTGAGGGGACCAGGCAATGCCAACTTGTGGCTGTAGCACTGCCATCTTTGAGGGCATGGCAGTCAATTAGCTTATTTCCTCCTTATTGGTTGTGTACACCACCATCTTTGAGGGCAGGGCATTCAATTACTATATTCCCTCTTTATTAGATAGCATGTGTGAAATATCTACTAAAAACTGCCCTTCCCTGGCTCCAAAAAATCTAATATGTGTACATGCATGTGTGCACATACATACACATATGCCCCAATTTGTTTTTATGGGCAACTCATATGAGTTGCTTCATGTAAAAGAACCTGTGTCAGTGAAATTTTAGTTATTTTCATTAGTGTATCCTGGTTTGCTTCACAAGCTAGAACTGCCCAGATAAATTGAGGTTACATGTGTGATTAAATCAACATTTCCAGATTTCCCAGCAATTCTTGCTTCATAAAGGAACTGGTTTATAAATAATGACAACTTCCTTTTAAAATGAATGGGCTATCACTGCAGCTGCTGTAAGAATTCATTGGCAAACAATGTTAATTGGGTAATATTGAAAATGAATTTCAAGATCAAACATGTTTGAAAAATTCTGGATTAAATAAAGTGAAGCATATAAGTTTCTTAAAGGCTTTCTTGGATGTGTTCAGATGCTAATGACTGACTAACTCCAGAAGAAGGTACATTTTGATACATTATGAAGAGTTCCAAAACTTTGTCATAGAATTCTTTCTTCATAGAGCTTTTCATGGAACTAGTTTTCTAATAAAAATATTCCTCTAATTAGATGTGAATTACTTTAAAGAAAAAGACTATCTGTTATTTTCTAATTCTATCCCCCAAATTTCTTAATTCAGAATAGAAAGAAATAGAAAATGACAGGAAACAGAAAATTTTTGAAAGATGGTTAAACAAGACAAAAAAAGACAAAGTTGAAGAATGTCAAGGGATAAAGAATTTTTTTTATAAATATGCACACAGTAGGTAAACAAAAATGTTGATTATATTAACTTTATCTTATAGTAACATTATCCAAATATTGTTTACAGAAAGCTTATTTGTTAAAACATTAATATTATTTCTATTGTTTCCTCCTGAGAAAGGAGAATTAAACAAGATTGTAAAATCAAGACTGATGAAAAGTGGTGTAGATTTTGGATGAAAATGAATTGTTAGTTGAGCACAGTGTAGTAAGTGCAGCAAAATAAATAATGTACCTTTGAGAGTCAATAAGTCTATCTCCAGGAATTTATTGTAGAGAGCAATTTATTAAAAGCAAAAGGAATAAAGAACTGCATAAAGTCATCTGTTAAAGAAATATCTATAATAATAAAAGCATAATATGCAAATCAATTGAACGGCCTAACAGCAGAAGACCAACTGGACGAGCTTCCAAATGAAGCCAGGGCTGCAGGGGCCGAGGCAGCTGCTGTGGCTGCAAGGGCTTAACCCCTTGCACAAATTTCGTGCATCGGGCCTCGAGTTTAAAACAAAATCAGAAACAATTTTAATCCAAACTGACATTAATTTGGATTACAGCTTTTTCACTTTCTACCTATGTGATCTTACAAAGGTTATATAACTTCTCATAGTCTCAATTTTATAATTCATAAAATAGATGTAATAATAATTATACTGATCTCATAAGGCTTTTGCAAGAATTAAAGGTAATGTATCTAAAGCATCTTGCTCAGAATTTCACACAAACAATAAATAAAAGTAAAACTAATAGGGGAATGGCTTAATCATGTATGACACAAGAAAATAGAATATTTTCCAGTTATTATGAAGACTATTGATAAAATGGGGTTTAGTGCTAGGTGAAATTCATAAACTGTATAACAAGTTCACAATATGTCATATGTAAAATAATAAGTTTGATACAAATATAAGTATTTATTGTACTTTTCTATAATCTGCAGTGTTCTTTATTGAACTTATACAAAATTTTTGAAAGACTATATAGAGATAATACAATCTTACTTGAAGTTAGTTTGTGCCATTGTCATGACAAGATATCAGTGATTCAGCTCTAACAGGTTTGGCTCAGTGGCTAGAAAGTTGGCCTGCGGACTGAAGGGTCCTAGGTTCAATTCTGGTTAAGGGCATGTACCTTGGTTACAGGCACATCACCAGTAGAGGGTGTGCAGGAGGCTGATCAATGTTTCTCTCATCAATATTCTAGCTCTTTATCCTTCTCCATTTTTCTCTGTGAAAAATCAATAAAATATATATATTTTTAAAAAGATAGCAGTGAGTCATGAACCAATAGGAAAACAAGCAGCATTTATTCTGTGCTATGCATAAATTTCACACATGAACTCTTGTCTGAGTTGAGAAAAGCCTTCAGTAAGGTAGTTTATGATTTACATGATTTTTTTTTCACATACAGTGCTTTTAAATTCCCATGCTGACCCTGTGATTACAAAGTGAGTGACCTGTGACCTGAGGCTCACAGAGGCAGTGTTTTTGCCAAAGAGTCTATGGACCTAAGGATGACAAGGTCAAGCTAAGACTAGAAATCACCTCATAGTTTTCTGCCTCTCTTTTAGGAGATTGGAAATGCTATGCTTCTGAAATTATTCACCAAACCTTTCTTCTTATGTGATTGCATGGCATGTTCCATGCAATATATATTGCATCCAAGCTCAAATAAGTAAATACGGCCCGGCCAGTATGATTCTCAGATCCATGAACCAGGAAGTTAGGGTTGGATTTCTGGTCAGGCACATGCCTCAGTTGCAGGCTCAGCTCCCAGTAGGGGGTGAGCAGGAGGCATCCAATCAGTGATTCTCTCCCAGCATTGATGCTTCAATCCCTCTATGTCTCTCCCTTCCTCTCTTAAATCAACAAAAATAAATTAATAAAGATAAATGCTATTAGCCTTTGTTTTTTTAATCTCATTGGCTGCCCTCTGCATGTGTGCATGTGTGCATGTGTGCATGTGCCCTGACTGAGGATTGAATGACAACCCAGGTGTGTGCTCTAGCTAGAAATTGAATGGGCAACCCCTTGGATGACCCTCAACCAACTGAGCAACTGCAGCCAGGCAGCCTATGCTTTTTAATAAGTAAAAGATTGATTCACAGTTTTGTTCGGCTCATCATTTTTTAAAAATATATATTTTTATTGATTTCAGAGAGGAAGGGAGAGGGAGAGAGAAGTGGAAACATCAGTGATGAAAGAGAATCATTGATTGGCTGCCTCCTCCTCCCCCCTACCCCCTGCACTGGGGATTGAGCCCACAACCCAGGCATGTGCCCTTGACCGGAATTTAACCCAGCACCCTTAGTCCACAGGCTGACACTCTATCCTGCCAAACAAGCTACGGCTAGCTCATCATTTCTTACAATGTAAGCTGTAGGAAAGCAGTCCCCAGAAATACGGTGAAAACAGAGCCTTGGTAAAAAATGCTGTGTGTTGCAACATGAGCAAAAGTGTCTTAAAAGTTCTAGGAAGTCTTATTATAATAGGACTTCCTGTTAGTTTTTTCTAGCTTTATGATTCTCAAAAAAAACCTTGGCAACAATTTTTTTCTTAAGAAGACCTATTATGTCATGGAATGATCATTCTTTACATCTTACCAGTAAACTGCTGGTTTAGCCAAGCATTTCCATATGTTCTCTAGAAGTTACCCAGTAATCTGAGCAAGAAATAATTTAACTGCTGATTGTTCAGAACAGTCCAGAGAAGAAAGTTCCCAGCTTGGTTGAAGAGGGTGTATTTAGAGACCAAAGGCCTTCTTAATATGGTGTTAATCTTCAGAGTTCTCTGCTTCTCCATGGTGTGTATTGACCTTACTTAATGCAACTGCCCTGACACTACAAGCCTCTTTGAAATCTAACCAGTTCTGTGTTCCCCAACATTGCCATCTTTCCCTATTCCATCAAAAGATGCAAACTTTTTGGGGCACATGCAGAAGGTAACCAAACTATTTTTCTCTCACATCAATGCTTCTCTCCCCCCCCCCTCCTTCCTCCCTCCCTTTCCCTTCCTCTCTTTAAAAAATCAATTTTTAAAAGATGCAAAATTTTTTTCTCTTTTACTCCAGACCATGTTTCTATATTTCAGACCCTCACTATTCTTACTGGACATTAAAGGGCTCATTGTAGATAACTTTTGGAGCATGTATTCAACTCACAAAGATGCCATTTATCTGAAAACTGCTTCAAAACTTGTAAATCTTGGCTGTTGCATATAGTATATGGAGACTGTCCTCACACTCCTGACCAGGTAGTCAAGGACAGACAATCTACTAATGCTGAGCCAGAAAAAGTTAACCTATGAGAAATTCAGTTAGTACCAAGCTGGTGATTTGAACTCAGGCATGGAGGCTGATGTATGATAGCCAGCTTTTTAAAGAAATCTGGAGAGCTGGTTTTCCTAGCGAGAAAAGAGAAGCATTTCAAAGAAGCACAGCAGAGTCCATACAGCCTAAAAGAGAAAGGAGAGAGAACTTAAAAAAAAAATAGTTTTCTTCTTCTGGTAGCTTTTCTCTATAGAGTCCCTCCCTCTCTGATACTGGTTATTCATGTTCTTCTTAGATAGAGTGATATTTCAATTACTTTACAATAAAATAGCTTATGGAAATTTGAAGTATGTTTTTTATAACCTACATCCATAATATCCTAAATTAAGAAAGAGATCTGTAATGGATAAATATGTCACTCCCTCACTTTTCTTAATAGCAAAGGTCTTTTAAGAACACTCTGCTTCATCTCCAATGAGTGATATCTGTGGGTGGAACCCCAAGCACAGTGTCAGACTGGCAGGAGAACCGGTTGGGACCTTTGAGATCTCATTGTGAGGCAGCTGTCTTTTCCATCCCACATACACCTGGCTCAGGGTCACAGTTTTGTGGAATCAGAAATGGGCACTCCCCTAGTCTCAGAGGCCATGTAGGGTGAACATTCCCAAATAGACTCTTCCAGGACTCAGATGACACATGTGAGCCTATGTGACTTTTCAGTCTTTCCTTTTCCTCCCATGCCTTTCTGCACAACTTGGAGAGCTCCTGCAATTGTGACCTCATTCCAAAAGGCTGAAAGATTTTCCTTTTAGGTTCCTGTGCTGAAGGGTATTTTAAAATCTGGTAAGCATTACAATGAATTCTTGAGCCAATGGTGGGGCAAGAGATGCCATAGGCACCTCAAGAGACTCAGGATTCGAGGAACAGTGGGGCAAACAGGCTTGGGCAGATGGCAGGAGAGTAATCTGAATGCATAAATAAAGCACTTATACCTCAGGGCCTCCAGTCACTTTTCATCGGTATTTACATACAGAAGGACCTCATTAGCTGATACCTACTGACTCATCTTGGTCTTTACTTACTTTTTGAATTCCAAAACCTATGGCCCTGAGTACATGTATATATTGTCCCATGAAATCTCTGCATGATATGATGCATTATGTAGCTTCCTGTGTATACTTATTCTCCCTCAGATCAGAGTATGAGGTGTGGAGAATAAAATATATATCATTGAGTTTCTATTTAGAGATATAATCAGTTTGGTCACCACTCACAATATTTTTAAGATAACGTAATGTGTTCATAATTTAATTCATGCAAATTTTAAGTATTCTCTTAGAAATCACTGCTCTTTGTCCTCCCCCTTCCTACTCTCCCTCCCCAGCCACACAACACACATTTTCCCTAGCTTTTCAGTTCCCCTTATTTGAAACACTTTTTGCCAAAGATCATTTGGTAAGGACAGATTAAGGGAGAAGTTATTACATAGGAGTGGCTACGCCACCTCCCCTCCCCTCATCTAGGAATTTGAGAGGAATTTTGAGAACCCTTATTTTTATCTTTGTTTCTATTTGGAGTTAAATACAGTATTAGGTACTTTGCTGATGTTAATCAGGGACTCTACCTTAGATTTCATTTCTTATTGGATCCTTCTTAGTACCAAGCACTAAGTGAGATCCTGAATACATGAGTAAACTCTTACCTTCAATTTTTATTTTTATTTTTATTTTTTTAAATATATTTTATTGATTTTTTACAGAGAGGAAGGAAGAGAGATAGAGAGCTAGAAACATCCATGAGAGAGAAACATCGACTGGCTGCCTCCTGCACACCCCCTACCGAGGATGTGCCCGCAACCAATGTACATGCCCTTGACGGAATCGAACCTGGGACCTTTCAGTCCGCAGACCGACGCTCTACCACTGAGCCAAACTGGCTTCGGCTTACCTTCAATTTTTAAAACACACAACATCTCTGAAGTTTAGTTACACAAAGTATGCCTGTATAAAATTTTATTTTTGTTGACAGACAAACATAAGGGATGGGGAAGTGAGGGGAGTCAAGTTTGGGAAACACTTTAGACAAATTATACATTTTCTTTTAGAATCATCAGATCTCTGCCCTGTTTTCTCTCTCTCTCAGCCATGGAAATGCTTTGCACTTCTTAATCAGATGCCACAGAGAAAAAATTAATTCAGTATTCATTGCAAAGTGAAGGAGTTTGTACTACTTAGCTTGATAGCCCGATGCATGTAAACAGGTCAAAAAGATTGAGCAAACTCCAAACATCAATAGTCACACCACAGTGCTGGAAAGAAATGCACACCACACAGAAATATTTCAGGAAAGGAATGGCACCTGATGATTTAATTCAGAACTGCCTTTCCTGGGCAGTTCACTTATGAAGCAAATTTAAGACAGGACTGGGTATGTTAGAGAAATAGAAGTAGGAAAAGCATAAGGAAAGGAGAAAATGGGGCATTCATTAAATACCAGAGCTCTTCAAGGTCATCTTAACTAAATTTTGTCAAAATGTGAGAGAAGAGAAATCAAACTTTCAAAGAGTTCTGAAATAGCAAGTTCTTCTTCAATAGAACACAATGAATGTTGAAGGAGAAAGTAGCAGACAGGGATGCTTTAAATGAATAATGAATTTGCAGCATATGCAATGGAATGCTTTGTTATTTTTAAAGATATTTTAGAATAAAGGGCTATTTATCAAAGCTTTTTTTATGGTCCATCAAGCCCATTGCATGACAGTAGAGGAAAGTTATTCAATAATCCTAAATTCAATTATTTTTTCCTTTGAATTTGCTTTGACCCATTTTGGAATTCTTTGGATATTTTCATCAAACTCCTGGCTATTTTTATGTTGTAAAAAAGGAAGCTCTAAGCACTTAATCCTTCTGGATAAGAAAAATAAATGAATGAAGAAGGAAAGACAGTAATGATTTCAACGGGGAAACAATGAAGGAGGAATATGCTTCACAGGATGATGACTTTATGTGATGGGCAAGCATTGTGTGTGGAGTTTGAGGGCAGTGTAGCAGAATATAACACAAAGAACTACATAAGTCAGGTTATCATGGCAATAGGAGAGTTGTTGAACCTTAACTAAATTACTAGGTACTAGGATTAATGATAAACTAGGTGAGAGGCCAGGAGCTGGCTATCCAAAGATGTTCTGGCTGTCCAGAACTAAATCCTCAGAGGAGTTTGGAGTTCTTCTGTATATGAACACCTCTAGACAGGGTGAGTGTGTCCCAACCCACCCCAGCCTCATCAGCTCTTTCTACAGTGTCAGATCCAAGTTCACTTCAAATTAAAAGTTATTATTTTTATCCTTATTTTAATAATGAAAAATATACACTATACAATAAGAGTAAATAGGAACTGAAGTTTATTGGTATTTCTAAATTTCCAGTGTATTTCAAGTTGTTTGTGTTAGCTTGCTGGACAATTAGTTTATTGACTCATTCATTGAGTCAAAAAATTGTGGTGTCTTTGTAAGCCACTTAGGGGCATAAAAACTAATAAGATATTGTTTCTGTTCTCACTGGCATCATAATGTTATACAAGTGCCTATAATTACACTAGCAAGCAATTCATACTTTGAGAGCAACATGAATAATGCAGTGAGGGAATACAGAAGAAGGGGGAAGTGGGGCTGGGTGGGGCTAGAGGAGCTGGGGAATAGGAGAGAGAATACTAAAGGAGTGATATTTGAGTGAGGCTGTTCCTGGTGGGAAGTTTGAGCTGGCAAAAGAGAAGTCTCTTCAAGTATGTTATGAGCAGATGAGCAGAGCCGTGAGTATGGTATATCCAAAGGGAACTGGTACCTGATACACATGAGTTGCATGCTCCTCTGTAACAAGCCCAAACCAGGTACATATGTTATTTTTCTTTAGTCCTCAATTTTCCACTCAGAAAATTGAGTGTGTGATTAGTTCAAATTAAATTTTTTAAAACTTTCAGTTTAATTTCAGTATCTTCTATATATCACACCTTCTCATTTGTAGTTAACTTTTATTGGCTTAAGAAGTTAGTTAAGTGTATGGTTTGAATACAAGGATATAATAACCTGGTGGAACTTTTAACCTGTTTTGTAAAATATGAAATTTAAATTAGAAAAGTTTTCCATCACCATTATATTATTTTCAGAAAAGTAAAAATTGGGATAGCTTACTTAGTACATTAAGACACTAGGTAGCATATACAAAAGTAATTATTAGATACCAAGATCTCTCATAGACAGTAGGTAGACATTATAAACTATAAACCAACATTTATGTGACACATGGTATTTATATTTTCATTTCTTCTTAGAAGTTTGTTGAAAGGAAGAAGCAAGGACAAATAAAACTTGGGCTCAGGAGGGTATGTGACTAAGAAGAGGGCTTCATATTTCTAGGAGAACCCTGTGGGGCTTAACCAGAGTTCCAGTTGATAAATGGGGTACTTCTGAGATACAATAGATTGGAAAGGCAGATATGATGTGTCACTGGTAAATGGCCTCTAGTAAATGGCCTCTTGGACTGGGGATAGCAAATGCCTGAAATAGGGAAAGTGTGGTAGCACATAGAGGAGCAAATCATCCATAGAAACATTTATTCCTCTCTTTTCCATGGCCAATGGAAGCAGCCCTTGCATTCATGCAGCTCCTGAGATTTAAAAAAGGTGCACCACCAGGACTATACAAGCATGTGGTTGATTTTATATCAATGGACCAGGATCTTAGTGGAGGCTCCGACCAGTGATTGGCAGCTTTTCAGAAGCAGTTGAGATCTGAGACTGAGTTCTTTGATAGCTCCTCTGAGAAAGAAACAGAAAAGGAAATAGAATGGATAATTTCATCATTCAGTGTGTGTGTTGTGTGTGTGTGTGTGTGTGTGTGTGTGTGTGTGTGTGTGTTGGGCTATCATGGAGCACTCATTACCATCATGATCCCAGTGAACTATATATTTCCATTTCTGATTAGAGATTCAGAGGTGAGAGAGATTGTGACAGTGAATATCAAATTATTAATCTTCTTTTATAAAAATCACTTCTGGGTGACATATGCATTTCCCAGAAGCCAGAAGGAAAGTGCTATATGCCATTTTCTCAAAACACTTTTAAATTAAAAACTCAATATAACTGTTACCCTTCCTGTGAAAACTTTGGTATTAAAATTGGTTATTGAGATTCTTATGAAGGGACAATGGGAATTGTTCTTAAGTAGGCAAATGAGTATAATTTTCCTTTCTAATTTCTCAAGAAGTAGAATTTTAAGGCATTCATAAAAGTCTTTGGAGACATTCTTATAACTAAGAAGTAAAATAAAAAGCTGATGCCCTTAGGAAGGTGATTATTTTATCAGCAATTATATAAATTCTGCTCTTCTAAGGAAGATCAACGTATTCTTTCCAGATTACTCTCTGAGGAAATCAAATAAGATGCTCCTCACAGAGATAAGGAAAGATGTCAGACTCCATGAAAGTTCCCTAATACTAAAAAAATACATATTAACATTTTTCTCCTAATGGTATGTTGCATTTAATACGTTGTGACATTTTGAGTGGAGAACAGGGATAGTTTTCTTTCTTTTTGTTTTTGTTTTTGTTTTGTTGTTGTGTGTGTATGTATTGTTGTTTCTAGATAGCAACAAGTCTCTTTAAAGGAAACAAAAAAAATATGATTCATCACTCATAGAAATAACACTAATATGAAAAATTAATGTAGATTTTTAAAAAAGAATTTTGAATTTCCTAGAGAAAAACGATAAGAGCATCACCTTTCCCAATTCTGGCTGTTAGGGCATGTGGGAAGTGAGGAGAGGAGAGACTCATTTCACTTCCTGTGGTTGTGTCCTTGCTGGGACCATCATAGTCATTTGCCATCAGAAAGACCAGTTATAAAAGGTAAGGTTGGCCTGGCTGGAACATGATTCCACTTTAAAAACAAAACAAAACAAAACAAAACAAAGAACTTATGCCATATTATTGATAACAAGTATCAGATAAATCTTCCAGAGTTGCTAGTTAGGAGCATAGGATTGGTAAGAAGTCTAACCCAGACATTTTACTAATGTAGAAATTCTCCCATCACATCCCTATCAGACAGTAGTATGGAATCAATAGGTATTAAATGTAATATTTGACACTTCTTTTGGCGGGTATTAGGGGGCCAGTCAAGTCTAAATGTTTGGGTTTGCAATTTTGTTTACAAGAATTAGAACACATCCTTTAAACATCAACACGGAGCTTTGCCAGTAGAATGCTATTAGAATTTAGAATATCTGACCACTAGAGATAAAAAAAAAAAATGAGTTAAAGCACAAGATGAGCTCATTTGACATGAAAACTAATGGCCAATGAGTAAGTTTAATTAAAGTGTAAAGCCACTAAATATAAAAGGCTCTGATATTAAAGAGACAAAATGCAAAAGCAAAATCAATAGATGATAATAATCAAAATCAATAGAAGATAGCATTGCAATTTATTAAGTAGATGACTTCACACATCTTCAGAAGCAACAGAATAAAAGCATTGAATTAAAAACAATCATTCCAAAATGCCTGCATATCTCATAGTGCCCAAATCATCCATGACTGTGACACTGTTATTCTATCATACTAAATTAATAGGTAGTGTCAAAACTTGTGTAATGAGAATGCCAAATGAGGATAGCAGCTTTCGATGCCAAAAACATTTGTATCATCAGTCAACACTGTTGGCTATGGGAGGAAAAAGGTTGACACTGTTCAAGATAATTGCTTCAATTGTTAATATCAACCTAATTAAAAATAAACAAGATCAAAGGAGAGCAATCACAAGACACAGAATGACTGGGGTGCTGAGTGAAGAATGGTAAAAACCATGAGTACAAATCATTGCATAGTCTATTTTAAAAATCTGATTAGCTGAAATATGCAAATTACAAGAAGTCACAGCAAGCAATGAAGTCCAGAAACAATCTGGATAGCTGGATCAAAAAAAGATGAATGTTCCCTGCTGAGCATGCACTCACCTTAGGAAGCAGCTTGCTATCAGAATGAACGTGGACTTCACAGTCACTGGTTGTGAGTCTTGACATCTCCACCTACTATCTAGGTGATATTGGAAAAATTGCCTCACCTCCACAAGGCACACTTTCCTCAATTTATATTGGACATAGTGGTAGTAGCTGTTTATAGGGTGGTTCAAATGAGATTACATATGTCAAAGTAGTTTGTAATCTGTAAAATGACACTCAAATAATGGTTTATTACTATTTCTTTGAAAGTGTTTCACATGATTCTTTCTTTTTTTTCTTTTTTCTTTTTTAATATATTTTATTGATTTTTTAAAGAGAGGAGAAGAGAGGGATAGAGAGCTAGAAACATCGATAAGAGAGAAACATCGACCAGCTGCTTCTTGCACACCCCCTTTCGGGGATGTGCCTGCAACCAATGTACATGCCCCTGACCGGAATCAAACCTGGGACCTTTCAGTCCCCAGACCGACGCTCTACTGCTGAGCCAAACCGGCTTTGGCTCACATGATTCTTTCAAACATTATCTTTGCCTAACCTAGGGGAAGTGTTAGTGAAAGGTATGGTCAGGTAGCCAAGACTGTAATCCGTCCAAATGGGATTGCAATCACTACTTAGGTCCATAGCCACTCTGCAGTATGCCCATCAACTGTCAACTGTTTGCCTTCCTTAGACACAGGGGTTGGAGGGGGGGGGGAGATGGCTCAAAATTTAAAATTACTTTTTAATAATTCAATCATTATTGGACTTCTATATTGATATAATAGAAAAATTAAGTAGCTGTTTCCCCCACAACGTGGAGACAAAATCCTTAGGTCAGTTAATTCAGTGCATTTAATTATTATCCCTGTACACAAAGGACTAATATAACAGAAAGGGGATTAGTTATCTTTGGAATATTCTTTGTTTATACCTCACCACTAGTTCCTATAGTTTGGGATGAACACATTTAGATCCCAAATGCAAATAAATGATAGATTATTTTCAATATTTTAATTTACTTTATTTTTCCCATTACCTTTTATCCCCTGTATGCCCTCTTCCACCTCCACCCATCACCTTCTATCACCGCAACCACCACACTGTTGTCCACGTCCATGAGTTCTCTCTCATTTTTTTCTTTATTGTTCAATCCCTCCACCCCTAACCTCCCCACCCCCAGAGCTATCTGATAGATTTTTAAAAGCATATTTTTATGGTTTATTTTTTTCTAAACATAAATTTTGAAATGGTTAGATAAACTCTGTAGTGTTTAAAAATCTTACTTATATGTCTCCGTTTTATTTAAAAACGTGTTCTTTGCAAACAATAATAATTTACTTATTCTGGTGGTGAATTATAAGTTCATTCTATAGGAATACTTTCTTTTATGTTCTAGCATATAGAATTTTTTCATTAAGTGACTCTTTACTATTCTAAGAATGACAATAACAGTCTACTCATGCAAATTACCGTTGTGAATTATTCCATGTAATATGTTTCTATATTAAATTCTACTACAGGTAATTTAGTCAATTATATTAATAGAAATAAATGATAAAGTCCTACCAATAAAATGATTCAATATATAATTCAGAGAACACTAAATAGCATAAAAAAGATATATTTAGCCTGGCCAGTGTGGCTCAGAGATTGAGTGTTGACCTATGAACTACGACATGCCTGGTTGCAGCCTTGATCCCCAGTGAGGGGCATGCAAGAGGCAGCCAATCAATGTTTCTCTCTTGTCTTTGATATTTCTTTTTTTTTAAGAATATATTTTATTGATCTTTTACAGAGAGGAAAGGATAAGGATAGAGAGCTAGAAACATCAATGAGAGAGAAACATCAATCAGCTACCTCTTACACAACCCCTATTGGGGATGTGCCCGCAACCAAGGTACATACCCTTGACTGGAATCGAACCAATACCCTTCAGTCTGCAGCCTGACTCTCTATCCATTGAGCCAAACCGATTTCCACTTATCTTTGATATTTCTATCTCCCTCTATCTCTCTTCCTTCCTCTCTGAAATCAATAAAAATATTTTAAAACATATATATATATATATATGTGTGTGTGTGTGTGTGTGTGTGTGTGTGTGTGTGTGTAACACATATTGTTTGCCATTAATTGATTAGAAACCATCTAATCAATATTATGTGATATATATATATATATATATATACACACATAATATTTTTTGCCATTAATTGATTAGAAACCATCTAGTAGAAAAAAGGGAATTGCAATTTAAAAAATAAGTGATATATTTTATAAATAGAAAATTTTCTCAAAAATAAAATATCACCTTCTCCTAATTCTTCAGATTGAATTATTTATTCATGCAATCAATAAATATGTATAAGTGCCTGTATGTGGAATTAAATTTGAAATTTTTGGGGAAACACTTCTTCCTTTAGTTGACTAATCTCCTAGTTGCAGAGGCATGACATAGATAGATGAAAATACCTATAACAATCAAGTATATCCATAATAATGTAATATCTTTGCACAGTGCCTAATATTTCTTAAAGCACTTTTGTGAATATAATTATTTTCTTTGACCATTGTGGACAGTAATTATCAGTGGATAACTTTTCAATACCATAAAAGAAATACCATGATTCAGAAGATAATTTCTTGGCAAATAAGTGATATTGGCAAACTGTGCTCTGAGTTGAAACAAGGAACAAAAATTATGGTACCTATCAAAGAATGAAGAATTAAGTTGTGGGAAAACAAATTTATGTTTACTAGTAGATAATGACATGGAGGTAACAATGGTGGCCTTAAAACATACAATAAAAACATCTAACAGGTAATAATATGCATTTATAGGATAGAAAGATGAGCAAAGGGTGAAGAACATGAGTAGAAAACTCACAAAGAAGAAACTCAAATAGTTCCCAGGTATGGGGGAGAGATTTAGGAGACTGATGAAAATCTATACTAATAAAAGGGTAATATGTTAATTAGACCAGATAGACTGACTGTCTTTCGGATGTCTTTCCAGACAAAGCCACAGTGGCAGACAAAGACATAGGCAGTTAGGGGCAATAGTCAGGCAGGCAGTTGAGCAGTTAGGAGCCAGTATTACTGGATTGCAAAAGGGATGTCCAAATGCCAGATAGGGCCTAAACCAGCAGTCGGACATCCCCCAAGGGGTCCCAGATTAGAGAGGGTGCAGGATGGGCTGAGGAGAACGCCCCCATGCAACGGGCCTCAATTATAGATATATAACAATAAATAATTTAGAGTTGGATATTTAAGTTGAGATTTTTAAAAGTCATCCATGTAGGAGGGACATTTATGTAAGTCACCACAAAACAGTCTATATTGATGACAGTTGAAATAGTAAGTTACAGAAGACATTTCAACAGTAGCTATTGCACTGGTAAATTATAATGGCCATTATAAATAGCCCATTAATAATGTAGCAATGGTGGAAAAGGAGTTTATTACAAGGGTAATAGAGTAGAAATGCAGTAATTTATTTTAAAAATTGCAGCTATGGAAGAATCCATAAAAGGGCAATACCATTTTGCCACCAAATTTTGAAGGTAAAACCATGTCAATATTGGATGAAAGTCACCCTATTGAGGCTCATTATACTGTGAAGAAGCCTGAAGGTAAATATTGCTCAAAAGAGTTAAATATTAGAACTTTAGAGGACAATCCATGGACAAGACCATTAAAGCATCTTTACATTATTTTGTGCCCTGAGGTAGCTGCTATGAATTAATAAACTCTTCCTTAAATCCCACCTTAGCAGGAAGAGGCGTATTTGGTTGGGAAATATCTATAAAGAATTCTTATTAATATATCTGTGATACATTTAAATTCCAAATCTGTTATAAAATTAGTTTCTTTTTAAAGCAAATTAATTTATTTTAAAGACAGAGAAACATCCATTTGTTGTTTCACTTGAATATGTATTCATTGGTTGCTTCTTATATGTTCTCTGATTGGGGATTGAACCCACTACCTTGGTATGTCAAGACTATTATCTAACTAACTGAGCCACCAAGGCCTAGACAAGTTAGTCCTTTTTTTATTATTTAAAAATAGTTGGAGCTATAAAATTGCATGAATTCTTCAGGTAAGAAAAGAGATAAAGGGAAGTCAAAATTTAAGTTTGTAAAAAATGAAAGAAACAAGGAAAAAATTGAATCACCAGTAAAGAGAATAATTATAGCCAAAACAAACAAACAACCAAGAGCTTCAGAAGGTTTTTGCAAACAGAAAACACATGAGTACAGAATGGCCAAACAGAAAAAGACACAACCAAGGTACATGCCCTTGACTGGAATTGGACCTGGGACCCTTCAGTCCAATGCTCTATTCAGTGAGTCAAACCTGCTAAAGCTACTTTTTCCACTTTTAATATATTTTCATTTCTGAAACTCTTGGGATATATGAAATATACTTAAAATGTTTCAACTCTTGTTATGATCTGTTTGTTTCCAGAATTAGCTTTATCTCACAAAATCAGGCAAGACAAATTCTCAATTATTTATAAAAATTAGCCCCGAGGAAAGATACATGGAAGGGTATATAGTAGAGGGTCATTGCTCCTAAGAAAATTGATGAAGCTCATTTCCAGGACTGAATGAACTTTTATTAGGATATTCTTTAGATTATTTCACCTTGTAAAAATAACAACTGTTCAAAACAAGGATATTGGCATGACAATTGGCTCTGATTATCAGTCTAAAAACTGAATTCAGAGTAGGAGAGGGTGCCTACTGTTAAAATCTCTAATTACTTTAAATACTACATTGACAAAGGCCATTAATAATTGCATTTAGAATTCATGCCATGCTTAAAGCTCTCCAAAAATATTTTATTCATTATATTAGTGTTGCAGAAATTGTAATGTTTCAGCAAAGTTTTGTATTTGTCATTTAATTTTTAAAAATGTGTTCATTGATGCTGTATGACAAACACATAAAACCTACATATCAACATTGTATGCTAAAAGTATATAATTTTTACTGATAAATCTAGATTCTATATGAACCCTCTTCCTGTGGTAGTTTTTGTTGTTGTTGTTTTACCAGCTTTGCAGACCACACCAGGGTTGAAAAGCATGATGTCTATTGAGTAAATTTTTTTTTTTTTTTTTTAAGAAACCATCCCTACTTTGAAAGACCAAGGAAAGAACTGGCATTTCAGTTGTTTTTCCAATTTTAGAGGACTATTCACAATTTTAGCCACACCTTTATTGTAATTGCTAATCCATGATTTTAAGAGAGGAATCTATGTATGGATTTAGGACGATCAGTACACATCATTCAGTATTTGGAGGGAAAAGCACAGAATTTCCTCAACCATCTCTTCTTTTCTAGGTAGAAAATAGTCTGCTACAATGTAATGAAAATTTTTCTCTATATTCATCCTACTGGGTTCATTAAAATTTGTCCTGCGTAATCTTAATGAGATGGGTAAAACATGTACTTTTGACAAATGAGTCATTTTTGCTATTAAAAATATTGTAGGCTTTATTAGAGCAGCAAGTTTGTTAAGGAAAGGGTGTATTTGTAAAAGCTAAGTATTATCAGAGGAAGAATGGCAAAATAAAAATCTCCAGTTCCCCACCAAGTCTGTAGTATTGAGTTATAAAATAACAAGACTCTAAAGTCCATGGAAAATCTAATCATTTGGTAGAATCTCTTGGGGAAACTCATCTATACACTTTTTTCATTCCTTTGGCTCAATTTCTTTGAACTGGAAAAGTTGCTAGGCGTACTTTTGTTTGTTTTTGCTGAGAATTAAGTGAATTATAATTCATGAGGGGTCCAAGGCATAATTCATGAGCACCTTAAAAGAAACTGCGGTGGCACAGGTCTAGGCCCATCTCCCCCCCCTCTACCCCCACCCGCTTGGCCCCTCCTGCCCTGCCCCCCAGTCCCCTGTCTGCTGGCAGCCCCACTTCCTGCTGCAGCCTCTCCCACACACTGACAGCTCAGGCTCCACTCACACCTGCTGACAGCACAGAGCGATTGGGTGCCGGCAGCAGGTACAAGCAGGGCTGGCGCTATTAGTAGGTGCGAGTGGTGGCTGCTGCCCCAATTGTCCCTCAGGAGTAGGGGGAAGTGGAGAAGCCCTCAGTGGCAATCAAGGCCAGCAGCCACCACTAGCACCCACTGACAGTGCTGAGCTATTGGAACTGGCGCCGGGCACTGGTAGCAGGTATGAGCAGCAGCTCCAGCACCAGCTATGGTAGCAAGCAAGGCCAGTGCTGGCATTGGCTATGAGCCGGGTCTGTACCAGCAGCAGGTGCAAGCGCCCAGTGGGACTGCGGAATGTAGAAGCAAAGAATTTTCAGTAACCACCAGAGGCTTACCCCTATGACAGCGACCAGCACTCTGCCTTGGTCTGGTGCCACTGCTCACCTGCTCCACCATCCCGCCATGGCCGATGCCCCCTAGTGGTCAATGCATGCCATAGCGACCAGTTCGGTTATGTGTGTGTGTGTGTGTGTGTGTGTGTGTGTATAGACAAGGTATGGAGAATAGTGTCTGTCCCATAGTTAGCTTTGTATTAGTGTCTGTATAACATTCTTCAGGGAATGGACTTTATTTTACACTAGAGGCCCAGTGCACGAATTCATGCATGGTTGGGATCCAGCCAGCCTCCCTCAATTGGGGCTGATTGGGCCAGGCTGGCTGGGAGAAGAGGTTGTGGCCAGCCTAGGAGAAGGGCTGTAGGCAGTTGGCTAGCCACCCTCGCCCCCTGTTTGAACTCCTGGTTGAACTCCCAGCTGAGGGGACAATTTGCGTATTAGCCTTTTATTAGATAGAATATAACTGTGTTTCTGAATCTAGAACAGTACTTCATACTGAACTGCATGAATTGGACCCAGAGAAATTCATGCTTCCCTTGTATTGCTTCATTCACAGGAGATGCATTGTTGGGTCAAAAACTCAAAATAGTAATCATTTAATTAAAGGTATGAGACTCTTTCACTAACTGAATTATCCAGGAAACTGTTCAAGTTACTTAGCAGGCCCAAGAGTCAGTTCATTTGCCTGTAAAGTGAGTTGGTTGGATTAGATAATCTCTAATGTCTATCTCAACTCTACATTTCCTTTGAGATGTAAATAGCATTTTCAGAGAGATATTTTTAGTGAGAACTGAGGACATACTATAAATTTTTCTTATAAAGAGGCCTTAGACTGAAAGGACATGTACTTACCTACCATCCCAATTTTCCTGTGAGCTTAACATTTCCTGTAGAGTGTTAGTTCACCTTGAGACCTTAAGGTACAAAGACCTCATTCTTTGATGTCAGAAAATCCAGGCTACTGCACAAGAAGGTGGCTAACGTTGTGTGTCAGGAGTTCACTGTTACTTCTGTGTTTTTAGGTCTCTGTGGCATTTTGATTCATCTTTAGTGACTCTGAGTTTCTTGTGAGCATTAACGGGCTTTGGAAAGATATTGGTGTCATAGCCAAGGTGGCCTTAAGGATAACAACAAGCTGATGGGTTCCAAGAAGTATAGTCACCTCCCAAATTCTTGGCACAATTGTGATTTCAGGTAAAGAAGATTGCATTTTCCATTATGATCCAGCATAATGATTCTGTCTGAGAGCTTCAGTGAGGCTATGAAAAGGCAACAACTGAGAATTTTGAGGAGATAAAAAAGAAAATAAATGTGTTAGATCCCCTTACATTTGTTTATATTCATTTGAAAACCCCTAAGCAAAAAAAAAAAAAAAAAAAAAGTAGATGTATAAAGTAAACTCTCTAGATCTACATAATTGTACATGAATGCTTTTCTATCCCAAATTTGTTTCTTGTAATAAATTGAATGAAGAAAGGTAGCTTGTTAGATAAGAGAAGGGAACAGCAAACTCTAGCCTTTGGGTCTGATACAGTCTGTGGCATGTTTTGGTACATTGAGCTTCATTGAAACACAATCATGATTGCCTATGGCTGTGTTTGCATTCAAAGGCAGCATTGGTGATTGTGATAGATACTGTGAACCCGAGGAACCAGAAAACTCTTACTCTGGTTCCTTTTATAGAACAAGTTTGCTGATTCCCGAGGCTTTGGTTTTTTGACATGTGGCTGAGGACCTAGTGTTACATCCAGAATTAGACACAGAATCCCAGGGAACCTTATCTCTTCCAAGGATGTTAAAATGTTCACTGGCATTATTTTTAACCACTAGGAAAAGAAACACTAACTTTATTTTAATTCTAATTTGTAAATAAAATGCAGCCAAATCTTTTTCAGAACAAACAGTACATCACTTAAAATATGAAAGGTTTAGGTGAAACCGCACCCTGAATAACAGGTATGATAGCACAGTACTTTACAGTATTATTTGACTACTTTTGTATAATATCTCCTTTTACCCCATATTTGTTCCCCTCCCCTCATTCTACCAGGGCAAATTAGATAATCAAATGTATCATATTTATTCTTCAACCTTCTGACCAAGTTTCAATCCTCCTTTGTTTTCTATCTTAAAAGCATCATTTTCACCCCAATAAAGGGAGAAACCTCAGCTTCAGTCCTGTTCACTCTCCTCCACCCTTATCTCCTCACACTTTACAGTGCAATTCCCTTTCAATTCTGCCTGTTTGTTTCCCTCAAATCGAATTGGTTTTCCTTGCCCTCTCACTGTCTTTGCTCTGGTTAGCTTTAAGGAATTATTGCAATATGTTAACTTAAATAGTGCTTCTGTTCCAGGTTAAGCAGATTCTAAATTATCTTTTCCTAAGCTGCCAAGTTCTTCTTTCCAAAGCTTAGATCTAATCATTTCAGTCTATTTCTAAATTTCAATAGTTTCTCATTGGTGAGAGAATAAAAGCCAGGCTCTTCAGTGTGATATTTCAGGACTTAAATAATTGGATCTGTGGCTGAAATGTTCTTTCCTTCCTCTTCAGCTTGTTAACTTCCTATTTAAAGACTTAGGTCAGGCACCGGGTTTCACAGGGAATTTTCCCTTGCCCCATGTCCACCTCCAGACCTAGGTTAGGTTCGCAGTTTCCATAACATGAACACGCTGCATCATGCTGGTGATGTAGCCCATTGAGGTGGGAGCACTCATAGCTCCTGTGTCCCATGTGAAGCAACAGCAGGAGACAGGCACTCTCAGAAACAGAAGGTTTTTCATCTCATGCAGAGTCCGGGGACAGCCTTGCAGCCAATAGGAGCGATGCATACATGGTGTAGAACAAGATCTCTGCTGTTCAGAGAAGAAGGCATGGGTGATCAGAGGACATGCCAGAGACCTACATTTGAGTTTTGATGCTAATATCGTATCATTTGTACCTGCAAGTTGGAGGGGCTTGAGGACATTTAGATTGCATTTATGTATCACACTTCATTCCATGTCTGATAATTGCTTAAAGAATTTTAAATTATCTATCTGCCCCAAACTGTCTTTCCATCTTACCTCCCAGCAATCCTTTCCTTTCTCCCTCTGCTCCTGCCATTCATGAAAAGCCCACTGAGTTATTTTTCATATACTCACACATTCAGTGCTCTGAGCTGCTGTTCCTATTTTACCTCTCCCTGGGATACTTGATGTCAGTTTTTAACCTCCGTAAAATCTTAGCTCTTCTACCAGGCTTAACTAGTTCAGATGCCATCTGTTCTTTTCTTTTTCCAAGGAAATGGCCTCCCCCGATGCATTGATTATCCCTTAATCTTTCCCTCTATCATATGAATGATCGTGTGGTATTTGAAATCTTCTTAGCTGTCTTCCTACTGTATGATATGTGTTACTTGTCTTTTATTACCCCAGTGCCTTGTCTTTTATTACCCCAGTGCTTGATATATAGTAGAAGCTCAATAAATATATTTTTATGTTATTGAACTGAACTCTGGCACAAAGTGTGAGTTTTAAATAGCTCTCAAAGTGCTTTTATGAGTTATGACACTTTGCCCAAACACTTAAAGTTGTTACTTTGAAAGAAAACAAACTGGGAGGAAGAGCTTGTAAATTCACTCTAGTTTTTCAAAATATTATTCTCAATTACTTATCACAGCTTTTTTGTATACTATCGCTTAGATTAGAGGCCAGGTGCATGAAAATTTGTGCACTTTGGGTGGGGGTTATGGGGTGTCCCTCAGCCTGGCCTCTGCCCTCTTGCAAATCCATGAGCTCTCAGGGGATGTCTGACTGATGGCTTAGGCCCACTCCAGTGGGACATCCTTAGTGCTGCTGTAGAGTTGGGAGAGATTCCCACTGCCACTGCTCTCCACTTCTATGCTCACCAGCTGTGAGCCTGGCCTTTTGGCTGAGCAGTGCTCCCTCTGTGGGAGCACACTGACCACCTGGGACAGCTCCTGCATTGAGCATCTTCCCCCTGGTGGTCAGTGCATGTCATAGCAACTGGTTGTTCCACTGTCCTGTCATTTGCATATCAGGGTTTTATTATATAGGATGAGTCTCTATAGCAATCCTGACAGGTGGTTTTGAGTGACTCACATTAAATGAATGTTTTCATTTGTTCATAGAGAAGTGATTAGCTTTGGCTTATTACTGACAGTCCATTCAAAGCTATTGAAACACTTTTCAGTTTTATATCCTAGTAAGTTATCCTCCTTTCAGAAATATTTATTGCAAGTTCCAATATTTATTACAAGTGCATTCTGTATATGGTTTGTTTTATCTTTTTATAAGCTGTTTATTTACAGTAGAAAATGATGTTTCTGATATTTACTTTTATATCCCTAATACAAAAAAAATAGTCCCATAGGCTGAACAAGAAATAAGCTGAACATGATCTTACAACCATCTCTCTCGGGACTGACTACATAGAATTTTACCTGCTATCTAAAGGCACCTTGTTCTTCTAATGATTTATTGCTTGTGTGGTATGTCTCCATGTAAAGGGTGAGATGAGCAGCCACAAATGATTACCAAATGAAATGCAATGCAGACTGACAAGATTGGTTCTGAATTCTCTCACTTTCTCAACTCCAAGGCTGATCTTTGACATTTATTCAATTATCTTTTTAAATCTGAGTCTTTATTTGTACGTTCAGTTCCCAGGGAATAAATTCACATGAATTTGTCAGAAATGAGTCTTTTTGAAACTTCTGTTAACAGCAGTTGGAAGCAACTGGACCCAGCTAGAATATGATAAGTCATTTTATTCCTGTTGGCATTGAAGATTGGCTTTAAAGCTTTTAGCTGCCATTATCACGGTTAAAATACATGTGGATTCAGTTGAGTTTTTTAAATGGGGAATTTCTCCGTTCATATTACCATTCATTCCTTTAGCACATCTATAATATAGAATGATATAAATGCCAAATATAAATATTATGTGATTAAGATTTTAAAAATACTATCAGTTTGGGTGTGGTAGAGGGAAAGTTTTATTTAAGAACTAAATCTTAATTGATTTCATTTATTCAAAAATGAAATAATTGAACTCTTGTGCCACCTACCTTTCTAATCCATAGCCAGTTACACATGAGTAAAGCATGCCCTTGCCTTTGTATGTTGCTTTAATGTATTTTAAGCTACAACATTGATTTATTCATTATTTTATTTAAGCTGCATGAATATTAAGATATTATTGTCCCTTTATATAAACTGAACTTTATTTTCCATTGTCAAAGAAGCAATGCTTTCTTTATATGGGTTTCCAAATAGTGTTTAGAAAGATTAATATTTTAGATTTAATTATACATGCTTCTAGTTAGGAAATTTGTCTTCACTGCTGATCAAGGCTAGCAACCATTCTCATAGTTAATGGATGTTTTTGTCCAATATAAATACTGAGATGGAGAATACTATTTTAATAGGGATACCAGAATCATAAATAATTTATTGGAAAGTTAATGAAGGCAATTCCCTAACAACAACCATTTAATTTTGTAAACTTCAGCTGTATATGAGATGTATGACTTATAAAAAGAGAACTTGGGAGAGGGCATATTAGTTTGACATGAAAACAAAGCATATTAAAATGCAGAATACTTATTTTTCCAGTCTTATTCTAGAGATTATAAAATGAGTACAGGTAAGCTTTTAGAACCCAGAGGGATCAGAGACAAAACATTGTGCGAAGTCTGATTAGAAGATGAAACCTAAGCAGGTTAATTAAAATAAATTAGAATAAATGCTATGATTATATACATATATTTGCTAAAATATATAGTGTTAATGTTATATGTTATATATAATGCTATCATGAGAAGGGAAGAGGAAAGCAAATTAGGAAATAGGTAGTTTGTGGATAAAAACCTGAAGTTCACAAGAGATCATGGTGTGTTTGACAATCAGCAAGGAGGACTGAGACTTGAAATTATATTAGTGTGAAATATATAGAAAGACCAAGTTCACTTTTTCTTATAGTTCTTTTTCTCATAGTTCTTAAAAATCAAGGGTAGATTCTAAACAAGAATGGCTAGATGATTGTAAAAATGAGTTAGGAGAGAAGAAGGGTACAAAGTAAAATGAAATGAGGAAGAAATATAAGCAAAACACTTAGTTCAGCATTGCATAATCTAGGCGGCTGTAGTAATGACAATATTTGAAGAAAGAAGAAAAAGTCAGGGGGAATAATTGAGAATTTAGTGGCAGTCTGAAACAAGAGCTATTTCAAAAATTGCTCTGACATTTCAAGCTTAGGTATTGGGAAAGAAGTAAAATTATTGACAGGAGTGAAGAAATAAATTTAGATAGAAGATAATCAACTTGGTTTTTAAATGTATTTCATTTGAGGTCATGGTGAACTATCCAAGTAATAATACCATGGAGAAAGTATGTGTAAGAACAAATACAAATTTGAAAATAAGGAGAGGAGCTTTTTCCCCCTTTTTCTCAGAGCATTTTCCTCAGAAAACTTGGAAGCATCTTCTTATCTGTTCACATGTATACATTTTGAAGATAAGATATGCCTTTCCTCAGCTTACTGACCCAAGAATGTCCTTCTCTGGAATCTGTAAACTTTTGAAATGCAAACATCAAAAGAGACAGCACTATTGTCTCCCGTTTCCCAGGGAGGGTAGGAGACATACTGCCTTATTCCATGTTGTAAAAATACTTCCTGTCACAAAGGTGTGTGAGCCTTTTTTTTTTTTTTTTTTGATAAAGTTAATTAGCTAACACAGATGATCATACCAATTGCAAAGTAAAATTTCTATTAATTTTGTGTGACCAATGAAGACTAGTTTTTGTGGTTTTGTTTTTAAAAAGAACAAATACACACACACACACACACACACTTGGCCAAAAAAAGGGTAAGATATATTTTTGTCTTTGCAACCTTTTAGCAGATTGCTTGTAATGCATTTCACATTCTGGTTTAATGTTTATTCAGATAGAAAATTGTCCCTTTCTCTTCTTTCTTTGTGGAGAGAGTTTCTCTGTGTTGGGAGATATTTTTAAACTTTTATTTCTCCAGTGCATGATATTGTAGACAAAGGATTGGACATTTAAAAGTCATCATCATAGCCGAAACCAATTTGGCTCAGTGGATAGAGCGTCGGCCTGTGGACTGAAGGGTCCCGGGTTTGATTCTGGTCAAGGGCATGTACATTGGTTGCGGGCACATCCCTGGGGGGGGGGGAGGCGGGGGAGATGTGTGTGCAGGAAGCAGCTGGTCGATGTCTCTCTGTCATCAATGTTTCTAGCTTTCTATCTCTCTCCCTTTCTCTCTGTAAAAAAAATCAATAAAATATATTTTTTTTAAAAAGTCATCATCATAGAGACAATAAAATATGATGACAATAAGAACAGATAAGAGACAATGAGACTAAGAAAAGGTAAAATTAGGACGGGGGGGGGGGGCGGGGGGGGAGCGGTCAGGGTCTAATTTTCAGATAGTACCTGGATTGCAGGTTTGGAAGAAATGGCATGAACATTGGGACCAGAAAGTTTATTCTGTGAGTTAGTAGTAGAGCCATTCTCATGCTAACATAGAAGATGAGGAAGGATGGAAACATTTTATAAAATGAATGTTTAGTGTCCCAAGTCCCCCATAATAAGGACTCTTATCTGTCTCTCCAACCTCTCCTTGCCTCTCAACAATCAACTCCTATGGTTACTATACAGCATGAATCTCTCTGTTTGTTCTTGTTCATTTTAATCTGTGATGATTCCCTGTCTGGAATCCCCTTATCCTTGTCTTTCATCAAGAGATTCTCACCATACTTCTTAAGGCTAAGCTTGGCTTTTCTTCCTCAAGGAGGCCTGCCCTCCTATCTAGTGTTCCCCCAAGTGGTCCTGTAATACACCATGCATATTTTCTTTATAATCTTATTTAATAAAAGAGTAATATGCAAATTGACCATACCTCTGCTACACCCACAAGCCATGCCCACCAACCACATCTACCAGCCAGTCAGAGTGAGTATGCAAATTAACCCCAACCAAGATGGCTGCAGCCACAGAGAGCAGGAGGGAGGCTTGGGTTTCCCAGGCAATGGAAAAAGCCAAGCTTTCTGCCTGCCCTAGCAGGCCTAAGCCTTACTCAAGGCTACAAAGTTTCAATTATAGAAGGTAAACAAATAAAATAAAAAAATGGTGGCAAGCAGGCTTGGCTCTGCTCCAACCTACAAAGTTTCAATTGTAGACGGTAAATAAATTCCAGATACCTGGGCCTCTGCTTGGGTCGCCGGGAGAATTGGAGTGGGGGGAGTGGTGGCTGGCCTGCAAACCACCACAGTCCCCAAGGGAACCCCCACCCTGATCTGGACACCCTTCAGGGCAAACCAGCTGGCCTCCACCCATGCAACACCTTGCCTCTAACCTATCTAATAAAAGAGTAATAAGCAGGTTAACCATCACTTCCACACACAATATGGCTGCCCCCATGTGGTCAAAAATCCTGCCCCTATGTGGACACAAGATGGCCAGTGGGGGAGGGGAGTTGGGAGGGACCAGGCCTGCAAGAGAGGGCAGTTATGGGTGATCAGGCAAGCAAGGGAGGGCAGTTGGGAGACACTGTGCCTACAAGGGAGGACAGTTGGGGGTGATCAACCCTGCAGGGGAGGGCAGTTATGGGTGACCAAGCCAGCAGAGGAGGGAAGTTGGGGGCAAACAGGCTGGCAAGGGAGCAGTTAGACATCAATCAGGCTAACAGGGGAGTGGTTAAGGGGTGATCAGGCTAGCAGGCAGAAGCAGTTAGGGGCAATCAGAAAGGCAGGTAGGTGAGCAGTTGGGAGCCAGCAGTCATGGATTGTGAGAGGGATGACCCACGGGATTGGGCCTAAATGGGCAGTCGAACATCTCTTGAGGGATCCCAGATTGGAGAGGGTGCAGGCTGGGCTAGGGACAGGGACACCCCCACCCCGTGCACGAATTTCGTGCACCAGGCCTCTAGTCTATAATAATAAAAGCATAATATGCTAATTAGACCGGACATCCTTCCAGAGTAAGCCACATTGGTGGGGGCCGAGCCCCTTGCATGAATTTCCTGCATTGGGCCTCTAGTATATTTATAACAACATATTTTTGTGAATAAATTTATGAATATTGTATGCTCCTTGGCATGATGGATGCGAGAGAGTAATTAATGATGCTTACCTGTGCATTTGTAGTTACACAGGGACTACCATATTAAATTGCTTTTGTAATTAATTAATTAAACATGTAAGTGTCAAATGGGCTCAAGAGAATGAGAATTGCTTTGCAGAATGATTCAGTCTAAATCTGTACTATTCAATATGTTACTGACTGGCCGCAAGTGACCTGAAAGGTGTCTAGTCCAAATTGAGTTGTATTGTGTCAAATACACACCAAATTACTATGTCCAAAAATTGTAAAATACCCCATAAGTCATTTTTGTATGGACCACATATTGACCACTAGAGCATAATAAGTGATATTTTGAATATATTGGGTTAAATAAAATAGAGAATTAAAACTTCTATTTTTTCACATTTGAAATGTATATTTCTATTCAACAACACTACTCTAAATGAAAGAATTACCAATAATACATCCAAATATTAAATCACTAAAATCAATATGCTTAAGATCTGAAAAAGTCTAAGATGTTTTCTGGTATATATAATTCTATAAACAGTGGTTTTTGAGTCAAAACCCTGGCTTCCATCAGTTTTTTAAGAATGATAAATCTAGAAAAACATCTCCCATTTGCTCCTGAATCTATGGCTATGTTGTTTGTATCCTCAGCACTTCACTAAATCTATCCTCTCCAAAACATCAATGGCCACAGTGGTCATATCCAACTACTTCCTTTTGCTTGTACCCAAATTTTAGAGCAACTGACATATTTAAACACTCACTCTATGAGAAATCATTTCTTCTTTTGTTGTCCACAAAACCATTTTCACCAAGATCCTCTTTCACTGTATCTGTGGAATTCTCAGAGGATACTGTCTGTTCTAACCTTGCAGCCTTTTAACTTGGGAATTCCCTGGGGATTTTTTATTATATTCACAATGTATCCTTTAGAAGTGATCTCCTCTCCTCCTATGGATTAGTTAAAGTATTCAACTGCAAAAGAGAGAAACATACACAATAGAATCTACAGGGTTTTGATTAAATAAGGATTTACTTCTTCCCATGCAGCAAGAATAAATCAGCTGGGTAGAATTGGTGTTTAGAGATTCAAAATGTCAAGGAAAATTTCTGAGCTCTCTAATGTTGGGCATTATGGCTAGTTCAGTTAGGCTATCTTTCACATAGTCCAGACTAGAAAACAAACAAGCAAAAGTGGAAAAGGGCTCAGAGCCTTAATCATGAGAGCAAAAAGTTTTCCCACAAATCCCCATTATATTTTGCCTTTTGTCTCATTGGTTGTAATTGTGTTACTGGTCAGAGGTATTTGTGAGGGATTCTAAGAAAGTGACATTGGAAAAAAGGTATAAAAATGGGTTTTGAGTGAATCAACATAGAGTATATCCTTACGACTAGTAGCATTGGCACCTCCTATGTAAAATATTACCTGAGTCTTTGTGTATACAAGCTTAGTACTTTGGATCTACAGAGTGGGACAAAAATTATTTATTAATTACTGTATTGTTTTTCATACAAACAACTAAACTGCAAACCTACTTTTGCTGTACGTGTATTTCAGAGTTAGCACAAGGTCTCCATGTTTCAGCAAGACAGAAATGAGGACGCTGAAAATGTTGCACTGTTTGATATGAAGCAGAAACAGCTCATAGACTGCAAACATTCAAAATCAGACACCAAATGGCCTCATTTTCTCATTCATTCTTTCAAGTCATTGTAATTGTACTCCATCTTCTCCATGAATTGTTGCCTTCATGGTGACAATTATCTTGTGATAGGACTTTGGGCAGTCAAGCATGTCACAGATAAACAAATGGTTGGTGTACATTGATAGAATCATATTGTTGAAGATGGAAAAAGCCATCGGGTGTTAGAGTCCCGGAAGGCATCCCCCCAAGAAAATAGAACTGTACTAGAGGCCAAGTCAAGAATATCCTGGCCAGGATGTGTTGCCTGTCCAGCACTGTGGGTGATATTCACCTTCAGGACTCTCTCCTCCTTCAGAGTGAAGAGGGTGGCAGTGCTTAGCCTGGGTGTGGTGCTACCAGGTGCCAACTGTATGACTACAGCAGGTGCACAGTGGGCAGTGGGAAGAATTTAACCAGCATGGCTACATCTTGTGTAGAAAAGTAGTTTCAAGACAAAGCACTGGAGAGGATCAGACTTCCTGAAGAGAGGGAGAGCAGGCCTGTGTGCCCTGGTATGCTGGGGAACAACTGAAAGGTTCTGGACTCTGAACCTCTGAAAACTCAGAACATGTTGCAGAGAAGAGTGTTGGGTTTGTTTTTCCTACTATGAACTCCAGTCCAGGTGATTTCAATGAACAGTCAAGCCTAAAAGATATTTTATCTCATAAATCTATTCTTTTTCTTGCTCAAATGGGATATAGTACAGCATGCATTTTTATTAATGGCATTTCTTGAAAAAGAAATGTATGTAACAATCTATAAACTATTATATACATCTATAAATTACATAGTATGTATACTCTAAATACTTTTGGAAAATTAATCAACAGATTATTTTTGAATGTGTACACTGTTACATTTTTTTAAAGATATTTTATTTAACTGAATAAGTATCTTTTTCAGGGTGATAGCTTTGAAAGTATATATACATATACACGCATAATCCTGTGATAGCTTTGAAAAAAAAAATATATATATATATACATAATCCTGTATAATAAAAGCCTAATATGCAAATCAACCAAGTGGCAGAACTACCAGTGGAGCAACTGGTCACTATAATGCATACTGACCACAAGAGGGTAGACACTCATGCAGGAACTTTCCCCAGCCTGCAGGCCCTGGGCCAGTTAAGGTAGGTGCCAGTGGGGGCGTTCGGATTGCCTTGCAGGTCACCCTGCAGAGGGAAGCTATTAGTGGTGGTAGCAAAGGGCAGGGCCAGCTGGCAAGTGGGCCTGCACCACCCCCCAGTCACCCCGCCAGTCGCCTTCAAGGAGGGTGCCTGCATGGACCCCCCAATTGCTCTGCTGGCCACCCCACAGATCAGCCATCATCACCAGCCAGGTCTAGGGACTCTACCCATGCATGAATTTCGTGCACCAGGCCTCTAGTGTATATTCTAGACTCAGAGGGCATTCAGAGTCTATGGCAAGTAAGGGAGTTTTCTTCCTTTTTGTTTAAACATGTTCTCAAAATGCTTGGTCATCCCAGTTCTTGGATCCCCTGATAGAATTCCCCGTGGCAGATGATTATTTTAGCAATGCAGAGTCTTGGCATTTGCTCTGGGTTTCCCCTTAGTGAGTAATAGGAGATGCTTTTTTCAAAGACAAAGCAGCTTTTCTAAACTGTCTTCTTAAATCTGTGATTCTCGCAGTCGTGGGCAGGGCAGGAATTTCCTTTCCACAACTCAGAGTTACTGAGACAGTTGTCAAGCAGGATCTACCTGCCTATGTTCTCATGCTTAGGGCGTCCTCCTTACCTCACCGTTCCACCCTCTTTAAAAAATCACCTGGGAAAGCATGAGTATGAATAAGGCCTTATTCAGTACCAGTAGAGGTTTTGCTAGAAGCCCAGGAAGAATCATTATAAACAAAATCCTCGACATATCTGACCGATGAACTGGTCATTCAGAAGTTCTGACCTCAAATACTAGTAAAGCCCCAGCTTGTCCAATGAAGTGCCATCATGTGGAAGGTCCTGTGACCTCAGAGAAGTAACTTTGGAAGGATTCAGGCAGGGAATAAAAAGATTCTTTCTTCCTTTTAACCAGTGCTGTCTAAAGTGGAAGGGCATGCCCTCCATGTTGTTGGAAGTAGGAGCTGATGAACACTGTGAGGATTTAAGTGGGATTAAAGATTTCTAAATGTCCACACAGTTTGAAGTCAGTCAGAACATTTGCTACCCTGACTGGTTTGGCTCAGTGGATAGAGCATCCGCCTGTAGACTAAACCCCCAGGTTCAATTACAGTCAAGGACATGTACCTTGATTGTGGGCACATCCCCAAAAGGGGGTTTTGCAGGAGGCAGCTGATTGATGTTTCCCTCTCACTCTCTATCTCCCTCCCTTCCTCTCTGTAAAAAATCAATAAAATATATATATTTTAAAAAGACATATGCTGTCCAACACTTCTGAAGTTTTATTCTCTTGGAGAACTTAATATGCTTTTAAAAGATGGTTTTCTGGTGAATTGATGTTTGGGAAACACTTGGTGTCATATTTCTTTCTCAGACACATGGCCCATATTAGTTATTATAACTCTGTCTGGGCCTGTGTTTTAACCAAATGCTTCCAATCCAAAAATTGGCTTTTCTCTTTCAAGGTTTATTTTCAAGGCTTTTGGAAGAAAGGTTTTGTTTGGTTTTGCTTTGTTTTCTGCAAAATTCTGGTTAACTTAGTAAGGACACCAGACAACTAAAGGGTTTAAGATGACATATTGCCCTAATAATGTATATTTTTTAAACAATATGCTAAATTCCAGTAGTCAAAAAAACATAAGACAAAATCTTAAAATGTGGATCCTTTTAATTGAATTTATTGTGGGGGACACTGGCTGATAAAACTATGTAGGTTTCAGGGGTATAATTCTATAATATATCACCTGTATATTGTATTGTATGTTCACCACCTCAGGTTTAAAATGTGTGTGTTTTTTAAATCAAGTTAGCATGGCTTCCTTCTAGAAGGACACCTAGTTTAACTTCTAAGCTATGCTACATAATTCAGAATACTTTACTGTAAAGCCCATAACTTTCTGAGCAGTGTATGGCTCACGGAAATGCTTGCTCAGAGGGAGACAATGTTGTAACCTGCCCAGAATCATTGCACCTGGAAGAAGGGAGGGGCATCATTTCACACCCTATTCATGCAAATACTACTCATGAATGACTGTGGCAGCCATTTCTGTCACACAGCAGAAATATTGGCGAACTTCATTTTATGAAGGCTATGGTCACGTAGATGTCAGGAATCAGCTACTTCCTTAAAAATAACCTAGTCTAGACCATATTGAGATAGGATAGAAATAAGTTAATTGGGAGAAGAATGCTGCAAAGAATTAGAGATGATGCTGACTTAATCTTTTTCTCTCATGCTAACAGTCACACATTTCTTTTGTTTAACTTGTATGCTTATATGGACAGTGAAATACATTTAGTTAACTGATGGGGTTTTCTGTTCATGTTTTATTTTTGTGTTGTTGTTTTTTTCATCATTTAAAGCCTTTCACTGGCTTATAGAAAATGAACATATTAGACATACATATGAAATGATAAAATGGGGGCTTTGACAATTGTTTTTATTAAACTGATGGGATACTAAGAGATCCATTCCAAATGGAAATTACATCAGTAAATAACTTAGTCAGTGAATACTTCTTGTGAGTTCTGTGTATGAGGCAGTTGGTAACATGCTGTAGACAGTTTAACTTTGAGCTATGCTCTCTGCCATCAAAGAGACAACGTTCTAGCAAAGAGGAGCACAAATAATTGTGATACAGAAAATATACAATACAGACCATACATGAAATGCAAAGAAATAGAAGACAGAAATGTCCAGCCATAGGGATTAGGAAATATTACAGAAAAGGCATCATTCAAGTCAAGTTTATATTTTTCCAATTCTGATTATGAAAATGTTTTTATTGGATAAAATTTAAAGAAAGCATACACATTTCCTAAAGTCACAAAAATTATCTTAAAATGTAGAGATAACTATTGTTGGCCTTTTTACAACTTATAATTTTCAAATATATACCTACATGTGTTTCCAACATTATAAACACATAAAATACAGATTGTAATGTTCTTAATTTATTAAAATTATAGTCTAAGCATTTTTCTTTGCCATTAATTTTCTGTAAAATATCATTTTTTAATCTCTAGTAATAGGACATACTTAGATTCTCTACTTCCAAATGCATATCCCTAATCTAGTTATAAAAAAAATCATAGACACTGAAATTGAGGGAAATTCTACAATATAACTGGCCAATATATTTCAAAATGTCAAGTTCATGAAGAACAAATACTTTGGTACTGTCCTTAAATGAAGGAGACTAAGGAGTCATGACACTAACTTCAACATAGGATTCTGAATTATATCCTAGACCAGAAAAAGAGCACTAGCCGAACAATTGTTGAAATTCAAGTATGGTCTGTAGATTTGTTAATATCATATAAATGTTAACTTCCTCATTTATATAATAGTACTATTGGTAGATAAGATATTAACATTGGGGAAGATGCATGAGGAATATATATAAAAACTCCATGCAATATTCTTGTAGCTTTTTAAAATAAGACTGAAATTATTTCAAAGCACAAAGCAAAAGAAAAGAGACAAAAAAAGTGAATAAAGCATGAAAATTTAAAGCAAAAAATATGATTTTTAAAGCAACATAATGCTTCATTATGAGGATATGTTTTAATTCAATCAAGTCTCATTATTGGCATTTCTTTTTGCTATTATAAATAATAATGTAATGAACTTTCTATACATAAGTCTTTGTGAAATAAAAGGGATTTTATTATTAAAAGTGTGATGGAGAAGAAGAGATAAATTTATACATGGAAAAGAAATGGTCTGAGGAAATGTGTGTAGAAGCAGTCACCAAGTATGACTTATTTACTATATGAAATCATGTTTCAGGGAAGAGCAAGATCTTATGGGAGAGAAGTTCTAGATTCGGCCACACTGGTGAGATGCTGTTACTCTGTAGTGGGCCTTAAAGTCAAGGACTCTGTACTTCGGTTGATAGTTGATGTATTGGAAATTTGCCTCAAGATATTTCTTTTTTCCATTTGACTCCTTCTAACTTAATATTTGTGATTTTTTTCAAAAGGATGCCAGAGATGTTTAGGAATAAGAAAATATTTATGAGAGTAGTAGCATCATAAAAGGAACTTAGACTCTGAAAACAAGACCATTTCTTAAGTTTATGCAAAAAATAGTTATTCCTTTTCATTTAGAATGGTGAATATTTGAAAATTTGACCTTTAACAAGCTGAGAATCAGTTGACTGTAAGGGCCAGAAATAGACCTGTAATCATTTGCCTTTGACATGTTCTGGAAATTGTTCATTTTTCATAATAATTGAATATAGATAGATGAAACAGTAATAGGAAAATGCCCTTTACATAGATGAGATACATTTAATAATAGTACTTATCTTTAACACCTTACATATTATAAATCATATATTCAAAATTTAATCTAAACTTCAAGAGAGACATGAGCTCAGTAATAGCTATTTTGAAGCCTATTACTCCGAAAGCTTAACCTTTAGTTAAAATTCTATGAACCTCGTTTCAAGTCATTGAAGCAACTTATCTCTGTTATATAAATATTATATAAATACATTACATCTTCCATTGAATTATCCTTGATTGAACTTCTTAATATTGCAACTGGGTTTCCTGTTCAATATTAACTTCTGAAAATAATACAGGAAATTTCTTTAGTCTGTTAAAATTTGGTATAGTATTAACACTTTAACAATAGGATATATTGATAGTTAGATTTAATCAATAGTCCCACACTTACATTTAACTGAGCTATTTTCTTTCTATGTACAGGGTAGTTGAAAATCTGTTTCTCATCCCTATCTTCAGGGAAACAAATTTAAATGTATTATTATCTTTATATAAATAGATTAGATGAGTGCCTATTAAGTTGGTTTTGAAGGCCTCTGAGCAAAACTGCTGCCACCTCCAATGTCCCAATTATCAATAAAGGATGGCCTTTATAGGCTTATTGGCATGCAATAAACTGTGGTCTAAGAAGAATTATGCCAGATGAAGCCCACAAGCCAAAGATCTCCACAGTGTGTCTTCTCCCTTCATGAAACACATATGAATGAAAACAACTTTATTGACATAGAGGGGTTGGGAGTTCCTATGGTCTTTAACTAGTTGGCATTGACTTCTACTAGTATTTTATCAGCCATTAGTTATGTTGAACAAACTCCAAAAGAGTCTGGAGGTTTGGGCTAGAAATAAATTATAAAAGTTTATTCAACTTTGCAAACTTGCAATCCACCTAGGTAAAAATTAAGAAGTGTTTCAAAGAAGAAAGAAAAGTTAAAAGTTCTACAGTAAAAAAGTAAATTCTTAAGAATTATCCGTCACTCAACAACAACAACAAAAACCAATTAAAAAGAAAAAAATGGGCAGTTGACCTGAATAGAGATCTCTCCAAAGAGGACATACAGATATGAAAATATGCTGAACATCGCCAGTCATCAGAGAAATTCAAATTAAAACCACAATGATATATCATCTCACACCTGTTAGAATGGATATCTTCAATAAATTAACAAATAACAAGTGCTGGAAAGGATGTGGAGAAAAGAACCCTTATGCACTATAGGTGAGAATACAGATTGGTACAGCCACTATGAAAAACAGTGTGAGGGTACCTCAAAAATTAAAAATGGAACTGTCTTATGACCTAGAAATTCTACTTCATGGTATATATCCAAAGAAACCCAAAACACTAATTTAAAGAAATGTATGCACCCCTATGTTCATTGCAGCATTATTTACAACTAGAGGCCCATTGCATAAAAATTCATGCACTGGAGGGGTGGGGGTTCCTCTCACAGTCCAGGAGCCCTCAGGGGCAGGAAGCAACCCAACAATCAGTGGAAGGCTACGCACCCATAACACCTGGTTATCTGAGCCTCAGGTGGGGCTGGGCGGCTGGGAAGCCACCATCTAAGGCTTTCCTGTGCCTCAGGCCAGCCCTGGGTGGCTGGGGGACCTGAGGAGACTGGGGGACTCTGGAAGCAGGCACCCCGGCAAGGCTGAGGGGACTGGGCGCTGTCATCTTGTGGCTGTGAGTGCCAACATCTTTGAGGCATAGCAGTCAATTAGCATATTTCCTCCTAATTGGCTGTAGTCACTAAGTTTGTGAGGGTATGGCTGTCAATTAGCATATTCCCTCTTTATTAGATAGGATAGCCAAGATGTGGAAGTAACCCAAGTACTCATCAATAGAAAAGTGGATAACAAAGTAGTGGTACATATATACAATGGACTATTACTTGACCATAAAAAGAATAAAATCTTATCATCTGTGACAGCTTGGGTGGCCTTAAAGGGAAGGAACTATAACTTGACTTGGATAGTTATAAAGAGATATTGTGCCAAAATGAGTGGCAGTAATATTTGAAAGATGTTTAAAACCACATCATCCCTCTCTAGACATTCAAGTACAATAAAGAGATAAAATCTGACCAATAAGATATCATGAGGTACATGGGAAAACACATGGCAAAGTCAGTCTGCCAATGACAAATGGCACAGCTAAATGGAAAAGACACTAGTCCCAGAGTTAGAAGAAAGTTATTTTATTCCAGGCTTTCACATCAACTACTAATGTGAGTTTGGGCTAGCAAATTTCCCCCTCTGACTCTTACCATCCTAATTGGTAACACGGAAAAAGGTTAGGGACATCACTAATTAACCTCACTTCCATTAACAAGGTTTTTGACCCTAAATATCATATATTGGTGGCAATGAATAGCAAGTCCATGGTAAACAGAAAATGAAAACAATCTACTAATATTCTTGCTTTTTAAATAGAAGCAGAGACAACTGAGTGTTTAAATAAAGAATTCCATTCCATTGCTACTCAAAATGTATCCTTCAGCACCATCTCCTAAAGCTTTTTGTAATCTGGACTCTTGAGTCCTACTGAACCAAAATCTGCAGTCTAATAAGATCCCTGAGTAATTTGTGTGCAGAATGATGTTGGAAAATACACTGCCCTAAACCATAGCTATTGTAGTATGTACTAGTAAACTTCATAAATCTCACCTCCCCTTATCATCATTCTTGATTTCAGGGCCTGGCACATTGTAAGGTGGCTATGATGGGTGATAGAAAGAGAACAGGATTCGCTGATGCTGCTGAGAATGGCTCTTCCCATTTCTGATCTTCCCTTCTAGGTTGAGATGTGATTTTTCAGGCTTCTCTTCCCCTTCGTGTTGCCTTTCCAGGAATGGCAGAATGTCATTTGGTTAATTTTGAGGGAATATCTGGGAATGCTTAGTGTAGTTTCTGCCTTTTTCCTTTTGGGAATTAGCCGGCCACAGAGATCGTGCATTCTTCACTGTCCTCCGTTGGCCCACCTTCCCTCCTGGATAAGGTTTGCTGTGGTCCGGTTTGTCTATGCTTCTGGCTGGCTACTTGAGCTTGCCTAAATCTGGGTTAAGTTTAAGAGGCTCATCTGGTGCTTTAGTTCTTATCAATCATTAAGGTGGTTATTTCTTTGTCTTGCTTTATATTTTTCTCAGAAATGGATGTGGGAAAGTGATTGCATTTTTAGACATCCTCCACAATCCAGAAGGTTTTTTGTTTTGTTTTGTTTTGTTTTGTTTTTAATATATTGATTTCAGAGAGGAAGGGAGAGGGAAAAGGAGATAGAAATATCAATGATGAGAGAGAATCATTGATAGGCTGCCACCTTCATGCCCTCCCACCTGGAATTGAGCCTACAACTAGGACATGTACTCTTGACTGGAATCAAATCCGGGACCCTTCAGTCCATAGACCGACACTCTATTCACTGAGCCTAACCAGCCGGGGCCAGGAGTTAATTATTAATGGACCTGAATCTGGTTCAGGTGTTCACTAATGATTAAACCTCTTTTTTTGCTTAAAGTCAATTCGCTCCTCTGGAAAGTGGGATAGTCAAATGAAAGCATTGGTTTCCAGACCTGAGTAAGCCTTAGAATCAACCCATGGGATGGAGAAGACGTTTTCTGAACCAAAATCTGTAGCAATGGGGCCCCAAAAGCTGCAGGTATAAAGGAGATTCAGGTAACGCAAACCTGGAGATCAATTTGGGGATCTCCTTGTCCTTGCTACTCAAAATGTGATCTGTCTTCTAGCAGCAAAGGCACTGCCTGGGAGCATGCTAGAAATGTAGACCATTTGGCCCTGCTCCAGAAGCGCTGAACCAGGATCGGCATCTTAAAAAGGTTGCCAGATACTTTTATATGCACATTAAGGACTGATAAGCCTTGCCCTGGACTGTATTATCTCAACTGTCCTTCCCACAGTGGAACTGTTGGGATTCTATTTCTTTTTCATTGCTTTATCTCTGGTTCCTGGCATATAGCAAGGTGCTCAATAAATATTTATTGACCAAATTAATCCATTTGCTGTTCTGTTCAGTGGAATGTGACAGCAGCTTGGTCATGATCCCATGGGCTTATCCTTTAATAAACACAGCAAACAGAGGCACCAATCTATCTCTCTGGCCACTGATAGTTAGAACAAGTATGGATCCAAAATCTGGCTAATATATGCTTCCTACTCTTGTCTGAATTCTGATCATAGTTTGATGATAAAAATATTCTAGAAAGTTATGTTGCTCACCTTATAATTTGTGTTCCTTCCTACTTTCTTACCAAATTCAAAGGGCTTCTCTAAGATTTATACTCCTTGATTTCTTTGTGGTATTTAACTGGATGCTTGCTTGACACTTATATAGCAGATTTCTTAACTCTGTTTTTGATCACTTTTTCTTAAACGTTTTCTATAGACTCCTCTTCTTCTTAATCTATTTTTTTATAAAAAACCATCCATCTTTTATGACATAGCTCAAGTATCAATTTTAGAATGAAATTCTGAAGTCTCTGTTTCCAAGATTTTTATCTACCCACTTTACATGTGCTAGAGAGAAAAGATCAAAATGAAAAGCATGATACCTTCAACCACTGTGAGTTTCATGAGTCCAGCACAATTTTACAGACATAGAAAATGCTGCATAGATAAATATGTTCATAATTGGGGCCACTTTTGTTACATGGGAGGAAGAATTGCTGACTAGCGGTGGTCCAGGGTGGTGAATTGCCCCACTGGGCCTTTAAAGAAACTCCATATTCCTGAAACCTGCTCCTGCTGCAGATATTAATTTAGGAGGTCTGAGAATCTGAACCTCGAATTTATATTAAAAAATAGATATTTCCCCAGGTGATTCTAAAGCATGACCATGGTTGGTATTTATTGAAATATCCAGTTTTGTAGATAAGAATGTTCTTTTGGAAGATTCCAAAGTCTAACCATTATGAAGAAGGCTTTCAGTCTCATCCTGTTAGCCAAACTTTGGGTGACCAAATATACAATCTGATATTTTTAAACAAACAAAGAGAAAAGAAAATTTAGACACAAATACAAAGCTGACAAAGATTATAGTAGCACAGTCCAACAACTCCTTAATACAAGTTTGGTTTGGTCTTTGCTCTAACCAGGAATGAAATCAAAAGGTAGCCTGGTTTTGATGTGAGTTAAACATGTTTCTATCATTTATGAAGATAATTATTACACGGTTGTAGAACCTAAGAGATATCATGAATAAAAATAGAATTTCCTTCCATGTAAAAAGGAAAAGAAAATGCCTTAAAACTTATTGCCAAATTTTTACTTGGATTATTAGTTATTTCCGAAGTAGTATCAAGCCATTCCATTATTGACATTCAGGCTCAGAATGTCATAAAATGTTACAGGACATAGCTGGGACTTAATTCTGCTGCCTCCACTCATCTGCAGTGTCCGCTGAATTTATGGAGCTTGGGCCAGGTGTTCTCATTCACTTCAACAGGTGTTCTCAAACTTCCTTTTGAAAACTTGTTTTCAAATTGGATTTCTTTGTCATGTCAGTTGGTAAACAATAACATACTATTCTTAACAGCTGTAGAAGAGGCAGTGGGCACAAATGCTTGACATGCTTATAGTGTAAAAGTGTTTGGTGACATTTGCTACGGGACAGGTTGTGCTGTTTACTGGCTCTGGAACCTCCTGGCTCAGGATAAGTGCTTGTTGACTTTCTTCCCAGCCTTGTTCAGCAGATCACCACTGAGCTTCATTGTAAGAAACTGTGCCTCACTGTGTCCTTCTGTTCATGCCAACCTATATTTGTTTTGCTGCCATATTTAATTCAATATTCGATTGGTTAACCCAATGTCACCCTCGGGAGAAGAAAACTTTGAACATGTGTCTGACTTACAATGAGCCTTTAGCTTAGTTGACTTAAGTATGATAAAAAGATAAAGGACCAACTTTCCATGAGCCAGTTAGCATTGCATAGAGCAATGGTCGGCAAACTGCAGCTCTCGAGCTACATGCAGCTCTTTGGCCCCTAGAGGTGGCTCTTCCACAAAATACAATGTACGTGCGGGCACGCACTTACATTGTGATTGAAACTTCATGGCCCATGTGCAGAAGTCGATTTTCGGCTCTCAAAATAAATTTCAATTGTTGTACTGTTGATATTTGGTTCTGTTGACTAATGAGTTTGCCAACTGCATAGAGCAAGGACTCTCAGACCAGATTAAGCTGTAGCTTTGAGTTTATTAGAAATACAAATTCTTGAAGTTAAGACCAGATGTACTGAATTAGAAACTCTGGGGTTGGGGCTCAGGGCTCAGTAGTCTATGATTTAACAAGCCCTCCTGGTGATTCTGAGGAACACTCAACTCTGAGAACCTCTGACTCAGAAAATTCAGTAATTATTTGGTCTTTAACAATAAATATTTATTCATTTCTACCATGAGCCATGCACTGCCAGGAACATCAAGGTGCTGGAGGTTCAAAAGGAGTAAAACAAACCCCTTTAATACAGTTGCTCTAGGGCCTAAAGCTACAACACTTATTCCAACTCCAGAGAGTTGGATCAGAGGGAATGGAAGCAATTGACAATATGATTGGTTCAACATTTGTCTACTGAAATTTTGGGCCCCCCAAAAAGGTATTATTTCCCAATAAGGAAGATAAAACACTTTTCTGATTTACAGTGGGGGAAAATAAAATCCAAGCACTCCCATATAGGATTGTACTGCACAGAGTTCTGTCAACAAGAAATAATAGTGAACATTTTACATTTACACCATGGAATACTATGCAGCATTAAAAAGAAGGATCTCTTACCCTGTGAGACAGCATGGAAGGACCTGGAGAGTATTATGCTAAGTGAAATAAGCCAGTCAGAGAAAGACAAGTATCATATGATCTCATTCATATGTGGGACCTAATGAACAAAATAAACTGATGAACAAAATAGATCCAGAGACACAGAAGCGTGGAACAGACTGTTGAATCTCAGAGGGAAGGTTGAAGAGGGTAGGTGGGTGGGAAGAGATCAGTCAAAGAACTTATATGCATATATGCATAACTCATGGACACAGACAATAAGGTGGTGAAGGCCTGGGGTAAGGGGCTGGACAAATAGAAAAGTCAATGAGGAAAAAGTGGGACATATATCATACTTTCAATAATAAAGATTTTTTAAATTTTTAAGAGGACCACCTTTCATTTTATAACAGTATTATTTGATATATGTAAATATATGTATACACAATATAGACACACACTCTACTGGTAAATACTAAGCACAAAACTAATCAGAGACATTATGCTTTGGGTCACACGTTTAGGGGGTGACAAATTCGGGTCTAGAGCAGAGGCATTGTAACACAGGAATGAGTCCTAAGAGATTAGTGCCTCTATCCTAATGCCCAAACTCTTGGTTATCTATGGACATGGAAATATGCCATGCCCTTGAAATAGAACTATTAATGGCTCAAGCAACTTTTATTGGTTTTATAAATGAGGTTCTGACATAGCATCTTATTGGATTTTTTTATTCCTACTCAAAGTTTTAAAACCACACTATCATATTGCCTTGATTAGAAAAAAATCCTGCTAGCCCTGTTGGAAATTAGAGCTATAAATGTACATTTATAAGTGCCAGCCTGTACATAAAGGCAGATATTTAAAATGGGACTTGAAGAGCATGGGTATGATTCTGCCAAGTCTTTCCAGTGCACTGCATGCTCTCAGCATTTTTAATGCACTGAAATGCTTTGGAGGTCTGGTCTCTATTTTTATCATCCTCCCTTTAAAATGCTGTTCTCCTCCCTGGTGGTATGGCTGCAGGGGGCAGACAGTGGAAAAGCTGAGGCTGAAGGCCTGTAAGAGAGATGGAGGTCAACTACTTCACTTTGTACACAGACATTCAGTTGCAGAAAACAGATGCTCTGCAAAAATCCTAGTCTTTCCTTTTGGCTCATCCCAAAGCATTGAAAATGGATGAACATGCTCCACGTGTCTGAATATGTAGGCCAGCTTTTAGGAATGAATTACACTGTGGTTGCTTCAAGTACTGTTCACAGGGCTCTCGAAACAAATTGCAATTGCTTTTAAAAATAGCTTATTATGTTTTCCTCGGAGTGCCAAACCATTGAACATTTAAATGATTACACTGGCCCTAAGTAAATCCCCAGACTTCAGAAGGCTCCTTATAATTTTTCCCGTTTTTGTAAATCTGCATGAAACTTTTACTGTGATTTCCATTTACCAAGCTTTCAGTTCATAGTAAATGCATTTTTGTTGTAGGTTCTGTTTGTGTGGCAGAGTGTTCTGTGTCAGGAATAATAAAACACTAAATTTAGTGAACACTAGAAAGGTATAAATTCTCCACAAGCAATCTCATTTAAACCATCAGAATGCTGCTACAATAGCCGAACTTGCATTTCCTAATTTATGGATGAGCAAACCAAGATTATGAAAGTTTTGGTAACTCTCCTGGTGTGAAACATTTAATACACAACCAAGCTCTGTAAAATCAACTCTGCTTGGTACAAATTCTGTGTAGCTAGACAATGGTATAGTATCCATTCCAGATGTTGAGTGATACAACTGAAAGATCAATACTTTAGGGAATAATGAGAATGATTGATAATTTTTCTATAATTCATTGCTATAATGTAATCAGCATATATGCAACAAATAAATGGGATGAACAAGGACTTAAAACTTATCCCACGAGATATTTTTAGTCTAGTTCTGAGCTTTCCAAAACAATAAAACTAGTCAGTCACCTATGTCTTTTTAAACGTAAGTTTAATTAAAATTAAATAAAAATTAAAACTCCATTCCTCAGACTAGCCACATTTTGTAGTGTCGCATGGCTAAGGGCTACTGTATTAGACAGTGCAGATATAGAATGTTTCTATGATAACAGAAAATTCGATTAGTGCTGCTCTAGTTGAACTCTGAGTAATTAACTACATCTGTAAAAGTATCATAAGTGGAAATGTTTTCTGATTTGACACAGTTGAGGAGATAGGCAGTCACTCTTCAGTACATTGAAATTGTATCTTGTTATTAATTAAACCTGCCAACAGTGTAGTAAAGAAAACATTGCTAACTGAGCTGTGCGGCAAAGAAGATGCAGTTTCACACTAGGATTCAATAGTATGCACTATGCAACACAAGTTATCCTATTAAAATTGTAGTGAGACATGAAAACAGTCTCTGCTGTATATTGCAATGTGGGTTAAAAAATGCAATTATCTTTGTAGAAGTTCATTAATAATGGTTTATCTCAAAGTATTCTAAATTAAGGACATTGCTCTAAACTAATCTGAAACAGCCACACAAGGGATAAATAGAGCTATGATATACTAACTGCCATAGGTCCTTATTTAAGGAACCAAAGGGCATATAATCAAATGAAAGTATATCATCTCTGCTGTTGCTTCTAGTGCTGTGCTGTCTGGAACTTTCTTCGCTAAATTTGACCTTCTATTGATTGCTTTTTGATGCATAATGCCCAGCCCATTGGATCAGAGCTTGATTTTTAAGGCCCGTTTGGTAACTTGGACTGAATGTGTATCTTTCTTTCTCCCAAATAATATACTAAATGGGAAAAGTATTCTTTTATAATGAAAGGTCATTTAGTTTTTATGTGTATTTCTACTACCATTGAACCATGAAATAGTAGTTGGAAGAAATGAGAATGAAAAGGTTACAGCTAGGGAAAGCTTAATGGAATCAAAGATACCATGTTCATCTTTCTTTAATTTTTTAAAACATGTGTTTAATGATTTAAGAGAGAAAGGGAGAGGGAGAGAGAGATAGCAACATCAATGATGAGAGAGAATAATTGATGTACTATCTCCTGAATGCCCCTTACCAGGGATTGAGTCCAAAATCTGGGCCTGTGCCTTGTCTGGGAATCAAATTATGACCTCCTGGTTCATAGGTCGACACTCAACCACTGACCCACACTGGCCATGCTTTCTTTCTTAAAATTTTTAATAAGCTACTAAGAAGAGGAGTCTCAACTTTGCACTTGAATGTGTTATGTAAAAAAATCTCCTAAATGTAATTTCAGTTTATATTCGAATGGGACTGCCTGGAAACATGGACCATACTTTGACTATTTCCTCCTGTTCAAGTTAACAATTTATCTCAACCCCACTCCACAAGGCAGTTAGGGTTATTCATCAACTAGGTCAGTGCTAGCAAACAGGCTGAGTTAGGCTTTAGCACCTGATGGTAAGATCAGAGCTGGGGCCACAGAACTAGGGGTTCACCAGCCAAACAGGCTGTTGCTTTGTATTTGACCAGCATGGAGGGAATTTGTTATTACCACTGATTTAGTTGTAGAAATCTACTGTTTTATATCACCGCAAGGACCTTGAACAAGAAATGGACTCCTCAGTTTGATACTCTTCCTGCATTCCCAACATTTTTACCCCCAGCCACTATATGCATCCCTTCAGCCAGATAGTCATCATCTCCTCTATTCCCTCGTCTTTCATCCTCCCAGGAATATAAAGCAAGCTGGCATTTTCAGACCTGAAGCAAGTTGTACACATGACTGAGGATAGGAGAGTAAATGCAATGCATAGGAGTAATTAAGTGAAACAGCAACATATGCTCTCTATCTGTGAGAAAACTTGCATATTATAGTCCAACCCTCTTCAAGAGTAGAAAAATTGGGACATTTCCAATTCTGCATATCTAATAAAGTTAGTGACTATTTTACAGGAAAAAGAAATGTGACTAAGAAAAGAATACAAATTCTCTTGATCTTATACACTGTCTATATTACCTTGTTCTATGAGTGCTACAGTGCTCATATCTTAATATATAAAGAGGTAATATGTAAATTAGGCCAGGATACCATAATGGGATGACCAGACAGGAGGAGGTGTGCATGCAGGTGAGACCCGGAGTGGAGATGGAGACAGAGACAGGGGAGCCTGCCCAAGCCAGTGCAGCAGCTCTGGTGGTCCAGAGCAGACACAGGCAGGTCGGGGGGTGAGGGGAGGGAGCTGGACAGAAGTCAGACACAGGTCCCAGCTGCCCTCAGTGGCAGTTCAGTCTGACAACCTCAGCAGCCCGTGGGGTGCTTTCTCACGCAATTTCAATCGCGCACTGGGCCTCTAGTTTTATAATAAGTAACTTGCTGGTCTGAAGTTGCTAATACAAAATGCTTACTTAAGATAATAACCATCTCATTATCTGAGATATTTTTAAGCCTTTAACTGTTGTTATTTCTTTTACATTGAGATAAACTCACCTCATATTCACAGTCATTTCTCCACATGCCTTTTTTTAGAATCAGAACAAAACACTATGTCTGTATTAAGGAAATTTCAGATTGCGCTTATAATTCTAAGAATAGGTAAAGGATATTGGCTAGTATCTAAGAATCTCAGATTCATGATTAGAACATGCATCTCCTAATCTAAGTTTATAGTTTTGTTTGTTTAAGAGGTAGCTATGGTGTTAACCCAGAGTTAGTTGTAATTTCAACATAGTGACCAAAGAGGTAAAGAAATTGCTGTGCGGATCCCACACGGCAGCATTTAAACTTGATCATTTCTCCATAAAGTGCATTTTGTTGTGTGTGACCTTATAACTTCATCACAGGTGTCCCCAGGGGGTTAGCTCAGAGGTTCAGTGCAGGCTCTTCTCAGAGGCACAGTTTACTGTACAACCACACATAGCTGCAGTGTGAACATCCAAACAATAGGTGGCACTACTAGGAATTCATAGTTGGGCAGTCTTGGGTTACTCAGGTACCTTACAGAAATCAGGAAAAATATACTGTTACTCACTGTGCCATTTAAAAAAAAAAAAATTATAAAACATAATTGTAACAATATAATTGTTTTTTTGGCATCAAGTATCAATCAAAAATATCTTCATTATCAGTACCATTTCCAGAACAACCATATTTTCAGTTTCCCCTCATTATTTTATTATAATCAATGATCTCCTCCCCATGCACTCTTTTAGGACTTATATGATCTATTCGCATCTCCCATGTTTCCCTTTGCTTATATGTGCATCTGTCTGTGTCTCTCTGTTATGCTTCCCAGCGTTCTTTCATGTAAACACATTAACAGCACCGTTAGAACTGTTATAAGTTAATAGAATTGGGCTGTCTTCTGTCACTTCTTGAGTTCATGCATTTTTCTGAGCTCTTTCTTTATTGCAACTCTGCCTATTCCTCTTACCATAATTCCACATCCAATATTTAATTAAACCAAGCCCAACTTGTAAAACAATCATTACTTTCTTCTTTCTATTCTTGGATGGTCCAATCAGCAGAAGCCTTTGAAAGAGATTCCCAACTGACTTGGGCAAGCCTGGGCAGTTCGATGACCTTATTGAGAACACAATGGGATAACTGTTAATAAGCCTTACCACTGGGCAATCAAAAGCTGTCAGTCAGCTTGGCTTTTGTATATACTATTGAAATCTGCTCTCTCAAACTCTATAAACATTAACCAATATGAATTACCTCCTTAAAAAACTAATACTGTCTCCAAGAGGCCAGGCTGGGGAGTAACATCAAACTTCTTGGGGCCTCAACACATCCAGGAAACACAGCAAAAAAAAACATAGAATAGTAGAGGGGGATTGGCTCTTAAAATTGCACTGATGGTGATTCATAGCACTTTGAATACAAAGGTTAATTTATAGCAAACAGACATGGACACACTGGTAGCTAAAGAAGCACATTGGCTTATGCTTTTCCATGAAGACTGTCTCTTTACTTCTGCAATAAGTTGAAAGGAGAAGAAAGATGTACATACAAATAACAATGGATTAATAAAGTAAAATAAGTTTTAAAAGGTTGCTGGCTTCTGATTCATTCTCAATCTCTCTCTCTCTCTCTCTCTCTCTCTCTCTCTCTCTCTCTCTCTCTCTCTCTCTGTCTCTCTCTCTGTCTCTCTCTCTCTGTCTCTCTCTCTCTCTCTCTCTCCCTCTCCCTTCTCTGTCCCATGCTTGTGAGAAAAATAACCTCAAATGTTCAATTTATTGGGCAATGTATTTTTAGATCTCAAGGGGAAATCCATATTTGTTTTGGCTGACACAAAATAACTAATTTGCCCTTAAACAATTCGCTAAGAGCATGAATATATATCTTCTTTCTTTGAAATTTCCTCTGAGGCTTCATAAGATCCAGGCTTTCCAAAAAATCTTTGAATAAATTTACAGCAGTTTTAGACTCCAAGATCTTTGTGCTGAATGCTCTATTTTATCCTATTTGCACATATCTGAGCTAAGATTTGTATTTGGTTTATGCCATTAGACATGATAATAATAATGATGGCTGACATTTATTGATGGTTTCCTTTGTGCTAAACATATATTTTTAGTATTTTATGTAAGTTATCTCACTTAGCGTTTACCAAAACCCAGTCTTTATCTCTGTTTTTACAGTTAACAAAGTTGAGACTAAGCTAGTTAAGTAAGTAGTATAATAAATACTATCGTGTCAATGTTTTATATATCTATTAAATTGAATAAAGCACCATCAGAATGGAAAGTTTTAGCTCTGGCTGATTTGTAGAGACTAAAGAAAATACATGCTTTTTTGGGAAGAAGGCCAATTCTCTAGAGAGACAACTTTTACTTAAAAAGACACTCTGACTTCACAGCATGCATAAGGCCAATCTAATCCTCTGAAATTTAAACACATTACTTTTATTTTTTAATAACCATAGATTACAATTAAGACACTTTCCATCATGCCCAGGTATTCACAAATATACACACATAGTCATGAAAATATTTTCATTATACAATACTTTTAATATATATATAATAAAATCTGATATTTCTTGTCTATTCTATTTTTAAGTTCTGATAGAGACCAATAAATTGATTCTGCATTTTGAGAAATAAACTGGATTGTACAGCAAAAAGTTAAATAGCATCAAGATCCAAATAGGTATAAAGGGTTACATTACACTTCACTACATGCTGCTTGATATCATCTCCTATATGTGACTAATGAGTGATAGAGAATGAAAAAAATTCTCTCTTTTTTTTTTTACTGCACCTCTGAATTGGTTGTGAATTTCCTTGTGGAAATGTAAAAATATTATCCTGTGTTTCTTTTGGTAATGAACAGCACTAAATTATGAAAGGCTGACTACTGGTAGCTAAAGCATAGATTCAAAAGACTGAGGGAGTCGCGGGTTGGTAGCTCAGTGGGTTAGAGCATCCAACCCCATGTGCCAATGTTGTGGGTTTGATTCCCAGTCAGGGCACATACAAGAATCAACCAATGAATGCATAAATAAGTGGAACAACAAATCAATGTCTCCTCTCTCCCTCTCTCTCTCTCTCTCTCTCTCTCTCTCTCTCTCTCTCTCTCTCTCTCTCTCTTTCATTTTCTCTCTTTCTTTCTCCCGTTTTTCTTTCTCAAATCAATACAATTTTTAAAAAATGAAATTAAAATAAAAATGCAGAGGGAATATAAACTTAAGAATGGAAAGAAAAAGAGAAAAATTCAAAAGAAAACAAAGACGGGGTTAAGGAAAAGAGCATCAAGAATTAGGTGGGCGTTTCAAATTTGGGCCTGCAGAGACTCTCACAGCTTGAACAAGTGGGGAGAAGGAGGAAGGCAGGGCAGGCCCTGGAGCTGGGGAGTGGGGGAGGGGGCAGGGGAGGCAGTGAGTAGAAGGTGAATGAAACATATTCTCAGAGGTATGCAGCTAAATTGGGTTGATGCAGATGACTGTTCAGATGCAGAATCCAATGGATCACTTCTGACAGATCCCAGTGGAAGAAGATGCCACATAATGATGAAGTTCAATGTTAGGTAGACAATAGGATTGTGGATCTAATGTAGTGATTACCAACTATGGCATACATAGGAACTATCTGAGTCTGTTTAAAGTCAGGTTCCTGAGTGCCATCCCCATAATTTCTTTTTTTAAAATATATTTTATTGATTTTTTTTTCACAGAGAGGAAGGGAGAGGGATAGATATAGTTAGAAACATCAATGAGAGAGAATCATCCACCAGCTGCCTCCTGCACACCCCCTACTGGGGATGTGCCCACAACCAATGTACATGCCCTTGACTGGAATCGAACCTGGGACCTTTCAGTCTGCAGACTGACGCTCTATCCACTGAGCCAAAGTGGTTTCGGCAATCCCCATAATTTCTGATTATATGGGGGATTTCTCACACTGTAGTAAGGACATAGTCACAGCTTGAGAAATATGGCTTTCATGTTCAGAGCAGGATCTAAGTAGAGATAGAGAAATGATGACAGTGGACACATGATAAGGACTTCAAAGATTCTGTAAGTTTTTGAAAAGATTAAATTTTAGTGGAATCCCTTTTCCTCTAGGCTTACTAGGCAGGAGGCATGTCAAGGCTTGAATTGCAAACTCGATCCTATAGAATGATGCCTCTAAGGCCAAAAACACCCTGCTTGCTATGCAGGTAGAACTGGCTCAAAAGCATGGACTACCTTGCTAGGTCAGCGATTTTCAACTGCTGTGCTATAAGAATTTTTAAAACATGCAATACCTGACTACTTATTCAGGGGCATTGACCTCTTTTTCCTTAGACTGTCAAATAATAAAAATGAAGACAACCAATAAAACAATAATGAAATAATGATCTGGTATGAATGAATCAAAATTATATACCTATTTTTGTCAGATCGGCAAAAAAAATATAAAACTTTTGGTGGGCCGCAGAATTTTAGTAATTTGTATTTGCTGTGAGATGAAAGAGGTTGCAAATTGCAGTGCTAGGGGATGGACATTGGTGATTATATGGGACTTGGCCATATTGAAACCTAAGTCTTATGAGAACCAATAAGGATGACTTACTGGGGCATAAGATAAAATGGAGGGGAAACTCTAGATTATACCAAAAGTAAAAGTAACACAAAACCAGGCCTCTGTGAGACCAGAAAAAGGAGGCCATCAGACAGTACAGGGTTCTCTAAGGAGCATAAGTACCCTGATAACTCTTACTCATTCTGTCTTTCTTCACCTCTATATGTTTTCCCTTTTTAAATCGTTACCAACAATCACCATACCATCAACAAATACACCCTGTTTTCTATTACCTGATGGGGTGTGGTAGTTTAGCAAATGTCTCAGGTTGCACTTGACTACAAAGCCCTTATAGGATTACTAGTAGCTCTGCGCATGAATCCATGCACCAGTAGCTCGCCAGTAGCTTGCTGCCACCCTCCAGTAGCTCTCCATCTGCTTTCCCACCCTCCTGTAGCTTCCCCCGTCCCCCTCCTCATAGCTTGCTGCCCTGCCCCTCCTGTAGCTCTCTGCCACCTGCTTGTAGCTTGCTCCCCTACCCTCCTGCTCACCCATGATTTGATTGTTATGCTTCATGGTGTAATGACCATTTGCATATTACATCTTTATTATATAGGATTACTGGTGGATAGCATGAGCTTTGAAGTTAAACTTGAGTTTGCATTCTCACTCATCATTTTAAGCTATTTGACCTTGGACAAATTACTTGACTTGGGCAGGACTTAATTTTTACAAATGGAAAATTGGAATAATAATATAAAATAATCAGGCAATATAGTAAGAATTAAATGAGACGGAACATGTATTCTATATTTACCTCCATATATGAGGAGTTCAATAAGAATAGCTATTATTATTATAGCTAACCTGTGAGTATATTTTAATGAGTAATCTGAGACTAAAGTAGAAAGCAATTACAATTTATGGAGTTTCTGTTCTGAGTCTGGTGCTGTATTAGGCCCTTGACATATGTAATATCTAATTCTCACAATAACATGGCAAGGCAGAAGTATAAATTCCATCTTTTAGGTGAAGAAATAGAGGCTTAAGAGATTAGTAACTGAAAGCCACAATGCTAGTAATAAGCTGCACTAAAACACTTCACAACATCTACCCCAGGTTTTGGCTTTTTTTTTTCTTTTTTTTTTCTTTTTTACTAAGTCACATTGTCACCTCACCATCCTCCAATAAATACCTTCTTTCTCTTATTACTTATTCAACCATCTGCCTGTTCTGAGATACCAGCAGAGGAAAGTCACTGGTATTTCAGTCCCTAAAATGAGATAAGTTCTGAAGTGAGAAAGTGCCTTTTCTTTTCCCAGCTCCCCCAAAGGATAATCCAGAATCTCAGAACATGACTTTTATAATGGGAAAGGTTCAGTTAAATTCACTAGATGATTAAGAATTTAAATTTCTTAAAAATAAAAAAAAAGTCAATGCTGTGTTACTGAAGCATGAATGTGTGCAGAACAATGATTTCATTAGAAAGGATCTAGGTAGCTGGCCGAATTTCTGAGAGGGGTCATAATCTAAACTGCCACACTTAACTCTCCCTGGGTTTTCTTGGCATTACTGCCTAAAAGCAAAACAAACAAGCAACAACAACCAAAACATTTTACCTGTTTTGTTGTTGGTAAGGAAGGGTCAGAATTGCAAATCCGATGTTGGGGAGGATTGGCTCACCTGACCTGGAATAGTTGAACTTCATCTAAACACCATATACTTGCTAAGTGGGAATTTGCAAATCCACTATCTGGGTCATTTGAGCATAATATGGGAGCTAGTATTTCAGCTCCTCTTTTCAAGTTCTTCTCTACATGGCTGAACACGTGACCTGGGTGTGGTTTTGATGATTATTTCTAGAGTTGGAAGCCAAGCTGGAGAGAGGTGTAGCACTGCCTCTTGGCTTTCTCGCCTGCTTCTAAAGGAATGCAGGAGAGGTGCCAATTTCTTTGAGCTTTAGCTCAAGGGTTCTTGCAAAACAGCACAGTACAAATGTCTGCCTTTTTAAAATAGAGCATCATTTGCAGATAATGCCTTCAGGTTAATGTCAGTAGCTTCATAAATGTAGGAAAACTAAACTTACTTCTTCTGAAGTGTGATGGAAACTTTAAATTGGAAAATTTTAAAGGACAACATTTTTAAGTCATGCAGCCATTTATTCTAAGCAGTTTTCAAGGAACAAACACTATCCATTGTTGAATGCCCTTATCTTCTATGTCTCTTTGTATTGAATTTAAGTTGTCATATATTTTCATCGCAGGAATCTCTGCTCTTCAAATCCTGGCAATGAATAAATCTTATATGTGGATGACATAGAAGTGTTTTTTTTTTACTTCTTTTATGAGTAAATTAAACTGTAGCAGGTTATCAATCCACAATACAACTTTGCTTTCTCCCCTCTACTTTCAGTTTAAAATTGAACTTGGCCCCCTAATAGAAAGCAGCAACTACATGAAACTTCTTTAAAAAGCTTTTTCACATCTCTTGAATCAAAGCTCTGCTTTTCACAAGCTGAGTAGGTTGATTATGGCTGGCATTAAATCAATGTATTGAAGGCCAGAGTTCTTTTTCCATAACACAAACCCAGCATGCTTAGCTGTGGCTAAGCCTTCATTACTCTCCCCTACAGAGGTGTCTCAAACCGAATTCATAGGAGACTTCTTTCAGTAATTTCTAAGTTTCTACCTTCATATAATCTTTAGACATTCTTTCCCTGATTGTCAGATGGTTTGTTTATCAGTTACGGACACTTCAAAACAGTGTCCATACAAACAAACAAAAGTAGTTGCAGCGTTTGCCCAGGGAACTGCCAACAGAACATTTGCTAAACTCTAGCTCTTCTGATTTTCACTGTCTTAAGCCAGAACATGAACTGAAACCTCCCCCACACGCACCTCTCCCCCTGAGCCATAAGATTTGCTGGCTATCTTACTACCAGCCCATTAACCTATCCCAAGCTCCTACTCATAATGAAGGATAACATCAGGAGAGAATTATGTGACCCTCAATAAATAATACATCTTTGTAAAAGTGTTTAAACAAGTATTTACACGAGAGTTTCTTGACCCAAGGATGTTTTACCATGTAAGCTCATTCCTTTCAAAGCAAGTAATTACTTTTTGAAATGAGCATTATCAGGAAGATTGGCAAAAACGTGTTTAGAGTTTTTATCTCACATTCAACAAGTCTACTAATTGCATCAAGTCATTTTTTCTGTACCAGAATGTTTTCTCCAATTCTTGAGGAGCCTACCTCTTTGTCTAGTTGCTGCCAGATAATTAAAGATGTAATTAAAGCCAAAGACACATGTGAGAAAACTAAAAAATCCTTGGTTCAATACTTTAAGCTGCTCAGGTAATAAACTGTACTATAGTTTGCTGTCTTTTTATTCAGTAGCATTTCTAAAGTGGTAGAAGGTATCATATTTTATATATTGTAATAGCATTGATGGAAAAATGCAGACCTTGAGTAGATGTGAGATTTTAGAGTTAGAGATATATAGGTTGGGACAAATGTAGGTTTACAGCTGTGAGTATGCAAAATAGAGTTTATTCTTGTATTGTTATTTATTATTGTGTTATGTTCCATATAAACAACTTTAACCCTACTTTTGCCCCACTCTGTATGTTAGAGATTTTTGGTGTGGCCTTGGGTCTCAATTTATTAGTTATATGACCTTGAATTGTAATATAACTTTTCTGTCAAGTGTAATTTTTAACGAAATTTATCTATCTCATAGAATTATTATGGATAAACTGTGACTTAATGTTTTTAAAACATTTATAAACAGTAAAGTTCAATGATTACTGAAAGAAATAAATTCTTCATTTCAACTTGTGAAAAATGAAGCACAGAAATGTTAGTGGCAGGATATCAGAGGGTTTTTTGTAATCCTTATTTAAGAAAAAAAAAAAAAAATATATATATATATATATATATATATATATATATATATATATATATATATATTGCTTTTAGAGAGAGAGGAAGGGAGAAAGAAAGACAGACATAGAAGTGAGAGAAAAATCTCACTTGATTGTCTCTTGTATGTGTCCAGACCAGGTATTGAACCAGCAACCTAAGTATTGTACTGATCATAATCAAACCCTCAACCTTGGGTGTATGGGATGATACTCTAACCTACTGAGCCACTCAGTCAGGGCTAATATCTGAGACTCTTAATGAGATTGATATGAGATGAATATATATTTCCTAATCTAAACTTTGAGGTGATTAAAAGCTTTTAAATTGTTCATTCAATAAATAATTCACTGAATATATTATTATGTATCATCAGCAGGAAAGAAAACATAATCCTATTGCTGTCCCCTGAAGGAATGACCAAGCCTGAATGACAGACCTGTGGAACTAGGGTTTTTCTAAGAATCTATAGCTGCTCTTTGAATGATATTACCTGAGAGTGGCAGTTTTCTGGAAATGACTACCCAACAATTCCTTAGGGTAGGAGAGTCTACAAATCCCGGGAGGTTCCCTCTAATACACGATTTATTGGGAAGCTAGCCATTGCAAGAGACTTACTCAATGTTATATCCAAGGAGAGTGGGTGACAGTGGCTCAGGCAACTTGGAAGATTGCAGGTAATATTTTTAATGTTTGTTGGGTATCTATCAATATAAACAAATCTTCCTACCAAAGTATGATCTAGCACTAAGTAAATGTGTGGCACTTTAAAAGTAATTGAGCTTTTTATACTCCCGATTCTTCAGCTGAAAAGTGAGGACAGTAGTTCTCCTACCTGCCTTCTAGGGTTTCTTGAAAATTAAATGATATAATGATTGTGAAAGTGCAATAGACACTATATTGTGCTATAAATTTAAGGAGAGTTTTTATACTAATGTGCTTCTGTCATTGGAAATTCTACTCTCTTATTTAATGTTTTATTTTTCATTAACAAGAGCAAAATATCTCCATTAGATTATTTTCTTTTAATGTCCTCTCTAAACATTTAAAAAAGTTTTCCTATTTTTCTTAACTTTAAATTTGTATGAAAAACTTTCACACTACCCAAACGAGAGGACTCCAGAATGAAAGATTAGGATGTCAATATTTCTATTGATTTCACCTACTAACAGGAAGGATTGGAGCTTCTCATGATATGACCTAGTCTATAAATCATTTTTAATAGACTATATTAAAAGTTACTTAGCAAAATACTAGTGACAAAGTGTGGTGAGCTATGTTTCTGCATGAAAATGTCAAAGGAAGTGAAAAATATTAGATAAGTTTACAATAATTCAAGTCATATGTATTTGATAAAATCCTATCGGTCTCCATTGCCGTCTGGGGAAATTGACTTAAAAGACAATAAATTAATAGCCCGTTTAAGCCCAAAGGCTATCCACAAATCTCTGTCAGATAGGGACATGGACATAGCACAGCAGGGGGCAAAAGGGCATTCTTTATTTCAAAAACAGGAATTGTTAAAGAAAATAAACTCTGAGAGGGTATGTAGAATAGCATATTTATAAAAATAAAAATTTTAACTTTTCTCTGGTTTTTCTGATATAGTATGCTCATTTCTCCCCACCTCTATTTGAGAATGAAATATTGTAAAAGGAAATGTCTCTATACCAGGGAAGTTTCATGAAGCTCTAGATATAACACTAGAAAGATATAGCAAAGCAGAAAAAAAAAAAAAGTGGTTTCCAGAAAAGGACTAAAGGAAATCTTTAGTCTCAGAAAATGAAGAGTGAAAATATATATTAGTTTAACCTTACACAATTCTAAAGGGCATGGATAAGCTGCATGAAGACTTGTCTGATAGTTGGCATACCAGAATTAATACCTAGAGCACTCTCCAAAAGCCTTTGAGAGGAAGGAAGTAGGACAATGAAAAAGTTGGTAGGCCCTGGCAGGGTAGCTCAGTTGGTTAGAACCATGGCTGGCAAACTGTGGCTCGCGAGCCACATGTGGCTCTTTGGCCCCTTGAGTGTGGCTCTTCCACAAAATACCATGGCCTGGGTGACTCTATTTTGAAGAAGTGGCATTTAGAAGAAGTTCAAATTTTAAAATTTGGCTCTCAAAAGAAATTTCAATCGTTGTACTGTTGATATCTGGCTCTGTTGACTAATGAGTTTGCCGACCACAGAGTTAGAACATTGACCCATTTGATCCCCAGTCAAGGCAATACAAGAATGAACCAATGAGTGCATACATAGTGGAACAACAAGTTGATATTTATCTTTCCCTCTCTCTCTTTTTTCCTTCCTCTCTCTATCTCTAAAACCAATTTTTAAAAATTGGATTATTACAGACAGAGAAACTTTACTATTCCCTTATGGTTGCACAGGCTGACAACTTGAATAGGCTTATGAAGAATATCAAATTAAACCATGTAGTTGAGAGAGCCATACTACACTATTAATTAGAGCTAAGATGTTTTCAGTGAAAAGGAAAGCTGTAAGCTTCTCATCTTTCTTGGAATGACTACTCATTAGAAGGAAGGGAAGGATGTGTGAAAAGAAAAGAATGAAGATTACCATGTACCTGCTAGGTACTAGTCATTCTGCTTGGCACTTTTGCAAGAGTCACTTCATTTATTACTCATAGTGCCTCTGTTGCAAATGTGAAAATGGGTACCTTATCCAAGTCAACATAGGCATGAAGAAACAGATCCAGGATCTGTCTACAGATGCCAGTGTTCCTATTTTTCTACGATGCCACAGTGTTTATTCAACAAAGAATTACTGAGTATCTATTATGTGCCACACTCTGCGAGCACTGGTGAACAGGACAACAATCTCCCTCCCATCATGGGATTTACATTCTAGATAGACCATTCTAGATGCCTAATTTTTCCAAGACTATTTATTGAAATGGTTGTCTTTCTTACAAAGAATTACTTTTTTACTTTTGCAAAAACCAGTTTGGCGTATTTGTGTGGATATATTTTTGGGTTCTCCATTTTGTCCCATTCACCTATTTGTGAGTCTTTCTGCCAACACCACATAGACTTGGCTACTATATTTGTACAGGTATAACTTATACAACTTGTATAGGTATTGTATTTGTATAACTAGTATGTTAATTATAGATTGTGTGTACAAAGTATGTTTTCTAATCGTAATGGAATCAAACTAGAATCAAAAACAAAAATATAAAAATCTCAAAAACATTTGGAAATTATACAATAGACTTTTAAATAAGCCCTAGGTTAAAGAAAAAAATCTCAAGGGAGTTAGTTTTTAAATTCACTTTGTGGGTAGGGTGCATGATTGAGTATATCCTGGCAGAATTGTCTACATTTCTTTACAATTTGAAGAAATTTCCTTAGATTTCTATTTTTCTGAGAGGTGTTTTTTTGGTGGTTGTTGTTTTTTATCATGAATTGACATCTAATGTTTTCAATGCTTGGTTTGCATTGATTGAAATGACATTGTGATCTTCCTTCTTTGACTTATTAAATAATAAACCAGCCTTACATTGAAATCAGGATAGCAAACAGCTAAAAAAAAAAAAAAAAAAAGAAAGTGTTTCTCTCTTATATAGAATTGCCCCCCTCCACCAGGTTCCCACCCCACCCTCCTTCACCACCCTACTGTCTATGTCCATAGGTACAATCTTTGGTTTATCTCGTCCACCCTCCTCTCCTTTTCCCTCTGAGATTCATCCATGCTTCCATGCTTCTGATTTTATTTTATTCACCAGTTTATTTTGTACATTAGATTTCTTGTTCTTTTATTTTTTTTTTATTTTTTTTAAATATATTTTATTGATTTTTCACAGAGAGGAAGAGAGAGGGATAGAGAGTTAGAAACATCGATGAGAGAGAATCATCCATCAGCTGCCTCTTGCACACCCCCTACTGGGGATGTGCCCACAACCAAGGTACATGCCCTTGACCGGAATCGAACCCGGGACCTTTCAATCTGCAGGCCAACGCTCTATCCATTGAGCCAAACCAGTCCCGGCTGTTCTTTTATTTTTAACCATTCTTATTAATTTTAAGACTATTGATATTTCAAATATACAACAAAGTTTTTATGATGAAGAGTTCAACAATAGGATGATCAGAGATATTTTACCTCATGCAAAATATCCTCCACTTCATTTATTTCCTTGAATTAGTATTTTACAAACAAAATAAGTTTCAGAGTATTTTTATCAAATGAGATCTTAACTGTAAGTCAAATATGCTCTAAAGCAAACAAAATAAAGCTTGTCAGATTAATTGGAAAGGACAAGGTCCTGACTCATAAATAGTTCCCCTACACTGTTCCCTTAAGGTCCTTAAAGCTGAGAAGAGGACCTTTGAAGCAACACAGTACAAAATATCTGCTTTAAATAAAGACTGATGACCAAAATGCTTCTAAACTGGCAGTGCCCATATATATATAATGCCTTATGGCATCATTGATTGTCAAGAAAAGAACCTAATAGTCCCTAATTTGGTCATCAAATTGAAGTAGAATGATTTAATTAAGCTCAAGTATAGTTCCTTCTCTGCCCATAGCTTGTCCTATGATCTTAACTTTTCTGTTTTTCCTTATACCTAACCCATCATCTATAAAAGAAGTTGATATCAGAAAAGACACTTAACTATGAAGCAGGAAATACTTTTTAAGTCAATCAATCTCTATCAAATTGGCTTGAACAAAATCTTCTTTATTTCAGTTTCTCTATTTACATATTGACATGATGAATTATCACAGGGGTTAGTTGATTTATGCCATGTATGCAGAGAGAGGAAGAGAGAACATAAATCTACTAATAGTTTAATCGTGTATCATTCAATTATAATACCAAAATAAATGTAGAAATTAAAAACTTCAGAAAACTAAAGAAATTGAAATTCACAACATTGATTTAACATATAATTAAGGTCATTTTTCTGATAATATATAACTGGTCACAAAGAAAATATGGCACTGACTTCTATCATTCAAGTTCTTCCGCATTTCATCCACATACACATCCATGCTTGAGGGCCAATGCTCATGTTTGTGATTCTCCATTTGAACAGTGATGAAACCTTCACTTGTACAGTGTACCTCAATGCCATTTGGTTATCACTGAGTGGGATACATTATTTATACTTCTTTAATTTATATGGGCTATTACAAAATGACTAGTTAGAGACATTGCAGTTGTAATGAGCAACACAAACAAATGCACTGACATCACAGGCCAGTGCTTATGTAAGGCTAGCACAAAAATAATCCAGAATATTTTTTTTTCACTAAAATAAAATTCTTCTAGATAACATCTGCATTTAAATTTTTTTTCACATTCAAGTTTGGAAAATATTGAAAAAAGTTGACATGGTGCTATGATCTTTACCAGTAATAATAAAAGCATACTATTCCAATTAGACCAGACATCCTTCCAGACGAAGCTAGAGCTACAAGAGTCAAGGCAAGCTGCTGTGGCTGTGAGGGCCGAGCCCCTTGCATGAATTTCATGCACTGGGCCTCTAGTATTTCTATAAGATCTCAAATGCTACGATTACTGTTTTACGATACTGTATTCTGAGTTAGGATATCAAGATTCCAGCCCCCAACTCATTACCTCTACACCTCCATCTTTCTGAGGGAGAAAAATGAGTCATTATTAGCTCTTAAGAAATATTATCTTGTTCCTCTGCTTCCTCATTTGTAAAATGGGAATAATAACCTGTTTATAGGTTGATATGAATATGAAAGGAGATAATGCATGTAAAAGTGTATCATCTATACTAATAATAGATGAATATGCAAATTGGCCAGGACACCATCATGTAATGACCAATCAGGACAAGGGTGGGACCTCAGCAGAGAGCTCTCAGCATGCCTGCGCCTGGAGTCCAAAGGCGGGGAGAGGAAGGGAGAGAAGATAGGCAGTTAGGGCGATCAGGCCAGGAGGGGAGAACAGTTAGGGGAATCAGGTTGACAGGGGAGTAATTAGGGCCATCAGGCCAGCAGGGGAGCAGTTAGGGTCATCAGGCAGGCAGGCAGGTAAGTGATTAGGAGCCAGTGGTTCTGGATTGCCAGAGGGATTCTGGTTTGGAGAGGGTGCAGGCTGGGCTGAGGGACCCCCCATCCCCCAGGGCATGAATTTTGTGCACTGGGCCTGTAGTATACTATAAGACACAATAAAATATTTGCTATTGTCATTATTTTAAAGTGTACTCTTTCACTTACAAAAAGAAAGTTTGCTGTAAAACATTATGATGTGTTACATCTCTAGAAACCTTTGCAAATCTTAATTGTACATTTTTCTTGTACTTGATTTAGTCCCATGTTATTCCGTTCATCATGTTCCCTAAATGTACAAAATCCACTGCTATAGTTGTCACTAAGAGGCCACATCAAGTGATTGACCTAGAAATGAAATTTAAAGTGATTAAGGACTACAATGGTTATTGCTCCCCAGTCAGGCATGTACCATTTCCCCATAGCTATAATCCTGAAGGGGAACAAGCTGTGGAAGCTGTGTAAAGGATCTGATTCATTGAAGGCAACAAGACAAAGAAAAATTTTTGAGAAGGGCCTGTGTCAGACATAGAGAAAGTTCTAATGATCTGAGCGAAGACCAGATGCAGGAGCTTGTACCTCTCTGCACCATGAGGATCACAGCCAGAGAATAAAGTTTGCTTTCCAAGTTGAAAGAAAAGGCTGGACCCACGTGTGGTGTTAAATTTAGTGCGAGCTCTGGGTGCTTTAAATCACTCAAGGATTGTTATTCATTCCATAATGTGAAAGTGAGTCTGTGAGTGTTGATGTGAAGGCATCTGAAGAATTTCTGGAAACTCGAGATAAGCTGATTGCGGAGGAAAATTACCGGCTAGAGCAAATATTCAGTGTGGGTGAAACCTGCCCATTCTGGAAACAGGTGACAGAAAGGACCTCATCCATAAGGAGGCTAAGTCAATACCAGATTTCAAGGCTTTTACGGACTAGATACCAGTCTTGCTTGGGGGCACTGTTGCCAGCTACCAATCGAAACACTTGTGATCTGGCACAGTGGGAGCCCCTGGGCATTGTTCAAGCATCAAGCATATCTGTAAGCTCACACTGCCAGTGTCCTGCAGAAGTAGAAAGTCATGCGTGACCCAGTTCCTCTTCCAGTATGCCCTCCTATGCCAGCAAAATGGAGAATACTGTTTGGAGAATAACACACCCTTCAAGATTCTGTTTATTGTTGATAATGCTCCCAGATGTCCTCTTTTATTGATGATCTTTGCCCCAATAACAACCACCTCTTCGACCCAATCAATAGATCCAGGAGTTAAGGTAGCTTTGAAGGCCTACTACCTGAGGAGGGCCTCTGCTAGACTATGGTTGCAACTGATGACCTTCTGGAGGGAGAACAGATGCTGGAGCACCAGCAATATGCACTGTGGAAGTCATCTTATATTTATATGTCTTCTAATTCCTAGATTCTCTATAACTTTTAAAAGTTGACAGCTAGTTTCATCTATTGAAAGTTCCAATCTCTTTTACCTGCTGTAAATGAAATCAGGAGAAGGATGTATGCTGATGCTCCGGCCACATTGTTGAAAGGAGGCCGGGCATCGAGGAGGGATGGCACTGTCTGTGGGAACTGAAGCCAGGGAAGGTGAAACTCAGAGACAGCGGGAAGCTCTGTGAAGACATTATTCTTTTAGAGGTGAACATGGGGGCTCTGCCTTTTGTGTTTTAGAGTGAGCATGTTTCCTAATTGGACAGCTCAAATTAAGGAGAAGGCTGAGTCAGAGCAGACTCCGAGGCTTAATCCTAAATGACAAGAAGAATGATAGCAGCTCTGACCGCAGAGAGGATTGGAGGACATTAAGTGGAAGATGAAGCATTCTGCTTTTTGGATGTATTTGAGGCAGGATAGGAAGAAGCTAGGGAGATTCCTTGACAAGTGGAATAAGGGAAACTGAGACAGTATAATTAAACAAGGCCAAACAATCTGAGCAATTACAGCAAGCTACTGAATCCCAAGGTTTTATCTTCCCTAAACAAAAACACTTTGGAGCAAATGGATTTCACATTCCTGACCCTCCCGGGTCCCTGTTCATGATATTCTTGATGACCTTCTTGAAAAATTAAACAAAGAAAAAATAAACCCCTGACCCCTCTATATTCACATTTTTATGCCAGCATATTAAAGGACACACCTGAAAAGCTAATGAATATTCTGTGAAGACCCTGCCCTGAAACCTCCTAGTATTCCAGCAGGCCAAAGAGGTAAAAAACCTCAAGACAAAGGAGCCACAGCATCTTTTGCAAGACCATGCCCACACCTTGTATCTTTGTTATTTTTCTCCTAAATGGAAAGGGACTCCATGAGACTTACAACCAAGTGGACAGACACAGTTTGACCCGAGCTAATCCCCTGAACCTATCTCCAAGGTCACATTTTCTCTGACTTTTTCTCTCCTGTTGCTTCTTCTATCTTAAACCCTTCCTTTGTTTCACTCTCCTCAGATTTAATAAACATACTGTCAAAAATCACATAGACTTGTGTTTTGAAATCTTTCCTACACAAAATCAAGAAAGCACACACTTCTGGTAGACCCTAGGCAGACCCGCCCCAGGCCCAGGCCCTGTCCATTAACATATTGAGTTTGAAATGATGGTGGGATAACTTTTTGAATACTGATTACATGACAGTTTTGCTTGTATGTGGCTAGGATTTTTAAAACAAATTTTGAGTTAAAAATGGGAATCAAGTTCAAAATATTATAACATGTACAATGTTCCATGATGGGACAGACAACATAGATAAATAAAAGTGATGGTCTCACATGCTTCATTGAGAATATAATATATGAGTTTTATCTGAAATAATGAGCAGAAATTTGCCAAAAGAACTAGCAGGGAGAAAAGAAAGGCAGAGCTATCCAAATAGAGGAAATAGCACAGCTTTAAGAGTATTAAATCACTAAATATAGTGAACTAGAAGTAGTTTGGTAGGGAGTAAGAAGTTGGAAGGGAATAATAAAAGATGACTTCGTAGGGCATTATTTGTTATGATTTGCAATATCATAAAGATTATTTGGGCTGTGATAAAATTTGGATTTTATTCAGTAAGCATTGTCAATCCATTACAAGTTTTTAAAAACAGTAATTGATCTAATTCATATTTCAATCTGATAAGGCAAGATGGGTTATAGGATGACAAGGTAAGATTTAGAGAAAATTATTTATGAGGCTTTTAAAGTAATTCAGGTGAAAATGCAGAGAACCTGAAAATGATGAGAACCTGGTAATCCTATCAGAGAGGATGATAGGTGGGGATAGATGCCAGAGGTATTTCAAACACAAACTCCATCTATGTTGATGACTTCATATATGTTGTGTTCACTAACTTGTCATTGTTTAGGATGCAAATGAAAGGAGGTGGCGCCTGAATCAAGGTGATTATCTAGAATGATGTCGTTTTTCTGGGTTGGCAATGATTCAGAAGCCATTTACAGCATCAAGAAGAGTACCTACTGATCAATAATAGGCACTAATTGTTCCCACAGATAACAGTCAACTTGTACTCCATGCTTTCTAGTCTTTGCATACTCAGAATTACAAGGGCTTATTGTAACTTCGGAAATGAGAGAGGGAAGGTTAGTTTTAGTATAACTAATGAAAATAAGAAGAGGCGCAAGAGATCTGACCAATGAGGTCCTTATTTGAAGAAATACAGGGTTTCTCTACAGTCTGTACTTTGAAAAGCAAATATAGCAACATTATCTAGGTGCAATTGTTGAGTAACTAGGTCCCATTTCTGATGCTTCACCTTGTTTCATAGCATGCTACTGAGAGAGACACAGTCCCACATCCACTTGTGGTTGCCATGGAACTAAGTCCTAGCCAGTGCATCCTAGTTTTTTTCCATTCTTCTGTATTTGCCTTGTGTTGTTGAACATGAAAGGAATTATCCCATTCCATCTTTTTGACAAAAGAGCATTTATTAGATCAACAAAAAAATGACAGTAAAATAGCAATGAAATACTCATTCATGATAAAGGTGCTCCTCTCATTTGATGGGTTACTTATTGGGTTCTCCTTAGAAACTCTTTTGAGAAAATGAAGATCAAGAAATGTATTTATTTGAAATCCCAGTTTTATTTCTAGAGCATTGTTCAACAAAGGATATCAATATTTTTGTTAATACCAAAATAAGTAGTGATTTATTATGAACTATAATTATTAGTGAATATAACCTTGTACAAGCTGAATTGTGTCCCCTTAAAATTTATATTTCAAAACCTTGGTCCCCAGTATCTCAGAATGTGACTGTATTCAGAATTAAGGCTTTTAAAATGGTAATTGAGGTAAAAATATGGCCATATAGTGTGGACTATGCAGTAATCTAATAGGACTAGTGTCATTATATGAAGAGAAGATTAAAACACAGACAGACAGACAGGAAAGACCATATGAAGATGCAGGAAGAAGCTAAGGAACTTAAGAGGCTTCCGAAGAAATCATCTCGGCTGACACCTCAATCGAAGACATCTGCTTTCAAATGAATTCTATCTGGAAAGACTTCCTGACTCAGAATCGAAGGTGGCAGTCTAATCACACATTGTTTCTAGGCCTTAAGATTTAAATCTACACAATTTACTAAGTCTATAATCTTCAGGTAATTTCAATAGATATCTGTTTTTCTGATCTGCTAAATTTCAATACTTTTATAACAGAGTTGTCTATCCTTCCAAGTCAAGTTTACTAGGACTAAGTATCCTTGGCTGAAACTGCTGAATGCTGGGAAGATTCTTTATACACACATACACAGGGATATATTTACAAAATGTATGTAAAATATGTACATACTTAAGTTTGATTACATATACATATCATTTTTGCATCAAGTTATAGTCGCAATTATGATCAAGGTATAATTAAACCAAGTTAATTAATTAGCATATGTTTTAAGATTTATATTTTAGTTGATAATACTAAATTTAGATTAAGAATCCATTTTTATATTTTTCTTATATTCACACAAAAATATTCAAAACCTAAAAATGATTAATGGCTTTTAATACATGATCCATAGCAATATTTTATAAAAAGGCTTAAAAGTGTCAGTGTCATTCAAACTAAATTTTTTTCCATAAGAGCCCAACCATAATATATTTTATGTTTCATAACCTAGGATTTCATAATCTATATACATTGCAGTAGTTTCTATTGTTCCTCTGTCTAAATCAACAATTAGTTATGAACTCTCAGGCCTAAGTCCTGGGAGCTAAATTAAACACAAGAGTTGTATGCTAACAATCTGTGTCTCTCTATGCTTTATTTATTTGAATACTAGAGGCCCAGTGCATGAAATTCAGGCGCTCAAGAGGGGTCTCTCAGCCTGGCCTGTGCCCTCTCTCAGTCCAGGAGCCTTTGGGGAATGTCCAGCTTAGAGATGCTGCAGAGGTGGGAGAGGCTCCCACCACTGCCAATAAGCTTGCTAGATGTGAGCCTGGCTTCTCTAAGTGGTGCTCCTCTCCATCCTCCCACCCCCCTCGGGTTGAGCATCTGCCCCCTAGTGGCCAATGCACGACATAGGGATGAGTTTTTCCTCCGATCTATTTGCCTATTAGCCTTTTATTATATAGGATATGCTGAATATGTAAATAACATGGTTACAAGTTTTCTCATTTAAGAAATTAGTGACTAAAACTACTTTTCCTTTTATTTTGTAGTCAAGTTTTGATTATTTTCTAAGTTCTTCACACCCTCTTTAGTTGTGTTAGTTGACTCATGAAAAATCTCCTTAAAATGCCTGATACATATGAGTGCTCAAGAAATGTTAATTACCCAACTAACCTCCTTAAATCCCATCTCAACTTATCTTAGCATTTCCCCAGATTTGCTCATTTTAATTCTTTTCCTGTTTAATAATGTGACAAAAATCCATAGGGATCATTCTTTACTTTCCTCTAAGATTTTCAAAAAATCCTTTTATCCTTTTAAGTTATCTGCAGAGAAAAAAAATAATTTACCAATATTAGTAACTCAGATGAAGAACCTCAGGCCTAGCTTCAGGAACCACAGCCAGCAGCCGAGGGGACCTAGAACAAATAATAACAAAAATGCTAGAGCACAACATGACAACATCTCTGACTTGAAAGGTCACTGAAGTTTTCTTCCTTAGAAGTGTGAAGGGGAGTGATATTTATGCTATTTGTCAAGAAAGACAGGGAGGTAAAAAGACATAGCAGGAACACGCAGAGAGAACAGGTTGCAATCCAGACTGTGCAAGCAGGGTTCAGATGGAGTCCAGGCCACATGTCAGGAAGAGGTGGGACAAGGCTGGAGAGGCAGGCTCATGCTATGTCAGGGAGATCTGACCTGATCCTGTAAGCAGCATATAAACATTAAAGGATTTTGGGGGTACAAGTAGCATAATATGATTTGACTTTTAGAACCCTTACTGTAGCTGCAGCATTAATATGGTGCTTTCAGTCAATAAGGCCCCTCCAAAAAGAGACTGAAAGCACTTTAAGAACTATGTAACTTGGACTGAGTCATGTGACAGCTAACACTAATGCAGTGTGTCAATTACTGCTCTTCACTTTGGGCAAAGAAAAGATGAGTGTACTACTGAAAACTACCCTTTCCCCATCATAAATGAAAAGATTACATGAAGAACAATTACTATGTAAGACTAATGCAATTTATTCCCATGATGTCATCTATCTGGGCTTCAGTACCAATTGATTCTGCCCCAGATGGAGATTAGAGTAGCAAAGCTAGACTGATAAGATCTAGAACACTACTGAAGGAAAGAACATGGGATAGAGGAAAGATTGATTACTTCTCCTGTTTGGGGACAGAGGGCGGAGGTGGGTGATCTGTAGATAGTGACTACGTTTAATATATTTGCCCATAAATACTTGAGTGGTTACTTATTTTTCCATATAACAAAAACTTGTTGTACTTGGAAACAATAAAAACCCTTATACTTTTAGTGCATATAATATAGACAAAAATGTGATCTTAACAAGTGTGAAAATATATAGGAAGAGAAATAAAGCAAGTGCCATAAATACAGGATCGGTATATCAAAAGAGTTCAATGCATTCCTGGGGCCCTGAGAACCTCAGATAAGAAAGCACATTAATGAATGAAGTCATGCTGGTAGTTAAGCATGCATGTGTTTCTCTGCAAATTGAAAGAAAAGTATGTAAAAAAATTTAAATAATTCCCTTTAAATTAGCATTTCTGTCCTACTTAGAGCAATAAATCCATTCTAACACTGTATTTAAAAAAATAAATTGTTATAAACTCTTATACTTACTAACTCATTTTATCCTCATAGTAACACTACAATGGGAAAGGGAAAACTTAAAGCAAATTAAAATGAGAAGTAGATTCTGCACATCATTAATACCACTTTCAAGTGCTTTGTGGGAGAAAGCCATTGCATTAGCCAGATCAGAAGTTTTATGAAGTATGATCAAAACTGGTTTGATGTAATGCAGACTAACATGTCAAACATATCAGACATATTATTTAGCAGTGACCTGCTAAGAATGGTTTTGAACCAAATCATTATTTGAAAAGAAAATTGGAGGAGACTGTTTCCAACCAAATAGTCTTTATTCTCTGGAGACCTTTCACACGTCAACAACCTGACAGATGGTGGACAATGTCTCCTAGCAAGACTGACCTAAAATGTTAAGCAAGATTCACAACATTATTCTCCTTCGCAGATACTTCTCGGCTATGCCTTGTAATTTGGAAAACAATGACTCCAAGGAGAAGTGTGGTCTTTGAGTCAGTATTTTCTAAATGTTAAGATCTGTTGAAGGTTGCTGGTTCTTTTCAATAAAATGAATGCTCAGGGCTCAACATTGTCCTGCATTGTGAATTCCTAAGGAATGAAATGATCTTCAATCGTCTTCTCTTGAGAACTTGAAAGGACTGCTGTTGTTTGAAGTAGCCAAAACACTCTGGGAAATAGTACGTGGCCATCATTCTTTCCTTCTCATATCTCTGTGGTGGAAGATCCAGTGACCTGTATTTTTATTCCCATTGTTTTTCTTCACTATTTATGGGCAGCAACTGTCTTAAGAAGACAGAAAATGTAAAACTTTCCACTTCTTGTCTTTGTTCTATATGTGAGCTATTCAGTGAAAGATTAACCTATTAACTAAATTTTAATAATTTTATTCAAGGCAGTGCGTAAATGTTGCTGAGGTAGAGATGAAAAGAGTTGGAGGAGAGAGAGAGGAGGTGACGATGTGTCTGTTCCTTTCAGTTTGGGGAACTAGGTTACCCTGATGTCATTAAGAGACAGAGAAAATCTACGGGAGGAGGAAAAGCCAGTTTGGGGTGGCACAGTGTGGAGAGATAGCAAGATAATGACTACAGCTTTGAGCATGTCGACTGGAGGTACATACTGTGCTGGCTATGACATGGGCTCTGGAACCTGCTTTCACTGAGCTCTTGCCTCCCCCGTGTTCTATTTGTGTGCTGTCCAAAAAGTGATTAAGCATCTCTGTGTTTCAGGTGTATACCCCTTATGAAATGGAGGTAGTAATTAGCCCTGCCACGGTTATTGACAGGAATAAGTGAGTCAATTCCCTTAGAGTACTGAAGAAGTAGACTGGCACAGACCAAGCACTCAACGAGTGGGCACGGGCAATTGTTTATATATCTGGATTTGGTAGTAAAGGGAAAGTCCCAATGGTAACTAGAAGCAAAACAGCAGCCATTGCAGGCTGTCACACTGCTCCAGGAGAAGCCTCCCTTATGATAAGATCGTGCTTCAAATGTTACTTTCAGTAGTTATTACATTTTAATAATTTTTGTATCTTAAGTGTTTGTTTTTTAATCAGACTAGGTAGCTAGGTCACCTAAAACATTCCAAAGAAAAAATAAAGATGGCTCCAAACTCCTTGAAGAGAATCAAAAGAAAAGCGTGTGGTTCCATCCTGCAGAGTAGCAAGCAGAGCCTTCAATGGGAAAGGCAGTTTGCTCCTCTGCACCCACCATTGGTGACAGCACGGATGGACCTAACAGCATTATGCTAAGTAAAATAAGACAAAGGAAGACAAATGCCACATGGTTCATTTACATGTGAAATCCAAAGAACAACAGTAATGATAAAACAAAACAGAAACAGACATATATACGGAGAAGAACATACTGATAGTTACCAAGGAGGAGGCTGTGGTAGGGTGGGAGCGAGGACTGGGTGAGAAAGGTGAAGGGATTAAGATGTATGAATTGGTCATTACAAAATAGTCACAAGGGTGTAAAATACAACATGTGTTCTCTATAGTATCCTTATGTTTGTATTTTCAAAATAAGTTTATAGAATAAAGTTAACAGTCAGGCTAAAACAATGAGACATCAAAGATGTTAGTAAAGGGGAGACAAATTGGAAAAATAGTTGGAGCTTATATTCACCTAGAGGCCTGGTGCACGAAATTTGTGCGTGGGGAAGGGTTTCCCTCAGCCCAGCCTATACTCTTTCCAATCTGGGACATCCCTCTCACAATCCAGGACTGTTGGCTTCCAACTGCTCACCTGCCTGCCTGCCTGCCTGTCTGCCGGAATTGCCCCTAACTACTTCTGCCTGCCAGCCTGATCACCTCCTAAACACTCCCCTGCTAGCCTGATTAATGCCTAACTGCTCCCTTGTCAGTCTGATTGCCCTTAACTGCCCTCCCCTGCAGGCCTGGTCCCTCCTAACTGCCCTCCCCTGCTGGCCATGTTGTGGTAGCCTCTTGTGTTCATATGGGGGCAGCCATCTTTGACCTCATGGGGACAGCCATCTTGTGAGTTAAAATTGTGGTCAATTTGCATATTACTCTTTTATTAGATGGGATGACTCACCTTTCTTACAGTGTTAAGATTTCATTCTGATTAAGAGCCCAAACCCCTCCTATATGCATGGTGATTTCTATGAACTTGGAGCCAGAAAACTAAGACTCTGAAAAGAGAAGACATATAATTTAAAAAATAAAATTGCATTGGTTCCCCATATATTTTACTTAACTTCAGCTCAAAGGTCTCACACATTTTTTTGCCTACCATTCATAACTATATATCCTCTCACCATTTCATCAATATTGGTTTTCAAAATGTTTATTATCATATGAAATTTTGTTTACACACATAAGAATAATGATTTTAGTCTTTAAATTATACCACAGTTCATTTAAATCTATTAACATGAGGCAGTATAAATAAAAGAAATGTGACTAAATTCAAATTTTATTATCACAAAAAATGCAGTAGTATGCATATGTTGCATAAATATTGAAAAGCAACTCTTCAACTGAAAAATGTATCTAATAAAACTTTCCCTGCCTTATCCACGTTGATGTAGATAATAAGTATATTTATTTCAAGGTTTCCAAATGGTTGACATAGCATTTTCTAGTGCATATATTTCTCCACATATTTCTGAAATGATAACATCATATAAATGAGAAGTTGGGTGATGGCTGAGGAGTTCTGATCCACTGCCCTCATTTTATACATGAGGCAATAAAAGTCCCAAGAGAAGCCACCAGTTAGTGTCACCCATTATTGGTTATTGTGGGACATTGAAGACCTATGCCCTGGCTTCCTAACTTGTGGTCCATGGTTCTTTTCTCCTTGCTGCTGACACATACATCTCATGTAAATAAAAGAGTTCAGGTCCCTAGGATATCATGTATTGTAGTATTTCCACTTCAACACAACTTTCATAACAATTTGAGATAAGTTCCTGAATTTCATTATATCTTTATTTCTCCATCTGAAAAAGGGGGTAAATGTCTTCTGCATAAAAACAGTGAAATATATAATAAGATCTATAGATGGCCAGATGTATATATTTGATAGAAAATATTCAGAAAAATTCCCAGGCATTGTGGATAATTAGATTGTGGGTTTAAACCCAATAAACTGAATAATGCCTTCTGGCTTGGTGTTTATCAATAATGAAACTCTGGGCAAGTTTCTTGTTTGTTTCCTGTGTGCTTAAGATTGCCGAAATCGGTTTGGCTCAGTGGTAGAGCATCGGTCTGCGGACTGAAAGGTCCCGGGTTCGATTCCGGTGAGGGGCATGTACGTTGGTTGCGGGCACATCCCCAGTAGGGGGTGTGCAAGAGGCAGCTGGTCTCATCGATGTTTCTAGCTCTCTGTCTCTCTCACTTCCTCTTTGTAAAAATCAATAAAATATATATTAAAAAAAAAATTTTAAAAAGATGCCTGACACCTTATGAGTACTCCATAAAGATTTGTTGTAGGCTGATGAGAATTAGCTACTTTTAAATTTATTCATGTTTGGTTCTTAAAATCCCAAATAGCCATATATTCATTGAATAGTCCTTTTTAGTATTCATCTACAGAAAAGTCCTCATTAATGACTTGACTTTTTCAATAACACTAAAAAATATTACAAATTAGTGCATGGTGTAGTAATAGGTACTCTGGTGCTCAGAAAAAGATCCTGAGAATAAGTATTATTACCACCAGTCAAATTGCTTTCTGGTGACTTAACTGCCATTTGATTAAGTGCAATCTACTTGCTCTACAACCTAACCTTGAGAAAATCTTTCAAACTCTTGACAATAAATCTGTTTATAGAATTTTTAAATTCTACTTTCAAATTCTAATAATTCTCATAAATGTTGACTATATTTATTTTTTTTAATTTAAATCTTTATTGTTGAGTTTATTACTCAAAAGAGTTATCTCTCTTTTCTCCTTGGCACCTCTTCCACTTGTTTCCCACCTTGCCCAGGTCTTCACTACCCTATTTTTTTGTGTGTCCATAGGTAAATATATATGCATATATTTATATGTTATTTGGTTAGTCTCTTCTCATGCTCCCCCGACCTTCCCTCTGAAATTCATCAGCCTATTTCCTATTTCATGTCTCTAGTTCTATTTTATTCTTCAGTTTATTTTGTTCAATATATTCTTGTTCACTTTGATATGTAGATTCAATTATTGATAGCTATGTATTTATTGTCATTTTATTGTTCATATTTTTCTCTTCCTCCTTCTCCTCACCTTTCCTTCTCTCCCCCTCTTTATCCTTCCTTCCTCTTCTCCTTCCTCCTTCTTCATTTTCTTCCTCTTCTTAAAAAAATATCCTTCAAGATTTCATGTAATACTAGTTTGATGGTAATGAACTCCTTTAGCTTTTTCTTATCTGTGAAGCTCTTTATCTGATCTTCAATTCTAAATGATAGCTTAGCTGGGTAGAGTAATTGTGGTTGTAGGTCCTTGCTATTCATCACTTTGAATATTTCTTGCCACTCCCTTCTGTCCTACAAAGTTTCTGTTGTGAAATCAGCTAACAGTCTCATGGGTGCTCTCTTGTATGTAACTGCTTTTCTCTTGCTGCTTTTAAGATTCTCTCTTAGTCTTTAACTTTTGATATTTTAATTATGATGTGTCGTGGGTGAGCCTCTTTAGGTTCCTCTTATTTGGGATCCTTTGCACTTCCCCCTCCTGGACCAGATAGTGGAAGTTTTCTGTTATTATTTCTTCAAATGGGTTTTCAATATCTTGCTCTTCCTCTTCTTCCTCTGGAACCCCCGTGATGTGACTGTTGGTATGCTTGAAGTTGTCCCTAAGGCTCCTTACACTATTTTCATATTTTTTTTATTATTTTTTTTTTTTTTGCTCTTCTGATTGGATGATTTTTGCATATTCCAAATTGTTGATTTGCTTCTCACAATCCTCTATTGTTGCATCTCTGTAAATTATTCTTCATTTTAGTTATTGTGACCTTCATTTCTGACTGGTTCTTTTTTTGTTTTTGACATTCTCTAATTCCTTGATATTATTACTAAGATCCTTCAAATTCTCACTAAGTCCCTTGAAGCTCCCATTAAGATCCTTGAGCATTTTTATAAACATTGTTTTGAACTCTGTATCTAGTGGCTTGCTTGCTTTCATTTCATTTTGTTCTTTTTTCTGGAGATTTCTTTATTTGTGACATGATTCTTTGTTTCCACATTTTGGCTGCTTCTCTGTGTTTGTTTCTATGTATTAGGTAGAGCTGCTATGTCTCCTGGAATTTGTAGAGTGGCCTTGTGTTGTAAGTGTTCTTCTGTAGGATCCAGTAGTTTAGCCTCCCAAGTAATCTGAGCTAGGCTCTCTCTGTGTGCCCCTGTGTGGGCTTTGTTCACTGTCTTGTTGTGGGTGAGCCTTGATTGCTATTTGTGTCACTAGAAGAAGTTGGCCTATAGGCCAATAGGCTCTGAGGACTAGCAGCAACTACAATATTCATGAGTACCCCTATGGAGCAGGACTTGATTCAGTGGGGCTTTGGTGCTCACCCTGAGTCTGCCCCTTGAGTGTGTCACTCATGGATGTGTAGAGTTGTAATTTTACATGGTCTGAAGCTGTCCATAAGACACACTCGCTCTGCCCACCTCCCCCCCTTCCGAAAGTACAAAGTCAGCCACTGCCTGTGCCTTTCTTATTGTCACCTGTCAGGAGCTATAGAGTGATTTACATATGGCTGCTAGTTGTATCTGGCTTCAAAGTGCCCAGGTGAGGCTAAACTGTGAAACAAGGCAGGCTGCTGCTAGTGCTAGACCTGAGGCCTCTTATTGAGTGGAATGGAACATGCTGATGCCAGATGCTGCTTGATAAATTTTAGGAAAGTCTGAAGCCTGAGCCAGGACAGGCTATTCATATACAAAAGCTGCTGCAAACAGCTTAGATGGAGCTGAAAATTGGGTGGAGCAGGATCTCAGGGAATCACTAGGGTGGAGCAAATACTGTGAGCCAGGCTGATAAAAATTCAGATACAGCACCTGTCAGTCAGCTCTGCAATGGGGGAGGTCTCAGCATAGGAACTATAACCTTTGCCAGCACTTTTTAAAAAATATATATATTTTATTGATTTTTTTACAGAGAGGAAGGGAGAGAGATAGAGAGTTAGAAACATCGATGAGAGAGAGTCATCGATCAGCTGCCTCTTGCACACCCCCTACTGGGGATATGCCCGCAACCAAGGTACATGCCCTTGACTGGAATTGAACCCGAGACCCTTCAATCCCTAAGCCGAGGCTCTATCCATTGAGCCAAACCGATTTTGGCAGCCAACACTTTTTGTGTGTGTGTGGGAAAATGCAACCCCTAAGTTCTTGCACTAGTACCAGATAATTCAGTATGTCCCTGGAACCCTCCCCTTCCCCTCTTCCCCCCAGCCAGTGCCACAGTGCTGGAGCTCAGAGGGAGTGAATCTGAGTAAGTCCAGGTGCTGGCCCTTTAAGAGGAACTGCCTGGAACTCTAACAGCCTCTATGCCATTCAGTCACAATCCCCACTGGTTTTTACAGTCTGAAGTTAAGAATACTTCTCTTTCCAGCATTGGAACCCTGTCCTGAGGGTTCTGGTTTGGGGCTGGGATTCCTTGCTCCTCCTGGGAGGTCTCTGCAGCCTAGATGTCCCTCCTTATTACAAAAATGCTACATGTGGTTTTCAGACCATCCCATTCCGCACATCTACCCCTCCTACCAGTCTCAATGTGCTTTCTTCTTTACTTCTTTACTTGAAAAACTTTCATTCAGCCTGCTTTCAGGCAGTTCTGAATGATGGTTGTTCTGTATTTTAGTTTCTAATTTTGATGTGGTTGTGGGAGGTTGCGAGTACAAGCATTTACCTTCACCACCATCTTGGTTCTTCATTTATGTTTTAAATTATTTAAGATACACTATGGGCTGACAAAATCATTCTTTAAAAGGGTATATTTTATGCTATACCAAAAATACCTTTTTGTTTACATAAGTTATGACAATTCAACTTATATTTTAATATATATGTATATTTTTTAATATATTTTTATTGATTTTAGAGAGAAAGGGTGAGGGAGAGAAAGATAGAAACATCAATGGTGAAAGAGAATCATTGATTGGCTGCCTTCTGCAAGCCCCCAACTGGGGATCGAACCCACAACCCAGGCCTGTGCTCTTAACTGGAATCGAATCTGGAACCCTTCAGTCCACAATCTGATGCTCTATCCATTGATCCAAACCAATGAGGACATATCTTAATATATTTTAATTAGTACCAAAAGAATTTCTAAATGATGCCTACTCATATAATCATACAAAAAAAGAAACCTAATCTCACCACTTTTTTGTATATCTTCAAAACATCCCTTTGTGGAACTTTAAAAGAAAGTTAATTCTATAATTAGTACTTACTCTATTTAATAGCCAGGTAAATAAACATTTTTAGAAACTTAATAGAAATTCATTATCATAGATGACTTGAAGATCCTTATCCAGCCCCTCCCCTATGAAAATAATTAAGAAGGAGTATGGGACCTTTGGGAATATGCCATTAATAATGTCCCAGAAACATTTTTCCCCCAGAATAATACAAACAGAATGGGAATTTCAGAATCTCATTTTGTATAGGCATCATTAATCAGACTAAGGAACATAATGTATCTAGCAAAGCAATTTACTAAATAATTCAAGGTATAAAGAGCTAATTGTTGCCAAGTGCTTTTTATTCAATGGAGGATTTTGTACCATATCTCTTAGATCTTCAAGCCTGTTTTGCCTGGAGGATATTTTAAAAGGAGGGAGCAATAGTAATTGTTAATTTGTAACACTGTGCTGTTTAGTGAACATACTTCTGTGCTTTTTCTTCTAATCCTTCTGGGCTGGTGAGAGGGGACGAGGATGGGAGCAAATTGGTGTTAAATATAACTTCTTTGTGAGCACAAAATAGTTTTTATTTGTGCCAGTAGCACACTTATTAGTTATGCAAGAGTTAGTGGCATGAGTTATGATGAAAACATGGTCAAATTTATTGTTTCTTTTGTATGCTCTGTCTTGTTTTAGACTATGAGAAAAAAAAAATGTATTATAATTTAATGTAAAGTTAAGAGTGTAAACAATTTAAGTATATTTGAACCCTTAATAGCACGTATCAAAAAGTTGGTAAATATATACTTGTTATTTTGTGTATATTTTTTAAAAATTTAAATTCTTTATTGTTTAAAATATTACATAAGTCTCCTTTTTCTCCCATTGGCCTCTCCCCAGCTGCCCCATGCCCCTGTCTTGTGTCTATTGGTTATGCTCATATGCATGCATACAAGTCCTTTGGTGTTATTTTGGTTTTAAAATTGAGCTTTAAGTCATTAACAAATTAGGTTGAATAAATTATATATTAATTTAATATAGAGGCAGTCACAGAGTTTAAGGTGGAAGAATTAAGTACAAATTGGCAGTTATAAAACAGTCATGGAGATGTAAAATATAGCATCCTATATAATTCCAATATAATAAAAGCCTAATATGCTACATGTTCAGTTGTCCAGTTGGTCATTCAACCAATCAAATCATAACATGCTAATGACATGCTAAGGGTGTTCAACTGTTCACTATGTTGTGCACTGACCACCAGGGGGCAGACACTCCAACTGGTATGTTAGCTCGCTCCTGGGGTCCGGCGGATCAGGACTGAGTGAGATGGGCTGGACACACCCTGGAGTCCTCCCATGGTCCCTCCCCAGCCGGCCAACTTCCCACATCTCTCCCCGGCCCTGATCATGCATCGGTGGGGTTCCTTAGCCTGGCCTGCATCCTCTCACAATCTGAGACCCCTTGGAGATTTCGGAGAGTCGGTTTCGGCCTAATGTTGGAACAACTGGTTGCTATGACGTGCACTGACCACCAGGAAGCAGACACTAAATGTAGTATCTGTCCCCTAGTGGTCAGTGTACTTTCACAGGGGGAACGCTGTTCAACCAGAAGCAAGGCACATGACTGGCAAGCACAGTGGTACCTCCACAGCAGTGCTAAGGATGTCCGACTGATGGCTTAGGTCCACTCCCTGGGGCCTTAGCCATCAGTCAGACATCCCCCCGAGGGCAGACTGTGAGAGGGTGCAGGCGAGGCTGAGGGCCATCCCCCATCTCAAGTGCACAAATTTCATGCACCGAGCCTCTCGTAAGGAATATAGTCAATTAAATTGTAATAACTATGAATGGTGTCATGGGCAATCTTATAGAGAATCACTTAGTAAGCAGCACAAATGTTTAACCACTATGCTATATACCTGAAACTAACATAGTATGAAAAGGAAACAACAATTGAAAAACTTCTTAAAGAATTAAGTCATAAACCCATTTTCTTATTGGTCAACTTGGGCACATTTCTTAACCTCTTTAAAGCATAGCTATCTCAGTTTTTAAATACTATTACTAAAAATAATCACCTAATATAATTATTACTATTAAAAGATTAAATGACAACATTCTTTTAAGGCATTAGCACAATGTTTATTACAAAGTAAACATCTCAATAATTAACAACATCAGAGTTAACTTTATTATGTTATATTACTATTATTTTATTTTAAAGTTAAAGAGGAAGGATTATGCATTTTTCTTTTTTTCCTAAAAGTTCCTAATCCTTATCAGTGAAGCATTAACTTGTTGGTTAATTTGATTAATTGAACACAAGTTAATTTGATTTAACCATTAAAATACCTTTTGTATTGTTAATACCCCTCCCATCTGCAGTGGTATATCTTACACCACTGACTGCTGCAATAGCTATTTACTAATCCCATAGCTTCAGTGACAACCCAATCTCTACACAACTGCCAAATTTATCTGTGTAAAGAAGAATCTATGTCTATGCATGATTTTGTAGATTCATTTTGTCCTGGTCTTACCTGCTAAGTAAAACTATAAGTTCTAGTGGGGGGAGAAGGGGCATGCAAAGAAAAACCAAAGGATAACTCTCAAAAAGAAAAAAAGGAAGGCAAATTGGTTAGCAGCTCCACGACTAGAGAAACCACATCTTAACTACCCTTTACTCAACAGAAGAAATTGACCAGGAAAAAGCATTTCTTAAAACCAAAGCAAGCAACACAAAATGGTCCAGAGAGGGTCATTTTCTCTTGGCTCAAACAAGAGCCTGTTCACAATGTCAGATAAGCACAGCATCATTGGTAAGAATGATCAATCTGGAGTCATTATAGGAATGAATATCTGAGCAAGTGCTTTCATTCCCTGTGAGGTGAAGACTACTATTCCCATGGAGATGCACCAGGTCACCTGGGATATGGTCCTTGTAGGCCAGAAACTCCCTCCCTCCCCCCTCAAGGCACCAGGTGACCCAGCAAAAGGAAACCCCTTCTACTCCTCCAGACAGGACCAACCAGGACCAGTAAGAACCCCAGATGAACAAAGCTGGCCATAATCCTATATAATAAAAAGCTAATACACAAATAGAACAACCGAAAAGCCAACTGGCCACTATGATGTGCACTGACCACCAGGGGGCATGCACAGAACATGGTGGGCATCAGCCACAAGTGGCAGAGTGGGAAACATGGTGGGCATTGGCCATAGCAGGATGGTGGAGCAGGTTAACGGGGGTGCCAGACCAAGGTGGGGCACCATTTGCTGTCATTGAGCCTCTAGTGGTTACTGAAAATTCTTTGCTCCCATGTGCCACAGTCCCACCTGGCACTCACACCTGCTTCTGGTATCAGCCTCACTTGCACCTGCTGCTGGCACTGGCCCCAATAGCTCAGTGATCCACACCGTCAGCAGGTGTGAGTGGGGCCAGCCCCATCAGCATGTGGGAGCAGTGGCAGTAGGAAAGGGGCTGCTGGCAGACTGGGGTCTGGGGGCCAGGGTGGGAGGGGCCAGGCAGGGGTGCGGAGGATGGGCTGAGACCTGTCCCTATGCCTACAGCAGCCTCAGGACCCACAATTCCTTCCAAGGTGCACTAGGCCCCTAGTATCAAGATAAAAGCTCTGAAAATCAAATTATCTTTGGAGCCAACAGTCAGCATAAGTAGCATGGAACTGAGTGACTGCCAACTACAATAAGATGTTTCAATAAGACCTGTAATATCCTAATGTAATATCCAGAATGTCCAGGATACAATAAAAACAACAACTCATCACAGCAATACCCAGGAATACTGTGACTGGAATTAGAAAAGAAAAACAATAAAATGTTGCCAACACAAATAAATCAGATGTTGGGTATTATGTATATTTATACCATGGAATACCAGTCCCAAATAATTATATACCATATTTCTCCATGTGTAAGACTTTTCCAACCCAAAATTAAGAAATCAATATTTTAAACATTTTGCTGGTTTTCCTCTTAAGGCCTTCTTTTTTGGCATCTTAAGGAGTTGTTCTTCCTGTTTTCTCCACTGTCTTATCACACACTCTGGAGGTCTAAATTGTCTTTCTGCAGCTCTGTTTCCATGCTCTTTTGCATAGCTGATTGCATTCAGTTTGAATTTTGCAGAGTAAGACAATCGTTTCTGCTTACTGGTACTTATCTTTTTATTTTTGACATCTTTAGTGGCTCAGAATGCTCTAGCTGCATCTGTGCACTCTCCACCGCCAATTACAGCATCCGCTGATGTCAGTAACAATAAGGCTTGTGATTAGAGGAAGCCTGTTTGACAAGGTATGGGGGCAGCTATGCACCTTCTTGGCTCCATCCTTGGCTTACTTACTAACAGCTTATAATTTTGGAAAAATAATAGTGTCTTATACATGGAAAAGTATGGTACTATATAATTCTAGTTATAGAATATTTTCTAAATGACAAAATTTAAGAAACTGAAGACAAATTGTGGTCTCACAGGTCCAAACTGGAGTTGGGGGGGGGGGAGGGAGAGTGACAGGAGATATTGAGGTGTGAGAGGAAGATGACTGTGGTTATAAAAGGGCAACATAAGGGCCCCGGGCCAGTGTGGCTCAGTTGCTTGGGCATAGTCCATGTACTCAAAGGTTACTTGTTCAATTCCTGGAAGCAGCCAATGGATGTTTCCCTCTCACATAGGTGTTTTTCTCTCAATTTCTCCTTTTTTCCTCTAGCTCTCAAAAATAAAAATAAAAATATTTTTAAAAGGAGTAAAAAGAAAAAAAGGGGAAACTCAAGGGATCTTTGTGGTGTTCAGTCTCTTGACTGTGATGAATACATGAATGGCACAAGTCTGTAGAATTAGATAGACCTAAGTTCACATATATGGTATATACACATATGAGTGCAAGTCAATATGCTATCACTGAAGATACACTGTAAAGTGTACATAAGATTTTATATATATTATTTCTCCTCACAACTGTATATAAATCCAAAATTGTATCAAGATAAAATGTTACTTTTAAAAATAATGCACACTGCAATTAAAAGCATAGTAAAAATATGGATTATATGAAAATACAAGTAACCGAAACCGGTTTGGCTCAGTGGATAGAGCATCGGCCTGCAGACTGAAAGGTCCCAGGTTCAATTCTGGTCAAGGGCATGTACCTTGGTTGTGGACACATCCTCAGTAGGGGGTGTGCAAGAGGCAGCTGATCGATGATTCTCTCTCATCGATGTTTCTAACTCCCTACCCCTCTTTCTCTCTCTTCCTATCTGTAAAAAATCAATAAAATAGAGTAAAAATACAAGGAAACAACTATTGCTTAAGAACTGAAATTCTACATACTATTCTTTTTACTTTAAATCTCTCTATTGCATTTTCATGATGACATCATAATGGATTAAATTTTATGGTAGCTAAAAGAAAAGAGAGATTACCCCCTGAAAAGTATAGCTCTTAAATTGTCCATATGTTTATTTACAGGGAATAAGTAACATGTGAAATATAGTCAATTTTATGGTAAAATATATTTCAATTGAGAGAGAGAGAAATGTCACATCACACCCACCTCAAAACTATTTTTAGTGAGTCTCTGACATGCTCAGCACTCCTCTTTGTTACACATAATAACACACTTAGAAAATTGCATTGATGCCACATGAGAGTGTGTGGGGAGTTACAGCCTGAGGAGACAGCCATCATCCTTCAGAGACCCCAATTCTCACCCCACCACCTCAAGACTAAAAGGATTCATATCTGTACACATATAATTTTGCACAGCTTTTTGGGAAATTCCGATCCAGGCTGAAATTCAGATCATTATTTTTTTCCTGGATAAGAAGCTTTCTGGGACCTGGGATCTACCTACAAGTCCAACTTCACCACCTTCACTTCATGCCTCACACTGAGAGCTTCAATAACAAGAATTTCTTATAGTTCTCTGAACACACCAGGCCTGTTGAGTGCTCGGTATTTCTGTTCTTACCATTTCCTCTGCTTGGAAGGCTCCCCTAGTCCATCTAACTCACACCTTTTATCCCACTGCTACTGGGGCGATTAGAAACTTGGAAGACTAAAGCTCTTCTTAAAGTCTATGCTTAAATACAGTTTTATCTGTCACATTCAAGTGTTTCATACAAACATAAAATATAAGTTATTTTACCTTTTTTTATTTATTACTTGACAATATTCTATAGAACTGTAACATCCTTAAAGGCTAGAAATGCATTAAATATATATATATTATTGATTTCAGAGAGGAGGGGAGAGGGAGAGAGAGATAGAAACATCAATGATGAGAAAGAATCATTGATGGACTGCTTTCTGTACAACCCCTACTGGGGATTAAGCCCACAACCTGGGCATGTGCTCTGACTGGGAATTGAACCTCCTGGTTCATAGGTTGATGCTCAACCACTGAATCACACTGGCTGGGTGCAACAAATGCATTTTTAAAATAGTGGGGTTTTTTTCAGGGCTAGAATAGGTGATCAATACATATTGCTCAATAAAGTTATAACCAACACTTGGATGATATTAACAAAGTGGTATGTATCTACCAGAGAAGAATAACATCCTTATTAATTTTTTGTAATATATAGACCTCTTCATTACTGAATGACGGTTATGAACTCTCAAGAAAACAAAAACCCTACTTGTAAACATTTGTACACAATTGCCATTTTCTTAGATTCCCTCATAAATATCAGGCCCATTAGGCCTATAGTACACCCACCATCCAGGGCTGTGAATTATACCAAAAGATTTCCGAAAATGGAAACTAATTTTCATTCTAATGGAAAACTCTTACTAGGCTTTGATATTTATAGATAATCTTACCATACACTATACTATATAAAATGTAATAAATAAAAATTAATTCTGTTATATACTAGTTAGATTCTTTTAAGTGCCAATAAATCTTTATTTTTTTTAATGTGCCTCAGGCATGAAACAGCTCTGGCCACCAAGACAGACATCAAGCTAGGATAAGGTGACCAGATTTTATCATTGGTAAAGCGGGGCATCATTGATGGGGCTGGAGGAGGGAGGGAGGTTCTTGATTAAAAATTTGGTCTATATGGAGCAACAAAAATTTTCATAAAACGCAAAAATAGTATTGTAATATATATTTTAAATTTCAACATAAGTACAATTTATCAATATAATAAATTAAAAAATTATGTATAGTATTATTTTATTCTTTGGCATATTTCTCATTTGAGTGAATTTTTTTTTAGTAGATTGCTGTCGTTGTTTAAAAGGTCATGAAATTTTTCACAAGAATTTGTTAAATTATATTTCACACATAAAATGGCTTTCAAAGTCTCAACACTTAATTGTAACATAAGTCGTAAGTGTCACTTTCAAGGCTGGCGCTAGACTTTTTGCCACCACTATAAAACATAAATAATATGAGTACTGTCTGCTAAATTTAAGAAAATTTATGTATTTATGAAATAAATAAATAAATAAATTACTTACCTAAATTATCTGAATAGCTGATTTGTAATGATAGCATTTGTTTAACTAGGTTACTAGCATGCAGTACAATGTGTATCATCTGAGAGACAGTTACAAAATGTTTTCGTCATTGCAAACTTTGATAAGCAGTTCTTGATAATAAGTTCTCAACAATTATTTGTTATTATTAAAGTTTAAAATTATAAAATTAACAAAAATAATATAAAACTCATATCATGGTTAAATAGCCACATGGCTGCCGAAAACCATATATTGCCTTCCTGTTCTCCCGCCGTTCCCTAGCTTGTCATGCATTCTTTCCAAAAATCAGGACTTTTATAAAACTCCACGGGACACAGAACAAATCATTAAAAATCGGGACTGTCCTGCCCAAAGCAGGACGTCTGGTCACCTTAAGCTAGGATGAACTAAGACTGTATATCTGCTTTGCCCCTGATAGATATAAGAACAACACCACGGATCAGGTGTCTCCTTGCCCAGTGCTAGGGGGTTAGTTAGATTATTTTTATGCCTACTGTGTGAAGATAAAATTTACAAAACTTGTGTCTTTGTGTTTAGATAAAAGGAGTTCCTCATAAATTAGAGATATTTTATTCTCTGAAATAAACCAATATGACATATTTTAAATGTTCAAACTATCCAAGCATACTGTCAAGGTATTTCTTGCCTCTTTAACTAATTTAACTCATTTTTGATGTCCAGAATATTTTGTTTTAAAGGTGCTGAAAATTTAGTAAACAGGTATTATTCATTTTAAGTCTGTCATGAGCTAAATATAAAAGATATTAGGAATTTCTAGAAGATATTACAAAAGTAATTTGAACATCATTCAAATTTATTTCTCCTTGGACTATATCAAAGGCTCAGTGGTAATCACCATATTCTCTTAATATTTATGAGATAAATTTGAATAAATTCTAATTCTATAACAATAATATAGTTTAGGTAACATTTTATTTTTCTTCTTTATTTTCTCATTAGATTTTTTATTAATAGGCTTAATTTTTTTAGAACAGTTTTAGGTTTACAGAAAAATCAGTGGAAAGTAGGGTGCTCATATCCCTTCATACATAGTATCCCTATTATTAACATTTTGCATTAATGTGGTACATTTGTTACAATTAATGAGCCAGTATGGACATATTATTATAATCAATGTTCATAGTTTGTATTATAGAGATTACTCTTTGTGTTGTATAGTCTGTGGGCTTGGGCAAATATATAATATATCCATCATTACGGCATCATACAGGATAGTTTCACTGACCTAAAAATTCTCTCTATGCATCACCTATTCATCCTTTTTTCCTCCCCCAAACTCCTAGCAACCACTGATCTTTATACTGTCTCCCTAGTTTTGTCTTTCCAGAATGTTGTGCAATTGGAATCAAACAGTATAAAATTTTATTTTTCAGATTGGCTTCTTTCACTTAGCAATATGCCTTTACTTTTTTGCGCTGTCTTTGGGTGGCTTGATGGCTCATTTTTCAAAATTGCTAAATAATTCATGGTATGAACACATCACAGCTTGTTCACCTGTTCACCTATTGAAGGGCATTTTGGTTACCTCCTTGTCTTAACAATTATGAATAAAACTGCTATAAACATTCATATGCAGATTTTTGTAGACATACATTTTCTTTCTAATCATTTGTAAATGCCAAGAAATATGATGATAACATTATGTTCGCCTTTGTAAAACACTGCCAAACTGTCTTTCAAAGTGGCCGCACCATTTTGCATTCCCACCAGCAATGAATGAAAGATTCTGTCACCCCACATCACCAGAACTTGATGTTGTCAGTGTTCTGAATTTTAGTCAATCTGCTAGATGGCTAGTGGTTCCTCCTTGTATTCTTCATTTGCATTTTAGACATATGATAGGCAGTAACTTTTCATGTGTCTTTGCCATCTGCATATCTTCTTGGTGAAGTATCTGTTCGATGCTTTGCCCATTTTTTTTTTTTTGAGTTTTTGTTTTCTTATTGTTGCATTTAAGGAGTTCCTTGTATATTTTGGATAACAGTCCTTATCAGATGTGTCTTTGCAACATGTTCTCCAAGTCTTTGGCTTGTCTTCTCATTCTCATATCTGTGCTTCTTATATAGCATTTAAAATTTTATTTTATTTTTCCATCACCTTTTATGCCCTTTCCACCTCCACCTACTCCCCTCCACTCCTGCAATCACCACACTGTTGTCCAAGTCCATGAGTTCCCTCTCCTTTGTTTGTTTGTTTGTTTGTTTGTTTAGTCCCTCCACCTACTCCACCCCTAACATCCACCCTCACACCAGAGCTGTCTGCCTGCTCCGTACCTATGAGTCTGTCCCTACTTTGCTTGGTAGTTCAGTTTCTTCATTAAATTCCACATATTAGTGAAATCATACGGTAGTTGTCTTTCTCTGGTTTATTTCACTTAGCATAATGTGTTCTAGGTGAAATGGAATTTTTGGACTGGAACCCGCATTCTTTATCCATTGAAGTCAAAGAATGAATCCACAGACAGAGAATAGTATAGCAAAGGTGGGAATTTATTAAAGAACAATTACTGACGCCCATGTAGGCAGGGGTAAGAGTCCCACGGAGTTCCTTTTCCCTGGGGAGGGGGAGGGGGAAAGGTTCCCACTGAGTTCCTTCTCCCTATGGCTTATAAAGGCTGCAGATCCTGGTGCCTTGCTATCCCCTCTGATGGGTCACTAACCCCTTAGACTGGTTACTATAGTAACTCCTGAGCTCAAAGGTCCTACCTCACATGGGACATATGAGGTTTCCCCCCTCCTTCCTTATTGTTTTCCTATTCCCTCTGGGCTTTCTTCCTCTCCTTCTAGATGAAGGGCTTTCTTCTCTTTATTTTGTAAATATAGACCTTTTGCTGTTCCCAGCTCCCTCATTCTATGGAAATGTATATGTTGCAGCTTTTCAGCTCCCCTATTTTATGGAAATGTACCTCCTGCTGCTCTGCAGCCCTGTGCTTTTTCCATGGCCCTCCTTATTTCTAAAATTTCCCAAAACCTGTTTATTTCACCCCCCAAAATTCCTGTTTCACAGGTCTATCTATGCTATCACAAAGGGTAAAATTGTCATCCTTTTTATAACAAAGTAGTATTTCATTGTGTAAACATACCATGGCATTTTTATCCATTCATCTACTGATGGGCACTGAGACTGTTTCCAGATCTTGGCTTTTATAAAATAATGCTGCAGTGAGCATAGGGGTACACTATTCTTTTGAATTCGTGTTTCTGGTTTCTTTGGATAAATTCCTAGAAGAAGAAACACTGGGTCATAAGGCAGTTCCATTTTTCAGTTTTTCAGATAACTCTATACTGCTTTCCACAGTGGCTGTACCAATCTGAATTCCCACAAATAGTGCATTAGGTTTCCTTTTTTCCATATCCTTGTCAACACAGGTTCTTTGTTGATTTGTTGATGATAATCATTTTGACAGGTGTAAACTGATATCTCATTGTGATTTTTAATTTGCATTTCTCTGATGATCAGTGACATTGAGCATTTTTTCATATGTCTATTGGCCATCTGTAAATCCTCTTTGGAGAAGTGTTTATTCAGTTCTTTTGCCCATTTTTTAATTGAGTTGTTTGTTTTGAGTTTCATAAGTTCTTTATAAATTTTGGATATTAACCCCTTATTTGATGTATTATTGGTGAATATGTTCTCCCATTCAGTTGTTTGCCTTTTCATTTTGTTGATGTTTCCTTTTTTGTGCAAAAACTCTTTTTTAAAATATATTTTATTGATTTTTTTACAGAGAGGAAGAGAGAGGGATAGAGAGCTAGAAACATCGATGAGAGAGAATCATCGATCAGCTGCCTCTTGCACACCCCCTACTGGGGATGTGCCCACAACCAAGGTACATGCCCTTGATCAAAATCAAACCTGGGACCTTTCAATCCACAGGCCGACGCTCTATCCACTAAGCCAAACCGGTTTCAGCAATGTGCAAAATCTCTTTAGTTTGATGTAGTCCCATTTGTTTATTTTTTTCTTTTGTTTCCCTTACCTAAGGAGATATATCGGAAAAAAAAAAAAAATATTGATATAAGAAATGTCTGATATTTTATTGCCTATCTTTTCTTCTAGGATGTTTATAGTTTCTAGTCTATCATTTAAGTCTTTAATCCATTTTGAGTTTATTCTTATAGGCTGTGTATGAAGTTGGTCTATTTTCATTTTTTGCAGGTATCTGTCCAATTTTCCCAACACAATTTATTGAATATACTATCTTTAGTTCATTGTATATTTTTTCCTCCTTTGTCAAATATTAATTGACTGAGAAGGTGTGGATTTATTTCTGGGCTCTATTCTGTTCCATTGATCTATATGTCTGTTTTTATGCCAGTGCTGTTTTAATAAAGTGCAACTTACAATTTTTTCTTTCATGAATCATACTGTTGGTGTTGGGTCAAAAAGTCATTGCTGAATTCATGATTGCCCATGTACTATGTTATAACATTGTGATCTTAAGTTTTATAGTTTTGTATTTTACCTTCAGATTTATGATCCATTTTGTATTAATTTTTGTGGAAGGCAAAAAGTCTATGTTTAGATTCAGTTCCGCATGTGGATGCCCAGTTTTTCCAGTACCATTTATTGGAGGAAAGATATTATCTCCATTGAGTTACCTTTACTCCTTAGTCAAAGATCAGTGAACTATTTTAGTGTGGCTCTATTTCTGGGTACTCAATTATACTCCATGGATTTACTTGTCATTACTTAGTCAATACCATATTGTTTTGATTACTGTAGCTTTATATAGTAAGACTGGTAGTATCAGTATACTGATTTTGTTTTTCTCTCCTACTATCTTTCTGTATAAACTTTAAAATGTTTGTCAACATCCACAAAATAATTTGCTCTAATATTTATTAGATTTTGGTATATTTTTATCCCTTGTTTTATTTTACACTTTAAAATATCTTCATTTTTAAAGACATAGAAATACGAAGATACAGGATTAATGTTAACCTTTTAGAAGTTTAATTTTTGTGTTGAGACCACAGTTTGTCTTAAATATTAGTTAAGTAATCCACATAATAATTTATTTTTATTAATATAAGCCCAAAATAAAACTCTGGAGAGTTTTTGTACTCTGTACCTGTAAAATTATTTTACTCTTTAGGATTTGGCTTCAAATTTAATTTATTTTCATAGACACTAATCAATTTATATAAAAACATTAAACATTTTACTAACCAGGACAGAAAACCTCAGTTAGAAAATAAAGCAATCAGCATTCACATTATCACTTAAATAATTCAGGGCCCATTCACTGTGATGCCAATATAATTATGGGACAGTCTACTAAAATATTTATGGTGTTGAAAAAAATTGAGTGGTTAATAGACAGTATATCTATAAATTTTTGACATGATATCTATCTTTTAATATTAGTTATGGGAAATTTTACTCTGTGTGTATTTGTGTATGGGGATAAGTTTGTATCGATCTTAGATCAATTACTGCAAAAGTCATAATTACCCAAAAATATGTTTAATGCTATTTATTTAAAGCAATATTTGATACAGCAAAAATCCAATCTTAGTTCACTGTGATGTATAAGTCATTTAACTTGTTACTGAAAATCACTATTTTTAGGTCAAGATATTTGTGAAATTTACACTTCTTGTATTTTTTTAGGTTGACATATATACAAACATACACATGGACTGTAGGCTCAGAGACCTTTTCTTTTGTTACCTAATCTGATTCTTCTAACATCCGCATGCATAGGTGTTAAAGGCATTGTACCTGATTAGTCCTTGAAGGAATGAAAGAGCAAGACTTCTATATAACTTGATCAAGTTTAAACTAATTAGTCATCATCAGAATTGAATGCAAGAAATGTGGTTCTAAGTAGAATGTTTTTCCATGACACTATCTCTGCATATGAAAAAAACAATGATTCTCTTCAGGCTAAATTTAAAGGCAGAAATCTGCTTGCAATTTTTATTTATCCTTAAAACAGAGTGGTGCTAGAATATATCTGATACTTTATTTACTATGATTACTCTTAATTTATACATTGATATTTGAATATTTAAATTTGCTGTAAATAATATTAGGAACAATTTAATGCTCACCTTTTCTAGCTGGTAGGAACTCAGGAAGATGATATTACATATTGGTGATAACTAGATGGCCTTTTTGGAAGATACTTATTTATTCTAGCGACACTCTCCATAGATTTTCCACTGTTAGATGATTGGCTGGACATTCGTTTTCAAGTACAATGTTATATTGGAAGCCTCAGGGTAGATTCCACTGGGAAAAGATAAACACTGAAGCAACATTCTTTGATGTCATAGGAATCCTGTAATCATCTGAGTCAGTACCTTCAGTGACCAATTCCCACATTATTAGGAAATGGCATTACATATACAATACATAAAAGCTTCTGAAAAGTCTAACATGTTCAATCTTTTCTTATCTCTTTAGTATCAGAGACAACAATTTATAATGTGCCTGATTCAGAGTATTTTTTTCAAATCCCCCAATTTTTCATGAAATCAGCTGTTCTCTGGAATTGGTTCCTTGAAAGTCCCATCCCTTCCTCCCACCCCCACCCCCCCACCCTCCTGCCCCCGTGACCCTCCCAGCCCCCTGCCTGGTCTTTGGTCTTTTTTTAAGTACAATGTTATGTTATATCAGTCAGTACTCAACCTGTCTATCCCTATCCTGTACAGATTTTCTTCTGTATACTCTAATTCACTCAAGTTCTTCTAGGTCCTTTATTGTGACTCATATATAAAGGTTATTAAAATAGTTTTGATCATTTTAATAAATGCAGGAGGAATCCCCAGTAAACCTGAGCTTATGCAAAGAAGAGAGAAGAACAGACCTTTTCATCTTCTGAAAGGTCAGTGAGACAACAGTAATGGTGGGTTTTGATTAACCTTCCTGTTACAGAAGGAGCAGCAGGCCATGGGCAGCCTGTTTCTCATTCCCCACTGACCTTCCACGGAACCAGGCTCACCTCCCTCAAGCCCATTTTACCTGTCCTGTCAATCTCTGACCTAGATAATTCCAACCTTTGTGCCCCTGACCAGATTTAGAGCAAATGTAAAAATGGTCAAATTTCAGATGGGTCCTTCCCACTCCTGTGCAATTATTTTATAGATCACTTGGTAATTCTTCAGTGAAGACACAGTAGTGAGTGCCCAGATTTTTTTTCTTTCTCAAATTTTCTCCATTGCTCCTACATTTCAGCCTTCTATCTCAGCCACTGACCTTAAAGTCCACCTGGAGTGAGCTCCCATAATTCTCTTAGGACTAGCCCAGCTGACTTCTTTATCTACATCTATAATCATCTTTTCTCTCTGGACATAGGAAAAGTCCACTTCTTATCTAAAGCTACCTCACTTGCAGTGAAAGCTGATGTTATTCTTTTTTTACTTCTTCAATAACTTGTGTTGTTAGCATTCCTTCCATTTTCATTAGTAAAGTTATTTTTAGCATGCAGATAACTCCTTAGCTTAATGACAATAATGAAACCCCTTATTTAACATGGTTGCCCTGTCCAGATACTAATCTTATTTCAATATAAAATGTCTTACATGTCTAGACAGGAGAGCTTACTGGGCTTGGGTCAATGATCCAAAGATTGACAGATAAGTATAAGAACTTGATCCATCAGTGCTATTATCTCAAAAGCCTTAATATTTTCAAATATAAAAAGAACACCTTGCTCTCTATCTACCATTTTTATAAATCCTTTAGTTTGGGCCATGTTTGTCCAACTATTAGCTTGTAAATCATTTTAAAATATGAGTCAAAATTCTCTTCTTTTTCTTCTTTTTGGCCTGTGTTCTTCCCAACCTCTCTTGCTCATAATAGATGTTATATAAATGTTCTGTAATTCATTCATTAGTATCCAAATGCTTTATTTTATTTTATTTTATTTTATTTTATTTTATTTTATTTTATTTTATTTTTTTGCTTAACTGGAGAGTGTGCCTGCTGACAAAGAGGAAACTCCTCTCACTGGAGCAAGCCTGGATCCTATTCTAAATAAATAGTGTGGCTATCAAGTGATGAATTATTTTTTTTCTGGGGGGCAGAAAGGACTCCTGCTCGTCTATGCACAAGATGTAAAGCCAATCAATGTGACTGAACCATGATGTCACCTTGAACCACTAAAGCCACATATGCAGCTTAATTTATCAATAAGTAGACTTTGTTCATAAAAATGCTGCCCAATAAATATGATGGCATTGTTTTATTACCCTTTTGCTTATCACTCACTGATTAAGGCTGGAACACAGGATCAATCATAATCTATTAGCACCCAACGTACATCTGACAAAGACAAAAAAAAAAAAAAAATACACTAAAGAAGATGAAGAAATTAGATTGTTTTTGTACCAGCCCTGTGGGGATATTGTTGGATCAGTAAGTTAATTCTCTTTATCTTTAAACAACATGATCATATTCAGGTTCACAAAGAAGTACCATAAATAATAGATCCTCCAAAGTAGGAAACTTTTGTGAGCGAAAGAGACTAAAAACATTGACTAAAACTTTTTGGGGGGGAAATTGCCATGTGACTCAGAGTAGTACTGCTATGAAATGTAGTGAACCACATAGACAGTAAGAACATAGGAGTCTGTTGATACTTTTCTCATCTCTGGTTGAAACTTTAAAAGTAAAATACTCAAAACTCACATATAACAAGAGGTAGTAAATTATGATACTTACTAATCAGTTTATAGTGAACCTACTAGCTAAGTAACTTGAAATAGACTAGTTTCCTGGCCTACCAGGAGGGCTTGTACGTGTGGCTATTCATAATTATGGGGGATATATTCTTTGGTTCAACTAATATTTTTAAATGCCCACTTTATGTCAAACACTGAGCTCTATCCCATAGATAGAGTCAAATAAAACCAGATATGTGCCCTTGCAAATTTACAGTAGAGGAGAATATAAGATAGGTCATTCTGCAGTTTCAGAATTAAGCACTAATTTATAAACATACATTAAAAATTCTTTTGTTTCAGATGATCCATGTCGTCATTTCCTTCCATTAGTGCAGAAAATTAATCAGAGAGATTGAGGAAGAAAACATTAGGCATAAAGCTAAAAATTATTAAATATAACTTAAGTCATTAAAATATTAATTTATCAATGTGTTTATCACTTACAACATCTGTCACGAAATCCAAAGTCATGTGCTGTAAACAGTGAAATTACCTCACCTGTCAGTCAAAGGCACTCAACTCAATGAGAAAATTTGCCAACGATCTCCCCATGTACATTAATTAATCAACCAGGCAATCAAAGGAAAGGTATTTGTGGAGTGTATGCAACGTAGGAACAACATTGAGACTCTCTTTTTTCATTAGCACCACTGGAGGTATTTGAATTTTCCAAATGGAAAATCACTGGAATATAACACTTTCTTGAAATATAAGCCATCATGAAACAAAAATAGCATAAGAGCTAGAACAGCCACACAGTTATTATAATCTCAATATCTTAAAACTAAAATGACAGTTCCATCAGCATTAAATTATTACCTTGTATGATCTACACTCAGCAGACTCTAAATCACCAATTAAATATTTCATATGTTGCAGGTGTTTGCTGAAAGCCTTATAACCATTGATGCCTGATCCATCTTACCTTGAAACTTTAATCATGAAACAAAAGCTTAAGAAACTATGCCTGTCAGCTTAGTCATGTGATGTCATGATGTCACAAGCCTTTAGCTGAACCTTGGTACTTATGACTCATACTACTAATCCATAATGAATGATGCAGGCAAGGCTATTTCTGAGTCATTTAGTCAAAAGGTATTTTCTTGCTAAATGTTCCTGACAAATATACATGTCATATGTATTATACATAGTTCACATTAATAAGGTTCACTGTTTTAAAATTTATGTTTCTAATAGGAATCTTATATTAACTAAATTAATTGGGTTTGAGGGGCTGTAATTTTATTTTATATTTATTTTATTATTTGATTGTTAATCCTCACCTTAGGATATTATTTCTATTAATTTTTAGAAAAAAACAGAAGGGAGAAAAGGAGTGGAGAGAGAGAGGAAGAGAGAGAGAGAGAGAGAGAGAGAGAGAGAGAGAGAGAGAGAGAGAGAGAGAGAAACATCGGTGTGAGAGTGACACATCAATTGGTTTCCTCCTTCATACACCCTGACTGAGGCACCAGAGATCAAACCTGCAACCTAGGTATGTGCCCTGGACTGGGAATGGAACCCACGACCCTTCAGGTGTGCAAGCCGACACTCTAACCAATAAGCCACACCCATGAGGGCTATTTTTTCTTTTGAATGTATACAATAAATGAAAAATAATAAAATTTGTTACAGAAAATTTATACCCTTTATTTTTTAAAATATATTTTTATTTATTTCAGAAAGGAAGGGGGAGGGAGAGAGAAAAACATCAATGATGAGAAAGAATCATTGATTGGCTGCCTCCTGCACACCCCCAACTGGAGATTGAGACCACAACCCAGGCATGTGCCCTGACTGGGAATGGAACTTCGACCACCTGGTTCATAGGTCGACATTCAATCACTTAGGCACATCAGTCAGGCACATTTCTAAAATTGTAGATAAAATAAATGTCAACTTGACTTATAAGAAAATATAAAGCCCAAACTGGTTTGCCTCAGTGGAAAGAGCATTGGCATGTGGACTCTAGGGTCCTGGGTTCAATTCCGGTCAAGGGTACATGCCCGGGTTGCAAGCTTGATTCCCAGAAGGGAACATGCAGGAGGCAGCCAATCAATGATTCTCTCTCATCATTGATGTTTCTATTTCTCTCTTCCTCTCCTTTCCTCTCTGATACCAATAAAATAAATTTTAAAAAAAGAAAGTATACAGGTTCACTTGATATAGAATATTTCATTTGTATTTTCAACACATATGATTCTGAAATATGAGGTCAGTACGTCATTATAGGAACCTATGACAAATTGAACACTTGACAATGCTACTTCCTTCAAGCACTCCATTGATCTCATGTGCAGAGTTAAATCCTCTCTAAGTATAGGGTTCTTATCCTTATTTACCACCAGATTTATTCAAAGAAAACATTATGACTATGAAGATGACATTTAAGCTTTTCTAATACTGCTATTCTCCATGGTTTTTCTGAAGGACTAAAGAATAAGCTAGCAAAGTCTGTCTTTGATAGAATGAGGTTAAGATTATGGTACTGCCTCATAAATGTTCTAGAAAATTAGCTAATTACTTAACTTAAAATGCATACAATATTTCACATAAAAGAAGCTATGTCCTTAATGTAATTTAGAAGTCACGGGAAAAGTAATATAAACATATAATTATATACATACTATATATATGTGTATATACATACTATATATGTGTGTGTATACACACACACACACACACACACACACACACACACACACACACACTATAGGCCCCGTACATGAAATTAGTGCATTGGGGGTTGTCCCCTCAACCCAGCCTGCACCCTCTCCAATCTGGGACATCCTTCTCACAATCCTGGACCGCTGGCTCCTAATTGCTCACCTGCCTGCCTGCCTGCCTGGTCACCCCTAACTGACCCCTCTGCCAGCCTGATCGCCCATCATTGCCTCTGTGTGCCAGACTGATTTCCCCCAAATGTACCCCTCCACCAGCCTGGTCACCCCAAGCAGCCTTAAGTTCATTTGTTTGGTCTTCCCTCAATAACCCCCTTGATGACCTTGTTGCCCCTTATGGCTCCTCTGCTGGCCTGGTTGCCCCACACAGCCTGCTTGTTCAATCATTTGGTCATCCCTCACTAACCCCTCTGCCAGCCTGGTCGTAGGCAGCCATCTTGTGAGGGCATGAAGATCAATTTGCATGTCACCTCTTTATTATAAAGATATAATATTTATATATAATCATTAAGGTCAATGTCTTCTACTCTGTCTAAACAGATGAGAGGTTAGAAAATAAATATTCTATCTTACTATATACATTTTGCATAGTAGTAAGGTGGGAAAGTCCCAACACTGAAGCCAGCTCTTTCCTTGGTGCCTTTCTACTGCTTCTTTCACATCTTCAGTATTGCTGAGATGAGCTCTTTTCTTTCTCTGCTTACTATCTGAAGCCATGAGACTAAGTCACTGCAGTAGGACCTGTGGCAGCAGCTGAATATGTTGTTTGATTAGAAGAGGGTTGAAAAGTTCTGCTGCCAGAAATCCTTTCATGCCAGAAATGCTAGCATTCAGATCACCCTTAGGATCAAGCTCTCTTTCCAGCTATCTTATAATAAAATGTGTGCAAGTTTCTAAGGTAAGGATGAGGGGCCTGGAGAAATAACACTCATTAGTACACATTTTAACCACAACTTTGAACAAAGAGCAGAGCTCTGAGTAAATGTGACTGTAATTGGATGGGCTGATACATAGAGCACTATCTTGGAGGGCAAGACTGCTAGAGGCACTATAGAGGTTGTCAGAAGGGTTACATGGTGACACTCTATGGGACAGACTATGGTAAGGTGAAAGAGCCAAACCATCAGGAGAAGTTACTGTAAAGAGAATCCCTTAGTTAGTTGCCTAAGAATTATGACCAACTCACATTCCACAATATTTATATATAATTTATGTATAATTATTAATTCATACTTTCTAAAAGGTGTAGATCTCATCTGGATTCTTTCCCTTAAATAGAATGGATGTGATTAAATTGCAACAAAGAAAGGGAGACACCAGTTGAATAAGAATAGTTTTAAATTAACTTTGTGTAGCAAATATCACAGTGTCCCTAGGGTTACTTTAGGCTTTGAAAATGGTCTTGAGTTATAAAGAGCTAAACGCAATATAAAAAGACACTATAAAAGTATTAATATAAGGCTGATTTGATCTTGATTATTAGTTTACAAGTTAAACAAAGTATATAAAAATCTAGCAAAGTTAAGTAACAATAAAGCTCAGTGCATGATTCAGTCATAGGAATAAGAAGACTGGTAATTACAGAGTCAGGAAGATCAGGAAATCAATCCTAACTCTACTTCTTACTAGCTTTGCTGTATTGTGCAAGTTGCTTCGCCTCTTTGATTCTCTGTAAAACAGATTAAATAAGATCTACACATCAGTGTTAAAGATATATGTGAATTGCCTAGTAGAATGCTCAGTAAAATTGTACCTTTTATTAAATAACTAGTGGCCTGGTACATGAAATTCATGTACTGGGTGGAGTCCCTCTGCCAGGCCTGCCCCTCTTACAGTCCGGGAGCCTTCAGGGGATATCCTACTGGCCATCCTCTGTGGCTGTCTGGACTCCCTCTTCGGGACTCCCCATCACCTCATTGCTGTTGCCACTGCTGACCTCCATGACTGCTGGAACTCGGCCCCTCACTTCTTAGTGCTGGCCCTGCCCCCCGCCCACTGATGGGTGGGGGTGGGGGAGTGATTTGGTGCCAGGCCAGCTGGGGAAGAGGTTGTGGGAGGTTGAGACACAGCAGGCCACACCTCTGCAGAGGCATGGCACCAGGATGGGCCCATGCAGCTGCCTCTATGGCTGCCTCTGCAGAAGGGGTAGCACTGGGACCTGAACCACACAGCCCCCTCTCCTGCTGCCTCTGTGGAAGGGCCCATGGCAAGGCCTCTCCTGTGCAGCTGCCTCTCCCGCACCACCTCTGTTCCTGCTCCCACAACATGTCTAGGGTGTCTAGTGTAGTGTCACCAACCCAGGACAGCTCACTGGGCAATACACTCCTGTGTGGGTATTTAGCTGTAGTAGCATTGTATATTTGGAGTTCCCCAAGTGTTCCTGATCTATGGAGTTGGCCATGGTGACTGGGAGTCCTGGGTGTTGAGAACCAATCTGGGGGGAGACATGGTGTGGTGAAGGCTGGGGCTTATCCATGGTGATGGGCTGAAATGTGGAGGCTATGACTGGGGTCTGAGACTGGACAGGGGTCAGAGATCTCACCTGGCTACTGGGGATGTGGCCATCTGCTGGCCAGGGAGGTGAGTTCTGTGGTTCTCAGAGCATGTGCTCCTGGGGCTCATGGGTTGTTGTTTTTTTTTGGTTTTTTTTAGGTCCGTGCTCACAGGAGACAGGCCAGGAGATGTTGTGAGAGTTTTAGAAATTTTATTTTTGATACACACCAGTATATCCATTCCAGCAAGCAAGAGTAGGGAGGGCAGAATATTTATGTCTCTATGTATTGATAGGTCGGACGTAGTTGCAGGTGGTACATAGATGAGGGCCAGCTGGCCTGCCCTAAAGGGGGTCCCAGATTGGGGTGGGAGACCCAGCTCAGGTGTAGAGCCAGCCTGGGTGAGGGGCTTGGGGCAGTTTGCAGGCCAGCAAAGCTCCTGATTGGGGTGGGGCTCCCCATTAAGGGGTGGTGCCAGCCTGGGCTAGGGAACTAGGGAAGTTTTCAAACTCGCTACATCCCAATCACAGTGGGGGTCCCAGCTAGGGAATGGGGCTGGCATGGGTGAGGGCTTGAGTGTGGTTTGCAGGTTGGCCATGCCCCCATCAGGATAGGGGTCCCTGTTGGGGGTGGGGCTGACCTAAGCAAGGGGCTAGGTGTCCCGACCTGCGGGGCAACAACGGGGGCACGCAGGAACCACCTAAGAGAATGAACAAACAAGGAATGCGAAAGAATGGGAGCAAGACAAGGTTCTGATCAAGCTCCGATTTTTATTCTCTGAAATGGCTGTATTTATACAGCAGAAACAAAGGGGGGCAGGGTTGCCTATGCAGGGGGGTCTTTGGTATCTGGTAACACAGGATTGGCTAACTGCCAGGGGCGGTGTGACATTCCAAGGTGCAACATTCCAAGGCTGGGCTATCTAGCGGGAGGATCAGGAAGGGGAAGTGGCAGGAAGATGCTAAGCAGGAAGATGCTAAGCTGCAGGCTAATCTTTATCTTCTGGCCAAGCCCTCAGGGCACCGCATAACTTCTGCTAGAAGGAACTTAATTCTATTTCCTTAAGACTGAGTTGCTTGCCTCAACTCTGCTGGCTCCCAACAGCAAGGGATGGTTTGCAGACCAGCCAAGCCCCTGGCTTTATTAGGAAGGACATCCAGAAGTAGTCTGGTCTAATTAGCATATTATACTTTTATTAGTATAGATTAACGAAATAAGGAGAATCTGGCTCTGAGGATAAATGAGGTCCCAAAATAAAAAGAGAAATCTTTAATGTATTTATACTATAATATATAGCATAAATATTTTATACTTACTATAGCATATAGTATAGTATACTATAGTGTTTCTGCAGTTATCCTTCAAATAATTATTTAAACTTTAAATTTAAAGTAACAATTTATTTGGATAATGTTTCAGTCATTTTGATATAGGCCAGGCATTCCTCAGTTGATAACCAAGAAAAAAAGTGTTCTGGCTCATTGCATGTCCCAAGGCTATCTGAGTCTGTTTGTCAACCAGCTTTCAGGAATGCAAGATGTTTAAAATGTAAATCTTTCTGACCCCTGGGATGTGACAAGTTCTGTGTTCAATCAGGATGGGGTCAAACTAACAGTAAAAGGTCAGTTTTACCTTTTTGGGTTTTTGGTTTTTTTTCTGTGTTTAAGGTGGGAAAAAGAATACTCAGGAAGACCATGTTAGCAGATATTCAAGTAATTAACCATTTTCCAATCTTTATTGTAGAAAAGGATAAACTTATTCTTTGTAGTGTCACAAGGTAGAAATAGATCTGCGGGTAAAAGATATAGCAAGGCCAATTTTAGCTTTACATAGGAAATATTTTATAGACTTGGCTGAAAATAACTTAGCCTGATTCATGAAGATGAAAATATTCAAGCCAAATGGGGATGATCGGTTGTTTATGAGGCAAGAAGGAGCTATTGATTAACTCAGTGATCTTCATTCTTTTGCATGTTAGCATGACCTGAGGGTTCTTTTTTTAAACTACACTGACCTCAGAACCCTACCTCAAATCAATTTATCAGAACCTCTGGGGGTCAAGTCTATGGGCATTGATGTTTTTGTTAAGCAGCAGGGTTGTGAATCACTATATTAGCCAAGGTAAGTCTAGCAAATACCTTATGAGCAAATCTCCTCTCTATAACAGGAGGATGTCAGGAACAAGCACTGGTAGCATGGTCAGTCATGAGATGGTATGCAGAATGGAATGAGGGCAATCCAGTTTAAAGGCAAGTGAGACAAGGAAGGGGCTGCTTGAGTCCAGCTGCCAGATAATGGAGACTTCAACAATGAACATCAACTGCTTTCTAATCAGAAAAGGAAGTTTCATTAAGATAGCAATAATGTTAAAGAAAATGAATAAAATCTGAAATAGTTCTCCAGCCTCATCTTCAGTTCCTCCTGTGCCCCCACCCAAACCCCCAATGCATGCATATAATACTTGTATTTTAGCTACAATTCATACCTCAAGATTCTGAAAACATTTTAAATTAATGTCTGACCTACAAGATATTCAGCCATTTAGTAGGAAATGAATTTTCTATAATAACTTTGCTTCCTTGTGTTCAGGAGAAAGTCACACTTACATCCAAATCTTATTCAACCACTACATCCCCTGAAATTTTCCCTGAATTCCTTGTATTGCTTGTTTTCTCTACTCTGTTTTTTTACAATTTTGAACAGTGTCCATGAGCTATATATATATGACATTGCATTTTGGTTATTTTTATTTGTGGTTATCTTCCTAAATTTTCTGTTTTCTCCTCTGAGCAGCATATGGGAGAGAAATCAATGAAAAATCAGGTATTCTTTAGGGAATAATAAAATCATTGATAGAATCATAGATGCTAATTGAGGTAATTTTGAGTCTGAGGCAAGGTTTGGTGCTTATTTAAACACAGTATATCCTAGAAGTGTTTGAAAGTCATTTCTAAAGCTCATAAGAAAGGCCATGGACAGAGATCTAGAATTAGGACTCATGCACAGAGAGGAAATAAAATTCATTCATTTATTCCTTCAACTTTGTACAAAGCATGTTTTTATTGATTTCAAAGAGGAAGGGAGAGGGAAAGATAGAAACATCAATGATGGGAGAAAAAAAAACACATTGATTGCCTGCCTCCTACATGCCCCCTAATGGACATTGAGCCCAAAACCTGGACATTGTGTCCTGACCTGAACTGTGACCTCCTGGTTCATAAGTGGATGATCAATCACTGAGCAACACTGGTCTGGCTATTCCTTCAACTTTGATTATCTTCCATATGCAAAGCATTGTCTTTACATATGCTAAGTACTAAGGATATATTGGAAACAAATATGGCTGAATGATTCTGTTCTTTTGGAGATTATACACTAATGAGAGTGAATGGGACAGTGCAAATCAGTTCTCTGAGGCAGGGTATATATGAAGTAAACAGCAGGTGGCTAATACATGGGCACTAGAAAACACTTCCTTTAATAAGCATGAGAATGAAAATGAATTAGCTAACTATAGAGAAAGAATAGAGGAATAAAAGGAAGAGGAAGAGAAGTTATAAAAATAATGAAAACTCTTAGAAAATGAAAGACCATAGTTTCAAAGTAGTTCTTTTAGCTTAGAGACTTTTAAAAATAAATTTTTCAAAGTAGAGGTGTCTTTGTGCAATTTATATACAATCCCTATTTTTCTCTTAACTCCTTTATCTAATTCCTTACCTTTCGTTTTGATAGGGATATCAAATTTTATTTAGTCTTACCTTTGGCCCTATAGTAATTCCCAGAACCAATCTCAATATATGTTTGGAAAGGCCTTCAGTTCAGGCATTAGTCCTCAAACTTTGGAACTTTCCTATGAGGGTCTCAATTCTTCCTATAGATGCTATGAAAGCTTTTGATATTTCCCTAAACTAGCAGTTTAAAAGCCTGCAACCCTAAATCCAACATTAAATTTACTGCTGCTAGATAGAAGACTGGCTACATAATTTATGGGTTCCAGAGCAAAATGAAAATATTGACCGGCTTGTTCAAAAATTTTTCAAATTTCAAGATGTTGACACAAGACACAGATCATATGCATGACTAGATGCTTACCAAAATCTCAATTGAAAGCAATAATTTTTATAAAGGATGTTCAGTCCACTACTCATTTCTTTAACACTGTAACATATTTCTCTGAATTAAACCTGGCCAACTGAGAACTTCATGTCAAATAGAAGTGGTGGAGGGGGGTTATGGGGGGGGGGGAATAAGAACACATATGAACTACCTTAATCAATAAAGAAAAAAAAAAAATACAGCAAGATCAGCTGGCCGATGTTGCTCAGTTGGTTGAGCTTCCACCTATGAACCAGGAAGTCACAGTTTGATTACTGCTCAGGGTGTGCAGGAGGCACCCAATCAATGATTCTCTTTCATCATTGATGTTTCCTTCTCCTTCTCCTATCCTTTTTCTGAATTGAAAAAATATATATATATTTTTTTAAAGTAGAGTAAGCCCAGGTAAATGTTAACTTTAGGTAAACAATGAATAGTTTTTTAAGCATATGTATATTTCATGCAATATTTGGTACATGCTTGTCCTAAGCTTATTTGTTGTTTATCTGAAATTCATATTTAACTGGAAATCCTATGTTATTTTTTGCTAAACTTATCAATCCTGATTCCAAGATCACTTCCTTTGACTCTTTGTAAAATATGTTTAATACAGTTCTCATCAGAATATTGTACTATATTGAGAATGGCTATCATCAACAATCAACAAACTACAAGTGCTGGCGAGGATGCAGAGAAAAAGGAAGCCTCCTCCGCAGAAGCAAGAAGACAAGAGAATCCAGAAAGTTGAAGATAGTGTAAGAAGCCTCTGGGACAACTTCAAGACAACCAACATCAGAATTATGGGGGTCCCAGAAGAAGAGAGAGAGCAAGATACAGAAAACATACTGAAAGAAATAGTGACAGAAAACTTTCCCCACCTGGTGAAAGAATTAGACCTACAAGTTCAGGAAGCGCACAGAACCCCAAACAAAAGGAATCCAAAGAAGACCACACCAAGACACATCATAATTAAAATTCCAAGAGCAAAAGACAAAGAGAGAATATTAAAAGCAGTAAGAGAAAAGCAGGTAGAAACATCAATGATGAGAATCATTGATCAGCTACTTCCTGCACGCCCCCTACTGGGGATCAAGCCTGCAACCCAGGCATGTGCCCCTGACTGGAATAGAACCTGGGACCCTTCAGTCTGCAGGCCGATGCTCTAGCCACTGAGCCAAATCATCTAGGGCTGTTTGAAGATATTATTCCTTCTATTATAAAATGCTGTCTTAAGGGAATCCATGCAGAAAAGTGTTTTATTATTTCTATATGTATTTATATCTCACCAGTTTGTATGTTTTAGACATCAAAAATAGGATATCTGATACCATCTTTCTCTTTGCATTGGCTTCTAAGAAACTGATAAAATAGTATGCATCTCATACAGATTATATATACATACATACATATATGTGTATATATATACATATGTATATGTGTATATATATACACATCACACACATATATATGCACTATTATTTCTCATTTTACCTTATCTGTTTTGGGGAAAAAGCAGGTAGTGAATAACAAGCTACACAATAGCAAAGAGTCTTCCTAGAAGGTATACATGTTAAATTTATTATAATCTTAAATTTATTACTAATTCTAATGTTCCATAAATATTTAATAATGCATGTGCAATATAAAGAAATGCAAAGTTACTATTTATTTTTAAAATTAGAATTTTAGGAAAGTACTTAGAACAAGATATCAGATGAACTTTATAAAACATTCACCAAAAGTAATTTCAGCCGAAACAGGTTTGGTTCAGTGGATAGAGCATCTGCCTGTGGGTCCCAGGTTCGATTCTGGTCAAGGCATGTACCTTGGTGAGGGCACATACCCAGTAGGGGGTGTGCAGGAAGCAACTGGTCGATGTTTCTCTCTCATAGATGTTTCTAGCTCTCTATCTCTCTCCCTTCCTCCTCTCTGTAAAAAAATCAATAAAATATATTTAAAAAATAATTTTAAAGAATAGGAAACCAAGTTGGACAATATTATGTAATAAAGAGTGTTAACTTGAAGCTAGCATATATATAAAATATATAACTTTACGTGAATAAATTTAGAAAAGTTTAAAGTCAATAAGATATAGAATATATTATGTTATTAAATGAAATATATTCATTAATACAACTTTATTGTTGTTTATATACAATTGCCAATACTAAAATTTTGTCTTATTTGTTTTGTAAAAGAAAAATAGCTGTTTAGGCCATAGCTGATTTATTTCCTTGTTCTAACAAGATTGGTACAATCATTAGCTTCTTAATGAAGCTTTCTTTTATTTGAATCTCTATCCCTGCAAAATATTAATAAGTTACCCATACATGTTGGCTCATTTATAACATATAATCACTGAAAAAGAATTTTCATTCATCAGGCAGATTTATATCACAGTTCTGAATACATAATTTTTTGCTCATTTTATAACTAAAGAATGTTATCATCTTAGAGGAATATGGTTGCAATTCTTCAACTGTAAGAATAAATCTCTCCTATATACCAACAATAACCAAATGGAATTTGAAATTAAAAACAATACTGTTTATAGTAGCAACCCCAAAATAAAATATTCAGGTATAAATCTAACAAAACATATGTAAGATTTATATAAATAAAACCAAAGAACTAAATACATGGACGCCGAAACCGGTTTGACTCAGTGGATAGAGTGTTGGCCTGTGGACTGAAAGGTCACGGGTTCAATTCCGGTCAAGGGCAAGTAACCTTGGTTGCAGGCACATCCCCAGTAGGGGGTGTGCAAGAGGCAGCTATCGATGATTCTCTCATCGATGTTTCTAACTCTCTATCCCTCTCTCTTCCTCTCTATAAAAAATCAATAAAATATATTTAAAATAAATAAATTAATTAATTTAATTAATACATAGAGAGATATTTTATCATCATGCATAGGAAGACCCAATATAGTCAAGATATCAATTCTCAATTTGAGTTGCATTCAATGTAATCCCAATAAAATTCCCAGCAAGTTCTTTTATCAATATCAACAAATTCATCCTAAAAGTTATATGCAGAGGCAAAAGACCCAACATAATGTTGAAGAAGACAAAGAATAAATTTCCTATTTAAATTTATTAATATTGAAATTTAGATGGATTTCTGCAAACGTAATATGTTGAGAAAACATAGTTGTTATGTCAATAATTATGTGAATAAACAAATATTTACTTAATCTTTATTACATTTATATCTGTGTTTTAGAAGAAATTTTCTAATATAAGGACACACAACAAATAAGAATTTAAAAATGCAGGTGCTTTAGACATTCTGGTTTATTTGATCTGGGGGCGATGCCTGCAAACTTGTATTTTACTAGTAATAAGTACAAATTACTCAACCTATAGTAATGAATTTCAGATCACCTGTGAGAAACATAGCTCTACAAATATGACCGATGTTTGTAAAACATCTCCAGTTAGAAATCAATATGCTTCTCTGTGAAACTGATATAATTAGAAAATGTTGATGGTCATTTTTAAATGAGATTTTTAGCAACTATATTTAAAATATTGTTCAAGGTAATATGAATGATGTTATAATATTTCCAATGTTTACGTAAGGATTTATTTTATTATTCTACATGGCAATATGGTTTTGTTTCTCTCCTACCTAACTAGGATAAGGGCCATATCCGTAATTTAGCGGACAAGCCTTTATAATTTTTAAAAAAGTACAGAAAAATAGATGGACTACTTCAGCATAAAGTAATTGAATAAAATGCATTTGCTCTCATTGCAATGAAAGGCCTATAATCTCAGTGCTGAGGGCTACTTTCTATTGTAGGTGGCATTCATCAGATAGAGTCAGACCTTTCTACCTCCATGGGGTAAACTTTAAAGAAACTGAATGATTAATAATCCAAGTGAAAAGTCTGAATTAGGCCCAGAGGATGGCATGTATGTGAAACAAAACAAAACAAAACAAAAAAAGCCATATGGGAAGAAAGTATTTCTACAAAAAGGCTCCCAGACAGATCTGGAGTGGGACACTCAAAAGAACTACTATGAAAGACTACAAGTAGAATGAGCTTAATGGTGCATAATAGTCACTCCTAATTCCCACTCAAGGTGGATTTTTCACAGAAAATGAGGTAGAGGACAATTCAGCACAGCCTTTGAAGTCCATCTGAGTGCTTGGTCACCTAAGTGTTTTTTTTCCCCACTAAATAGAGTATATGACTTGCCATGTATATTAAGAAGCTAGTATAGGAATAGTACTTATCAAACAATAATATTTAGCTTTTTAAGGTCACATAAAATAGTAATGGTAAATTGAATAGTATAATTACCTCATATATTGACAGTATGTTGGATAATTATTTTAAATTACTAAAAATTTCTAATTAAGGACCTGTTATTTATTTCTCTTTAAATGATATATTAAACCTAGCTACATTTAAATTAAGTACTTATGGTTTCAGGCAAGAAGAGCATCCTACCTAATAAAAAAGTAAAATACAAATTAACCATCACTCTGCTACACCAACCAGCCACGCCCACCAGCCACACCCACCAACCACACCCACCAGCCAATCAGAGCAAGTATGCAAATTAATCCCAATCAAGATAGTTGTGGCCACAGAGAGCAGGAGAGAGGCTTGGGTTTCCACAGCAATGGAGGAAGCCAAGCTTCTACAGCCCTGGCTGGCCTAGGCCTCCACTCAAGGCTACAAAGTTTCAATTATATATAGAGGGTAAACAAATCCAAGCAGAAATGGCAGCAGCCATGGAGTGAACAGGGGCCTTGGCTCTGCTCCAGGCTACAAAGTTTCAATTGTAGAAGGTAAATAAATTCCAGATACCAGGACCTCCACTTGGGTGGCAGGGGGCGTGGCTGGCCTGCAAATCACCACAGGCCCCTTGTCCGGCTACCCCACACCCCAAGGGAATCCCCATCCTGATCCAGAACACCCTTCAGGGCAAACCAGCTGGTGCCACCCATGCACCAGCCCTCTATCCTATCTAATAAAAGAGTAATATGCAGATTGACCATCACTCCAACACACAAGATGGCCATCCCCATGTGGTCAAAGATGGTTGCCCCCATGTGGATGCAAGATGGCCACTTCAAGATGGCCAGCAGGAGAGGGAGGTTGGGAAGGACCAGGCCTGCAAGGGAGGGTAGTTGAGAGGACCAGGTCTGCAAGGGAGGCAGTTGAGAGGGATCAGGTCTGTAAGGGAGGGCAGTTGGAGGCAATCAACCCTGCAGGGGAGGACAGTTAGGAGTGATCAGGCCAGCAGAGGAGGAAAGTTGGAGGCAAACAGATTGGCAGGGAAGCAGTTAGACATCAATCAGGCTGGCATGGGAGTAGTTAGGGTGTGACCAGGCTGGCAGGCAGAAGCAGTTAGGGGCAATCAGAAAGGCAGGCAGGTGAGCAGTTGGGAGCCAGCAGTCCTGGATTGTGAGAGGGATGTCTAAATGCCTGTTTAGACTGGATCGCATCTAAATGGGCAGGGGGAGATTCCTTGAGTTGTCCCAGATTGGAGAGGGTGCAGGCTGGGCTGAAGGACACCCCCACCCTATCCCGTGCATGAATTTCGTGCACCAGGCTTCTAGTTGTAATAAGATGTAATATGAGTCAGAAGTCCTAGATTCTAACCTACATTCCAAGCTTTTACTCAAGTTAGCTGAGTATTTTGCAAGGTATTTAACATTTCTTGAGATTTTGTTTCCTCATCTAGAATAATTTTCATACTAACTTTGAAATAACTAGTTAATCCATTTTTAATATGAAAAAGAAAAATATTACCTTTGATTAAAAGCCTAGAGAGAGTTAAACTCTTAAGGATGATTTTATTTGTTGGGTTAGCCATTTCACTAGTAAAAACAAATGCTTTATACACTGATGAGATAACCATCTGAAGACAAGGGTCTAGTAACCTTAATCTTGGAACTCCAGATTTTGTTTTTTTTCTGGACACAGGTTTTATGTGTGTGTGTGTGTGTGTGTGTTGTTTTTTGTTTTTTTGTTTTGTTTTGTTTTCCAGAGAGGAAGGAAGAGGGAGAGAGAAATAGATGCATCAATAATGAGAGAGAATCATTTATTGGCTACCTCCTGCACACACCCCTAACTGGGGATCAAGCCCAGGCATGTGCCCTTGACCGGAATTGAACCTGGGACCCTTTAGTCCACAGGTCGACGCTCTGTGACTGAGCCAAACTGGGTAGGGCTGGGCACAAATTTTAAATACATTTTTTTTTTTGTAAAAACAAGTGTGGGTGTTTTGTTTTTCCATTTACTTCCCTCTACAACTTTTATACTATTACAAAATTATATTATTAGTTCTTAAACAAGTCCTTATATTTTTCTACATGCATTTCATTCTCCTATATCTTCTCCATTTCTGGTAGTCAAAAACTATAAATTTAATCACAATGTTATTTATTATATTAAAAGACTAAACACAGCATGAGTGCCAATCACAGAGAATATCAACTAAGGTACACTATTTGTTCTCTAATTCTTATTGGTAATGAAACTCCTAATTGTTAATTGGGTCTCAGTTACCTGAAATGAAGGTTACTTTTCTCAGATTCTCTTATATATAGGAAGGCATGACCATGTAACTAAGTTCTACTCATTGGATATAAGTCAAAGTTATATGTGCAACTTGTGGGAAATGCACTTTTCCTCTCTTTACTTTTATCCAATCTCCTGAAGACTGAGCTAAAGGTAAGATATGAGATTCTACATCATGTGTCATCATACCAGCCCACAATTTTCTTTGGTTTTGTTTTTGGACTTATGAAAGGAACTTCTATCTTACTTAATCAACTACCAGTTTGTGTTTTCTCTCACTTGCAGCCAAATTAAATCTAACAAACAGCTTTCTGATGAAATAACCACACTTCAATGCTCATCTCAAGGCCACTTTCCTTTGAAGCCTTGTCGACTTCAATAAGCACTAGGATTTCCTTCCCTGAAATACAACTATTTAGTTTTATTTATATCTCTCATGGATTTTCTCATATATTTTTCTTTGAATTATCATTGTTCTTATTCATTACCATTAGATAGAAGAGCAGAAATCAAGTCTTGTTCAGAAATGCAACTACTTAGCCCAAGTTTTAGATACAGAAAGTGCTCAAGAAGTACTTATCAAATGAGTTGGGGAAGTACAAGCAAATTTTAAAAAGAGCACACTGTATAGGAAAATATTTACACAATACAAAACAGACGTTGACAGATCATATACAATATATGAAACTTTTACAAAAATAGCACTCATTAGGACAGACTCCATGAGATGCTGTTTACCTGGTCTGCACACTCTAATGACCTATATATATTGACTCCTATGGACAAATGGGGTACATCCATTATTGATATCCAAGTCTAACTTAGAACCATACAAACATCACAAAAGGATTCAGGGAAAATGACTGAGTAGAACATGAGCAATTCTCTGAGAACCCCCAATAATAATTTGAAGAGATTTAAAAGGTAGAATTGAGATCCTGCTCTCATAAGAGTGGAGGCTATAATGTTTTGAAAATAATATTAGTGTGCCTTTATTCTTTTCTACTACTCAGTAAGGAGAAGCTGATATACAGTAAATCCTCCTACTAGAGAATGGTAATGCCATCTATCTCAAGTGCTTATTTAAAAACAAACAAACAAACAAAAAAAACTTAAGAAATGTGTCTTCCCTAAAGCAGTAGTCATATCTAGTCCAATTCCCCCTTTTCAGATGTCTCACGTAATTCTTGTTCTTTGTTACATAATCTAAGTCTGTCAGTTCTTTGTCCCCCAGGCCTTTATGTCTATACTTTTAGTAGACTTACTCAGAGTACCAGTGTTCATTAACATCTTACTTCAGAAGTCTTTCCATGTTTCCATGTGATCTGACAGACGCTGGGCGTGGCAGTGGGTGTGGCAGCTCCCTATCTCTGAGGAGAGGGCTCTTGAGTTGATTCCACGCTGTAGGATAAGAGAAGGGGGTGCAGTGTGGAAAGGTTAACCCCCTTTCACTGGGTGGTTTACTTTCTGGTAAAAGTGATACCTGAAGACCAGTGTGTTATACAATACTAGGAAGCCACCGGCACTTTATAACACTATTTGAGCATAATGATTACTTGAGAATTTGTACAGAGAACTTCATGTAATAACCTGTTATGAAATTGCTTGGCTATACATTTCACTGCTGTAGGCCCTTAAGAAGGAAAGATAATTATCCTCCTCTAACTCCTCAAAAGTGAGGCCATTGCAGGCCTCACTTTTGATATAGATTTTCTTATTGATATAGATTTTCTTATTGATATAGATTTTCCTTTGTCACATGAAGATGTCAGGGAGAAAAGGAGAAACAATTGTTTTGTGGGGTTTTTCTTCTGTGTCAGAACTGGGAAGAAGTTGCAAGTGGATTTGAAACTCTGTTGGTAACGCTTTATGAACATTAGAGCAAATTTAAGTATCCACAAAGAAGAAGTTATGGAAGCTTTGCATTCAACATTGAGGAGAGTATGTGGGAAGGACATAGAGGGCACACCCACCTAGGGGCAGGGAATTGTGTCAGGACTGAATTTTGTGAGGGGACAGGGGCCCAAGAATGCATATTTATAGTCTTTTTCTGTAATTACAGTAAGACTGCAAAAACAAAAACAGCACAGCTTTCAGGGTGTCTATGAGCCTGGGGGTAGGTTGGGAGGTTAAGGAAATAGCATGACATGAGAACCCAAGCCAGAGGCTAAGACCTGAGGGGTAAAAGTGACAAGTAGAGCCCGGCTGGTGTGGTTCAGTGGTTGAACATCAACCCATGAACCAAGAGGTCACTGGTTCAATTCCTGGTCAGGGCACATGCCCGGGTAGCAGGCTCAATCCCTTTTAGGTGATGTGCAGGAAGCAGCTGAACAGTGTTTCTATCTCTATTCCTCTAAGAAAATGAAGAACATTTTTAAAAAGGGTCACAAGTGGAGCTGTTCAATTAATGGAATCCACTGGTTTGGTCAGGAAGCTGGGGGCGGAAATCTCACATTAAGTAAAACTTGAGCACTGAACAGAAACAACAGATCTGAGTCCTCCAAGATATTCTGCGTCTACTAGAAACTGAGGTTGCTATGGAAACTGTGGACCTCTTTCTGAATTAAATAGGACAGGGGCTGCATGGCTGTTTGCACAAACTCAGGGATGGAGAATGAAATCCTGGAAAAATGTTATGTCAATGTAGCTCTATTAGGCAGCTCCACCTGCATTACACTTGATTTGGGTGATCCAAAAACACGTATGATCATGATGGTTATTATTTGCATTGTTGTTGTAAGAGCACTTAACATGAGATCTACCCTCTTAACAAATGTTTAAGTGTACAAGATAGTATTATTAACTATAGACACAATGTTGTATAACAGATCTCTAAAACATTTGTTTTCATTTTTTGTGTTATTAAGTTGAAATAAAATATTATTGAAAATAAAACCCTGGCTGGGTAGCTCAGTTGGTTAGAGCATCATCCTGATGTGCCAATGTCATGGGCCCAATTCCCAGTCAGGGCACATACAAGATTCAACCAATGAATACATTAAAGAGTGGAATAACAAAATCAGTTTCTCTTTCTTCCTTCTTATCTCTCTCTCTCTAAAATCTATAAATAAATAAAAATTATTTAGAAAATAAAATAACATTTTGTATTAACCATATTGGCAAGGATAATATTCATTATTGATCATAGCGAGATAAATTTTATATTATTATACACTTTTGTGAATGTGATTTTTTAATTAAAAATAACGTTATTTCAGATTTTATATGTTGGGCCTCATTTACATATTTGTTTCCAATTTTTGTTGTTAGCTTCATTGACATTTTCTGATGAGATCATGCATACTTTTAAATACTGTTTAAGATTTATTTTTGACAAACTAAAGATCTCTAGAACTCAGTAATCTTACATAACTGAAAGGCTGTGGAATGGCAACCCTCCATTTCCCCTCCCCTCAGCCCTTGATTGCTTCTATTCTCTGCTTCTATGCATTTGAATATTTTATATATCTCATATATCTCATAAAAGTGGTATTACACAGGATTTGTCCTGTGATTGTCTAATTTCATTTAGTATAATGCCCTCAAGGTTAATCCATGCTGGTGCATATGGCAGGATTTTGTTTCTTCTTAAGACTAAATAATGTTCCATTGTATGTTCATACCTCATTTGCTTTATTCATCTCTTGATGGACATTAGATTGCTTCCATGTATTGGCTACTCTAATGCTACAATAAATATTAGAGTAAAAAATACCCTTTCAAGGTCTTGTTTCCAATTCTTTTAGATAAATACCAAGAAATGGAATTACTGGATTATGTTTTTAAGTTTTTGAGGAAATGTTATACTGTTTTTAATAGAGACTACACCATTTTACATCCCCAACAACAATATACAAGAGTTCCAATTTCCTCACCTCCTCACCAATAATTATTATCTCTGTGCTTTGGTAATAGATCCTAAAAAATGTGAGTTGATATCTTATTTTTTTTTTTATTTGTATTTTTCTACTGATTAGTGATGTTGAGCATCTTTTCATAACCTGGTGGCCATTTGTATGTCTTCTACATAGAACTGTCTATTCTGGTCCTTCACCCATTTTTTAAAATTTTATTTTTCTATTGAGTTGAAGGGGTTCTTTATATATTCTTATATTAACCCCTTATGTGATCAACATATCAACATATCAGATAATATACCAGATATAGGGTGTGCAAATAGTTTCTCCCATTGTATAGGTGTTATTTTTCCACTCTGTTTTTTCTTTGCTGTGCAAAGCTTTTTAGTTTGATGTAGACCCACTTGTGTACTTTGCTTTTGCTTCCTGTGCTTTTGATGTTTTAGGTATGTTGTGCTATTCAGAAGTTGTTCCACACAAATTGAAGGGCCCAAATCATGCCAGGAAAACATGCCCAAAACCATAACACTGCCCCCACCAGCTTGAAGGGTTGTACTCATGCATGTTTTCATGCTGTTTCTGCCAAATTCTCACTCTGCCATCTGCATGATGCAACTGGAAACATGATTCATCGGACCACATGGTTTTTTTCCAAGGCTCGACTATCCAATCCTTGTGTTCCTATGTGAATTGCAGACGCTTTATCTTGGTAACTGCAGACAGCAAAGGTGTTCGAACAGGCCTTCGGCTTCCATATCCCATATGATGCAGTGTATGGCTAATTTGCCTACCAACATCAGATGCTCAAAATAATCTGGCCACTCAGTGTATATTACATATATTTTTTATAGAACATTGGTCTCTTTGCTAGAAAGTTTTTGTACCACGTGTTTTTTCTGAGATTAGATGTCATTGGCTTCAATGGCAGTATGTCCCAGGAGCAGCTTCTATGCAATAGCCAAAAGTCTCTAATTAATTACTATTTAGGAGTCTCAATTGCTGTAAATAACCTGTGCATTGTTTCCTCTGAGAGCCCTCCACCATTTTAGCAAAGCTAGTGTGATTAATGACAGAAATATTAAAAGTTCCTTTCTCTTTATGATATGGTTAGAACCAAGATCAATAAGAGGTTACACAGATAAGTGAGCCCTTTCCACATCATGTACTAGCAAAACACAAGCTAGGCTCTCTCATGCATTTTTTATGAGTTTTAGGGCTTGTGATTTTATTGATTCTGTTAATAAAGCCTAGAGGTATATAATAGAAGTTAAATTCTGGGAGTTAAATAGAGTATAGCAAAAACAGCCCTGAGGATTTGCTACCCCACAAGTGGGCAATTTATGGCTTTTCCTAATGTAGTTAATCCTTTCTGCCTTTTTTCCCCCTTGTAAAATTGAGCTAATAACACCCACTACAGTTTATAGACTGTGCTTTGGAAACTTAGATGAAAGATGTTATTAGATGTATAATATATTTTACAGGCACATGGTAATTAATCATCACTTCACATCTTAAGTGGAATCTAAGAAATAATAAGGTTAAGTGATGTGCTGAGAGTGATATTATAAATTAGGAACTGTGCTTAATGATTATAAAACTTGCTGGTATAAATCTAAATAGAGTCATAAAAGCCCCCTGGCTATTTGTTTTAGGTAGAGGTTATAACTCCTTTGGTAAGTTAAAAAAAAAAAATTCCCACTCTGATGTAATAAGCAAGAGTATTATAAAATATTTTTCTTAAGTTTTCATATTTTATATTCAGTGCTATTATATATGGGCCAAATCTGTGAAAATTCTAAATGTAATACCATGCAGTATTTGGGTGTAATTGTAATTTGCAGTCTTGTGTAATTGAGGGGTGTAATTGTACAATGTGTAATTGAGATGTCTGTGTGCAGGTATCCAGGATGAGTGAGTTCAGAATTTCTACTGCCAGGGGGAGTGCATCCCTGTTTGTCCAAAATCACATTTAGCAAGAAATGGAGTTAAAATGAAAATGCTATCGGTGCTAATTTGAGCAGTGAATATAATATCTAAGTTCAACTTTCCTGGTGAAAGATTGTTTACATTTTATATATTCTTCTACTTTTTCTTTTCTGTCCCCTTCAGTCCAGTCGCTTAGTCTCCTTGATATTCTGGTCCTTACTGCTTTTGTAGAATCCTGGACCAGTTATTTTCTAGAATGTCCACTCAGGTTAGGTTTGTCTGTTTGCTTATTATTTTTTAAATTCTCACCCGAGGATATGCTTTCATTGCTTTTTATTTTTATTTTTTAAAATAATTCTTTATTGTTGAAACATTACATATGCCACCTTTCCCCCCCATTAACTCCCTTGAGTGCTTCCCCTCCCCCCACCCCACGCCCTCACCATCCCATTGACTGTGGCCATGGGCCATGCATGTATGCAGACAAGGTTCTTGATTGATTACTTCCTATCCACCCACCCATTGCTGCCTTCCCTCCAAAATTCCACACTCTGTTCCATGTTTTCACGTCTTTGGATCCACTCCATTCATCAGTTTATTTTGTTATTTAAATTCCACATATGAGTGAGATCATGTGATACTTGTCTTTCTCTGACTTATTTTAATTAGCATGATACTTTCTAGGTCCCTTCATGCTTCTCAAAGGGTAAGAGATTCTACTATTTTACTGCTGCATAGTATTCCATTATATAATGTACCACAGCTTTTTTTATCTACTCATCTACTGATAGGCACTTGTGTTGTTTCCAGATCCTTATTGTACATTGTGCTGCTATAAATATAGGAGTGCATACTTCTTTCTGATGGTGTTTAGGTTTTCTTGGGATATATTCATAGAAGTGGGATCACTGGGTCAAATGGCAGTTCCATATTTAATTTTTGAGGAGATTCCATACTGTTTTCCATAATGGCTGCACCAGTCTGCATTGCCACCAGCAGTGTACATCTCATAAACAAATTGAAAGACAAAAATCACATGATCATATCGATAGACACATGAAAAGCATTCCACAAAATCCAACACCCATTTTTGTTAAAAACTCTCAGCAATGTGGGAATAGAAGGATCATATCTCAACATGATAAAGGCTATCTTTGACAAACCTGCAGCCAAAGTCATACTGAATGGGCAAAAACTAAAACCATTTACCCTAAGAATATGAATAAGACAGGGATGTTCACTTCTATACTCTTAGTACTAGAAGTCCTAACCATAGTGATCAGATAAGAAGAAGAAATAAAAGGCATCCAAATTGGAAAAGAGAAAGTAAAACTCTAATTATTTGCAGATGACACGATATTGTACATAGAAAACCCTAAAGATTCCACCAAAAAAAAAATACTAGATTTAATAAATGAATTTGGGAATGTAGCAGGATAGAAAACCACTCAAAAATTGGTGGCTTTTTTTATACCAATAATAAATTTTCAGAAAGTGAAACTAAACAAACAATCCTATTTACCATTGCAACAAATAAATTAAGACACTTAGGAATAAAGTTAACCACAGAGACAAAAGACCTGTACTAGAAAAACTACAGGGCACTGAAAAAAAGATTTAAAGGAAGATAGAAACAAGTGGAAGAATATACAGTGTTCATGAGTTGGTAAAATCAATATCATTAAAATGTCCATACTACCCAAGGCATTTTACAGATTCAATGCAATCCCTATTAAAATACCAACAACATATTTCACAGATCTAGAACATATACTCTAAAAATGTATATGAAATAAAAAAGACCAAAAATAGCTGCAGCAGTCTTGAGAAAGCAAAACAAAGTTGGAGGAATCACATTACTAGATTTCAAGTTATACTACAAAGCCACCATAATCAAAACAGCCTGGTACTAGCATAAGAACAGGTATTTAGACCAATGGAACAGAAAAGGGACCCCAGAAATTCACTCAAGCCAAACAATAAATTAAATCATGTCATTTTATTTAATCCATACAAATATCAGCCAATCAGCACACATACACTAAATTTGTAAGTCTGCATGGTAATAATAACAAAATCTCAATTGAGGATATTTTCAAAACAGAAAACACAGCCTTATAATAATGGAGAATAGATCTTTCCTAATAAACTTTCATTTAAAAGTGATCACACAGAGTTTATGCTCCTCAAGGATATCTTTTGCTAATGATTACATCTTTGCATTCCGGTTACAGAGAGACTTCGTTACAGTCAATTCTGAAATCATTTTCATTGAGGAAATAATTTATGTCATATGGTTATCTAAAAATATTAATGAAAATAAATATATTTCCAAAGGAATTTGCATACTTCCTCTTTTAAAAATAAGGGTTCTTTCCAAACTTCCTCATTTATGAGAATATCAGTATTCTCCTAGTCACTCAGTATTATCACCTACATTCTTATTTTCTTTATCCAACTATCAAAGTCTGTTATTATTGTTTGAAATGATATTTTCACTGTTGCCTACTATGAACCCCAATTAATCCCTATCAGGATTACTATAAGAACATATTTTAAGGATTATTCTACATTGATGTTTTTATTTGAAAGCCTAAGGGGAATAAATAAGCTCAAACTCACATTTACTGAACAATTTGCCATGTCCCAGCAGTATTCCAAATCCTTTACATTGTAAAACTCATTTAGTTCTCACCTTGACCCTCTGAGTTAAATATTATTTTATCCTCATTTTCAAGATTGAAAACAAAACAAAACTGAGACTTGGGGAACTTAAATAATTTGTCCACAGCTGGGCAGATATAAGTAGTAAAGTCAAGATTCAAAATCAGCTAGTCTGTACTGAGAGTTCCCATCAAGCTGCTCACCATGTTGCCTGGAAGTTCATAGGAACTCCATTTGTGTCTTGGAGTGTTTGTATGACCCACCATACTAATTCTAATATGTTCTCACTCTGAGGGATTCATGGGAACTGGCGGGCACATGTGCTAGAGACAAGGAACCACTTGGCATGAGAGCCTGCATTTCCAACGGAGAAAAGAGGAGGAACAAGTCTAACCATCCTCAGACAGACACAAGCAGAGTCTTGTTTTTGTGAGTCCTGCCTTGTCATCCTTCCCTCAGCCTATCCAGACAATGCCATCAGGTTCTCTGATAGCACCTCTTACCTCATGTTATTCTCCCACCCCAAAACCTAAAGTGGCTTTAAATTCCATTTGTAATACTTACAGGAGCAAGTCTAAACTACTCTATTTGGCACTGAAGATCCTTTTCATTTGATTGCATTATATCTATCTATCTAATCTTCCACTATGTCTAAACACAGATGTCCTAATTCCCAAACCACAGAGTCATTGTTGACTCTATTTTTTTAACATCTTTTAGCCAACCTGTTCACAGATCCTACTTGTTCTAAATTCAGAACATATCCCAAATCCAATCATGTTTGAAGACCTTCACTGCCACCACCCTAGATCAGGTACCAATCTCTCCTTTTTTAGACTATTGACAGAGCTGCCTAACTGGTCCAGCTGCTTCTGCCTTTACCTCTCTACAGAATCTTCCACACAGGGTAATCAAAACATTGCTTTAATATAAATTGCTCCTCTGCTATAATCCCTCTAGTTACACAGTGGTTCTCAACCTTTCTAATGCCATGATCCTTTAATACACTTCCTCATGTTGTGTTGACCCCAATCATAAAATTATTTTTGTTACTACTTCATAACTGTAATTTTGCTACAGCAGCAATTCTCAACCTGTGGGTCATGACCCATAGGTTGAGACCTGCTAGCAGGGTCGCCTAAGATCATCGGAAAACACAGCTATTTACATTACGATTCATAACAGTAGCAAAATTACAGTTATGAAGTAGCAACAAAAATAATTTTATGATTGGGGGTCAACACAACATGAGGAACTGTATTAAAAGATTGTAGCATTAGAAAGGTTGAGAACCACTGCTCTAGTAGCTACTCTCACACTGGATAAAAGCCCGAATGTCAGAGTGTGAAAGACCTTACAGAATCTGGCCCCAGCAACCTCTATGACTTTGTCTCTGTCCACTCTCACTTTGTCTCTGTCCACTCTCACAGTTGATCACTGTACTAGACACATTGATACATACTGTTATTAGTAGGCCTATTTTTAGGGGTAATTTGTGAAAATATAAGATCACTCCCTGGAATATTAAGAAAAAATAAATGGAAAATGAGTTTTATATTAAAACTAAAAGCCTGGTTTATGGACTCATGCACCAGTGGAGTCCCTTTCCCTGGTCTGCAGGGATCAGGCTAAACTGGCTCTCTGACATTCCCCAAGGGGTCCCAGATTGCAAAAGGGTGGTGGTCAGGGACCTCTAGTATGTATATAAGATCTTTGGTTAATCTCTTCCTGCCCTCCCACTCTGAGATTCATCAGTTTGTCCCATGTTTCCATGTCTGCATTGAGTGTCTGTCCCCTAGTGGTCAGTGTACATCATTAGCTACCAGATGGTTGGCTGGTTGGCCAGTTGGCAGGTTGGTTAGGCTTTTATATATACAAACATTGGTTGAAATTCCTAGGAGTAAAAGCAATCATTATATTTAAAGAAATATAGTATTTAAATGTACTTCTGTGTTTGGGAAAACAAACAGGGGTTAAAGGTTACTTTTAATTTTTCTCATAAGTTTTGAAAAATTCATTTCAGCTAGATATAATATGCCACTAATAAAGAATATAACACCAGAAAAGTTAGTCAATGGACATTTTTCTAAAGTGAGAGACCTTATCAAAACAAAAATCTGATCCTAACTTACCTTTTAATATGCTTATCTAGTTTGAATTTGTTGATTCCTAGTGAAAAGTCAGCCTGAGGAGTAGCCTCCTCCTTTTCTCAACTTGAAGTAAAATCTGTTAGAATTAATACAAAAAGTTTTACTTTATCTTCAACTTAAATCTACATTTCAGAAAAGTCTCCATAATGTTTTTTGAGCATTTAAAAAAAATTAATTCCATTTTAATGTTAAACTAGTATAAAACTGAATAAATAAATGTTTTTTTAAAAAAACTTTCTTTTTATTAAAAATTGGCCTGATTCTTGCAAGTAGCCAATGGTCCAATATTGAATTCTACAAAATGAAACTACAAAGTATTAAATTATATAATGAGGTATCTTTTAATTGTAGTAAAGTTTACATAACAGAAATGTTACCACTTTAACAACTTTTAAGTAAAATTAAATTTATTCACATTGGTGTGCAGAAACAACACTATCTATGGACAAAAAAAATTCTTTTTAGCATCCCAAACAAGTAACTCCACTCTTTTACTTTCTGTCTCCATGAATTTGAAAATGGAAACATACAATATCTATTCTTTTGTGTCTGGTTTATTTAACTTAGCACAGTGTTTTCAACATCCATCCATGTTGTATTATGTATCAGAAGTAATTCCTTTTTAATGCTGAATAATACTTTATGTATATACTATAGTTTATTTATCCATTCATCTGTGATAGACATTTAAGTGTTTTCTACAATTTGGCTATTGTAAGTAATACTGCATGAATGTTGCTCAAATCTGTGTTTTCAATGCCTTTGTGTATATATCGAAAAGTGGAATTTTTGGATCATATGGTAATTCTCTGTTTTATTTTTTGAGAAACTGCAACAAAGTTTCCTATAATAGCTAGGCCATTTTATAGTTCCATCAGCAATGCACAGTGGTTCGTTCCAATATCTCTACATCTTTTCCAATTCTTGTTACTTTTTTATTTTTATAGGCATTCTAATTGGTGTCAGGATAGTTTCTTTTAGATCTCAAAATGAAAAAAAAAAATTCCAAATATTATATGGGGAAAAAAATACAGAAGCCATGAAATAATACATTGATGAACTTGATTACTTAAAAATGAAAATTTTAAAAGTTTCTGTATGGCTGCAATCACCATAAGAAGAATCAATAAAAAGACAAACTAGCCCAGCCAGTGTGGCTCAGTGGTTGAGCACTGACCTATGAACCAAGAGGTCATGGTTTGATTCTGTCAGGGCACATGCCCAGGTTGCAGGCTCTACCCCCAAGCAAGGGGCAGGCAGAAGGCAAATGATCAATGATTCTCTCTCATCATTGATATTTCTATCTCTCTCTCCCTCTCCCTTCTTCTCTAAGATCAATAAAAAATATTTTTAAAAAGATAAACTAGAAAATAATTGCAACTTTCAGACAGGAGTTGATTTTCCTAATTTGTAAGAAACTTCAGATAAATAAAAATTAATCGGTAACCAATTGAAAAAAATGGCCAGAGGGAATAATTAAAAAGTTAACAGAAGAGAAAATTCAAATAGATCTTAAATATATAAAAAGATAGTATGAGTTTCTGGTTGCTCATCTTCAAAGTGGCTAATGATATCTACTGTAGTAAGCTAACTGACAGATTAAATGGTAGGTACTCAGCGTAAAACTTTTATATGTTTTACTTCACAACTAAAGTCTCTAAGAAGTAGAGAAGCACAATCTACTTGGGACTGGGGCAAAAGAAAAAATAGTTCATAACTTGGAACTCAGTTAAAAAATAATTTCTTCATAATTAAGATTTAAGAGATAACCAACCAATCTAAGGTATTAAAATGTAAGCCATATTGTTTAATTCGATCATCAGGTTAGCTCTAGTATAGTTGCAATTTAAAAACAGATGTTCCAAAAAGTCTGATGGATCTGAGGGGAGTGGGGTAAGGAGACAGGAAGAGATTAGTCAAAGAATTTATTATGCATATATGCACAGCCCATGGACATAGACATTAGTGTGGTGAAGATCTGGTGTAGGGAAAAGACTGGGTTGAGGGGGTCAAAGAGGGGGGGGAAAGGAGATATCTGTAATATATATTTTTTAAAGAACACAGAAAAAATTTCAATAAAATTTTTTCTATTATTTCTATGAGAAGAAATAATAGAAAAAATAGCAATATAAAATTATGGGAAGAAGAACTATTAAAATTTATTTCAACACCCTCATCATTAGGGATTGAAGTAGAATGAAGATCTCTAAAAAATATTCGCTCAGCATGAAAAATGTGGCTTTAGTGAATCTTGGAACTGCTTTAGTGTATGTAATTCTAAGGAGTCTCATTAACTTTGAGAATTATTCCTCCTTGAGTAAAACTCCCTGGTTAGAAAAATCTATTTAAACTTTATAAATATTTTTTATGGGAGGTATGTGTTTGTCATGTTTCACACCGGGATATCAGAATGATCAAGAACATTCATGTAGCAGCACTTCTAATATTGCTCGTAAAACTATTATTAAATGAGTAATTAATACTCATCAAATATACAGAAAAGCAAAGTTAATGAGCTAAACATAATTTTTTACAATAGATATCAACTTTTTTACAATCCCAATTGAATGCACTCTGGCAAAGTTATTTTTGGTGTTTTGGGGTAGAATAGCGAACAAATATGATGAAGTTTCCACCATTGAAAAGGCTACATGCTAATAGGAAAAGAGCACAAAAATCATGCAATATAAAATAAAGTAAATGAAATAAAAGAAAGAAGGGTAAGGGGGCCTAGAACATGACTATGGGTCTTTCTCTTGTGTAAAATGCTAGGGGAAGCTCTCACTATGAGGTCATAGCTAGTAAGCCATATGAGTATTTGAGGGAAGAATATTCTAGGCAGAAGGAATGGGGAGTGCCAAGATGTTGCAGTCAGATTATGTGTGAAATGTATGGGGATAATGTGTACATAAAAGAGCGAGCAAGGGGGAAAGTCAATGGCAAGAAAATCAGATAAAAATGTATGTACCTTGCAGGCTATTGTACAAACACTGGATATTGCTCTGAGTGGGATGAAATGCAATCAGGAAGTTTTATAATGAAGATCTGTAAGATCAGATATATTTAAAAATTTTTACACTTGTTGCTTTGTGAGAGTAGACATTATTGGCAAGGGTAGGGAGACCAGCTAAGAGATTCTTCCAATATTCCATTCATACAATGATTACTGTCTGGATAATTGTTCTTGCTAAAAATAATTGCAGATGCTGAAGAATGTTATATAAGAAAGTGTGGCATAAACTGCTAGATGCATCCTAATATTTACTTCTCTCTTATTCTCTAGTAACAGATAATAAGGTCAACACATAAATGAAATATTTACATACCTCCTCACTCCTCTCTTATATATAGTTAGCCATAGCCAAGTGACAAGTTTCCTTCTATTAAGTAGAGAATAGAAATTTTGTGAGGACTCTTAGAAATACTCAGAGTTAGAGCCACCTTTTCTTTGCACTTCTCTTCTTGCTCCTCAGAATGCTGACAGGTGATTGGCTCAAGCGTACATCTTAGATTGTGAGACTACTCAATTGGAACAGTGGAACAGAGAGATAGAAAAACTCCTGGACCCTGATGACTATGGAACCTCCTGGACGTTGCTAACTTGTTCATAACACTGTGTATTTCTATTAAATATAACAGAATTCAAGTCTAACAAACATAGGAGAAAAGGTGAACACAGGTTAACAAGTTTGGAGACTTCTGTAATAGTCCAAATGAAAAATGACCAGGGTAAAAACATAATGGAATAATAATGAGTGGTAAGATTTAGGATATACTGGTATTTTAAAGGACAATCCAATAAGATTTGTTGATATATTGAATATAGATTATATTATAACAGGATACATGAAACATGCATCATATGTTTTGCTGAAATAAAATGAAATAGAATTACTATATACTGATTTGAGGAAGATTTGTGGGATAGGATTGTTTTCTTTTTTCTTTTTTTTGGGGGGGGGGAGGTGGGAGTTTTTTTGTTTCAGTTTGGAAGGGCAGGACTAACTGATACTTTATTTTGGATACATTGGACTTAGCTGATATTCTATATTTAAACTGAAATATGGTGCAGGCATGATACAACAGTTCATGGGAAAGGACCATGGTGGAGATAAAATTATGAACCCATCAGACATAGATAAGAAGTATGGATAAAGAAAAGGTAAAAGGATGATCTGAAGTGTACCAGTGTCTATAAATCCAAAAGATGAGGACTACTTTGCAAAGAAACTCAAAAGGAGCAGCCAGTAAGGTATCTTTGAGACCTGAGGGCATGGGGTAGAGAGTTGTGTTTCAAGAAGAATAGAGTGATCATCTGAGACCAACACTGCTAATAGATCCAATTAAATACAAATCAAAAATTGACGGTTGGATTTGTCCATGTGAGTGATGTGGAAACTTTTGCCAAGAGTTGTTTTCCTTGAATGGTATAGGGGAAGCCTCAATGGAATGAATTCTAAAAGAATGAGAAGATAGGCATTAGAGTCTCCTGGTATAAACAACTCTATTTGGAACCTTTATTGTAATGGGGAGCATAGATATGAGGAAATAGCTTTTATAATTCTTTTTCATTTTCTTTTAGATGGGAATACTATAGTACCATATAGTAGTTGTACATTCATGGAAAATGTTCAACAGAGAGAATTAGTGGAAAAGATGAAACATGAGAGAAACATGTCCTGCCTATGATTGGGTGACAAAGGATGGAATCCAGTGCACCTGCGGGGAAATAAACATTTTTCAGGAATAAAGATAATTCATCCAAAGGTTAGAGCAATGTTTTGTTTTTAGGCTTTCCTATTTGGTTGCTGAAATATTGGGACATTTTATTCTAATTTCTTCAGTTTTCTCAGATGGTGCCATTAATGGTAATAGCAAGGTCCAGGATACATTCATGGGAGTGGTTACCTGAGGTAGGTTGGAGAAGAGATTAAAAAAAAACCTAACAAACAAAAAAGTGATCATAGTATATTAGAAAGATGATTTATGTAGATATTCCACTCACCGAAAATTAGTGAGCTATACAGATGCTGGAATTTTTAAGGAATAAAGAGTGACTAAGAAATCATAGATGGCCACAACAAAAGATAAGTGGCCAAACTACTCATGCAGTCCTTAAACTGAGCTATCTCAGCTATGCGAATGCACTGGAACCTTGAGACAATTCTGTGTGATACAGCATCAATTTCTTTTTCCTATTTTTATCAAGTGCTCATGTTGTCCTAGGCACCAAAGAAGCAATGGTGAATTAGGATGCACAGTCTCCTGAATAGGGGAGACAAACATGAACATAAACGGTAATGTAGAGAAAATACATTCCAGCAATCTGTGAAACATTTGTAATAACAAGAAATTATGATAGTGGTGGATTGTTGAGATGAAAGCCTTCTGGATCATACGCAAGTCATCCCTAGTTGTAGTTCAAAAATAGATCGACCTTTCATTGATTTTCTCAAAAACCTAGTGAATACTTCATAAAAGTATACAAAGTACAGAAGAAGGTACAATGATATATTAGATTAAAACCCTGTCTTTATATTGAATTATATTATGGGAGGTCATATCATAAGTGATATTTCCTATGATTAGTTTTTTCCCCTGACATTTTATTTAGACAGCCATCTAAGTTCTGTTCAGCTTGGGGCAAAGTTGGCTTTTCGTGTTACATCAAATTGTCTGAGTCATATAAGCATTTGTTTAAAATTTAAAGCCGGAGTTTCAGCTAAGAGAAATATCAGGAGAAAACAAAACTAGATACTGAAGATTTTATGCACCAAATGTTATCTCTCTAAACATATTCACAAGATTTTCTATGAGAACCTAAAACAGACTTAGTATCAGTGGGGCATCATTTTTTTAAAATATTTGAATCAAATAATAGTACATGTCAAAATGACTCCTAATGGGATTTACCTCTTAATAACTATCATTCTGTGCTACTGAATAACAAGCATAAAAAATAATTTGCTTTCTTCCTGAGATTATTATTCACCTTTTCTGTTGGAAATTTAATATAATATTATAGATTATTTTTTAAAATTCAATATTTATTCATGTCTAATTTATTGTAATATTTTGCTTGAGTAATTTTTCGACTAAGCATATAACAATATATGTTAACATTTATTTTATCATATTTAAATTGGGAATAATATTATCTAATGAGGTTACAGTGAAGATGAAATAATATATGTAAAGCTATAAAAATGTTCAATAAATGTTAGCTAACATGCTTACCATTGTCATCAAATTATTATTACAACTACAAAGATATATTATTTTAAAACAAGACCCAACTAGTAGTAGGGCAAGCACACAATGAAGCTTAGCTGAATTCGAAGAGACAGAGGAGTGGCATAAAGGGCTGGAATAGTGTTGAGCTCCAGATGATAATGGGATTAGGCCTAGGAGAACCATCAAAATCCTCTTTTCCTCTTTCTTTTTAATCTCTTCCCATATGCATCAGTTTTCCCATCTTGGCATAATGGCGTTCTCTGCTTTCCATCTTTAGGGTAGAACCGGGTTACAACAATCCTCATGTTTAATCATTGTAGTTCCAGCCACATGCCATGACTGACTAGCTGACTCTCAAGATCATTACCAAATAGGAGAGAAAATGGGAGCAGTCCAACTTGGTTCAGAAATCTCCTCCTGAACTTGTTGGGATCAAAGAGTTGATACAATTTAGAAATGGCTGCCATCTCACTCTTGTGATGCTTGGAACAGTTTCCAGAGGAAAGAAGATTAGTGTTAGCACTGCAGACAAGACATGTTTTGTCCTATTCTTATTCCTCAGTTCATATTTGTCTTATTTCCCATATATCTAAAGATATATCCTCAATTCAACTAAATGATGCATAACAACAAATACACTCAACTATTTCATAAATGGAGGAAACCTAACATAAAACATATTTCTTTTCTCAAAGGCTTCCCATAGGGCATATATTGGGACTTTTTTAGGAGAGAAACAATTCAAACATTTAAAACTAAAAGGAAAATTTACTAAATTATTAATTGGAAAGTAAAAAGGTATCTCTAGAATCAGGCTCAACTAGATTCCAGAGTTTAAAAATTTTTTCCAATATGTGTATCTTTATGGCCACTGCTTTTCTTTGTATGTGACTTTGATATTCTGCTCTTCAGGGGGATTTTCTCCCTGAGTCTGGGAGTGCTGGGTCACTGTTAGATTCATGGTGTACTGAGCTAGTTTTCTCTCCACTATCCGATTATACAATCCAGAGGAGGACTGTTGTAATTGCTCTTGTTTTAGTCCTAGGAGCAATTGTTCTATTTAAGAAAAATGGAGATTTGTCTATGGGCAGGCCAGTGTCAGGTGTTTGTTTCTGAGGCCTGGAGGAGAGGGACATGATCTGTGATTGACAACCACACTGGAACCTCATGAGTGGGAAGATAATAATTTCACAAAGGTAGAAGTGCTAATAAAATATTGTCTAATCCATTCCTGTATTCCAACCATGGCTGTCCAGCATTCACATTGTAACCAATTATAAATGTCTTCGACTAATGTGCTATAATAATTCCAAATGTCTCTCTGCCCTATCCTGCTGCATCCCAATAGACAGTGCTTTACACTACCTACTGCCTAGGGAGAGAACTTCCTCTGTCAGTCTGGGTACAGCATTAGAAGATTCCATTTGGAAGATGATTCTATGACTTATGCCGCTCATAGGTACCAACATTATTTTCTCACCTCACTGCTTTTGCTTGTTCTAACTTATGTTTTTACACCCAAATAATTCTTCTATTTTTAAAATTAACAAAGCACTGGGTTTAGGGCTCTCAGCGATCTCAGATTCCATGTTTATTAACGAATCTAAATATTTCCTTTCTGCTTGCAAATCACTGGATTGAAAAATCAAAGCTTATCCCCATTCTTGCAGGATCTTACCGGAAGCTGCTAGAAATGCCCAACATTTGCTAACATTCTCATCTTTTTCATAGGTCCCCCCAAATTTCACCCCAGGAAGTAGGAATTCCTGGATACATCAAACACACACTTCCAACTTCCTATCCAGAGACAGAAATCATGGCTGGACAGACAGTTTCCCATCTCAGGGCTTTATTCCTACAGTATTTCTTTTCAAGACACCAACTTATATATGAGGAGTCTTTGGGGTGCAAAGGACAAAAACCTAATTTAAATCAGATTAAGTTTAAAATGGGAATGAGTTGATGGTTTTATATTTGGTTGTATCCAGGACCCAATCATTTTAGGACTCTCTTCCCTCCCCACCCTTCTCCATACACACTACTTATGGTTTGTTTGTCTTATAACCTGGCTTGATTTCCTCCTCCTTCACATTCTTCCATGACGTCCATAAAGGAGGCTGAAACTCCACGCTCCCTCGCCTCAGATTAACTGCCTCAGGGGAAAGATTACTTCTATTGATAAATCCTTCATTGCTTTCTGATGTATTAATGTAGTTTTAAACTTTACAAAGTAATTTTCTTTTTTAAAAGATATATATATTTTTTATTGATTTCAGAGAGGAAGGGAGAGGACAGTAGAAACATCAGTTATGAGAGAGAAACATTAATTGGCTGCCTCCTGCACATCCCCTACTGGGAACTGAGCCCCCAACCTGGGCATGTGCCCAGATCTGAATCAGCTGAAGCTGGGACCCTTCACAGGCTGATGCTCTATCCAGTGAGCCAAACGAGATAGGGCTACAAAGTACTTTTCTATGTCATTTAGGAATATACACATGTAAAGAAAAAAGTATCAGGACAGATATAAGAATGATAAACACCAAATTGGGGAGAATAATTACCTCTGTAAGGTCACAGGGGAATGAGCTGTGGTGGTATACATAGAAACTTCAGTTATATGAGTGATGTTTTTTCTTGCTATATGTTTTCTTATATGTTTTAGTATGGCCAATATATTTTATACTTAAAAAAGGAAAAATAATGTTATTTATATTATAATTTTGATTGAAGAGATAATCTCTGGTAGGCCCTATTTGGGTAACTTCAGCAGTCTTTTCCCTTACTTTTATGTTTGCATTAAATTGTCACAAGGCTAGGGTATATGCTAACCACTATGGCTGTGGGTAGAATGAGGAGAAACTGTTGTTCTCAGCCCTATTGAATCCAAAAGGAACAGGGAAAATGTGGTTTTCATACATACATACATACATACATACACACATAACTCATTCTTTCTCTACTTCATTTTCAATCTGTCCAGGTATGGAATCTCACCACCTTATATACACTACCAACTGAAATTATAGCATTAACTATGGCCAATATACCTAGGAAACAATGGTGGGGCAGAGTGGGGGAGGGTAGGAGGGAAAAACAAGATGACTCTTAAACATAATAAGTCTTCATCTTTTCCTCATGCAATGTCATTCAAGGCCACCCCGGGAGGAGTATAAGGAAGGCTTTTCTGTGTGTGTAGGTGTGTGAATGTTTGCACACATAGGTATGCAAATGCCACTTCTTAGTGGTGCTTAAATTTGGATCTGAGGGTGACCCAAGTGGATAACACTCCCCACATTATTTTTCATTACGTGTGCATCATTTTTCCTCAGAACTTCACACTGCCCTCAAACCTCATGGACTATCATCTTTTGACTTCATTTTGGGGGATTCAGTTTGTTAAAAACAAACAAACAAACACACGCACTTTCACCAAACATTGTTTGGTAATTCTTCAAACCTTATTTTACCAGGAAAGCTCCCTGCAGGTGATTGTAAGTGTCATGAGTGCTCAAACATCCCCATTTCTTCTCTGAGGATTGAGCTCAGCCACAGACCACGGATGGGTAACAATGAGAGGAGAAAGGAGCCTTTCTTTCCATGACCCCATCCTGCTTCTTCTCCTCAGAATGTAGTAATGGGATGAGCTTTACAATGAAACGTGGAGATTATCACTGTTGGGAACAAGTGTTTGAAGACTGCTTTCAAGACATGCGGCCAGGAGGTAGTGGTCAAGTTTGATAGATATACCCCCAATATTTGGATTCTGTGTATTTTTAATCAGTATATCAGTCTTATCCACAGTACCTGGTAAATGTACCTACTGCAGTTCCTGTAATTTAAGATTTTATTATTATTATTATTATTATTATTATTATTCTTTTGTCTAGACCTCAGATATTTTAAATCATTGACCCAGTTTTTCTTTATATGCTAGAAGCTGAAGGCAAAACTGAAGAACATCCTGGGCTAAATTTCAAGGTGCAAAACCACACATTTCGATATATGCTGTCATTTGCTGCTATTTCCACTAATGTTTCATTGTTATCACATAATTCATCATTAGATAGGCACTCTGTTTAAGTCTTAAGAGTCAACAGATAATAGTGTAATAAAATACTTCATTGTAGCATGGTATGGACCATCAACTTCCTCTTCTGGGGTGGGAAAATCCTCCTTGAACCTGACCCTTTTTCTGACTTGTCTGTTCAACATTCTCTGGGGGTATGTTATTCTTAGTCTTCACCTAATTCTAAAGTGGGTAATATGAATTCTTTAGAGTTTGAACAATAACAGAAACCAGCTTGTGTTTATAATTGTGGGATTGGGAAATATGTTATTGAAAGTGTTAAGGAGAATAAAACAGGGCAGAGAAAACATTGTGCTTAGCAGATATTTTGCAAAAAGCTTGCAGCCTTGAGCATAACGTAGCCTCTGTAACGACCAGATATCTGGCACAGGGAGGAGCCAAGGACGGTTTGCAGCCAGCAAAGATTAATAAAAGTCTGCCTCTCCCTTCAGTCTCCACTGACTCCTTTTTGTTAGCCTCAGCCCACCTGCATCCAGGTGCCTGAAATAAAAATCTCCTTTTACCTTATGGCCTCATGTCATAGGTGCGTGACCCTGGTCCACTCTGAACCTTTCAGTCATGACCATGGATATACATCTCCCAGAGACCAAGGACAGGACTGCATTTAAATCCACAATAGAATCTGGAGTTAAGAAATAGAAAGCACTTAGGACTCGGTTTCAGTATTTCTTTCAACTTCATCCTGGGAAGGCCAGGGTAAGTAGAGAAGTAGACAGGCGAGTCCATGAAAGAACAGGCCATGCTAAGGACTTTGTTATTACCATTCAGTAAATGATTTACACCTTTGAACTACCTGTTGTGTCTGGTTCTCTTTGGGGACCAGTTTGCTTTACTGTCTACATGACTATGCATGGCTCCACAGACTCTAGGTACATTCGAACATTGCCTCCAAATTCCAAGAGAAAATCTGAATGGCTTAATTTAAGACAAATACTTTCCCCAGTTCAGAGGTTGTGATAAGTGAAAATTTAATTGGGGCTGGGGGGCTGGGGGTGTTATTTTGAAACATTAGATAATCTCTGTAGAACACGATCATTGAAGGTGAGCCATCAGCGTGGAATTCTGCCATTTAGTGAATAATACCATATTTTGTGTCTTAATTCATCTTAGGGCTTGTCTTGGCTTTGATGTTTGAAATCGGTGTAGTGTCTGCAGTAATGATAACCATAGTAATATCAGACTTTTGTACCATAATTGTAGGTTTTCTAAGCTATCCAACATCTCTTTGAGGTTTGTCAGTATTACTATAATTATGCCAGATTTAGGGATATGGATATGGAGACACAAGAATTTAAGAAGCCTTGCTAAAGGGTCATGACAAATCCCAGATTTGAATGAAAATCAACTGACTCAACAACTTGGGCTCAGTAGACTTAGGTAATTGTATTGGATCCCAATTTTTGTTCTACCTGGATTTCTATTTTCTTCTCTCATTTCTCATTCCAGATACTCTAATGTCCCAATTGCTTTTCATAATATAATTTTTAAATGAAAAAGAAGTGTGTTCTTTATATAATAACCAATAGAAAACTAATCTATCTGCTGTAACAGTATCCTGTATGTTTTCTATATATATTTTTCCTTGTAAACATTATCCTTTAATTCCTTTTATTCCAACTAATAATCATATTGAAGGTGGATCTGATTTTGCCTATGTTTGTAAACAGAGTTGGAGCCTTAGGGAACATCTGCCTAAATGAAATGTTGTGAGTTTAAATTAAATTCCTGTTTAATCCCCACTGGGGAAATATAGTTTTGGTTGGAATATGAAGAGCAGCACAGGCAGAAAAGGATACTGTTCAAAAGTGTGCCTGCTTATGTTTAAATATGAATCATTTCACTCAATAATTAAAGCAGTGATTAAGAGCTAAATTTTAATATTGGAAGTTTGATATTGAGGAATATAGAAGTCAGATCTTTGAAGATCATTGTATCTTCCGCTTATCCTTTTCAACTCTATATCAACTCTCAATTCTCAGAAGGAAAAGAGGAAATAAATGTCAGTTACAGGAATTGTTAAGTGTCAAAAGAGAGACTATGCAAGCTTTGTTTGCAAGAGTTCAATAGAGGATACTCTAAGTTATAATACTCTATGTTATAATATTCTGTATTCACTTCCTCATTTACTCATCATATATTTATTGAGTTCTTATTATGCATTAGGGATACAATAGTGGACAGAAAGAAACAGATGCTTGCTGTCTGGAAACTAGTGGTAGTTCTCTTGGAATTAGAGGAATTGGGCTTTTGAACTATAAAACTCTAAAATTATAATTATGACCATTTTTTTAGGAAGAAAAAGCACATGCCTAGAACTTGTTTATAAACCTAGAACTTGTCTAGTCTTAGAACCCAGAAAGACTTTCCTGTGGAAGGAAGAGTTGCATTTAACTCTGAAGGACTAGTTCATGGTAGATTTTTTTTCTTAAATGCACAAGGGTCTTTATTATAACACTATGACTAGCAGAACAATATAATATGGACATCAAGCTCTAATCAGTAGGTGAATGCTGCATACATAATAGGGTATAAATCACAAAGAGATGTTATGCAACCATTAAAATAATCAATTAGAACTTTGCCTTTTGACTTACAGCTATATTGAGTGAGAAATGGGACAAATATTATATTATATTTATTATATATATTTGAAGCACAGGAAGAATTCCAGAGAGTGGTTTCATCAAGGGAAAAAGAGGGGAAGCAGAGTGAGGAATTTGCTTTCCAGGTGTAAGGACCAGCATTTTCCAGTTCCCTGAGGAAGATAAGAGCCTGATGAAACACATGAACTATAAGGAGGTTGGTGGAGTTAGAGCTCAGAAATGAGGGCAGGAGCACAGGACAAGGGGAGGAGGAAAGGCCAGGGTAAGTAGAGAAGTAGACAGGCCAGTCCATGAAAGAACAGGCCATGCTAAGGACTTTGTTATTACCATTCAGTAAATGATTTACACCTTTGAACTACTTGTTCTTTTCTCACTTAGCCGATAAATGCCATCACTGAGCTGATCCTGCAGAGTATTGAGCATATAGTAGAATCTAAAGCATATACCTGGCACAAAGGCATCACTTCATAAATCCTAGCTTCTGGCTTCGCTTATTTCCCCCTTGCATCTTCTGCTTTTCCCATGGAAGGTGTAATCTGGTTCTGCAGTTCTCAACTCTCAGGCTCATGTACCTCTTTTTTTAAAAAAAAATATTTATTTTATTGATTTTTCAGAGAGAGGAAGAGAGAGGGATAGAGAGTTAGAAACATCAATGAAAGAGAAACATGGATCTGCTGCCCCCTGCGCATGTGCCTGCAACCAAGGTACATGCCCTTGACAGAAACCTGGGACCCTTCAGTCCGCAGGCCGTCGCTCTATCCACTGAGCCAAACCTGTTTCGGCTCATGTACCTCTTTGTTTTTGAGTAATTAAGGTTAAGAAGGTTAATCTCTCCTTATAATAGCAATAAAATAAAATAAAATAAAATGTATTGATAAAATAATTTAACCCACACAGGTTTTTAAAAAATAATGCTATGCTTAATTGTAATAGAAATTTATAAAAATATTTTTTATTTTGGTAAATATTCACAGACAACTAGACTAGAAAAGATGAAGTTGTCAGACTTCAGATGCTCAGGAGACTGATGAGTATTATTGGTAACTCAGATGCGGTTCGGTTAGTGCTGTGAGTTACAAAATAAAGAATAATTCTTAGCAAATGTCTAAATTAAGAAAGACACATTGTAATTAGATTTCTGGAATTTGGTGGATGTTAAAACTGCACAAAAATTATTATATTTGTGTATAAAACAAAGAGAAGTTCTAGTCTTAGGCAATTATAATGAATTTTCACATTCATTACATCTGGTGGGAACTACTATCATTTGCACAAAATATGGAATAATTTTGTGCAGGACACATTACAGGACATATGCCATTCCTTCAGGTCCTTGCCCACCAAATGCCAGTAGAAATTAAGAAGTGCCTCAGTCATTTGTAGAATTTTCCAAATGTCTCCTATGGGCTGGCTGGTATTGCTTCCACTGACTGGAATACAAGGCACTGGGGAGGTTACGTTATACTGGCAAACCTCAATCACAGCCCATAAAATAATAAAAGAGATGTTATATGGTCACATAGTTTTGATAGAGAAGTAGTAAAGGGATCAAGGCTTATGCATTTTAAGGAGCTAAACTGAGATGATGAGTGATGGCTATCCTACAGAGAGGCAGAATGGAACAAGAAAGGGGCCACTGAGAAGAGGTGGGCAAAGGCATGGAATGCAAATAGACATGATAAGTCTGGGAGACAGTGATACAGAATTATAGATATCTGTGAATTAGACCTTCCAGAAAAGGCAGTTAAAGTTTGAAGTTTACTGCTACTTCTCTCTCTCTCTCTCTCTCTTTTTCTTTTAATTGCAGAAATACAAGTTATATCTCAGACCTCAACTGACTTCTGTGAAACCCAGTTCAGGTAATGACTGAGGTGACCAGACGTCCCGCTTTTGGTGGGACAGTCCTGATTTTAACAATTTGTCCCCCATACCACCGTGTTTTTAAAAAGTCCCGATTTCTTCCCCAAAATCGGGACTTTTTTAAAATGCCTCGGGACGCAGGACAAATTGTTAGAAATCGGGACTGTACGTCTGGTCACCTTAGTAATGACTGATTCTGAGAACACCTAGAATGATAACTGTTGATGTATTTCCACCTGATGCATTCAACATGGAATAACAATGGATGTCTGTAATCCTATCTAATTAAAAGGTAATATGCAAATTGACCATCACTCCAGCACACAAGATGTCTGCCCCCATGTGGGTAAAGATGGCCACCCCCATATGGATACAAGATAGCCATCACAAGATGGCGAGCAGGGGAGGGCAGTTGTCTGCTATCAGGTCAGCAGGGGAGGGCAGTTGGGAGGGACACAGGTCTGCAGGGGAGAGCAGTTGGGAGGGACACAGGTCTGCAGGGGAGGGCAGTTGGGGGAAACCAGGCCTGAAAGGGAGCATCATCAGGGGGAAACAGGCCTTCAGGGGAGGGCTGTTGGGGAGGGGACCAGGCCTGCAGAGGAGTGCAGTTGAGGGTGACTGGGTTGGCAAGGGAGGGCAGTTAGGCATCAATCAGGCTGACAGGGGAGTATTTAGGGCATGATCAAGCTGGCAGGCAGAAGTGGTTAGGGGCAATCAGGCAGGCAGGGAGGCGATCAGTTCGGAGCCAGCAGTCCTGGTTTGTGAGAGGGATGTTCTACTGTCCATTTAGATCCGATCCCACCATTGGGATCAGACCTAAACAGGCAGTAGGACATCTGTCGAGGGATCTCAGATTGGAGAGGGTGCAGGCTGGGATGAGGGACATATACGCCCTCACCCCCAGTGCACAAATTTTGTACATCAGGCCTTTAGTCCTATATAATAAAAGGCTAATATGCAAATAAATTAACAGTGGAAAGACTGGTTGCTATGGTGCACACAGTCCACCAGGGGGCAGACGCTCAATACAGGTACTGCCCCCTGGTGGCCAGTCAACGCCCAAAGGGGGAGTACTGCTCAGCCAGAAGCCCTGAACCCGGATCATGGCTGGTAATCACAGTGCTAGTGGAGGGAGCCTTTCCCACCTCCACAGCAGCACTAAGGATGTCCAAGTTGGACATCCTCCAAGGGTTCCTGGTCTTCCTGAACTGCAAGAGGGCACAGGCCAGGCTGAAGGACCTCCTCCCCTCTGAGTGCAAGAATTTCATGCATCAGGCCTCTAGTTTTGTTAATAATATTGGTAATAATGACTGTTACATATTTAACATGATAAAATACCTCTGAAGAGGGCTATTCATTTTCATTCATAAAAGTGATAAATAGCTAATGACTTTTCATAAATTAGCTGACATATTTTTAAAGATATTTAAACTGGACAATATATGTCCAGTGCACACTGGTAACAAAAGCCTAAGATATATTTAAATTTGAATAATCATAATAATTAGTATTTTATATCAAATATCTTTGTATTAGCATCACTTCTCATTCTGTTGTACCTCCTAATTGCATGATTATGCATTTTAGCAATTGATACTGGCAAGATTTTTAGTTATTTATGTGTTATAAAAACTGTAAGCAACTAATATTTTCATGTCTTTGATCTGCAGAAGAGAAAAAAGAGGAAATGCATTCATGAGAGAGTAGCTTAAAAACAAAGGATTTCTACTGTTCTATCATTTATTACTTTCTCTCATTCATTCAAGTAATTTATTATAGTTATCTAATTTTTACAGATACTTACAGATTAAAAAACAATTACAGTAATACACCATAATTTTGAAAGAGTGGAGGAAGCACAAAGTATAATAATGTTGCCTGCCCTTTTAAAGGAATTTAGGGATGGGAAAAAACACACACAGAAAAACAATTACTAATCTACATATCTATCTAATTTGTTTTAATTACATTCATTTCCACACTGCTTTTCACAAATACTGTACAACTTTTTGAACTTTAAATTATATTTAAGTATTTCCGTCTTTTCACACACATAAACACACACACACACACATAAAGGATTCAGATAAATGAATCCTAGTTACGCCGAGACCGGTTTGGCTCAATGGATAGAGCGTCGGCTTGGGGACTGAAGGGACCCGGGTTCGATTCCGGTCAAGGGCATGTACCTTGGTTGCGGGCATATCCCCAGTGGGGGGTGTGCAGGAGGCAGCTGATCGATGACTCTCTCTCATCGATGTTTCTGGCTTTCTATCTCTCTCCCTTCCTCTCTGTACAAAATCAATAAAATATATTAAAAAAAAAAATGAATCCTAGTTACTTACTATGCTTTATTAATCTTTCCATCCTTTGCCCCAACCAGTGCCTATAATAATGCCTTTCCTACAGAAAATTTTCAATAAATATGTGTTGAATTAATGACACATAATATTTTATGTAACTATTTAAATATGACAGATATATGAAGTGATTGTAACTTCATTTCAATTATTTTCACAGTAGTCTTACATGAAATATCATAAGCCTATTGAACTAAGGTTATGATTCCTCCAGCTTAGGTTTTGCCAACATTAACAAGTTTTGCTTCTTCACTTCCCCAAAGTATTTAGGGAAATGTTAGACATGACATTCTTTCTGTATCAATGGCTTTATCTGCCTGGAGGCCATTCTCTTGAAGCACATTAAAATATAAATATTTCAGAACTCTTGAAGGGACTAGGAGCTTAATCTACAAATAATGACTTTTATATACAAACTAGAGGCCCAGTGCACAAAATTCATGCATGGGGAGAGAGGTGTCCCTCAGCCCAGCCTGCACCCTCTCCAATCTGTGACCCTTCAAGGGATGTTCCACTGCCCATTTTAGGCCAATCCTGGTGAGATTGCGCCTAAATGGGCAGTCAGACATTCATCTCACAATCTAGGACTGCTGGTTCTCAAACACTCCCTGGCCTGTCTGCCTGATTGCCCTTAACTGTTTCCACCTGCCATTTTGATCACCCCCTAACCACTCCCCTGTCGGCCTGATTGTCTGCCCTCTCATTTAGGCCTGGTCCCCCTCAACTGCCCTTCTCTGCAGGCTTGGTTCCCTCCAACTGCCTTCCCCTGCAGGCCTGGTCACCCCCAACTGCCTTTCCCTGCCAGCCTGGTCACTCCCAACTACCCTGCCCTGCATGCCTGATCCCTCCCAACTGCCCTTGTTCTGTTAGCCTGATCACCCACAACTGCCCTCCCACACCAGCCATCTTGTTCCACATGGGGATGGCATTTTGTGTGTTGGAGAGATGGTCAATTTACATATTACTCTTTTATTAGATAGGATAATGATTGAGGCCTTATAATCCAATGAAATAGCTTCTTATATTGTTAAGAATATTTGAAGGAAGATGTTTTTAAAAATCAATATAAATAATTAGAAAAAAAGTCACAAGGAATATAATTTTTCTTTCCCAATAAACTGTACTTGCTTCCTCTCCTCTCTAATTTATGCATCTTGTATTTTATCTGTATTTTTGTGCATATCTATATTAATCTTTGTATTATTCTATTTCATATATATATATATATATATATATATATATATATATTGTCTTCTCAATTAAATTATAATTTCTTTGAGAACAGAAAAAAAACACCTGATACTACTTTTGAATCCCCTGGTGTACTTGAACTCAATATTGGAGATAAGTTGAGGTCTTTTGAATATAATTTAACATGTCTACTATTTTGTTCTTGAACTTCAGACTAAATTTTGTAGAATGGAATAAAGAGCAAATGAAGACTGACTTACAATTTTATAAATAAACTAGGGGCCTGGTATATGAAAATTCATGCACTGGAGAGGAGTCCCTGAGCCTGGCCTGCCCCCTCTCACATCTGGGAGCCCTCAGGGGTGGGAGGCAACCCAGTGATCAGGGGAAGGTGACACATCACACCTTTGCTGCTGCCACTGCTGGCAGCATAAGCCTTGGCTGGCCCTGGTTACCTGAGCCTCAGGCTGCCCTGGGTGGCTGGGCAGCCACTATCTGATACTTGCCTGCATGTCAGGCCGGTCCTGGGTGACTGGCTGGACTGAGGGACTCAGAAAGCAGGTGTGTAGAGTGGCTGCACACTACTGCCCCAGTGGGGCTGAGGTGACTAGGAACTACCATCTTGTGGCTGTGGGTGCCACCATCTTTGAGGGCATGGCATTCAGTTATCATATTTCCTCCTTATTGGCTGTGGGTGCTGCCGTATTTGAAGGTGGGGCAGTAATTAGCATATTTTCTCCTTATTGGCTATGGATGCCACCATCTTTGAGGGCGGGGAAGTCAATTAGCATATTCCCTACTTACTGGCTGTGGACACTGCAATCTTTGAGGGCAGGGCAGTCATCAGCACATTCCCTCTTTATTAGATAGGATACTGAATTAGGGGCCTCTTAATCATGAGTACAATCTTCTCAACTAGTTAGGTTTTAGTATTAATTATACAATTCTAATTTTAGTTTCTGTTTTTAATATAACATAGGTATTGTAAAAATAAATCACAGTTGAAGATTTTTAAGGTCATTTTTCATATGTAAAGCCGAGTTTTTTGTCTCCCTACCTACACCATCTGGAGCTTGTTCCTTACCCACTATTTTTTCTATTCTATACTTTCTTTCCACTGTCTTTCTCTGAGTGCACTAGAGAGGACCCCAAAGTCTCAAAATAACCTCTGGCCCTCGTTGGTTTGGCTCAGTGGATAGAACATCAGCCTGTAGACTGAAGAGTCCCAGGTTCAAATCCAGTCAAGGGCACATGCCCAGGTTGTGGACTTGATCCCCAGTGAGGGGCATGCAGAAGGCAGCTGATCAATGATTCTCATTATTGATGTTTCTCTCTTTCTCTCTCTCCTTTCCTCCCTGAAGTCAATAAAAAATGTATTTAAAATAAATAATAACCTTTGACATGACCTTGTTTCTCTCACCTTCTACTTTTCACACATATGGCTAGTATACTCTTTCCTTTCCTCCACTGATAACTTTTAGCAGTTTGAAACTCATTATTTATTTCTTTCCCTTTAACTTTCACATTCACTGACCCCAAATGATATTTTTAATCTAATTGGCTCTCAAATTGGTTTTCTCTTTTTCATTTTCATTACTTCCTCCCTTGTCACCCTTTTCATACCACCACTGGGCCAAAATGCTCTTCCGGACTTCCTAGAATTTCAACTAAAGGTCACCAACTGTGAAATGAGTCATTATCTCACACCATCAATAGACACAATTCCATGTTCTTCACCTTGCAATCAGGTCCCTTCACAGTCCGACCCCTAGGATATTATGGTGGCCGCTTTTTGTGCCTTACCATATATCAGCTGCTGTGATAAGGGTTCTCCATAAACTATTTCTAATTCATAATTCTCAGAACAATCCTAGATCATCAGTAATACTGTAAACTCTGTAAACTCTGTAGGTGAGAAAATGACTCTAAACTTCATTCCCAAAGTTACCTTCCAAACACAGCATGCCACACCCATGGCCAAATCTGGCAATTGCTTTGTATAGTCCTGGAACTTTCTCATGTCCAGCCTTTGCTCTGTACGTTCAGCATCTAGTCAGATGTCAGTCTCAGACTCCTGTCAAGTCTGCTCCTCACCCATCAGGACTCAATTCAAATTCCAGCAGTTCTGTGAAGTCTTGCCAGCATACTTCAATGATCTAAGCTGTTAATCATTTCTTCCTCTTACCTCTGAAAGGACTCAAGTTCCTGACACTTAACGTTCCTGACACTGGCTTGTACTAATTAGCTCCTTTTCCTTGTGCAAGTGTTTTCTCTCCTCACCTAACTTGTAGGCTCCTTAATGGGTTTGTCCAATTTCATACGTTCTCCTATCCCAGTAAGGATAGAAAGCCCTTCCCACAGTGCCTTTCATGATAGTCCCTCTTCTTTTACATTGTCCTCTCCTTGAAGCTAATTATTTGCTTTGAATAATTAGCACTGTAGTAGATTTCCTTCCTTGTGATTTCCCTTGATTTATGTATGTATGTATATCAATAGAATTAGAGTTTTCGTGAGTGGGCCCATTTTAACTTGTTGAGTCTAAATATCCTTGTTGTTTTCATAAATAAGCATATTTATGAATGTAGTCTCAAAATACTCATAAATATTACTCTTTTAAGAAACATCCAGATTTATTTTTGAACACTGAAAAAGCATACCAACAAATGAAGTGCCATGCAGGGAATATACATTGAATGAGTCATGTAACGGCATGACAAAAATGAAGACTAGATTACAAAAAAAAAAAAAAAAAAGATAATAATAATAATAATAATAAAATTAAAAGGTGAGAAATGGGGATTAACAGAAACAGAAAAAGAAGTGAAATTTGTAAAAACAATCCTCTATATGCTGTTGAAAAAAAGAAACCATAGGTCACAGATGCCACAATCTGGGAGCTGAGTTTTATACTATCCTGAAACTCACTTTTACGTTCTGCCTTTGGCCTTTGCTCTGTTTCACCATCTAATATGTGAATTTCATTCTCCTGTGAAAGTTCCCTCATTAGTCAAGACCTAATTCAAATCCCAATAGTTTAGTATTCCCCAATGTTTTATTCAGAAAAAAATAGCTGTAAAATTAATGCTAACCATTTTTTGGTACTTTAGTTAACATGCTGGAAGCTTAACACACCTATCATTACCCTTAATTCCATTTTTTCCCCCGAGAGGCTACCATTTGTGGCTAATATTTACATCTTGAAGACTCTATGGTTATACAATTACTAGAAACCCATAAGTTATTTACTGAGTTGTAGACCAGGAAATGAAAACAAATTTTATTAAACTTCTGGTTTTTTTGTTTGTTTGTTTGTTTTTATTAAAACCAAATTAGAAAGTTCCTAATGCCATAATGTTGCTCCATAGCATATAACCTATCACTCAGGTGTTCCTTTTCAAAAGTGTCTTTTCAATCTGGTCGGTGGTTCAGTGGTTAGAGCACAGGCCCACATACTAAGAGGTCCTGGATTCCTTTCCTGGTGTAGAGCAAGTACCTGGGCTGCAAGTTTGATCTCTGGCAATGGTCAGGGCCATCCGAGAAGCAACTGATCATGTCACATGGATGTTTCTCTTACCCCTTTCCTCCCTTCCACTCTAAAAATCAATGGGGAAAAAATGCCTTTGGGTAAGGATTAACAAACAAAACAAAACAGAACAAAACAAAAGAGTGTCTTTTCATTCCAAGTCAATAACCAGGGCAGTCCTAAATTGGAACCAAATCTTTAACGATACTTAAGATTCTTCTTTCATATGAAAGGGTAAAGGCACAAGCACTCTTCTTTCCACCTTTCCACTTCCTGTCTTTCCCAAGCCTGGAAACTCCCAGGCGGTTGGGCAGGGGTCTGCATGGCTGGCTGCTGATGGGAGTGACCAACTGGGGGCTGGATCCGCCCCACTCCTGAGGGTGCTGGGACCCTGGCTCTCACCCTACAACCCCCTGGGCCTCCCCTGGGTGCACTCCGGAGCCCAACCCTGGGACCCACCCTCTTCCCAGGTGCGGCCCCCGCCCTCCCAGGTCTCTGCTGGGGACTCGGAGCAATTGCCGGGGAGGCTGGCGGCGGGAGGAAAGAACCGCCTTAGACTTTGCCGGTGGAGGGCTGGGTGTCTGAGTTCAGACAGGTTCCGAGGTGCTCTCCGGCTGCACGGAGCGCGGTGTGACACGACGGCGGACTTGTTGTGACTGGTCCCCGCACCCGCCCTCGCTCCGCCCGCACCTCGCCCCGGGGGCGCGGGGCGCGGGGCGGGCCGGGCTGAGCCCGCCGCCGACCTGACGCCGCAGGTACCTCCCCTGCCCTCCCTCCCTCCCTCCCTCCCTCCCTCCCTCCCTCCGCTTCCCGGGCGCAGAGCGGCGGCGCGGCTCCGGGCGGTGCTGCGGGGTAAGTGGGGTCCCGGCTCCGCTCCGGGGGTCGGGGACGGGAGGGGCGCGCGGCGGGGGCCGGGGCTGCGCCCACCCCGGGCCGCGGGGAGGGAAGGGACCGGGTGCAGAGTGTTCCCTGTGCCGTGTCTGCTCTCTTTCCCTTAGGGGACGCGCGGGGCAGCGAGGAAGTTTGCAAAGTCAAGTCCCCGGCGGAGTGGGTTTGTTTCCTCTTTCTGGACAGTCCGGGAGGAAGCGTGGAGAGGGGCTGGGAGAGCCTCCTGGAGGAAGGAAAGGTGGCGGTGGGGGTGGGGGTGGAGGTGGAGGGGCGTGTGTGTAGGGGGGCGGGGGAGAGTGGGAAGTACCTGGAAAAGGTGAGGAGCTTAGGCTGCATTGGGGGGTGGGGGGGCGTGGGGTGTTCTGGAGATCTCCCTTGAAGAGCAGGGCTGGAAAAGGAAAAGTTTTTCTTTCGAAACATCTTTTTTTTTTTTTTTTTTTAATTTGTATCCAATCCCGCTTCTGCCTCCAGATTAGGGGCGGACTGAGCTTTTCAAACTTGAGTTGGCCGCAGCCTGGGCCCGTGCCCTTGATTCGCTGGCCAGGTGATTATGGGATCTACAGTTTGGGATCTGAGAACCACTGTTGTAGGTGGTGGTCACCTTACCAGGAGGGTGTGATTGCTTAGCGGAGATTGCTCCTGGAAAGGCACCTGGAAACCCCAGTCCTAGGCTTTGTGACATCCCGGGAGAAGTCTTCCCTCTGCAGGGAGGCAGATAATGTGCTTGTGTTATTGTTGGAATCCTGGGGCCTGTAAGGAGACCAGAGTGCTTTATGGGGTGGAGTCTGAGGTTATGGGGACACAGGAGAGCATGGGGACTATCATGAAGGAATGAGGTTGTAGGGTCTCTGACTTGAAAGTGTAGGTGAGAACCAAGGAGGCCAGAACACTAAAAAAAAAAAAAAAAAGCCACGCTGGTGGCAAGGCCTGGCTCCTGTTCCACAGCTCACATCCAGATCCCCACATGCTGGATGGACATGTTGCCAGGGTGCTTACGGACAGGCACCTCCCTTCTTTCCCTTTCTCATCCCCAATTAGTGCCAGAGCCCCAGGGAAATCCATGACTGGCTGAATCCGCCCTGACAAGCAATGGGATAATGATGAAAGGGACTTCTCTTGTGAGAGAAAGCTGGTCCTTTTGTTTTTTCAAAGTCACTTAAGCATGAGAATGGTGTGAAACAGGATGAAGGAGGGAGGTGTGGGTGGGCCTTGGTTTTGTTTGTTTTCTCCCAACTTCCCACAGTTCCCAGTAGAACGGAAGCCCCACGCTTTCCAGCTCCAGATTCCACCTCCCTTGCTTTTGGGCTTAGGTCACACATGGAGCACACACCTATGACTGGTGCTGACTGCGCCCTACAGAGCCCGCCTGAGGGGCTGGGTGGGTCCTGCCTGCACAGCTGGCACATTCTAGACCACAGATGCTCCCAGTGTATTGTGGGAAGAAGCATCACCCAGTGAGCAGTTGTTGAAAGGGATTGCACAGATGCAGACAAACCGCACCTCTGGTGCTGACTCAGTGATGTCTCTTGTGATTACTCTCTGGAGATTATTACTTTAACTATAACTGAGTAAATGCTTTTGGGATGGGTTAATTTTTTTTTATTCGTTTTATTATAACCCCTCCTGGTGGTACCAGAGCTCCTTCCGGTTTACAGTGGAGGTTCATACATTGAGTATTTTCTTGACCACAGTTTACCCTGCATCAATGCATATACCTGTTTCCCATTCAGTTACCAGTATATTAGTCAGTAATGAGTTTCCAAGACTCAACATTGTAAGTTGGCGGAATGTTTGTGGTGAAAATGTGACCTTAGGAAAGTAGGCTTCTTCTGTAACAGAAACCTTTTGACAAGGCTCCACTTAGCTTAATTTAACCAATTATTTGTAAAATTACAGGTTGGCCTTGTTTGGCTAGTCAGGTAAGTTTACATGTCTCTCCCTCTGTAACTTGCAGAATATTGAGTGCTCCAGGGAAATTTCACAATCCACAGTTTGGTAAACACCGTGTTACTGTTAATTTTGAAGTGTACTTTTGTTCACTTAATTATTTCTCATCTGGAAATGTAGTGTATTTTAGAACTTTGTTGGTGAATTTATGTCATTTGAAAAACCAGAATACATTTTCTTTTCTTCCTTGTCCCACCTTCTCACCATGGAAATACAGTTCTGAATGATGGTTATGGATTTGAAAGATACCATTTTATACAAATAACAAGTTAAATTTTGTACAAATAACAGCTAAGTCCCATTAAAAAAAAAAGTAGCTCCATTCATATTTCTCTGAGAAAATGTGCTGAAGCCTTCAGGTAGTGCCTGTTTCCTACCAAGGTGGTCCATGGGCATTGGCACTGTTTTGAGGTGTCTGTCACACCGCACAAGGGTGACTAGGGGTCCCAGGGGGATTGGCACTGTCAGTCCTTGGAGACTGGGTTCTGTGGGGTGGTGGTAAGGAGCTGGGGAGATGGCAAACTCCAGTGGAAAGGGTATGTTTGGGGGCCAAGTAGAGTGGAAGCACATTGGCTGAGGACCCAGGAGGAGACTTTATTAGGGTGTCAGGAGGCTAACCTACACAGGAAATAGGGGCGGGAAGTTAGGAAGGCAACTATGTTTTCAGCGGCTATGTCTGAGTCTGTGAGGAAGATAAGCTTGGGTTGGAAAGATGTTCCAAACAGAAGGATTTTCTCACCCATTGGGCACGTCTCTGTGGGGAAGTACTTGGATAACATAGTAGTTGAATGATAGGAGGAACCTTTTCCTCTGGGGACTTCTCTAATTACTACCCAGTTTGTATTTTTGTCTTATTTTCACAAAGTCCGTCTGAGTGAGGCCAGCTTTCCCCTAAAGGCACATCTCATTGATCTTTTGAGCTACGCGTCAAGTAGTTTGTAGACTGCGCCCATCCCGTAGTCATGGTCAGGTCAGTACTGGGGCAGGGTCAGATGTCATATCTATGTTCCTGTCAGTGGCTCATTTTAAAGAGTTTATACACAAGCTAAGGAGTCATGACATCTAAAGGTCATTACTGCGCTCTTGCACTCCATCCATTCATTAAACGTGTGTATTTGACAGTTGTGTACCAACAACGTGTTCCACTCTGGGGATATGAAGGTAGCATAGGAAGCTATGCTGAATCTTGGGAAGCTCACTGTTGGGTTCCCAATAACCATTATTAAGTATAAACAGATAAATGGATCGGATCCATTTACTTAGTTCTGCCTTCATATTTTCTAAAGGTCTCATCAGATATTAAGTTTCTTCCTTAATTATTTGAGAAACAGAACATTATCGGACCTTTGTGAGCTGTGCTTTTGGAGAAAGCACTTACATTAAATTGGCCTCGCAGGTTTTTGATTGGTGTGGTAAAGGGTTTGGACTACATGATCTCTGGTCTGCTCTGAAATTCTCAGCGGTCACATCTAATCAAGGGTACCATAAAAACATACTAGCTATAAGGTCTCCCCAAAGTACCACTGGGAAGCTCACTATTTCCATTTCCACTGCCAAATTTTCATCTCAAAGGGTTTTAGTTTTCTATTTGTCATCAGGTTGCTTCTTTAATTATACAGCCATTACACACTTGGGTAAGAAAAGGCAGTTTTCAAAGCACTAAACAGTGGCATCTTCCACTTCAATGGCTGTAATAGAATCACTCGACATGGAAGGCCTGCCTAGGCTGTCATTTATATACATGCACAAACAATGAATGGCTTTAATTCTTAACAGTACATGTCTCCAAATACTTAGTCTTATCTGACTCATTCAACAGTTGTTTCCTGATGTTTAAAAACTATGTGTTTTTCTCAAATAAATTTAACTTCGAGTTATTTATTAGAGAAGAGTGAAATAAATCAAAGTTGTTTCTGAGTAAGGAACTATTGACAGTGATTCTTCTTTTATTTATTTTTTTAATTTCAACTCTTTCTTTCCTTTCTCATCTTTATTGTGCCTTTATTCCTTTTGTCCGATCTTATCTTTTCTGGTCTCTTTTTCTTCCTTCTTCTTTGTCTTTCCTGTCCTTTATTTCTTAGTGCTTCTCTTCCCTTTCCTTTCTGTCTTTGCCTTTATTCATCTCCTCATCCTTTTGCTTTTCTTTTTCTATCCTGTCTTTTATCTTTCTTTTCCCTCTTCTCCCATTTCACACTTCTATTTATTTGTTTATTTTTCCTTCTGTTCAACTACTTATTCATTTGTGTTTTCTTTAATTTCTATCTGTCATCTCTTCTATTAGTATAGTTCTCTGGTACATTATACCATTTGGGGAATTGTATTATCTAATAGCTAAGATATATTATGAATAAAGTGTCCAGTTATACTTTACATGCTAACTACAATATTTTTCTATCATTTTGTACATTTAAAAAATGCATTTGCCATTAACATGGAGCATGTGTACAATGATCATCCTAATTAAACTAATGATTTACCTCTTTTGGCACATCCAGTGATTTTCCATCTTTTATAGTCAATTTATTAGCTAAACATTGTATCACTAGCATGAAGACTTTCATTTTTCCATTTTCTAAAAATTTGCAAGAAAAAGAGTGCACATGATACTGTAAAAAGAAGGATAATGTTATTAAAACTCCTGAAATTGCATATTGATAGGCTGATAGATAGTCTTGCTGAGAAGTTCATTGAAACATTTGTTAATTGGTGGATTAAAGACTGGATTTATCACAAAAAAGGTACTTTGGGCATCAGTGTCCAATGCAGAAAAATTGAAGGTCAAAAGGACTAATTAGACATTTCTTTAAAAAAAAAAATCTCAGTGTGAATATGATACCAAAGAAAATTAAAATTGTAACCAAAGTCTACATTTGCTATGTCTATTAATATCAGGCAAAAAACAAACAAACAAAAAAAAAAACACACAACACACCCACCCATTTATATATATTGAAAGTAATATCGAAAGTGCTCTATTGCAAAAGCATTTATTTGTGCAATACAAGATGAATTCTAGTGCACTCATATCTACAAGTATGATCTCAGAATGCAGTCACTTCTGGAACACACTCAAAGCCTAGACTCAGAGCCCTGTTGTTGAGATAGGATCTTCAAACTATTTTAAATTCCACATTTGTTTTTAGAGATTTACTCCCTTTTAGCAGATTAAATCTTATTTTTGAAGAGTTAGCATACAAAAAACTTAAAAAATGCATAAAGTCTTTTCAAGGATATTGGACCCAAACTGTGATCCCCCTGAACCTTAGGACAAGAGCCCTCGAGCATAAGTAGGTGTGTTGTGTATCACACAGAGTGAATAACTGGATAAAATTATTAAATGTTTGAGTTAAGGAAATGAATTGTTTTCTTTGATTTGAATATCACAACTTAGTGGTACCCTCATTGGGGGGAGATCCCAAGTAGTTCAATTTATTTTGTACACATTTCATGTAATTTTCCTGATTTGTATAGAAGATGGTTAAAATTGAAGAGAGGATAGTTTAGATAGTATAATCAATAATAACACCTTCCCAAGAGTGCCGAGGTCTTTTCTCTTCAAAATGCATGTTGTAGGAATTGCTAAATACTAGCTACATTTTTGTGGGGAGCTAAGTTGAGAGACTAAGAGGTGAGTCCTGCCTTTGAAATCAGAACTCTGAACAGCCAAGGAGTGGAAAGAGCAAGATTCACACCCCTGCACAGGTGTACGCACATGAAAGCAAATTGTGCAGAACGGAAAGCCACCATGATACCATGTGGTCCAGCCACCTCCTTCTTCACATGGGCCTTAAGGACAAATGAAAGTGAAACCAAAGAGCTGCCAGGTGCATTTTCTGGTTCAGGTCTGGTTTAGGCAAAGGTGACTAGAGTTTTATCAACATCAGCTGTGTCTCAGTTCTAGTCTTCCAGGTTAGAACCATTGTCAGAGGACTTAAACACAGCTGTGAAGAGAGATTACAGGAATCCCAGGTTCATATGCAATCCACAAGAGCTAGAAGTCTGTCTATACAAATCCAGCAGCTTTTTACACATTTAAACATGTATTCGCTTATATCTTGATTCATTTTAACATATGCTAGTGTTCTATAAACAAGCAAAAGGAGCCAATACAGATTATTTTGGAAACAATGAAAGGTCTGAACGAGTGTGGGGTAGTTTTCCAATCAGATTTTTTTTTTTTTTTTAATTTCTGGGGGAAAATAAACTATTTTATTTCAACTGTGATATAGCTATACAAACAGGCTTGATTAAAAGTGAATTCTAAGGGAAAAGACCAATAAAGGATTGCTAGGCACTGAGGTTGTTTTCCTTGTTCTGATTCTGTATGTGATTTTTTTTTACACAAATTGAAATTAATATTTTCTGGCTAGGTATATTGTTGACATTTAATCTTTTTTGGCATTTTAATCAAATAAATTTCTTCCCACTTATACAGTTTTCACAACCTTATTACTGTTTTTAAAGCTCTACTTTTTAATAGTCCAAGATTGCTTTTAGCCATTAAATATAACAGTTGATTTTTGATAGCTGTTCCTGACATACCAAAGCAAAATACACTTTCTTAAGACATTTCATTTGCAAACTTTCACTTTTTTGTAGGTGAAGCAAACTGTTTTGTTTAATGTATTCAGAAAGCCACTTTAACGATTTATATTGGAGCACATGTATTTGTTCCATTTTCCTACATTACCTGTCCCTCTGTATATGTGAAAGTGTACCCAGGTTGACTTTTTATTGTCTTAAATAGATGAGTGCATATGACATGTGTTCATCTCATGCCATGGGGCCCCTGTTGACTGTTTTGCTCTCATATAGATATATAAAGTCTTTGCTATAAATTATACTAAGATTCAGAAACAGGTTGAATGATCCCCGACTGACTTCCTATGGTAATCAGAGAACTGTGGATAGTTGTTGTCAAGTGGGGTAGAGAGACAAGGAAATGAGCAAGGAATGAATGGATGGATAGATGGATACGTAGAACCCCAGTTTTTTCTCCTTTGTGATTACCCAATGAGGAAAGGATGGGAAATAAGTCCCAATAAACTTAAAATGCAAGACAATAGACTTTATCCAAGAGAGCCTTGATACACAAAATGTGCAATAACCAATATGACAGGGGGATTGATAAATTAGATATACCAGCTTAGTGACCTTTGAGAAACTTCCATTCTAGTGAGTGGGATACAAGCAGTGTAAGTAAACAGATACCTTTGTTATTTTACATAAGTGCTATGAGTTAAGGAAAGCCAGTTATTTTTACATAAGTGCCATAAGTTAAATATAATTAAGCATGGCAGAGAGGGAGGGTTGTTTTTAAAATGGGTAGTCTGAAAGACTTCTCTTTAAGGAGGTAGCATATGAGTAAGATAGGAATGAAAACAAGGAGCATTCCAGGCAGATGGAACAACCAGCACAAAGATCCTAAGATAGGAATTAACTTGGCATGTTAAATGTAAAGAAAGAAGAAACCTGTTAGATATCCAGGGAGGTGTTCAGAAACCACTTGAATAGATGTCTGGAACCTAGGGGAACAGTCAGGTCTGGAGATTTGCAATTCATCTGTTGATATGTTATTTCATGCAATAAAACTTGATGAGATGATCCTGGGAAGAGCATGCTGTCCTTAAACAAATAGCCAAATATTTCTTCAGTAAAATGGATTTGAGTGCAATGAGAATTACAATTCAGGACATGCAATCCAATGGCCAAATGCAAGTCCAGAGAAACAAAGGAGAGGAAGGCTTTTGTATGGACTTGGTAGAAATGGTTGTAAACAGAGAGTCCATTGGAGGAAACTGAAAGTTTGAAGGATAGTGACTTTTCATTGGCTGAATTATGGCCATCTTTCATTGGCTGAGCCGTTACTGGGCAAGGAGGAACTTCCTCCTCCTGAGGCAGTAAAGTAGTATCTCTTCCTGTCAGGTCAGTAGTGTTGCCTTAAGTGACACGTGCATGGGAATTCTCTCATCTAGCCTCTGGAACCCATTTTAAATGAGATATCTGTTTATTAATTTTCACAGTAAAGATGACTAAAGCTCCCAAGTTCAAGCCTGCACAACAGGAAACTAAGTAGCTGTGAAGGCATTTGAAGGAAATTCTTCCTTCTGTCCTAGAACCAGGCATTGAGGATTTCTCTGCAGTCATTCTCAGAAACTGCATTATTATTATTAAATAGTCATTATTAAAAATCCTTTCCTCCAGCACTCTAGCATTCTCAAAAAGAAGAAAAAAAAAAACAAAGCTCCTGATCCTGTTGCAAGTTTTACTTACCTTTAGAGTACAGAGAGATACGTATTTCTTGAAACCAGAATTCGGATTAGAACCGGATGATTTGTTGGATAAATTTAAACCTTGTACCTCTCTGTTTTATCCTGTTGTAAACTACGCATTTCTAAACTCAGGGCTGCTCTGGAATATTTAGTTTCCTCCAATTTCACCTTAATGATTAACATCTATGTTCATAATTCACTGAAACACCTGCTGAATTCTTTCTGCTGATATAAATTCATATAACAACAGAACTGATACCAAAAGCTTAGGAGAAATATGTCATGATTAACAGCTAATTTTTTTTTTTTTTTTTATCACTGTTTATGTTAAAAAAAAAACAAAACATAAGACTAAGACTTAGAACTTTATAAAAACTAATTCAAATGCACAGAAACTACTTTCAGAATGGGTTTAACATAATTTAACATTGCAAAAATACAAATTTTGGGGAGATTCCCCAAACAACACTTGAAAATGTTATTTTTCTGACAGAGTGCTCATTTGAAATCAGTATTTATATTTTTTGACAGTGATCTGTGGATTTATCGAATCACTTTTATAGTACTCAGTGGGTTTCTACTTACAAATAGGTAACATTTTTATATTATCAAAAAATCTAACCTCCATTTAACATTAACATATATGTGCTACAATCTTGTAAAGTTCTTTTTGGTAGTATATTTTACACATTTATACTTCAGCATTTTGGGGGCCTATCATATTTTTATCAATGCTCATGCTGTTGCATTATTACAGCAGTACATTATTAGTTTATTTAACAATTATATTCTGAGCATTAATAATTGTGCTAGCAGAGCCTATAGTCTAGTAAAGAAGGTGGAGAATAATGCATCTAACTAATGCATAAAAAGTGGTCACTAATGGGAATTGCTGTGGGAGTTCCCAGCAGTGGCTCTCGTCCTTGCTCTGAGATTTAGAGATGGCATTGTCAGTGAGCTACTTGCCAAGACCTCATTAAGTGCATATAGTTATTTTTTTTATTTTTTTTATTTTCTTCATGGTCCCTTACCCATGTAACTTTAGTTTCTGGATGTTCTGTGCTTGTTTATGTGTTTCTCTGTAAGAATTATTAAAATACTAGAGGACTAGTGCACAAATTCATGCACTTGTGGGATTCGGCCAGCCCACCCTGATTGGGGCCAATCTAGCAGGACTAGGGGAGGGAACTCTGGAGGTTGGCTGGCCAGCCCTGCCTCCTGGTCGAACTCCTGGTTAAGGAGACAATTTGAATATTAGCCTTTTATTATATAGGATCTTATATGCAGGGTTTTGAATTACCTATGACTATCAACTTAGTACATGAATGTAAAGAAAGGAAGATATTCTAAAGTGGAAAAGAAAAACAATATTAGGGTACTTCTTTTAATACTTTTTCTCTGGTCAAAACAATGCATAATCATTGGTAAAACATTTGGTAAATATGTTTTTTGGTTTGTTTTTTTTTTACCAAATTTAAAAGAAACATAGGACCACCACTCACAGACAACCACTATTATTTTTATGCATCTGCTTTTCTTTTTGGATGAATTTTATATAATTAAAATTCTGTTCTTAGGTAGTTTGGTAACCTGCTTGTTATCCACAGAGCATCATAACATAAGCATTTACCCCCCCATGCTCTTAAAACGACTAGAGGCGGCTTTTGACTTTCTTGATTTTTTTGTTTATTTTGCATTTGATAATGGGTGGGCATAACATTTATGTAAATTTAAAAACAAAAGAAAAGAAACCAAACTGTAAAGGCTAACTCAGAAGAAACAGGGAAGAAGGATAAGGAGTAGTAGGCAGTTCCTTGGCCTACCAGAATAAGAAACACTTTCCAAACCTTATCCCTTATTTATAAAAGCAAAGTTAGCAGGTTTGTGGGTATTACAACATTTTTCAGCAGGCAAAATAAATAATCATCTTAGATGTTTGAAATGGGGGTACCCCAAAACCCAACTTGTTAAACATTATAGGACTCTGTCAAAAATATGTCCTCTGCTTTAATCATACAGAAAGGGTATTCAGTAAGAAAGGATTTTATTACCTAACTGTGTTTAGCAGGTTTTATGGCTGATATAAAGTTGAGAGCTTTTATCTCATTTAGTTCCTATTACACACATTGATCAGAACCAGGGCAAGATGGAGCACTTTGGCAAAGTGCACGATATAGTCCCACCATTTGAACTCCTGGAATGCTAATATCATGATGGAATACAATTCAGGAGTGGTTGGTTGTTGGTAAAAGAGTATTTTGCTTTAATTTCACTTGCATGCATAGAGAATTCCTCTGCATTTTGACTATTGACTGTACTGGTATGGTCTGAGTTAAGGGTTTATTGCTTTTCTCTATGTATTTCTCTACCGAATCACTCAGTGCTTCCACATGATAGTGAGTGATTATGTTTTAATGTCACTAGTATATATTGGAGGCCTTTATTTATTTTTTTATATCTGAACTGTAGTTTAGACGGTGGTGGTTAAATATCTTGAATAATAGCCAATATAAATAAACCCAGAATTATTTTGATGGGAAAGTGATATAACATCATTCCACCCTTCAATTAAAAGAAATTAAGGAAATTAAGAAATGTTAGATATATGAAGAGGAGTTTTCATTTGAGATTTATGAAGTTAATTTGAGTGTTTAGGTTTATCCTTTTCATAGGTTTGATGGGATGTGAGATCCCAGTGATAGGCATATGGAGATGTTTGCACCCACCACCCTGGGACTGTGTGTGCTGTATGTTCATGTATGCCTTGTCCTGCCAAAAATTATGCCCTGTGATCTGTGCCATTGGGCCATTTTTTATGTGTTACCATGAAGTCAGATTATAATTTTTTAATAAGTTTGGATGCCAACTTAGATATCAAATTGTACTTGACAGCTTAAATATTAGAGTGAATTTTTAACTTGATAGTAGCTTCTTGAATGCTTTGTCACCTTAAATTTCTGACAATCAAATTCAAAGTGAACATAATTTTGGTAGCTAATATTGTGAAGAAAGAAGAGATACATGATTTCCAACTCTTGTGGACCATGGATTAAGATTTTATGAGACAGATATTTCCAACATTTCTTTATGAAACATTTTCTCATATTCTATAGGTAGAAAATTTGGTAAATATAAAAAATTAAATTATCCCCCCAAAATTGATTTAAGATTTTTTTGTTTAATATTTGAAAGACTGAAATGATCCTTAATAAAATTTGCTTAAGATAGAAATTATGTCAGAGAACTAGTTTTATTTCATCATATAAGCCAGATAAGAGACTTGAAATAACTTCTGATGCAAAATTAATTTTTTACTTATTAGATTCCTTTATTTAAAAATTTTAAGGTTTAAAAATAAATGCAATCTGTATGTATACTTGTATTAGCTTCCTGGTCCTGCTAAACAAAATAAAACAACAAAGTCGGACAAAAAAAAAAAAAGAACACTTTATTATCTCATAGTTCTAGATTCTACTAAATAGTCCTAAATCAGGGCCATGTTTTTTTTGGAGAGTCTTGGGAAAAATCTGTCCCATGCCTTTCTCTTATCTCTGGTATTACTGTCAATCCTCAGTGTTCCAATCTCTGCCTCTGTAATCACTTGGATTTGTTCCTCTGTATTTGTCCCTGGCAACTCTCCCTTATACAGACTTCAGTCACATTGGATTGGGTCCTACTCTAATTGAATATGTCCTCATTGTAACTTGATTACATCTAAAAGAAGACCCCATTTCCAAATAAGATTACATTCCCCGGGTACTGAGGGTTTTTACTGGAACGTATCTTGTTGGAAGACACACTTCAACCCATCATAGTAATCAATAGTTGAATAAAAATAACCCAAGACAGAAGTTGGAAGAGGGAACTCAGATACATTAGCAGCTGTGATCCTTTGGGTCTTCTGCTTGCACACTAGTTACATACAGCAATTTATACAAGCTCAAACTATTTGTGATTTAACAACATTGCCATTTCTCTTGGAAACATTTTCCTGTTGACTTATTCCAGAAGACTTTTCAGTGAATCTCATATCAGAAACCATCAACAAATTGACACTGGGTTTGGCTGTTTATTTAATACTTCAATTGCCGAAATATCGAGTGACAATGCCAATGGTATGACTGAATCATTATCTTTTTTTGAATCTTAAAGAAAACACTTTTGTGATCAAGCCTTTTTATGTCTTTATGGCAATTTTACTTTAATAGGTTGTTTAAATGTAAAGTAATAAAGTTAATAGCATTTACTTTAAGTGGCTTACCTCATATGCTCTTTACAATGACTCAATAAGGTGAAGACTGCTGTTATTCTTTCTACAGGTGACGAAGCTCTGGCTTTGGGCGTAAGTGACCTGTCCAAGAGCTTCCCTGTAACCGGGCAAGCTGGCTTTGAACCTGACAGTCTGACCCTACAAATAAGCTCTCATCCTTGATTCTATATATTGTGGGGGTTTTTCTATTCAAGCTCCATGAAATTGCTCATAAGTATGTGTTTTTTAAACTTTCCTATTTTGAGATTATTATCAATTCACAGGCAGGTGAGAGAAGTATTTCAGCTGGGTTCCTTGTATCTTTTTTTTAGACTCACTTTATTTTTTTATTTTAAAATATATTTTATTGATTTTTTTACAGAGAGGAAGGGAGACAGATAGAGAATTAGAAACATTGATGAGAGAGAAACATCGATTAGCTGCCTCCTGCACACCTCCTATTGGGGATGTGCCCCCAACCAAGGTACATGCCCTTGACCGGAATAGAACCTGGGACCTTTCAGTCTGCAGGCCAACGCTCTATTTACTGAGCTAAACCAGTTAGGGCACCTTGTATCTTTTTAAAAATATATATATATATTTTTGTTGATTTCAGAGAGGAAAGGAAGAGGGATAGAAAGATAGAAACATTAATGATGAGAGAGAATCATTGATCGGCTGCCTCCTTAATGCCCTCTTCTTGGGATTGAGCCCTTACCCCAGGCATGTGCCCTTGTCTGGAAATCAAACCTGGGACCTTTCAGTCTGCTGGCCTACTCTATCTACTGAGCCAAATCAGCTAGGGCTTCCTTGTATCTTTTACTCAGTTTCCCCCAGTGGTAACAACTTGCAAAAGCCATAATGTTATAACTCAACCAGTACATTAATGTTGAGACTGTCCAGGTACAGACCATTTCCATCACCACAAAGATCATTCCTGTTGCCCTCTTGGAGTCACTTCCTTCTCCCTCCTCTACACACCTTTCTTAGAGTGACTCAGTGAGGAAAAGCCTGGCAACCGCTAATCTGATCCCCATTCCCATGATTTTGTCATCTCAAGAATATTAAATAAATGGAATTATGTAGCATCTAATCTTTGAGGATTGATTTTTTTCTTTTCTTTACTCAGCACATTTCTCTGCCTATCCATCTAGGCTATAACATGGATCGATAGCTTGTTCACGTTATTGCTGATAGTATTCTGTAGAATGAGCGTACAAAGTTTGTTTCATATTCACCTGTTGAAGGATGTTTGAATTATTTCTAGGTGGAGCTATTATGAATAAAGCCATTAGAACATTAATGGACAGTTTTTGAGTGAAGGTAAATCTTTTTTTTATTTCTCTGGGATAAATTCCAAGAGTGCAATTGCTGTATCACATGGCATTTGCATACTTAGTTTTATAAATGAAACTGTCAAACTGTTTTGAAATCTAATTTTTTATACTTTGTTTTGTATCCTTTGTATTTACATACTTAATGTTTGGAAATTATACTTTCCAAAAATGACATTAAACATTTAGTATCAAGTGCAGTCTGTAATGGTTTTGAGGCATGGATGTGAGCCTCTTTTTATACAAAACTGTTTTTTCTGGAAAGAGTCACTTAACTAGTACGTGAGCCTAGCACTTTGTTCAGCTTTTCCATCATAGCAAGATTTTATTTTTCTTTACTCATTAACTCTATCATGTATGTTCATGTACTTTCTAGGAGTGTTTAATGGTTATTAATAAAATAATGTGCTTTCATAAGTCTAAAGGCATACCCAATTAATTTTGTTCTTAATTTAAGCCCTTCATATGTTCAGTGATTGAACTCTTAAGAGTTTAATATTGTCTGTGTCTAAATACAGGTGCTATTTTATTGCAGTACCCATTCATACAAGTGCTATTACCTTGCTGTTCTCCTTTAAAATTTCTTTGTAGATTGTTTCTTCACAAAACAGCCTTTGCTGTGTTTTTGGTTATTCTAGAAATGCAAATTTATGCATAACTCTAGACTATGGTCAGAGTATGACATTTTTAGCAGGACAATATCAAGTATATTCATTTCTTATCTTAAACCCTTGTACAGGTTATCTCAACTTCCATGTCCAGAGCTATTGCATTTTTTTTATCATGTATTTTTCTGTGGCACCCTGGACATTTTAGCCCAGTTAGTTCCTTAATATGGGTGCTGTAGTGTGCATCAAAGTGTGTTTAGCAGCATCACTGGCCTTTACACAGTACATGCCAGTAGCATGAACATACTGTGTCTTTGTTCTTATATCAGGTTTAATCTTTAGGTTCTTGATATTTTCAGAGTGCCAGTGAAAATTCTGAGCCTGGAGATAGGAAGAGGATCATCTCCGCTGAAATTGTGAAGTGGACTCTTAATTTTGCTCCTCAGCTCTGCTTAGTACCGTAGATGCTGGAACATTTTTGGTCCTTTCCTGCCCAGCGAAACTTGTATCCCTTATTGTCCATTCCTTTTCAACTTTTTTTTTTTTTTTTTTTTTTTTGTATGATTAGTGGCTTCTGTTACATACTGTGAGCTAAGGAATAAACAAATGGTAGTGGTTCCTAGGGGACTCTCCCAAATCTGATTTGAACTTTGGTAGGCCTGAGTCTGAAAAGGCTGAGTTCAGTGGACAATTGAAAATTAGGGCCAGGCTTCCCATACAAAAACCTGTAAACCTAATGTTGCCCCACCCTGCATTCTAATAACTATGTGTGGCTTCAGATGGGTAGTAAACATACCACGTGATGACTTTGTAAGTTATAAAAATGTCTAAAACTAACATAATATTGTATGTCAGCTGTAATAAAAAACTTTAAAAAATTATTTTAAAAAAATGAAAAATAAATGAAATTAGGGCCAGGCCACTGACAAAGATGTTTTTGGTCAAATTACCTTTTGGGGCTTGTAGCAAGCACATCATTGAGGTGTACTTTATTTAAATCCACACGATGGAGATCATGATTTCAAAAGCCTGGGTAGGCCCTTATTTGACTGAGATAAAGTCCAATCCAGTATCTCACACGCTGAGTGATTGAATGCTTAACATTGTGGGGCATTGTGAAGGATGAGGTGTGAGCTTGAATAGGCAGATTTTGAATCCTGGGAGAGATCCCTGAATTATCTTAATGTCTTAAATTTCTTTACTACCTCTAGGCTGTCAAACTCTCAAATCTCAGGAGTCCTTGCTTTGAATCATCTCTTGAATACACTTGTCACTTCTTCACTGGGTATTTGAATGCTGAAAGACTAGACACTTGTCTCTCCTCCGTTCCCCGCTGCCAGACTAATTGTTCTAAACACAAGTTTTCTGAATCACAGAACTCTCCTGTGTCCCTCCACACCTGGCTCTGTTGTATATATTCAGCGTTATCTCCTACTCCTACTCAAAGGAACCTGCTCTCTAGCAGACCACGTTTTTTCACTAGGTCCTGAATGTACAAGCTCATACCTGTTCTGGGCGTTTTGTGTGTTTTTCAGTCTTGTGTGGGATGAAAATGTTCATTCTCACCACACGAATGTATTCTTACTTAGTACCCCAGGTTCAGCTGAAGCCCACGCCCTACACAGGGATATCCATAACTCCTGTATTCCATTTAGATTTCTACTTGCTTTTATCTGAAGGTATTGACAGCAGACAGTACTCATTTTGGCCCTTAGCAGTATACTAGTATCGCTTTGTTCAAAGTGGTAACAAACAGCTTCGTGTGTGCATTTTGCCTCTTCTGATAATTACTAAATCCCTGGAAAGCAAGTATTTTGTGCTTTTTAAATGTTTCATCAGTATGTGATTACATGCATAATAAGTACTCAGTAAAGACTTATATTAATGGCTGGCCTGGTACTGATTTCATTTCAATTCTATTTCTGTACATATTAAAACCAGAATCAGATAGGCTTGTAGAAACCAATGCCACCCTGTGTAGTATCAGATTAAAGTTAAGAAGGATGGACTCTCTGGATATCAGAGAAGAAATGTGTATTTCCTTAGGTGAAAAATTGAAAGTAGAGGCCTTGCAAATGAAAAATCAAGGAATAGTCTATAAAACACACACACACATCTCTTTGGGGTAGTTTTTGAATTATAGTGCAAATAATGCTACTTTTGATATGAAATGTATGTCATATTAACCTACAGGTCATGGAAATGAGTAAATGTAAAAACTAATAATTGACATGGGTTATAAAACATTTGATTACAGAGCACTAACTGATCTTAATTTTCTCCTTTTCAAACACCCAGATACCTCTTGCTGCTGCACAAATGGACATTTGACAGCGCAATTGTCAAGCACTTGCAAGCATGGAGACTTCGTCGCTGCTGTCCTCCTTGAATGATGAGTGTAAATCTGACAATTACATTGAGCCTCACTACAAGGAATGGTATCGAATAGCCATTGATAAGCTGATTGAACATGGGCTAGAAGCATACCAGGAATTTCTTGCCAAGGAGCGAGTATCAGACTTTCTAGCTGAGGAAGAAATTAATTATATTTTGAAAAATGTCCAGAAAATTGCACAAAGTACAAACCATGGTACTGACAATTCCTGCGATGATACCTCATCTTCAGGGACGTATTGGCCCATTGAATCTGATGTGGAAGCTCCAGATCTTGACTTAGGCTGGCCATATGTGATGCCTGGACTCTTAGGGGGTACCCACATAGACCTCCTCTTTCATCCACCAAGAGCACAGCTACTTACAATTAAGGAAACTATTCGGAAAATGATAAAAGAAGCCAGAAAGGTAATGCTATTTCTGTTTCTAAATGAAAACTCGAATTGTGGAAAAGCACTAGAATAATATACCATGTATGTTTGTTAAAATAATCTCTATATGTGTGAACCATGCCTATAATTTTGCTGCCTTCTGTATGCCCTCCCCATCCCCCCCCAACTGGGGATCAAGATCGAGCCTGCAATCTGGGGATATGCCATGACCAGGAATCGAACCAGCGACCTCTTGGTGCCTGGATCAATGCTCAACTGCTGAGCTACACCCACCTGGGCTGCACTTTTTATATCTTGCAAATATCTGAGAGTTGTGAGATCTCTGCTAATGGTAGAAATTTCATTCTCTTCATAATATACATACACCCAGGAGACCATATGTCCGTGAAGGCTAAGGTCTGAGGACTGTGAATGAGATGCTTTTACATATTTATAAAGTTCAAAGCACTTAAATTTTCCTTAATCTCTGAAAGGATATATGTTTTTAGTAGATCTGGTGAAAATTTCTTTGTTCTCAATAGGACTTGTGCCTTAATTTTTGCTATAGATATGGTTTATGCTGGTAAATACATCATAGATTTACTTATTTATTTCCTGAGTTGTGTGGAAATGATATAAAATCAGGCATGATAATGTAAAATTCTGAAGGAAGGTCCTGAGGTACTTCCCATTTTGGGGCCTTGGTCTTTATTAAATATTTATGTTGGGTTATAAATATCAGAAACTCTGTTTTAGAGCTCATATTAAACTGTACAAATTTTCTTTACGTTAATTAAATAAAAGTTATTGAGAGGTATCTATGTACTCAGCACTGTGATAGGAATTTTGGACATTATAACAAAATTTTCTAAAGTACTTATTGAGATCACTCTAGCATTTTTAAATGCATGGACAAAAAAAAAAATGCTATGATTTTTTAAAGCTATAAATGTCTAGTTCTTATTTACAAATACTATACAATAAATAAATTTAGATCTAAAAACGTCCTTAAGATGTACATGGAGTTGCTTTCTTCCATGTCAGTAAGATACAGAAATATGTGAAATGTATGCATTTATGAAGTATGTTAAACTAAGATCCCTGAAATCTACAGAACATTGTAGATTGTAGGAGAAGCAACTAAAAGTTTTGCAATTATGTTAGGGAGATACAATGTTCTGAGGCTGATGTCAAATGTATGCTTTGCAAAAGTAAGGTGTTTTTCCCCCAAATCTCTCAAATAACCTGGCGTTTTTGCTGTGTTAACTTTTTTAGCAGAACTGCATTAAAGAAAGCACTAATCTATTTCAATTGTTAAATATTAGCTATAGAATCAGGCACACGGTAGGTGTCCAGACTTTTATTGAATGAGTTGAACTATCAGTTCAATTTCCCAAATTGAACCACGGGTATTTTTAAAACTGTACTCTCCGATGCTCTGTGAAGAAATTGTACAATTGTATTTTGTAAAACTACAGATCGAAAATCAAGGATATATATGAGTTCATGCAAAGGTCTGGGTCTCCCATGATTTTGAGGTGCATATGGGTGAGCGGAGACTTGACTCTGGGTCCCATGGTGCTCCCCAGACTCTGACAAGAAGAAGATTTTCATATACATTTTACCAATTTTCTTTTATTATAGAGAAAGGGCAAATAGCAATATTAAATTATTTCCTCTAATTAATCCCCTTTTAATGTGCACAAATTGGGTCACTAGTGTGTGTGTGTGTGTATAAATATACATAATATATATATATATATATATATATATATATATATATATATATATATATATATATATATACATATATATTCTTTTTAATGTGGCAGCTATTTATTTAGAGAGACTCTAAAAAGTAATATATTCTCTGCCTGGTCATTATCTGCTGGAAACTCTGATGTGCGCTAATGAGCTGAGAGACTTGAAGTAATCAAAGTGACATAAAATAAGAAAGAATTTTACCTTTATTCAATTGACAGAGATAATTATGTTAACTCTGCAAATTGCATACATTGCAATTGAATGTATAGTATAATAGATAACTTAGTGTTGTTTTTTCCCTTCAAAGCATTGAAGAATGATTAGTTTCTACCCAGTGCAATAAATATTGAGGTCAAATGAGCTATAATATAATATGCATGGAATATATATTTCTGAAGTATTTTGGAAATTTCTTCATATGTCACTATATTTATTTAAATATCTTTTAAGATACTTGTTATTTTAAAGATTTTTGAAGTTATTGGTCCTTTTTTCCAAGATTTTAGACTACTAGCCCATACTGGACAAGATCCTGTGATAATTTTTGAAATAAGACCAAATATTTTTATGAAGTTAAAGCTTGTCAGAACACATTGCTTTTTAAAGATTAAACATGGTTTTCATGACTATCATTTGCTTAGCAGATAAGCTGGTTTCTTACATTCTTTCAGAGTCAATGGAAGCCTATTAGTTATCAGGATAAATTTTCTGATTTTGAACTGTTTTCTGTATTTAGATAGAAGAAAGTTCCAAGCCCTCAAATTTCTCAGGGATATATTTTTTGGTAATCAACATTATGTAACTGTGGAAATCTGAGGTCAAACAAGTAGGGCTATAAACCAGCAAACAGAACCAAAAAGCCATCTCAGAGAAAATTTTAAATCCATTTTCACTGTTCTGTTTGCAATTGAGTTAAGGTACTCTGACTATAAATGCCATATTATTAAAAATCTTAAAATAATAAAAATAATTCAAAAGCAAGTTACTTACCAATCCAAACCTCTGAAGTCTGACCATAACCACCAAGTTAACATTCTAGTCCCTTGAGAAAGTAAATTAAAATAATACTGTACCTTATGCATCTATACTGGAAATATTTTGGTTTTGAATTTCACTAATTTATATGTATTTGATGTGTTGACTTTAAATAGATAGCCAGATTTCTCCAGCAAAAAATGGGTTTATTCAGTAACAGAAATGCATAGCAATTTGGGACACATGGTCTTATGGTAAACCATGCACAAATTCAGAGAACAAAGGAGACAAATATATTTTTTAAATTTTTTATTGATTATGGTATCACATAATTATCCTCATTCCCCCAATCCCATCCCAAACTCCTCCCTACATATGCCCCCATCCCCCTGTTGTCCATGGCCACTGGCTAGGCCCATATGCATGCACACAAGTCCATGTCTTCCCCTTACCCCCACCCTCCCCTACTTTCCCTCTGAGGTTTAAGAGTCTGATCACTGATTCTCTTTCTCTGGGTCTGTTTTTGTTCATCAGTTTATGTTGTTCATTATTTCCTCTAGATGTGTGAGATCATGTGATCCAAGAAATACCCTTGTAAGAACCTAAACTGAGACAAGCCATAATGGTTATGCTGAGTGGCAAATTAATCAGTCTGTAGTGAGTTCCTTTCTGGGCCAGCAGTTCTTTTGAGTCCCAATTTCGACATATATTTTTTTTTAGAGAGGGAGTGGGGGACTCAGAGGGGATGTTGTAAATAGAATCCATTGGAGGAAAATGAGAATTTGAAGTATAGTGGCTTTTCATTGGCTGAATTATAATAGTCTGTCATTGGCTGAGTGGTTGCTGGGCCAGGAGAATCCCTCCTTCCTGCTGGAGTAGTAGTAAAATACATCTTCCTGTTGGAGATGGGAATTGACAAGGAGAGGTAGTGCATGAGAAGTCCTTCCTAACTCCAATTTAAATGAAGTTATGTTCTTAAACGTCACAATTTCTACTTTAAGTAATGCAATCATTGAATCATTTGCTTTTATAAGAAGAATATAATCTTTATAATATTTTACAAAATTACAGATTTGTTTTTATTGATTAATTTTATTTTTGTCTCTTGTCACTTGGAAGTTGTTTAGAGGGTTGGCTTTTTTCCCCCCTTTGCTTTTTTCTTTTTTCTTTTGTATGTTTATATTTTATTTGAGAATTTTCCTTTGGGAAAATCCAATTGCAGGTAACATCTTACTTGTGCCCTAAAAGGGCCATATTTTTTATTTACTGGCCCTTTTTCTATCCTATTTCTATTTTTTACTATGTGGTTGACATATTTAGGTCAACTTTGTAAGGTCTGATAGCGTCTAGCAAGACTTTCCCAGATAATTATTTGTCTCTCAAGAGGTGTTCCCAAGATGATATATACATGTATTCCTAATTACTATGAATACCTCTTAGGAAAGTGTCCTCTCTAATTACTTTAAATTCATCTTTCATGAAAGGAATTTCTCTTCTAGCTGCTCAGTGGTAGATATCTAGGCATTATAACTTTTGATAGTTTTGAATATGTAAATGTCTAACCAGAATGCTATTTGCCTGCCTATTAAATCTCTAACCAGAATGCCATTTGCCTGCCTATTAAATCTCTAACCAGAATGCTATTTGCCTGTCTATTTCCTAATTCTAAGCTGCTTCTATGAGATGTGAATCTTAGTCTTGTGAAATATGGAATCAAAAGATACATAAGCAAAAGTCTAGTGAGAATTAGGGCACAGTAATTCCTAAGGTGCTCTGTACTGCCTCTCCTGAGTTCAGGCCTTATTTCCTCCCTGAGTCAGTGTTCCTGGGTGTGTCTGTTATGGCCTAGGGAGTTATTAGTAATACAGAGAAACATTAACTACCAGCTTGTCACACGGCTACAACTGGGAAGGTGAGCAGATGATTGGGCGTTTCCTGGGATCTGACTGGTATTATAAAAATAGCGCCAGATTAGAGGCTTGATCACCTGGGTTCTACCACTATCAAGTTATTGCATCTCCCAAGGTATCTTTATTTATTTAGTGAAATATATCAAGCAAAGCACTTTCATGTCTTTTAAGTGTAATATTCCTATCTAAATCTCTCATAGTGCTTACCAACGTAAGCACCATTCAATGTGATATACTCCTTGCTGAATTATTATAGTCCATCGATGAATAATTTTTATTGTGTCATGGTGTATCATTTCCGTCTTCATTCATTTGCAACTATATCCTGTCCAACTAAATGATATTTGTGTATTCATCTTTTTTTCGACTGCAATTTGTCTCCTAATATTCCCAATTTTTGTTAAGAACTTCCTCTCTGCCCCCTCCCTATTCCAGCTTTCACTGTGAATACTTTTATTCATTGAATATGAGTCAAAATTAGTTTCTGCCAGGAAATATATTTCGCTTAGTGAGATTTAATAACATTATTATCTTTTGCTATTAATTTGAACATCTCTTCTCTGAATATAATGCATTATTTGTTAATATATTTTTGTGTGTGTATATATATATATATATATATATATATATATATATATATAATAGTCAGGGGGAGAGAGAGAGAGAAGCATCAATTTGTTTTTCCACCTATTTGTTATGTTTTTTTCACCTTCTTATGTATTTTTTGGTTGCTTCTTGTTTGTGCCCTGACTGGATATCAAACCCGCAATCTTGGGGCATCAGGGTGATACTTTCATCAGCTACCTGGCCATGGCTAGGCATTTGTTCTTTATTTTATTTTTTTAAATATATTTTATTGATTTTTTAAAGAGAGGAAGAGAGAGGGATAGCGAGCTAGAAACATCCATGAGAGAGAAACATTGATCAGCTGTCTCTTGCACACCCCCTACTGGGGTTGTACCCGCAACCAATGTACATGCCCTTGACTGAAATCGAACCTGGGACCTTTCAGTCCACAGGCAGATGCTCTATCCACTGAACCAAACCGGTCTTGGCTAAGCATTTGTTCTTTAAAAGTTCAGTATTGAACAAGTTAGTATGTTACTAGGAATGCCATCTAGATTATTAGCTTTTGTGAAATGACCTTTCCCGAAAATATTTCAACACCTTTCTGAAGTAGCATAACGATTATGTATACTTCATTAGCTGTAGAGCAACACAGTATTTTCTGTGTTATTTTGTAGAAAGTTCAAACTGGGAAAATATTGATTCAACATAAGTGTATTTGAAAATAAGATCTACTGTGAAGATGGCTTAGATAAAAAGACACCCTCTTTTATGGAAAGCAGGCAGGCATGGAAGAAAACATTCTAAACCATACTTTTTTACCTAAAGTTCTGACAGTCTAAAAAACTGCAGAGATCTGATGAAAAGCTAAGGGAGGGAGAGCATGTTCTAGAGACAAAAAGGAAGCAATAATATTTTTCTGATGACATATCTTAAGTAGTTTGTTGGAATGACAATGTTAATTGTCATCATAAGATATTATGTTCATAAAACAGAGTTTTTCTAATGTCTAAATAAGACTTAGATTCCGTAGGGTTTGAACTGAGTTTGTAATTTGAATTACAAACTGAGATGTCTTTAGGGCCAAGCCAGAAAAATAACCCTGCATAGGAAAAGAGGACAAGTGGTGTTCCATCCAGTAGGGAGCAAAAGGAACATGGAGGAAGAGAAGATAACTTGACTCTGTAGGAATTCTTATTTAAAATGTTATAAGTAAAATGTAGCTTGCAGCTGAATGTGATGATAAGCTTAGGACCTCAGGTACACCTTGAGGCATCTTATCAAAAGTTAACTTTCATGAGAATAAGGGCTTTAGCTTTCCTTATCTGTCCTCCTTATGAGATGTAAAATGTCATGGAGGTGAGCTATGGGAGCCTTTTTGAGATGACGAGGGATGTAACACTATCTGACATTTTGTATTTTAAGGATTCTGCCTGCTCTTCTAGGGTTACCACCGATTTATCATGCGGTATATGCTTCTACATCAATTATTCAGACCTTTTAACCAGTCCCTCTTCAAATTGTTTTGAAAAATTCGGTTTGCTTTTATCATGAGCAGAGGAATTGCCTTCTGATTCTGTGTAGTGAATTTAATGTCTACTAAAGAGTCACAGGTATTATCTATTGAGCACTTACGTGTCATAACCCATGTTAAGCACTTTAGGTGTATTACCTTAAATTGACCTTCACAGCCATCCTGTGACATACATATTTTTATTATTCATGTTTTACAGATGAATAACCTGCATTCTTGTGTTAGATGTGACCTAGTCAGTGGTAATGATCCAAGATGGTGAAAATTGCAAAGTAATAATGACTACATATTCCTAAAAAGAGGGTTGGAGGACTTAGCTGAGAGGCTCTGGGATTGAGACCAGTTGATGATGTAGAAGTATTTTAGTTTCTAAAAGAGCTAGGCACAAGGATAATATAGGGTTGCTATTAGAAGTCAGAAGCAACAAACCTGGAACTGAGATAAGATTATAATTAGTAGATGGGGTATAGCACCTAGAATGCAGACTAAGAGGCAGTGAAGAGGAATGGGTTTTCAGAGTTCAAATATAGAGAAGATTCAAAAAAGTAAGAGGACATTCAGACAGTGAAGTTGTCTTTTGGCTTCTTCTGGGTTCAACTATGGGGCGGCGGAGTGGGGGCGGGGGGGGGGGGTGTCACTTAGTCTTTGGCTAGCCTTACAGGGAAAGGTATGGCAGGCTATCCATTCACTCAGCAAATATTTATTTACTGTCTTCCATTCTAAATTCTGGGGATATGTAAGAGAATAAAATACCAAAAAATCATACCTTTGAATGAAGCTTACATACAAATAGGGAGAGAGATAATAAGCATACAAAATGAGGATTGGTATGGAGAAAAACAAATCATAAATATGGTTGGGAAGGAGGCTTGAGATTGGTATGTTGGAGGAAGCGTATTTTTAGATAGAGTTATCAGAGTAGATCTCATCAAGAAAGTGACATTGGAGTCCACATTTGAGGAAAGAGAGAATGAGCCATGCATCTATTTGCCACCAGAGCACATCAGCCTGACTGTCTGTCTGTCTGTCTGTCTATCTATCTATCTATCTATCTATCTATCTATCTATCATCAATCTATCTATTTATACTGAGTGGCCAGGTTTTTATGATCTCTGAATGCATAATAATCTGGCCACTCAGTGTACATCCTATATAATAAAAGACTAATATGCATATTGTCCCCTCCACCAGAAGTATAACCAGCAGGCAGGCCAGCAAACTGCCCATGTCCCCTCCTCCTGGCCAGGCTGGCCAGACTCCACCCATGCATGAATTCACTCACTGGGTCTCACTATATATATATATTTTCAGAGATCATAATAATCTGGTTACTCAGTGTATATATAGTAAGGTTTAGGACAGAAGCATGGTTTCTTGTTTGATAGAGAAACAATATGGATGACAACTGCTAGACACCAGAAAGCAAAAGGGAGATGAGTAGGTGAGTTTAGAGAGGTAACGTGGAGGTCCTTACAGGCCATTATAAGGACCTTGGCTTATGCTCTGTGTCAAATGGAGAGTCACTGGAGAACTTTGAGCAAAAGAGAGATATGATCCATTTCAAATATGCTGTTTTAAAAGGATACATCTGGCTGCAGTTTTGAAAATTGACTCGAGAAGCTTAAGAATAGCAGACGCTATTAAGATAATTCAAGTGTGAGATGAATATGTCTCAGATGCTCAGTGATGGTTGGATTTGGGATATATTGTGAAGGCAGTAAAATGTGGATGTCAAATAAGTTGAAAAATATAAGATTGCTCCAAAATTTTTGGCTTAAGCAATTGGAATGAAGGCATTGTCATTCCAAGTTGGTGTCAGAGGCAGCAGAGAGTTGGATTAACATGCAGACACAGAGGCCAAGCTACAGAGGCTTTATCATTTTCACCGCAGCTTTGGGATGGTTGACCAGTATTACCCCAGCCATCAAGACCAACAGATGTGTCTCAGTAGAGATTAGGGTTCACATTACAATCTAAACACAGAGTGCCTGGGCTTGGAGATCAGTCCTGGTTCTAATGGATGGCATTACAAATAACTTAGATGTGATTCAGATGCAAAGGAATGGTAAATACAGAGTGTGAGATAAGAGGAAGACTGACTGGATGCTGATCCTGGACCTCATAAAACAGATTATATAACCTCCTGAGAAACAGAACCTCCCAAAGGCAGTTATTAAGCAACTCCCATATGATAGGTCAGGTATGTGAAAGAAAGAATAAGAAACTGGGAAGATATCACTTAGGTGATCACCTTTTTATGATTTTTCATAAATCATTTCGGTAGTATACATTTTGAGGAGTAGGAGATGTATGGTGGAGAGTTTGGCATTTTTAAAGGTGGGATGAGAGGGGTGCAGAAGTGAGTCAAGAAAGGAAGGTGGGGGTTGGTGTGAGAGGCAGACTGAGATCAAATTGTGAAGGTTCTTCAATCCAGCTTTGTGGATATGGATGGTGGAAATCATGAAATGTTTTTGAGTAAGTCAGTGAGGCCATCAAACCTGATATAGGACATACTAACATTTTGTTGGTTAGCTAAAACGTAGAGGAAAATAGAAAACAGGTTATAAGGAATAATGCTCACTGACAGGCTAACAACAGCCTGGAGTGGAGTAAAATTAAATGTAAAACACAATCTCTTCTTGAGAATACACCACCAATTTCCTGCTATTGATGGTATATTCAATAATATAATTGAAAAATATAACTACATATGTAATTCTGTATCCTTAAAGAAGGTGATTTTTGAGGTCATAAAAGCTATATTTAAAGTGCCTTAATTATTTGATTTTAAGTCAAGAAAGTTTGTTTCTGTACAAAAAAATTTCAATTACATATATAGTGCCCCCAAAATTTATATACACACTTTGAATAATTACAGTGTTTATTAAAATGCATGTCATTTTCAAAATTGAGCTATCAGCTATTGCAGGGTGCATACACATTTTTGGGATATTTTGTATACATAGTTTAATTCAATATTTACTTATTGAATCCCTACTATGTACAAAGCATGCTATTCGATCATACGGTGGAAAAAGAAGCACTTCAAGTGGTTTAAAGTCTAATATTTGGAGGTAAAAGATTTGAGATTTGAAACATAGGGTACAAGGAGCAGATCTCCTTGTGGATTCTTGCTCACAAAGTTTGAAGAATAAAATTCATGGACTAAAAGTACTTGTTAATAAAAGGGTGGAAATTATTGGAAGCAAATATGGATTCCCACACAGGAAGAGGTTCCTAAGAGGGTAACCCGCTCAGACCCTTTTTCTAAGGTTTGTAAAGGCTGGGTAGTTCTTTGTCTCTTCATGCTCCCTTCTAATTGAACCTCTTCCCTACTTTATAACCCTGTGTTTTCTTTAATAGGTCAGTCTTTTGCAAAATATCAGCTTCAAAGGCCAAAAAACACTGGTGCCCCACTCTTTCTCTCTCCTTTATCTTGTAACTTTCTCTATCTCCCCTGAACATGTTTCCCACTTTCCAGCATCTGTTGGCTTTTCTCCCTCCTCTCTGAAAGTATGTTTCCTTTTCCGCATACTCTGTGACTTTTCTTTACCCTCTGTGTATGCCTTCCTAGCCCCTTATCCTGTGGCACCTTTTCTTTTCTCTGTCAATGTATGCTCCAAGCCCTCACTTATGCATTGCTTTCCCATGGACTCTTTATTCCTAAGATTTCCTAAACCTGCCTATTTTATCCTTAACATCCCTTTCATTATATAGATAATATATTGCCAATGCATTGATATTTATGTGATTAACCTATGCTTTAAAAAGGTTCTGTATCTCCCCCTCCCCCCCAGACACACACACACTTTTAAAAATTTTTAGTATGAGAGTATTATAGAGACACTTCCTGAAACTTCAAAGTAGAAAAAATTTGAGATAGATAAAATAGCTTTAAAATATTTTTTGGTAAACACTACTTTGTTTTCTTACTACCCTGTTTCCCGAAAATAAGACAGTGTCTTATATTAATTTTTTTCCCCCAAAGTTGCACTAGGTCTTATTTTCAGGGGATGTCTTATTTTCGGGGAAACATGGTAGTTCAACTTATTAGTTCAACAAATATTGTAAAGATTTATTTTTTATTATTAGAGTACATATATTCTTTATAGAAAATACGGAAAAATACTGGAAAGGCTTAAGAAAATACAATTTAGAAATCTTCTTCCTTGTTAGATAAATAGATGGATAGAGACGTACATGTGCATATGTTTGTGTGTGTAGGCATGTGTGATGCCTTATATAGTCCTCTGAAATAAAATATACATATGTAGTATACTGAGATCATACTTGAGCTTATGTATAAAGACATGCCTCTTGATTTTTTCACTTAGGACTTTTCCCATGATAAAATAGTTGATTTCCTGTACTGGTAAGCAACTTGCCCTGGGTGTAGGCAGTAAGAAAGCTCATCAGCTCTAAGGAATTTAAAAACAATGCTGAGACTGACCAAAATGCAGCCTGCTTTTCATTACACCATGTGCTGACAGTTGTAAATCATATCAGTGATAACATGCTCCTCCTCACCAGGGCAGATCCCTGCAGCCTCCTCTCTCCCTACCTCTGCTCCCACCCCTTGTGCTAATATAATGAAGAAAGCCTCACAACTGTTCTTGTGTGACCATTAGCTATTCAATAATTATTTGACTTTATAAGCTTTAAAAGCATGAGAGTTAGCAAGTGTATTTTTTCTTTTACAAACCAGAATTTCCCTTTGGGCTGGATTAATTTCTTGTTAATAATTATATTAATTAATTTTGTTAATAATTATATTAATTAATTAAAATAATTATATTTTGACACCCCCCCCCCCAGAACTCAAATACTTTAAACAAGTCAATAAATGTGAGAGGCAAAAACATTGCCATCTGGTGAAATATCAATCCAGTAGGTGCTACTGGAAAATCCATAATCATGAGAGTGAAAAAAAGTTTCTGAGTCATAGAAGTTATAGTCAAGCCTGTGGAAATTCTGGAGTAGTTATGGCAGTAAAATAAATAAATAAATAATCCGGGGCTTGTGGCCACGTGGTCTTTTTACAGGTTAACAATTAGAAACTGAGAAAGTCCAAAAGTCCAAAATCACCCATCTAATTAGTATCTGTCAAATTAAATAGCATCAGGCATCTCCATTTCCATCCCAAGACTCTTATTATGTTGCTCCACTACTTGGAAAGGTAATTAAATTTGTTAATGTCATGAATAATATCTGACTGTTATTGAGTGGTGTGTGCCAGACAGTGTTTGGAGCTCTTTATATGTATTAAAATTTAGGCTCACAGCCTGTCTCTAAGATAGGAACCTCTATTGTCTCCTTTCTGTGATGGAGACCAAAGAGGTTAAATCATTTATATGAGTAATTAGAAGTAGGAGCTAGAAATATAGAACACTTCACCATCAGCATTACCTAAAATAGACCATTCTATGTCAGCACTGGTAAAACCCACTGAATTCTCACAATTCTGTGCAGATACTGTTAACATTCAATTCCTGGTTATCCGCCAGCTACAGTCCAACTCAATAAGCATGTGGCTCTGTAGGCATCCTTACCTTTGTGCTTGATCTTCTTCCACCTTTTCCAGTCACCGGTGTTACTGAATTCTCCGGGCCTTCCATGGCAGCTTATTCCTTCCTAATGTTGTACATGGTCATTCCCTACTTGGAGCATCCTTTCTCATGTTCTCTGCCTTCCATTCATCCTTTAAAGTCTGTCTTAAATTTTGTGTTTGGTTGAACTCTGATCAATGCACTAAACTGACTTAGTCACCCCCCACCCCCATGCTTTTGTCACCTTATGCTCCTGTCCTTTGATTTTAGACTAGAAGTCCAGTGCACAAAGTCACGCGCCCCCACCCACCCACCCATGCACGCCTCACCACACATATGTCCTCCTGGCGACCAGTTTTTGGTCCTTAAGGCATTAGGGCCTCTGTGTTTTTATAATATAGATGAGATACATTCTTCATTCTGTCATAGGGCCTAGGGTTCTTGCTGTGGATTTATGGTTATTTTTGTTTTTTGTTATTAAACGTCCTCTAAACTTTCTATTGTAAAGTCAGCTGGCTTTTTTTGTGACTAATTAAAATATAATGCTTCTTCTTTTTTTTTTTTTTTTTCCTATGTCTGGTTTTAAGAGTTCCTTTTCATGAAGTCTTAATAGAATGTTAACTATATGAATACTTACTTTTCAAAAAAAATTTTTTCTCCTTAACTGCGTTTTGAATCTGTGTCTTAAAGTCTACCTGCTGTTTTGGAAATATCTCAGCTAGAATTTTTTACATATTCCTTCTGCCTTTTATTCTATTTCTTCTCTTCTCCTAGGAATTCCAGTTGTATATATGATATACTAGTACATCTTTGTTTCTTTATTTAAACACAACTCATATATATTTCATGTTCATTTTTTTTTTTTTTGCTTTCCATACTTTTCTCTCACCTTCCTTAATTTTGGATATTTTCTTTATAGCTATATTTAAGTAAGTAATTCTTTTTTATTTTTTAAATATATTTTATTGATTTTTTACAGAGAGGAAGAGAGAGGGATAGAGAGTTAGAAACATTGATGAGAGAGAATCATTGATCAGCTGCCTCTTGCACACCCCCTACCAGAGATGTGTCCACAACCGAGGTACATGCCCCTGACTGGAATTGAACCCGGGATCTTTCAGTCTGCAGACCGATGCTCTATCCACTGAGCCAAACCTGTTTCGGCAAATAATTATTTTTTCCACTTGCATAGCATTTATTATTAAACTTATCTGTTGTATTCTTATTTTTGGTGTTGGTATTTTTCAGTCATGTAAATCTTGAATGCCTTAATAACAGTTATTTTAAAGTCTGTTTCTGATAACACCAATCTCTGGATAACCTGTATATCTGTTTTTGTTGTGTGTTTTGTTGTTTTTCTTGTGGTGTTTGGTGTTTTTCGGTCTGTCCTCACACAATTTTGGAATTTTTGATTGAATGATGGATATTCAGTATGAAAAATTTCAGAAGTAATCCCTTTTTGAGAGGATTTAGTGTTTTTTTTCTTCTTGGATTGACAGAGTAGATCATCTTATTTCAGTCAGGGAATCAAATTTTATGAGGCTGAGATTTAGTCTTTTAGATTAGTGATCTATCTCCAGTTTTACTCCTAGTGCAACTCTACAGGGATTTCTTTTAAACACTGGAGGTTTTTACAGTAGCCTCTTGTGGAAGGATATGAACTCCAGCTTTTATCTTCCCAATATGATTGTTAAAAGCTTTCTTGAGCTTTGTACTCTCATATCAACTTCCTTTTATTTAGTTTCTCTTCCTTATGCTCATTGATCGTTTAGGGCTTGGCAAATGTGTTAAGGTTAGTAACTGCATAGAATCCTGAGTTCACTTCATTGTAATTTCCTTTTCTCTGTGATGAGGGGTCTTCAAGTCCTTTTTGCCCTGGTGGTCCTGAAGTCTACTTTTTCTTTTCTTTATCCCTTTGAGATTGATGAAAGCACTTCACCACCATTTACTGTTTGGCCTCCTTGCTCTGTGAATTGGCAAATGTGAAAAAAAATGTTAGGTGAAAAGTGGCAAGAAAATGTTAGCTTACCTCATTTTTTTTTCTCTTTCATGATCTTGGCCCCACAAATCCTGGCTGTTTTTATTTTTGTTTTCCAGCCCTATCATGATTTTTTGTTTTTTGTTTTTTGTTATTAAACATACTCTATACTTTCTATTGTAAAGTCAGCTGGGTTTTTGGGAGAGTTGGTCTATACAAGCTATCATAGTCTTATATTACAGGAGACCCTTTCATTTTATTTTGAATAAATTAGTATGATTAAATATTACAAAATCTGCATGTGAATTTAAGAAAAATTTATACATATTAAGTATTTAATAAAGTATTTTTAAATAGAAATAATAAGCTGTCATTTTTTAAATGTTTAGAGACAATTGTTTAAAATTTATGTCTAGCACTAAAATATAAATATTGCTCTGCTCATTCGGTGAATCAGTTAAAGGCTTTTTTGTTTTGTTTGTTTTACTCTTATTTGAGTACTTCCATAATTTTTATGAATTGAAATCATGTCCTCAGGTGAAGATTAAGAAAAAAAGAAAACCTAATTTCAGCTATCTTATCTTCTAAAAATTTCCTCAGAAGGAAAAATAAAAATCTCTGATTTTGACACCCCCCCAAAATTTAATTATTTTGCATTTTATAATGTTAATTTGTATTTATGTTGATTTCCTTTCTGCTTTCCTCTATGACACTCCTCTGTAGTGTTGCTTGCCTCCATCCACTATCATCTCTTTCTGCCATTCTTTATCTCTTACTTTTCAACTGTTATACTTCCTTAAGAAAGTCTCTATCAAGTGTCCCTTCCTGATTTCTCTTTCCCCTCAACCCTGCAGTCTGGATTTCTCTTCCATTTCTCTCCTAATCTGGTACCTCATAGTTCTCTATTGTCCACATGGTCAAGACATGCCAGCGACCTTCTAATGACCCACGGTTTCTTCCACTTCTCTATAAGTAGTGTTCACCCTCAGTTCTCTTACCATTGGTTTCCATGTATTGCTTTCCATTATTTCCCTATACTTCTATTGTTTCTTAATGTCTTTTGGTAACTCTCTTTGCTGAAAATATTTTTTATTTTTAGATCTGTTCTCTCTCCACATTTTATTCCTGCTTTCCACTTCCACACCTTCAGCTACTCCTGCCCTTTACAGCTCTGGTCTTCTGAACATTGGCCTTTACATCCCATGATCCAGTGTCTTTAACGGTATGGCACACTGAACTTTCAAAATACAGACTGTCCAAACAGTTGCCAGAAGTTTATGAAGCTCACTAAAGTTTTTTTCTGGTCTTCTCACTGTTAAAGGCATCATCACTTTCTTAGACACCAAGGCCATAATAATACCTCAGAATCGCATGCGATTCATCCTTCTCACACCCTATACCTCCAGTTTTGTAGAATTTTGGATCTCTGCCACGTCTACCTACTCCTAATTCTCTCCATTGCTACTTCCCAGGTTCTGCTCTCTATTTTCAGGTTAATTGCATCAGCCCTTTAACTCCTCTTGCTACATAATAATTCTGCTTTCTCCAGTATTCCTACAGTCACTTGCCAAAATGATCAATGACCATGTCATTCTGACTATGTCATTCTTTCCTAATTATACACCTTTGTATCTTTGCATTCTGTAAGTGACACAGAATCACTGACCTCATCCAGCACCATCTACTTTTCTAGATTTGGCATGCCTTTAAATCTTTGCTTTTGCCTTCCCCTCTTCCAGAAATATTCCTCTGTATCTCTGCCTAATAATATTGTATATATTTTTGTGCACCAGATTTTAATGTTGCATATGCTGATTTTCAAATATGTCCACAACTCTTCAAAGGTTCTCCTTCCAAAAGTTGGATCTGAATTTCCTTCTCGTTGAGTTTGGACTGGACGTAGTGACTTCCTTCTAATGAATAGAAGATGGCAGAAGTGTTGGTGTGGCCAGGTTATGACAGACATTTTGCTTCCTCCTACTATCAGTGAGATGAGAATACTCCTGAGAATTCTCTTGATTTATACCACTTACATGTTCTTTAACACAATCTCTTTGTCCTGTAGTTACTAAAATATTTTATAATTTGGGTTATTATGACAAATTTTTACACCTCTAAACTATTTAATAAACTATGTAAATACACAAGAACTTAAAATATGAACCCAATTTCTAATATCAGTTCAGTAACTTAATACTTTTGAACTAAAATAGTTCTAGATATGAATGTTAAACCTGGTGGGTCTTAAAAGACAATCTCAGCATCTTAAGTTTCACATTTCCAATTATATGTTCAACAGCCATAAAATAAATAAAATATTATGATTCTACTGAATCAAGTTACATGCAGAGCCAGTCTCGAAATTAAATCTAAGGCTTAATACTTAAATAAAGTGATGTAGATGGAAAGTTTTTCTTTTTATTAAAACCTTCTAAAGTTTAGCATCAAGAATTCTCTTTTTATAGTATTTATGTGCAGAGCAATATAAAAGGAATCTCTAAATAGCACATGTATATATATGTGAGGCCTCAATATTTAATTACTATAACCCTTTTACTTCTCCATTTTGAAAATGATATGATATTCTAGTGACTTTAAGTGATATTAGTGCTAAAATATAATTGGTTTCTTGTCATCTTAACCTAAATCACTATGTTTTATGGTGATTAGAGAACAGTGCTCTTTAATTATTTCAGGAGGAAAACTCTTCTTTTTCATTTGGATGTTTATTTATTTATTTATTTTTTTGTAAAGGGTTAATTTAAGGGAAAAGGAGAAGAGTTCTTGCTAGGTTGATATTTAAGAGTATCTTTGCATGCACTTTAATCACAGAAATGCTGTGATTAAACTTCAGGATATACAGTAGGACATGTAGTCAATGAATGGCCTTCAGTGATTGTAGTATGGTATCCATTGATTTAAGTGGCTCTCCCAACTGTTCCATACATAAATTCAAGAAGCAATGGACCAGCTAAGAATTTTCAAACTCCCAAGTCCTAGAAGCATTTTTTTCTTTTCTGATAGAATAGTGGTCAGATGGTACATGCAGTTTATTTTATTCTGACAAGTCTCTTGACTTTTCTTAATATGACAGTCTCATAAATAAGTTGGGAAATATAATCTACTTTCTTTAACTTGACATATGTGTATGGTATTTGTCAATAAAATACACAAATATGCCCCAAATTGTACAAATATAATCTAGTTTACACACATGTCTTATATTTGAGAGAACATACTTAAAGAGATTTTAATTAAGAATATGTGGCATTTTAGAGATCCTAAGAAATGAACTCTGCATGGGTTTTTCCTCAGCCATCTGGTGTTTGGTTTAACATTTTTTTTTTTTTGTTTTGACTGAAATAGAATACACACTTTATTCCTTTAGTTTTTAATAGATGACATATTAGCAAGGATAACAGACCCTTGGAATTGAATATTCTAATGAATGGCTTTGTTTGGCCAAAAGATTATTAGAAATAAGCAGGGCGAATCTGATATCATACCTTGTAGAAAGAAACTTCAGGATATACAGATGTATGTGGCAGCTTTGGTCAGTCATCATGAGCAGGAACTCTGGGTCCAGACTGCCTGACTATGAATCTCACTCAGCTCTATACTTAGCTTTTACTACTGTGTATTAAGTATGATGCTACGGACCTAAAAGAGTATTTTATTTGATCCTTGAAAATACTGGAGGGTATATTTTATCTTACCGCTTTTCAGATAAAGAAACTGAAATTCCAAAATGTCAAGTAATTAGACCAAGGTTAGCAACTCATTCTTGGTAGACCTAAGACTGAAACCTAAGTCCCTGACTTATCATTAGGGAGTTTACAAATACTTTATTATTGTGAACTCAATAATTCAGAAGGGCTGCGGGAGAACAATAACAACATTAACATCCAAAGTCTGAATTAATGAGGCTAAGCATTAGAAAGAGGCATTGAAGAAATGATCACTGTTGAGCTGGAGAGATCACATTGTGTGAGATTGGAGCGCATATGTTTTTCAGAAGATCAAGACATAGATTCAATACCATGCTAAGGTCCCTTCAGGCTATCATTGTAGCCTTGATTAAATTCAATTCAGCTTTGTTGCACTTTCTTGAGACTTGTATATATTTTTAAATATAATATATGTATGTCTTTTTTATCCTTAGGTAGATGTGCCAGTTTGTGGTTCTGCTTTTACTTTCACAAGCAGTTTGTGTTGAAACACAGTTGTTGCATCAGACTTTTAACACAAACTCACATATCATGACATCGTATATTATGAAAATAAACATACCAGGTTCATGTCTATAATTTTTACTTTGTGTTGTCTCTGTGAGATTGGCTTCAATTAAATTAGGAAAATAATGAGTTCTGAAACCAATAACCAATAGCAAGTTGTAGGTTAAAAATGATTGTTGCTTAAAATACTTCATAGATCGCTTACACTAAAAGTGTATATCTAGTACATTGCCTTTCCATAGCCGGCTGCCTTTTTATAGCATCTCTCTAGTGATGCAGAGAACCAAGAGGTAAACACATCAGCCCTAGGACAGCCAAAGTAGACTTGACAAAAAAGTACAGCTTTTTGATGAAACAGGCCACTTGGTTCCACCCCAGAACACATTTATCTTTATTTTGCACTCAATTCAAATAGTCTCTCTGATCTTCTGTTCCCCAGAGCAGAGCAGATTGCAAGTCTTAAGTTAGTATATACAAGGGTCTGTAATGACAAGAGATGGTCGTGTTAGCTTAACAGCCTGATAGCAGGAGAAAAACAGTTAAGAGGTACACAGTGTATATTATAGGCATAACAGTGAAGGCCCCAGAAAGTAGTGATTGCCACTGTCTACAACTGTTACAATTTTTGTTGTCTTAGAATACATTTAATTAATACTAGATTTAAATTATGTTCAGTAATGCTTGAGAAGTCAGGGAAGGCAGTCTACAGTTAAGAATGCTTTCCACTTAAGATTGACAGAATAAAGACAAAAAAATATTTTGGTGCTTAAAGTCGCACTTCTACAGCTATCAGAAAAATCTGTAATTTGAGTTGATATATGTTAGCTATCAATAGAATCCTTGGGAGGAACTTATGTAATAAAAAATCAATTCGTTAAAAAAATTAACCATTGAATATTATAGTCAAATCTAGATTCTCAGAGGTCACATGGGAATAATAGGAATGCAGAATAGTTTGATAATACATTTGATACCATCCTGACAGTATTTAGCTAAAAAGATGTCTCTGGATTGCCTTCTCTTGAGTTGACTTTGCTGTTGTTGTTATTATCACGGCTTTTGTTATTGTTTTCCTGTTCAATGCTACTGCATGACTTCTCACGTCCACTGAGTTCTTCTGACCACTTCCTGCCTTACAACAAATGTGGGACAGATTCACCAGCTAACAATGCTGCTGTACGGGCATGGCAGTGGCCCACCATGTGACCTCATGGAAAACAACAACGTCTTAATAGTATAGAAACCACAGATGGGAAACAGCCATGATAAATCTAAAATAATATTTATAATCTCGCTGATAATGAAAACCATGTCTGCCTTGTTATGTATTCTGAGCAGTTTAAATGTTCTAAATCGGAAAGACCTTAAAGGAAGTTAATATTTCTGACATTTGCTTACCTGTTATTGTATTTTCTACAAATAGAATATAGGTATGAAAGGCTAAGCAAATTTTCTTAGAACTTTTAATGGAAAACTTAATAACAATTTCTATTTGAAAAAGTGCAGATTTCTGGAAAAAAGACAAAAGAATGCACAAAACCGAACTGTTACATGAGCTGTCAAATTCAGGTCAAAGCTTTTGTTCAGTAGATTTATATTCTGGGACTTCTTAGTCATTCTTTTTGTTGGGTTTTTTTTTTTTTTTTTTTTTTTTTTTGACTGGCAGGATAATGTGACAGTTAAAAAGACACATCAGTAACACGAAGCTATCTAACAGAAAAATTAAGTAGCTCATATGCCAGTTCACAGCCAGTGATTTTTTTTGGTCAACAAGTGGGGCTTAGACATATATTATATAAAAGGGAACTAATGCCTGCACTATTTTCCTAGTTAGCTATCTTAAGGTTTAAGGAATTTCCATGTTATCATTATAGCATAATCAAATAAAACAGTCAGTTATTTGGGCCAAAGAGAAAACTTGAATGAGGAAAATATTTGAATTACTCATTTTTACTTAGCATTATCAGTGTCAGGGAGGGGGAATCCCCCTTCCACCCTCCTGGAGTTCTTGTTTGTAGGCCATTAATAAAATTGACACCAAGCAGAACAATGGGAGGAAATCCCAAGTTTTATTAAATGTATATGGCAGAATTCAAAAGATAACTCTCTGAGAGGGAGAGAAGTGGAACAAGCAGTTTATATGTAAAGAAACAATGCATTTCTGGAGATTTGACTAGGAAAGAGAACAGGGTTTAGTGTACTTCATGAGGAATCTAAGTAGAATGTGGGTTAGGTGAGGGCAGTTGATTAGTCCAAGTGACAAGGGTTTGTTTACTGAGGTTTCTGAGCTCTGGGTTCTCCCTCTTTGGCCAGAAGGCTGTCTCTCCCTTATCTGATTGCTCCTTGGCCCTTTTAGAGCAGGGGGGCCTTTCAAATGGCATTCCCTGCGTTTAGCGAAACAGAGAAGAGTCCAGAAGCTCCTCTGGCTGCTTCTTAAGTGATCTGAACTAGAAAACAATCAGTAGGTTATTGTAGGATGTTTGGGGACAGCCTGTCCCAAGCTCCAACATCAGGCATCCTGAAAATCATGCTATCACTTATATATCTTGGCTAAGTATAACTAACTCATTTCTTCATCCCTTCCTCCACTCAGGTTGACCTTTCTTAGAGTGGCTAAATCTTATTTTCTTTCTGCCCCTTTAGATGTTTAAACTTATTTCTTAAGTAGGGTTTCCAAGGATCCAACATAACATGTATCCTCAGGGAATTAATGTCCAAGATAAACAAGAAGCTTCTGGCATCCTTGAACCTGCCTATGGCTGCCACTATCTGCTGTTCTAGCTCAAGAAAGAATTTCGAAGCAGTGCAGAAATGACCAAGTCCCTTGGGAGATTCATCACTAGCTCCATTTGGTGTGAAGCAGACTCCGGTGCTCTCTACACTTAGTAGAGACTCAGACATGGTGATGCTGGTCTTTAAGACAGGGTGTGTGTGTGTGTGTGTGTGTGTGCGTGCGCGCGTGCGTGTGTGTGGTGGGGAGGGGAGGATGTAGGCGGGGGGGGGGGAAGGTGGATTGCTACTTAGTGAGAATTTGGGCAACAGCTAGGAAGAATGAAGGGCTGCCTGTCACCAGTTCAGAATCATTGTCTTCTGGGTATTTCCACCCAAGTGTTTCAAATGAGCCAACCTTAGTATGTTCCTTACTGAACTCCACCCCTCTTCCAAATCAGATATTATATTTTCTGCCTTGGATAATGGTATCTCCATCCTACCATGTGTTCAAAATCATAAACTTGAAATCAGGTTTGTTTTTTTTAACTCCTTCCTCTCCCACTTATCTTCCCATTATTCTTAAATTTGTAACAAGATCTTTGATTCTATTGCCAACATAGACCACATTGACTCTTTGCTCTGCCCCTATTGCCATCTGCTCCGCTGCAGGCCTGCCTGGTCTCTTGCCTGGACTGTGTTGGGAACCTCTTACCTCTCTGTTCTCCTGCAGTGTACCTTCCTGTTGATTTCTTATTAACCTTCAAGTTTTAATTATCATGTCTTCTCTGCCGAGCATTTCCTGAACTTCCTAAGTTAGTTCAGTCTTACCTGTCATGCACATCTTTGCAACAATCATGCTGTGATTCAAATCTTTGTTTATGCTGATGTTTTTCCAACTAGACTTCCAAGAAGTCCTTGGGAGAGGAATGTTCTTATATATTTTAACATTACTAGGCATATAATCAATGCCTAGCATATTTCCTAAATAAAAATGAGAAATAGAGTTCCAGTTAGTCATGAAATCCAAATTAGTCTTATAAGTTGATAAACTAGAGATGAAAAAAGGCCTTATTATTATACTAGAAGCCCAATGCATGAAGATTAGTGCCAGAATGGGCTTCCTTCCCCTGGCTGCCAGCACCGCCTTCGCTCTGGCTGGAGCTGCCTTTCTACCTTCCCATGCTGCCCAGAGGCCCAGAGCAGCCTGGGATGGTGATGATGAAAGCATCCCACCCCACCTTCAGCCGCTCAGTGCCTCCGTATGCAAATTAACCCATCATCTTTGTTGGGTTAATTTATATACTTGCTCCTGATTGGTGGGTGTCGTGAAGGTACAGTCAGTTAGCATGTTACTCTTTTATTAGGTAGATTTAAACAGACATTACATGCAGCATTTGTTTGAGTGGAGAAATAGGTTTAAGGTTTTCCCAAACATTTCTTTTTTAAGCATTTTAAAAATTATAAGCAAAGATCATTTTGCACTGGGATTTTAGGATGCAGCAGGAAATGCAGCAACCTTTTGCCTGGCTCAAAAACACATTTTATCTTTTGTTGGAACTTATAATCTCAGTGCTCCCTTTACATGGTCCTTCCATCGTCGGTGATTTGTTCAAAAGCTAGCAGAAATTGCCAATTTGAATGCTGTTCAAATGTTCTCACATTTTGGTGACTGAAGATAAGTTGAGCTACTGGGGCCAAATGACCTACAGTACACTTTTTTAGCATAATGAAATTAAATGATTCAATTTAATAATGAAATTAAATGATTCATCCCATGATATACAGTATATATATTTTGTGGTGGGGCTTTCCACTTTTAGAAATATGTAAATACAAGGCATTATCAGAATCTCTGGGGGACTTTGTAGACTGGTCATTCTCCTTGGCCCCAGAAGGAATCGCCACGTGTAAAGAAAACCCTTACTTGACTATAGTGTGGTCTGCTGGCATTCTTAATGAATATTGAAACAGAAAAATGAGCTCACTATTAAAGAAGTCAACTGTTGATATGATTCCTGTTTCATATTTCAGAAATACCAAAAATATAATACCACTTATATTTTACATACCTGAAATGAAGCACTTATAAAACAATGATTGGGTGCCACAGATTTTGTCTTTGCTCTTAATCAAGTATAAGTTGATTACTCAGAGAAAGAAAAGGGACATTTCATGACAACATATACATATATATGTAACAAATATACACAGCAAATAAAATGCTTGATTTTTGGAAGGCTGAATTAACTCTGTGCTTGCAGTTAAATGGTGGCATGCCTCATAAGTTCCTTTAATATATATATATAGATTTCAGAGAGGAATGAAGAGGAAGAGAAAGATAGCAACATCAACGATGAGAGAAAATCATTGATCTGCTGGCTCCTGCACCAACCAGGGGACATGTGCACGGCCCAGGAATAGAACTGTGAACAGCTTCTGTTCATAGATCAATGCTCAACCTCTCAGCCACACCGGTCCCATCATATAAGTTCCTTTAATAAGAAAGTGAAATATGTAGGGATACTGGGAGGGAGGGGGGATGAGAGATGCCAAAATTTATGAGCATGCTAGAACACCCCATTCAACATAGTAAGAATGGCTGGGAAATGTGGGTGTAGGACCCAAACACTATATCCACATATGTAACCACTAAGTAATATCAGGCACTGGTATATAAACATTCAAAGCAACCCTGTGTTTTCAGACACTAAAGAGTGATTATAGGTCAAAATTTAAATTTTTTCAATAGAACATGACAGTTCTTTGACATTAGTCAACTTTGCTGAGATGTTCGAAACAAGAGCTATTGTTGAGACATGTAGAAAAAAAGTGGGAATCTTGTCTACATACCTAGCCATACCTGGAAACTTGAATAGTCTAAAAACAAAAAGCCTGGAAATTAACAAATATGACAAGTGCCTCAGAGTACAATTCATATTGATCCTGCTTTTTAGGCTATTATCCTTAAGTTCTTTTGTTCTCCTTTTAATACAGTTAGCACATTTTTTTCTAGGAAACACTGCTGGGACTGGGAAATTTGAAAAATACCTAGCTCAATATAGAATCTCAGGAGCTAAAATTGTGTCAGGTTTACAGTGTTGCTCACCATTCTCAAAAGTGTGTATTGTTATATTGAAACAAATGTGGTCAAATCCTATTATATAGTAAGGCAAAGGGATGAGAGTCTTATCTCCTAAAAATATTATTGTGCAAAATTTTCTGTCCATATGAAAGCATGTATAACATCACATACTCATTGAAAGAAATATTTCACAATGTTGTGGTGACTCAGCATTGCCATAGTATAGAAATTGAATAAAATAACAAATGTAAGTTCTTATAAAAACAGTATTGTTTCCTTTATTCATTCATTTAATACTAAAACATAAAGAAAAGAAACAGCAGTTGCTGAGGTACCGAGCTCTACCTTGGAATGACTTTGAAGGTAAGTCAATATTTTACATTCAGAGCATTCGCATTTAACCAGATTTACAAAGAATTGGCTGGTGTTGTTTAGTGACAAGTGTGTCATTTGTATGGAAGGGGCAGACTGACTACATTTCCTTCCAGGAGTCCCTCTCCTGCCTCCTTTTCAAGTCATTGGAGGTCAGCTGGTCTTCCCTAGGTGTTTCTTGTTTGGGGAAGATGAGGCTGGCTTTATTTTCATCATAATATGGTAATTTACCATCTTTTGCCTGACTCACTTTGAGCACAGTTGTTTCTATTTTTCATGCAAATCTCAGGAAAGAGATTGCATTGTTGAGTCAAACAGTGTTTCCTATATTTCTGTGTTTGTTTCTGACATAGACATCAAACTGCATGCTGTGAAATAACAGAGTGATTTTGTTCCATGAGTTGACTCCAGAAATGGGAGATTGTGTTCTGGAAATTTCTCTATATTCTATTTCAGAGACATTTGTGACTCTGTAAATCATGAATTCATATTTAGTCATTCTGGATTATGACTAAACTTCCAGGGTAGAAATTTCACAAGTCCAATATCACCCATATGGAATTTCTTTGTATCTGGGGCTAAGTTAGTAGGAATTGGCTAGGTCTCTCATGATTTCAGCTTTTAATTCTTGTGATCATAGTCTTTCTAAGAATTCTAATCAGTTTGTCTTAGTTATTGGGGAGTCTATGCATGCTCTCCTTAATCATTATAATTAGCTTGTGCTTGATAATTTTCCAATACTCTTGTGTTTGTCCCATCAACAGATAGTCATTTTGCCAATTCACAGCCAACAAGAATCCCCGATTTGGGGTGGGGTGAAGAGGGAAACGGTATTCAGTGCAAACAGTGAGACATCGTGGCTATGAAAACATCATGGTCCTAGAATAGCTCTGGGACCAGGCAGCCCTGGGGCCAAGCCCCTCTCTAGCTAGACAGTTCTGCTCCTCTCCCAGATGGTCTGTTATGCTTTGCTCCAATGAGACATCTCTCTTATTTCAACTCTAGCCAGGGAGACACGGTCTTCAGTCTTTAGAGGAGAGTATGCTCTTTCTGACCCAGAAGGAAGCTGGCTGATATGAACAGAAGTCCCTGCCCCCAGTTCTTATTTGGACCAACCTTATGCAAAGGAGGATGCCAAATTCTCGCAGTTTTATTGGCCCCAAAGACACTGCCCTGATTGGTCACAATAGAGCCTCTCTGATTGGTTAGAGTTGCACAGCTCCAATTGGATGGGGAAGGCCCATGTTGGTTGAAATAGATTCCCAGGAAACCTTTACTAGGGCTGGGTCAGATGGCAGAAACACAGTGCTGGCAGGCAGTTCAGTGCAAAGGGAGTGGTTCAGTGCAGAGGCAAGCAGGTTAGACCAGAGATTCTCCATGAAGTGAGAGGCCCTGTGCAGAAATGACTGCTAGGCTTTGCCTTTTTTATTTGAGCCCAGTTAGCCACCAGGAGCCCTGCTTAGTAGGTGTCTTTCCACCCCCTTCAACCTCCCTCGAGTTCAGCACTAAGATAAAAAGGACTGTAGAATTCCTGGCAAACCTCATTATTTTGTATGAATCAGACTGGTCCTTTTATTTTATTTCTAGTTTACTACTGATGTCTAAAATCTTATATACTTGTATCCTATAGCTCAGTCAGATAGAAATAAGTCTTAGTAAGGCATAATATTTTTAAGGAATGCTAGTTACTCTATTGCTCTATGCTCAAGAATCTTGAAGGGCCCCTTAGCTTTATCCTTTAGAATAAAACAAAATGATTTCCTCAGAATGACTGAACTCCCAATGTATAAGGTGAAATTTATACAATTTAATTTCACAAATATTTAAACAAATACATTTTGATAATAAAAATAGAACTAATCAGACTTACAATGGGAGGTAGATAGAAGACAATAAAAATAACCTGAACTAATAATTTTGGTGTATATTTTTTCTCTGTATATATTTCCTATATTTCAATAAATGGTCTTATATCTTACATTCTGCTTTGAACCTGGCTTGTTTTCACAACTTTTGCCCCCATTATATGGGTGTTCCATAATTGTAATGCAATATTATTTATTGAATATTTAGGTTGCTGACATAGGTATGTAATTATAGAGAGTGCAGTGTTGAACATGCAGATATATCTCTCTCTACATCTGAGTAACGTTTCCCCTTAGGATAGGCCTAAAGAATTGATCTGCTGTGGTAAAGGATGTGGTTTAGTCACTTATTAACTGTAAAGAACATTACCGGATTGTCATCCAGGAAAGTTGCCTCAATTTATACTACTGCTGAGATTTCATGCTAGTGCCTATTTTCTTTCACCACTTGCCAACATCGAGTGTTGTCAGTCACTTCAGTTTTTTTACACAATAAAAGATAAAGCATGGTAGCTTACTTTGTAATCCTGTATTGAGGTCTTCTGCATCTTCTCATATGTTCATTGGTCATGTGTTTTGGCTTTAATTATTTTTCTATTGGGGTATTTGTCTTTATTTTTTTATTTCCTAACTTAATGTAATACATTGTTATTTTCTAAGATCATCGTTATCAAAAAGTATCTTGAATATGTTTTTTACTCATCCCCCTTTCCTTGATTTTTTTCTCCATTCCTTTCCACTGCTATGTTTTTATGTGCCAGAAGCAAACTGTTTTATTCTATAATAATACTGCACTTTTTAATTACTCTTTTCTCTGATTTTTCTGTATTACTCATCTTTCATTTTCCCAGCAAACATTGGGATCATTGCTCTGAATGCTAATAGGTCATGGATACATAGGGCATATCATTTTCCAGCTCTTCTTCACTAAGGAATGAGTGTCAACCTTACTCAGTGTGACAGGAGAAAACTTCTCTGTTGTGTGGAAATCTGTCCTGTGCATCCATTATTATTATCCCACCCCATTTGGCCAAGATATGCACTTCTTATTTTAAGGCTCCTATAATTAATTACAAATGGTTTAAAGTCTTTGTTTACATATTGTTCAGTGTACAATTATCGCCATTGTTGTTGTGTGTGTGTGTTTGTTTTTTTAATTATAAGCAAAAGACTATTTCTGTGTCTTCTAAAATACTCTACACAGTACTTGGTCTTCTCAGATATTTAATGGTGTTAGAGAATGATGATCAGTAAATATGCTGATGTAGAGGCATTATCAAAAAACCTACCTGAGCAACAAAACTTGTTCAAAAGCAGTGGGTAGAATCATCTTCCAAAAGTCCAAAGCTGCCCTGTTCAATGAATTTACAGACATTATCATTTCTACCTAAAAGTACAGCCGAAACCGGTTTGGCTCAGTGGATAGTGCGTCGGTCTGCGGAGTGAAAGGTCCCGGGTTCGATTCCGGTCAAGGGCATGTACCTTGGTTGCGGGCACATCCCCGGTAGGGGGTGTGCAAGAGGCAGCTGGTCGATGTTTCTCTCTCATCGACGTTTCCAGCTCTCTATCTCTCTCCCTTCCTCTCTGTAAAAAATCAATAAAATATATTTAAAAAAAAAAAAAGTGCAATTGCCCAGAGATTACGTAAGTATTGTTCTAACATAGGTTATTGCCTCCCTGCTCCTTTCTAAAATAATTTAAGATAAATATTCCTCCACCATACCCTGCCGCCTTCCTCCAACCTTGGTTTACTACCTCTCCCCGTGTCTGACAGAGAATGAGAGCTCAGTTCATTATTTTTTTTAATAAAAAATAAACAGATAGATATGACCCCACCTCTGTGCATCCCAATATTTAGTGTTTGGTTCCATGGGTAGACCAAAAAAGATTATGAGTGTTAAGACATCACACTAAGAAATTCAGAGACTGAGTTTCAGTCTGAGTAACAGATGAAATTAGCACAAGAACTGTGAGGCCAAGAGATAGTAAGAACCAGAGTCTGTCTAGCTCTGGTCACGTGAAACTCACAGAAGCCAAAGTTGGCAGAATGGCCGTGGGATGCAAAAACTAACTTTGTGGAGAAGCCAAGCAGTAAGAGAAGTAAAGAAAATAAGAACTATCCAGTAAGAGAAGTAAAAAGAAAGAGGGAACAAAGAGGGTCTGAGAGAGGGGGAAGAAAGCAGGAGAGAGGAGAGGGTATTTGCTTGTAGAGGAGAGGAAGAGCCTTCTGGGAGGGCCAGGAAATAGTTCCTGGAGGCAGCAGCTGGGGTGGAAGGCAGGAACGGAGGAGGCAGAGCTGAGGAGCAGCTGCAGGCCACCTGCTAATGCCGCGCTGCTTCTGGGTGTAAAGTGTCCTCTGCTTCCACTCCAGGTAAGAGAGGGGAGTGGAGCAAAGGACCTAGGGATAAGCAGGGAGCAGTTATTTGCTGCAGGGAAAATGCAAGGCTGAGGAGCAGGTTGAAATCTCTGTTGGCTCCATCTGTGCCTCTCATAGCTGCTTTCAAGCCGACCAGATGCCAGGAATCCACTCAAGAAACAGGTTCCCTCTCATGAGAGGCTTTCCAGGGTGTGTGTGACTGTGCTGGAAGGTCTAAATGAAGAACCCAAAACTTCTGTTTCCACTGAACATCCTGTTCTATCTCGATGGGGATCCTGAATCCATGTAAGTGGAATTTTCAAAGGACCAACATTTATATCAGCAGAATGTCTGGTTCAGCATAGGAATAAATTAGTTCATTTTTACTATTAAGAGCAGATAAAAGTACCTGAACCCATGCCAGCGACCCCACAAAGGTGACATACATGGACTGGTATTTATTTTATCTGACTTTATCATCTATGTGTAAATTTAGAAAAACTTCAAATGTTTTCTAGGCTTAGAACTCAATCTAGTATAGTAGATAGTCAAAGCAAAACATGTTATTGATGCTGCTCACAGTTAATAGGTGATTTTTAAAATACGGTGATTTTATATAATGTTGCTAAGAATTATCTATAAGTTCTGATAAAATACTAAGACTAAATAACAACAGCGAAATATCCATTCACAGGTACAGCAGATGTTATGCAACCTCTTTCATCCATTATATATTTATGAACCTTTTTTGTTTTAACATTATTTCCTGGCTATATGATGTTACATGATGTACCCATTTCCACTTATTCTGTCATAATGTGTTTAGGTTAACAGTAACATCAAACAATAAACCTCAATGAAGTTATATGAAAAAAGCCCATTTCTTAAAGTGTGCATTTTCAGCCTGTACTTTTTCTTGAATGCTGGTTAACTGTAAAAAAAAGGGAAAAAGACAAATGTTAGAATAATTTTCTAGTCTTTTTTGTTGTTTCTTTAGTAAAGGAAAGCTATTATCTCAATTAGTCTAATGTTCTTAATTAAATAAGATTATCCTATTGTGATTATTTCTATCATTGTTTTATTCACTCCGATGGTATTTTTATCATTGTTTTATTCACTAAGAAGAATGTATTATTCTTCTTAAATAGTATAATTTCATTTACTGATCTCAATTGTTTGGAAATTTTGCCATGGGGAGGGGGGAAGGGGAAACAACTCCTCCAAAGCATTGTTAAATGTAGCTAAAATAGAGCAGTAAAATTTTTCAGAATGGCTGACATTTTTAAGTAATGTCAGTAATGTCAGCCATACTGATGAGCTATTGTCACATAGCCAAGCACTGTGTCTCTTTAACTCCGTACATTCTTTGTTCTCATTTGATTTTTACTTTGAACTTTTTTATCTAACATCTCATTAGGTTGCAACATAAGGAGCTTCCTGATGTCATGAGACAGAGGAGGTAGAAGAGAAAGTCTTGTTACTATTTTCACAGGGAATGTTTCATGAATTTTTTTTTTCTTTTTTCATAAAAGTGTAGAATTACAAAGCACTTCAGAGGTCAGAATTGATCAAATTGATTTCTTTGCTTAGTGAATGGATTTTTTCCATTCTATGCAGGATTCCAGTTGAACACTGCAGTGCTGACCAGTTTTCGGACAAGATATTAAGATTTGAAGGAACCTACAATTTCTAATGCCAACACATTTTTATAATGGCTTGAAAAGTGACCTAATGCCATAAATGTTACACATTAAGCTTGAGTAAGTTGCCATGTGATTCTTATCAACGGAAAGGCAGTAAAACTATGTAGTAATAGAGAAATTACTATGAAAGAAAATCTGCTCCAGGGATATTTTTAAAAGCCATTATTTATTTAAGGTTCTTGTTTACAAAATTAGAGGAAGAAGAAGTAAATGAACTTGATGTTTGTGGGATAAAAGGCTGCTGTTGCTACCTCTTTTGTTGACCAGATCTCTGATTTCTTGGGATTTCATGAGCAGAAAAGGCCCGGTGAATGATGACAAGCATGCTGTGTAAAAGATATTCTACTAACAGAAGCTATATCCAGTGATTTCCTTCATTGTAGAGAGTGGTACAGTGTTTGGACAGGTTCAAGCCTCAGACTAATGAGAGGGCACCGTCCTCTCATTGCCACGTGCAACTCCCAGATTGGCGGGCAGAGCCCTCCCAGCACAATTATAGCCAGACGCTATAGTTGTAAGCTTGAACCTGTCCAAACATTTCATCTTCAAATTCCTTATTCCCTTATACCACTTTCTTCTTTTCCTCCATTACTTTTTTGGAAATTAAGTAATTTCTTTAATGGGTCATTCTGTTTACATTGTTGGGGTGCTGTCTCTTTAATAGTTAAGATTCTTACATTGTGAGAAATATTCCTAATGTAAAGTTCTACACCAAGGACGAATAACTTTTTTAAATATCCTGACCTGTCTTACTTAAAAATTCTGTGCATTTAATATGCATGACCATAGATTTATTGTCATCACTTGATTTTTCACTTTAAAATTAATGAGGTGGCCCAGCAGGAAATGCTTAGTTGGTTGAGCGGCATCCTGTGCACCAAAAAACTGATGGGTCAATCCCAGTCAGGGTACATACCTAGGTTGTGGGTTCAGTTATAAGTTGGGGCATGTACAGAAAGCAACCAATCAATGTTTTTCCCTCTCCCTCTCCCTCACCTTCTCCCTCTCTCCCTTCCACAATGCAAGTATTATTATTCCCAGACTTCTACATTTTATTATCTGCATCATTTAGAATATATATTTCAATACACTTTCATTTGAATAGCAGGCAGATGACTTTGATCTTTAGGAGTAATTTTATTTCTTATCTGTATACATGCATAAAGTATTTCCAAGAACCAGATGGTTAGTACACAAAGTTATAGCTATAGTCCCTTTGCTCCAACTTCCTTCCCTCCCAGAACTGTTAGGTTTCAAATAAAAAGTTCCATCCATTTCTAAGACAGTACTTTATTTAGTAAATCACTAGAATTTTGAGGAATCCAAAAGAATAAATATAAATATTTGCTTGTCTACTACTTGAAGTTAATTATACAATGCTTTGGGAGAAAAACAATAAATAATTTAATACATTTTATTGAAGTTGAATGGGGTCACAAAAATGACCAAGATTCTCCCCACCCTAGTGTCTTATTACTCTCTTAAAAGTAATAAGTAAGCAACAATTGATGAAATAAATGGACAAATAATGAAAATGCTGTGGTAAAAGTATAAATAAACTATAGATGGAGCATAAATTAGGATGCAATTACTATAGACTAAGGGAATTGTCAAAGGTTTTGTGAAAGGGGCCTGCAGGTAGGTTGGGACTAAAAACATGAATTGGATTTTCATAGAGAAAGAAGATGAGGATTTTAGATAAAAGGAAGTGCAAGGACGATATGAAAGCTGGTGAAGTGACATAGCCTTCAGAGCTGGATTCATGGAGTATGTAGTATGAATGAAACTAAGGAGAAAAGTTATTTAGACTCTGATAGATATTCATTGTCATTGTAAAGGATTTACATTTGATTCTATGAATTCTTTTTAAATGGTTAGTCTGAAAGATAAAATGGAAATCTGTGAAATTGGAGGCCAGAAACTTTCCCCGAGCCCCAGACCCTGATAACCAGTGGACATAGCGGTGTCATAAATGGCTGAAATGGAACCAAACAGAACACCCAAAGCCAGACTCAAACTCCCATGTACCTATGTCATTATGGACTTCAGTAGCAGATTTTTAGTTGGTCTTTCTTTGTTATTTTTTTAATTATCTTTTTTAAAAATTTATCTTGACTGTTGTAAGTATTACAAATGTTTCTCCCCCATTGATCCTCTCCACCCAACTCCCGCCTCTCTGGAGGCCTTCATCACACTATTGTCTGTGTCCATGGGTTATACATTGACACATGTAAGATCTTTGGTTAATCTTCTGAGATTTGTTATTCTGTTCCATGCTTACATATCTCTGAATCTATTTTGTTCACCAGTTTATTTTGTTCATTAGATTCCACATATGAATGAGATCATGTGATACTTGCAGGTCTTTCTGTATTCAGAGTTCATTCTTCACACTGCTTTGGAGAACTACGTTTTCCAAACATGTGATGTGAAGATAGTTTTTATAATAGGAAAATATCTTCATATATATATATATATATATATATATATAAAAGCCTAAGCGACTGAAAGACCAACCTGCCAGTCAACTGGTGGCTATGCTGCACACTGACCACCAGGGGGCAGACGCTCAATGCGGGAGGCCCCCTGCTGATAGCTGGCAGCCAAAAAGCTTTGATCGGTCCTGATCGTCAGCCAATTTTCCTTTGTGTATAGAAGGAGTGAGACAGACACAGAAAGACAGATGAACATTATGTATCTTTATAATAGAAAAATATTTTGTAAATTTTTTCATGTCATGAGAGTTTTAACTACTTGTTTATTTTATTTTTTTATTTTTTTTATTCAGATGCTAGAATTAAAATATCTCTAAATTTTATTTATGAAGTTTGAGTTTTATGTAAAAAAAGGCAAACATCAAGTTTGAAAAAGCAAAAACAGTAAAATAATATTTTAGCTGGATAATTAGCCTATCTGAAGAAGTAGGTTTGGAAATCTTTTCTAGATGCCTAGATTTGTAGCTTAATTTAAAACTAAATATGTTATTGAAAATATTAATTAAACAAGAAAAGATTTAAAAAAAAAAAAAAAAGGGAAGTTAGTTTTACCAGATATTTAAATTCACAAGAGTATTTTTGCATAACCCTTTTTTTACCCTCCTCTCACAGGGCAAATTTCTTTGGACCCTTATCATATAGCAGACTATGGCTGCATTTGATCAGTTCAATAATAAAAGCTTGTGTTAGCTTTCTTATGGAAATACTTTGTTTTTATGATTTGGATAATTTTTTATTCTGCTGCGGTTATCTGAATGTTATAATACCTAGCTGATGTAATTTTGGCATTTGATCTTTTTCTAGCAATGAAATCTCATAAAACCTAAGTCATAGGTATATTTAAATTACTTTTTAAATATTCATGTGTCCAAATTGAAACTCAAACTTGAATTTTATTAGAATGGAAGTACCTTCTTAATACTCTCTGGGTCCTTATACATAAAGAGATGACATTATTTGGCCTTTAGAAATACATTAAGATTAAATTAGTTTTTAATGCCATTTTATAAATTTAGTATACTTACCAAACTTATGTATTTAAGAGAATTTTTGTATAGATTTTCTACTTTTAATCTGTTTATCTTCTCTAATCATTAACTTCCATTTTCCCTACACTTACTGACTGCTTGAGGATATTTATATGGGGCATATTTCATTTTCCAAATAACATTTCTGAAGAATATCAAGCAGCTGATGTATAAGGAGATAGGACTTCCTTAATTTTACAGATAAAACAACTTGGTGATACCTAACAAAAACTGTTTATTAAATGTGGTTATTTTAGCTTTGATAAAAGCAATCTCAATTTTGATAAAACCTCTATTTTCAGATGTAAAATATGTAATAATCAGAAACAGACTTTCTACCCAGAATACTGATAAGTTCTTTTTTATGAACATACTTTAGGAGAGTAAGTATATTATATATTATAATTTTTACAGCAGATAAAATAAAGGTTTTAATAAGACTTTTTAATCATATAATTAAGACCTTAAAATAAAATAGCTGCTCTTAAAATATGAAATCTGTATCTTAACTACAGTGGCACAACTAAAAAACACTTACTTTATGCTTTTGTATTTTTATCTATATGAAATGACTATCAATGGATGTTTAAAAACTAAAAAACTGAAGTGTGTTGGAGGAGGGATTATTCAGGAAATATTCTAAGTAATGTGGTTAAAGTTTTTCTATTCAGCTTAATGGTCCACTGAAAACTCTTTCTCGTATCTTTTAGCTTTTAGAATGATTGCACCTTACCACCAAAAGTATACTCTCTTTCAACTTTCAGGCATCAAATTGAAAAAAATAATACACAATTTACAGAAACTATTAGTGTGAAAATTATCCAAAAGAAAAAAGAAGAGTAGTAGAGTTAAATAAGCAGATTAAATCTGTATAATTTGACTGTAAAGACATAGGAACACATTACATCAAATACAAAATGCTGCTGTAATACTTCATGACTTTAATGTAACTCCTTTATATTCATATTTTTAATCAAATAGAAATTACTATTGAATAAATGGGATTTGTGGTATTTTTGCCATGAATTATATTTGATTTTTGTATGTCAGATTAATCCATTGATTATAGTTGACATTGAAATGAAAGAATTATTATTATCCAATTAAAGAATGAGGCCTTTAAGCAGAAATTCTAAGGCCAACTCTTTTTCCTGTGTCCATTCAGCTCCTTTCTGACACCATTGAGATATGCCAACAACAGAATCATGTCTTTCCCATTTTATTCTGTTGGTGTCCTGCCAGCTTTCCCTGTATGCTTAAAAGTGCTCAAGAGTAAATGGTTAAAAAACAGCCTGGATGGATGGATAGAAAAAATAAAGAACACAACTTTTTAGCACATCATTTAATATATTGCTTTGGGCTTCATTTTATATGAAAATGAAATTTTCTTTATAATGGTACAGAAATTATCCATGTAATTAGGGTCTCTCACACTTAATGATTCCTGGATAGCTCCTCTTGATTTCCGTAGCACTCTGCCATTGAGTCTTGTCCAGCCATTCTTTAGAACTTTACCTCTATACTTTCCTTTTATCCCTGCTATCAACATTCCACTTAGTACAATATCTCACACATTTTTGCAACATAAGGACTGAAACCCCCTTCTCTACATACTAGAAGATATTCCAACTTCTGCTTTACTCCACATATTCTAATGTATTAATTCTTGGTCATAATTTTATAAAAGCAAGTGTCACATTGATGTATGTATAGTTCTGTAAACAAATCTCATATGAGCTCCTTGAGAATGGGTGCCATCTAGCCACTGCATTTCAACAAAAATTTAATGAAACCTAATATATTTCAGTTATACCTACCTTGGAAGCAATGTATAAAAGAGTAAATATGCTCAAGTTATGTGGCATTAATTATAGAGAGTTCTAACTAACCTACTAATTATAAAACATGTATTCATAAAGCACAAAAATATTTTAGTCTAACTTAGAGGTTTTACTTACAATTAAAGTTTTCATAAAGACATTTTCATAAAATGATTTAATTTTTTTTCATTTCTAATTATTTCCTTCCCAATGGCTTATCCCAAATTTAAAGTAATTTTAAACAATTATTTAATGCCATTTTAATACTCATAATTAGTGAAAATTAAAAAGTCAAGGAAGTTTCTAAAGTATAATAGCAATCTATCCTTTGTTATATTTTTACCTTCTTATCACAATTTTGAGTTTTGCTTTGTTAATTAAAGTAATGATTTAACATATTTGTCTCTCACATATTTGGGGGAGGGACTACGGGAGGCTTGCTGGTGGGTGTGGGAGTTTATTGACCACCAGGGGCAGCTCCTGCATTGAGTGCCTGCCCCCTGGGTGTCAGTGCGCATCATAGTGACTAATCAGTCATTCGTCGATCTGTCCTAATGGTTGCTTAGGCTTTTATATACATAGATAGATGTAATAGATGGCACAGAGGCTTACATACACTTTAGAGACTTCCCCAAGATTGCTTAATTTATAGCAGACCAAACCAGTTGATATATAGATACAGTTATTAGTCTACACTGATAGATATTTAAATATCTGCAAAATTTAAAATTCTTCTGCAGCCTAAGTTAAAAATCTGTAACTTACTATATAATATTCTAATGGACATAATATTATATATGATATTTCACACAAAGTGGAGATTTTTAGTTAGGCTGCAAAAGAAGGGTGAAGAGCACTTATTCGTAATAACAGCCTGTCTTTTTTCTGAAATCCACTTAGCACATTGCTTTTGACAGGCTTTGCAGACCCAGAAATATATGTTTCCTAAGGGATCATTTCCCTTGATTTCTATTACTCAATTCTTAAAGTTTTCTAGTTGTGTGGAATTTTCTTATAAATACAGTCATTATAGAGCTCCATTCATTCTTTTTAATTTGAACTCCTTATTAGCTTTTCTGCTGTGGGGAAAAGTAAATCCACCAGTATCTTTGCAGGCAATTATCATAAAAGTCTGAGTCCTTTTGAATGGTGCTTAGTATTTTGAAGCAGAAAAGGTATAATACTCATTTTTTTTCAATTTTGAAGGTGATAATGACCATTCTGTGACTAGAACATTAACCCAAGGCACACTTACATTTTGTAAAGTAGGTCATATAGAAGCATATTACTAATGGCTTTTTATCCTAATCGCTTGCAAAGGAATAAACAATACAGGGTTCTAAATTAAAATACTGTAGATAGTGAAGCATATTTCTAAGGAAATGCATGTATTCAATGTCAGCATAAAAAAAACTGTCATTAATTTTCAGTTCTCTCATTGGTTTCTACCTCATATTGTTTTTAGTATTTCAATGCATTTATAAACATGAAAATTGCAATAAAATAATAAAGTAAGACTTTATAATATTTATCAGTCAAAATGACTCAATAGAATTTAGAAATTTTTAATAGGAATGTTGCTACGAGACACATTTTTCCAAGGTACTATTTTGACCAGATATTTTCATTTTTAGGCTTTATATTGAAATCAGATAAAATCTAAATGTATGTCACAGTTTAAAGATCCTTCATAATCTGTATAAATCTTTACTAAATGTATTATATATTCATAAGCATGAATTGGTATTTAATTTTAGATTAGTTCAGTAAATGTATTAAAATATTACTGTCATTTTCAGCGCTGTAGTGTTTTAGCTTGGATGGCTAAAAATAGTCTTTATTCATTATTTAAGATTTTTCATGAAACCATGTTAGTTTGTTTCATTCTACCACCCCTAACACCCATGTACATGTAGAGCAATATTTTTCTGAATTATCATTACAGTATATTACTTGCCAAATGATTGTGTAATCTTGTGACTGGCTTTATATTATGTCATGAATATGAACTAATTGTGAATTTATTGTCCATATTTATATTATTTTAATTCAGTGTGGCCTCTACTGTCATGGTAATTTAGGAAAATTTACTACTGTGAGAAAGATAAGTGAAAACCAACACCTTTCACTTGAGTGAGATTCTCCGAAACTACTGAAAAATGTGAAGTTTCACTCAAATCTTAAAAACAACTTGGAATCTCTTTCTAAAAATGTTTAACTCTTGTGTTGCTGACGGATGAATTTATTTACTTATTTACTTACAAAGCAAGAATAAAATGAGAATTAATGAAGAAGCAAGATAAGAACTTAAATATTATATAATATTATGGTAGTTTGTTGCATACCATTTAATGTAACCAGCTTCTATACTGACTTATAAAATCAATTGATATGTCTTTTCAAAAGCCTTTATCCTAATAACATAGATATAATTTATTTGATTATATATAACCATTGTGATAATTTCTAAAGCACAATGTGATTTTGATAGCAGAGAATATAATACCTTCAGGTTAGGTTTGGCATACCTCATTTCTAATTATTCCTTTCCAGGAATGTAATCCACTATTAAAAAGAAAGAAAAGTCAACATTTCGTTTTATCTCTCTTGGCACAACTGATATTTTCTGTAGACTTCATATTATTTTTCAATATCAAGTGATAGTACAGTGCACCAGAAGTCCTTATAAGCTACCAGACTCAATTGCCATCAGATAAGCTTGTCAAAGATATATAATCTGGTCTTCTCAATTCTGATCCAGTGTATTATTTGTCAGGCAAGAGAGACTGGCATTTGTTTTCCTTTAGCTGTGCTAGAATCATCCATTGGATGAGTGACTACAATTACTTTTGCAAACAAAAACCTTTATTTATCCTGCTACTGTGTATTTGTTCCTTTCTAAAGTTTCCAATAATTTGTTACATGAAACTATCTGGCAAACTAAAAGTAAATTTTTTAGATATGCTAATAATGTCTGAAAGAATACCATGTTGTATAATTATTTTTAAAATTCCTTTCTATCAAAATGACAATGTGGTACCATCTCACAACTGCCAGAATGGCTATCATCAACAAATCAACAAATGACAATTGCTGGGAAGGATGTGGAGAAAAAGGAACCCTCCAGACTGGTATAGCCACTGTGGAGAACAGTATGGAGTTTCCTCAAAAAACTAAAAAATGAAACTCTCATTTCACCCAGTGATCCCACTTCTAAAAATATATTCCAAGAAACTAGAAACACCAATCAGAAAGGATATATGCACCCCTGAGTTTATAGCAGCACAATTTACAATAGCTAAGATTTGGAAACAGCCCAAGTGCCCATCAGCAGACGAGTGTATTAAAAACCTGTGGTACATCTACACAGTGGAATACTATGCTGCTATAAAAAGGAAGGAACTCCTACCATTTGCAACAATATCAGTGGAGCTAGAGAGCATTATGCTAAGCAAAATAAGCCAGTCAGAAAAATATGAATATCACATGATCTCACTCATTTGTGGATTTTGAGCAACACAAACTGATGAACAAAAACAGATCCAGAGACAGAGAAGCATTGATCAGATGCTCAAATCTCAGAGGGAAGATAAGGGTAGCGTGGGGGTAAGTGGAGAGATCAACCAAAGGCCATGTATGCATGCATATAAGCCCAACAAATGGACACAGACACCAGGGAGGTGAGGGCATAAACGGGAGTGGGATGAAAGGACAATGAGGGGATAAGGACACATATGTAATATCTTAATCAATAAACAAACAAAAAAATTCCTTTCAAATTAAAAAAGAAATTGGTACTAGACTACTCTACACATACATTTCTAATACTAGTTATTTTGTAAAATCTCTTTATATAAAAGCCTAAGTGACCGAATGACCAAACGATTGAATGACTGGTTGACCAGTTGCTATGATGTGCACTGACCACCAGGAGCTTCCCCCTGGTGGTCAGTGCATCAGCTGACCAATGGGCTTCAGATGCTGGGCTTACAGCTGACTAGTGCATCTACAGTGGTGCGAGCCTCTCCTGCCCCAAGGCAGTGCTACCTAGCAGCAGTGGTGGCAGGCACAGCAGGACCAGGATGAGTTGGGAGTGTCACAGCACCTGGCCCAGTTTCGGGCTCCTCCCCAGTCACCTGCTGCTTTGTGCACTACTACATCCTTGGGGGGATGTCAGACTGCCGGTTTCGGCCCATCACAGTAGGAGTCCTGGATTGTCAGAGGGTGTAGGCCAGGCTGAGGGACCCCACCAGTGCACAAATTTATGCATCCAGCCTCTAGTAAGTTTATAATATGGGCATTTCCTTGTCTTCATCCCAGTGCCCATACATTGTCACAGCAGTGTGTTGAAGGCCAGGGAATACGGGTGAGGACAGGGTCTGGGTGGAGCTGGTCAAAGAGGGGAAAAATGGAGACATGTGGAATAGTATCAATAATAAAAAATAATTATGAATGCACTTTGAGAGTTTGTCACATATTTGATTAAAGAATATTCAAAGACATGAGTGATGTTGTTAACCCTAGCATCTCCCTTCTTCCAACACCTTATTCCATTTATAAATAAGAAAAGGATCATGAGAGGCCACTAGAATGACTGAAATTGTTCTACTTGGAGAAAATCTAATTCAAATATGTTTCACAGTTAGTTTAGAGAATGTCATCAACTTGTATAATTTGTACATAGTCCAGTATTTTAACGTTTTATTAGAGTAAATAAAATGATTTAATGTACTACCCATGATTTTGCTCATCTCCTAACATATTCACCATGTATGCATTACATGATCCTGGTTGTTATTGCCATGTGTCTATTCCCAGGTCACTTCATTTTCTCTAATTTCTTATTTATTTTTGTTTATTTCAACGTATTCTTTTTATCCTTTACCTTCTATTTTAGAAAACATAAATACTTGTTGATACATGTATATGTTTCATGTGTTTAATTTTCTATCTTATCCAATTTTTATTGAAAGCACCAATTTCTAGATATTTTCCTAGTGGGTATCTAACATTGTTTGATACTCTTATCTTTAACAGGTCATTGCTTTAGTGATGGACATGTTTACAGATGTGGACATTTTCAAAGAAATAGTGGAGGCATCAACTCGAGGGGTATCTGTATACATTCTGCTTGATGAATCCAACTTTAATCATTTCCTAAATATGACTGAGAAGCAGGGTTGCCAAGTTCAACGTCTCAGGGTAAGATTTCCATGTTTTTTTCCTCAGGTATCGTTTTGATAGTTTGTGTACTATTTTTCTCAGTTGAATTTACGACATGTTAAGCTATATTACTCCAAAAGTAAAATAGAAAAAATACATATATATTGAATATATACAGTATAATTTAAGATAGAATGATGGTTGATCCCAAAAGGATCCCCTTTTACTTTTTCAAATGTGACTGAAAGCACACATCTTTATGACAAATGTATATGGTGCTTTCCTTGATAGTGAGGCACTTGAGCTTCTGAGATTTTTTTTTTCTACCAGTCATAATTAATGCTTCTGTTTTGCATATACAACATTGAAACTACTGACGCCAGTGATTCTTTCATGCAGCAGATGTTGCTTATCGCAGTCATTTGGCATAGTGATTTCAGTTCCATTTGACTTTTTAAAAGGCAGTTGCATTTTAATTTTAGTTGTTTGGACATTATGAATTTATAACTTGAAAGGATCTTGCAATAGGACCCTTAAGTGATTTATGAAATCATCCCGTATAAATGTAAAGCAGTATCTTAAATTACTCTTTTCTTACTGTATTTCTTTTTTGGGTGGTGTTTTATAACTTGCTTTTCACTATTTGTCTTTTGGTTATGTATTTAAAAATTATTTCAAGTACACTGTTTTGGGTGCTAAGGTTTTATATTAGCATATATTTTACTTTTCAAAAATATTCCTTTTCTAGCCTTAATCTTTATGTTATATTTATGTATAATTCTAGAATATTCGAGTGAGGACAGTAAAAGGCCAAGATTATCTTTCAAAAACAGGAGCCAAATTCCATGGAAAATTGGAACAGAAATTTTTGTTAATTGACTGCCAGAAAGTTATGTATGGTTCTTACAGGTAAGATCATTTTGTGACATTAATAATAATTTATAGAAATTATTAGTTTCAAATTTTAGTGTAATCTGCTTAGTTCTTTTTTAATTGTTATAATTCACATATAGCATTATATTAGTTTCAGGTATAATGGTTTAATATTTGTATATAATGCTAAATGATCACCACGATAAGGGTAGTTAACATCCATCACCATACATAGTTACAAAAAACCTTCTTAATCTTTGTGATGATAACCTTTCAAGATTACTTTCTTAGCAATTTTTAAAGATGCATTGTAGTGTTATTAACTACTAGAGGCCCTGTGTACGAATTCATACACAGGCAGGGGCCAGCTGGCCAGCTCCAATGGGGGCCAATTGGGCTAAATTGCTGGCAGGGAGGAGATGTGGGAGATTGGCTGCTGGCCCTGCCCCTGATCAGGCCGGTTGGCTGCTTCAGTGTGCATCATTGTAACCAGTTGTTCTGTCCTTCCAGTTGCTTGGCTTTTATATATATAATCACCATTCTGTACATTACATCCCCAGGGCTTATTTATTTTATAACTGGAAGTTCGTACACTTTGACACATTTACCCTTTTTATCCATACCATACCTCCCTGCCTTTGGCAACCACCAATCTATTCTCTTTATCTAGAAACTTTTTTGGGGGGGGGGGTGGGGGGCAGGGGTTTTATATCTAAGTCAGATCATATTATATTTGTCTATCTCTATCTGATTTATTTCACTTGGTGTAATGACCTCAAGTCCATCCATGTTGTTGCAAATGGCAATATTTCATTCTTTTCTATGGTTGAATAGTTTTGTATACACTGAGTGGCCAGATTATTATGATCTCTGAATGCATAATAATCTGGCCACTCAGTGTGTGAGTGTGTGTGTGTGTGTGTGTGTGTGTGTGTGTGTGTGTATGTTGATTTTATATATATATATATATATATATATATATATATATATATATATATATATATTAATTAGAGTTTTAGAGGCCTGGTGCATGAATTTGTGCATGGGTGGGGTCTTCCCAGCCTGGCCAGGGAAAGGGGACATGGGTGGTTGGCCAGCCTGCCTCCTGGTTGAACTTCTGGTCGAGGGGACAATTTGCATATTAGCCTTTTATTATATAAGAAATACACTGAATGTACCACTTTTTTTTTTTTTAAATCCATTTATCCATGAGGGACAGTTAGGTTGCTTCCATATCTTGGCTATCCTATATAATAACAGCCCAGTGAGTGAATGGAGGAACAACCAGAACGAGCGGTCAACCAGTAGCTATGACATGCACTGATCACCAGAGTGCAGACAACTCCATGCAGGAAAGTGCTGCTCGGCTGACTGGGCTAAATGGCTGCTCTCCACAGGAGCAGGAGCAGTAGCAGCAGCCACTCAGAGGGTGGGTCCACAGCTGCTCTGCTGACTGGGATGAGTGGCACTTCCGATCCCCACAGCCATGCCCCCTACCAGTGCATGAATCCCGTGCACTGGGCCTCAAGTTGTAAATAATAGCCAATGCAGTGAACATGGGCATTCAGGTATCTTTTTGAGTTAGTGTTTTTGTTTTCTAAAGATAATATTTAGAAGTGGAATTCCTGAGTCATATGGTAATTGTGTTTTTAAATATTTTGAGGAGCCTCTATACTGTTTTCCACAGTGGCTGCACCTATTTATATTCCCACCAACAGTGCACATCACATATCCCTTGTCTTTTTAATAACAGCCTAGTTTGTGTTTACCTGCATTGTTATCAATCATTTACAGAAACTATTAGTTTCCAATGTTCATGTAATCTATTTAGTTATATCTTAAAAATAAAAACAATCGTGGAGACTTAAGTTTCAGTTCTGACTATACCTCTGAAGAACATTAAGACATTGGGCAAATCCCATAACTTCCTTTGGCTTCAAGTTCTTCATTCCCAAAATGAAGAGGTAACTGATATCTCAGATTCTCTATGGTTCTACAATAGTAAATGTGTTTTTGTTCCTTATGAAAGCAGTACATAGTATGGTCTTAATAATAATTGCTCATAACAAATAGAAGGCATGGCTCAGTGGTTGAGCATCAACCTATGAACCAGGAGGTCACGGTTCAATTCCCAGTCAAGCTATATGCCCAAGTTGTGGGTTCGATTCCCAGTGTGGGGTATGCTGGAGGCAGCTGATCAGTGATTCTCTCTCATCATTGATGTTTCTATCTCTTCCTCTCCCTCCTCTCTGAAATCAATAAAAATATATTTTTAAATAGAAGCAGTTTATCATTTTTGAAGAACCTGTTGAATAGATTTTTCTTATTTCACCACTATTGAGAAGCTGATAATTCCCTAGTCACTAATACTATCAAAAAGTACATTTAAGAGTCTAGCTGTCATAGTATACACTAGATAGGTGACTCGGATTCTATTTTCTGGCATCTTTAGAGGCTTCCTGTGGTGGTATATTTACTCTGTTTCAGCTTAGTTTGTTGATATATTTTAACCCCATCCTTACAACTGTTGTTTTCATCTACATTTTATAAGTGATGAAATTGAAGTTCCAGGAGTTTAAGTGACTTGTCTAAAACCCCACAGCTAAGGACCACAGGCAGTCCAGGACTGACAGAACAGTCCAGGTCCCACTGGCTCTACAGTGTGAGTGCTGCCCTAATATTCTCTTACAAATCTCAGGCGTCGGTCCTGAATGGGATACAGAGCGAGGCTATATTAACAGGCCTAGGAAAGCACCAACAAGCATGTATGCACTGCCATGTCACCAGGGCAGAGTGAACTCCTCGCTAAAGACTGTGGAAAGAAGCCAGGAGATCTGTGGAAGTAAGCAGGACAGTGTAAGAGGAAACCATAGGAACCTTAAAAGTCCACAAGCATGAGGCAACAAGTTAAAGTGGAAGGCTGTGGGCAAGTTACTTAATTCAGTTGCACTTGAGCTTGCTCCTCTCTAAAGGGAAGATAATCATAGAACTACCTCATGCCCTTGTTATGAGAATTAGAGTTAATGCATCCAAAACCTCTAATGTAAGCTGTTATTTTAGGTCTTTAAAAAACTGTTACCTATTTGCCAATTTCCCTTTCTAGGAGATCCTTTTTGGAAAATGTAGTTTGGAGTTCTAAAGGAAAATGTGCGAAGAGAAGAAATTGCAACCAGGGCTTAAAATTAATGAGTCCTTTTAAAAACTCATTAAATGTGTATATATTTGTTCAGATCCACTTGATTTTAATTGAAATTTTAATTAAAATCGGGCATTCACTTGAATTACAGAATGGTGTTTATTCATTAATCTCATAATAATGAATGCTTTCCATTTTTATTATTTAACTTGACTTTTAAGATCATCTTTCAGCAATAAATTCACCTGAACTTTATTTTGCTACCATTTGGTGTTAATAGGTGCTATATGTTGAGATGACTGTAGCTGAGCTACTTTATTTTTTTAAATAATTCTTTATTGTTGAAAGTATTATACATGTCCCCTTCCTTCACCCATTTACCCTCCTCCCCGGCCCCTTCAACCTGCCCTACCCCCCGCCCAAGGCCTTCAGCAAGTTGAGTTAGTTTAGAGGTGATTTTGGGAAAAACAACAGCAACAAAAACTTTTATCTTTCTATCCATATCATAAGCCAGAAGCAGAATTAAAATTATCGTTTATGGAAGTGGATATGAAATGCCTACTAAAAATTCATCAAAACTCTTATCTAACAACTTTATCTCTTTATGATGTTATGTTAATTTTAAATATATTTATTTTTAAAATTAATGGTTGTTGGCCCTTGTCACTTTTGTTTTTTCTGACTAATTATCATGAAACTTTCCGACTGTTAACAGGATCTGATGGAACAGTTATGGTCTAGTCTTCATAGAAACTGATAAAAATTTTTAGTTCCTTGGTTAAAACCATCCTTAGTCTCTTACATTCTGTAATTGTCACTGTTTTTCTCATAGGCAAACTCAAAATGCCTTCTTTATTTCAAAATTTTTTTGCCATAAAATGTCTCCAGGTTTTATTTTATTTTTATACAATATTTGTCTTTTTTATTTTAAATATGTTTTTATTGATTTCAAAGAGAGGAAGGGAGAGGAAGAGAGAGATAGAAACATCAGTGATGAGAGAAAACACCAATTGGATGCCTCCTGCATGCCCCCTACTAGGGATAGAACCCCACAACCTGGGCATGTGCCCTGACCAGGAATCAAACTGTGACCTCCTGGTTCACGGGCCGATGCTCAACCACTGAGCCATGCCAGCTGGGCAGTCTTCATATTTTAAACTTTCAGCATTTTTAGACAGGTCTGGTGTCTGTACTAACCACAGTCACACATTGTGTGACAGCTCACTCACCATGCTGATGGTTTTATCAGGAAAACAAGTGTTTTGTCATATCATGTTCCTAACATTAATGAGATAAAACACATATACTTTTTATCAATGTGTGTAAATAACATTTTTTAATTGGATACCCTCATTTGAAATTCTGGAAGATATTTAACATTATCTACAACATTGACTGACAAAATTTGATAAGCTCTTTTTAAATCTTAGGATTTTTCTAAAAGTTTCATTAAAGTGAAGTAAGTTTCACTAAAGTTATTGGCTCCAAGATGCCATCTTTGATCAGACTTGGCTATCATATTTAGAAATCCATGCCACAACCTGTCACTATTTTCACTCTATGGACATCACTTATTACCCCCAATCAGGAACTCAGAGTTCTTGAACTACTTTTTGTAAAAAATATGTTTTTATTGCTTGTAGAGAGCAAAGAAGGGAGAGGAAGAGAAAGAGAGAAACATTGATGTGAGAGAGAAACATTGGATCAGTTGCCTCCTGCACCCCCCCCCTCCCCCCCCCACTGGGGAATGAGCCCGCAGCTGGGGCATGTGCCCTTACCTGGAATCAAAGCGTGACCACTGGTTCATAGGTCACCAACCCATGCCAGCTGGGCAATTATTTAATTATTTTAGCTAGTTCTCCTGATATGTATTTCATTCTCTTAAATAATGTGATTATTTCTAGATTTATCAATTTTATTTATCATTTTTAAATTCTCTACCAAGGATATGCTTGGAGAGAGAAGGAGGGGAGAAAGTGAGAGGGAAAGAAAGAGAGAAAAGGAAAGAGTGAGAGAGAGAAACATCCACCAGTTGTCTTCCCTATGTGACCCACAGGGAATAGAATCCACAACCCAGGTATGTCCCTGGCCAGGAATTGAGCCAGCAACCTTTTGATGGACAGGACAATGCTCAACTAACGGTGCCACCCTGCCAGGCTAAACTGATCACTTTTAGATATGATCTTTTGACTTTATATTATGGCAATCGAAGAGTTATATTTTGTACCCACTCATATCCACTCATCCTCCTGATTCCCATTCACCCTATACAGTTTATCATTATTTTTTGGTTAAATAAGAAGTCTATGTTTATACTACTGAAGTTGTGTCAGAATTTATTATTGATAAGTGATGAAGTGATTTATGATAGGTTTTCTCCTTCATAATAATGTTAATAATAACCATTTTGTTTTGGTTTTATTCATTGTCTTTGTTTTCTATTAGTTTTTGTATCTCTTCAACCCCCCCCCCCAGTTGACTATATAGAATTCTTAGCACAAACTTTTCCAGATGCTCAATTACTACCAACAATCTGTGATTTGCAGTCTGGACTAACAGGTCTCTAATGAGCACAGCTGGGTTTCTGGTATTTTTCCATATTAGCAGGTAGTTTGAGCTACGGTTTTTAAAATCCTACTTTTAATCCCATTTTAACTCTTTTTATTTATTTTTTTTGTTTGTTTGTTTTTTGTTTTTTGTTTCCAGTCATGATTTTTCTCTCAAATTTGTTTAAGAACATTTTCTATCAACATAGGAATTTTTTAAGTCCAAAAATTCATAATTCCAGATAATTTATGTTTTAACTGGTGATAAAACTCTAAGTTAAATCACTTTTTCTTATGAATTTGGAAGGCGTTGCCCTGCATTTAAAATTGCTATTTAAGAAGTCTCAAACAATTGTGCTTCAAGTTCTCTTCATATAACTTTATATATTTTTTTTTTCTTTCTGGGAGTGTCTAGGATTATTCTCTCTTTTTTACTTTATTGATTTTTAAGAGAGAGAATAGAAAGTGGGGGAGAGAGAAAGAAACATCGATTTGTTGTTCCACGTATTTATACATTCATTAGTTGATTTCTGTATTTGTCCTGGCAGGAGATCAAACCCACAGACTTAATATTTCAGGACACTCTAACCAACCGAGCTATCCAGCCAGGGCCTAGGATTTCCATTTTATTCCGTGCTATTCTCAAATTTATTAAGATGTTTCTAGATCTAGGCCTGTTTTTCTTTTTTTATTCTGGGCAATCCAAATAGTTGTGTCTTTGGATTCTGAGGAGTTTTCTCATATATTCTTTGATAATGTCTTCTCCTCAATTATCTTTATTGTCTGTCTCTGGAATTCTTTCTTTCTTTCTTTCTTTTTTTTTTAAACATATATTTTATTGATTTTTTAAAGAGAGGAAGGGAGGGGATAGAGAGTTAGAAACATTGATGAAAGAGAAGCATCGATCAGCTGCCTCCTGCACACCCCCTACTGGGGATGTGCCCACAACCAAGGAATATGCCCTTGACCGGAATTGAACTTGGGATCCACAGGCCTACGCTCTATCCACTGAGCCAAACCAGTTAGGGTCTCTGGAATTCTTAACTAGATTTCTGTTCCCATTGTATTTTCCCCCCTGTAATTTTCCACCCAATAGTGGTGGCATTATTATTAACAGGCGGATTTCCTCCTGCTTAATATCTATTTTTTTAAATTTTGCTATAAAATGTTTTGATACTTAAAATACTTTCCTAACATCTGTGTGTGTTTTATGTACTTATTTCTCTGAAAATATTGTGTTTGTGCACATTTATTCTTATTTGTGCATTTTCTCTTTTTCTGCAAGTACCTTTTTTGTGTTTGTTTGGTTTGGTTTCTATAATGCACCTAAGCTCTGAAGCATTATAAGCTATCTTCTAAATTTTATTCTAATGTCTGTCTATCTTTTGCACTGTCTTTATATTTAAGAATAAGAGTCTGTAGAACTTAGTGGAAATTGTGTAGGAAATGTTTATCAATAAGTGAATTCACAGAACAGTGTTTGGCTGGGGTCCTGGAAATTTTACTGGAAGTTGCCTAAATGTCAGTATAAGTATATTTTTTATCTCAGGGAGTGTTCAGTGTTTCCAGAGAATAGTCTCTAAATTAATTGTCTCCAATTGAATATCTTTCCATTACCTGAAATTATATTACAATCATATTTTCTGACTTACCAAATCCTAGAACGTTTTCCAGCTGCCACACATTCATTAGTAGCATTATCTTCTCAGATTCCTGAGCTCCACTCCTGCAGGCAATTCTTTCATATCCTATGCACAGCCTTTTTATGACCTGCAGATATTCTTACTCTTTCTGCTTGTTAGTGGCTCACCATTTTTACTCATTCCAATTTCTGCTCTGGTTTAGTCTCTTATCACCTCATTGCAATTACTTTACTCTTCATAGTGAATGCAATCCCTCATCTTTTAAGACTATACAACAGTTAGCTAAAGAAAAAATAATCATTCTTCAAACATCTCTTTTTATTATAATTTATTCAAACCTGGGAACAGATTCCACACAATTCAACTCTGCTTTGCTTTTAAGGTTCACCCATCTCTTATACAGCTTCTTTACTTCAGGTAAATGTAATTTGTTTCCTGGGTCCTATCAATACATGACCTTTATTACTTCCTTTTTCTGTTTCTTCTTCCTCACAAATTGTCCTCCCACACCTTTTGTGTGTGAACTTCAGGGTTGTCTAGTTTCTATGAAAATGTTGCTACACTTCCACTTTCTCCAGGAATTGTTCTTGCATTTGATAGCTGACTATTCATTCCTTTACTTGCTGTTTCTAACACACTTCAGTGTTAGATTGAAATTTCAGTTGGATTGAAATTTTAGTTGGATTGAAATTTCTTGAATTATTTACTTTTGCACCATTTCTTTTAAGTCAACCTGGTGGCCAACATATCTATAATAAAAGCCAAGGCTGTGAGGAAAGCCTGGGTTTTGGGTGCCAGACAGAAGCCAATGTTGGCAGCTAGGGAAAGGAAAGCCTACCCTTGCACAACTGTCGTGCATTGGGCCTCTAGGGTGTAAATAAAGAACATGTAGTAAATGCTGTACTCATACCATCATTCAATAAGTATTCTAGATAACAGTAAGCATATCAGAATAAGTTGCACACTGTTTATAGTATTTAGTTTATTTTAAATTATTACTCTGCACATTCTTTTAATAATTTAATCTGCCTGCGTTATTGTACCCCCTATATAAACACTAAAATCCTTTATTGCGGAGAATGTCTCTATAGTTTTTCCCTTGTATTAACTCCTATATATGCATCATATAATTATTTGATACATAACATATTAGTGATTTCCTTTTTAGCTCAGTGACTCTGCATGTTAATTATTTAGATTTTCAAACACCAGATTTTAATATTTTACATGAAGCTTCGAGGTAACTATTTGCTCTAAACTCTGAAAAAGAGACCGGAAGTTCCACAAAATACTATAAAGTAGTCACAAATTTATTTTCCTAGAAATTGTACCTCTATTAGAAGATCTGAATTGGCATTTTGACTGCCATGGTTGGTGAGGATTAAATTTATCAATCTTGAGAACACTGTTTAATAACTACTGCCCACAAACCCTCTCTCTGTTTACAACTCCCCACATCCTATTTGCATAGGCCTATCGGGAATTATAACATGTTCAAAGTATAAAGAATTGTAGCGATTATGCTGTTCCTGTCCTAACTTTGGATAAGAATAGACTGAGGCTCCACCTCATAGAGAGATCAGCAGAAACCAGTTCTCTCAACTTTTCCTGTGGCATTAGCTTGCCTGCATCTTGCCTGGATGCTATATATGAAAAAATCATTTCTTATTCCATATAATCTTAGCAGGCAGAAATCCAAAATGCATAGCAGATTTCTCTTTGGACTTCTTGTATAAAGAATGATGGGTAGATTCAAACGCAGAACTTGAATTGATTTATTATTTAAAATGTGAATATGGGAGTGGGGTGGCTTATGTATTACAATCATGTAACAATTGGAGATGTTCTAAATTGTGATAGTCAAGGAAAACAAATGAAAAATACTCTTTTGTCGGCATTAAGGCACACATTTTTCTTAACAGAGCAATATATATATATATTGCTCTGTTAAGAAAAATGTATATATATATTGTCATTAATCTTTTAACTCAGCCAATGTAAAATTTTCTAATTTTGATTGTTTTTTGCCCCCCCCAGCTACATGTGGTCATTTGAAAAAGCTCACCTCAGCATGGTTCAGGTAATCACAGGACAACTTGTTGAGTCCTTCGATGAAGAATTCCGGACACTGTACGCCAGGTCCTGTGTCCCCAGCCCATTCGCGCAGGAAGAATCAGCCCGGGTGAAGCACAGCAAAGCTCTGTGGGAGAACGGCACTTACCAGCGTTCCCTCTCTTCCCTGGCCTCCGCCTCCAGCCAGAGAAACTTCCTTGCTAGACAAGACCAAATCCATAACCTAGATGCCAATTACTTCAAAAGCAGAGGGCTGTACGCTCGGAATGAACACGACAAATACAGCATGAGGAATCCTGGATACAAACCTCATTTCGTTCCCAACTTTAACGGCCCCAATGCCATCCGTCAGTACCAGCCCAGTCAGAACGAAAACTGGAAGAGGCACAGTTATGCCGGGGAACAGCCAGAGACGGCGTCATACCTGCTGCTGAACAGGACCGTGAACCGCACCATCAATCCTCCCGGGAACTGGAAAAAGCCTTCGGATAGCCTGAGCGTGGCATCCTCGTCCCGGGGAGGCTATGCGAGCCCCCAGGTCACCCCTGCCCAGAGTTTTGGCAACTGGCTTGCCCAGAGGAAAACAACACATCTTGGAGAGAGGAATTCCAATGTGCGGAGGTCTTTTAACGGGACAGACAATCATGTTCGCTTTTTGCAACAACGGATGCCAACCCTGGAAAATACCACCAAGTCATTCTTGCGCAACTGGAGGATCGAATCCTACCTAAATGACCATTCGGAAGCCGCGCCTGATTCCAATGGATCGGCTCCGGGTGACCGGTTTGAGAACTACGGTAGCTGTGAGAACCTGAAAGCCAGCGCCCTCTATACACATCCCCGGGTTCGCCCCTCTTTAGTGTTTAAACCAACTCTACCTGAGCAGCAAGAAGTGAATAGCTGTACAACTGGCTCTTCCAACTCCACTATCATAGGTTCCCAGGGGAGTGAAACCCCCAAGGCGGTCCCAGATACCCCTACGAGGGCAGAGCATTTGACGGATGAACCTTTGCCAGAATCCATCCCCAAGCTACCGCTGCAGGCAGAGTCGCCAAAAATGCACCCCTTGCAGACGCCTGAAAACCACCCAGCAGTCCTAAACCAAACTGCAGACGGCCATCCGGAGTCAAGCAACTACTTATATACAAACTTGTGTGCCAATAAGCAGACAGAAAACCTAAAGAATGAACAACAAAAAGAGAATCTGCTTAAAAGGCGAAGTTTCCCATTCTTTGACCACTCCAGAGTCAATTTAGACCATGGAAATAGTAAGAATTATGTTTATAGTACGCTTACCAGGAATCGAATCCGGCAGCCTGTAAAACCCAAAGAGGACTTGCTGAAAAGTTCCAAAAGCATGCACAATGTGACCAAGAGTGTGGAAGAGGAGGAGGAGGAGACCAAGGGAGACCCTCCGGGTGGCGCAGCTACCAAGTCCATTTCCATCGCTGCTTTGCTTGATGTGAATAAAGAGGAGTCTAACAAAGACCTCACTCCAAAGAAAGAAGTTAAGGGTTCCCCCAGCTTTCTGAAAAAGGGATCTCAGAAGTTAAGGTCATTGCTTAGCCTTAGCCCAGACAAGAAAGAAAATTTATCCAAAAACAAAGCATCTCCCTTTTATAGAATGTGTAGCAGTTCCGACACTCTGGCTTCTGAGGCGGAAGAGAATCAAAACCCCAAAAAGTCAGAGCCGAAAGTTGAGCTGTCTCCTAGAAGAAAGCGTGCTTCCTCGTCAACCTCTCAAGGCAGCATCCACAAGAGTAAGGAGGACATCATGCTTAGCTCCTCTCCAGGGATGCATTCTCCACCCGATGAAAGTAATGAGATGATGCCTTCTCCAAGTCCAGTTGAAAAGTTCTTAGAACGGGCAGGGGATGCCTCTGCGCCAAGATTTAACACAGAACAGATCCAATACCGAGATTCAAAGGAGGTGAATAGAGTTGTTGCTCCTGTAAGAAAACCAGCTCTTCCTACAAGGTCACAGCCCAATGAGCTGCTAAGAACTCAGTCAACTGACCGGCGCATTTACAGTCGTTTTGAGCCATTTTGTAAGATTGAGAATTCTATCCAGCCCACAAACAGCATGTCCAATAGCAGTATACACCGCCCAGAAATAAAACCCACCACCATGGGCAATAGCTATGGTAGGTCCAGTCCAAGGCTTCATTACAACACTAATGTTTACCACACGTATCAGCCAAATGAAAACAAGTTTCGAGGATTTATGCAAAAGTTTGGAAACTTCATAAACAAAAATAAGTGAAATACTCTCATTGCAAGTAGATATTAAAATACAAAACGAATGTGGCTATAATGATTTGTCCCAAGAACATTGTGGACAGTTTTTGTCCACAATGTTAGGTTTCTGTGAGGCAGGATTTGGGGCATGATATATATTTTTACCAACATACTGTGTACAGTAAAGTTATTGTTTATGATAAAGTTAGTTGTGCTTAATTATGCTACCAATGGAATGTCTCTATAAACACGGAATTTTTAAATGGTAATGGTAAAAAAATGTAATTGTTTTCTTCAGAATGAAGATCTTCTTAAGTCTTAACTAGAAGCTTTAGTGGCGAGATGGTGTATGGGTTTTAACCATTTATTGCAGTCATTCCTTTTATAAAAGGATCCTAATACTCTCAGTGGCTCACATCTTTGTGGGGTTTTCATAACTTCAGATTATGAGACAATAAGACAAAGCCTTTTTGTTTTAATTGCCTTTAAATTTTACAGGATAACTTGTTATATTTTATTAATGTTGTATTAGTTTTTTCTGTGGGACCACTGGTGGGTAGCACAATAATATTTAAACTTTATAGATCAGCATATTTTTTAGGTTGCCTGAGGGTGTTTGCAAGGTATCAGCCTCATGTAGTACATCTTAGGGATGGGTCTTCCTTCCAGAAGTGCTTCTCTGCACCCTTTCCAGGGAGCCTGTACTTCACATATCCATCAGCTGCTGAGCTTCTATAGTCATTTCTTCTTTCCAACTAATAGCAAGGCAGCAGGAATTGGAAAACCTGAATTATCCCTCCCTTTTTCATACTTTAAAATAACCTGTTAGAAATGTAAATTTCTACATACATTTTTATCTTAAGTGTATGAGAGTACCTAAGTGTCTTGCTCCCAGAAGTCTTTGCTCTTTTTTTATGCTGTGCCAAATTCCGGGTGAGATGGCAGTGTTTTCATAGGAGTGCTATGATGAATATGGAAAGCGGTACTGTTCTTTAATGACCTTGGGACCTGATTGAAGGTTTTAAGGCTTCCTGTGTCAAACTCTCAAGGCAGCATCCACAAGATAATTAGCTCCTCTCAGGAAATGGGGCTGGATGGGGCAATATTTTATTGTTTTAGAAATTCAAGGATCAGTCAAATATTAAATGTTATGAGATAATTAAAATAATGGCTTTAAAATATATGTGCCATTTAGATAACTTCCCCCAATATTTTCAAACCATAATAAGAAATGCTGTGGGAGAAATAATAACAGTCAGGAAAAGAAAACATTTACCAAGCACTTACTTAGAGCAGGTCTTGAGCCTGAATCTAAAGTCACAACAACATTTTGTGGGTTAGCATTACCCTCTATTGATACATTGAGGTACAAAGATATTGCCCCAAGTCACATAATTAATAAGTAATGGTACTAAAGTATCTTATCATATACAGTCTCATCACATTACCTCCAAAATATGTTCAACTTCTGCCTCACCCAAAGTATTAGGGATTAAATGAGAAAAATGTTTATATTTCCTGACTCAAGACCAATCAACCAAAAAAGATTTAGTTGAATCCTATCAGACATCAGGACACATTAGGGGCTTAAAATAGTCATAGTAATTGAGATTAAGGAATTAAATTGAGAATGGTGTATGAATATAACCCAGCAGGCCAGTTTTAATTGCTGGGTAGTCATTTTGATCTCTATCCAGTTGACCTGTGACAATGAGAGGAAGGGAAGAGGACCATTGGTGAGCTTTAACCTGCTTCTGTACTAGAGAAAGAAGCCCATAGGGTAGAAAGCTAGGCAAGGAATGGAACTCAGGGTTAATTAAATACATGATCTAGTTGTATATTCACAATAACCCTGGGAGGTACCTCCTTTTTTCAAAGAAAACTAAGCCTCAAAGAAGTTACATAATTTGACAAGTTACTCAGCTCTTAATTGATAGAATGGGTTTAAACCCAAAAGCTTATATTTTTAATACTATACTACACCATATCCTACTGGCTTCTTATTTTTCTACTAGTAGTCCTGCACATGAATCTGTGTACCAGTAGCTTGCCAGCAGCTCGCCGCCCACTGCCTGGCCCTTCTTTAGCTCCCTCATCCCTTCCTCCCACACCCCTTCATAGCTTGCTGCCTTGCTCCCTCCTGTAGCTCTCCACCACCTTGTAGCTCACTGCCCCACCCTCCTGCTGATCCATGATCTGGCCGTTATGTGGTTGGTCGTTACACTTCACAGTGTAACAACCATTTGCATACTACCTCTTTATTATATAGGGTTCTTGAGGAACCTCCTTTGAAAGGAGTACCTATCTTTTGCTCTCTTTACAAATTGCAAAACTATAACAGTAACTCTATAGCAGTAGCGTTTTATAAACAAATTTAGACTATAATATTCAGTTTAGCATCATTCACAAAAGCAGATTTTAAAACTCTCATTATAACCTAGGGAATTCCCAAGTACTACAACATAGGATTTTATTATTTTGGTCAGTAAAATGTAATAAAGTTTTGCACATTTTGACATAAATTAATTGCATAAAAATAAAACTTTGAGCCGAAACCGGTTTGGCTCAGTGGATAGAGCATCGGCCTGGGAACTGAAAGGTCCCGGGTTCGATTCCGGTCAAGGGCATGTACCTTGGTTGCGGGCACATCTCCAGTAGGGGGTGTGCAAGAGGCAGCTAATCGATGATTCTCTCTCATCGATGTTTCTAACTCTCTATCCCTCTCTCTTCCTCTCTGTAAAAAATCAATAAAATATATTTTAAAAAATAAATAAATAAAAAAAATAAATAAAACTTTGAGACAGAAGACCCGTTTTCACAGAAGAGACAGCCAAGTATATTTATTAAAAAATGAATTAAAACAAAACAAATGTACATTTCCTCGTAATCAGAAAAGGAATTAAGCTGCAATAAAGCTATTTCTAATTGTTAGTGGGTTAATATTTAGAGTCAGCTGGAAATTGTGTGCTCTGCAGGTTATTTAAAAACATTAGCAGTGAGTAAAAGAGATCTGTAATTTTGCTCTTAGAAAAATTGACTTCTGTAATTCTGGACCCACAGTTAACCAAACCAGATTGACTTTAATATCTGCCCCATTCTAAGTTACTATTAGATGGGGCACATTTCAGCGATGAGGGGATAGCGGGCTAATTGTCTTTAGGCAGCTCTGAAATGGTAAGTCCTGAAAATTTAGAGCAGTGTAATTTTAAAGCTGAAATTACAGAAGGCCTCGTGTGTAGATCATGTTTAATTACAAGCAAGAGCTGGTTGCCTTTCTCTGCAGCCACTGCCATCACTTCTGGGAGCAGTTTTCACACACCGTCTGAGCTCCTCCTCTCCCTAGTGGAACTGGAAGTACAGGATGCTTCATTTTGTCCACTCATGACGGGGAGCTTAGACTTTTGCACAGCAGATTTATTCTCTGCCTTTTTTTCCCTTTGGTTGTTTCCCTTCTATATTTTTTTTCCTTCAGAAATATCTATATGTCAGAATCTGTGCAGAGTAACTTCCCAAAGTTTCTGTGGCCAAGAAACTCCTCAAGGTTAACACTGAGCAAGCACACAGTACTTCAGATAATCCACACTCCATGGATATATTTATTTCAAGTCATATAATTCATTTTGGTCCCAAATGAGTATTGGTAGAAAGATAATGCCACATAAGAGTATTTTCATATTAAAATTTGGTAAGGTCATTTTTACTCTCTGCATACCACATTGACTTCTGAAGCAGAAACTCAAGAAAACTGATGTGATTTCAAAGTAATTCTTGGCAGGTAGTTTCAGAATAGTTTAAGTGCGTGTATCCTAAGCATATTGATGACTCTCTATCATAAAGATGGGGTCAACCTCAGTTCTGATGTGCTGTGTTACAGTGTGGGTATATGCTACTATTCTCACTTGTGGAAACAAGTACCTTGTTTAACCAAGATGACATCCAATGTGATCTAGAAAAGCAGGAAGAACATTGAACTCTGCATTCACTTTAACTTTTCTCAGGATTATCTAGTTATTCAACTCTTACTCCCCAGATATTTGTCTTTTGTGAATATCTGTTGTTTTTAATGTGCCTATGGATAAGGGATGTAAAGTAGAATAACTTTTTATGTAAACTAGGTGATGCTATGTTTGTTTTTATAAAGTTTATCATAATATTGAGTTTGGTTCTAGAATATTTAAAATAAAAAGGATGAAATTATAAACCAAAAAGTCAATTCTTAATATAAATACAATGTTAGCAAAGAAATATTCTTCCAAATTAACTTTGTTTTTAGATCTAATAAATGAATATTAAATAATTTTGTACAAACATCAATATATTGTAAGTTTATTTTTTCTTTTCATACCCTGAATTTTTATATATAAGCTTATACTTTCACTTAGTTATTTTATTATGAATTTAGATTTTATACATTTTTAATGTTTGTCTATAAATGTTGAAGCCATACTTAAACACTTTTATATTTATTTTGATTAGCAATAATATTTTATATAATCTATCCATATTTGATATTCAATAACTATATTCTTCCTGAACAATATTATATACACTTGTTTATTTCTATTTCTAATGCACTATAGTAGCTATTTTAAATAACTTGGGACTTTAAAAAAAATATAGAATCGATTTTGTTTCAAACTTGATAGCTGATTTGTATAACTCTAGCATTTAGTTTGAGTAAAATATGCTAAAAGAACATTTCATTAGATGAATTAGTGACATTAAGTAATTTAAATTCTGAAAGTTGTTTAAAACTCCAAATGTGTTTTTCTTAGAAAAAACAATTTATGATGTCGCAGATTAAGATACAGTTGAAATACTGTGTTTTGGAAATTAGTGACTTTGTAAAGGCAAATGTGATTTTTAAGTAGGTAAGTATATTTTTAAGTAGTTAAATAAAAATGTTTATTTTTTATTTACTATAAAAACTGATGTTTAAGAAAAGCCTGGTTCAATGGAATAGTAAGGAAAATAGATGAGGGTTTACTTTTTGTGACAATCCTAAAGAAAACTTTAGAAGAGACTCAGTTGATTTAACTAATCAAAGACCATCCTGGGGGTAATGAGACTATATAAATATGGAAGGGCATTTGTGTGTGTGTGTGTGTGTGTGTGTGTGTGTCCTGCCTGGGGAAAGAATCTCATGAGGTGGAATTACCTGAGCTGAAAGTGGTATGAAACAGAACCCAGTGATACAAAAGAAAACTCTTGATTTAACAAAGAAAAACATAACATCAAATTGGACATTTTTTCTCATAGTAATCTGTTTCAGCAATCTGGCTCATTTATTTATTTAACACATACTGGGAACCTACTTTATTCCAAGTATGTAGATTATAGTAGACGTTTGATGTAAGAAAAAAAAAGAATGTCTTGAATAATCAGAAGCTATAGCACGTTCTCGTGTGTTTTAAGACTAGCCCAAACTAACAGAAAAAAATGTGTATGCTGCTTGTCCAAACTGCTTTGATGTACTCATGCTAGCAAAGGGTGCACAGAGAGGTGCCTGGGAAGTATTCTATGTATGAGTTCAGTCGTTTCCTGAATTGTAATTGGTAAATATACATTCCATTAATATCCTTGTTTTATTAACATCTGCATTTTATCCTATTTGAATAGCCATTTTTATCAAAGGCATTGATGGGTTAATGAAGCAGGGATTTCTAGTTTAAATTTCAGCCACATTTACCCTAGGATTTAAGCATCTTTAGAGCCTCAACAGGGCTGACCTTCTGAGGAGATATATATATTTGAAGGAAAGAAAATCCCTGATGAAGAATTCATCCTAAAGAAAACTGTGTAGAGCTGTTCAAATTGAGTTCAAAGGCAATTGGCACACAAGGGAAGGAAGTGGTGTCTTGTGTTAGACATTTAGATTGTCAACCAACATGGGTTGAATATGGAATTATAAGGGAAGAATGGCTCCTCTAAAGACTCCCTGGATGGTGCTTAGAAAGACTCAGGTGTCAGGGGCTAGGCCATCACCATGACATTCAGTACACAGCCTCCGGTTTTCAAAGGCAACCTCTCAATGTTGAAAGGCTGTAGCAATAACTGCCGACTCTGCTGGGCAACAATTAGGTACATGGACCACTTTTGGTGTGGAAGGTAATTGGCAATATTACCACAATGGGTCAGAGCAGGAAAAATATATTGTCAAGGGGGATCGGAACTTAATGTTCCTTCATTCTTACTGCGTTAGAATGACCTTGGAAATACACGTTAGAAAGAGGTAAATGGAGTAAGAGAGGGAACCAACAACCCCCAAAATAAAACAAAAATAAACTTTAATCAGGGATTTATTTTAGAAAAGAAATTTCAAAGCATACTCTGATACTAGCACATTGTGTATCTAAATTTCTATTTTGCTATAGCTATAGGAATAAAGATTGTTAATGATCTTTGTGTGTCTTTGTTGTCAGGCGGATTCCATTAGATTTATTTATTTTTGTCATTTTTTTTTAATTTATCTTGATTGTTAAAAGTATTATAGATGTCCCTCTTGTTCCCCTGTTGACCCCCTCCACTCCATACACCTCTCCCAGGCTTTCACTGCACTCTTTGCACTATCGTCTGTGTGCATGGGTTATGCATATATGCATAAAAGTTATTTGGTTAATCTCTTCCTAATCCCCAACACCACCATCAAACCCACCTTCCCCCTGGAATTCATCAGTCTATTCCATGCTTCTATATCTCTGGATCTATTTTGTTCATTAGATTCTACACATGAGTGAGATCATGTGACATGTGATACTATCTTTCTCTGACTGTTTATTTCACTTAGCATGATATTCTCCAGGTCCATCCATGCTGCTTCAAAGGATAAGATTTTTTTTTTTTACTGCTGCATAATATTCCTTTGTGTAAGTGTAGTTTTATCCATTCATCTACTGATGGGCCCTTGGGCTGTTTTAAAATTTTAGCTATTAAAAATAGCTAAGAATATAGGGGTGTATATATTATTTCTGATTGGTGTTTTGGGATTCTTAGGATATATTCCTGGGAATGGGATCACTGGTCACATGGCAGCTTCATTTTTAATATTTTGAAGAAACTCCATACTGTTTTCCATAGTGACTGCATAGTACTGGAAGTTATAGCCACAGTGATCAAACAAGAAGAAAAAATAAAAAGGCATCCAGATTGTAAAGAAGGAAGTAAATTTCACTATTTGCAGATGACATGATATTGTACAAAGAAAACCCTAAAGACTCCACGAAAGAGCTACTGTATTTACTAAATGAATTCAGCAATGTAGCAGAATACAAAATTAAAACCCAGAAATTGATGGCATTTTTATACACCAATAATGAGCTCTCAGAGAAACTAAGAATAAAATCCCATTTATCATTGCAACAAAAAAATTAAGATACTTAGGAATAAACTTAACAAAGGAGATAAAAGACCTGTGCTTGGAAAACTACAGGACATTGTAGATTCCATTAGATTTAAGGCTATAATTTAGAGGGGGAAAAAATTATTTCTGTGTATTTATTTGGATGTTTTACAAACTATAAAAATTTTATTTTAGTCAACTGTTAAGGCTAAATAAGCTAAATATTCATTAAATTAGAATGAGTTTTCTAGTTAGTTAGGGTTGACCATAAAGCTCAGAATTAGATGCAATTCCATAAATGAGGAGTCTAAAATACTTAAAATTTGATTTATTTTCTTTCCCAAGCAGATTATAACATTGCTCTTTTGAAGACAAGATAAAAGTATATTATATATTTTGCTAATTCAAATAAAAAATAAATTCATTGACCTTTGCAAAGTGTTCTTTTAAATGTGTTCTATGTAATTCAAAATTAAAAATATTTGTTATATCAAGTGCTTTCACAGTGCTTGCACAGGGGATAAGACTATGAGTAAGTACTAATTTTATTTTACTTCCAAAGAAAAAAATGTGAGAGATATATTTTGCATTCTAATTATGATAAAGTAGAAGACATTGTTTGGAAATACAATTAAATAAAAATAGATGGAAGGGCAAAAAGTGGCAAGCTGAATGTTATTTCCATCTTCTGACAAACCACTGTTTGAAACTGAACTTCTTTGTGCATGTTTTCTTTCATATGTAATGAAAAGGCTATTTTGTAATTAACAGGAATAGTGCATATTAAAGACATCCCTTGTCATTTTAGCCCTTTGAAAGAAGGGTACAAGGTAAATATTAGCGTAGTAGAATTATCACCTCCATAGAATTGCTCTGTGTGTGTGTATGTTTGTGTGTGTGTGTGTGTGTGTGTGTGTGTGTGTGTGTGTAACTTGGCTAACAGCAGTAATAGCTTTTAAATCCTTAGTTATCTCCAGTGAATTCAAAATTTGACAAAGAGGTTGCTTTCCAGATGCTGGAAATTAAAACTGTAAATATGGAAGGATAAAATATATTTTTAAATGTCATCTAGCTTAAAATGTTTTTGCATGAGTTCCAAGAAATATAAGACCAGATGTCAGAGATTGGCCAGAACTGGGAGAGGGAAAGCATATGGGTACATGATCCAGCACAACCTCCAAGGACATGCATGGAGTACCAGCTGCTCCATCAGTCAAAAATGACAGGATCTCATTGCTGCCTCTTGGAATATGAAAACCAATGGTTTAAGAGACTGCAAAATTTCTGGAAAGTTAGTTTTAAGTTGTTATCTCATGTTTGGGATTCTGAGAGACCATCTATTCCAAGAGCAGCACACCTCAGTTTGGTTAATGACAAAAAGTGTGTTTAGCATGTGTTGACCAGACCTGATTCTTATACACAGTAAATTATACATTTTAGATTAATTACAAACTTCTCTACATCGGGTTCCGTATTGACTTATCCAAATTTATGCAGTTTTTTTTTTATTATTATACTCGATATATTCTAAGCAAAACTATGTATAGGTCCATTTTTCAAATACAATACTTAACAAATTATTTTCTTTTCTACACCCTGGATATTATTTGTCTTATATGTCCCTATGTCAGAGTAATAACCATATAAGATGGGTTGGAATTTTAATTCAATATGCATATTGTTAAGTGACTTAGTGACATCAACACTGTCCTCTACATTATCGAGCATAGGCCTCAAGGGTTACCAGATACATTTTTGGAAATTATGTAAACATGTAAATACAAGTTCAGAAATAGAGGCTTTAACACAAGTATAAGTTTCATAGTTACTTTTGTCAAGCCCTTTGGTTCTTAAATATAGCACTATAGATGAATGTCTACTAAATCATCCAAAAACTGTTAAGTTGGTCACTTTTTAGACGTCTAAATGACCTGTTCATTTCAAAAATGTAATAGTTGCCGAAACCGGTTTGGCTCAGTGGATAGTACCCAGATGTTCATTACTTAATACATTTATTTTATCAGTTTAAATAAATTTGAGACTTGAAATAAAGTGTTACTATGCCATAGGTGACAGTAAAAAAGGTAGGTCTGTGGGACTACAGAGAATAAACTTTATTACTAAGCTGAATTTTGCAATATAAATAGTATTTATTTTGTTTGTGTGTCATAGTACCATCTCAGGAGGCCTAGCTTGTGTCACAAAAATAACATTGAAACTGACCTTGGCAATACAAAAACATTTCAAAACACACAATGGCATTCAATTTAAAAAAAAAAAAAAATCTGGAAACCAAGCTGCACCAATATAAACTAAGGAGTGACTTTGGTTACCTGGATGGTCTGTGAAACTGGACATTACTTTGTGGTTGAAAAGCTAAAGAATAATCAGAATGTGATACCAGAAAGGCCAGTACAATGAGAGGGCAGATGTTTATACTCAGAGTGAAATGCATGCTTAGGAGGACTCATTTTATACTAGGGTCAAGTAGGGACTTAACTACTAGAACTCTATCTTAAAAACATTATTGATATTCATTCTATTCTGATTTAATTTAAATAATGAATTATGAGATGTGCTTGACTATATCTTACAATTTGTAAATAACTAATGAATTATAAGGTATACTTGAATACATCTTACTATTTGGAACTAGTTAAAAATTTGAAGTAAAAAGGGGGAAGGCCTTCAAGATTGATGATTCTGTGCTTTGTTAAGTATGGAGAGAGAAAACTAAGGACACAGGCTTGGGAGAGTTACTTTTAAATAAAGCATTCTGAATGGACAAATACTATTTTATTGAAGTCCAGTTAATAAATTCAAACTTTATCAGCATTAATTATTCGTTTAAAAAAACTCCAGAGGTCAAGAGAGCATGATAGAGACAGCTGCACAACAAACCAGCACTGATTATAATAGTATTTATTGAGGAATTATGGTATAAGTTCCAATGTATTTTAAATGCATTGTTTCAAGTGACCTCACAGAAATTATGTAGGCTAAATTTTACTCTTCTCATTTACCCAATGAGGAAACTGAAGCTTACAGAAATTCCTTAATAGTCTCAAAGGATAAGGAGAGAGTAAATAGTAAAATCAGAATTAAGATTAAGATGGTTAGATTTCAAAGCTCATAAAAAATACGTTTAGAACTGAAAGATATTTCATGGATAAATTAATTTCATGTTTCAAAGCCCATTGTGTGCCCATTAGTGCCTGAACCACAAAGTCTGTTCAGAACAGATTCATTATCACAGATTAGAATAAAGAATTAGATTTTTCTATTCTCTTCAACAAAATTAATTTGAGTCCCTTAGAATACAAAATATTATAGCTCCCAGAACAGTACTTGGCAATGCTGAATGCTCCGTGAGTATTAGAGATGGGAAAAGAGAAACATTCTTGGATGCTGTGATTGTACCTACAAGGAAGATGATGCTGAAAGATATGTTCAGATTGGACACTCTTTTCTAGTGCCCTTAATATTTCATCTTGTGCCTTCCTGCCCTTGAGATTGCAAGTCCTTTTCAGGTTTAATCTCCTTATGTCTCTCTGAAGTTCTCCTTCTCCTTATCTACTTAAATAAGTAAATTTGCCTCTCCACTTCATGCTTATTTACTCTGTCTTTGCAAAAGATCAAAGCAAATCATACCTTCACAGTGAACAAATTTTCATTTGTTTACACAGCAAATTTTGTGGCACATAATTTCCCTGTATCTGTCCAGCAAAAGTACACTTTTCCTTATAATGTGCACTTCCACAATTAAATGTTTCATTAAATTTGAGTCAAAGATTTTTCATTAATCCCTTATATTAGGAAATGGAAATTTTTTTTTTAAGATTCAGCATCTGCCTTCAAAGAGTTTACAATATGTGGAATCCAGCAGAACGCCTCAAGTAAATCAACAATAAGAAAACACCAAAAGTTCAAGAAGAGGCATGCAGACAAAATACTAAGATGGCTCAGAAAATGAAAGAAACATAACCAGGTGAAGATTCACACGCTTTGCTTACTATGTGTATGAAAATAGCTTAAGTATAAAGCATGTTTTGTCCAGAAAATGAGTCGAAGCCACAGTTTTGGAATATCTTGATTTATTTATTTTTATTTTAATATTAATTTTAGAGCAGTTTTAGGTTTATTCACAAAATTAAGGGGAGAGTACAGAGACTGATATCTCTCCCCCCACCCCTGCACATGCATACTCTCCTTATGGACATGACTCCCCAGAAGGGTGGCGCTTCCTTTGGTTCTTTCTTAGGATTTCCATCTGCCTTTTACCTTGCTCATGTGTTCCTGCATACTGTTTGCTTTATCCATTAGCTCCCTTAGCATATTAATCAGAGATGTTTTTATGCTCAGTCTGATGATTCTAACATTCCTGCCATATCTAGTAATCATGCTTGCTCTTTTGTGTTGTGTTTTGTTTTGTTGTCTGGTATGCATTGTATTTTTATTTTTTATAGGGAACGTGATTTACTGGGTAAGAGAAACTGTTGTAAACAAGCCTTTAGTAAGGTGGTGTTGGGGTATGGAGGGGAGAGAGAGTATTCCACAGACTTTTAGGGAGACTTCACAAGTGTTTCTCAGCCCCTCTCCAATCCCCCCTCCTTCACCATAGTCAAACAGGATGGCTAGAGTGGGCTGGATTTGGGTATTTCCCTTACCCAAATTGCTTTAGGCTCTGATAAAACCTCAGCAGGTTAGGCTCTAGTCAATTTGTTAAGAAACTGGTTTCTTTAGCACTCTCCCCTGGGAATCTGGCTGAGTTCCTAGGTGAATTCCTATATGTGGAGACTCCATCTGACTGGGTCCCCTGCAGTTTTTAACCCTTGGAATTGTTCACACTGAGACTCCAGCAATTCTTCAATTTCAGTGCATTGTGCCTACTCTGGCGCTTGTTCCCAAGGCAATTTTTCCTTGTGATTGCTGTTCCCATAAGTCCTCACTCCCTGGATTCACTTGTGTGTCTCTCCAGTCTTCAAGGCACTGTTTTCCCAGTGTCTTCTTCCCATCTCTTACAGATTCCAAAGAGTTATTGATTTTTCAGTCTGTACAGCTTTTTGCCTTTTGTCATTATGGAAGGACTACTTCTAAGCTCCCTACAAATGGAATTGGAAATTGGAAAGACAGATTTAATTTTTATCAAGTATTTCACCCTTTAACATTTTCTAAAACTTATCTCCATTTTTCTTACCTAGATTTTTAAAAAGTAACACCTTACCTCTTTTACTTCTCCACTAAGGTAAACAGCAGTTCTACAAAAGCAATGCTCTCCCAAGATGTGCCATTTACTTTTAAACCCAAGGCACAAAAGCAGGTTTTCGAACATTCAACATAGCAATAATTGGAGAATGAGGCCTTCCAGAGTGGTCAGCATATCATAAATTCGATTAAGAGTTACAGTCCAAAGATCCTAATGCCATCCACAATGAATATAGCATGTGATAATGCCATTATTGCTTTGTTAATTTAAGTCACTTTCACATCACAATACTATTAATTTGCCACTTGCCAGTCTATGCACAGGTAGACTATGCAATCTATACAGCTCTGAAAATATTTTTAAAACAGATTTCTTGGTCCTAGTTGTATGCTCTAACATATAAAATAATAGGATCTGTCCTAATTGGTTTGGCTCAGAGGATAGAACATCAGCCTGAGGACTCAAGGGTCCCAGGTTTGATTCTGATCAAGGGTATGTACCTTGGTTGAGGGCACATCCCCAGGGGGGAGTATGCAGGAGGCAGCTGATCTATGTTTCTCTCTCATCAATGTTTCTAACTCTCTATCCTTCTCCCTTCCTCTCTGTAAAAAAATCAATAAAATATATTAAAAAATAAAGTTTATAAAAAATAAAATAAAATAATAGCACCCTTGGAAATTAGCATCACTATTAATTGAAAATGTAATCACCTCTGTGATGAAAAAGAACAAAAACAGACTGTACAATTATTTTAAATCATTAGATCTAAAATGTAACAGTTACAATACAAATAAAATATCCTAAATATATTTTAATATTTATATTATAATCTGATCTTAAAATGGATGTTGGTTATTAAAATGTTATCCTGAGATAATGATTATTATGATGGAATTCTTTTTTATTTATTTATTTTTCCTTTTTTTAAAGATTTTGTGGGAATAAAGTTTCTTTATTTTTTAGATATATTTTTATTGATTTCGAAGAGGAAGGAAAGGGAGAGAGAAATAGAAACATCAATGATGAGAGAGAATCACTAAATGGCTGCCTCCTGCTGGGGATCAAGTCTCCAACCCAGGTATGTGCCTTGACCAGAAATTGAACTGTGATCTTCCTGGTTCATGTGACACTCAACCACTGAGCCACATCAACCTGGCATCTTTTTAATTTGTGTAATGGACTGAATCATTTTCCACTATTTCAGGCTTCTGAAACCAGGAAAGGATTATTTTTTCACTTTACTGGCAACTAAGTAAATACATAATTTGAATAATCATTTGCAATTATTTTTTGGGCATGGTCCCATAACTTTCATCCAATTCCAAAAGCCTAGCATATGTGCTGTGCTTTTGAAGTTAGGTTAGAAGTAGACATGTTTATAATATGGGGCTTGGCAATCATTCCACTTGAAATAGGACCAGAACTTCACTGCACCATGCAGACGTCAGCAAAGCCAAATGTTCTCCTTATAAATTCAGCTGCACACCATTTTACAGAAGTGGTAGCAGGCACCTTCTGCCAAACCTATCTACAATGGTCAAGAGAGAAAATATGACTACAGTCATTAAAATGTGATTACTTTCTCTGTGTGAGATTCACTGACTTTTGTAAAAACCAGAACTGTAGCCACGGTATTGTGAGTTGTTCAAGTATGATCACTTGAATCAATCAACCCATTTTATCTTAGTTTCACCACCTATATTTTAGGGGAGGCCAGGGCAAGTTACTGAGTTCTCTAACCTTTAGCTCATTATCTGTAAATGGGGTGGGCAAGTTACTCAATTAAGGCTCAGCTAGTAAGTGTTTTTGGCTTTACCACCCATAGGGTCTCTGTTGCAACCACTCCCCTCTGCCTTGGAGAGCAAATTCACCTACAAACAGAATGTAAATAAATGGCTGTGGCTATGTTCTAATAGGATGTCACCTATGGATATGCAATTTAGATTTCATATAACTTCCCCATGTCAGAAAAGATTATTCTTTCTCTGATTATGGTTCAACCACTTAAACAGTTGACTGGCCACACACAAATAGGTGGCAGCCCAGACGCATAGTGTGACAAACCCTGATTTATATAATGGGCATAATCTTAGTAGGTGCCTTATGGTGTCCTGATGAATAAGGGAAAGAATTAAAGTTCTTAGCGTTATTTTGATCTTCACAATTTTTACTCACATAAGTGTTTTTATACACTAGTCATCCTGGGAGTTAGTATATATTTTTCAGCCATAGTGTTACTCAGAATGGTTTTGTGTACCTCTTGGGGAAGTGGCCTAAGAGACCAGATTAGACTCTCCTACTTGCTGAGAATTTGGCCAGCAGGAAAGAGAAGCATGAAAGCACTGATGAAATCAAATGACTTAGCTCTGTAGCCAGCCCCTCAGTGTCACAGGGCTTGGGTAATTCTAGGTTTCAGACAGGCCAGCAACAATGCTAAAGGAAATCCAATTTAGTGGGTTGAACAAGATAGCAGGGGTCACTCCCACCAAGAAGTGTTCACATCAGTAAGTCATCAATGCAAAGTATCCTCATTATGAATACACTCAGAATTAGTCCACTGAGCAGAGATTTACAGCAAGGATTCAATCCAGTGTGGTCTGACAAGCTAAACTAAAAAAGGCAATATTCTACAGAGAACAGAGATTAACGTTGACTATGACTCAGTGTATATTTAGTTACTGTGGCTCAATAAGACCTCCTGCCTGCCCAGTTTGCAGTAGTAAAACTAATTCCACTGGTGAAGAATATTGGTCTTGATTGATTCAGGAGAGATGGTAGGATTTTTACGTTAAGTGTGTATAGGCTGAGTAGCTCACTCGCATTTATACATATAATGAAAAAAATTTAATCTCTACTCAATGGTTGGCAGTATGTATTATTCCCATTTTATAGAAACAGTAAGTGGTAAAGTCCAACACAGTCTAACTGGATTTAAAGTCCATTCTCTTTTTTGAAGAGAGATTAATTTTTTTTCTCTCCCAAATGCCCCTGTCAGCTCTCCCTTTCTTCAAGTTTTAATAACCTAGCAGGAAGTTGGCTAGCCCACTGAGCTGATTCGAAGGAAGAACCCAAGGTTTCCAGGTAAATGCAATGCTGCTTATTCAGGCTCACCTGGGCTTTTTAATTTTATTTTTTATTTTCTAACAAGGCATTTCCCTGGTTTCAAAACTTTCATGGTTGTATAACCCATAGGATGTCACTTGCCATCTCCTACTTCTCTATAAATACGTAAAAATCCATAGTAAGAAAGCTAATGGAGCATGGCTTAGTGTCCTCTCCATAGGAAATGTGGAGAGTTGCTGACAGCATGGTGTGCTTTCCAGCTCGGATAACACCCTCTGTCCCATGATGGTGGCCCTGAGATGAGGGCAGGCCAATAGGCTACCATATTTACTTCCAACAGTTAGATCTGTGCTAGGTAGACCTCAGTAGGCATCGGACCCCATCTGTGACTTAAAAAACAGGAAGAGATTCAGAGTCTGCTTCATTGCTCCCTGCTCCAGATCACCATGACCAGGCTTTGGGGCTCTGCCAACCTCTGCACACCCAGGGCCCCATGAAGGCTAGATTGGGGAAGAGTCATAGTGCAGGGAGGGCATGGCCAAGCTGGACCAGCAATTGACATTCTCTGATGACTTGCCTCCAGGCAAAAAACTAACAAACAAACAAAAAGTGCTTTCTAAACAGATTTGGCATTATCTGTAAAAAAGAAGAAAAGTGAATCACTAGTTTTTGAAAGCACACTCAATTTTCCATCAACCATGCTAAAGGTGCAGTTGAAATTACTTTCCTACACTCTTTTTAGAAAGTTATATATTATTTTTATTTTTATTTTATTTATTTAAAAATATATATTTTATTGATTTTTTACAGAGAGGAAGAGAGAGGGATAGAGAGTTAGAAACATCGATGAAAGAGAATCAATCATCAATCTTCTGCCTCTTGTACTTCCCACAACCAAGGTACATGTCCTTGACCAGAATGGAACCTGGGACCTTTCAGTCCGCAGGCTGACGCTCTATCCACTGAGCCAAACTGGTTTCAGCAGAAAGTTATATTTTAAAATCATTATCATTGGAAGAAGCAAAGAACAGGCAGCAAAAATTATAGTAATAAAATATTGACAGGTATATCAGGTAGCGAATACTAATATTATTTTTCTGCATTATGTAATAGATGTGGTACTTTGTGGTTTAAGTTTTTTTAATTATTTATGATTTCTATACTCATTAAGTATGTACTTTTATATATTTTTTCATACTCGTATAACATTTTCCTTAAAGAGGAGTCCCCAAATTAAATGTGCTTTAGGCATCACAAAACCTGAATCTGCAGGCATCCAAGGGTGAGGCATGCAGTACTGCCTGCCTCTCTGACAACTATTGCAAATTTTTAAAATTTTAGACCATGAATCTTTCTTTTTCACTTCATGTATTGCTAGAGGTCGTGTTTGTGTCAGTTGTCCATGTATTCCTTGCCTTGGTCATAAATGAGTTGAAAATGGGCAATTGGAATATGCATATGGGAGCATTTGCGTAGCTATGACCATAGACAAATTATGCAATCTCTCAATATCTCTTTTTAAAAGTCTATTTATATAGCTTGTGCTGAACATTAAATGAAATTGTGCAAATAAAGGGCCTAGAATAGTTTCTGGCTTTTAGGAAATTGTTAGTAAGTGTTAGCTAATATGTTTATCAACATCATTTTTATCGACCTGATGTATGAAAGGCAGGGATGTGTTTTTTGGTGTCCCATTCATTGGATATTTACATTGGGCACCAAATCTTAATCATGGGGGTAAGTTTATGGAAGGAAACAGTAAGAGAAACGATAACAATAAGTTGCAGCTGGGTTGAATGGAGATGGAATGTGCTCGGAGAGCTGTGTGCCACTCAAGGGCCCATTACCTGGCTCCAAAAGTAATGCCACCCTTTCCCCAAATATATCTGATACAGCAGCAACTTCGTGGACTGTTTATCTTTCCATGGTGACTACTTTGACAAGGTTCATACAAACACAATTCTGTCCTTGGATGTATGAGGTTCGTTGCACCTAAAACTAAATCAGACTCAGAGCCCATGTAGAGCAACTTGGTTCTGCCTTTGATTAGAAGGCAGGAGGAGGTGGTGTTCATTCAGCCCGGCACCTCTCAGTGCATAAGAAAGCACAATAGCAAAACCGGTTTGCTCAGTGGATAAAGCATCGGCTTGCGGACTGAAAGGTTCCAAGTTCGATTCCGGTCAAGGGCATGTACCTTGGTTGCGGGCACATCCCTGTTGGGGGTGTGCAAGAGGCAGCTGATTGATGATTCTCTCTCATTGATGTTTCTAACTCTATCCCTCTCCCTTCCTCTCTGTAAAAAAAATCAATAAAATATATTTAAAAAAAAGAAGAAGAAAAAAAAGAAAGCACAATAAAGACTGGCAGATGGACACACAGGGCGTGAGAAGAAATGCAAGCTATTTTGATTCAGGGAAAAACACTGCTTTATAAATTCAATGCAGCCTTCTACATGACTTCCTTCCCGATGCTTTGTCAAAATCGACTTTGAAATATAAAAGACCAAAGAAGCCCAGGCTTGCACTGTATTCAAAGGAAGGTATAGTCGATGATATTTTGTTTAAAATTATATGTCTTAATTCAGAGTTAGTGAGGAAAATACATGCTTTTCAAATGATTAAACTCCCACACATGCTTTAATACCAAATAAGCAGAGAATTTCAGTACTGGTGATGATGTGCATATCGTTTATTTGACTATTTTTTTCTATAAGGCTTAACTAATTGTTAGAAACATATCTCAGAAAATTGAATGAACATATCCCTCTCTTTTAGAAGTAATGAGCCTTTCAGCAGTTACATATTTACCAAATAATTTTTCCAGGAAATTTAAAATATATAGAAACAGCCGATATATATATATATCCAAACACACAAAAGCAAACAAACCAATATTCCATAAAAACACTGAAAACATTTTGCTCATCGGGCAATTTTATATTCATTTTTACAAAAAGCAATTTAGTTTCCAAAAATAGAGATAATTGTTTCTTTGAAATAGAGAATAATTAAAGTTATAATGAACCATTTAAAATAATGTTTGTAATGTTTTCAGAATATGGTTTGTATTCGGTATTCATAATGAAGTCTCCAGAAACATCTGGAAAACTCTCCCACTTATGGTCATTTGCTAAATTGAATGGTTCTGCACTTCTCAGACTGTTATAAGGATGACTCAGCAGAGATCCCCAGGTGCGGCTCATGCATCTAAATTTTAAGAAACACTTGTCCTAACATTTGTAAATTTTGAGCAGTTACCCCCCATAATTGTTTCTTTTCTCTCATAGTTTACTTTTCAGGTTCATTGAAGTGTAATTGGCAAATAAAGCAGTAAGATATTTAAAACGTGCAAGATGATTTAATATGTGAATATATATTGAAAAGTTTCCCCCATCCCGTTAGTTAACATATCCATCCCCTCACACATTGACCTTTTAGATACTTGTGAGAACACTAAGTTCTACTGCCTTTTACCTCTTTGGTTTAATGCATTCCTAAGTATTTTATTTTTGCGGATGCTGTTGCCTATGGGCTTGTTTTCTTAATTTCTAGCTCTGAGTTTGTTGTTGGTGTAACAAACACAGCCTACCCGCATACAGTTTTGATTGCAAGTTGATTAGCAGCCACCCTCTCAGGCCGCCACTGGGAAGGCATGCAGTTCATCCCCTTTCAGGGAGAATCTGGGCGGTGCGGTGGTGTGTTTGCCTCTTTTCTCTGTGCTGGGCCCAGGTGTGTGGGGATAAGTGGGGAGGTGGGCAGGTCATCTGGGGACCCCCATCCATCAGGGGGGCCACTAAAGCCGGGCTGCGGTGTGAATGAACAAACTCCTTCCAGGTGACTTGACTTGGTTTAATGACTGGAGCAATTGGAGTAGGAGGAATCTGGGAGAGGTGGCCACTGGCTTTGGTCACAGAGGAGGTGATTGCTAAATAGATGCTTGCTAAATAGAAACCTGGCCCTCAGGCAGCAGCTTTTACAGTATGCAGATGAGCCTCTCTGGGGAAGACTGGGAGTTTCTTACCCACCCCCTCTGTGCTGAGCCTGGGAGGACAGCTGCGGAGAGTGCGGCCCCTGTAAGTACTGCTTCTTTGTTAGCTGCAGTCCTGTGTATTTTGAAGAATAAAGCCCTGTTGGTTATCAGAAGCAGGCAATTGGGGACCTGTGCCTTTAGGCAGCAGCCCTTAGAGCTGGGATGCAGTTGTGTGGACAAGCTCCTTCCTTCCAGGCAGGTATTGGCAGCTTGGAGAGGCGGGGAGAGGCGGCCTTTGGCTTCCCTGGTCTCGCAGGATCATGGCCAGCCCCCAAATGCCCGCTAAGTTAGAAGCCAGGCCTTCCAGAGCAGTTTGCAAAGTACACAAAAACCCTTTTCTGGGAAGGACACGGAATGGGTGGTTTTGCCTGTTCCCTGAGCTCTGAGCCCTGAGGGTGGGGGGGAGGGGTGCTTGTGTATTCATTGAGAATTGCTTCTTGCCCTGGCTTGTGTGGTTTAGTTGGTTAGAGTTTTGTCCCCTACACTGAAAGGTGCCAGGTCAGGACATATATCCAGGTGGTGGGTTCGATTCCCAGTCAGGGTGGGTACAGAAGGCAACCGATGGATGTTTCATTCCTGTATTTATATTTTCTCTCTTACTTCCTCTCTCTCAATTAAAAAAAAAGAAAGAAAGCTACTACTTAAACAATTTTTTTTTAAAAATTGCTTCTCTATTTGCTTTAATCTCCTGGGTCCATAAACACACTCCTCATTGGCCCTCAGAGCTACAGGAGCCCACCTCTCCAGTGGGAGTCTTAAAAGTTGGGGTTGGGACACTTGGATGTGGAATCCAAACCCTTTGCTCCTCAGAAAGAATCTGGGAGTTGAGCCCCCTTTACCCCGCTCCCCATTGTATGGCACTGACATGGGGTGGGCTGAATGGCCAGAGTGTGTTCCAGCCTTTCCTACCCTTTGGTGTGATTAGTTCTCCTGTGTTTGATGTGTAGGAGTTGCTCGGTTGATTTTGATTCCTTTAGGAGGGTGTTGCTCTGTGTGTGGTCGTGCATTCAGTGTGCCTGTGCGAGGGCAGCCCAAGAGCCTTCTATGTGGCCCTGCTGGTTGATTCTCCTCCCCTCCTCCCCACCCCACCATATCTCATTTGACAGAAAAGTATATTTTCCTTTAGAGATTAACATGCACATTACATCACTTATTTCATGGGCATCATTCCAATAGTGTTGGAAACGAACTACAAGACAGGCACAACCTTCTAAGAAATAGATGCATGAAAATTATTTCAACAAATATGTTCAAAGCCCTCTTTCTCACAAAATGTGTTCCACAACATTTGGCTGTTCCTTGTTGTGTATAAACTGCTCTCTTTAAAATCATACTTAGGGGAAAATTGAAAAAGAAGTCAAAATGACTTGGGTAACGATAATTATATATTGGCATGGGTAGGAGATGTTGTACTGAGTGGCATGAAATATGGAAGCAAGATGTTTGTTTTGAAACTCATCTACTGTGGTTCGAAGTGAAGAGTCTGTCAAAACACTCCATGGTTAAGTCCATGACGGTCACATCCCATGGTCAGCTAAGAAAAAGCATATGTCCTCTCAATGTTGCCAACATGCAGCTCTCAGGGGCTCACACTGACCTTCTGGAACCCAAGGTAGGATCCCCAGTTCTAGAACCCACATGAGGCAGGATATAGCTGGTGGGAGACAGCCTGGGACTGTGCTGTGTATTTCTTGAGGCAGCAGGTGTCTTCACTGTAACCGTGATTGGTGGGCTCTGGACTGCAAACATCCCCTCCTCTGCCTGGCCTCAGTTTCCTAATCTTATTTTTCCCTTTTAATCTCAATTTCTTAATCCTGACCTAACTGACCCTTTATGCTGCCCAAGCACCATGTCCTGTACCTTATGTATAATTCACTTCTAGAGGGTATAAAGACAAGGTAAATCAACCAGATGCTCAGCGAGGTCATCTGCTTAGATTTAAGTAATTTGCTGTGTGGGGTTTTGACTTGCTGGACTGTAGTTGCCAAATCAGGTCTGGGAGAATGGACCTGAAGAAGTGTCAGTCTCCTTTAGCCCCTTGCATGCTGCAGTTGAATTCGTGAGCACCTGCTAAGCCAGGAGCAACTGTCAGCTTTATATGAGGGCCAATCAGGCCCTTAACCTTTGTTTCTTACTGAGATCCCAACAAGCCTGAGTCATAGCCATCTGAGATAAACACGTGTTCCCTATTGATGATAGGTTATCAGAATGACCATGGCAAATACCTGGCCTTCCCATCTTCATTTTTCTGTGAAGCCTGGAAGAAAGACCACAAAATAATCTCAAAATTCATTCTGAGCCCAACATAGACTCATAGCTCTTCCTAACTATCCACTATAACAAACTACTACCAATTTATTAGAAGAGGAAAAAAAATCTTAAATCTTAACCTATTTTCCACTTGAAGTACATATTATTCAAAGACCTCTTTAATGGACTTACAGACCCTTCTCACCAGGTCTTGGAAAATGCCATAGGAATTTGAGAAGTTGCGTGGGGATAAGAGGGTAGACTTTTAATTTAAAAAGTTATGTCATTTTAGATAATTCAATGATTAAAAGGCCCTCAGTATGAATCAGAACATTAATCCTCTTTTAAGATATATCAAGATTCAGGGTGATTCCCTTCTCTGAGATTGAGTGTTATGTGATTCGTTTAAGAGCATAAAGAGAGGATAAATGTCAGGGAAATTAGAGATACAGAACCGCCAAAAGGAATAGCCTATTCTTTAATTTTCTATTAAGTATGATATTAAACAATATCATTCTATCCTAGCAATGCTTCCAAATTGCATCTGAATTGAGATTCTTTGCTTGTCCAGTAAATTCTGAACCTGGGCTCATGGTGTTCTTACAGTAATTGGGGATGGGGATACAGAAAAGTGCTTGGACTGTATAGCCACTGCAAGGTGTGTCCTGTGGGGAAGTGTTAATTATTTTTAACACTTCTGAAGTGTTAATTATTTTTAAAAAATATGTTTTTATTGATTTCAGAGAGAGCAAGGGAGAGGGAGAGAGAAATAGAAACACCAATAATGAGAGAGATTCATTGATGGGAATTGAGACTGCAACCCAGGCATGTGCCCTGACTGGGAATGGAACCGTGATCTCCTGGTTCATGGGTTGATACTCAACCACTGAGCCACGCAGGCCAGGCTCTAAAGTGAATTTGTCCTAACTGCTTCCATTACCATCATGTGGTAGATTTTTATGGATCTTTGGTGATTTTCAGTTATAACTTTTGACTTACGTCATCGAAGAGCAAGTTACCTTCAAATTCCTAATAAACATAATTAACCAAGAAAATACAACTTATTTTTAGAAGCAGAGAGAAATTTGTAAGAGTGGAACTGTAGACTTACATTATTATTTTCATCGTTTTATATGCTGCCTATGTTTTGAAAAGGGATATTAAGGGACTTTTCATTTGTTTAAAAACAAAACTCATCATCTGTAATTCCTTTGCATTCTATAAGAAGGAAAAATCATGGCAAGACAGAGGTCTTAGCCTTCACAGAGGTTTTATGAGGATCTCCCATAACAAATGTCTTTCTCAATAGTTCTTTGTCCTTTAAGGTTCTCTTTCTGCTACTTTACTTCCTTTTAGCTTTTAATGAATTCTCTTTTAAGGAAAATCCCAAAGCTTGTATGGAAGCTTTCCCTGTTGCCTGGTTATGGTGATGTTTAGGATATCAAGTCCTTAAGTGCCAGACAAGAAGCTTAAGTTACTGAGGGGTGCCAGTTGTCACTCAACCCTGGTGGTCAATGTGGTCAGGTGGGGAGTCATCTACTGGTGAATCAAAACAAGAAAAAGAAATCTGTGACTGCAATTTGGGTTGAGCGCCATCAGATTGCCACCAGTAGTAGTCTCTGGAATAGTAATATATTTAGATTTTGTAAGTTTAGATTTGAATTTTTGGTTCTCCTAATTATTAGCTATGAGACTTTATCCATGAACAAATCCCTTATTTCCCCAAGTTTCAAGGAAACAATTTTATTTGGCACAACTAACACTCTGTGAGGTTGTTAGATACTTGTGTGTGTGTGTGTGTGTGTGTGTGAGAGAGAGAGAGAGAGAGAGAGAGAGAGAGAGAGAGAGAAAGAGAGAGAGAGAGAGAGAAAGAGAGAGAGAGAGAGAGAGAGAGAGAGAAAGAGAGAGAGAGTGGGGAGAGAGAAAACATACCATGAACCACAAAGTTATATAAAAGTGAAGTATCATTTAGCCAAAAATATATATCAGTGTTTAATATACATAAATTACTACAAGTTATGCTATTATAAGACACAAACATCTGTACAAGATATGGTTCATATTATCAGGGAGACAATACCTTTTTGAAGAAATAAAACTGCTCTAGAGAAATCATCTATAAACAATGCAAAACAAATATTATTTTAAGTATAACTGGAGTGCTGCATTTTTCACTGGAGTAGAAAACAGATTGCATTTATTTTCATATCAAATAATCAGAGCTCTAAGAAGAAATACTTCTGGCTCCTGGGTTTGGCTCAGTCCTTATGGCAACTCTTTTATTCATCTCCACGGCCTCTTATCCTGCACTCCCACTCATGCCAAGTAGATGGCTTGGCAGGAGGAACCCCAGCATCTATCGCAGTGCAGAGATCGAAGCCAACAGCACACCTAAGCCAAAGGTCTTTAAGAAAAAACAGACATAGCTATTTACTTGCTTTATTTTAAGATAATAGCTGCAGAGTGGATTCTGGTGTAACTTCCAAAATTTGGGACTTGATATTTCTGCCACAAGAAAGATATACTGCCAACAACTTTTAAGGAGTCTTTGTCTTGGATGAGAAGAAAATGAAAATTTGCATTCTTCAAATTTTACCAATAATGATCAAGTACTGAGAAATTCAAGACAGGGGAGTAATGTAAACCAGAAAAATAATCTTGCAGGAAGTTGGGACTGTGGATTAGCAGGTGCCTAGCTGATTTGCTAAGAAACCATTTAGGCAGTAAGACAAATTCATGCGGGCAGGTCACCTGTTTGGAATTTTGTAGCATTTCTCCAGATTCAGTATCATAGAATAAGGCTTATATTAAACGAAGGGGCAGGGGGACAAAACAAAACAAAACAATTTATTTGAAAGAAGTGTAGCACTAATGTTTGCCTTACACCTTTCATAATTGCCTGCCCATACATTTCAGAGACTATCTATTTGAAATACCAGTTTTGCTTGGATTGTACTTATATCTAAATGTTTTTACTGTAAATCTTCATTTCACTCAGAATAACAACAGCCCTCAAAATGATGTTCTACTACAATGGCCTTAAATATATTAATAGCCTTAAATTTGCATATAAGGAATTTTAAGCATGGGCCCACCATTTGGATACTCCACAGTTTCAGAGGAAGGACGCCAATCTGTCATTTGGGGGTGGCTTTAGATAATCTAACTAAAGCCCCTCATTCTGCTATAGTGAGCCTGAATGAATAGGGCCAAAGACATTACTGTCCCTCACAGAAATGGCACTTTCTCTCAGTGTGGTGCCACAGCGTCACACTGAGATAATGGTTGAGCACTGATTCTGCAGCTGCCTCTGGGATTAGTTCCTGCGAGTCTGCCTATAGATGCAACACCACACAGCCCATACATCTTAAATGTGGGAATGAAATAGAACAAATTGCTGCATAATTTAATATGTAGATCTAAATAATATATGTTAACACCGAATCCAAAGTCACTCTAAAATAAAAGATGCCCCATGAATATAGATCATAATGCATACCAGAACACTATTCTTCTTTATATGGGCTGCCAAAAGAGTAGAGACGAGGGTGAACAACAACAACAAAAGAATAATTAACTTTTTCCAGATTTCTTTAAAAGAGAATAAAGAAGATTGACTTTGAGGATTGAATCTATAACCCACTTGGTGAATAACTCATGCTTAGCATCTCCTGAGTACCTTATTTAACACGTTTTACTGAGAATTACCAAGACCACCTAAATTACCACATTTGTTATATATTTTTCTTTTTTATATTTTGAATGCAGACCTTGACAAAAATAAAGCAAGGTAACTGGCTATAGTATATAGCCATGTATAGTTTTTTGCTTTGAAACAGGTACTACTGCTTCCAGGGGCAGTTTCTTTAGGCAAAATATCACAGTATTAAATGAAAGAAGCAGTTTAAAGGGTTAGTAGGCACATTACCTAACATGATATTTCTGTCTCTTCTCAGTAATTCCAAATCTTTTCTGCTTTTGTTGTCCCCAATGAGGCAGGGTGGGGGCAGCTTCTCTGCTTGCTCCTCCTGCATTCGGTGAGATAGTTTGTCACTCTTCCCGGATGATATGATTACAGAGGTGCTGGAAATATCTGCCAGTCTGTCATTTGTGTCTGATCCCATCAACCATTACTGGGCTTTATCCCCCTAATCTTCGTACTCATCAGATTAAGTCAAAAGCAATATCCAAAAAAACTCATGATGAAAGAAGGTGGATACTGAGCCCTTTCCTATAAAGAAATTTCCAACTAACGGAGAAAAAGCCTCTAAGCTAGGGGTGTCGAACTCAATCAGAGAAGGGGCCAAAATCTAAAATCCAGCCTAAATCGCGGGCCGAATGGTTTACTGAACAGTCATAAACTGACAATGTCATAAACTGACAGCGGAGTGCAGTGATGACAGCGCGGTGCGGGCCACATTGCAAGGCCTGGCGGGCTGGATTTGGCCCGCGGGCCTTGTGTTTGACACATGTGCTCTAAGCAGTTGTGTACTCATTCAGCATTTGTTGATAGTCAAGAGGGTTAAGAGAGATGCTCAGAGTTCAGATCATCTCTTTGAAAAGTGGAATCGGTAAGACAACCTCGCTTGCCAAGTAGGAGTATTATGAATTGAATTATGTCCCTTCGAGAAAAATGTATGTTGAAGTCCTCATCTCCCAGTACCTCAGAATGTGACCTTGTTTGGAAATAGAGCCCTTACAGAGATAACCAAGTTACAATGAAAGCCTCAGGGTAAGCCTTAATGCAATATGACTGGTGTCCTATGAGAAGGAACATTTAGCACAGAGACTGGCATGTGCAGAAGGAAGAGATGGGAAGACAAAAGGAGACTGCTCTGTGAAGGTGGATGTGGAGATTGAAGTTCCATCATAAGCCAGGGAACACGAAGGATTTTGGGGGAGGAGGGGGCACACCACCAAGGGCTAGGAGGAGGGAAGACAGGGATCTCCCCTATAGGCTTCCAGAAACTCACACATCTCCTGACACCTTGATTTGGACTTCTTGCCTCCAGGTCTCTGATATAATGCATTTCTGTTATTTTAAGCATTTGTATTGTTGGTGCTTTGTTACAGCAGCCCTAGAAAACTAACACAATTAGTTTATTAGGTGAGGGGAAATTGTTAGACTGGAATAAAAGGGAAAGATTCTGAAAAATAAAGTATTTCTCAGATGACTAATTATTAAAATAGTTTGTGTTATTGTCCATCAGTGTATTACTTCCTTCCTACAGATACTTTAGAAAGTAAAGTTAAAATTAAAAAAATAAATCTATCAATTGTATACAATCTTTGCTATTTCCACAAATTTCCTTTTAGTGTCTGATGTATTTTTTTTTAAGTTGCAAACAAACTATATATGCATAGTTATGCTCTACTTTTAAAATTTAACTTATTGAAAGCATGTCACCGTAAAATGTCTTCGTAAACATCAACTTTAATGCCAACATAATAGTCTATAATGTGCTTAAACTATTGTATAATGCATTTAACTGTTATTCTATCATTAGACACTTTCTTATTCCTTTATATATCTGGTATAAAACAACATCCTTATGGCTAGTCACATATTTAGATGAAATGGTTAAAATGTTTAGGGTATTTCAAAAGCTTTGGCAAACAGGTCATTCCAACAATCGTTAGTAGTACATGATAATGTTTACTTTACATGAAATAAAAGGGAAGGATTCTGAAAAATAAATATCTACTTGTTAACAGTAGATATTCTCATTAAAAATCACTTAGGCTGCTTCCATGTCTTTTCTATGGTAAATAATGGGTTGCATATAAGTTAGTGTTTTCATTCTCTTTGAATAAATATCCTGAAGTAGAATTACTGAATCATGTGGTAGTTCAATTTACAATTTCTTGAGGAACTAACATACTCTTTTTCACAGTGGCTGTGCCAATTTACATTTTCATCAACAGAGCACAAGGGTTCCTTTTTTTCTCCACATCCTCCCCAACGCTAGTTATTTATTACACTAGAGGCCCAGTGCACGAAATTCATGCACTGGGGGTGGGGGTTGGGGGGTGGGGAGAAGCTGTCCTTCAGCCCAGCCTATATCCTCTCCAATCTGGGACCCCTCGGGAGATGTCCAACTGCTGGTTTAGGCCTGGCAGTCTGGCATCCCTCTCACAATCCAGGACTGCTGGCTCTCAAACCCTAGCCTGCCTGATTGCTTCTAACTGCTTCTGCCTGCCAGCCTGACCACCCTGAACCACTCCCCTGCCAGACTGATTGAAGACTAACTGCTCCCCTGCTAGCCCAGTTACCCCAACTGCCAGCCTGGTTGCCCCCAACTGCCCTCCCCTGTGGCCATCTTGTGGCCACATGGGTGTGGCCACCTTGTGCAAGGGTGTGACACTCAATTTGCATATTACCTCTTTATTATATAGTATATTTGTTTCTTTTTAATAGCTGTCTTAACAGGTGTGATATAATATACTATGTTCTTTGGAAAAGTGTATATTCATATATCTGATCATTTTTAAATCAGACCTTTTTTCTGCTATTAAGTTGTATGAGCTTTTTATATATTTTGGGTAGTAATCCTTACCTGATATATGATTTACAGACATTTTCTCCCATTTGGTAGATTGCCCTTTCATCTTATTGATGGTTTCCTTTGCTGTGCAGATGCTTTTTAGTTTGATGTAGTCCCACTTTCAATAGCATGTCTTTTATTTATTTATTTATTTTTAGTATATTTTATTGATTTTATACAGAGAGGAAGGGAGAGAGATAGAGAGTTAGAAACATCGATGAGAGAGAGTCATCGATCAGCTGCCTCTTGCACACCCCCCACTGGGGATATGCCCGCAACCAAGGCACATGCCCTTGACCGGAATCGAACCTGGGACCCTTTAGTCCCCAAGCCGACGCCCCATCCATTGAGCCAAACCGGTCCCGGCTCAATAGCATGTCTTTTAAAAGCCATAACAGAAGAAGAAATAGAAAAGCCATTCTATAACTGGACCAAATGAATCACTGGATGGTGGCAGACAATCAAATCAGATTAAATCAAAAGCAATATGCAAAAAATCTCATGATGGAAGGGGCAGATACTGAGCAGAGGACATGGCTGGAGAGAGCTAGGAAAGTATTCTAAGCTAGGATGTGATGTATACATTAAGAAGACTATGAATCAACAATACAAGAATCTTGGTGGGTGGGGATGCCCCAGAAAGCATGCAACTCTTTTCTCCTTTCCTCAGTTTAAGGCCAAGAAGACATCTTTGTGATCAGGTGGAAGCAAAGAGATTTAGCATATGTGCCAGAGAGGCATGGCAATGCTTTAGGTAACTGGACACATCCAGAGAAAATGGAAAATTCTGTGACCAGAAAAGTAGCTCCTGATTAAATTCTTCCTACATTATCCTGCCCCTTATCATCACACATAGCAAAATGAGCACATAAGGGAAAATCTCCAATCATGTAAGAAAGAATTCCATGGAAAGGAGGTATGAATCCCAAGGAAAAGAATTAACACCTAATGGAATGGTATAACTTGAATTCAAAGAATACAACTTTAGGATGGATAAAATTATTAACCTCAACATGATGAAGAGAAAAGGACACACACACACACACACACACACACACACACACACACACAAGCCAATAAGAAACCTTAGACATATGAATTTGTTAAATAAAATCCATCAGATAGAATGGGTAACAGAATAGACTCAAATGAAGAGTGAATACTGAAGGATGTATTCCATCTGATTTAACCTCTGAAAAACATTATAGAAAATAGAAAAGAGGCATGCTTTTTTTTCTGGAATGTTGGGTAAAATTTACTTGTGAACTCTTCTGGGCCTGGTGCTTTGAGTCTTGGAAGGCTTATCATTATTAATTCTGTTTCTTTAATAAACAGATCTATTCAGCTTATCTACTTTCTCCTCTGTGAGTTTTGGTGTATTGTATCTCATGAGAAATTGATTCATTTCATCTTGGATACAAAATTTTGTAGACACAGACTTGTTCATAATATTTATTATCCTTTTACTTACTGTCCTTGAGATTTGTAGAGATGTCCCCTATTTTATATCTAAGTAATTTGTGTCCTCCTTTTATTTTTCACTTAGCCTGACTAGTGACTTATCAATTTTATTGATCTTTAAAAAGAGCCAGCTTTTGGTTTCATTGATTTTCTCTATTGATTTACTATTTTCAATTTCATTAATATCTGCTATAATTATTCCTTTTTTATGTAAGTAAAAAAGTAAGTAAAACTTTTTTATTTAAGTTGGAATTATTTGCTCTAAATTTCTTAGTTTTCTAAGGTGGAAACTTAGATAATTGATTTTAGGTCTCGCTTCTTTCCTAATTAATGTGTGTATTTAATGCCATAAGTTTCCCTGTAATAACTACTTTTGCTGCATCTCACACATTTTGATAACTTGTTTTCATTTTCATTTACTTCAAAATATTTTAAAATTCCTCTTTAGATTCATCTTTAATCCATGTTCTATTTAGAAATGTGTTGTTTAATCTTGAAGTATCGGGGGATTTTCCTGTTATCTTTCTGTTACTGATTTCTAGTTTAGTTCTGTTATGGTATAAAGCAGATGTTGCATCACTTCTATCCTTTAACAATTTTTAAGGTGTGTTTTATGGCCCAGCAGGTGGTCTATCTTGGTGAATGTTTCATGTGAACTTGAGAATAATATGTAATTTGCTGTTGTTTGATAAAGTAGTCTACAGATATCAATCATGGCCAGTTGATCAAAGGTATTATTGAGTTCAGCTATGTCCTTATTGATTTTCTGCCTGCTGAATCCCTTTTTCTGAGAGAGGGAAGTTGAAGTCTCCAACTACCATGGTTGATTTAATTTTTTCTCTGTAAAGTTCTATTAGTTTTCACCTCCTGTAAAACTCTGTGTTGTGAATGCATGTACATTGATAATTGTTATTTCTTAGAGAATTGTCTCCTTTATCACTATGTATACAATGCTTTTCTATATACCTGATAACTTTCCTTGCTTTGAAGTCTCTCTTTTTTTAAATTAATGTAGCTATTCCTCCTTTCTTTTAATTAGTGTTAGCATGGTACATTTTTCTCCATGCATTTACTTTTAATCTATATGTCTGTATATTTAAAGGGAGTCTCCAGTAGAAAACATAGTTTGTTTGTGGATTTTGATCTGTTCTGACAATAAGTTGATGCCTTTATCATTGGTAATCAAAGTGATTATTGACATAATTGGTTAATATCTATCACATTTGTTACTGTTTTCTGTTTATTATCCTTGCTCTTTTTCCCTAATTTTGTCTTCCACCTTTTTTTTTCTTATTTCTGTAGTTTTAATTTAGGGATTTATAATTTTTCTTTGAATATAAATTATATGTGTTTTAATAATTTTGTAGTAATTGCCCTAGAGTTTGCAATACACATTTACCACTAATTCAAGTACACTATCCAATAACACTATACTGCTTCATGGATAATGTGAAGACTTTATAATAACAAAATAATCCAAATGTTTTTCTACCGTCATGTGTATCATTGCTGTCATTCATTACACTTATATTTATGAATATGTAAATATATATATTCTATCCATAAGCATACAAAATCAAATACTTTTTGTTATTATTTTTGAAGAGCTCTTATCTTTTGGATCAGTGAAGACTAAGAAAAATAAATATTGTTTATCTTCACCAATTTCTTTTGTTAATATTATTTCTTTATTTAGCTTCTAGTTTATCATTTTAATCAATTTTCTCTTAAGAATTTATTTTAATATTTGTTGCATGGCAGTCCTACTGGCAACACATTTCCCCACATTTTGTTTGAGAATGTCTTTGTTTACTCTTTCATTTTGAGGGTAATTTTGCAAAGTATAGAATTGCAAGTTTGTTTAAATAGGCCACTTCATTGCTTACATGGTTTCTAAGGAGAAATGCCTCTTCTCGCTTACATGGTTTCTAAGGAGAAATCAGTGTAATTCTTATCTTTGTTCCTTGGTAGATGATTTGCCCCCTCCAGCTTTTTAGGTTTTTATTTATCTCTGATTTTTCTCTAATTTATATGCTGAAGCATAGTTTCATTGGAATTTATTCTATCTGGTGTTTGCAGTGCTTTCCAGATTTGTGGTTTGGTTTCTGACATTAATTTGGGCAAATTCCCAGTAGTTATTGTTTATTGATTCAAATATTTATTCTTTTCTTTTCTCTCTTCTTCCTTTGGTATTCTCATTGTGTATATTTTACAGCTTTTGTAGTATTCCCCATGGTCCTTGGATTTTCTATTCTGTTTCTTCAGTCTTTATTTTCTTTGCTTTTCAGTTTTTTAGGATTCTACTGATATAAACTGTAAGCTCAGAGACTTATTCCTTAACTATATCCAGTCTTCTAATAAGCCCATGATAGGCATTCATTACTTCTATTAAATTTTTTTTTATATCCCCAGCATTTTTTTTTTTGTTTCTTCTTAGCATTTCCATCTCTTTATTTAACATTGTGCATCTGTTCTTGCATGTTATATACAGTACTTTATTCATTGGAATCCTTAGCATATAAATCATAATTGTTTAAAGTCTTGGTCTGGCCGAAACTGGTTTGGCTCAGTGGATAAAGCGTAGGCCTGCAGACTGAAGGGTCCCAGGTTTGATTCTGGTCAAGGGCATGTACATTGGTTGCAGGCACATCTCTAGTAGCGGGTGTGCGGGAGGCGGCTGGTCGATGTTTCTCTCTCATCGATGTTTCTGGCTCTCTATCCCTCTCTCTTCCTCTCTGTAAAAAATCAATAAAATATTAAAAAAAAAAAAGTCTTGATCTGATAATCCCTTCATGTCTGGTTCTAATGCCTGCTCTCTCTCTTCAAACTGTTTGTGGTGTTTTGTGGTTTGTTTGTTTTTTTGTTTGTTTGTTTTTGGTGTTTGTGTGTGTTTTGCTATTGATTTTTGCTATTGATAAACTTGCATTAGTTTTTTTTTTTTTTTTTTTTTTTTTTTTTTTTTTTTTGTAGAGTACATAATATACAGGTAAAAGGAACTACTGTGAATAGATCTTTAGTAATGTGGTTTTGAGGTGTAGGGGGAGTATTCTATAGGACCATGTTCCAGTCCTGTAATCAGGTCCCAGCCTTTTCCTTTTTAAATATATTTTTATTGATTTTAGAGAGGAATGGTGAGGGAGAGACAGAAATATCAATGATGAAAGAGAATCATGGATCAGCTGCCTTCTGCTTGCCCCCTACTGGGGTTGGAGACTGCAGTTTGGCATGTACCCTGACTGGGAGTCGAACCATGACCTCCTGATTCATAGGTTGATGCTCAGCCACTGAACAACACCAGCTGGGCTGGTCTCAGTCTTTCATTAAGTCTGTATTTCTGGACTGTGAATATCCAAGTGTTTGTCAGTTTTCAGCTCCCACCTAGGTGAGACAGGATGGTGAGTGAGTGTACTGGAGTTGGTTATTTCCCTACTCCCACTTGGAAGTCTTGAGCAGGCTAGGGTTGGATATTTTCCTTCCCCGGAACAGTTAAGCTTTGATATCCCAGCAGGTTAGGCTTTTGTTAACTGGTTTTCCATGATAAGATAAGAAAAACAGAGTTGTCTGTGTATTTTTAATTGACTCCTGGCTCTTTTCACTGTTGGAAGTCTGAGGGGATTTTTCTTGATATTGACTGTGGGAATCTGTGTGAGCTACTGGAAGAAAATCTCACAATATTGTGGGAATCCTCCCACGATTGGTTTCTCCTGAAGGTTTTGCCTCCAACAATTTACCAATTGTAATTCAGGTTTTCCTACCCCACCGCAGTTCCCAGGGTCTCTGCTCTGGTAAGCCATGAATCCCTGTTTTGGGGTATCTCTCCAGTCTTGAGGGACGCAGTTTGCCTATGTCCTCCGCAGTCTGTTTTATGACTCCAAGAAGAGTTATTGATTTTTCAGTCTGTTCAGCCTCTATTTTTAATGGAGGAGTGATTTCCAAGTTCCTTATCCGAAGAGTTGAAAACCAGTTATAGTTATGTTTAGTATTTTTTTAACTTTCATACTAGCGTTGAGACCATTTATGCATCACCATGACAACCTTAGGTGAATTCTGACTTTGACTACATATTTATCTTTACTGGTGAGTTTTATACACTTATGTGTTTTACTTTGTATCTTAGTATCCTTTCAGCCAGAAGAACTCTCTTAATATTTCTATAAGGCAGACATGTTGGTGATGTACTCCCTCTGCTTTTGTTTGTTTGGGAAATTATCTCTCTACTGCTTCTGAAGGAGTGTTGTTGGAAAGCTATATTAAGAATAAGTACATGGCTGGAAACTAGAAGGAATGCTTACCATTTGCAACACCATGAATGGATTGGATAATATTATGCTAAGCAAAATAAGCCAAGCAGAGAAAAACAAGTATCACATGATTTCACTCATATGTGGAATCTAATGAACAAAATACACTGATGAACAAAATAGATTCAGAGACACAGAAGCATGAAACAGACTGTCAAATTTCAGAGGGAAGGCAGGAGTGGGGGGATGGGTGGTGAGAGATTAACCTGGGAATTTATATGCATATATGCACAGCCTATGGACACAGAAAATAGTGTGGTAAAGGCCTGGGAGGGGCACCTGTGGGTGGAGGGGGTTAATGGGGACAAAAGCAAAGGGGACATTTATAATACATTCATCAATAAAGATAAATTTAACAACAACAAAAAGAGTAATTAAGGTTCAGCTTTTGATCTAGTGTATTCACAGGATGCTCTAGTAACCAGCATCACAAAGATTGGTGGTGTGTGTGTGTGTGTAAAATTGCATGCATATATATATATATATATATATATATATATATATATATATATGAATTGATTCTTGTTATTTATGGTAGTAATGTTAAGTTTTTGTCAACTGAAATGCCATTTTCATTATACAAGTTAGTTTACGAATTTCCGTGAAAAGCAAGCTAGTCTTATGACTGTTGAAAATCTGCTGTTCCACATGACCCTTTTCCTGTACAATAATTACCAGGTATTTTTTTAATTGTCTTGTCTGCCAGTGCAACATTTCTCATGCAGTTATCACCTTTTGAAACGTGTGAGCCAGTTAGCACTAGCTGAGAAGGGTTTAACATTTTCCTGACTCTGGGTAATGTGATCATACATTTCTTTGGCTTTTAACATCACACATGCTGACCAATATGCTTTGTCTTAAACCTTAATTATCTCATGAATTCACAAATTGAACCACATTTCCATCTTTTCTATGCTGCATAGACTATAGATGTTACTTTAGTACTTTCCAAAACAGCCTTATACACAAAATAGGAAATTTCCTCTTCTTTTTTCTGGATGCACTGTGCTGTCAGTTCATTAACACTGGACTCATAGCTAATAGCGCTATAACTCATGCCTGAACAAAACTTATCTAACATAGACAATTCTCCACAAGGCACACTGCAGCCTTCTTGTGCTTAGGAACACACACTACCACTTCAACCATTCAATGGTTAAAGGCATCTTAAACAAGTAAATCACCACCAAAAATGTACACAAATGCAAAAAACATGACATTTACATGGACTGTGAAAAGAATACTTGTTTATGGTATGAGAGCTCATCTGAATAGGGGTGTTGAGCAACATTCTGTACTTATGTGTAAATAAGAACAAAAGTTTGGGGAGTATTGATTTTAGGATTGCATTTAAATTTTAGGGAATAGGCATGTTCACAAAAGTGAAATCCACAAATAATGAAGATTGATTATGCGTCTGGAATGCTGACAGCTAGCTGCCTACCTAGATAGGTAGGAAAGATAAGCATTCACACTCGGAATCAAAGAAAGAGTTAGACCATGAGGCTGAGGAAAAAACATGACCCAGCACATGGAATCTAGTTAGAGAGGGAATCGCACAAAGTCTCATCAGGATGTCACTACAAGCATGAATCAGACCCATTGGTTTCAGTGCCATTCTTTTTGACATTTAAATTTCAGAAAAAGAGACTGATTGGTCTTATTAATTCATATTACACTAATCTGGTCAGGCAAGAACTGGGTACATGGATTGACCCATCAATACTGTAACTGATAGCCCTGGCAGCATGACTCAGTTGTCTGGTTTTGCAAGGCTGTGGTCAATGGGTCATTCTGGAGCTGAAACACAATTGAATGGCGTTATCCCTCATCTGACTGAAACTCTGTGGTCAACAGCCCTGAGACTTAGCTCCTAAGATTAGTTGTTGCTGACCAGAACTCATTGTCCTGAGGGCTTACTAATTAAGGAAATGGATGTGCAAGAGAGAAGGAGGCAGGTGAGTCAGGGTACTGGATGAAGCCAATTTAAATCAAAAGGAAAGAAAGAATAAAAGGTCATATTGAAGAAACAAAGTTTCTACGAGGTTACAGAAATCGAGTTCAGAGCTGTGACATGATTCATCCAAACAGCTAATCAAGTAAACAATGATTGTCACCTTCAAAAGTCACACTCAGGCCAGTATAGCTCTGGCTACTAACTACCTTGCTATTTGTATAGCAAACTTCTCTTAAATTTCTGCTACACACCATGAAAGAGGCCAATCACACACACTGTACCCACAACCAGTGAGGGGCAAAGCACTCTCAGGTTTACATGTGACATTTCCAGAGACCTTGACTGTCACTACTCCTTGGCACACCCCATTGCCACATAGATGCGGCCTCAGATGTCCATGTGTAACTGCACTGAAACTTCATTTTAAAATATGAGCTTTTCTCCTTTCTTTCCTTTTGATTCATACTTGCCTCATACAGCACTGACTCACCATCACTCTTGTACCTCCACCCCCTTAATCATTAAGCCCTCAGGACAATGAGGTTCTGATCAGCATCAAATCATCTTAGAAACAAAGCCTTGGGCTTGTTGACCCCAGAAATAGAGTGCCAGTCAGACTAGGGATAGCATCTGGGCCTCACTTATGTTTCAGCTCCAAAATGGCCTACCACATTGTTGTGAAAGCAGACAAAGGGACAGCATGGCTCACATCAGGACCATATGAACCGATCAAATACCCACTACCCTGGTGCCTACCAATCAGTAGAATCCATGTCCCTAACTCCCTTAGTCATTGTGGTTAATAATTTTTCCCTATAGAGCTCAACTTCTAGAAGCCATCTTAGCTCAGCTGAGACTCTGGGTGCGGTACCACTTCCTCAACTAGTAATCCCTTTTTTCGCTGCTAGCTCCTGTTTGTTTCTATTAGTCTTTGCTGCACACAGGCATATGGACCCCCTTTAATTCAGTAATATTTCCTCATGATTAAAATGAGAACAAGAAGACCAATTTCTCAGAGTTGAAATAAGATGGTATTAAAATGTAAAGTTTCAAAAAGCCTGAGTTCTCATTTCTATTTAATTAACTACTGTCATTTTGGCACCTAAAATGTGGTTCATACAAGGCTGACATTCAATATATAATAGTTGAATGAATTAAGTTAGCTAATATTTGCTGGAATATTATAAGACCTTTAAGTACATAGTCTATTTTTTAGAACCATTCCTGATGGTGGTGGTATTATTATCATCATTTTGTGATGAGGAAGTGAGGCAAAGATAAGTTAGTCTGCCAAAGATAGTCTGTTAAAGTGGAATAAAAATTTATAGGCATCTAGTTTTGGTGGTTAATAATCTTTCTTCCATACTACATAAGTAAGATATGTAAATTTCTGAAACATAGTAAGTACTTAATAAAGGATCATACTTATTAGTGTATGAGAGTTATTGAAACTAGAATTTCTGATTAAATTAGGCTACCATGTCCATTTAATATAAGGGGCTCAAATAATTCTATTTTAAATTTTTTATTTTATTTTTGTAATGATGGGCTAAGGAAAGTCTTGATTCATATGAAGGCAATTTTTACTCTTAAGGAAAGGTGATCAATTCCAATATATTTAATAGACTTATGTGAACCAATTCAATATTTTAAAATCATGAGTCATAAAATCAAATGCTGTGTCTATTATTTTTTAAATAGAGAAAATAAATTCTTCTTTGCATATAACATAAATGAATGTATACATTCAATCACATTGTAAATATTTTCTTTACTGTGGACATGGCCATTAAGGATTTTGTTGTCATGGGGCTAAACCTATCCAAGGTTTTATTGTTGAAGTGACAGGTATTCTCACCTCCACCTCCACCACTGGGTTTGAAAATGCATGAGCTGAAGTTTGCTATTTGTCCTGAGGGAATAAAGTGAGAGAGAAATGAATATGTAAAGATATTTTAATTATTCTAAAGAAGTGCTACCAAATGCAGCTTCATTTTTTATGGATTAAATTGAGAGCCTAGTCTAAAGGGGAACAAACAATAAAGAGGGCTGTTGGCATCTTGTGTCCAAGGTCAATTCCTATTAACTCCCAGTTTCCCAGATGTTTTTCCCCCAAACCCTGGGCTGCGTATAGAGAACTCAACTCTAAATTACAATTCCCAGCTTTCTAGAGCTAAATGTGGCCATGCAACTAGATGAGGAGGCAGTGAGATCTGAATAAAAATTGTATATGCAATTTCTGCTTCAAATGCTTAAAAATGCAGGGATCTGTCCTTCACCCATGTCATTCTCTCAGGCTAAGATGTAGATGAGAAGGTGAGGCAGACTTGGTTGTGAAGAAACAGATTCACACCCTTGGTAATGACAGACTAACAGGTTTCAAGTTCGTGGGTTCCTGAAATATCTCATTGAGCACTCACCTGCTTCTGGACTTGCATACTTAAGAGGAAAACACATTTTGATCTTGAGTGTGCCATGATGTTGAAGTCTGTTTGTACCGAATGATATATTCCTTGAACTACAATGTAGATAACACCATCACAACTACTACCAACAATGAGAATAACAACCACTTATTGAGCCCTCCATTGTGCTTGGCTTTGTGCTGTATGTTTTGAATGCATGATTCCATTTATACCTCAAAACAACCCAATGATGTGTATCATAGCCTGAGACCTGAATGAAATTTTTCTTTAGCAATCTTCTCTCAGTCCTTAGTCAAGAATTGAGAAAGCTAAGACTGAAACCTAAGTCAGTATGATTACAAACCTTGTGAATTTTAATGCAAATTAAGCTGATTTTCAGCATTCCCAACCATTTCTAGTGTCTTGGTATAAAACAAGATCTTCTATACCAACTCTCATGACACCATTAATGAATTTCAACTAAAAACAAAGTGTGTTTTCAAGATATTATATTACTTTGTACTAATTTTATTTTCTATTTTGTTTCATTAATAAAAGTTCTATTGATTATTTTTTGAAGGATGTTGCTAGAGTTAGACTAACAAAACCAAGAGATAGACGATCTGGTCATATGGAAAGGAGGAAGTGTATAAGTGAATCATCATAACACTAATAAACAATATACAATTGAATGTTGGTAGTGTGGGAAATATAGAGATGACTAGGGTAGCTGGACAAAACTTTGTATAGTTCAGAAAATTTAATTGACTTTAAAGAATAATAAGGTTAGATAAGATGGTAGAGAGGGAGCGTTTCATGTGGGAAGTAAACAGTTTAAGTAAAAATTTGTAAGTAAAAATGAATCTAATACATTCTAGAAATTTGTGGGAATTGACTTAATGAGATTTGATAGTACCATTGAGATTAGCATAATAAAGGGCTTTCAATCCAGATTGAAGGGAGAGGGTAGTAAAACTGGTAAATCAATCTACATTCTAGATTTTTAAATAATATCAAATAAAAAGGTCATTGGGATGACAATGTTAAACTAATATTTTTAGAAAGATTAATTGTGCTGGTTTATGGATTATATTCAGAGGAGAAAGAATTTAGCAGAAAAAATTGTTAATAGAGTAATCCAGGATTAAGATACACAAACACTGGATTTCCAGTTAGAATTTTTTAAGAATTTGACATGTAACACTATTATTAAAAAGAAAGATGCAACATTTAGACACTGTCTACTAAAAGAGATCTTGAAAAGATTTCTATTGAATAGATCACTATTTACTATTTCTGTTTCAAAAATCACAATACTGTAGGCAATAGTGATCCCAGGTATCAATAATATCAGTAATTGCTAGATGTTTTCTTCCTTTTTGACTAATATTTATGATGCTAGGAGGGTTGAGAGTAGAAGCAGTGCCATCACATTGGAAAGTAGTAAAGAACAATGCAGAATAGCTTTGAAGGTGAGGAGATATGAGGGAATATCCAGGTGTTTGCGCTTTCTTCCGCTTCCTTCCTTCCTTCCTTCCTTCCTTCCTTCCTTCCTTCCTTCCTTCCTTCCTTCCTTCCTTCCTTCCTCCCTTGATTTTGTTTCCATAATTTTAGAAGCAAATACCAAGCTAAAAAAGTTGAAAATTAGATTATCTAAAATGTCTCAAATTTTAACAACTTGAATTATCTTAATAGCTTCATAACTGACTAGTTAATGTTTTATTATAAGAGAATTGTCACATTTACTGATTAAATGCAAGTTTAAACATTAGAATCCTAGATGGTTTGAGCTCTGTCCTCTAACCCTCTTTCCCTAATTCAAAAACAATTCATTCGTGGGAATATAAAGGTTCACCTTCATTGCAATGTATACTGGGTTGCATAATCATATATATTTTATTCTTAAAACAAAAAAAAGGATTTTCATAGTTATATGCCGTTCTGTGTACTTTTTAGCCTGAAGTAAAAGAAATAATTTTTTTTCTTCTCAAACTAAAGTTTGAAAGTTTTCTATATAAATTTTATTTTCACTACAGACATATCCATATTTTTATACTATTTACCAATTGTCAAAATCCCAATTCTCAGCTTCTATTATCTCTGAACATATACCAAGAAATTTGATTTATGCATTAGTCTTTTTCTTAAAGGCTTTCTGAGACTTTCAAAGAAACTTCTGAGACCCAAGCTCCAGCAATAACTCACCAGCACACAGTACTTTTTGCATCTCTAATATGATGATAATCAGGCTGCTTGCTTGTAAAAATAAAATGATCAGGTGCACTACAAACACTTTGATTTTTTCTCAAATTTAGACTATTCTTCCAAAAACCTGTATTTGGAATAGAAGTAACCAGTCTAATTTTAAGAAGCACATAGAGTATATGTGAGGAGAAGATGCAGAAGTAGAGAATTAAAACTTAAAAAATTTTGTTAGTTTCTCTCTTCATTTCTCTCCCTCCAGTTGAGCTAAGTTTTATATATGTGTGCAAAGGCTCAGAACCATTCTCTGTCAATCAAATATAGCTAACAGGAAAGTTTGATGATAGAAGGAAAAAGTTTCACAGAAAAAAGTATATAACTGTTTATAGGATCACCTGTTGGGATTTGTGTCTTATTATAAAAAAAATGACAGGAACAATAAAAAGAGATGCTCCATAATTGTAAAGACAACATCCCCAATATAAAGACAGCCAGGAACAGTGGGTGTTTATTACTGAAATATAGTTGGTAATTGTCATAATAAAATTAATAGCTCAAGACTTAGATAGAAAAGACCGAATAATTTAGTACTGAGTACAAAATTTGGGTACTTCGTGTGTGCACTGAACATTGTAATCACAGTAGTTGATTTGGTCAATATGACAATAAATAAAAGATGCGGAACAAAAAGGTAATGTGATACTTGGTGTCACTGAACCAGAGAACAAAATGCACAGTAAACAAAGAGCATTAAAAACCCGAGGTCATTGTAGAACAACCCAAACTGTTCATAGATCATTTGCAGTGAAGGCTGTGTGTTGTCAGTAATAGCAGGAATCATTTTATAGTGAAACGAAATATGAGACTAAAAAGAATACTCCAGAAATCTTGGAGCCCATAACATGAGTTGGGCAAAAGTCAGTAAGAAATCCCAAAAATGTAAACCACAGGTTACAGAGGAAGTAAGCCAGAAATAAGGCTGAGATTTCTATCTCTAGATGGCTGTGGAGAAAGAACTTGCTAGTCCTTGATTTGGAAGGATTCATGATTAATCAAGACTTCACCTGTGACCCACCTAGTGTGTGTGTGTGTGTGTGTGTGTGTGTGTGTGTGTGTGTGTGTGTGTGTGTGTATGGTAATTGTTATACAAAAATCCTAAATTAAAACACATAGTGCTTTCTTAGACATAATTTGTTCTGGTTTTTAATGTCCATGGTTAAAAAATCGTCATGGCATTATAAATGAGATATGTCTAAAATAAACAGGGCAGCCAGCCATATAATCAGAATCTTTGGGTCTGGATAGATGTCTTCTGCATCCTCTTATGAGCAGAACCATGTCACATGAAAATAAAACTGAGAAAATAGAGCAATTCTATCTTATAGGCCCTCTATTGGGATCACTATATTTGTTTCTTTCCAATATTGTTTCTCATGGCTAAAATTGCCAGCCAATTGAGGATGTTTTCTACATTTCTTTCTCCAGTCCTGACTACTCTTCTGAATTCTAAACTTTTACATCCTGCTAGTGACTTCCTGTCACTCTGTTGATGTCTAACCAGCATGTCAAACCTATCACAGTTAAATTGGGATTCCTATTTTTGGCCGCCACCTATTTATTGCCCCGGACTTTTCTCTAAGCTACCAAATAGTCTGTTTATGCAATCAGCTGCTCAAGAATGTAAGTCCTATTCAGGTCAGTAGCAGGGCATGTTGCCCATTTCTTCAACACACATTGCCACTGTGAATGTTTTCTCCGCCTTTGTCATTTGCTTGTACTCTTCTCTCTTGGGGTCTTTCTCAATCCATTCTTGCTTCCATACAAGCCATTCTCCACTTAGTAACCAGAGTGACCTTTTTTAAATGAGAGAGTGGATCATGCTTTTTCCCTTTTTAAAATCACCCATTGACTTCCAGTGTAAGTAAGTAGAAACTCCTTCCCATTATTTTGATCGCTAACCGCATCTTCTACCATTGCCCCATTCCCCCAACTATGTTCCAGCTATAGGAGTCTCTTGATGTATCTCAAGTTCCTCCTTTCTTTGGTGCCTTGAAAATTGACACCTGAAATACTTTGTTTCCTTTTTGCACAGGTTGGATTCTTGTTATTTATGTCTCCGTCCTAACCTTCCCTCTTCATTGAGGCTTTCCCCACATTCAAACTAACATAGCTGTCTAGCTACTCTTGACCGGATCACAAATAAACCAGCCTAATTCTGTTTCTCACCACCATTTGATAGCATCTACATCCCTACCAGGAACCAAATAGATACTCAATAACCGTAAATAGAAAAAAAAATGGAATGAATAAATAACAGAAAGTGAATTTCCTGAGAGTAAGAGACAGATGATCTCTAGAAAGGCTGAGAGAAATAAAAGAAAGGGAAAGGAAATATAATTGTGGGGCACCATTAGTCAGTTAGGGCATTCTGAATGGGGTGAGTCACATCTTCACTTGAAGAAATGTGAGATTTGTTCTTGGAAGGGAAGGACAATTAATTGCCACATTGTAAAAGCATATTTGGTGATGAGCTGTGATGTTCCAGGAAAGCTAAGAGAGAAAGATGAGGGGAGGGGGAGGAGTTTTGTTGAGCAGAGGAAATAAGACTAGATTTTAATCTATGGGCTGAGTTCATATTGGATCCAGGGTAAAATAACCATTGTTTGTGTTGGTGAGTGAATGGCATAAAAATTATAAGTAAATTATGACTTTGACTCAGAATATAAGTCTTATAGTGGCTGCTATCCCAATTGATTTTCCAAGATGATGCCTAGAAAAAATATATGTTAAAAGTAAGGATTTTGGCCCTGACTGGATGGTTCAGTTGGTTGGAGTGTCGTCCCTTACACCAAAGGTTGTGTGTTTGATTCCCTCTGAAGGTGCGTATGGGAGGCAATCAATTGATGTTTCTCTCTCTCTCTCCCTCCCAACCTTCTCTCTCTAAAAATCAATAAATATATCCTTGCAAGAAGATTAGAAAAAGTATGAACTTTGAAGTCAAACAAATGAAAGTTTGCATGATAGCAGCAATTTGCTACCTGTCTGATCTCCAACAATCTCCCCTTCTCAACTCCAAATTGCAGTGCTTTCACTAAGATTAATTTTAAGGGTATATTTAAATCACTCAATGCCATAACTGGCACAGAAGGGGATTATAAGTGTTGTGATCATTATCATTAGTAATATGTTGAATTGTAGTATTTGAAAGGGGTTTCAACCCTTATGTTTAGATTGCTCCTTTGATTCTACAGAACCAGCCACTTCTTATTTTGTCTCTACACTCAGCCACCATCTAGGTGCTGACAAATGGTGGCGTCAATGATAAAAATGGTAGAATTAAGTTAGTTAAATAAATGTTTTGTGCTGAAACCACTTTGGCTCAGTGGATAGAGCGTCGACCTGTGGACTGAAAGGTCCCAGGTTTGATCCCGGTCAAGGACATGTACCTTGGTTGCGGGCACATGCAAGAGGCAGCTGATCGATGATTCTCTCTCATTGATGTTTCTAACTCTCTATCCCTCTCTCTTCCTCTCTGTAAAAAAATCAATAAAATATATTAAAAAAATAAATGTTTTGTGATAAAGGAAAATTAGTAGAATTATTTTGTAGATGGAAGTAATCACTGGGCTGGAAGATTTAAATAATGACATTGTATATATCACAAGTTGACATGTGGGTAAATCTTAAATAAAATAAAAATTTTAAAAATGAACTATCTATGCCTGGCTGGTGTGGCTAAGTGGTTGAGCATTGACCCATAAACCAGGAGTTCACTGTTCCATTCACACTCAGGGCACGTGCCCAGGTTATGAGATTGACCCCCAGTAGTGGGTATATAGCAGGCAGCGGGTCAATGACTCTCTCATCATTGATGTTTCTATTTTTCTCTTCTTCTCCCTTAGTGTCTCTGAAATCAATAAAAAATTATTACAAAAACTTAACTATATAAATGTAACTTTCTTAGACATTTCTGCTCAACTAATTAAGAGTGAATGCATTTTTAAAAAGTTCTTTATTCATTCACAAACCCTGAGAACTGACATTGTGCCAATGTATGTTCTATGAACTTGGGAAATATGCTGCATAAAAGTAGACATGATCTTATTAAGCTTATGAAAAAGACAGATGTTAATAAATAATTCTTAAAAGTAAAATTAAGGTGGCAAGTACTATAAAAGGGAATAAGATGATTCCAAGGGATCCTATATAATAAAAGGCTAATATGCAAATTGACAAAATGGCAGAATGACCGGTCACTATGATGTCCACTGGCCACCAGGGGGTGGATGCTCAATGCAGGAGCTGCCCCCAGGTGGTCAGTGCACTCCCACAGGGGGAGTGATGCTCAACCAGAAGCTGAGCTAACAGCTGCAAGTGCAACAGTAGTGGCAGGAGCCTCTCTGACTCTGTGGCAGTGTTAAAGATGTTCCACTGATGGCTTAGGCGGGAGTGGGCCTAAGCCATCAGTCAGACATCCCCCAAGAGGGTTCATGGACTGCGAAAGGATGCAGGCCAGGCTGAGGAACACCCACCTTCAGTGCATGATTTTTGTGCACCAGGCCTCTAGTATTGTAATAAAGAAATCTTACTGAAAACATAAAGTTCTATAAATATATGCTTTAGAACAGTGTCTCCATGGCAGAGTTAACAAAAAGCATCTCGTATAGACCAACTTAACTGTTTTTAATGGGCACTTTCTAAGACTGTAGTTAATTGTTTGTGATGTATATTAAATTAAGCATAGTCATTTGGTTTTCATTCATCATTGACTTCGGTGCATGTATGTATACAGGTATGCATGTATATAATATGTGCGTATGCATATTTATTGATGCTTCATCTATTCCAGAATCTCCCACCTCATCTTCTCCTATCTAATATTCCCTGAGTAAGAAAGACCCTTTAACAATTCCTAGTGCTTGTGCAATATATATGTTGTCTCTTCTCTGTTTGACTGGCCCTTTTGGGAAACTGCTTGGGAAATGGGCTTCTTCATCAAACTTCATCACACTTGGCTTCCATTTCTAAGCTAATGGCTTATAGTGAATCTCTATAGTTTAACAATTTCCTCTGAGTTCTACCCCAATATATAACATTATCCTATCTAATAAAAGAGTAATATGCAAATTGGCCATGCATCTGCTACAACCACAAGCCACGCCCACCAGCCAATCAGGATCAAGCACGCAAATTAGCCCAACCAAGATAGCTGTGGCCACAGAACTGCAGCAAATAGAGTCTTGGGTTTCTCTGGCAATGGTGGAAGCCAAGCTTCCTTGCTGCCCTGGCCAGTCCAGGCTTATCCTCAGGCTACAAAGTTTCAATTATAGATAAGAAATAAATCCCAACAAAAATGGTGGCAGCCATGGAGCTGGAAAGAGAAGGAGGTTTGAGTTGCCACCAGCGATGGAGGAAGCCAAGCTTCTGCAGCCCTGGGCTGCCTTGGCCTCTACTTAAGGCTACAAAGCTTTAATTGTAGAAGATAAATAAATCCAGATACCAGGGCCTCTGCTTGGGTCATTGGGGGGGCATGGACAGCCTATAAACCACCACAGGCCCCTCGCCCAGGCTGCCCCACAACCCAAGAGAACCCCCATCCTGATCCAGGACACCCTTCAGGGCAAACCAGCCAGTCCCCACCTGTGCAATAGGCCTCTATCCTATTTAATAAAAGAGTAATATGCAGATTGACCATTACCCCAAAACATAAGATGGCTCCCCCCATTTGGTCAAAGTTGGCTGTCCCCATGTGGACACAAGATGGCTGCCACAAGATGGCCAGCAGGGGAGGGTAGTTGGGAGGGACCAGGTCAGGAAGGGAGGGCAGTTGTGGGTGGTGATTAGGCCAGCAGGGGCGGGCAGTTGGGAGGGACCAGGCCTGCAAGGGAGGGCAGTTAGGAGTGAACAAGCCTGTAGGGGAGAATAGTTAGGGGTGATCAGGCTGGCAGAGAAGGGAAGTTGGGGGTTACCGGGCCTGCAAGGAATGGCAGTTAGGGGGGACCAGGCCTGCAAGAGTGGCCAGTTAGGGGTAACCAGGACTGCAGAGGAGGGCAATTAGGGATAATCAGGCCAGCAGGGGAGAAGTTAGGCATCAATCAGGCTGGCAGGGGAGAAGTTAGGCATCAATCAGGCTGGCAGGGGAGTGGTTAGGGGTGATTAGGCTGGCAGGCAGAAGCAGTTAGCGGCATTCAGAAAGGCAGGCAGTGGGAGTCAGCAGTCCTGGATTGTGTGAGGGATGTCCCAGAGGGGTCTCAGATTGGAGAGGGTGCAGGCTGGGCTGAGGAACATCACCCCCTCCCATGCACAAATTTCGTGCAGTCTGCCTTTAGTGTTAAATATTTTGGATGACCTAAATGTCATCCTTTGGAGACCTGAAACTTAAAATATTAAAAATAGTAGTTATAGTATTTTCCTCAATTATCATTCTTCCATGTATTGTAATACTTTTTGTTTTGTTTATTAATCCTCACCTGAGGATATTTTTCCCATTGAGTTTTAGAGAGAGTTAAAGATAGGGATGGAGAGTGAGACAAACATCAATGTGAGAGATCTATATTGATTGGTTGCCTACTGCATGTGCTTCAGGTTGGCCAGGGATCAAACCCACAGCCCAGGTACATGCCCTGAACCAGGAATTGAACCCACAACCCTTTCAGTGCATGGACTGGTGCTCTACCACTGAGCTAAACCAGTCAGGACCCATGTATTCCAACTCTTGGTGAATATAATCACTGTCCATTTTCAATCCAAATCAGAGTTGTGGAGGCCATTCTAGAGTCCTCGCTCTTCTTCATATTAAATTTGTGAACAAATACTGTCAATGTCAAATCTTTTTGTTTTATCATATCTGACCCCTCTTCTCTGTTCCACTGTTACTGCCTTAGGTGGGTTCTAACACTTCCTTCACCTGTACTGTGCTCACTCTTTTCCTTCTTCCTATGGAATTATTTATCCATGTTTTCCTCCATATTGGAATGACTTCCTAGTTTTTAACATCAACTTTTTTCTTTTCCAAGTTTGCAGCCCTCCAATGATTTAGCAGACTATTCTCAGCACTGTTTCATTCACTGATTTTGGTGGTTCTTTCATAACCTTGGGTAACTTCCTATGGGTGCACAGATTAACAACACTACAGCAAAGAACCTAGAGAACACACTGTCGTCTTTGAAACTCTTCTCTGTTCTCCTTCCTTCTCCATTATTCTAGAGTCTAGAGTCCAGCCCGCCAGGCCTTGCAATGTGGCCCGCACCGCACTGTCATCACTGCACTCCGCTGTCAGTTTATGACATTGTCAGTTTATGACTGTTCAGTAAACCATTTGGCCCGAGATTTAGGCTGGATTTTAGATTTTGGCCCCTTCTCTGATTGAGTTCGACACCCCTATTCTTAACGATACATTCTCAGTGTCTGGTCTTTGCGAAATTGATTTTCTGTCTTTTCAATTCATTGATACTGCTGCGCTCTTTTTGTGTTCCCAGTTTTTGCACAGTGGCCTGGAAGCTGCCTCTAGGCAGTAATCACTGGGCTCATCTATTTTCTTCCCTTCCCTCAGGAATCACAATCCTATACGTCCTACTATCCAATGTCAAAAATTCTTATTTCACATATTATACCCAGTTTTCTAACTGCTTAAAAGGTGAAGGCAGAATGCAATTATTTTTTGTCCATCATAACCAGAAGCAGAAATTCAAAAATATGCATTTTTAAAAAGATTAAGTTTATATTGATATTGCCAATTCATAATTAACAATACAGTGTCTACTAATTTTTAAAAATGTATACTTTATCATTAACATCCTTTCCTTTATCATGCAATATATACATAGTAATTTCAAAATAACAATGTAATTGTGTTCTTGGATCTCCTTTTTGGACACTGTGCTATTCTATTTGCTGTCTCTATATATGTTAGTAACACTTTTCATAATTTGGAATTTGTATATGTTTTTAATATTTATTATATTTCTTTGTTAACTTTTTTCCCTAATCTTCACCCAAGGATATGCTTAGAGGGAGGAAGATGAAGGGAGGGTGGGAGAGAGACAAAAGAGAGAGAAAGAGAGAGAAAAACAGAGAAATGGAGAAAGAGAATATCTATGTAAGAGAGAGACATTGATTGGCTGCCTTCCATATGCTTCCTGACTAGGAATGGAACTTGAAACCCAGCATGTGACCTGTTGCTATATACATCAATTAGTATAACCAATAATTTTTTAAATGTATTTTTATTGATTTCAGAGAGGAAGGAAGAGGGAGAGAGATAGAAACATCAATGATGAGAGAGAATCATTGATCCCCTGCCTCCTGCACACCCCCTATCTGGGATCGAGCCTGCAACCCAGGCATATGCCCTTGACCAGAATTGAACCCGGGGCACTTCAGTCTGCAGGCTGATCCACTGAGCCAAACCAGCTAGGGTATAACCAACAATTTTAAAAAGAACACACATTATTAAAATAATATTTCTTTCTAGAAAAACTTGGAACTTAGCACATTTTTGTTGGACAATGTATTGCTAAAGCATTTATTGACAGTGTAATATTCACAATGGCTACATAAAATTTGGTAATTCATATGAGTTTGTGTACATATTTAGGTTTCCCTGAAAATAAAATTTGGTTATTCATGAATTTGTTTACATGTTTAATTTTTAAAATATCTTGATATCCATTCTCAACCAGGTAGGTATAAAAGTGCAAGTCACTTTAAAAAAGTTGTCTCATTAAATGCATATCACATTTTTATAATGTGAAATAAAATGTTACAGGCTCTGAAAATTCTCTAATCCTCAAATCAAATAAATCAAATAATATTATTAACTTAGTATTTCACGCTGTTAACCTATCTTTGATAAGGTTTGAATTCATACACCCTTTGCAAACCATGTGCTCACATAAAGTATATGCAAGAAGATCATGCTAGAGTAGAGGGCCTTGGAATTAAAATTTGATGAAATAGCTCTCTGAGCTGTGGATAAATGGATTTGTAGCAGCTGTTGATAGCTATTAAAACAGTAGCAGTGCACTTGGAATATTAAAGGGCAAGCATCACATTTATGATGCTAAAGAGTTTTTGAGTAAATTAAAGGTGCAAATGTGTTTAGTAATTAACAGTAGTGAACACATATTTGGGATTTCAGTTTCTCCCAAATCGTGTGTTTTATAATTAAGTTTTAAATTCTAGTAGCAAGGTTAGTATTTATATTTTAACTTGCCTGAGGCAGACACAGCATGATTTGAAATGCATAGCCTCCTTCTGGTTGTGTTATAAGCTTTCACTGATACCAGCCAGACTGGATTTTTACAGAACTTCTATTATTGAATTTCAGAAATTTTAGGTCATGGCCATGTTTATGATTTTCTTTAATTTATTCATATCAATTTCCACTGTTTCTTTAATAAAAACGTAAGTCAGCTGGAAGTCCTTAATATTTATTTAGTCAGAAAATCCTGTGTCATGGCCAGAGTTGAAGAAGAAAGATTATATTCTTCTGAAAGTATTCCAGCATAATCGGAAGACCTGAATATAGATTGTAATTTAGTATGATAAATTGACACCCAATCCAGTCTATTAATAAACAGCAAAAACCAAGTCAATGATGGACTAGAACAAGTGACAAAAGATAGTTTGAAAAGAATGCATATTACCCTGGCCAGTGTGGTTCAGCTGGTTGAGCATTGTCCCATGCAGCTAAAGGTCACTGGTTTGATTCCCAGTTGGGGGCATATGCCTTGGTTGTGAGCTCCATCCCCAGTACGGAGTGTATAGCAGGCAGCCAATTGATGATTCTCACATGGATGTTTCCTTCTCCCCCTCTCTCTTCCGCTCCCTTTAAAGTCAATAAGAACATTTTTTTTTAAAGGAATGCATATAAAAAGTACTCTTATCCTCCCCATCCTCCATTATTTCTGAGGCAGGTCTTTTCCAGCACCCAGTGCAGGCTCTAAATTCATCATATTGCTCAGGAATTGCAATGGCAAGCCAGTGAGGTGCCAGGATAGCGAATGGAATGAATACACAATTATGCAACTCTTTAACAAATTTGTCTCTTTTGTTAAGAGGTGATTTAGTCAATTGTTATAAATATAGAAAAGGGCATTAAGTGTTTCATCAATATTAAACCTGACAGGCTTTTTGCTTAAATTGTCAATGTGAATATATTCATCGAGAGAACATTCTGTATTAAAGATAGTCATCACTGAAGAAAGTTGTCTTTTGTTATATTTTCAAGACCCCCCCTCAAAATAAACTATTTACTATGACATTTATAACTCAATCTTAATATTATGATTACTATTTAAGTAAATAAATATACTTATTAAAAATTAAATATTTAATTTATATATACTAAATATAAAGTATTTATTTAAATAGACATGCTTAATAAACACATAACTTAATAGAGATCTAGTAAACTATAAAGCATTTATTTAAATATATAGCTTTTAATTCATTTAAATTGATTAAATATTTTAAATAAACTTATTTAAGTAAATACTATATGTTAAATTTCAATAAAATGGAATAACATTTAATTATATAGCAAATTGTCTCTTGGTGATACTTATTTGAGGGGGTGGGATGGTCATATATTGACACATAACCGGAATAACACTTTCTTTGTACTCTAAATACTGCAGATGTTAATTCATTAAAAAATATGCTGCATTTTAACCAGCAACATATATTTGCCAATGTTTATTACCTGGCAAACAAATTCCAAAGCATAATTTTCTTACTTCTGCAGCGTACTTTTTTAAAAAATCACTTTTTATATGATTTTCATTCTTTTTCAAGGACATATTTACATTAAAATATCCACATTTTTTTCTTGCAGGCAGATCATAATTGAATCTCACATGTAACCATGCAAGGCACAGAAGAATTTTCTATGCACATAAGAATATTTGACTATAAGTTGAATCTTGGGTAACCTATAAATAATATGTGGAGTTACGACTAGTTACTGGGTAATCACCTGTAGTTTGCCCTCTTGTGCATAAAAATGAAGAAATCAAATGTTGGTACTAATTCTCTGAGGTACATTATACCTTTTGAAACTTCCCTCTGCACTGATAAAAATTTGAAGGAAAAAATGAATTCTCAGAAATTATGCCAATACCACTATGTCCCTTGAATATAAAGCTAGAGTGCTGGAGATAAAGTGCTTTTCTTGGTCCAGAGCTTAAACATTTGGAGAAAATATTTCTTGAGGCTCTGGCACATACCACTCCCAGAACTGGTACATTCCCAGATCTAAAGAGTTAGTGTGCAAGGAGACTAAAAATGCTCTCACGTGACCAAAATGGAAAAAGCAAATTGAAAATCAAACCAGAGTACTACTGAACCAATTTTGTTTGAGGAACTGTTGTGCTCCCTCCATACCTTTAATTCAGTCAGATGTTTATTTTCTATATGCAATGAAGACTGCCAGTTATAGAAAATGCCATAGATTTCACACTCAGGGTGGTAAAACTTGTATCTGATTTTACCTGATTGCATCATGCATCTATGAAGCAATCCTAAATTCATATATCAACCTGAAGATCTTCCTATATTTTAGATTTAATATCCTGTTATCTATTTGACACTTGAGGGCTTAATAGCTCTAATTACTGTCTTCATATTCCCCCCAAAATCTTCACCCAAGACTTCCCTTTATTGGCTGACGGCAACTCCACCTAATGCAGGCCAAGAACTTTTACCTCTCGCTTTCTCTTACACTGCACATGTGGTTTATCAGTCTCATCTTGGTATCATAGATTTTGCTATTTCTCCAAGGAGCTCTGGTTTCTTTGATTGGAGGTTGTATTAGAATACAATATCTGGGTACTGGAAATGTTCATTACTACAAGGGTATCATGCTTCTTAGCTGAGAGAGCAAGGAAATATATATGTGCATACTAACCTTTGAATAAAGATATATCTATAAAATTTCTAAATGTATCTGCCTATATTTATGTTAAGCTAAACAAGAGTTCATAGTCAGGTCTTCAGCTCTAATCCATTACCAAATAGTCATTCTAACTTACATCTTCATGTGTTACATGCTATTGAGTCAGCTTTGAATCTTGGAGACTCTATGAATGAGTGATGCCCACAATGTCCTATCATCAACAGCCCTATTCAGCTCCTGTAGACTTATGGAATTTTTGTGGAGTCCGTTCATTTCATATTTGGTCCTCCTCTTTTCCTGCTGCCGTTTACTTTTCCCAGAATTATTGTCATTTCCAAAGACATACATAACTCTCATACTTATCTGTAAATTTTTACTCTGGGTCCCCATCATCATTTACATAATTGTTCATTTACAGTACATATGTATAGCAATAACATATTTGTTAACCTGCACTTCCATGAAAAACAACTATATCAAATAGAGTACAGGATCAAAAATATATATTCCTTTAGTTCCACAGACTTTTTATTTTTAGGTACCTAAATCAACAGCTTTACCTCATCCTTTTCAGTGAGGTTATTTATTTATTTATTTATTTATTTATTTATTTATTTGCATTTTAATGCAGCTAGATTATTTGTCACAGTCTATATTTCATTTTGGATTTTAGCAGACCTCTTGAATCATTATTTATAAAATTTTCATACTTTAAGGTCCACCATGTGCTGTAAATTTCTGTTTGTTTGGACATATGCATAGTGTCCTGTGTCTTCATTACAATCTTGTACTGAATAATTTCACTACTCTAGGTATCCCCTGTGCTTCACTTTTTCAGTTCACCCCAAATCTCTGGCAACTACTGATCAAGTTGCCATTATCAATACCATAATTTCATCTTTGTCACACAGATGGAATTATGCAGATTTATCTATGCTTTATGCATTGAGCAATATGCATTTGATATCCATTGTCATTGTCTATTCATAGCATAATAGCTCATTAATTTTTATCACTCAGTAGTATTCCACTATACAAATGTACCACAGTTTGTTTTGGGTGATCATGAAGAATGCTACTATGAGCATCACATGCAGATTTTGTGTGGATATGTTTTCTTATCAGATTGGGGGAGGGAGGAGAATCCATAGAATAACTGCTTTATCATATTATAAGTCAATTTTTAGTTTTGAAAGAATCTGCCAAACTGTCTTCCAACTTGACTATGGAACTTTGCATTCCCACTAGCAATGAATGAACTAGCATTGTTCTATATCCATGCCAGTCATGTGCTGGGAACTTAACAATTCTGATAGATGTGTGGTGGTGTCTTGCTTTAATTTTCATTTCCCAATCACAAATAATGTTCTTTATGTTTTTATAGATATATCTTTTCATTTTCATCTTACACTTTTATTATTATAGATAGATAATATATGTTTTTCATTTTGTTACTTGCCTTTTAAATTTGTGATCATTTAATAAGCAGTCAATTTCCTCTGTAATGTCTTCTCTCTTGCTTTTAATCTCAATAGGATTTTTTCCAGTTAAAGATTACTTGTATTTTTAACCCTTTAGAGGCATGATACATGCCACAAACCGACAGCTGTCAGAGGGAATAGGAAGGGGGCTGGATGAAAGAAAGTGAAGGAATTAGCCAAAGAATATATATGCATAACCCATAGACACAGACAACAGCTTGGTGATGGAAAGATGAAAAGGGGGTGGGGGCTGAATGGAGGTGGCCTAAAGGGTGGGGGATGGGGACACCTCTAATAGTGTCAACAACAAAAAAATTACCCAATGTTTATATTTCAAATCAAAATTTATTATAAGATGAAGATTTAAATTATTTCTTTTGAAAGAAATACTCAGTCTAGTATCTAAGTAGTATCTATGGACTAACTCAAATTACACGTGTGTGTGTATTTCCATTTTCCATTTGTACTATTCTATTAATTTGCCTATTTTTATATTGCTTCCATGACAGATGTCATTATAATTCCATAAAATTATGCTTTTTAGTATGGGATGGGTCAAGTTTCCCATTACTATTCTTCCTTGGTACATTTTAGCATTCTTACCTATTTATTCATACAGATGAATACAGATAAAATTTGTAATAATTTAATCATCTTCTAAGATGTGCCTTGTTGATTAGAAATACATATTTCAAACTTTGATAAGATTGGCTTTTTGTAATTTTTCTCATTAATTGGTTTGTTCATTCATAAAATACATTTTTATCACATGCCTGCTATATAAGTGTATGTAACAAAAATGTTGGTTAATACCATAGGCATAGTTTTTGGTGTAATGAAGCTTATAGTCTAGTGGGATATATACTTCCACTTATTAAGGTTTCCATTGATATTAATGAATAATTGGTCATGTATTCTTATAAGTATCTCATATTGAATAGTGAGATCATTTTGTGCCTTTAAATTATACTACAGTATAATTGACAGCAATTGTATGGCATCTTTTTTAATCTTATTTTTATGTAGTACGTAGATACTACTTTCAATATTTTCCATTATTGTCTTTTTTGTGTGTGTGTGCGTTCTTTTTTTGGCACATGAAGTATAGAATAGGTTTCATTTACTTTGATTTCATGTATTATTTAGAAAATGTTTATCATTATTTTCAATTTATTACCTTTTCAAAAATATGCACTTAACTTTGCCTGGAAATGGGATGTTTTTCACATTTGTATTTCCACTATTAATCATGTCCCTGGCAGATCATACTTATTTTTATGCTTTTTCCATGAATCTTTACACTGTTGGTAAATTACCCAATTTTATAGAACATATGGTCTAAGTTCCAATGTGGTTTTCTGTCTTAAGCAGTCTTCATTCAGGCAATAAATATTTAGACTGAGGTGCTAACAGATTGGGTTTTTGACATTTTGGAAAGGGTGTTATTTTGTTTGTTTTTTTAGATATTAATTTTTTCTTTGCCTCATTGTTGTAGGTGACTTTAAATAAACAGAAACATCTTATTTTCAACATTATAAAATATAACATCTTGTAAGTTCAGCTGGATACTCTTAATCTAGGGTTTCTTACTGGCTTCTGAGTTGCATAAGTAAAGCAGACCCTTCAGAGAAAACAAAGTCCAACATAGGTGTTGTTTAGAGGTTCAGTCCCATTGAAAGAGGCAGAGTCTAAGGAGAGTGTAACCATGTCCCAGAGGATGGAATCAATGATGTTTTGTTTTTCTTCATAGTTGTGTGAGATCTATATATCTATATCTATATCTACATCTGTATCTAATCTACATCTAATCTACATCAATCTGCATCTATATCTAATCTATCTCTATCTCTATCTCCATCTCTCTATCTATCTCTATCTCTATCTGTGTGTGTGTGTGTGTGTGTGTGTGTGTGTATACTTATACATTCCCAGGCTTACTGATTCAGTTATGATATAATAAAATTATCTGATATCATAGTTTCATAAATTTGTTCACATTAAAATAGATTTGTATATTATTCTAAGAAACATGGTCCTAAGGGTTTTGAGGAGCACAGTTGGAAAACACTAATTTAGTGAATCTCTTCTGGGATATTTTTCTATTTACAACATTATTTTCCACATCCTGAAAGAAATGACACATGCTTTGCATCAAAGGATTCCATCTCTTAGAGTGTATTGTGCACTGTACAATCAGTACTTCCAATTCCTGCTCTCTGGTCCTCATGGCTGTAGACATGTGGGTGGGTGGAGATGAGCAGGAGAGGAAGGAAGATGCAGAAAAGCACAGCATCAATGGCAAGACTACCTCCCAGTTTTCTAACGAATAAATATATTTGGACATATGGATCAAGACAAAAACAAAGAACAACCAAGAAAATTCCATAACTTCCTCTCTTTTAATAAAGATTTCTCCCTTTTATATAACTACTTACTTAATACTCATTTATATACTGAATCTCAAGTTGTTTTATTGACAAAATAGAGTTCTGTTTTATATATTTACTAGAGGCCTGCTGCACAAAATTTGTGCACGGGTGAGGTCCTTAGGCCTGGCTGGCAATCAAAGTGCCAGCATCTGACATAGAAAGGCAGGTCCCAGCTGACCTCTGCACCCTGGACAGCACCAGGGTCCATGGACCCTCACGCACCCCCACTCCATCTAAATTCCATGTGAAGATGCAGTGAGCAGGGCTGGGGTGCTGTGTGGGCCTGTGGGTCACCCAGTATTGCTGTGCAGAAGCCAGGCGGGCAGTTCTCTCTCTCCTGACCGGCCTTGCAGAATGGTTTCTGTGTGAACCCACAGTGAGCCTGACTGGCCCCTGCAGTCCCAGTGGCTGCAGCCACTGGGACTGCAGGGGCTGCAGTCCCAGTGGCTGCCCCACTCAAGGTGTGGGGCAGGCTCCTTGAGGTTGCCCTGTACCTGAGCACTGGGGCTTCCCTGGCATGTGAGTCCTTTCATCCTGGGGGAGCAGAGGGGGGGGTGGTAAGAGCAAGCTAGGTGGACACCCCACATTCTCACCACATCTCCATTCCTGTCACCTCCACCTCCAGGTAACTGGCATGAGGTGACAACACATTGCTAATGCGTGCCATATTCCACACCACTGCCTGGTGGTCACTGCATGTCATAGCTAGCGGTTGAACACCAGATCTCCCAGTCGAATGACTGCCAAAGGGGACAATTTGCATTAGGCTTTTATTATATAGGAATTATATAGGATGTGTGATAACATTTATATGTATGAACACAAATGTACATATGTGTATGTATTTCAGTTCCATATAGGCACAGAAAAGTATATTTTATATTAAGTAAAAATTTTTAAAAGGAAGGAGGGCATATTGGCACTTGCAAGTACAAAGGAAGATCATACTCTATTTCTAGTAACAAATGAAATTACTTATGCTGAGTACTTTGATAAAATGTGCAAACAAGCTCTGAGGTTTGTGAGTGTGAGAAAAATAAAATCCCTAAGAAGACATTTTCCATTGCTCTGAAAACTGTTGAAAATATAACCAAAGTCTGAAGTAAAATAACCAGTTGAACTTGACAATTAATGAGTACCTATTAGAATTATGTGAGTACTTCTAAAACTTGGTGACAGGATTATGGTGAAGATGTGGTATCAGCATTAAAAATATCTTACAGCCCAGCCGGTGCTGCTCAGTGGTTAAGCATCAGCCTATGAACCAGGAGGTCATACTTTGATTCCTGGTCAGAATACTTGCCTGGGTTTCAGGCTCAATTACCAGTAGGGGCATGCAGGGCATCATCATTGATGTTTCTATCTTTCTACCCTTCCTATCTAAAACCAATAAAAACACATACAGATATATTTTGAAAAAATATCTTACAGTTAACTTTAAACAGCAAATTTGTAAGGGAGTCAAAACACTATGAAAACTGCCTTCTGATCACGTTAGCTGGCCTAGACTATTCCTCAGGGGTGGGCCAGGAGCTTTTACTCTCTGAGAATTCTAGCTTTTATCAGTCTGTACTGAATATTTATAAGAAAGTTACAGATAAATTAATCCCTTTCAACCTTCTTTCTCATTTTCTTCATTTACTGAGTCGCTTTAATCTAAAATTTTCTTTTTAACTCTTGCCATCATTTTCTCTCTCTGAAGTTTCTCCAGCCTCTCCTTCCTTATCAGGCCCACATGCGTCAATCTGGGGCTTCATCTCCATTTCTTGCCCTGTAAACTTGCTTTTTACAGTTGCCTTTTTGTTCTGCATGTGCTTTCAACAATTTTTCATATGTAATTATTGCCAGCATTTTATCCATTTTTAATTTTAATATGTTACCTGTTATTTCTGAGAGAGAGAGAGAGAGAGAGAGAGAGAGAGAGAGAGAGAGAGAGAGAGAGAGAAAGGGAAAGGGATAAATAGAAACATCGATGAGAGAGGAACATCATCTATTGGCTGCCTCCTGCACATCCCCCACTGGGGATCAAGCCCACAGCCCAGGCATGTGCCCTGACCAGAAATTGATCCAGTGACCTCATTGTTCCTTGGGTCTATGCTCAACCTCTGAGCCACATGGCCAGGTCTTATTGTTATTTCTGGTAGTCCACACTCATTTGTTATTTTAGGTATGATCGCTTCACTTACATCCTTATGTAACCCATTCTTTCTTTTCCATTCAGTGTAGATGTCTACATAATTGGGCTGTAAGCTCATGCATAATTTGATTTGTCTCCTTGTCAACTGAGAGAATGCAAAGGACAAAGCACAAGGAGCCCAAGTTCTAATTCTGGCTTTGCCACCAGTTCATAGTTGAATCAATCTCTCTCTCTCTCTCTCTCTCTCTCTCTCTCTCTCTCTCTCCCTTTTTGCATTAACCTCTTTAGCTTAGATCTTTTTAATTAAATAAAAATAATGCACACTTTCTTCAAGAAGTAAATTAGAAGTTGTTTCTATTCTGTCCCTAGTCATACCCAAACTAACTGATTTTTTTATATGCTGTGTACCTAACTGAAAATAGTGCTATATTCATACAAATTTATACACATGTACAAAGCTTATTTTTCTTAGGTTTTCATAATCAAAATATTCTCTTATTTTTAACTATTTTTATTAAAAATGAGGATATTTTTATCATGGCAGTAAATATAGGTCTATTTTGCCTTTCAAAAATCATACCTTTATTTTCTTAAAATATATTTTTATTGATTTTAGAGAGAGGAAGTAAGAGGGATAGAGATATCAACCAGCTGCCTTCTTCAGGCCTTCTACTAAGGGGATCTAGCCACAACCTGGGCATGTGCTATGACCAGAAATAGAACTGTGACCTCCTGGTTCAACCACTCAGCCACATTGGCTGGGCCATGATAACTTTCCATAAGATGCATGAACCAGCCGAAACCAGTTTGGCTCTGGATGGAGCATCAGCCTGCGGACTGAAGGGTCCTAAGTTTGATTCTGGTCAAGGGCATGTACCTTGGTTGCAGGGACATCCCCAATAGGGGGTGTGCAAGAGGAAGCTGATTGGTGTTCCTCTTTCATCAATGTTTCTAACTCTTTATCCCTCACTCTTCCTCTCTATATAAAAATAAATAAAAATAAATAAAAATAAATAAAAATATAAGATGCATGAACCAGTTATTGACATTGATAGACAATTAAGGTGGTTTCAGCTTTTTTAGCATCTTATATAACACATAATGGCATACAATATTATGTGGAATAGTTTATTGTTAATAAACATCAGCAATTAAAAGAAAAAATAGCAATCACATACCAAGATGAATGAAAAAAGTGAGTCACTAGTCCTAAAACCAACTACAATCAGCTTGTCCTTTTCTCATTTCCAATATTTATTAACTCTATATTTCTTCTCCCATTTTCTTTGTTTTTATGAATTCACTAGAGGCCCAGTGCACAAAATCTGTGCGTGGGGGGGGTGGGGGTGTCCATCAGCCTAGCTTGCATCCTCTTCAATCTGGAACTTCTTGAGGGATGTCTGACTGCCCACTTAGGGCAGTTGGGCATCCCTCTCACAATCTCTCTCATATCCCTCTCACAATTCAGGATGGCTGGTTCCCAACTGCTCACCTGCCTGCCTTCCTGATTGCCCCTAACCACTTCTTCCTGCCAGCCTGATCACCCCCTAACCACTCCCCTGCCAGCCTGATTGATGACTAACTGCTCCCCTGCCAGCTTGTTTGCCCCTAACTACCCTCCCCTGCAGGCCTGTTCCTCCCCAAATGCTCTCCCCTGTAGGCCTGGGTTCCTCCCAACTGCCCTCCCCTGCAGGTCTGGTAGCCCCCAACTTACCAATTCTGCCCGCTTGGTCACTCCTAACTGTCCTCCCTTGCAGTCCTGGTCCCTCCCAACTGCCCTCCTGTGGTGGCCATCTTGTGTCCACAAGGGGACAGGATCTTTGACCACATGGTGCCAGCCATCTTGTGTGTTGGAGTGATGGTCAATCTGCATATTACTCTTTTATTAGATATGATAGAGGCCTGGTGCATGGGTGAAGTCCAGCTGGTTTTCCCTGAAGGATGTCCTAGATCAGGTTGGGGGTTCCCTTGGGGCATGGGGCAGCCTGGGTGAGGGGCCTATGTTGGTTTGCAAGCCGGCCACACTCCCCTCCTCCCCCCCAGTGACCCAAGTGGAGGCCCTGGTATCTGAAACTTATTTATCTTCTACAATTGAAACTTTGTAGCCTGGGGTGGAGCCAAGCCTTCTGCTTGCTCTGTGTCAGCAGCCATTTCTGTTGGGATTTATGTATCTTCTATGATTGAAACTTTGTAGCTTTGAATGGAGGCCTGGGTTGATCAGGGTGTGCGGAAAGCTTGGCTTCCTCCATCGCCTGAGAAACCCGAGCCTCCTTCCTGCCCTCTGTGGCTGTAGCTATCTTGGTTGGGTTTATTTGCATAGTCGCTCCTGATTGGTTTGTGGTCGTAGCTTGTTGGTGTGCCTTGTGAGTATAGAGGAGTAATGGTTAATTTGCATATTATTCTTTTATTAGATAGAATAGTATTATTTTTGTGTCATTTTACAATGTTGTGGACTTTTGCATGTCAGAGAAAATAAATGCATGTAATTATCTCCCATGTTTAACTGGAGCTTCCCATTCTTTCCTTATCCCACTCGAATCATCAGACTTTTCTCCTCAACTCTCCATTGAAATTATTCTTTTAAAAGTTGTCAGTGATCTCAGTTCTTCCAAATCCAATAGTTAATTCTCAATCATCATTTTAATTGATCTCCCTATAGCATAAGACAGAGCTAGCCATTCTTTCTTGATTATTATCATCTTTTCTATTTCCCTAAAGCAGGGGTCTTCAAACTATGGCCGGCGGGCCACATGCGGCCCGCAGAGGAGTCTGATCCGGCCCGCCAGGTTTTTTGGGCAGTGAGCGCAGCCAAGGTGTTACAGTAGGAATTAGTAGTTCATATAGTCCGGCCCTCCAGCTCTCTGAGGGACCGTGATCTGGCCCCCACTTTAAAAAGTTTGAGGACCCCTGCCCTAAAGGATACCACATTCTTCTTGCTTTCTTCCTACTCTCTGACCTTGCTCTATTGGACTCCTATTCTGACTCCTCCTTTTCTTTTCTTTTTGATTTTTAACCATAAACAGGTCTCATAGCTCATCACATTGGATACATTAAGTATACGTAGGTTTTGTGTATGTCATTCATACTTCAATAAAGTGGTTTAAAAAACCCAAAAACTTTGTTTTGGGCTTTGTCATGGTCTTTTTCTAGGGCATGGCCCTGACTCCTGGGCAAGGCTCTCCAGTATTTAAGCTGGACACCATGAATGTTATTGAGGAATTTAGGAGATATCTCCAGCTTGGCAGGGCCAGAATAACAATATCCTCTCTAAGTGGATTTCCTCTCACCCTGTTATTTTTATTATGTTTCTACTGGTACTACTTGATGGCCTGGTGATCACATTCTAAGCTTCTTTCACCTGTTCCTCAGCAATGGGTTTGAAAGGGCATGAACATGTAGGCTTCCTTGCCAATGTTAAGTTTCTCCTTCCTGAAGTGTTACTCCACAGGGCCAAGTCCCTGAGCACTGCCTCTGTGGACTGTTTGCTTGGACTCTGACCTGCAGACAATAAATTGTCCCAAGGTGGATGACTGTGAACTAAACGTCTAGGTTTTTTTTTCTTTCTTTCTTTTTCTCAGTAATCATACATTTGCACACTTATTTCCACTGCATCAGTTTCCTGATGTCTACATTTATAATTGTTTATGGTGAAGGGATTTCATGAAAATCTATTACCTCACAGAGTTGAAAAGTCAGGGTGGGGGGAATTTTACATCTATAACCTATGTTTTTATTCTTAGAAGACAGATAAGAATAAAGAATTTAGTGTCCATGTTAGGGCACTTTAAAAACTAAAATTAAGCACACACACACACACACACACAGATTAAGAGGAAATATATGCTAATGAAAGAGTAATATGCTAATTGGACAAGGATATCTTCCGGACAAAGCCATGATGGCTGGGTTGAGGCAGAGGTGGTTAGGGGCAATCAGGCCAGGAGGGGAGGGAGTTGTGGGTGATCAGGCCGGCGGGGGGGGGGGGGGGGGGAGGTCAGTAGGGGGTGAACAGGCAAGCAGGCAGGTAAGCGGTTAGAAGCCAGCAGTCCTGGATTGTGAGAGGGATATCCGACTGCTAGTTTAGGCCCAATCCCACAGGGCAGTTGGACATCCCCCAAAGGGTCCCAGATTGGAGAGGGTGCCACCCAGGCTGAGGGACACCCTCACCCATGCACAAATTTCATGCACTGGGCCACAAGTAGTGACAATGAAACCTGAAGTGAGTGAAGCAAAAAACAAAACAACCCCCCCCCCCCCCCAAAAAAAAAAAAATATATATATATATATATATATGTAATTATTAAATCCAGAAGTGGGATCTCCAAAAAGAACAAACAGACTATGATAGAAGTAATCATTTTTTTATATTCGAGGTTAGCTATAATAGGCATTGTGGCTTTAGATCACTTTTTCTGGAGGAAGTCAATGCCTCCTTGTGAGGACACTCAATCAGCTGGTAGAGAGGTTCATGTGGTGAGGGAGGAATGGAGACTTCCTTTCAATAGCCTATGAGGAAGTCTTCTTGGCAGTGAGTTGTCCAGCCGCAGTCAAGCCAGGATCCCTGCCAGGATCCCGACAGAAACATTTGGAGAGACCCTGAGCCAGAACCAACTTGCTATAGCACCTCAGAATTCCTTACTCACAGAAACTGAGATAATAAATGCTTGTTGTTGTTTTTTTAAAAGAAGGATACAAGAAATCAAGAGCTGTAAGTATTAATGAGCATAGGGGTGATTGAAAACAATTAGAATAGATACGGGAGAGATAAAATGGATCATAGGAGACTACTACATGTAACTTTATGGGGAAAAAAAACTTAGAAAAAATGACTTATTTCTTATCAAGACATCTACGGTCAAATTGGTTTCAGAGAATTGGAAAATTGGCCAGTAACTCTTGACAGCTCCCAGTACTCATTTTCACTTTCCAAGTTCTACCCTCACATATCTGTTTGGTAGAAGCTAGGGCACAAGAAGAACCCTAGTACAAAGGAAAGGTGGCTTTATTAAATTTATGACAGTCCTTTGATTATTTTCCCATGCTGAGAACTGGTTGCATATTCTTGGAATAATCAGTGAACTTTTGTGATTTTTGTGTTTTTCTAGGGGTAGAGTGTTAATGTTTTTCAACAGTTATTGCTGCAAACAGGGGAAGAATTTTTTATTTATTTATTTATTTATTTATTTATTTATTTATTTATTTTGCTGTTGGTTGTGGACATGGACCCGTCAGGTCCCCACTCTTATGGGTGGGTTCTGAGTGATACGGCAAGCAGCAACAGAATGGTCCCCATGGAACTGTTCCAGTGTGTGTTTCCACATTTCTCTTAGTTGCAAAACTCCTTGCAGTGCATTCTTCAGCCCTCATTTCCTGGTACTCCAAGAAATTCTGTAAGCTTTCTAAAGCCACACAATAAATCTCTTTCTGCTTAATTCTGTTAAAGATCATTCTGTGATCTGCAACTAAGTGCCCTGACCAATACAACTGTTGTGGAACTTTTGCAGAGGGACTCAGTATGAAAAAAAAAAAAACAACTTTAGGATTTATTGTCCAGACTGGCCTAAATGTGAAGGGAAAATTAATCTGCCAGAGTAATTTTAGGGCCATTAAACCCAGACCACTCTGTAACAGAATAAATCAGCATAGGGTGATCTTTCAAGAACTATTGAAAAATTGTGCATTGAAATTCATTGAGGGTCTTTAGCTACTGGGAGAATTGAAAGTTTGGTTGTCATTGGTGTCTACTTTTCTGCTAATTCCTAGGCAAGATCTTTCTTAAGGAATTAAACTAGAGTGGATTTTAATGGTTAAGGAGAGGTCAGGTTAGGAAAGGGCACTGGGGAAAGTGGGCAGAAAAAAGGGGATGATTAGAAAGGCACCAGAGATAAGAGAAATAGGAGGTGACTACAGTAACTTTTGACTAAATAAGAGTTTATTCAAAATTAGACTTACAGGGAAACAATGGAATGGTATCTCTTTTAAAAAAATTATCTTTATTGTTGAAAGGAGTACAGATGTCTCATTTCTCCTCCCAGTGACTCCCCTCTACCTCAGAGGAAATGGAGATGGCAGAATGACTGGCGGCTATGATGTGCATTGCAGCAGCCAACCAGCCTGATAGCCCCAATGGGCCCTCAACACCCCGATCAGGGGTGGGGCCTGCAGACCAACCACCTGATGTCCTTCCCCCCTGCCATCTTAGCTCAATGGCCCCCATTGGGTGGGCTGGCCAGATCCCACCCATGCACAAATTCATGCACTAGGCCTCTAGTATGACTATAAGTGCTTTGGTTAATCTCTTTCCCTATACTGCCCTTTGAGATTTGTCAGTTTGTTTCATGCTTCCATGTCTCTTGATCTATTTTGTTCATCAGTTTATTTTGTACTTTAGATTCCACATATGAGTGAGAGCATGTGATACTTATCTTTCTCTGACTGGCTTATTTTGCTTAGCATAATACTCTCCAGGGCCCTCCATGCTGTCTCAAAGGGTAAAAGATCCTTCTTTTTGACAGCTGCATAGTATTCCATTTGTGTAAATATACCATAGAATTTTTATCTACTTATCTACTAATGGGCACTTAGGCTGTTTCTAGATCTCAGCTATTGTGAATTATAATGCTATGACCATAGGGGTTCATATATTATATCAGATTGGTGTTTGGGGTTTTTTGGATATATTCCTAGAAGTGGGATCACTGGATCACATGGCAGTTTCATTTTTAACTTTTTGAGGAAACTCCATAATGTTTTGTATAGTGGCTGTACCAGTCTGCATTCCCACCAACAGTGTACGAGGGTTCCCTTTTCTCCACATCCTCACCAGCTGCCAGAATGGCTACCATCAACAAATCAACAAACTATAAGGAATCATCCCTTTTATTACAACCAAAATTTTCTAGTATGTCTGAGCTAAAAACAAGTCTCTGTTTATATATAATTTTAATGTATAAGGTACTAGCATAGTAATAACTATTTCCACATTTATTGGGTATCTGCTATTTATCAAGCACAAGTCATTTTCAGTGTGTTTTTTTTTTCATCCTAACACTAACCACACAAATAGGTGCTATCATCACCATTTTGTTTATGAAGAAACAAGAGCTCAGAAAGGAGAAGTACCTTGTTCTGTTACAGGAAACTGAAGAAGAACAAAGGAATACCAGAGAGATGGAGTTACATTTATTATGCGCGGGTTCAGAGGAAAATGTCTCTCAAATTCTGGGCCCCAACATGCAGGAATTCTCCCAATTTATGATTTTACCTTCTTTGTCTTCCAAATATGGAGTATTTGGCCCCCTTTTGCAAGTTCTTAAAGAGCCCATATGTACTGGGGCCTTGAGACCTCAACAAGAGGCCTGGCACCACCAGCACTGATAACCTTGTCTGGGGAAGGTTTAATTTACAGAAGCCAAATAGCAGGGTTAAAATTTCAAACAGCAGTTTTTATACAAGATAGATGCTTCAGTTCTAAGTCACATAGTTAGTGTCAGGGGGTACAGCAATTTGAACTCAGGCCTGTGCCCTTTAGTAGCCCTCATTCAGTATCACTTTTACTTGAAACTATGCTTCAAGGTGATAGCTGAAGTATAAATCGGTTTTCCTCCAGCTTATCACAATGGTAAGGAAGAGAGTCAGAATCTGAATTTGGTCTGCCTAATTCCCAAGCCCATGCTGCCTCTCAGGATGTGCTAACTGAGAATCAAAAGTTGAATTAAGAACAGGGTACAATGAGCAGAAGACATCTTCATTACAATAGCCAGCTCCAGACTAATCTATGTAGAAGTAGATGATTGATTTTAAATGTTTGTCTAACTATTTCCTTGACTCAAACGCACCCAACCCTTTTGCATCACTTGGAGTCACACTGAATAGACAGAATGGCAGGATTGCTAGTTGTTAGATTTAATAAGGTAGTGAGTGCCATGGAAAAAAATGAGCAGGGTAAAATTAATTGAGAGTAGTAGTGGTGGGGAGAGTTGGATTTTAAATATGAGGGTCAGTATAGTCCACATTGAGAAGGTGACATTTGAGGAAATTCTGTAGATGAGGGAGATAAACATGAAACTATCTTGGAGAAAGTTGTTATAAGAAGGAAAAGGAGATGCAAAGACTCAGGGATGATAAAGAAACCACAGCCCAGAATTCATACCCGGGAAATAACACTGTTGTACGTAAAACTGACATACAATAACACAAAACTAAATTTTGATAGTTTGACCATCATCTAATTTAGGCTCATATTTTCTAAGATAAAATCTCAGACAAATTGATTTAAGAGGACTCACAAGGTTTCCAAAGAATTACTGACTAGTTGAGCAACTTATCTAGTTCACATATTCTCACCATTCTCTGGCTTTTGCTGGAAAACCTATTTAGAATTAACCCCAACCTCTGAATCCCCAACTTCCCCCTTTTTAGATACTACTCCCCTGACTCTGTCAAAATCATACCCTCTCATATTCAATGAATTTCAAAAAGACCTTCAACAGGGTTTGATGATAGTCTTTGTATGGAAGCTTCATGACGCCTGAGGCAAGAAGGCACCTGGAATTTTAAAGTGACAAGTGGCTCAGCAGGTGGAAGCTATGTGAGTGAGGAGGAATGTGCTGGGAAATAAGAGAGGCAAGAGGGCCATGTCATGGAGAGCCTTTTTAAAGATTTGCTGTTACTGTAGGTGACAAGTTAAGCACTGGAAGATTTTAAGAAGAAAAGTGCTTTGACCTAACTTGATTTTTAAAAGTTCTCACTTTAGCTGCTTGTTGGGTACAGAGCATAGGAAGACACCCTTGAAGCAAGTCGGCCACTTAAGAGACTATTGAAAAGGAAAAATAGAGAGAAAGGAAGAAAACAAAAGAAGACGAAAAGTTATTGCAATAATCAAGGCAATATATGAGAAAAGATTAGATTCTGGGTACATTTTGCATGTGGAGCCCTTAGGATTTACTAATGAATTGGACGTGGAGAGAAGAGAGAAAGAAGAGCCAGGGATTCCAAAAGTTTTTGACCACAGCATCTGGAAAGATGAAATCACCACGTCCTAAAACAGGTAAAAACAGGCATAACACAGGCTTGTGAGATAATTTAAGTAATTCAGCTTTGGCTATTGTTATGAGCTGAAATGTGTCCCCTCAAAATTCATATGCAGAAGCTTTAACTCCCACTACCTCAGCTTGTGACTGTATTTGTAGATATAGCCTTTTAAGAGGTAACTGAGTTGAAATAAGGCCATTAAGGTGGGCCCTGATCCACTATGATTGGTTTCCTTATAAGAAGAGGAAATTAGGACACACTGAGAAAAGACTGTGTGAAGAGGCAGGGAGAACAGCACCATCTACCAGCCAAGGAGACAGGAGTCATTGCCATGTAGATGGTATTTACAGATATTAAATTGTGTGAGAGCACCAATAAAATGATTGCATATAAAGAGCAAAAAGGATCCAAGAAACAATCCCTCATAAATCCTACTTTTAGAAGTAGGGGACAAAATAAGATGAACCAAAGTGACCAAAAAAGAGTGATCAGTTGGAAAATTGAGAGTATCCTGAAAAACAAGTAAGAAAATTGTTTCTATACTAAGTAATAATTGGTTATTCAAATACTCATGATAGGTTCAGTAGATTGAAGATAAAGAACAGAGTATTGTATTTAGCAATGTGAAAACAATGGTGACATCATCAAGAGTATATCTGATACAATTAGGAAACAGATGAAAGTTTGATTGAAGTAAGTTTAAATAAAAATGGAAGCTGAGGAATAAAAACATAATCATCTTTTTTGTGTATGTGTTTGCCTAGCATAGACAAAGGCACAATGACTCTACTTATTAGATATTTTTTTAATAGATAAAGTATTAATTTCAGTTTCCAAGTCCAAGCATGAACTTTAATGGAAGTGATCTCCCAAGTTACTTTGAGAGAAGTTCCCTGCTGTTCTCATAAATCTCTCAAAATTCTAGTCATGATATGTTTTTATAAATTTATGTGTAGGACATCAATTCCATCCATAATATTATCTAAAAATATGCCTCTAAAATTTTACATATCATAAAGCAATAACTTTTTCAGAGACCTACTTAGATTTTTCATTTGATGCAATAATGTATTTCCTTAAAACATAGCATTAAATAATTTCAACTGAAAAATTGTTTTTATAAATCAAATTACTAGTAAAACTGATTAATATTCTGTTTTGTATCAAAACACAAAGGCACTATTTTAGAGGCATAAATTTTCAAAAGAATGAAAATATCATCTAATGGCATATGATTTAACTACACATTATATTGTAAACAGTTAATTATTTAGGACATCTAAATACCAATTTAAATAATGAATTTTCCTTAATGTAATTTTTGGCTGATTAAAAAGTAGCTTTTCTTTCATTTATTTTTTAAACTCTTTTCCCATAAATGTTGTAAGTCAAGATAAAGATACAAACTGAGGATTACTTATATTTAAGAGAGGAATGGGACTATGTGGTAGATGTTATTAATTTATCTTCAAGTTTATCCTTTTGCTCAACGTGTTTTTATAGGTGATTATCTTCTAAGCCCTTGGAGAAAAAATAGGTCAAGCAAACAGGTATCATGCCTGCCACATGGAGCTTAAAATCTAATGAGAGACAATCATATTTTTTTTTCTGATATATTTCCTTAGGCTCTAGGGAAACAAAAGAAAAAAATAAACAAGTGGGACTACATCAAACTGAAAAGATTTTGCATAGAAAAGAAAAAAACACCAGGGAAATTAAAAGACAACTCATACATTTGCCAGTGATCCACCTGATAAGGGTTTAATATCCAAAATTTATAAAGAACTCAATACCTCCAAAAAACCTCCATAATGCAATTTAAAAATAGGCAAAGGACCTGAATAGACATTGCTCCAAGGCAGACAACAGATAGCTAATAGACACATGAGAAGATGTTCAACATCTTAAACATCAGAGAGATGCAAATTAAATCCAAAAAATATCATCCTTTACCTGTCATAATGAATCTCATCAATACATCAACAAAAACGCAATGGCAAGGATGTGAGGGAAATGGAGCCCTCTTGCACTGTTGGTGGTAATGCAGATTGGTTGCAACCACTGAGCAAAACAGAAAGGAGTTTCCTAAAACTGCCTTTTGACCCAGCGATCCCACTTTTAGGAATATATTCAAAGGATCACTAAATACTAATTTGAAAGAATATATGCATCCCTATGTTCACTGCAGCACTATTTGCAGTAGCAAAGATTTGAAAGCAGCGTATGTGTCCCTCTGTAGATGAGTAGATAAAAAAGCTTGGGCAAAATTTACACGATGGGTTGAGGTTGGGTGAAATATTGAAGGGATTAAGCAAAAAACACACAAAACAAAACAAAACAAAATCTTCGTAGATACAGACATCAGTATGGTGATTACCAGAGGGAAATTAGGGTAGGAGGAGGTAGGACAGGGTATAGAGGGGATAAATGGTGATGGAAGGAGACTTGCCTTTGTATGGTTAATGCCTAATACAATTTACAAGTAAGGTATAGAATTTTACATTTGAAACCTATATAATTTTATTAGCCAATGTAGCATCAAGAAATTCAATAAAAATATTTTCAAAATAGATAATAACAAGTAAACAAACATGATTAACATGTATAGTGAGCTTTACCATAGTAATGGTATTAAGAATGTGATTTCTAAGACCAAATAAAATTGAATTGCTACTATAAAAACATTAAATGGAAGGCTATAAAAATACTGAAGTGGTTTATAAAATATAAAGGAAAATACTTTAGATGGCATGGTCAGGAAATACTAGAAGCGATCATTAATTTGATTTCAATAGTAAGAGGAAGCCCTGTAAGCAAAGAGTGGGAGAAAGAGTGCTCTCAGAACAAGTCCTGAAAGAACTTTGGAATGAGTTCTTTCTCCATTCCTAAACCCTTAGGGACTGAGAAGAGGATGGGGTGGCTGAAGGGCAGTGACTGAGAGCACTGGGGGTTTGAAATAAAATTAAAGAAATAGGGAGTAAGATCATTTTGTCCTTGTAGGATTTCTTCCTTAGTATAGGCCATCTGCAGATTTTGAGCAGAGGAAAACAATGTTTCAGGGAAGGCACTCTGCTCTCTGTGTGGAGAATAAATGGAAGGAGTGCAGTTAAGGAGATTGGCTGAAAAGCTCTAGAAATATTACAGGAAAAAAAATTGCATGGAGGAAATGTATGTAGAGGTAAGTGATGTATTGAGCCATTTTTTGAAGACATAATTCAAAGATCCTAGTGATTAATTAGATAGAATAAAATTACATTAGGAATTACAGAAGAGTCTTATAATTTATTTACCTCTCCAGTTCTTTGTTCTTTTGGAATCTTTCTAAATAAATTTAAGCACCGTTTATGTTGCTGGTGTTTTGATCCTCAATCATTCTTTGCTCATATTCAAAACCTCTTAAAACATAAATAATAGAATTAAATATATAACTGAGAAATAAGGATGCATTTAGTCAAAAAGGAAATAAATATTGAAAGAAACTCTCTATTTAAAAAAGCAAACTTTAGAATGCTACTTTAAATTGGTTTTCACTCATAAGAGAAAAATATGCTAACCCAATTTTATAATGTATTGCATAATTTTAGCATAATATTTCAAAGTTATATTCTTTCTCTAGTCATTACTAAAAATGTCTTCTTTGATTTCAGATGTGCCACTGATTAATTTAAATAATATAAAAATTTTATATCCAGGATGTTGTGAGAAATAACATTTCTTATCCTCTTACTTTGTATTTCACTTGAGTTAATAGAATACCTAAGCAAAATCTACAGAGAAAGAGTTTTGCTTAGTCTATAAAACTACATTTTAGTTTTTCTGGGCATTTTATTTCTACCAAAGACTGAAAATAATATGTTATTAGTTATCATATTTGCCTCTAACTTGGAAAGAAAATAGAAACATACTCTTCTAAAGCAAGGGTGTAGAATAGGCAGAAAAAATATAACTGTTGCAGTATTCTTTGTCTTCAAATTGAACTCTTGCCCAATTCCTGGAGAGATTGTCTCCCTAGAAATATGAGAACCACATGAATACTATTTATTTAGACTTTGTATGAGCCATTTTTTTTTTACATATCTAACTCCATGGAGAAACTAGTTTATATCTTTCTTTGTAAAAATGGATTTTCATGAACGTAATTTAAAATTTGTTTTTACTTCATTCTCTATGAAACCAAAATATAGAACAGTTGAAGATGCAAGACATTTAAAAAAATGGCAGAGAAATAGGTGTGTATTCTAGAAAGCCTAGTGTACCTTTTAAAAAACAAAAATAATTTGTAGGAGTCAAGAAAAGGGGAAATTCTGATTATGGAAATAATTTTTCATAAAAACAGGCATCAAGTAATAGTGCACTCTTATTTTTATACGTTTTTATTGATTTTGAGAGAGAGAGGAAGGAAAAGGGAGGGAGAGAAATATCATTAATTAGCTGCCTCCTGCACATCTTCTGCCAGGGGTCATGCCTGCAACCTGGGCATGTGCCCTGGCCAGGAATCAAATCAGTGACCTCCTGGTTCATGGGTTGACACTCAACCACGGAGCAACACTGACTGGGCTGGAAGATAAAACCAAAATGTTTTATATATTTAAAAGTCATAGAACAGAGGTTTTGAAAGAACATATATCTTTTCTCTTGATACATTTTTGAAAGGTAGCTAAAGCCCTTTTGCTGAGAAGTAGGGAAGTGGAAGAAAGGCAATCATTTTATGTCAAACTTCTATAAAACTCTACAGTTAAACTTCATCACTACTCTACAAGGTCATGGGAAGGCACAGTCTTGATGAGCTACATTGGTAGTGATTGCCAGTAAGATGACCAACATGGCGTATATATCTGTGAGTTGATATTGAATTTGGGAGATCAGTCCCACAAGAAGCTAGCTAGTTACAGGTTCTGGTAAAATACTGCGGGAGGTTAGAGTTTAGTCATAGTGCTAGTACACTATGTACCTAAGTCCCACACTCTACAGGGTTCCGAAAGCTCCTAGGTAAAAACTTAGGCTAGCCCAGGTGCAAGCCCATGTCAATTTCATTGTAGTTATAGTTATGGCTGTAGTTCTAGTTCCCCAATATCAGAAGTCAGTTTATTATCTTGTAGGCCATCCAATCAGAAGTAGCAGCAACATCTATATGTCACTTGCTAAAAAACTGTAATCTTTTGGGCCCAAGCCCAACCTGAGTCAGAAACTCTGAGGCTCATGGCCCATTGATCTGCATTTTAACGAACCCTGTAGGTGATTCTGATGCAAGCTTAAGCTTGAGAATCAATTACACAGAAATAGTTTTCAACCTTGACAACCTTAAAACAGAAACACTGATTCATTGATCTCAACCTCAGATATTTTGATTTAATTGTCCTTGGGTGCAGCGCGGGCATTGGAATTTTAGACTCCTAAAAGGTTTCTAGTGTTCAATAGGGTTGAGAATCATTGACTAAAGGAAGATTTTGCATGTCCCAGGGACCATATCAGCTTAATGGAGATACACCCCCCCAAACCCCCGTCAAGGTCACTATATCATTGAAAGAGCAATCAAGTCTTTCTTTATCCACACAACCCACACAAGCCCAATTTTCACCCCTACTTTTGAAACAATATTAGTGCAAAAACTCTATGGAATATAATTCTTCAAACGATGTGTTATTTCTTACAAACCCAGGCAAGAAAGGTACCAGAATGTCACAGGTCTTCATGACTCTTCCTTAGTCAGGGCTTTCCATTCTCCCTGGCACAGTTTTCCATTCCATGTACATGACTCAGTGCTGAGTCTTTTCCTGGTGTCCAAGTTCAAGTACATTAATTGATTTTCTCACATGGTGGCTTTGTAGCTTTTTTGATGATCAGGAGTCACTTTCGGCTAAATTCCATTTTGTATCTAGGAAATCTGGCACTAGATAAAATAAATGATTCATCCTTCTAAATTTTTATTTAGTTATTAAAATACACCACGACCTGTCATTCTCTGTGCCACTCTTTTTCTCTTAGGAGATAACTGTCAGCTTGTACATCTTTTGTCTGTGTTTACATTCTCCAATTTATATTCATTTTGATTGCCCGTGGTTCTACTTCTAATGCTTTTTTTCTTTCAGATGATGAAAATCACCAGGCTTTATGGATCATTTCTAACATGAATGACTCAGCTATTCATACAGATGGGTTTGTTTCATTTCAAAAACACTGGTGGGGTATTGCTTTGAGAAAATGGTGGAATAACAGGGGATGTTTGGAAATGTAATAGAAAACATTTTAGTGGCCCTCTGAAGTTTCTAGTGGATGGTTTTGAGAATATATAGAGGACAGCCGGATGACTGTTTCCCTTAAAACATCCAGTTTCCTGCCGAAACAAGTTTGGCTCAGTGGATAGAGTGTCGGCTTACAGACTGAAGGGTCCCGGGTTTGATTCCGGTCAAGGGCATGTACCTTGATTGTGGGCACATCCCTGGTGGGGGGTGTGCAGGAGGCAACTGATAGATGTTTCTAACTCTCTATCCCTCTCTCTCCCTCTCTGTAAAAAATCAATAAAATATATTTTAAAAAAAGAAAAGAAAAAAAAGAGTGCTGTAGAGCCAGTCTGAATTAATAGGAATTTGAAGCCCTAGCATGTCATCTACTAGCTATGTGACCTTAGATAAAATACTTATCTTTTATTTTTCATTTTCAAACTGGTGATAAAAATTATATTCTTATGGTTTTATGGATTAAGTCAGTTAACATATGTAAAGCACTTAGCACAGGGCTTTTCATATAGTAAGGTCTCAGTAACTCACAATGTGTATGAAGATCTGTTTTCACAGAAGTTCTAAACACCCAGTAATATAATGAGGCTGTAGATGAACTCAAAGTATATTGCAATCATTTGTTTATCATTGAGAATTTTAAAAAACAAGTGCAATAAAAAATCTTGACTCTTAACTGATGTATCCAAGGTTGCCTTACTTGTTCTTGAGCTGGGCCAGTCACTGTGTGACTTTCTCCATGCTCTTCCCTAATTTTCAGACAGATGTGATCCTCCTCTGAGGCAGCAGCAAAGGAGGGAGCCCAAAAGAGTATCCAGTTCTGCCTCAGATTTTAAGCACTTATTATGAACAGAGTAATTACTATAATAGGTGTTTAAAAACCAGTGGTAATAACTGAGAATCACCTCTTCAATAAGTACAGAAATTCATGGTTGAAATCACATCCAAAGAAGCAAGCCTATATAATTATATGGAGTGCTAAAAATGAGAACACATTTCTTGCATGGCTTGTAGCTCAGAAAATCGTCTTCTAATAATAATAGTATTTTAGTTTTAGATTATATTATGGTTTATAAGTTATTTTTCTATGCTACCTTATTTAATTCCCCCAACAGTAATGTGCAGATAGACATAAAAATATCTGTGGGACTGGACATCACCAGCTCTGTGTTGTAGCTACCATTTTCAGTAAATGCATCAGAGCTATCAGTACTGGTGCTCATGAAATGTAGGTTCTAGAAATACATTGAGATTTCAGGATATCTCACTAACATTGACATAAATAGTTTTGTAATATAAAATATAAGGTTTGCTTATTAATAGTTTGCCTTTAAATGATTTATTTAAAATATTTTTATAGTAAGAACCCTTCTGAAAAGTCCGGAAGAGCAATTATATCATTTTTTTAAAAAGTGTTTATTTTTTCCTAACATTCTTTAACACTATAAGAGAGTTAATTTTCAATTAGTCACTAGGACATTCTGGCACTCTTAAAATAATAACAAACGCAATTGACATTACTTTTCTATCTGGAGATGTGTTCAAAGGTAAGAAAGTAAAAATTTTAAATATACCTTAGCTTTATTTTCCATAGACTTAGTTAGGTTAGGGACCAGGGAATGGATCCCTAAAGAGGACCATATTAGCTGAGACAGTCAGGAAGATGGCTGGTCCAGAATTCCTCTAAGGGTTCCTCACATACCCTGGGTATCTTTGCACAAGTAAGTTCCCTCTAGGCTTTATAGGGTATTGTTAGGGTGTCTGAATCAAATATAATATCTAAAGCATAGCACAAAACAAAAATAAATACATAAAAGGACAAAATAAATAAATAAAAATAAATAAAGCATAGTACAAACTGATGAGAAAAATTTAAGCACAATCTGACTGGTCTCCTGCTCATTTCCCAATCCCATATTCTCCTTTAATTAATCCACTCAAGGTCTAAAGTGCTGGAAAAATCTGATTTGTGCTAGAGTAATCTCTCTCTCTTATTTCCTCCTTCTCTTCCTCTCTCCTTCTTCCCTGTCTTCCTTTCTTATTAAGAAGGAGTTTGGCCAAATGTATAACCCAACTCTACTTGGCACTGAAATCTGGGGAGAAACATGGGTAGGTACATGACACATGAAACCAAACACTTCATCTACTTCTACCTGAGCCAAGTGGCCATTTTGTTTAAACCTGATTAGACGCACTGTGCCACACACCCAGTGATCCATCCCAAACCAAGGCTTCAGTCTGAATCCAAAGTCCAGAGACTGAAATCTTCAGCCTTACCATACTCAAGGGAACACTTTTGTCTTTGAACCGAATAAAAGTTAAGCGTTGTTTTTCACAGGGCATTTTTTGTACTAATTTGTTGTGGTTAATACACATGTTATTTTATTTGCATTTGTTTTTATTTTCTATCATTCTCTTTCCCAGAGAGTTGGGCCCAGAACCTATTTAAAATACTAGTAGTTTTACAGATGGTTATGTAATCTCGGAGGAATACTTCCTTGATACTTCTCTATTTCCATCCTCCTTCCTCTATTTAACAAATGTTTATTTACTCAATAAGTCTCACATTTTATGTCAGATAGATATTTAGATTCTTCCCTCCCCCCCCCAAAAGAAAAAAAAAATAGACAGTTGTTTTACATTATTATCCTAACTCCTCCCAGTCTTACCAGGGTTTGATCCATTTTGGTCCAAATTTGGGATGACTTCCTTTTCTATAGAGATCTCTTTTGGAATATTCTCTCTTAAATCACTTGAGTAGATGAATATCTTGCCCTTTAGCCTTCTCCCTTTTGCCATCGATTAGCAGCTGGAAGCTCTCCAGATTGCTATGTTTCTAAGACATAGTTTTATTTTATATCTCTCTGACATGTGTTGTTCCCTTTATTTAGCTCTTTGGGCCTAAAAGTTATTCCTTTCTTGTTTTCTTACTTTTTTTATATATACTTTTATTGTTTAAACTTTCCTAAATCCAAATGAGAAATATAAATATGCATCTGTTTTCTTGTTGGTGACTTTCACATGTGTGGATAAAGTTATCTTTAGTACTTATAGCAACTACTACTAGCTGAGTGCTGGTCACTTTGAACTTCCTGGCTGCTCAAAATATTTTTTTGTTGTAAATATTTATAATTTCCAGGAAATCAGATAAGTAGCATTCAAGCTCTTCATATTTATTTGTCTCCCCCCCCCCCCAAAGTCTGTTTGCTTTGTCCCATTGTGAACATTTTAATGACTTAAGGAAATTCATTAGTTTTCTAGCACATTTTTTTTGGTAATTGGTAAACCTTTATTTTGAGTGGAATACTTGAAGTTCATCTTATCCTGCATACTGTACATTCACCAGAGGATGACTGTGAACCTGGGACCATGCTTGTGCACAGCACACAGCCCATGCCTCCCCTCGACACAGACACTGGAGGACTGAGTAGGCATTCTGTGGATCTAAAGGGCATTGTAGCACACTTATATTTAGTAATTCCTTCATATAACATTTGTATTCAAATCCTCCAACATTCCAGTTCAGCACCAGCACCTGGGTCAGAGGCAGGCATTCTTTGGTTAAGTAGAAAAGTCAAATATTTGAGGCAAATATATATTTGTAATTTAGGAAAGTTTTTCATACACACACACACACACATACACACACACACACACACACACACACACACACACACACACATATATATATATATATATATATATATATCCTGAGTCACCAGATTATTATGATCTCTGAATGCATAATTATCTGGCCACTCAGTGTATATCCTATATAATTAAAGGCTAATATTTAAATTGACCCCTCAACCAGGAGTTCGACCAGCAGGCAGGTTGGCCAATCACCCATGTTTCCTGCCCCTGGCCAGGCTGGCTGGACCTCACCTATGCACTGGGCCTCTTAATATTAGAGGCTTGGTGCATGAATTTGTATATATTTGTATACACACACACACACACACACACACACACACACACACACACACACTGGGTGGCCAGATTATATATGTTCTGAGAATTTTCTATTTTAGAGTCACAAAGCAGTATTTTTGCTCAATCTACCATATGGACATAGGACATTATATTAACCTCCCAAATGTATTTTGCTGTTGCTCTTGCCTGCCATGCTTCGTATCAGATGACTGGACAGAGTGTCAGATAATGAGGTCCTGGAGCTGCCAATCTGTTCTCTGGCATCTAAGGTGGGCTCCCAAGACTTTGGATTTCCGGTGCTGCCCTTGTGGGGAGGAGTGACAATAGAGGCTGTAGATGGAATAACCCAAAAAGAGTGTATACCAGTGATGTTATTTAAAACATTGAGGCACAAGTTAATGAGCTGCTGCTATAGTGTGATAGTCATGGAAACAATGTTGTCTTAAGGGAAATGGAGATGGAGAGACTAAACTTGAGTAAAATGTACAAGCGGTCTCTGGGCTAAAATTTTTTAAATCACAGAGACCTATACCTTCGCAAAGAACCAACACAAGTTGTGTCAAAACTTAACAGATGGCCCTGGACCAAATAATCTGTAAAGGACTTCCAAGACCAGCTTTAGAAAAAACAAAAAACAAACAAACATTAAACCCTGTGTGTGTGTGTGTGGGTGTGGTGCTTAATTGACACTGTTCCTGAAAGTAGTTAGTTTGGCAGTGATTATACCCAAGGTCAATGCCATTTATCAATGATAAATGCAAAGCCACTTACTTTGACAAGCACTCAAAAGTACTAACTGGCTTTTTAGTTACATTTGTATTTTAATGTTCAGTTCAAGCCACATCCGCGGAAGTTGCTGTCATGGTTTTTGGCTGAATGCTGCAGGTCAGAGCAAGAAACATTTCAATGGTCAGACAAGGAAGACAGTCAGACAAAAAGCAACACCTAGTATTTCAGACTTGGCAGCAGACAGGAGGACAGGTGGCAGAAATCTTTCATGCTGAAAAGCAGTCTGAAAGGTGACATTGAACATGGGTAATAGAGAAAGGTTTAACAGTCCAATTCCCCAATTTAGAAAAGCTACTGAGAACTCAATGTCCATAGAACAAAGATCAAAATTCTCAGTTAAAGGTGGTTTGTATGTGGAAAAAAAAGAGCATTGCTATAAATATCAAGTGGTTTATGCCAGAGGGAAAGTAATGAAAGCAGTATCATATTCTCTCAGGGTGGAAATGAATCTGGGGTGTATACCTCTACCAAAGCGATTTTCAACCTTTTTCATCTCAAGGCACACATAAATTAATTACTAAAAATTTTTGGCACACCAACAAATATATTTTTTGCTGATCTGACCAAAAAATAAAATAGGTATAACTTTGAGCTATTCACACTGGATGGCTATTGTTGTGTTGGCTGTTGTCATTTTTTATTTGACAATCTAAGGGAAAAGAGGTCAGTGTCCTTGATGAAATAGTCAGGTATTGCATGTTTTAAAAATTCTTGCAGCACACAAATTGAAAATGGCTGCCCTATCAGAATCCCAGAAGCATTGATGTTAAAACATAAATGTGGGGTCTTTGTGTTTTATATGTGTAATTGCCTTTAAAGTTCAGACAAACTATAGTACTAATAATAGAAATATGTAACACCAGAGGCCTGGTGAATGAAACTCATGCATGGGGGGTGGTGTCCCTCAGCACAGCCTGCACCCTCTTCAATCTGGGATGCCCTCGAGGGATGTCCGACTATTGGAATTGAGTCTAAATGGGAAGTTGGACATCCCTCTCACAATCCAGGACTGCTGGTTCCCAACTGCTCACCTGCCTGTCTTCCTGATTGCCCCTAACTGCTTCTACCTGCCAGACTGATCACCCCCTAATCACACCTCTTCCAGCCTGATTGATGCCTAACTGCTCCCTTGCCAAGCCAATTGCCCCTAACTGCAGGCCTGGTCCTCCCAAACTGTTCTCCCCTGCAGGCCTGGTCACCTCTAACTGCTCTTCCCTGTAGACATGGTCTCCTCCAACTGCCCTGCCCTGCAAGCTTTATTGCCCCCACAACTGCCATTCCCTGTAGGCCTGGTTGCCCCCAACTTCCCTCCCCTGCAGGCCTGGTTACCCCTAACTGCCCTCCCCTGCAAGCTTGATCACCCTCAACTGTCCTCCCTTGCAGGCCTGGTCCCTCCCAACTGTCCTCCCATGCTGGCTTGATCTCCCACAACTGCCTTCCCTTGCAGGCCTGGTCCCTCCCAACTGTACTTCCCTATTGACCATCTTGTGTCCACATAGGGTCAGACATCTTTGACCACCTTTGAGTGCTATCTTGTGTGTTGGAGTGACAGTCAATTTGCATATTACTCTTTTATTAGGATAAGGAGAAAAATGTTCATATTTTAGGATACTATTAGAGACCTTCTGTGCTTCATGTGGGTAAGTTACTCAAAGACTTTGAAAAGAGAGTCAAGAAAGCTAAAAAGAGAGAAGGCAGTAGAATTGGCAGTAGTCATTTGAAAAAGGAAGGAGGGAAGGAACATGGTAGAAAAGTAAGTAAAGGTAACAGAGTAAATGGTCAACCCAAGTTGTCTTTGGTGTGGCAAGCACCAAAGATGTACAGCTGAAGAAAGCTTAGAGGAAGAAGGATTTAGGAATCCAGCTGTAAGGATCTACCTCAAATATGAGACTGATGGTCCCCAGCACCAAAAGAGGCAAGGAAAGAGTGGGAATCAGTATTTAAATGCTGCCAAGTAATTGCTTAATGACACAATGCTTGTTTTCTTTCATTTGCTCCTTTCCAGGTCTAAATTCTATTTTTCCCCTATGACTTGAGACTGATTAGAATTTTACATGCTCCCCTTATTGTTGTCACTCACTTTTTTTCTCTTCCCTTTGTGATCTCTTAGCCCTTAGGTTTCTGAAACCACTTTTACTCTTTGGTATTTAAGTGGATTATAATCCTACAAGTATTCTTTAGATTTCTGTAATTTTTGCTCCAAGACATTACTAAAAGCTGAAAGGCCACCCAGTGTCCTCTCTGGCTTGAGCCCTTGGACTCTTTTTGGCATCCCTCCCTTCTTCCCCTACACACCAATGAACCCACCAAAATATCTCCTCAGTCCAAGCAAGTGCAGGACCCAGAGATTGGGAACTTTTGTCATTTCAATAATTCTGTTCTAACCCTAATCCTAACCGTAACCATTATGATAACCCTGCACCCCCCCCCCCATTCTACTTCCTTCCCCTTCCAAGATCTTATCTAAATATTGTCTGTCCATGGACTATGCATATACATATATAAATTATTGGTTAATCTCTTCCAGCCCTCTCTCCCTACCCCCTCTTCTCTCTGAAATACATCACTTATCTGTGTGTTGCATACTTCAATGTCTCTGAATCTGTTTTGTTCATCAGTTTATTTTGTTCATCAGATTCCACATATGAATGAGGTCATGTGATACTTGGCTTTCTCACACTGGCTGTTTTGCTTAGCATAATCATCTCCATGCTATCTCAGTGTTCCTCCATGCTATCTCAGTGTTCCTCCATGCTATCTCGGTGTTCTTCCACCTGGGTGCTTCCCCCTCTCTCTATCTGTGCTGCCACCTGGTGGTTAGCAACTGCATCATCCCTTCCATTCACTTTTGTGGGATCTAGTTAATATCAATAAAATAACAGCAACAATAAACAACAGACAGTATAGGTTGTTAAATAGGTATGAACAAAACACATAAAAATATCTGCTGTCAGAGAACTTAATTAAGCAATAAATGAAAATACGTTTCATGTTATATAGACATAACTCGTAACAAGGAGAATAAATAAAGTAAGAAAGGGATTATGAAGTGTCTGGGAGGTTAAAATTTATGGGGTAGGCTAAATTTATTCAAATGTTACCTCCTCAGTCTTCCCTGAGGAGGTAACATTTGAATAAAGACTTGAGGAAGTGAGGATCCAGCCATGTGGCTATCTTGGAAAACAGCATTCTAGATAGGGAGAGCAAGAACAAAGTCCTAATGTGGTGGCACTCCTGGTGTGTTCAAGGAACAACAAGGAAGTCGGTGTAGTTGAAGAAGTGAAGTGAAGATTTAGAGTAGAAGAGAAAGTTAAAGAGGCCTGAGGACATGGAGGCTCTTTTGGTCATAGTACATGCTTTGTCATTGATGTTGAAGGAAGTGGGGGCCAAAGGAGAGTTCTGAGCAATGAAAGGACATGACTGTTTTACATTTTAACATAACTAGCCTGGTTGCTTCATAGAGAATAAGTGGTAATTTAGAGATGCGAGACTTTTTAAGTTCTGAAGCTTATACTCAGGTACTCACCAAAAAGATATCTTGATGACAATAGGACTTTAACCCAGAACCAATGATTGGATCTGTGGAATCCTATACTATAAATGTATAGGATTTTTTGGTCTCACTACTACTTCATATTCTTAAAAATTACCAAGATCCGTAGAGAGCCTTTTGTTTATAAGTGTTTATCTATTGATAATTACCCTAATGGAAATTATAATACTTTAATATATTTATGCATTTATTCACTTAAAATGACAACAAAATATTAATTGCATGTTTACACAAATAATATATTTTTATGAATAATAACTATATTTTGCAAATGAAAACTTGAGTGAGAAGCATGGAGCCATTTTACCCATTTATAAATCTCTTTAATGTCTGGCTTAAAGAAAACAGTTAAATTTCTCTGCTTCAATGTGTCATATGTTGAAATACCACACATGATGTAATAAGGAAAACCACATTGTATGCTCATGAGACTATGGAATTGAAAAACATACCATCTTTTTCTTATTAAATTATTTTTGACCTTGTAGACTTAGTGAAAATAGATCTCTGGACCACACTTTGAAAACCACAGTTGCAAAAAAAAAAAAAAAAAGACAACTTACCAATATATATAAAAGCCTAAGAGATCTTTAAGACTGAATGACCGTAACAACCAGTTGACCAGTTGCTATGACACGCACTGATCACCAGAAGGAAGATGCTCAGTGCAGGAGCTACCCCCTGTTGGCCAGTGTGCTCCCACAGCCAACCTCTAGCAACCTATCCTTCTGGCCAGGAAATGTTACATTAAGTCATTTTTCCTTTAGAAAGAAGAATAGTATTATTGTTTTAGTAATACTTGAACTATTAATACTTTTCCCAATAAAAATTTTAAAGAGTAAATTTCTAATTTTTGAAAATTATAAGTGACCCATGTTTAAAGATAATCATAAAATCATCAACATTTGCATGTCATATGTATAATTTTTCTGCCACATGGTAGTTATACCTACACATTGACTCAAAAGAGATAGAAGTTACTTCAACACTTTCTTTGCATTTACATTAATTAATTACTTTTGTTTTATATTATAAAGGATATATAAAGATAAAATTATGCATCATTTACTATTTAGGTAATATTTTAATGAACATAGTTGAGTTGACATCAACACTTGCTAGAAATGTGTCCTGCAACATGACAGATCACAGCAGAGCTTATTTTTTAAGCATATGCCAGTAAACATGATGCTCATGTCATGATGGCACATATGTATCCTTATTCATTATGCTCTCCCATCCTTACCCCTTATTTCTCAATTCCTCTTTTACTTGGTCTTAAACACTGGGATAATAATAATAGCACTATTTTAGAACACTGTTAATGCACTTAGAAGAAAATATAGAATAACAAGGGTAATTAACAAGTATTTTGGCAAGAGGAAGGAAAGCTTAGAGCAGAAATTTTTTTGTATGTCAGAGCTGGGTCTTAGGAAGAAAAGAATGAAAGTTAAATGTGTCTATTCAGACAAGTTGATTCCTCTTGCCACAATGATTATAAAAGGAGATTTAATCACAGGGCTTTCCTTGAGTGCATTTTTCTATTTATCAGGAACTGACTTCATGATTTGTGAATTGCCTCTGTCCTATCCTCAGCCCTGAATCCATATGCTGGTTTTCCTATGACCTTGTAATATTGTCTCTGTGTTTATAAATGCATTGCTCTTTGTTTTAAAATACTGCAAGATTTATCAAAAGACAAAAGCACAGTTTGAAAAGGCAGAGCAAGCATCAGAACCAGATTCAGATATGGCATAATATTGCAATTATTAGATCAGAATTCAAAAAATATATAAATAATATGCTAGGGAATCTAATAGATCAGGTAAACAGCATTTAAGAACAGAAGAGCAATGTAACTAGAGAAATGAAAATTCTAAGAAAGAACAAAAGGATGTGCTAGAGATTAAAAACACTCTAACAGAAATGAAGAATGCTTTGATGGGTTGGTTAGTAGACTAGACTTGACTGAGGGAAGAACCTTTGTGCTAGAGGCTATATCAAAAACCAAAAAGCAAAGGTAACAGTGACTAAAAAAATAAACAATCACCTCCAAGGACACTGGGAAAACTACAAAAGATGTAGCATAACATATGTAAAAGGAGAATATCAAAAGGAGAAGAAAGAAAGAAAAATTTAAAAAAATACTTGAAACATAATAACTGAGAATTTTTTCTCCAATTAATATGACCACAGAGTACACATCAAGGAAGCTCAGAGAAATCCATGTAGGATAAATATAAAAAACAAACAAATAAACAATGCTTGACCATATTATATTTAAAATACAGATTCAAAGATAAAGAAAAAATCCAGATAGAGAAGTCAGAAGAATAAAATATACTTTATCTGTAGTAGAGCAAAAATAATAGTTATATCCAAATTCTCAGAAGGCATCTAAACAAGAAGATACCTAAGTGAAATATTTAAAATGTTCAGAGAAAAATAACAACACTGACCTGGAATTCTGTACATGCAAAAATATCCTTCAAAAGTTAAGGAGAAATAAAAACTCATAGAAAACTTGAGGAAATGTGTTTTGGGTAGACCTGTCTTGTAAGAAATATTAGAAGTTGTTCTATAAGGAGAAAGAAAATAACATAAGTGAGAAACTCAAATTTATATAAAGATAGGAAGAGTACTAGAGAATTAATAAGTGAAGGCACAATAAAAACTCTTCTTTTTTTATTCTTAATTTGTCTAGCGTATAAGAGTTCAAAATAATAACGGCAATATATATGCAACAAATATGTAAACGCTTATGTGTGGTTATGTGCAAGGGAAATAAATGACAGCAATGAAACAAAGATCTGATGTTAGAAATAGCAATATTTTGTTATTGTAAGGTACTCACTATACCTTTGAAGCAGTCTAGTGTTAGTTAGAAGTGGACTTGGATTAGTTATAAATGTATATTGCGAACTTTGAGGCAACCACTAAAAAACGTTTATAAAAAAGTATAATTAATGTGCTAGGTACAGAAAGAAATGGAATCAAATAAAATGCTTGAATTAAAACCACAAAAGGCAGAAAAAGAGTGGAAGACAAAAATAGAAGCAAAGAACAGGACCAACACAAAACAGTAACCAATATGGTTGATCAGTGAGCACTTTGAATGGCAATAGTCTAAATGCACAAATAAAAGATATTTTCAGAGCAGATCAGAAAATGTGTTCCAACTGCATGTTATCCAAAGAGACTCACTTTAAACATAAAGACACATATAGATTAGAAGTTAATACATGCAAAAAAAAAAAATACACCATGCTAACCCTAATCAGAAGGAAGAGAGATCTAGAAATTAATTTCAGACAGAGTGGGCTGCAAAACAAGAAAATTTATCAGGGATTAAGAAAAAGGACATAACATAATAACAGGAGGGTCAAATCTCTAAGAAGACAGATAATTCTTAATGTGTATTTACCTAATAATAGAGTGTCAAACTGTATGAGGCAAAAACTGTATGAGGCAGGGAAGACTAGATGAATTCACATACTAGTTGAAGGCTTCAGTACGCCTCTCTGAGAAATGAACAAATCCAGCAGGCAGAAAATCAGTTCGGACACAGTTAAACTAAGCAACACTATCAATCTATTGGATATAATGACCTTTATCAACTACTTTATCTCCTAACAAAAGCATTGTTCTGAAGCTCACATGAAACATTCACCAAAATAGACCAATTTCTGGGCCATAAAATACACCTTAACAATTTTAAAAGAATAGAAATTGTCAGTGGATGCTTTTAGACCACAAAGAAACTAAACTAGAAATCATTAATAAAAAAAAAAACAGCTAGAAAATCACAAAGTACTTAGAGATTAAAGAACACCATTCTAATAACACAGAGGCCAAAGGAAATTATCTCGATAAAAATTAAAAATTATTTTAAACTAAATAAAAATGAAAACACAACTTAAAAAAATTGTGCAATGCAGTTAACGCAGTGCTTAGAATGAAAATGATGCTATTGAATGCATGTACTTTTAAAATGGAACAATCTAAAACCATTTATCTTTCTACCTTAGTAAACTAGAAAAAGAAAAACAAATTAAATCCAAGTAAGAAGAAGAAAAGCAATAAAAATTAGAGCAGAAATCAATAAAATTGAAAATAGGATATCAATAGAAAAAAAAATCAATGAAACAAAAGATAAGCCAATGAAATTATTGGTCTCTAGCCAAGCTATGAAAAATTATCTGGCTGGTGTTGCTCAGTGGTTGAGGGTCCTATGCACCAAAAAAGAGTGGGTTTAATTCCTGGTCAGGGCACATGCCCAGATCGCAGGCTCAATCCCCCTAGGGGGTGGGGAGCATGTAGGAGGCAGCCAATCAATGATTCTCTCATTGATGTTTCTATCTCTTTCTCCCTCTCCCTTCTTCTCTCAGAAATCAGTAAAAAGAAACATTTTAAAAAAATGTAAAATAGGCCGGAACCGGTTTGGCTCAGTGGATAGAGTGTCAGCCTGCGGACTGAAGGGTCCCAGGTTCGATTCTGGTCAAGGGCATGTACCTTGGTTGTGGGCACATCCCCAGTGGAGGGTGTGCAAGAGGCAGCTGATCAATGATTCCTCTCTCATTGATGTTTCTAACTCTCTATCCTCTCTCTTCCTCTCTGTAAAAAGTCATTAAAATATATTTTAAAAAAAGTAAAATAGAATGATGACATACATTACAAATGTCAGAAATGAAAGACGAAGCATTGCTATGGGTCCTATGGAGATTAGTAAAACAATAAAGGAATACCATGAAGAACCCACAATGTTGATAATCTAGATTAAATGTATCAATTCTTTAAAAGGCACAATCTGTCAAAATTTACACATGAAGAAATAGCTAAGGGGAAAGAAGCTTTATTCTTCTCTCCACATGCTGAGTGGAGCTTTGCTGTAGATCACAGAATTCGATAAAAAAAATCTCTAGCTCATATGACATAGCTGCATTTTTCTTTTTCTATAAAATATTACATCTTGTTTTTCTGTCTCTAGAGGTTGCATTTTAGTGGAATAAATGTTTGACATTTTCTTCTCTCCCTAGCAGGTAGATGATCACAGTACACATATGGGCAAGCTCTCAGAAATGGTCAGCAATGGGAGTCAAGTTTAAAGAGTTAAACCAGGTTTCTAGGGCAAATTAACAATTTAGGGAAACTATTTAAGACACATATACGAAGACCATTGTGTTAAAACTATGTCTATTAGCCTACAAGTTCTATGAGGATAAGAAAGCTGTTTACTTAATTCTCCCAAACTATCTGAACCACTCAAACACTGTCAATCATATATTAGCACCCAGTTAATACTTATTAAATCAGTAAAGGGTGTATTAGGCCATCAAAGGGTATGTTTTTAAAAGTGTGTACTTATTTACCACCTTCTTCCAAAAAAGATATAAGGCAGCTATGAACATAAGAGAGATCTAGAAAATTAGGGCTGTAGAATCTTAGGACCTGGGATACTTTCTGTCCTCATAGTTTTATACTATTGTTAGGTTGTTGGAAACACTAGGCCTGCACCTAATAAACATAGATAAAGGGATATCTGAGGACTTCCTATAATGGTTGATCAGAAACACAGGAATCAAAAGCAGAATAAAGAAAATAAAATGATAGAACCTAAATATATTAATAATCATCAACAGTTTTAGTATAAATACTTGTTGGTGGCTCTTATGGCCCATTGGCTTTATTTCTCATTACAAAATTTACATTCTCTTCTCTAATATCATTATTCCAAGCCCAATGGGGAAATAAGAAGATGAGCTTAGATAGTACCAAATGTTTTCAGACAAAAAAATTAGGTAGTAGCTAGACACTTATTTAAATGTTTATGCCTGGAGACGAATTCTATATTGGATTTAAATGACACATGAGAAAAAAAAATAATTTTAATCACATAATGAAAAAATAATTTGAAAGTTTAAAGTAAAACACCTCTTTAATTAAAACATTTCCCCCAAATACAAGCAGCATATGGATTTAGAAAATTGGGTATTTTCTAAAATTAATATAATTTAATTATAGTGTTTCTCTTTTGTGTAAAATTTCTCACTTTGTTTATTTCTTTATTATGACTCACTGTATATTTTTTGCTAGGAAGACATTGTTCTGTTTTTTTTTCCTCCAGCTTTATTGAAATACAATTGATATACAAAATACTTCACATAATAGATATAATTTGGTAAGTTTGGACAGAACTTTACACTTGTGGGAATCAAGGTTATAAACAAGTCCATTACCTCAAAAAAGTTTCCTTGAGTCCTTTTTTTAAATAGTAAGAATACTTAATATAAAGATGAAATAATGGAAAACATATATATTGCTTTCTGCCCCTGATTCCTGGCATAAAGCTTCTAAATCCCTTGTAATTTCCTAAGTGGTTTTTCTTATCTTAGAGATAGGATTTCTGCATTGGCTATTATCAAATAAATAACAACTGTTATTTTATAATTTTTTTTAAGATTGGACAGTAAATTTTATTTCTTGTTATTTCATAATAGCTGGAAGAAGACCCCAATGTTCCTACCATATATTCTCCCCTTTATTTCTTTTCTTAATTCTTACTGTACATTTTTCAAATTCTGTAACTGTTTTATAATTATTTCACCTCCAGTTGCTTGAACTTTTCTTCAGTAAGTTTTTACTAAAACATATTCATCTGCCTCTTTTCTTGTCATGTTTGCTTATCTTTTCTACTTTTTGTAGAAGGGCAGTGGAAATGGTAATTAAGCTTTTATTTTACACAAGATGCTTCTATTAATAATTAATAAAATTATTATGTTCGGAACTCCTATTGTTTTTTCTAGACTTGTGTAATGATGGTTGGAGGTTTGACTTGGGCTAGCTGTTAATTTGGCCATTTGAAAGAGTCCTGAAACTCTTTCTTGCTAACTTTGCCATTTTTTGTTTTCTGCCTTGGACTTCACTTCTTGCTTCCCGATCATCACCTTTCATTTGATATGTCAGGAGATCCCCATATTGTAATTTTGCAGTGACACTTATGTCTTACAAGTTACAGATCTGTTTTTATTTTGTTCATCTCTTTTCTGTTCACACTGATCATCAGTTGCAAAGCTACATCCTTCTTTTTTTCTTTTGGTTTTCCACTCAATTCATAGCCATTCATTTTGCCTAATTTATATTCCAGATTGAAAGTTATTCAGTGTAATGGTGAATTAAAGACATATCTCCTTTGTTTTTACCTTTTATAGATTCTAAAGGCAGGCAACTTATTCATTTTTCCAATGGGTTATTTGTTATATGCCGTTTTATTTTGAATTACAGGTTTATTAGTTGAGTTTCTCAACAAGTAAGTTTTGGAGAGGCAACTACACATTTTTGTGTCCTCTCTCACTTTATTCACATAGTTGAAAGATTTATGTTTTTGTGGTCAGTGGTTGTGAAGATAGTTAATTAGATAAATAGATAGCTAGATAGGGTGGGTGTAGAGATAGAGACAGAGATAGAGATAGAAATAAAAATAGATATAGTGAGCCCAAACCGGTTTGGCTCAGTGGATAGAGCATCAGCCTGTGGACTTGAGGGCACCAGGTTTGATTTCGGTCAAGGGCATGTACCTTGATTGCGGGCACATCCCCTGTTGGGGAGGGGGGGTGCAGGAGGCAGCTGATTGATGTTTCTTTCTCATCGATGTTTCTAGCTCTCTATTCTTTATCCCTCTCCCTCCCTCTCTGTAAAAAAAAAATCAATTATATATATATATATATATATATATATATATATATATATATATATATATATATTTTTTTTTTTTTTTTAAAAGAGATATAGTGAGTCCTCAATGTCCTCAATAGGTTCTTAGAAAGTGCAACTTTAAGCAAACAACATAAGGAAACCAATTTTATCACAGGCTAATTGATATAAATAAGATTTAGGTATATTTCTGGTCACAAAGGTATTATCAAACTCCTACATAAATATCCAAAACACTTCCATATTAAACATTGAAATAAACGAAAGCTACACTTACAGGATGCCCATCACAGGGCACACTCACAACCACAGTCTCTTAAACTAGAACAAGCCACACACTCTAGTTCACCTCGTATGCACATATTTGGGATGTAGGAGGAAACTGGAATCAAAACCCATGCAAACATAGGAAATCATGCAAATTCCACACAGACAGTGGCCCTGGCAGGGAATCAATTATTTTTCTCATCAATATTATAACACAAGGACATTATATGAGGACCTGCTGTATAGATATAGATATACAGTTTTTGTTTGCTTCTTTGCATTATTTTCCTTTGTTTTTGACATATTCCACTGTTTCATGTCAGGACAAATCTGAGATTATTGCAACACATGCTGCATTGTATGTGATAGAAAAAGTCAAGCTAGTTTTAGACTAGCCTATCTAATAAATGGGAATATGCAAATTGACTGTAACTGCAACAAAGATAGTGGCATCCACAGCCAATAAGGAGAGAATATGCAAATTGAGGGTCACTCTGTGACAAAGATGGTGGTGGCCAGGACACTTGTGTCATCGCCACAGTGATGATGCAGTCATTTTGCCTCACCTCACCCACAGAGGGCCTGTGGGTAGCATGCAGGCACAGAGTGGCTAAGGTGGGGCAGGATATCTGGCCTTCTGCCCACTGGCCACTCCAGGCAGTGTACATAGGTTCAGAGCAGCCTGTGGGCAGTGCACGCAGGTGCGGAGTGGCCAGTGGGCAGCTCTAGGCTGGTGGACAGCGCACACAGGCATCCCGCCCCACCCAGGCTGCTCCAGGCCTGTGGGCAGTACACAGAGATCTTCTGGGCTGGGGAGGCAGGTCGGCAGAGGGCAGCCTGTACTCCCCACATGGCAACAGTGGCAACCGTGAACGTACCAAGCGGAGCCTGCGGGCTGAGCTGAAGTAGCACCTGAAGGCCATCAGTGCTGAGGAATGCCTGCATAAGTCCCACCTCCTGGCCCAGAAGGTGTGTGATCGCAGGGACAGCCACCATGATGGGCCAGATTGACGTCCTCCTGGCCGAGCCACAGAGGTTTGCAGATCTGTGCAGCTGCAGGCCTCTGGTGTGTGCATCCTCTTTCCCCCCAACCCCTGTGCAAATGTCCCCTAGCGCACTGTCACCCATGTGTGCCTGCAACAGTCCTGGACCATGGCACATACAAGTTCCTCCCCACCCTTCCACCGCACTTCCACCAACCCCAACATGCTACATCACCCACGATCACATCCTTGAAGAGAGTCTGGGTGTTCTGGGTGCTGAGGGTGGGGCCTGTGAGATGACAGCAAGAGGGCGGGGTGGTGATGCCCCATTCCCGTGGAGGCCAGTGCAGCGACGAGGTCACCTCAGTGGGGCTAATGCAGGTGCTGAGGCAGGAGCAGATGGGGATAGACAGATACACCTAGTGGGCACGGGTGGCCGTTGCTGAAGTGCCTTCGGTTAGTGTTCAAGTTTGGGAACCCAGAGGAAGCCAGGAGTTCCGTCCTCTCAGTGAAATGGTGGGATAGTCGGGGCAACTGTAGAGGAGGAATGAGCACTTTGGGTGCCGGTACCCATGAGCAAAGGCTGCACTGACTGAGCCTCACTTGCTCAGGGCCTAGCACACTCCGGCTGGGCAGTAGGTGACAGGAGGTGCTTTTTCGAGTTAATGAGAGAAAGCATTGATTCTCCTGCTGCCCACGAAGGTGGAAAGTGGAGTGGGGAGGCATGCAGGGAGTGAGCCAGATTCCCTGTCTGGGGGTTCCAATCTGCAGCTGGTTCCTTTTACCTCCGACTAGAGATATACAAGGTGTCCCCCTAAAATGTATACCCACTTTGAATACCTACTAATTCCAATGGGTTTAAGCATGAAAAGAAAGAAACAACAATGGAGATGTCATTTGTTAAAAGTGTGGGCACAAACCAGCAGTCAGACATTTCCTGAGGGGTCCCAGATTGGAGAGGGTGCAGACTGGACGGAGGGCCCCCCTCCCCTTCCCCATGCATGAATTTCATGCACCGGGCATCTAGTTTTTAAACTATGATTAATTTTACCCTTATTGGGTAATATTTTCTGATTGACATAAATGATTGACACATGCAGAAAGTGAAGTTAATTGCATTTCTTGATTTGGAGTAAATATCTTAGCAAGGTTAACACCCTTGTTTTAAGGGAATAGTGTATTTGTATGTGCGCATGCAAGAATGGGAAATGAGGCATACAAATTGCTACATCAGGGAAGATGTTAATAAAATGTCCCTTTAAAGTCTTTTGCTTTTTTTTTTTTTTTTTTTTCAAACACTGGTTAAATAAAATTATACAGGTTTCAGGTGCACAATTCTACAGTGCCTCATTTGTACACTGTATTGTTCCTCAAATTCCCCTCCTGCCAGCAATGGACACTGCTTTCTGTGTCCATGAGTTGTTGTTGTTTTTTTTTTTTTTTATCTTATCCCCTCACCACCATCTCCCAAAAGCTGTCATCCTGCTCTTTACCTATGAGTCTGTCTCTGTTTTGCTTGTTAATTCATCAGACACCACATAGAAATGAAATTATATGGTACTTCTCTTTCTCTAATGGGCTTATTTCACTTAGTATATGGCTCTTCAGTCCATCCATGTTGTCACAAATAGCAACATTTCCTCCCTTTTTACTGCCAAGTGGTATTCCGTGGTGTAATGTACCACAGCTTTTTTATCCACTTACCTACTGATGGACACTTGGGCTTCTTCCAAATTTTGGCTATTGGAACATAGGGATGCATATATTCTTTCAAATTAATGTTTCAGGTTTCTTTGGATAAATTCCCAGAAATGGAATCACTGTGTCATAAGGCAGTTCCACTTTTATTTTTTTTTAGGTAACCCCATACTGCTTTCCACAGTGGCGGCACCAATCTGCATTTGCACCAACAGTGCACTAGGGTTCCCTGTTCTCCACATCTTTGTGCTTCTTCTGTACACTACAACTTTTTCACCACAGGATGTGTTCATCATCCTGCCTTTGGCTAGGAAGACTAAGTCCCCTGAAGCCTTGACTCTTGGTAGCTCTAGAAAGAGTATCATATGAGTCATGGTCATTTACCTATCAGAATCTTCACACTATTTATTATGAAACAAAACATCCCCATCCTTGGTTGTGGGGATATGTTCTTGTGGAAGCAGTATTCACTTCAAAGGTTCTGTTTCCTTGTTATTTCAGAAAAGCCATGGTCAGCCACTTTGGTGGCCCAATATCACAGATCTTAAATCAATTACCTAGATTTTGTAGGTTGGGTAGGAAAAGCATCTGTTCTTGTTATTCTGCTATATCTTTGTTCCCAGGGGAAGTTAAATGGTCCCCAATTGAGATATCCCCAAATGGAGGTTTTATAATGCAATTTGTTGGGTACACAAAGAGGACAAAAGCCACAGAATATCCATTAAGCTAATGCCTAGCCATGTACAGGTATCCCTTATTGAGGGCACTAAGCAATAGCTGGGGGGAGGGAAGCAAGTTGGATATAGTTTTGCTAGAATTTGAGTGCCCTTCCAACTTTGTTTTCACTTCCAATATATTAACATTTACTATGAAGCCTAGGTTTAGAGTGAACGGAATTTCAATGATCTTTTATTAGTTTTTCACAGTTAGAGACAATTGATGACTAGCAGAGTGATTTATGTCGGGGTGTAGAGGAGAATTTACAATCTTGCAATCTTGGTGATCTAAAGTATGTGTTAAATGTGTTTAGTGGAAGAAGGAAAAGGGAAGAGGAAAATGTAGAATGATAATGTTTTCATCTTTCACAGGAGAATTGTGAAATTGCTAACTAAAATTGGTGAACAAAAACAGACCTATAAGGCTTTAATGTAAAGTTACAAAGATAACCAAAATAAAGAATATGCTGTAAATCTTTATTTTGGTTATCTTTGTAACTTTAAATTATATTTCAATTATATTATTATAGTTTATCTTTTTATGTATTAGAAGAGGTAAGGAATGATAGGTTAGGAGGAGGGCTATAAGAGCAATTCCATGTATTTTATAATGAAGTTTTCATGATATAGTTTTAAAATTGATGACTCAAGACATACAATGTTTATTTGCTAGTTTTTGTTTTTTATAATAAGTCTGTGACATTTTGTTTTTTTACTTAATTTGTTATTTTATTAAAACATGGAAGAGATTATATTGTTATTTTTACTTTCCTCAATGTGGGCTGTTTATAAAGTTGGCATTTAAGTCATATATGGAGATTTTAAAATATGTAATCCCCACTTTATTTTATAAGGACACATTTGACAACCATTTGCATGAAAACATTACCTGCAAAGTTGTTAAAGGTAAAGTGACAAATTAGGTGATTTTATAATATTTCTTGTCAGATGGGTAAAACAAATGTTTTGAAAAGTTAAAAACTAAGTCAAAAAAGATGCTGTTCCACTCTGTTAGATTGCCATTCTGTAATCCCATGCTAAGAGAATAAATTTAGACTTTAAGAACCTCTCCACAGCACATTTCCAGTGTCCACTTTATGTTAGAACCTTTAGTATCTCTTTGCGGTTTCATGAGTACACTTATATAAGCACAGGCTGTAGTGCTTAATACGAGTCCCATAGCTCCTACTGTAAAAGTTAGAACCTATAAGATCAGAATAGATCAACAACACGTATTTCCAAAATTTTATAAACCCAATAGCCCCTTTTTAAGAGAAAACATACAGACTCTGTAGCACATTGCCTAGAATGTGTCTCATATCCTGGGTGTCAGCTCGGTATGGTGAAAATAGTGTAGGTTTCAGATTGTACTGACTTGAGTTCAAATACTGACTGAAGAACTTGGTATAGCGAACTCATGCTGTCATCATGAGGATTAAAGAAGGCAGTTCATTTAAAATGACTGACTCAGTGTCATACATAAGGCAGCAATTGATATCAGTTTTCCTCATCCAAATACAAAGCAGCATAAGGTAAATGGATATACAATAGTTGGATCAGGACCTGCCCTTTAAATGCCAATTAAAGTAAATTGTATAGGCTACTGGAGATCAACATTCAGAAAGTGGTAAGTACACTGATATTTTTGCCATAATGTAAAAATGAAAATCAGTAAGTCAACAAAAACAATGTTGAGGAAAATAGCAGTTGCATCTTCTCTTTTTCTAAAATAGAATTAAATATGACTGATAAAAGAATGACTATTGTTTTTTTATGAGAAATATCATTTACCCACATTTATGAAAATAAATATTTTCCTGTGTTCCATTTTCTTTTCCTTAAATGTTTTGTTTGTACTTCACTTTATTTGGAGAAACATATCTGAAGGCACATTTAGAAAGAAATTGATTTGTTTTTACTTTGAGGATGTTGAATTTGACATGCAGTGCAGATGTATATTTGGAAGGTTTCTTTAGACAGTGAGAAGTGGGGACCTAAACTAAAGTCAGGAGCACCAGATGTAGGGAGGAAGGTGTCTACAGCTTTGAATAGAATCCTGTGGCTCACTGAATTAGAAGGTAAAAAGAAATAGAAAAATTAAGTGTCACCTATGTATGAGAACCAGGAAAGCTTCAAGTCACAGAAACTGCAGTAAGAAAGGATTTCCCCAAATAGTCAGGTGAGAGTGTAAATATGTGTGGCTCAAGAGCCAGAAGGCAAAGCAAAGGCCGTGCTTATAAGTAATCACAACTGCCTTAGAAAGATTCTATTAGGGTTTAGGTAAGTGACAATGTGGGCTGCAGGACTTAATCCAGCAAACCACATTCCCATGTGTTCTTCTTATATCCAGCCCCGAAGCCAAAGACAGTCCAGGTAGTTTCTATTGCCATGCTTAGGTGCAATTTGGCCCATTTCCTATGTGATCAGTCTTGTGGAAACGTATTAAGCAAGCACATATTGTTGTTGATCAAAATTGCCTGAATCCAGGGCCATGGTTGAGTCTATTTAAAACTACTCTCTGTTAAGCATGGCTCCTTGGGAAAGTACTATAGCTGTCATGTAGTTTGGGTATGGGCACCACTTAAGAACATAACTGGTTACTGCAAGGACTCACTGAGTTCTTCACTTTAGAATGAACAGAGGGTGTTTGCCAAACCCAACCAAGACCAGAGCTGCTTGGCGGCCGGCCTCAGAATGCCTGTATGCAGAATGAATCCAGAAGTGTCACTAGGCTCTGCCTGCTGGGCTGCACACTGCTTCAGAGCTTCACTGAAAGGCAGAAAAATAGAAAACATAATCACAGACTGTCTGAGCTTTGGGAAATTAGGCCTTGGCATTTTTATCTGATGTCTCTGTCAGAAATTTGGTATAAAATAATGCTAATATTCTCCTTTTCATTTCTCATTCTTCATCAGGTAGAAGTCAACTAATGTGCATTGAATATCTTACATGTGGCAAGTGCTCTCACATGTGGGCAATATTTTAAATTTGAGTGCAGCTATATTAACTAAATGGTAGGGGCAACTTTATATTTAATTATTTGAACATCAGTTTTATAGTATAGCGTTCTGTCTCCCCCCCCCCCCCCCTTTATTCTCTCTATCACCATGCTGCCCTATACCACCAAATAGTAAGGACAGCTTTACAGTTAATTCTTTGAACATCAGTTTTATAGTATAGCATTCTATCTTCTTTCCCCCCTCTTTATTCTCTTTACCACCATGTTGTCCTACATCACCATCATGTCTCAGCCTAATAGCCAGAACTTTATAGTTTCCCTGACAGAAATCCAAATTACCACCAAGCTCTGCTTTCTTTAGGTTAGCTTCTTAAGCAGGGCCTGTTTGTGGTACGGCCAAGATGCCCCAAGAGCTTGGACTTAACATGATCCTTAGCATTGGCTTTCTCCAGAAGGAGAGATCTTTTCCCCCTCAACATCCATATTAGTCTCTCAAAAATTATGATTTGTTCTCTTTTTAAAATATATTTTTTATTGATTTCAGATAGGAAGGAAGAGTGAGAGATAGAAACATCAATGAAGAGAGAGACTCATTGACCTGCTGCCTCTTGCATGCCCCCTACTGGGAATGGAGCCTGCAACTCGGTCATGCACTCTTGACCTGACCTGAATCAAACCCGGGACCCTTCAGTCCACAGGCCAACATTCTATCCACTGAGCCAAACAAGCTAGGGATGATTTGCTCTCTTTGGCTATATAATTCACTCCAGAACAAATACAGTGATGAGAGAGGTGGCTACTCTAAGCTTCTATCCCCAGAAAAGGAAAAGTTGTGTTAGCTCCATGCACACTGAAATAGGATGAATTCAAATTATAAGCAAGGTTACAAGCAAAAATTCCTTATATATATATATATATATATATATATATATATATATATATATATATATATATATATATATATATTAAAGAGCCAGCCCTATGTACACTTAGTGGTTATCTCGATGCTGGCCTTGAAAACAATACAGTTCTATCCAATTTAAAAAAAAAAAATGTGCACCTGGCGTGGTATTGAGATTGTGGGCATGTCTGTCTCTGGCCTACAAGGTCAGACAGCTAAGTTTATCTTCATCATTCTTCAAGCCGGCTAAAGCAAATTAGAAAGCAACATTTTATCTAGGAAGAACAGCAGAAATTTCCAAACAACAGTTTGTTGCAAAATAGGGGTTTTCCTTCTCAGAACCTTTAAAAATAACTACCTGCCCCTGCCCTGAAGCGGCACAGTTGTGTGGAGTCCTCCTGTGTGTGGTGCTCTTGCAGCTGTCCTGGCCAGATATTTCAATAAATCTTTGCCTGCTTTTTTTTTTTTTTTTTTTTAATTAATCATCAGCCTCCGGTGGTCTTATTTTGAACCCAGGATTCAACCCCACAACACACACCACTTATATTAGGAATAGGAATGTGATAGAAGATATTAAAAGTATACTCACTGTACCTGCATCACTTTGGTAGCTTCCATACTCATCTCCTCACATCCAGTTATTTTCCCCTCTGATCATTCCCCAAGAAAAATGATTCTTAAAAGTTATCATCACAATTACCCTATATAATAAAAGCCTAATATGCTAAGTGTCTAGTCGGCCATTCAACCAATCAAAGCATAATATGTTAATAATATGCTAAGGATCCTCAACCGCTGGCTATGATGTGCACTGACCACTAGGGGGCAGACACTCCAACCAGCAAGTTACCTTGCTGCTGGAGTCTGGCCAATTGGGATTGAGTGATAAAGGCTGGATATGCCCTGGAGCCCTCCCACAGTCCTACCCCAGCTGGTCAAACTCCCATGTCTCTCCCTAGCATTGATTGTGCACCAGTGGGGCCCCTCAGCCTGGCTTGCACTCTCTTGCAATCTGGGACCCCTCAGGGGATGTTAGAGAGCAGGTTTTTACTTGATCTCACAGGCGTGGCTGAGGGACCTCACTGGTGCATGAATTTGTGCACTGAACCTCTAGTCTTAAAATAAAAAAAAAAACAAAGACAACAAAAAAAAAGTCAGTATGAACACTTTATGCCTTTATATGAAATCCTGCAATGGACTTCTGTTACCCTTAATAATCATATCCAAAGTCCTGAGTGTTTTTTTGTATGTTTTGTTTTTGTTTGTTTTTGTTTTTGAGGCTTTAATGGTGTAGCTTCTGTCTCTCCAGCTTTTCTGTCCATGTTCCTCATCCTGCCATGCTGGTCTTATCTCTGGCATCATATACCAGCATCTTAGTATCCAGTTTCAGAAACATTCTAAATCTATCTAATTCTTTCATTCCCATATTTACTCTGTTCCCCACTTCTCTCCCTTTACTCTTATCCTTATCCTGGTCAACACTTAGTGATTTTCAGGTCTTGGAATAAAAAGCACTTTCACAGGGAATTTGTATTAGTTGGGGTTCTCCAGAGAAGCAAAACCAACAGGATATACATGGATAGATACAAAGGCTTCATTATGAAGAATTGACTCACAGAAATTATGGAGGCAAAAATGTCATACAGTCTCTACCTGCAAGTGATCTTCTTGTTCATCTACTGATTCAAGTGCTAATCTCTCTGGAAACCCCTTCACAGACACACCTAGAAATAATGTGGTATCAGCTACCTGAGCATCCCTGAGCCTGGTCAAGTTGACACAAAAATAAAGCAGCAATCCCTTTTCTGCTGCACTAGGTTTCCCAGGTGTATGCTGTGATGGCATTGTACATTTTTTTCATAGCACTCATGACACGTGTTACTGTTTCCTAAATGTCTGTCTTTACTTCACTTGTCAGATTATTAATTCTATGAGTTTTTCTCACTACAATATCCCCACTGTCCAGCATGGTGCTTGGCATAGGCCAGGAGATACAGAGATATTATTGAATACATTTTAATTGATTGCCCTCTTTATAGTAGTTAGTCCATTCTGTCTCTAAGATGCTTTTACTTCTTCACACATGGAACCTAGCTCTGTGATGTTTGAAAGGCCTTACTTTGGTTTCCTTTCCTAAAATACAATTCTAATAATATAAGGTGCTCAGCCTGACGGGCACTATCTATCCTCAGGCAAAGTAAGTGGCATGTTAAATAGATGAACCTGTTTCATTCTTGAGACACCCTTGGAAGGCTGATAGGATTATTCTGAATTATTAGTTTCAGTTATAGCCAAGGACTATGTAATTCTGAGCTTAAATAATTTGATTCTGGTCTCACAGCTCTTAGGCAGTGGTAGGGATCCAAATTTCTGTCTGAATGTTTTACTTTAAAGCCTGAGTATGTTTCAACACTGTGTTGCTGGTTCCTTCCCCTTGTTCAAAGATTCTTTATTATGATTAAAAATTAAATGAATGAGCTGTGGTTTATATAATTCAATTCACTTCATTTCCAAAGCGTGTTTAATACAAATTCACGTTCTGCCCAATTACATAACTAAGTATGCAGAACAAAACTGAACCCTTATCATTTAAGAATTTATAATATACTAGTTGTTAGAGAATTTGGGAATGGAAAAGTAGAAGCTGAAAGGAGAGAAACAGTATTGTGTTATCAGATAACCCGTGATAAAGGATCTTGAAGAAGGGAAAGGTCATTGGTCATAGAGGGCAAAGAAGGAACAGTCCCAAATTTTCCAAAAATTGTCATTTGGCAAAGGGGGCAAAAATGACTCCAGGTTGCTCCACCATTTTTATCTATAATAAAGTGCTTAGAGACTCCAAATATGTCATGGTACTAAGAATAAGCCACATAATACCCTGACAAGATTAATAAATATATGTAGGTAAGTACAAAGTGAACACATTTAGTAAAATGAGTCTGATTAATAATGGCTTGTTTCAGGACAGAAAAGTCAGGGCTTAAACTAGGTGTCTGCTTATAGCAATTGGCGTGGTGTCTTAGATCCTGGATAAGGTCAGTGGTGGTATGTCTTATGGAGATGCAGACACGGTGACTGAGGGAGATGGAATTAAATGTCTTAGGACATGCGACACAGTGACTGGTAGTGATGGAACTAAAGGAAAATGATGGGGTGAGTAAATATGACTGAAATAGTACTTGAGCTTAAACTGTAGAAATAGGTGTGCCATGAACAGAAATGTGAAAATTAAAGGATTAAACTTGGGTAAATGCAATGGATATAAATTCAAATGCTTGTAAGAAAACAGGCAAGAGGTAAGAAGAAGAAAAGCAGGCTGGGGGAAGAAGCAAAGATGACAATGGGAAACTAAGAAGGGCAGTTGCTTTTCAGCTCCAGACATTGACTGATCAGTTTCCAGATCACCTGATTTTCCAAGAGAATCTGAAAAGTCAAAAGTGTTTGCATTTAAATGTTGGTAAATATTTTTACTTTTTAAAAAGCCAACACCTTGTGGTCCAAATAAGCTATCTCCACAAGCTTCATGTAGGCTTGGGGAACAGTTAAGAATGTGGCACTGAGGATAAAGCCTTTTTTGTATGATTCTATGGTGTTACTACTCAATGCTTTCAGCCATGGCTGCTAATGGGACTCAGTGAGGATCTATTTCACAATTCAAGAAAGCAAGAACAAAGAAAAACAAAACTATTTATGTGATTTTTTTTTATCCTTTGAAGTACTGAGATATATTGCAGTAGTTTTCTAAGCCTTTGTATACAATCTCAAATGAAATTTATTTTATAACCGAAGGTCTGAGATATCTATTTTGTTCAGATGTTTGCAACAGTTTCAGAAACAGCTTTGATATACATGCTCCATGTTGATCTGCCATATATATTTAGGATGCTCTCTTCAATTATCTCAAAATGTAAATCCCATGGTGTATGAGGGATGCTATTTTGTTTACATTTAAGTAGAAACACTTACATAGCCATGTATCAAGAATAAATTTTATTAAGCAAATGTGTTTTTTTTATAGAAAAGAGTCTAAAAATGACATGTGTTTTTAAAAAATGGCTTTTCATTTTTCTGTATTAATGGTAAATCTGAAAGGCATACATTTGAGGGGAGAATGGCTGTGTTTCTTTTCATTTGAAAGCTGTGTTTAGACATATCATTGTATGTTCTCATTAAATGCTCTGCACTACTTTATACTACCTTTTAAATGAAGCTCAGACTCTGGTTCATATATTATACTTACTAAGGTTCAGGTTTCATGGGGAAGGGGGCTTTTTTTTTTTTTTTTTTGTATTTTGATACCCTCCCTCAAATTTGGGATGGGTCAGAGTAGAAGATAAGTAATAGTACTAGTCATGCCAGTAACGGTGCTTCTTGATTTTTTTTTTTTGTTGAGATACTAAACTGAAGAGAAGACTATATGTATCCCTCAACATTTCTGTAAAGATTCAGTTTTATCACAAAATTTGTAGTACTTTGTAATTCCCTCCACCATTGAAGGACTTCTTTTTTTTATTTAAAAAGGTTATTTGATCAAATATCAGACAGCACCAAACAAGAAGAGGTTAGGAGTACTCCACTGCCAGGAGCTCAGGGAGAGACTTGTACAGAGAAAGGCTAAAGTAAGGAAATTATTGATTGACTATAGTTTGAAACCTAGTTGGCTGTTTCTGATTGATTGTCTTTGGTGTTTTGATTTTGTAACCTTGGCTTAGCTTTTGGTTTGTTTACATAAATTGCCTGGCATTAGAATCACATCAGTCTACTGGCCTCTTTGATTAATTAATTGAACAATTTTCCCTTGTGCCATTTTCTCATACATGAGAGATGGGCCAAAACTTGGTACTTAGCACCACTCTCAGTCATCAGAGTTAAGCTGCTCTTGTCTCCTTGTGAAACACCTAGTTTATGATAAAGATTCATAGAAGAATTGTTTTTGCTATTCATCTTGCTTCTGTTTTTCCAAATGCAGTGAGCCCATCTGTATATGCTATGAACATGTATCTAAGACCTTTAAAAAGACATAGCACATCTACACAATGGAATACTATGCTGCCATAAAAAAGAAGGAATTCTCATCATTTGCAGCAACCTAGATGGAATTGGAGAACATCATGCTGAGTGAAATAAGCCAATCAATGAAAGAGAAACACCACATGACCCCACTCATTTGTGGATAATAAAGATCATTATAAACTGATGAACCAAAAGATAGATATAGAGACAGTAAAGCAACAAGCAGATTGTCAAATTTCAGCGGGGAGGGAAGGAGGATCTGGGGGAGATAATAGATCAACCGAAGGACTTGTATACATGCATATAAGTACAACCAATGGACATAAAACTCTGGGGAGGGAGGGGATGTGTGGGAGGGAGGGGGGCAAAAAAATCAATAAAATATGTAAAAATAAATAAATTAATTTAAAAAAAGACATAGCACATTAGGGAGACTACAATTATAATTATTAGGAGGGTAACACCAAGAGACTGCAGTGTATTCCTTAGCCCATATACTCCCATGAACCAAATCAGTTGATATCAAAGAACATACCAGAGGGGAGATCAATCTGTTTTAGCCAAATGTCCCCCCCCCCCCTCTCTCTCTCTCTCTCTCTCTCTCTCTCTCTCTATATATATATATATATATATATATATATATATATTACAGAAAATATATCCTGTATTTTCTGTAATACCAGAGGTGTGGCTCCAGGTACAGCAGGAAATATGTGCTATAAGACAAACTCCTTTTTTAGCCATTAATTACTATAAAGCAATTCCACTACCTAAAATTACCTTAGCAAGAAAGCCTAGGGAATTGTATTGTGCAGCAATGACCTTAGCAGCAGATTCAGAAAGAGTTGCCAGAATTAAGGAGCATTGTCTGCTTCATTAACAGAGACAGAGTAAAGAATACAAAGCAAAAGGAATAAAGGTTTTACATTGCAGATGAGATCTTGATCCAAGATTTTGGAAGAAATGTCCACCTCAAGATGCCACCTACTTTGGGGGGGGAACTTCTCTAGTCAGTTTTAATTTGAGATCTCCATTGGGTATGCAGTTCTCAATTTATTCATTATTATTATTATTATTTTGCTTTATAAATAGTTGCTATACTGTATTGTTTAGGGAATGAATAATGACAAGACAAAAAGTCTATACATGTTCAATATTCACACAACCATCATATGCCTACATACCAACTTAACTTTTTTCCTGAATATTATTTTTTCCATTGATTTTTTTATTTCATGTATTTTAATTGAAATGACGATTTTGTTGATTATGTTTTCCTTTTTTTTTCTTTTTGAGAAGCCCTTTTAAATTAGGGTATGTATACCCAAGATTCAAGTCCCCAAAGCTTGGCTGCCAGCTTGGGTAGTGAGGAGGACTGCTATGGTCCCTTCGAAAGAAACTTTCAAGGACACTTCTTTTTCTTAATGATTCCAAATCAGAAGGTGTGAGAAATTGGGGACATTAGTCCAGAGAGTCACAGACAGATATTTGAAGTCACTAGAAGAATTCAGGATCCAGTTGAGTTTACGAATATATAATAAAACCTCAAAGACATTGAACGGGATTAGAATGTCAAAGGCTCAAGGTTATCAAGGTTGTGTTATAATTTTCCACAGCCACCCTCGTTTCTATCAAAAATAGTCACAGCAAAGCTAATTTGTTTGCCAAAATAACTCTAGTCTCATTAAACTTGGCCTGGTTATTTACATTAAGTGCACAAATAACAGTGATCGACCATAGTGGCTCTTTTTACATATGCTTTGTGAGAACTTCTCATAAGAAATCTTTTATTGGACTTTTGAAAGTTCTTTAGGCCAAGAAACCAAGCCAAGAACTTACCAGGAGGCCTTGCCTGCAGTAATTACAGGCTTGGGTGAATTCCTTTCTTCTGAGAGTCCTTCAATAGCCTAAGGTTCCTGGGCCTGCCAGAAAGGGGACTCTTACTCACCTGGTAAGGCCACAGGGGACCCTGGGAGCAAGGGGCCAGACTGATTGCTCCAAGGGGTTTTTATTGACTCCATAAAGTCAACCTTAGTTCCTTAAAACTGGGTAGGTATATCAGATTTTATGCATATTCTCAAATATGCTATTCCAGTCAAAGCCTTGATAACATAACCAGTGTGTCTAATTCTGTCCTGTTACAAGGAGAACCATTTTTTATTGAACTTATGCGGATAACTGTATTCCTGTGAAAATAAGAGTATTCGATAAGCTTCAGCATTCTGGAAGGATTAAGTAGGTAGAAAAAGGAAATGTTTCCATTATGTTTACAGCTGTATACTTCACAAAATAACTGTAAGTCACAAATAGCTTGAGAAGTCGGTTTCCTTAAATCTGGAAAAATGAAACATGAAGGAACCAGCAATGTTTAGGACTCTGTATAATATTTTTTATTTCAGACAATGTATTCTTTATTTCTTGTTGATCCCTTATCATTTCTTGTTTATTCCTTATTAATTCTAGTTGATCCGTTTTCATATCCTCATAGGTCCTATCGATCTTTTCTAGGAAATTCTTGAAAAACCTTATAAGCGTAGATTTGAACTCTATATCCAGTCACTTTTTGTCCTCCATTTCTTTCGTTTGTGATCTATTTTGTCTCAGCATTTTTGCAGCTTCCCTGATGGGGTGGGGTTTCAGGGTGGAGCCTACAGCTTTGGCTTCCGTCAGCCCCGCCCTATGTGGCTCCTGAGTCTCAGGGTCCTTCAATACTAGTTACAAGCGCCTCTGAGAGAAAGGTGCCCTCAATTTTCGCCTGCTACCAAACAGTCTAGGCTCTCCCCCAATGAGCCCGGTATTGGGCTTCAGTTCAGTTGGAAGTGGAGTTGGAGGTGGCGTTCAGAGCAGTCCGGAGTTTTTGTCTCCTTCCCGCCAGGGCAATCCCGCGGCACAGCCAACCATCCCTTCTCTGCGCGCAATGTGCATGCCTCCGGGACCTCCTTTCGCCGCTCCCCCAGGGTCCCGCCTTACAGCTCAGCTCCCTCTGTTTGAGCCTGGGTCCCCAGGGTCTGGCCTAGAACTGGGGTTCAGAGCAGTCGGAACTGGGGTGCCCCGACCCGCTGGGCACAACAACGTGGGGAGAGGGAGGACCTGTGGAAGATGAAAAGAAGGGACAGGGGAAATGGAGAAATGGAGGAAAGACAAAGTTCTGATCAAGCCTCAAACTTTATTTTTGGAATAGCAGTATATATACAGCAGGAACAAAGGGGGGCAGGGTTACCTACGCAGCGGGGTCTTTGACAGTGTATAATTGGTTTAGGCACTGAGCGACAAGGTGGTAAGGTACCTGGCAACACAGGATTGGCTAACTGCCAGGGCGGCGTAACATTCCAAGGTGTAACATTCCAAGGCCTGGGCTAGCTATGGGGGAGGATCAGGAAGGGGACATTGCAGAGATCCTCCAGAGCAAATGTGCTAAGCGGAAGGTTAATCTTTAGCTTCTGGCCAAACCCACAGGGCACCGCATAACTTCTGCTAGAAGGAACTTAATTCTAAGATGGAGCTGTATTTTCTTAAGACGAAGTTGCTTGTCTCAACTCTGATGGCTCCCAACACTGGGGCCCAGCACAGTCGGAGCTTTTATCTCCTTCCCGCTAGGGAATGCCAGCCAGGCACTCAGCCTCCCTCCTCTCCGGCTCTGTCCTCTCCGCGCGCACTGCGTGTCTCCGTACCTTAGGCTTTTACAGCTCCTCTGCTCTTCCTTCTGGTTTTCTCCTTGCTTCTCATTGTAGAATTTCCAGTCAGTCGACTTTCCTGTAGTTCTGGGTAATGTCCGTTTTATATTTTAGTTGTATTTTATTGAAATTGTTGTGTGCGGCTGCGGCTAGGTGTTTACCATCTTGGATTCTCCTGTTTTTTGAATGTTTTAATAAACCTTTCATGATGACTTCATAATGTTATTTCTTTCCCTTTGAGTTCATAGTTTAGCTTAGAGGAGAAGTGCTTTAAAAAATTTCTTATCAGCTCTGAATATAAGCTTCCAATTTGGCCAATTTAAAAAAAAAATCCTTTTGAATATTTTGTCAGGTTTCAGTTGGGACAAACAGTAAATATTTCTATCCATATTGAACAAACCAATAAATACAAGAGGGGGCCTCAAAGGGGGTGCCCTCCAAGGATCCAGAGCCACTCCCAAAGATAACCAAAAGAAAGTCACAATTTCCCTGAGAGCTGGCGGCAATCATTAGGACCCTAGCTGCAGATGGAGTACAACCCACATTTCTGTCCAGCCATATCTAGCCAGAAACAGAGTGTAATCCACATTTCTGACTGTCCATATTGGAGGGCCTTCAATCTGGCAGTTGCCATGCCAAGTTCTCGAGACACAAAATGAGACAAACAAGAAGATAATAACTATTGATAGAGAGGAAGAAATGGTAATGAATGTTTTTCCCTGTCATTCTGAATTTGGAAAGAAGGCACAACTTGAAATTTTACCGTCTTCCTCTTTCAACCTGGCATCATAAACAGAGATCTTGGAGAGCTGACTTTGGTGAGATTTCTTACCCTTTGCCAGTTTCTGCCAGTTTCCTCAGGATGTACCTGGAGTCCCATGAGTGAGGGGGTGTCCTGGCAAGTAGATCATAGTCATCAGAAACTGTCAAGGAAGGAAGAATAACTCTACTTTTGTAATGAGTGCTAAGACCCCTTTTTCTCTAGGACACTTCATAAATGGGTAAGCTTATCTAAGATAGTTAAAAGTTCTTCACTGAGTCCACTGTAATTCAAGCTTATCTTTGATAAGGTTAACCTACTTGTTCAACCTTACAACAGAATTTTATTCACTGAGGCCTCATACTGTCCCCAGTCCTGTTTGTAAGTTGAACCAAGTCCAACCCCAGATCTAGTCCAAGTTTGAAAGCACACAACACCAAAGCTAAGGAGCTAGGATCCAACAGAGGCTAACCCTCCACCTCCAAGGCAGCTACCTGCACCTGGGGGCAATCAGGAGTCCCTGTAGTTCCCTCTTCTGATGCCAGAGATGTTAAAACATAAATCAAGGCCTATTAAAAATTGTAAGAGTTTATTTGAGCAAAAATTGATTCTAATTGAGCAGTGCCAAACCAGAAGTGGTTAGAAATGCTCCCAAGAACTTTTTTATTATCATATTATTGTCCTGAACTATTTACTGTTAAAGTAAAAGAGTTTTGTACTCAGGCAGGGGTTTACAGTCTTTTAGAGTTTATAGTGATGAGAATAGTTAGTCAAACATCCAATACAATTTTATCACTTAGCATCGTAGGCAAGTCACTTATATATTTGGTGATAAAATAGTATGTATTGCATAGGGTTGCTCTCACTCATATAACTGAGAGGAAAAGAGCACTTATTACATAGTAAATGTTACTTTGAAGTTTCAATGGAATGTCATATGCAAAATACCTAGCATACTTACCAGTCCATTTTTATCCACCCGTAGAAATCAGGTAATATTTTATATACAGAGCCTTCATCACATAACATGCTGCCTCTTGGAAATGTCTATTACCTGTCTTGCTAGCATGGTATTTTAAAAATTCCGATGTATATAAATGTATGGATTCAAATTATATCATAGTTTTCACTGATTTATATCATAGCAATCAATGAAGAGAAGTGTTCAGAATGTCATGTACCAAAGAATGGTGTACAGCAGTGTTTTTAGACTGTTATTGAACATTTCATTAAAATTTTCTGTTGAGAGTACAGTCATGTGCATCTGATAGAGTAAAATGGTCTTAGAGTGGACAGTTACTTTATTTTTATTGACGCAAGGAAATCCCAGCCCAAACATTTTTCTCAGTATGTCAGATTCCTAAGTATTTTTAACTGTGTGAATTAAAACAGTCAAGTTATTTATAGCACACAAAGAATATTCTAGTTCTAACTCTTTTCGTTTTCATTAGTGTGATCTTATGTATAATTTTTTTTAAAGAGAAAAAAATTCTTATAGTGCCTATGTAGTATTGATGGAAATTCAGTATCAAAAAAATCTGTTAAGTTTGTCAACTCTGGGTCACTCGTCTTCCTTAAAGTGTATGGAGTTTCTCACTTCATACAGTTCTTAGTCCTTATTGCTGATTATCCTCTATAATAAAAGCATAATATGCTAAGTGTCTGACTGGTCAACCTTTGGTTGACTGCTCAACCAGTCACTATGACATACACTGACCACCGGGGGCTGGGGGGGGGCGCGAGGTCACTCCCACTAGTAGGTTAGCTTGTTGCTGGGGTCCAGCTGATCTGGACTGGGTGAGAGGGCTGGACATGCCCTGGAGCCCTCCAGTGGTCCTTCCCCAGCTGGCTAGCCAACCTCCTATAGTACCGCCCCAGCTAGCTGGTTACAATCAGCCTCAATCAGCCCTGACTGGGACTGGGAGAGGTGGCCCAAATCGCTGGCCAGGCCAAGAGACTCCACTCATGCACAAATTCGTCTATGGGTCTCTAGTGTTCTTCCATAAAGACATGTAACAATTCAACCTTGAGTTTAAAATTTTACCAGCAGTTTCTCCTGCCAACCCATAGCAGAATGAGATCTCAAGGTTACTGTTCATGAAATTGCAAAGAGCTCACTAAATATAATATATATATATATATATATATATATATATATATATATATATATTGTTTTAACCATTCCTCTTGAGTTACAAAAAAAAAAAAAATCAAGAGGTGGACACTTTGAATGCGGTATCTTCAGGAAATGATGCCATTTGAACAACCAAGAAACATATTCATTTATTATATATTCTTTTTTTTTGTTTGTTAAAAAAATCAATTCAGCAAATACCTCTTAAACAACTACCGTGTTTCCCCGAAAATAAGACATCCTCCGAAAATAAGACCTACTTACAGGTTTCCTTCTGAGTGAAATATAAGGCATCCCCTGAAAATAAGGCCCCTACTAGGCTCTGTCTCAGAATGCTATTGCTAAACATGAGTGATTTGGTCCACTGATTCTGAAAGAAATGGAGTCACAAGAAATTCACCAGGAAATTCAGGAATTGGATTGTTATGATGATGTTCCAGAAGATAATGACATGATTGTCATTGAATAAATGAGTACATTCTTGATACTGTAGGATTCAGTTTGTCTGGTTTGTGTTGACAACTACCATACTACCGTACCGTATACAGGTAATAAATTTCCTTTATTTTCATTTAACAATAAATGTGTACCGTATTCTTCTTCATGGAAAAATAAGACATCCCCTGAAAATAAGACCTAGCGCTTCTTTGGGAGCAAAATTAATATAAGACACTGTCTTATTTTTGGGTAAACAGGGTAAATGTTTTAGAAATTGTTCAAAGGAATATTCTGATTCCTGAAAGGCTATTTAGTAAATACCTTGATTTAATATCAATTGTAACTAAATTATTAACGATTAAGGATTTTTCAAGTTATTTTTCTCAGACATCATCATGATAAATATATAAAACAAGATCCAACAAAACACTGTTAAATTCAGCCAATCTGCTGTTGTGTCACTCATATCTCACACACATGTCTAGAAGTCCGCATTGTTAGCATCATCCATTAAGGCAATAAGAGTTCGTATTCTTTGGTTATTAAATAGGTATTCAATTATTTTTTAGTCCAAAATAGATTTAACTCCACAGCTTAAGGGGTCATCAAAGTGCCTTTTGTGCTAGTGTTTTCTTCCAAGGTGATTCTGCAAATGACCAATGAGAGCACTTAAGGGCCTATTGATCGCTGGTTTACTTCATTATCTTGCTTTCAACTTCGATGTCTTGTTTGTAGGTGAAAAAATACTTCTGGTGGTTTCTCCTCAACATTGTATGGGTTTTCAGTGTTTATATGGTTTTGTTTCTTATTGTTACTTTGAAATGGAAATTAGCATGTATGTTAAAATATTCAAACATTGTATATATAGCAAAGAAAGTCTTCTTCCCATCCAGACTTCCTGTCTTCCAGTTAATCTCTCTACAGCAACTCCTGGCACTAGCTTCTTGTTTTTTGTTTCCCAGATATTTTGTACATATATGAACATATATTTAATGTTTCTTCCTCTGTCTCTTTATTTTGACACATAAGAGGAATAGACATTGGTTAGGTAAATAGATACATACATATAGAACTACATGTATATATTCTTTTTATTTTCAAAATACCTTATCACAAGTACCATAAACTATTTCCCCTTTTGCTTTATTCATTTAGAAGTATATCTTAAAAGGCTTAATTTAAAGAATAAATTTATGTATTAGTATTTTTGCAAGAAAGATAGTTTCACAAAATTTTGCTTTGTGTTAAGTTTCTGCATTAAAATAGCAAGTTTTATGTGCATTTGAACTTCACAATAATGAAAACAATATATCAAATATCCATTTTGGTATGTCCTTAGCTTTCTAAATTTATTGCTGATTTTTATAACCACATCCTTATTGTGGTTAGATGTGTATGCCATAGCTGCAGTTTTCCATGTCTTTTTCTGACTATCCCTTATGGTTTTTTTTGTGTGTGTATTTCCATTTATTTCAAATCTATATTAACCTTCATAATTAAGTTACTTATCCCTATATTCAGTTGAAAGCAAAATACAAGATTTAAAATAATTTTGCCTAAAATATGAACACTTATTAACACTAAAACAAAAATGAAAAAATAAGTTGATGTTAACATTTGTATTATTATAAAGAAATATATGATCATAAGAGGTGAAACTAAATAGAGTTGTATTTTTAAAATATGATTCGAGCAAAATTGCTACATGAATTAAATTGCATTGTGGTAGTCAAACTTGCTTTATGGGAGTGTTATTCTGAAGGCAATGTGTTTTTTTTTTAATTGCTTCATAGAGTGATGAATTTATTTTACAAAATAATTAACTAGTTCTGTGTATGGGAGAGATTTTCTTGCACTTTGTAAATCCCTTATTTACTATTCTGATTAGTTATGCTCTCTGACACCCAGGGGTTCTTCTGCCTCAGGAATGCTTCTCTTCACTTTGACTTGACTATAGCTTAAATGGCAGTATTTCCACCAAACTCAAACAAGCCAGATATTCCAAACATTTACAATCCAATCAACATTTTCATAATATCCACCTACTCCATGCACAAAGAGAAGGAAATTGAATGATTGGATTAAAAGAAAGCTGTGGTATATTTATACCATGGAATACTATGCAGCAGTAAAAAAAAGAGTCTCTTACCCTTTGAGATGGCATGGAGGGATTTGGAGAGTATTATGCTAAGCAAAATAAGCAAGTCAGAGAAAGACAAGTATCATATGATCTCACTCATATGTGGAAACTAAGAATAAATAAATTGATGAACAAAATAGATCCAGAGACATAGAAGCATGGAACAGACTATCTAATATCAGGGGGAAAGTGGCGGCAGATGGATAGGTAGGAAGTGATTAACCAAATACATTGTTTTCATATATGCATAACCCATGGACACAGACAATAGTGTGGTGAAGGCCTCGGTCAGGGGGCAAATGTGGGCTAGAAGGAGTAAATGGGGAGAAAAAGAGAACATCTGTAATATTTTCAATAATAAATATATATTTTTTAAAAGTACAAATTGGTAAATACAAAATAGTCATGGGGATGTAGTCAATCCAATATAATAAGAGAGAAATATAGTAATTATCCATTACATCTTGAGGCGTAACGACAAAGCCTTGAAGCATAATGACCAACCTTTTAAGGACCAGATCACAGATGGGGCAATGAACTACAATCAGGCAGAAGAAAGCTACAGGAGGGGACAGGGCAGCAAGCTATTGGGGGTGGGGGGGAGTTATAGGAGGGCAGGGCAGTGCGTGGAGAGCTACAGGAGGGCGACAGAGAGCTACTGGTGCACAGATCTGTGCTATTTGTAGTATCATAAGAACTATGTATGGTGCCAGGTAGGTACTTGAATATAGCAGGAATCTCCATAAGTTGTATTATTGTCTAACAACTATGCTATATTCCTGAAACTAATATAAAATAATATTGGATGTCAACTATAATTAAAAACAAAATTAAATAAAAGATACAACTGGCTTTATGCATAAAATAAAATCTTTAAAATAATTTATAATTTGGTTATCCAAATCTGCGAATGATAACGGTAAAATTATGATATTATGAAGAGCATTCCACATGCCAACAAGGGAGAATTACCATTTTTACGCTTTGGCCCATGTAAGAGAGTTTTATTAGGGTTGATCTGTAATACAGGAGCACAGGGCCACTCTGCAGGAGTGGAAGATACTGTATCAGACAGAGCAGAGTGCAGGATTCAAATCCAAGGTAATGATCAACGAGGGGATGGGTGAGGAGCAGTAAGTCTTACACAGTCACAAGGTCTTTCTTTTTCACTGACAGTGCTATACTTCTCAGAGGTGTATAGCCATACAAATTAGAAATGTATAAGTCAAGGTCTTAGAACTATAACTAAATGGCAGAAAGCAGAGCTGTGGGGACAGTCTCCAAAAGCGTCCTCAGATCAAAGGCTTACAATGCTAGTAGACTCCCTTCTCCCTGCTAGCTCTATACCTCATCATTTAAGCATTTCTATGTGGCATTCGTCTATATATGCTCCACTGATTTTATTGGCTTGAGTCCCCAACATAGCTGCTCATTTTTGTCTGTGAATGGCTTGAGCACAGAATCTGGATGTTCATCATTTCTATTTTCTTAGCTCCTAATACAACATATGTACATTTTTGTTTTAAAGAATAATCATTCAGGCCAGTGTTCAAATCTCACCATTGCTACAGTCATATAGAAAATCGTGCAATTTAATTAATTTCCAACCTGTTTAGTTACTTGTAGCATAAATATAGTAACATCAAATTTACTGTGTTGATGAAATTGTGTTTGTGTGTGTGTGTGTGTGTGTGTGTGTGTGTGTGTGTTTGTGTCTTAGTTGAATTGCTTGACACTATGCCAGGTGTAGTCTCTAAAATGGTAGCTATAATTTTGGGGGGTTATTAATGTTCAATAATCTTTACTAAATGGGGTGGAATTGACTTGTCAACCTAGTTTACAGTAGATTTAGTCAATTTACAGATATTTTATCTGTTGCTTTATCAGAAAAAGATAGTAACTGAACCAAGAGAAGAGAAATCATAAATAATAAATATATATTTATCCAAAGTATTGCTCTAAGTTCAAATGTACATATGTAAAATTACATTTTTATTTTGAAATTTCTTTATTTCAGGCTTATATTGATTATTGAGGCATATGTGTGTGATGTATTAATTTATCTAAGCCTGTTTTCCAGAGCTTCCAAATGTCATCTCAGGTATCCAAGGTTTTTTTTCAATCTAAACTAATATTGTAGTTTATAGGGATGTATATTTTTTTCATATTAAGATGTTTTTCCATTTTTTTTTACCTTTCAGAAAATATTGCCAATATATCTGTGCTGTGGTAATAGGCATTTATTGATTTTAGAGAATGGGAGTATCACATAGAGGTTTTGACAGTTTTCTCCTCCAGAGTCTATTGATTGAATACAGTGGTTCTTTATTTTTATAAAATGACTGATGAAAGAGTGGGATAGTTCACTGATACATATAGACTTAAGGTATTTTGTTAATTCATATTACTTTTCTTTTCAACCCTCCTAATTTGAGTTTGTATAATTTTGAAACTTCCTTGATGTGTTTAGATTTAATTATAGGGAATAAATATTCTTCAATGGGTGGTCCTTTATTTTAAAACAATAAATGGGGCACTTTTCCCTCTAGAGGGAAAGAGTAAATAGAAGAGGGAAAGAAAGAGAGGAGAAGAAGCAAAAAAGGGGGAGGAGGAGGGAAAAGAGAAGAAAAAAGGTGAAGTAGGAAAAGAGAAGAAAACAGAGGAGAGTAGAGAACCACCAATTTGTGGTTATAATTGAAATTATTTCTTTTGAAATACCAAGAATACAGTTGATTCAAAAGGTATTTATAGTGATGTGTTCAATTAGACCTGGACATCTGGTTATAAAAATGATTATATCAAAACCAGTAATATTGCAAATAGTACTATAAAGAGAAAAAAATCAAGCTCTTATGCTAGTGCCACTGATTCAGAAACCACTACTCCAAGCTACTAACTGTCTAAATGATATGAGTTCCCAGTGATTAAATTGGTTCACAAACCTCTCAGAACTATAATTATGGGGGGAAAAGGAAAGTGTGAAATCACAGGCCATAGAGAGCACATTTCCATCACTGCTAAATGAGTTTCACTCGCTCAGGAGACATTGGGCTTTACATAACACATCTGACAGACAAAGACTAGAATACTACATCTACAATTGCATATGAAAGATAGATAGAATAAAAAAAAAGCTACATTTACGGTATGATGTCAGTTGATCGAATAACAATTGCATTAAAGGTACTGAGATAAGCTGAATCATGACCATTATCTGAACTTGGCCACTGTTAGCTGATGTCAGGAATATGAAGCCATATTGTAAAAATGTCAAAGATTATAAGCTAACAGAAGTTTAAATATGAGTAATACTAATAACTTATAGTTACGTACAAATTTATGATCTTTTAAAGCACTCTTGAGGACATTGCTATATTTGATATTTATAACAGTTCTGAGAATTTAAACAGGAAAGTGTCATGATAGTAATTTTTGGGGTAACATAAATGTTCAAAGAGATTAACTCAAATGGAACTAAATTGGTGAATTAGGAATTAGGAATTGGGTCTCTTGAATCTCAGATAAGTGTTCTTTTTAATGTTAGAGAAAATTAATCAGTTTCAATAGACCCACTGAGGTCTATTTCCTGGTTTCTCTCTCTAGAAACTGAAGTTTCTATTTAGGTTTCAGTTACTTACCATGCTGTCACTCTTACTAGTGCCTGCTCTTACAATAAAGCCACAAGAGTACAGACAATAAAAATTCCACATCATTGTCAGTCACTCCTCCAAATTTTGACTCTCCTCCACAATCTGCCATATGTATTTACTGTTTTAGACTACTCAGGTAGAAGGTGTTTTGATTTTTTTATAATTTTTTCAAGTTATATTCAGCAGGAGGAAAAAGGTGTTCTAGGTCTTTATACAACTACAGGCATACTAGAAATACCTACTGATTTAACAGAATAGTAGTATCATAAAGAAATTTGAGGGATAACCGGTTTGGCTCAATAGAAAGAGCACGCACTTGTGGATAGAGGTTAGATTCTAGTCAAGGTGATATACCTTCATTTGCAGGTTCCTCCCCTGCAGGAGGCAACCAATTGATGTCTTTCTCTCACATCAATATTTCTCTCAGTCTTTCCCTCTCTTTCACTCTTTCTAAAAGTCAATAGAAAAATATCCTCAGGTGATATTAAAAAAATTTTTTTTAACAGCAAAAACAGATGAGAGATGCAAGTGTCCCGAACATATCATGCATTCAAATCCAAGGCTTCCTCTGAGACTCTGGACCTCACATCCTGAAAATCCCAGTTTTTCATGGTTCTCTTCAACACCAATCTGTGTTTTGTCTTGTTTGCATCTTGGACATCTCTTCTTTTTCTCGGTTAACCCTTAGAATCCATGTCCCCCTGCTTTGTTTATATTAATTATGCAATTTCATTAATTTTTCTACCGTGTTTCCCTGAAAATAAGACATCCTCTGAAAATAAGACCTACTTACAGGTTTCCTTCTGAGTGAAATATAAGGCATCCCCCCAAAAATAAGGCACCCCCTAGGCTAAACATGAGAGATTTGGTCCACTGATTCTGAAAGAAATGGAGTCACAAGAAATTCACCAGGAAATTCAGGAATTGGATTGTTATGATGATGTTCCAGAAGATGATGACATGATTGTCATTGAATAAATGAGTACATTCTTGATACTGTAGTATTCAGTTTGTCTGGTTTGTGTTGACAACTACCGTACTACCGTACCGTATACAGGTAATAAATTTCCTTTATTTTCATTTAGCAATAAATGTGTACCGTATTCTTCTTCATGGAAAAATAAGACATCCCCTGAAAATAAGACCCAGTGCATCTTTGGGAGCAAAAATTAATATAAGACACTGTCTTGTTTTCGGGGAAACGGGGTACTTTTAGCAATTAATTGTATGCTGGTGAGTCATAAATATTTCTCTCCATCTTAAACTGCATCCACATTTTTCTCCCTCGTATATCAAAAGATTGGTTAATCATACTTCCTTGATTAGCCTATCCTCATCTCAAAATCAACATGTCCACAATGGGAAATCCTCCCCAAATTGCCACCTCCATTAATGGTACTGTAATCTGCCTAGTCATCAAAACTAGAAACCTGAAAGTCATGCCACATTTTCTTCCTTTTCACTCTGCATACTCTCCAATGCAGTGTCATGTTTTCTAAATATTTTTCAACCTATCATTTCTGTAGTCCAGTTACCCCTTCTCTCAGCACTTAGAGCAGACAAGTGCAGTAGACACCCGGTTTTTGTCATTCCAGTAGTTTTGTTCTTAACTTCATCCTCTAGGCTCCAATCAGTGTGTCCACTGTCAAATACAAATCTGGACATGCATCTTCTCAGCCAATATTCTTCAATTATCCTAATTCTGCAAAATGGCATTCTGACTTCCATGCAAATTGTCTTTGAGGGCAAGTTGTCCTTAACTAATCAGTGCATGTACCCATGTTTATTTAAATTTCTTTACCCAGGTTAAAGTAACACTAACCCATATATATTTTTCATGGACCTACAATGAGATTTCATACCACCATATCTTCATATGAATAGCCCTTACTAATGTTTCAAAACCTACTTTAGGTATCATTGTATTTGGATTCAGTAAGTCTTAATCTTTTATCTATCAGTACTCTGACTCTCATTTGTGTCAGAGGCATTAATCTATACATAGTGACTGATAAGTTTTGGTATCTAATCTAAGATCTTTTTAAAAAAATATATATATTTTATTGATTTTTTACAGAGAGGAAGAGGGAGGAATAGAGTTAGAAACACTGATGGGAGAGAAACATTGATTAGCAGCCTCCTTCATACCTCCTACTGGGGATGTGCCCCGCAACCAAGGTACATGCCCTTGACTGGAACTTAACCTGAGACCTTTCAGTCTACAGGTCAAAGCTCTTTCCACTAAGCCAAACTAGTTAGGGCTCCAAGACCTCTTTTTTTTAAGTTATGGATCTCTATGTCTAACCTCCTACATGTCCTCTTCACTTATGAATCTCAAAGGCAGCACAAATTTAGTGTGGCTAACATGCAATTTGTAATCTTTGCTTCCAATTATGACCCTCCTCTACTGTTCCAGCTGATGAGTGTCACCACCATGTAGCCACTTATACCAAGAGGAGACTTCGGATCTTCTTTAAAGCATCCTGATACTAGAGCCTATGAATCTCATCTGCAGTATATCCTGGGACTCATTTCTATTTCTTTCAAAGTCATCATCATCCACTATCTCTGCCATGGCTCTCTCTTCTTCATCCATTCCTCTTTCCATTCTGTTCATTTCCCATGCTAGAGCCAGAATGATTCTTTGAAAGTGCAGGTATAATGGTATCAATTTTACAATATTTCAATGATAGCTCATTAATCTTAGAATAAAGACATTCTTAACAGGGTCTATAGACTATGAACTACCTTTAAATCTCTAGCCTCATTGTTAAAGATCCAATGTTCCCTCATACACCAGAGTTTTTCTATATGCTGTGTGTATGTGTTTTCTCCTTTCATTATTAATCCACTATCACAATACACAGATACATAGAAATAACTTGTAAATCCTTTTTTATGTATTCACTCCATTAGTAGATTATAGGAAATAATTGGATTAAGCATCTAATATAGAATATTAATAGTATTATATTTTAATGCTATTAGATATTTCATCTTTATCACAATAGGTTTATTAACTAATTTTTATTTTTATATAATTAATAAATATTTATTTTATCAGATATAGAAAATATTATCAAGCAAGAAGAGAAAAAAAATAAAATCACCTAGAACCCTATCATCCAGAAGAAACACTGGGACACTTTGCATTTTTAAAAAATGTTCTCTTTTAGTATATTGGTTCAGTTATTTCCTCTAAGACTACATTTTTTACTTAGATAGATCTTCATGTACAAAATAAATATCTTAAGATTCATGAATCATAGCCATCAAGATTTAAAAATGTGGGCACCTAAGAAGAAACTGGACAGGACCATTGCTAGCTCAATTTTAAAACACAAAATAAGATTCCAAATGGTGAGTTTAAGCTCAGGATTCAGACAGAGTGACATTAACTTGAAAAAAAATATCCATATCATTATTGAACATGGTTTAAGGGATAACTTCAAATATACCTAATGCATGCCAGAATTTTCTGCAATTAAAAATATTTACTTTGATGATATCAATAAATCCACACCTTTAAGGGTAGACTATGCGTGATTTTACATTGATTGTTATTATTGACTAGAGGCTTGGTGCATGAAAATTCATGCACTGGAGTAGGGGGTCCCTCAGCCCGGCCTGCCCCCTCTCGTAGTCTGGAAGCCCTCAGGGGCAGGAGGCGACCCAGTGATCAGAGGAAGGTGACACCCCATCACACCTCTACTGCTGCCACTGCCTACAGCGCAAGCCTGGGCCTGGCCCTGGTTACCTGTGCTCGGGCAGCCCTGGGTGGCTGGACAGCCACCATCGAAGCTTGCCTGAGCCACAGGCTGGCCATGGGTGGCTGGGAGCCTAAGGAGACTGGGGGACTTAGGAGGCAGGCGCACGGAGCAGCTGGAACCTCTTGGTGGTAGGCCCAACTATGCTGCCCATCTGCCACCCAAGTTGGGCTGAGGGGATTGGGTGTCATCATGTTGTGTCTGTGGGCATTGCCATCTTTGAGGGCATGGTAATCAATTAATATATTCCCTTCTTATTGGCTGTGAGTGCCACGGTGTTTGTGAGGGTGTTTCAGTCAATTAGTATATTCCCTCTTTATTAGATAGGATGATAATTACACAATAATCCATCTTTTATAAGATCTGACTTTTCAATTTTTTTCTGCTGTGGGAATATAATTAGATTGTAAAAAGAACTGGAAATGTTCTTTTTAATTTACTTTTAATAATATTTATTTTAAAAATTCAAATTCCAAATTTTTCTCAGAATTTCCAAAGATGATGTAATTTATTAAAAATGGATTTTGAACTCCTCCAAAAATATTGCAAGTTTAAATTCTTGTGGGACTATTAAGCTTTTAGACTCTTAAGCCAATTTAATTATTTTAAGAATTTTAGCTATTAAATATTAATTTTGCAATTTAATTAAATTAGTAACATTAAATTAATTCATTAAAAGAATTAACAATTAGGTCGGTTTATTTAATATTTCAATGAGCAAAAAATTGAATTTTCTTAAGGGAAAATATAAATTTGAAAATAGTTATTAACCAAAATTTATCAGGATAAGAAAATTTAAATGCTTTGGATGAGCTAAGAATATAATTAATCTCATGACAGCAGAGTAATATAAAGCCACTTGTTAGAAGATAGAATATCTTGCTTATTCAATAAGCTATTTAACCTATAAACATTTATCAAACCAATATTATATGGAAAAACTTTGCACAGGATGCTAAGGCTGGAGAGAGAGGTGAGGACTCCTGCTTCAAGGAGTTGCTCAGTGGAATAGGAAAGGAAGCAATTACAAAACATCCTGGTAGGTGTCCTAATCAAGCTACCAGTAAGTACAATGCATGTAGGGAGCATAGAGAAAAGAATGTTGCCTTAAATCCGTCCTCTGTAGACTATTATTTAGTCTACAGAAAAGCCAGCTTTTTCTGTAGACTAAATAATATGATTTGCATATGTGTATGTGGCTTTTTAAAAGCATAGATATATGTCTCTTTAATAAAATTAACAATCATCCATAGCATTTTCATTTCATCAAATTTTGGGTAAAACATATGAAAATCAATGATAGTCATAAGGATGATTCTATATATAACATATATATATATATATATATATATATATATATATATATACACACACACACAATTTGTTAATTTAATAAGGAATACTAACAAAAATAGAGATCCATTATTATGTCTTCTGAATTTTTCTTTTTCAAATAGACATAATTTTTTCTTTTTTCACTAGACATATTTTAAATGAAAATTAGTAACCTGGGATTAGTGAGTAGGTTTTAGCCCCAATTGATTGCTGAAGACTATTTGAAGTGCAATGATAATGAGAATTCTAAAGATGTCTGGTCTAAGAGAATGTAGCTATTGATTATCTGTTAGTGCCATGGCACAGGGAAGGGGGATATTGATACTGTGCATGCTCTCCCTGGAGTGGGTTAACAACAGAGGTACTGCATGATTTAGTATCAAGAACAACACCCTAGATAGAGTGTCAGCCTGTGGACCAAAGGGTCCCGGATTCAATCTGGTCAAGGGCACATACCTTGGTTTCAGACTTCTCCCTGGCCTGGGCCCTGATCGGGTGTGTGCAGGAGACAACCAACCAATGTTTTTCTCTCAGATTGATGTTTATCTCTGTCTTTCCCTCTCCCTTCCACTCTCTAAACTAGGGGTGTCGAACTCAATCAGAGAAGGGGCCAAAATCTAAAATCCAGCCTAAATCGCGGGCCGAATGGTTTACTGAACAGTCACAAACTGACAATGTCATAAACTGACAGCGGAGTGCAGTGATGACAGCGCGGTGCGGGCCACATTGCAAGGCCTGGCGGGCTGGATTTGGCCCGCGGGCCTTGTGTTTGACACATGTGCTCTAAACGATCATTAGAAAATATCCTTGGGTGAGGATTAACAACAACAACAAAAGAACAAAGAAGCAGAGGCAGTATAGCACATTAAAATTAAATGGTGCTGGGAAAAATTAGTTATGAACATAGTCCAAGAGGAACCATGCAGTAGAACACATCCTCAGAGGAGTCAGCTCTCATGCATGAGGGAAGGAAGGAAAGAATTGAGGAACAACGGAGTCCTCCTGCAGACCAACTCCATTTACCTCTCATTTCTGTTGAACCTGCAAATCCTGAGGAGAAACGAAAGACTGGAGGTGCATTGCTCTTTGTTTGGGTGGGGTGATTTTTATGAGTTATTCTTAGAGGAGAAAACAGCTTTTTGCTAAACAGCACTGCTTCATGTAGCCATAGATTTTAAGTCTCAGGAGACATTAGGGCAAAAACAGGGGACAAAATACTTTGTTGTGCAGTGACATTCAAACATTTTTTTTAAACTAACATGGATGACAATCACAGATTAGGGGCCTTGGAATGCTAAGCTCCACTGGACTGTTGTCTTAATTTTGAAGTCTTAATTTTGTAGACTAACAATCTATTGTAGATTTAACCACTGATAGACACAATATTCATGCTGAAGGTAGAGATCAAATTAACACCAGTAGGTTAAATGGTAGGACCTATTTTTAGAGTAAATTTTTCTCTCACCATAACCTATCAAGCTTGACATTTCCTCTCTCTTTGCTCTTACATTTTAGTCCTTTTCCTCATGTATTTGTATGCATACGAAATTGATGCTGACAAACACATCGACCCCTCTTGCTTTCTTTCCATAGAAAGCATGTGCATGTATACAGAAGTATGTCAGCGCTTATAACATTCAGAAAAAGTATGCGTCATGTCAGAAATAAGAAATGTCCAAAGTAAAAGTATTATATTCATTTCAAAGCTTTCATCAATGATTGCATAGCAATCAGAAAGACAGGAATTTCTTATTGTTGGATCTGAACTCACTATAAACATCTATTTTCATCTAGTATAAATATATATTGATTGGTTAAGAATTATTGTAGTTTCTCAGAATGAAAAAAGACAATATATATATATACATATATATATACATATATATATATGCATATGTGTGTGTGTGTGTGTGTGTGTGTCCCACTTAATCTCCAATTATATCAATGAGGCATTGCTATTCTTTTAAATTCATACATGGCTTCTCGTATTAGGAATAAAACTATCACTTGGTTGCTTTATTGATTTCTTTCTTAAATAAAAAGTGTAGTGGTAGAAGTGACCCCATATGGCTATTTTCTGAAATCTATATATTTAAAGAAAAAAAATAAAAACCAGCTCTTCTATTTGCTCTAGTAAGGATGTGATGAGGCTCACTGGTAGCAAAGAGTATGGTGGAAAGCCCAGGCAATGGTGCAGTGGGAAGATGAGGGCCTGCACTTGTAAAATGACAACAAGAAAGCAAGTACAATAGACAGCAGTGAAATATTTGACCAGTTTTGTCCACTGATTGGGTTTAAAAGTGGGAGATGTACTGAATCAAAAAATGTCACAGGTCTCATGTTTGAGTAATCAGAAAATTATATAGACACATAAGAAATAAGCAAAGAGATGATTTTGTGGAAAATTATATTTCAGTTTAGACATAAAACGTAATTGGTTCCCTTAAATTTGTGTTCCAGAAACACAAATCTGGCTCCAAAAGATTGAAGAGTTCTGTAAACCTCTAGTCAATCATGAAATCATAAAATGTTTGTAGCAGCATCTTTACTCATCTTCTGTTGCTTCAGTGAGTTCGTGAAAGTTGCTCAAAAACTTATTCCTCTCTCTTCCCACAAATTCTTCCCAGGTTTTTAGACCACCCTATTCAGTGTGTTAGAATAGCTTGGGATTTGATTAAAAGAAGACAACAGTAAACAAGCCTTATAGCGTTCACTATATCTGGGGTCTTATTCTAAACACGTTACATATATTATCATTAATTTTTAAAACTACTGAGTTGTAAGTTATATGCTGTTGTTATACCAATTTAAGAAATATGAAATCTGAGGCACAAAGAAGTTACATACTCAAGGCAACTCAATGAGTTGTGGAGCTGGAGTTCAATCCAGCTTTAGAAACCCACTTCCAGCCACTATCTAGATTCTCTCTTTCTAATGATGGTACTCTCTTCATTTTTTTCCCATTGGAGAGACTATTGGATGAGAGCTTAAAGGGTCATATGCTAGCCCCATCACCTCTGATGTTGAAAAAAACAGAAAACATAACCACATTTCTTAGCTCAAAATGTGGAAAGTTAATTGTTGTCCCGACTCAATCCGTGAAGGAAATACCCATTCACTACTATGTACTGGTTTTGCCCATCTTCTTGCTTTATTAGACTGCCCAATTGGGTTTAAGAATCCAAGAAGCAATAGAGAATGATCTGTGCTCCTTCACACATAGTTGACTTTATACTCCACATTGAATGAAAAACATAGAAGACAAGTGCCTTCATTCACTGGTGCACAAAGCTAGTTAAAGAAGAAAAAATGTGCCGAAATCGGTTTGGCTCAGTGGATAGAGCGTCAGCCTGCAGACTGAAAGGTTCCAAGTTCAATTCTGGTCAAGGGCATGTACCTTGGTTGCGGGCACATCCCCATTAGGAGGTGTGCAAGAGGCAGCTGATCAATGATTCTCTCTCATCGATGTTTCTAACTCTCTCCCTCTCTCTTCCTCTCTGTAAAAAATCAATAAAATATTTTTTTAAAATGAAGACAAGATGTATAGATAAATTTAAAACTGAGAAATGCCATGGAATTGAACCCAAGTCTGGAATAGCTGATTCTAAGAAATCTTAATTACCCAAGCTACCGTATGATTATAATAATAGATTAGAGCAAACAAATAACTGCCTTCTGCTCACTCCTGTACTCTAACTTTGGTCTTCATGTCTACTTTTTCCAGGGGAGGGATAGATTAGCAAGAGAAATTTCATAATTAGGAAATCACAATTTCAAAGTAATAAAAAATTTGGTCACCACATTTATGAATATAAATTGCAGAGTGATGCAAACTACACTAGGTGATTTGATTTTCATAGTCACTCTCTTAAGTAGATAGAAAATATTTTTATCATCTCTATTTTAAAAAGGAAGAATATGGAACTAGGAATATTTAAGTGACTTACTCAAGTAAACAAAGCTATCAAGTTGGGTGTTATCCAGATCTTCTGATTCATTTCCTATGATCCTTTGAGTACAGCCTTAGGATATTTAATTAGGATAGGATGGAAAAAAAACACACCCAAATCTCAGGAGCTTATCCCAAAAAGCTTCCTTTCTTGCTCTTGCTTATATGGCCCACATGGCTTGGCAGGGTGTTCTGCTCCATATGGGTACCTTGGCTGATGAGGCTTCTCTACCTTGGAGCTCCGCCATCTGGAACCTGATGTCTCCTCAGTTGCTGAAGCAAAGAAACAGAGCACTGAAGGGTCTCAGACCAGCAGTTACATACCTCATCATTTCTTCTCATAAAGACATTAGTCAGACATAGTCATAGGATGCAGAGTTTCAGCCTTCTGTAAGGCCAAATGGGGTAGGGAATTGGATGTGAGTAAGCACTAGAAATTTCTATCTTGGTGACCTTGGATGAATAATGCTCACAGATATAAAAATGAGCATTAAAAAAGATTATGAAATAACTTCATACCCCAGTTTTCTGCAATTAGTTTTATGTCCACAAGTGTCAGAATTGAGGAATAAAATGTATTTAAATCCGAAACATCTAAGTGAGGAGGTGGAAGAGGAAGAGGATATAGAGGGGATAACTAGGGATGGGGAAAAGGAAAAAATTTAAAAACCCTCAAAAACTTCCCTGTACTCTGAAAAGACAAACAAACAAAAAACAGCCTGGATTGTCCTGACAATCTTTGTTTAGGACTGAACTTCTAGGTAGATCCAACTCAATATGAAACAGAATAAATATAGCAGCAGGTTTGCTTACTAATCAATTATTATTTTTTCTCTGATAGCAAAACATTACATCTCCCAAGATCTATATTACTACAGCTAGGTAGAGCTGTGCTACATTTTGTAGCTAGAAATATTGAGCAATTACAATGGGCCATTATAAGGAAGGGTTATTATTCAGTATTGCCCTAAACTCAGGAAGCTGGAGAAAGTGGCTACGTAAATGACTAGAGCATTTCTTGGAAATCAAAGAAACAGCATGATTTAATAGAAAAAGGGTGAACTGCACAATCAAATGTTCTTGCTTTGTTTCTTAATTCTGCCATTCATTGAGCCTCAAGCTGGTTCAATATAAAAAAGATATAAACATTAACACCTGTCTTACTGGGTAATTGTGAGAAACCAATGGAATATGTATTTTTTATTTTATTTTATGAAATCACTCTCTGGGCTGCAAAGGACTAAAATAACAGTTGTTATTCAAAATGTGTTGGGTTGGTACAGAAGAAATAAATAAATTCTATAACTCATAAAAACCATAGTCTGATCATTGAAAATGTGGCCAGAGAAACTTTCATTTCTTAAGTTTGTTTTTTTCCTAGTTTTATTGCTGGTATTCTAAACATGGTATATTGTATTCTTCCTTCTTCTATGCAGTTCAAGAAATTTTATGGCTAGGGACAATGATCACTTTTAGAACCATTTTCCCCCTAAATTTAATTTTACATAATCAGTAAAAAAAAAATCCATTTATGTAGGAAAAATAAAATAAAGGAAGAAGCTTTAAGTAGTCAATCATGCCAAAAAGATGAATTACTTAAAGTTATTTTGTCCTGAAACACTTACCTAAAAAGGTATTGCATCCCTGGTCGGTGTTTCTCAGTGGTTATAGCATCAGCTCATGCACCAAATGGTCACAGGTTTGATTTCCGGTCAAGGGCACATAGCTGGATTGCATGTTTGGTCCCCAGTCCCAGTCTGGAAGTGTGCAAGAGGCAACCAATTGATGTCTCTCTCTCACATTGATGTTTCTCTCTATTCTCCTTTCTCTCTCCCTTGTACTCTCTTTAAAAACCAATGGGGGGGAAAATATACTTGGGTAAGGATTACCAAAAAATAAAGATATTCCATATGATCAAATAATGAGATTAACCCATTTTAAGGAAGATGTAGTTTGCATATTTGTCTTCACCAAGTAACATGAATTATTTTAAACAATATGTATATGGGTAGGATCCTGCAATTTAAACCATAGAGGTGAACTGGGTCAAATACATGAATAAATCAAATAAATAAAGAAATGAGTAATTCATTAAAATTAAATCTTTACTAGATAAAGACAAGTAATATGTCTATGCTGCCATGGCATTAGTGCTTTAGTTAGCTAATGGGTTGAACAACAAATATTGGAAAACTATGTTTTGGAGTAATAAACACTGTTTTATAAGAACTAATTTCTTCTGAGTGTAACCTCATTTTCACTTTTTGTTTTTTTCTAGAACTGAAAATTTGACAAGTACCATTTTAAATTGCCTAAACAACCAAATGATTAGAGATTTTCTGGATATAGTGCTTCAAAGAATAGGTAGTTACTCATATCTCTAACACACTATGGATATTTTCCTATGACAAAACTAAGCTTGCTATATCACTTTCCTCGCAATTGGATTTGTTCATTTATTCATTCATTTTTTCATTCATTCAATGTATGTTTGAGCTTTTTTTCAGCTGGGCACTCTCCCAGGTGCTGGGAACATAGCTGGTAAAGGGATAGAAAGTGAACGTGGGAGTGGGGACTCTTCAGAGACAGACAGAGGGCCTCTCTGAGGAGTTGAGCACAAGCAGACACCTAAATCAATCAGCCATACAGCATTGGAAGTGCAAATTTAGAAGCACAAGTTGCATTTGTGTCTGGAAGGAGAGTGTTCCACACAAAAGCCCAAGGTCAGAGTGTCCTTTGTGTGTCTGAAAAAGAAGCACATATGGCTACCTGGGCAGGAGGAAGTGAAAATTGGGTCCTTGAAGCTAGATCCTGGAGGGCCTCATCCATCAGAGTGAGAACTGTAAGTTCACTTTGAGATATAAAGGCAACTACTGAATGTTGTGAGGTAGAAGAGAGGGACATGACCACGTTTGTGTTCTAAGGGCTACCCTGGCTGCAATCTAAAGAATAGACTGAATAGGATTATTGTTCAAGCAGGGAAACCAGTTAGAAGACCACAGGGGCAAGCCAGAAGCCCACCTCCATACACCAAAGACATCAAGGACTGTGATTTAAGAGGCAGGTTAAGATGCCAAATTTTCTAACGTCTGGAAGCTCACAAAGCCCTGTTTTGATGTGGCTGAACTTTGTGACTCTGTTTGGTTATTTGTTAATACTCTTCGGAGAAGTTAAAAAGTTCTAAAATCTTTAAAATTCTCAGTTCCAAGTATCAGTAAAATAAAAGGTACCCAACTTTCCTCCCCTATGTAATAGTAATATCAAAGGAGAGAATGTATAATGAAAGCACTGGGTAAGCCCTAAACTTCAAAGCATGCTGCTCTTCAAATGCTGGTATTATTATGCATAATTATTAGTTTTGATTTGATTTTCAGCAAAGAACTGTTTCCTTGAGAATGGTCAAAGAGAAACACAACATTATTCTAAAGTATACTCAAATCTTGCTACCTAGTACCACAAGAAAAGTAAATGGGATGTGAAGATAATCACTTAATATCCCCCCCCCCTTTTTTTTTTCAGAAAAAAAAAGTGTACTTCCTTGAAATTTGGGAGGCATAAAATTGACCATTAGAAATACTTAAATCTGGTGAGATAACTTTGAAAAGGTATTTCTGTGAAATGTCACTGTTTTCATTATAACAGTGAGCCATGGCGGTTTAATTGACTGCAGTACATTGGAATTATAACTGCATTTCAGAACAGTCAGACATCTGTCTGTGCCTGGGTATTGGGACCTCCTGTCCAAACAACAAAGCTCATACCATGGTGCTCCTAATTTTGAAGAATTTAATCAACTTTTTTAAGTGACCAGAGAAGCAGAAGGATGTTTCTCACAATCTCCCCATCCTTCCTTTCATCTTGTTTGTCCACTCTTTTTCCTCTCACTGTATTGAAAATATTCAGGCCTACAGAGAAGTTAAAATGACTGCTGAAGGAATTCCAGCCTATTTTTGAAAACTTCTAATAAGGGTGTCCCTTCCTCTGTGTTTGACTAATTATTTCCTCATAATTAGATTCAGTCCTTTCTCCCAGCTCTCCTCACTCAGATCCTCTTGTCACGGTTTCCCAGGAGATGACTCCGCAATCAAAAGCCTTTCATTTCATGGGAGAAAGGAAGGAAAGAGAAAAACATTTTTAAAATATTGCTCTTCCCTCCCATCAAGCCTTTTGTAGATAGCATCACTTAACATTATTTGCAGTTAGAATTCATATTTATGAAATTTTAGTTTTTGTAAAATGCTTTTAATGTATTATGGTTTTTGTTTTTTAAAAAACACAATAACATAGATACACAGACACAGACTGAAGCATGTATACAGAAGTAAGTGGTAAAACCAGAAAATTAACCTGTCTTTCAATTTTTATTCTAGTTTGTTTCCGCTGAATCATAGTTGCCTAGAAAAGGTATGCTAGTACAGTCTTGCAAATGTATACTCACAAATAATTTAAATATTTTAAATCACCTGCAGGTATAACTGCCTTGACAGAGATTAAGAACATAGAGGATGGCTTCAGGGGGTGGCTGCATCTGGGCTGGAATCCCTGCCCCTTCTCCCATTAGCTTTTTAATACATTCTTATTGATTCAAAAGTATGTATTGGTTACTTATCTTTTTTTCTTTTTTTAATTTTATTTTATTGATTGTGGTATCACATAATTGTCCTCATCCCCTCATTCCCATCCCTAACCCATCCCCACATATGCCCCCACCACCCTGTTGTCCATGGCCACCAGCTAGGCCCATATGCATGCACACAAGTCCTTTGGTTGATCTCTCCCCCTTACCCCCACCCTCCCCTACTTTCCCTCTGAGGTTTGACAGTCTGATCGCTGCTTCTCTTTCTCTGGGTCTGTTTTTGTTCATCAGTTTATGTTGTTCATTATTTCCTCTAGATGTGTGAGATCATGTGATCCAAGAAATACCCTTGTAAGAACGGAAACTGAGACAAGCCATAATGGTTATGCTGAGAGGCAAATGAATCAGTCTGTAGTGAGTTCCTTTCTGGGCTAACAGTTCTTTTGAGTTCCAATTTCAATGTCAAACAGTTTCTTATGTGTATATGTCAGCCATAATATTTCAGATCTGGTTGGTGGACAAATGGTGGTGATGCAGGTCTGATCATCTCTAGTTTGGTCCTTGGCATCCTTCAGTAACACACAGCTGCTGTCTGCTGGTATGGTGAGGCGTCGTCAGCATCTTCCTTTGAATTGTGTCTCTTCTGTCTTCATGGCTGGAGCACTTTTGTCTATTCCTCTCTGTTACAGGAATCCAGATGGTCGTGGAGTTGTTTTAGCTGCGGAAAGGTGTGTCTTTGGAGGTGGAGATCCCAGTGTCTGTGGGTCTGCAGCTGGGGTCGCAGGATATTGGCTAGAGTGTGTGCTGGGTCACGGGGCAGTTCCAAGGCCTGTCTTGTTGGTGATGCTGGTGAGTTTCTAAAAAAGGCCATTTAATATGGCGTGTGCTCCATGCTCTGTATTGGTTACTTATCAACTAATGGGCACTGTGACATAAACATGTGCCAGAAACAGCTAAGGCTCTCATTTTCTAGATGGGAAAACCAGAAAAGAAAAGCAAATTGCTGAAATGTAGAAAGTGAAGTCAGGAGAAGGAAATGCTCCTGAATTCCAGTGTAATTCACTGTCCATATGGCACACAGAGGTCCAAATGCTAGTAAACATAGGGTGGGGCATAGTAGACTTACAGCTGTAACTACACAAAGCCCAGAGCTTATTCTTATATTATTCATTATTGAGTTATGATTGTCCAAATGAGCAACTGTAAACTTACTTTTGCCCAACCATGTAGACTAATTTTATTTTTTAAAGACTACTACTTTTGCAAAGATTTATTGCTTATATCAATATATTGTATATATACTAGTATATACATATCAAATGGACAAAATAGTTTGTGGAATGTTTGGATCAAGCTGTTGGATGTTTAAAAATCTGTAATATCTATTCTTAACCACAGGTACACAGCAGTTAGCAAAAAAAAAAAAAAAATCAGAAAATTACACATAAGGAACTATTTGACATTGAAATTGGAACTCAAAAGAACTGTTGGCCCAGAAAGGAACTCACTACAGACTGATTCATTTGCCTCTCAGCATAACCATTATGGCTTGTCTCAGTTTCCGTTCTTACAAGGGTATTTCTTGGATCACATGATCTCACACATCTAGAGGAAATAATGAACAACATAAACTGATGAACAAAAACAGACCCAGAGAAAGAGAAGCAGTGATCAGACTGTCAAAACTCAGAGGGAAAGTAGGGGAGGGTGGAGGTAAGGGGGAGAAATCAACCAAAGGACTTGTGTGAATGCATATGGGCCTAGCTGGTGGCCAGGGACAACAGGGTGGTGGGGGCATATGTAGGGAGGGGTTTGGGATGGGAATGGGTGGATAAGGACAATTATGTGAGACCATAATCAATAAAATAAAATAAAAAGATTAAAATATATATATTGTAAAATCATGTCAGAGAAATGTTTTACATTATAATCATTGAAGAACAAAAAAGTCTAATATATTTGATTAAGGAATAAAAGTAGGATGTAATGTATATCAAACATCAAAATTTACTTTTGAAGTACACAAAGTAAATTACATAGAGAGATTTATCTTTAGCAAATCTTAAAATTTTTAATAAAGGAAATTAAGGAATCTTTAAGAAAAATGTTAGCATCTATAAAAGTACATTTCCTCTAAGCATTTAATTTTCTAAAGGAGACATTAGTGGCATGTTTATTTTCTTGTGCACAAATCTGGGTGTCAAGGACTTTTGCAAACCTCAAAATATGAGTAGTTGGTAGAAGAGGATTATAATTTATTTATTTATTTATTTATTTATTTATTTTGGCATAGTTCTCCAAGTGTTTGATTTTGCATATTTTAAATTAAAGTAGTAGCACCAAACTAAAATGGACACATCAAAACGTAATAATAAAGTATACTTTTCCAGCTGTGTGTATTACCATGCCTACAATTCTGAGTCATTCACATTATTCCTACTCAAGTAAATACCTATGATTTAAGCCCATTAAGACTGGCCAACAGAGGTAATATTTTGAAGTAAGAAGATAACATTTTTGAAATGCACATACTTCTATTCCCATAACACCTCATTACCTCTGCTCAACCTACAAATAAAAAAAAACAAAACACAAAATGGTAGATAGGTGGGTAAATAGGTAGATGGATACATAGATAGATACATAGATAGGTAAAGAGGCCCTTGCATTGTAGATAAAACATTGTGTAAAAATTTATTTCTAGATAATCAGTTGGAGTTTAAAACTAATGGACAAAATGTGCCAGTTTAAAAAGTATTTTACTTTTTTTTTTATTAAGTTAGTAGTATAGCAGTTTCCAGCATTTTTCAATTACCAGCTAAGTAAACAATGTTCTAAATAGCTTGAAAGGTCATCCATCAAAATTTATTTTAATGCAACAGCTTTATTGAGATATAACATAAAAAGAACTGCATACATTTTTATGAGCCTGGTTCTCTTAACTTCACATAGTATGTTCTAGAAATGAGAATTTGTAGTTTAGGAACTCTGTTATCCTCACCTACCCTGTCTTATTTTGTATTTTTCCTTAGAAGACAAAATAAAATGCTTTCCTCCAATTTCTGTAATTATTTCAATAAAGTGGAGCCCACAGACCCACAATTTGGGGCCTGCTATTGATACTTTCATCTTCAATGTTACTGTCTTTCCAAATGCCAGCTTAAAATTAAAAATAGCCTTAGCAGGTTTGGCTCAGTGGGTAGAACACTGGCCTACAGAAGGACCAAAGAGTGCAGGGTTCGATTCCGGTCAAAGGCACACATCTTGGTTGCAGGCTTCTTCCTGGGTTAGGCACTGGTTGGGGCTCGTGCAGGAGAGAACCAATCCACATGTTTCTCTCACATCAATATTTCCTCTGCCTTGCCCTTTCTCTCCCACTCTCTCTAAAAATCAATGTGAAAATATCCTCAGGTGAGAATTAAAATAAATAAATAAATAAATAAATAAATAAATAAATAAATAAAACTTGTTAACAAGATAGGTTTACCAGAAAGCAAGTTTTACTGACTTGCTTAGAAAACGCTTTCTATTTCTATCTTTAGTTATATATATATATTTTTTTAATTGATTTTTTACAGAGAGGAAGGGAGAGCTAGAAACATTTATGAGAGAGAAACGTTGACCAGCCTCCTCCTGCACACCCTCTATTGGGGATGTGCCCGCAACCAATGTACATGCCCTTGACGGGAATGGAACCTGGGACCTTTCAGTCCACAAACCTACGCTCTATCCACTGAGCCAAACCAGTTTCAGCTGCTTTCTATTTCTTGTTGGGTTTTATTTGGAATTGTGTGACTGATATAACCTTGAAGGATCCTATCCAAGCTAATGAAACGTTTTGTTTACAATAATAATGCATGTGTTTTGTGCCAACTCTTTCTAAATGCTTGACCTTTAGCATCCCATTTCATCCCGAATAATTGTATGGAGGCTGGTAACAATGATATCCACTTAATACAGGGGGAAAGGAGACTTGGAGGGTAGGTACTGTACACAGGACCACTAATGCAATGGGTAGAGCCAAGCTAGGAACCCAGGTAGCCTGGCACTGGTATTCCTGCCTAACAGCCTCACTCTAACTGCTATGTGATATGGGTTAAAGCCAAGGTAGGCAGCACTGACTTAGTCACTAACAATTTTTGTTATATCTAGGCTGTTGTATTGATTTTATGAAATTACTAGAGTCCTGGTGCATGAAATTCATGTATTCGAGGGGGGTATCCCTCAGTTGGATTCTGAGAGGGTGCAGGCTAGGCTGAGGGACCACATTGGTGCAGGATTGAGGCCAGGGAGGGACGTGGGAGGTTGGCCAGCCAGGGAGGAACTACAAGAGGGCTCCAGGGCATGTCCAGCCTGTCTCACTCAGTTCTGATTGTCTGGACCCCAGCAGCAAGCTAACCTACCATTCAGAGTGTCTGCCCTCTAGTGGCCACTGCACAGTCATAGTAACTGGTCGACCAGTCAACTGTCTGCTCCCTGGTGGTCAGTGCACGTCATAGTGAGCAGTTGAGTGGCCTTAGCATATCATTAGCATATTACACTTTGATTGGTTGAATGGCCAACTGGCCAACTGGACAGCTAGCATATTAGGCTTTTATTATAAAGGATAAGACCCTTCTAAAAAGAATGCTTAGCTCATGGACACAAACAACAGTATGGCTTATATATTTTTTTTTTTCTTGCAGAGTCCTCTTCTAGTTTAATATCACAGCAATGTTAACCTCCTAAAGTGAGATAGGAAGTGTTCCAATATCTCCTATTTTTAAGAGTTTAAGAAGGTTTGATATTATGTATGCTTTTAAAAATTTATATAATTCACCTGTGAAACCATCTGGTATTGGACTTTTGTTTATTGGGACTTACTTGGTTACTGATTCAGTGTTCTTACTTATAATTGGTCTGTTCAGATATTCTCTTTTAATGGTGATTCAGTCTCTGTAGGTTGTATGTTTCTAGAAATCTATTTATTTTAGCTGTTCCAATTTGTTGGCATATGATTATAGAGATGATCCTTTTTATTATTTATGATACTTTGTATTTTCATGGTATTAGTTGTAACATCTCTTTTAGAACTAATTTTATTTACTTGAGTATTCTCTCTCTCTCTGTCTCTCTCTCTCTTTGTCTCTCTCTCGGTGAGTCTGGCTATAGGGTTCTCTATTTTTATCTTAAAAAATCCATTTTATTGACAATAATGACAATATTTTCTATTGTCATTTTAGTCTATTTTATTTTCACGTTTTGTTATTTCTTTTCTTCTAACTTTGAACTTAGTGTGTTCTTTTTTCTAGTTCTTGAGGTGTAAAATTATGTTGTTTACTTGAGGTCATTCTTATTCTTACTGTAAGCATTTATTGCTGTGAGCTGTTCCCTTAGAACTGCTTTTGTGTGCCCCAAAGATTTGGTGTGTTGTATTTTCATTTGTATCAAGTTATTTTTAAAGTTCTGTTTGATTTCTTTTTTGATCCATTGTTTATTTAATGGAATGTTGTTTAGTCTTTACCAATTTAATTATTTCAATTTCTTTCTTGTAATTGATTTCTAGTTTCATATTGCTGTGTTTGGAAGAAGTTTTGAAATGATTTCTACTTTAATTTATTAAGAATTGTTTTATGACTTAACATATGACCTCTCCAGGGAAAGTTCCATATGCACTTTCAAAGTACACGAATTCTGCTGTTTTGGGATGAAATGTCTGCTAAATCTATAGTCTAACATGTTATTTAAGTCCTATATTTTCTTACTGATTTTCTGTCTGGAAGAACTATCCATTTTATGAAAGTACAGAATTTAAATGCTCTACCATTATTATATTTCTGTCTGTTTCTTCCTTTTGGTCTTTAATGCTTGCTTTATATATAACTAAGTTTTAAGATAAAGAGAAATGGTATTAATAGTACAGACTTTGTGAAAACTTCCCTATAAATTATTTTTCAGTGCATAGTAGACAGGCAGCAAATATTACAAAGATAAAAATGATTGAATAGTAGATAATTATAATTTGCATGAAGTTGGCATATATTTAATTTTTATCTCAGAAAGCAACAAAATACAATGTAAGATATCTAATTTTGGATGCCATAAAACCTGAGAAAAGGACACTTGTATCAATGCAAAGGCAATAATTTATTCACATAATAGCAAAAAAAAAAATCTACATTGTTATAAAATTCTTATTACTACTCTGAAAAGACTTGCAGACATTAATTTTCACAATACAGATCTATAACAAAACTGACATTTTTAAGGTCAGATATGCTAATTGAATCTTGGGCAAATGCAAGATGCCTTATTGAAAAGAAGTTGGAATAATTAATCTTCCAGATAAAGTACCTGACGGATTAATAAAATCAGAATATCAGTTTAGGGTAAAGGTTAGTAAAAAAATTTTTTTTAAATATTTCTTTTTTCTTTAAGCATTACTGTTACAGACACTTTTGAGGCCAATATTTTTCTCAAACTATTTTCTGTTATTCTACTTAGGAATTTTGGTTAGTTTATCTTTCAAATTTCTGTCTGTTTTTTAAAACTTCAGCATGTATATTAATCACATGGAGATATTGCTAATAAGATAGACTCTGACTTAGTAGGTCTAAGGTAGGGCCCATGTTTCAGCTGCCAGGTGATTCCAACACTGCTGGTCTGAAGACAGTTTCAATGCAGAGGATTTAGGACTGTGGTGCTAGCTTTGGTTGCACATTGGTATAACTAGAGAATCTTAAAAATTACTAGTGCCAAACTACAAAAATCAACAAATTGGGACTACACCAAATTCAAAAGCTTCAGCACATCAAGAAAAACAATTAAAAGTAACTTAATATGGAGAAAATATTTGTAAACCACATATCTGAGAAAGAATTAAGATACAAAATACGTAAGGAACTCATACAAGTCAATAGCAAGAAAAGAAACAATCCAATTAAAAATGGGCAGAAGAACTAAATTGACATTTTTCCAAAGAGGACTGCAGATGGCCAACAGACACATGAGAAAACATTCAACATTACTACTCATTGGAAAATACAAATTAAAACCATGATGAGATATCATCTCATACCTATAAGAATGGCTATCATTAAGAAGACAACAGATAACAGTTGCTGTCGAGAATATAGTCAAAAAGAAACACACATACATTGTAGGTGGGAATGAAAATTGGTCCAACCGTTATGAAAAACAATATAAAGATTTCTCAAAAAATTAAAAATAGGTCTACTATACGGTCCAGTAATCCCATGTCTCGGTATAGACCCAAAAAAAATGAAAACTGAATTTTGAGAATATATATGCGCTCTCATGTTGATTACAACATTACTCACAATAGCCAAGAAATGGGAACAACCTAAATGCCCAACAGATGAGTTGATAAAAAATATATGATGGAATATTGTTTAGCCATGAGAAAAGAGGTTATTCTGCCATTTGCAAGAACACGAATAGACCTTGTGCGCATTAGGTTAAGTGAGATAAGTCAGGAATGATAGTAATATATTATATCACATAACTGAAATCTTAAAAAGTCACTCTTTTAAAAAAATATTTTATTGATTTTTTACAGAGAGGACGAGAGAGGGATAGAGAGTTAGAAACATTGATGAGAGAATCACTGATCAGCCGCCTCTTGCACACTCCCTACTGGTGATGTGCCCACAACCAAGGTACATGCCCTTGACCAGAATTGAACCTGGGACCTTTCAGTCCGCAGGCCAACGCTCTATTCGCTGAGAGAAACCGGTTTCGGCTAAAAAAAAAAGTCACTCTTGAAAAATGGTGGTCACTAAGGGATGGGTGGGGAGAATAATACTGATGTAGTTTCAGTGTATAAACAGGCATTAAATAGTAAATAAGCCATAGAGATATAATGTATAGTATAATGAATATGAACAACAATGTTCTTCTACAATCATTGAACTTGCTGAGAGACTAAAGCTTAATTTTCCCAATCACGAAAAAAGGAAAGTATAGTTATATAATGTGATAGCAGTGCTAAATGTCACTACAATGTCAATCATCCTATATAATAAAAAATGTAATATGCAAATGGTTGTTACACCGTGAATTGTTAACAACTGACTGCGTAATGACCAGGTCACAGATCAGCAGGAGGGTGGGGCAGTGAGTTACAAGCAGGGCAGTGGAGAGCTACAGGAGGGGGCAGGGCAGCAAGTTATGGGGGTGGGGGGGGACAGGTGCTGGGGGAGCTACAGGAGGGCAGGGCAGCAGGCGGAGAGCTACTGGAGAATGGCAGTGAGCTACTGGCAAGCTACTGGCGCATGGATTCGTGCGTAGGGCTAGTAGTACTATAATATTTAAATGTATCAAATTAACACATTATCCATTTTAAATTTACAAAATATATTTCAAATGTATTCAATAAAAAGACGGCTTCATTTCAATTGTAAACATATACAGATCCTAAATGAAGTATTTGCTGATTAAAAAAAAAATACTAGACTCTGGCTTTAATTGTAAGACATTTTATTTACATTGTGATTTATCTGGTCATTGTGATTTTTTAAATTCCCAGGTTTCTGATAGGCAGTAAATTGGTGAAGCCACCGGATTAGAATATATTTAAAACTATTGCATACTTATTTTCTCACAAAATAAGTTAATTCTTTATTTTGGTTATATTTATGATATTTATAGTATATATATGAACCAATATTGTGACTAAAGTATAAAATATAAATTGATTCATGACATTCCCCCCCTCAAATCTAGATAATTAATTAAAATAAATATGATGTCATCGTTCTCTTATAGTGAGTATGTGGGGTAAAATATGTTCATTTAACTAATAACGAAAGTTGTTGGCTTACTAAAAATATCACATTAAGTCTGCACATACACATGCACACACAAATAGTTGTTGATTGGAAATTATAGGAAAAGGGATTATTTTTTTTATATCAAGTAACTTTTCAGGCATTGACAGTTTGCCTTCTTACCACCTACCATCCTCTTCTAAGGGTGTTTACGTAAAATTTGAGTGAAGCAATTGTTTCAGATGGTTGCTAGGGAAACCTAACTCTGAGTTGCAATGGGAAGCCACTTTCTTACTCCTCTGTAATTTTAGTTTATGGATGTCCCTTGATTTATGGCAAAAAAAAAAATGTCTCTGAAATGCTTCCAATTGCAAAGACTTTGCAGCTCTAGGTTCTGGATTTGAAAATTCATAGATGGATTTCAGGTAGTCTGTATGTATGTTTACATGAACATTTCAATGGGAATAGGATTCATTGGATTTCATTAAAGACTTAAATGTGTATGGGAATCGCCACTTTGAAGAACTACTATTCAGAGAAATAACTGCACTCAAATGTCATTTTACAAACAGGAAACTTGAAGTATAAGAAAACAAAATGCCTGTTTCTGGTAGAAACATTTTTTACCTGCTTTATTCTTTTGTTGTTATTGTAAATTTAGATATTGTCAAGATGTGCTTATGTGGAAAGTTAATATTTTTATTCAAAAATATTTGCATGAGTGTTTGACACCTAAGGACAACTATCTAATTGATTACTCTGGTGTGAACATAACTAGAGGACCTCATAAAAAGAGAACTTTACTTCTTATAGACCTTCAAATCTTTTTGTTCCCTGTCATTTCTTATGTTTTTAATTCTTCTAAAATTCTGGTTTATTTTCTTTCAATCAAATCTAAATTTATTTTGTAGAAAAAATACTTTAATGGTAAGAGTCCAAATCTGATTGCTCATAATTTATATTTTATTTCAAAAGAAATCATCAATGCACCTAATATTTAGACTAGTGTGGGTAGCCAACAGGATTTCATATTACACAGAAGGGCTTTTCTCTGATATAGTGTAGATGTGGCCACTATTTTTTCCGCATCCTACCAACAAATGCAAGTGGACACAGCTGAGAGTAGGAAGTGAGGCGGGAAATTGCTATTATGATTAATTTTAACTGTGCTTATGCTTTTTTCCCATAAATACAAGAAAGGTCAAGTGAGGACATCAAAACATCTCGACAAAGCCAAACAAGCCATCATTAAATGAGCAACAAATTAGAAATTAAACATAAACCCTTTAAACACAAGTTTCAAATAAAGTGTGCCAACCATCACTCATACTTTGATATTGTTGATATCAATGCCTCAACTATATAAGCAATTTTAAAAATGATGACAATGTTTTTAAAAGATTTACAGTATGTTCTAAGAGAAGAGAGTATTTACCTGTCCTGGATCACTATCAATCTTTAATTATACCTATATAAAATATGCATATTTTCAAAAATTGTTTGGATTACATTATTTGAGCAAAGTGAATGCACTTGGCTCTCAGGACTTCTAATTGAAAGTCATTTAGAACACTTGATAAGATTGGAGCACTTCAATGCTGTACTTTGCTAAACTTTAATTTCTTAATTCTAAGCATCATCTTTAATAAAAAATAGTGATTGTAATTTATTAAGGACTCTGCCTTTGATAGAGGCACCAAGGAACATTACCAGTGAGGATGTCTCACTCAAGTCCATGTCAATGCGCAGGGTGCAACCCCCAAACATACTTTTGTAAAAGAATAAGTAAACTCACCTGTATTGCACTGGGAACATTTAATGCCATATATTTAAAGAGATTAAACTAATCTTGGTTTTACTGTCATACATGTTGTGTTTCATTTTAATAATTTGCCTTTATTAAATTTAAAAGTCTGGTCCCTAATTTTATATGAAACACTAAATTAAAAAAAAAAAAACCACACACAACACAGTTAAAAACATAAATATCTTAGAATTGAGTCTCTTTCAGTTGTCAAATTTGTATTTAACTGTGTTTTACATGTTAGGACAAAAACCAGTCAAGGATGTCTAAATCAAACCCCAATCCACATCATGACTAGAAATCTAAAAAAATAAATAAATAAAATTTAAATATCGGCTTTGTTGTTTTTAGGGAAGATATTCAACCTTTTGTATTAAATGATTTCTGTACATGCATAGTGTTTTATTTCAGAAACACTTGTTTGAATTGCCAAGGCCTAAAAACTATTCATTGAAGAGATATGTGGGGGTGTAGTTAGACATTTTAACATGCAAAATGTTAATTCATTCTAGCTGTGTAGAAAACAGTTTTTTAAAAAGTTAGCTTTCAAAGTGATAGAAAAATTAAATGGACTCATTCTTATTTTAATTTCAACCCAGGCATTTCAGGAAATCCATAAAGTTTTAAAATAAGATTTAAATAATATTTTATTCTTATTTACATAAACATGAGAGCAACTACTGGATAAGAGCAAAAAATGACTGTGGGTAGTACTCTGAAACAAATTTAGCTGATTTTCCATGACTTCTGATCTGTATGATCTTTGAAAATTTAAGTACCATCTCAGAAAATGAGGTAAGATAACAGCAGCTTCATTTTTGTATTAGGAGGATGAAATAATATATGTCAAGGTCTTGGGTCTACAGGGTGGAACAAAAGGAGGTTTATCATTGTGAGTACATAAAACAGAGTTTATTCTTATACTATTATTTATTAATATTTTATCACTTTCTGTACAAAAGATTAGAAACCTACTTTTGCTCCACCTTGTAGTTATGTTGTTGTTTATTAATGTGGTTATTGTAACACCACTAGAATGATTGTGACTCATTTTATACATGCTGTGATGAAGACCAAGAGGAATGAAGTGTCATAAGCCCTGTTAAGGTGCATATGTTGGTTATTCTATCCTTCTAGTGGCAGCCATCATTCTTAACACTGACACTGACAGGTCTTATTATTTGATATAAATATTGTGATTGGCAGGTTACAAATCAAACATAATAATAGCCTCCCAAGCCAAAACCGGTTTGGCTCAATGGATAGAGCGTCGGCTTGGGGACTGAAGGGTCCTGGGTTAAATTCCGGTCAAGGGCTTGTACCTTGGTTGCAGGCATATCCCCAGTGGGGGGTGTGCAAGAGGCAGCTGATCGATGATTCTCTCTCATCGATGTTTCTAACTCTCTATCTCTCTCCCTTCCTCTCTGTACAAAATCAATAAAATATATTAAAAAAAATAATAGCCTCCCAAAAGTGTGTATGGAGTTATTATTCAGAGTTGAGTCTAAAGCATTGTTATTGAGTTTTTACCTTTGTTTCAAAGAGCTGGTGACTAATAAAACTGAAATCAAACCAAATCAAATCAAACTTGGATATTAAAGCCATACAAAGATATAATAATATCTCTGCTAAAAAGCTACAATAATCGAACATTGTTATACTGAAATAAGAATGGAAATATCGATAAATAAAAAGAATTCGGAGCTTCAAAATTAACCCATGTATCTATGGCTAACTTATTTTTAACAAGGGCGCTAAGATCATTTAATGGGAAAATTGGTTTTTAAATGGTTATAAACTTATTATAAAACTACAGTAGTAAAGTCAGTGTGGTGTTGGTAAAAGAGTAGACAAAAAAAAAAAAAATCCATGGGACAACTAGAAACTCAGAAATAGAACCCCATAAATATAGTCAACTGATCTTTTCAAAGTGGGGAGAAAAGAGAATACAGTTGTGCAAAGAGAGTCTCTTTGACAAATGATGCTGGAACAACTGGACATTCGTATGCAAAAACCATGAATCTAGACAAGGCCTTACAACCTTCACAAAAATTAACTCAAATATTTCACAGACTTAAATATAAAATGCAGAAACATGAAACTTCTAGAAGACAACAGAGCAGAAAATCTAAATGGCCCTAGGTATGTCTATGACTTCTTAGGTAGAATACCAAATGCATGACCTATGAACAAAGTAATTGATAGACTGGACATTATTAAAATTGATGACTTTAGCTCTGTAAAAGGCAATTTCAAGAGAATACAACAAATGGGGGTTACATATTTGCAAAAGACACGTCTGACAAAGAAATGTTATTCAAAATATTCACAAATAAACCTCTTAAAACTCTATAATAAGACAACATACACCAAAAGGGCAATGGACATTAACAGACACCATACCAAAAAAGACATACAGATGGTAAAGAAGCACATGCAAAGATGCTCTATATCATAAGTTATCAGTGAAATTACACACTTAATAGAATGGCTAATTTTTGGAGCACTGCTAACATCTAATGCAAGAATGTGGAACAACAGAAACTCTCATTCATTACCGGTGGGAATACGAAATGGTACAGACACCTTGGAAGACAGTATTGTGATTTCTTCTAAAACTCAACATGCTCCCACTGTATGATCCAGCAACCCTGATGCTTGGCATTTTGTCAAAGGCGTTGAAAATGTATGTCCACACAAACAACTGCATATGGATCTTTCTATCAGCTTTTTATTTTCTTTTTCAAAATTGACCAAACTTAGAAGTAACTAAGATGTCCTTCATAAAGCAAATGGCTAAATAAACTGTGATAGACCCAAATAATAAAAATATTATCTAGTGCTAACAAGGGAAATGAGCTATCAGCCATGAAAAGACATAGAGGAACCTTAAGGCCATATTCCTACGTGAAAGAAGCCACTCTGAGATCTATCTGCCCATTACCCTCAGCCACCTTGAAGGATGGTCTCCCAAGGAGAGCGCAAGTGCAATACCTGCCTTTCCCAAGGTCCGTGCCTGGCCCCAATGAGATCTTACTTTACCCTTTGGGCTTGGGTGCATTGAGATAGCCCTATGTTCTTTCCATAAATGTTATTTTTTATAATGGCAAGTGGTTAAAATGGGAAAATGATAATAGTAAAAAAAGATGTTTCATTGCAGTCCTAAATTGCAGACTGTCACATGATGCCTGCATACTGAATGATGTCCATTCAAACTGTTACATTTTTAAATAATACCCAAATCCCTTAACTGCCACACCACTACCTTCCTTCTGACAGGATCATGATATTAACCTAACACCTAGAACCCTTATCTTTTGTCTTGCCCTTTTTAAATCTAGTCTCTACATCACTGCAAGAGGTTGTTGCAGTGGCCTGACCTTGCTCACTTACCTTGCTTTTGTCCCTCCACTACATGTTTTCTCCTGCTTCCCAGTCTTCAGAAAATGCTGCTTCCTCTGCTTTAACATCCACCAGCCTTCATCACTTAGTAATCTCCTCCTTTGCCTCAAGGAGGTAAGCTCAAGAGTGACTTTCCCTGTAGGGGAGCCATCAATTTTTTTTGTATTCTCCAGGCTGAATTTGGTGTTTTTTTCATGTTCTCATGACATTGCATCCCTCTACCCTAGAAATCCACAGTGATTCTCTCATATGATTCATCAGTGGGCTGTGATATAACTGAGGCTGGGTTATATCTTATTGATCTTCCTGCCCCTAGCTCTTAATGAAACTCCTGGGCATATGAATATACTCCAAAATATTTATTGAAATGAATCTATAAAATGATTATAGAGCAGCAAAAAAATGTGCTCTCACACCCAGGTTAAGAATGTAAAATCTAGGACAGCCCATATAATCTGAGATCTCTAAGCAACCTAACTCCAACCACTGCAAGAGAAAAAAATCGGTGTTAAGTATTATTTTTCTTATCATTTTTAATATATTCAGGTTAGTGGGAGAGCTAAAAGTGGTAGTCAAACAGAAGTACTCAGACTATTGTAAGCTACATTTAAAAATATTTTAACACTTAGGATATGTGTAGCAAATAATATTCATACCATGAGAGCATGTAGTTTTACTTTTTTTTTTCCAGCAAATGTTTTTTTTCAGATCACTTTCTATATCACAGACACAGTTCTAAAAATATCAATCTATTTAATTCTTATAACAGCCTTAAGATGTCATCACATAACCAATTTGGGACTTTCTTTACTGACTTGTGATAATAAGCTGACTCCTTTCCCCAACCTCCAGCAGAAAGATTTTAAATTGAAAAGAATAATAGTATCTGCAGAGCTAAAAATCCTCTTCAAATGTCCTAAAAGGTATCAAAAGATCTAAGGAAGGAGATCACATCAAAATGAGTACTGTAATAATTATCATCTCTAATGTACTTGCAAAAGGGAAAGCAAATAATAAATTGGAGTTTTGAGTGGAATTTTTGTATGACCTTGGAGTACCACATATTTAAAATAAATCACCTGATAAATAATGGACAGAAGGCAATAGAATACTTGTAGGATCAAGATAAATCCTGGCTTGTCACAACATAAAGCAGATAACATAACAGAATCTTGAAAATAGTCGTCTCCTTATTTACACTTTTAGTCAAGAGTGATTAATTGCAGATATAACACTTAAAGAGAGCAGCTTGAAGTACAGACAAGTTGCAGTGCTACAAAATGAAAGCTAAGGACATTGAGTCCTTAGCAAATAGCATACTGGTCCATATTTATGAACCAACTGTCAATGACAAGGAATTTGCACACATTAATGAATATAGATTGGTACTAAAGTTGCAACAGCCTTTCCCCTTTTTGAAAAGAATAGTACATGGAAAAGGAAAACACAGATACTAATAAATCAGAGGGACACATATACCTCTGGATAAAGTTAGCAGAGTTGTATCAATGAACGTGAATGAAGCTACAGAAGGCCTGCTTGTCAAATTTACTGATAACAAGAGGTCTAGAGAAACGACTAATGCTTTAGGTACCATAGTTTCCGGTGTATAAGACGACTTTTGAAACGAAAAAAAGTCAACCGAAAATCGGGGGCAAAAGACCAAAATTGCACAAAAATTACCTGCAGATCTTGACAGCAAAGTAAGTCTTTTCTTTGAAGTGGGGGTGTAGTCTTATACAGCAAATATAGGCCTAAACCTATGTTCTAACTGTAAAATTAGGGGGTCGTCTTATACGCCGGAAAATACGGTAATAAAATCAGCATATAAGAAAATCTGGTTAATCCTCAAATTAACAAAATTAAATTAATACATGTGTATATCATTTGGATATCCTACTTATACTAGTACTAGAGGCCCGGTGCATAGATTCATGCACCGCTCGGGTCCCTCAGTCTGGCCTGTGCCCTCTCACTATCAGGAATATCCGGGGCATGTAGTAGTGCCCAAAGTGGCAGGCAGCCAGGGTGGATTCTAAGCCAGGCCAGGTGCAGTACATCTGGGCTCCGCTGTGGAGGCAGGAGAGGCTCATGCTGGCCTTGAGTCTGAATTCTGACTGAGTGGGGCTCCACTGTGGGAGCTCACTGACCACCAGGGGGCAGCTCCTGCATTGAGCATCTTCCCCCTGGTAGTCAGTGTGCATCATAGCTACTGGTCAACTGGTCACTTAGGCTTTTATATATATGTCACCTTTTCACACAGGCTTCTTTTGATAACCTATTTCTAATATGGCCTTTGGTATTCTCCACTCACCATTACTTCTCTCTATTTAGTTTTTTTAAATTAATTTCTTTATTGATTATGGTATCACATATTTGTCCTCAACTCCCCATTCCAATCCCCCACCCCCTTCCATTCATGCCCCCACCCCCCTATTGTCCTTGACCACTGGTTAGGCTCATATGTATGTATGCACATAAGTCCTTTGGTTGATCTCTCCCTTTTATCCCCACCCTCCCTTTGAGGTCCAACAGTCTGACCCATGGCTCCTTATCTCTGGGTCTGTTCTTGTTCATCAGAGTCTATGTTGTTTGCCATTTCCCCTAGATGAGATCATGTCCTACTGGAAATATACTTATAAGAATAAAAAATGAGATAAGCAATAATCGCTATGTTGAAAGGCATATGAATCAGTCTGTAGTGAGTTTCTTCCTGGGCCACCAGTTCTTTTGAGACCCAATTTCAGTGTCAAACAGTTCCTTATGTGTACGTGTTAGCAATGATATTTCAGTTCTCGATGGTGGGCAAATGGTGGTAATGCAGGTCCAACCCTCTCTGGTTTGGTCCTGGGCAACCTGCAGTGATACACAGCTGCTGACTGCTATTATGGTGAGTTTTAGTTTTCAACATAGCACGTATCCTTTCCTAATACTTTTTTTTTATATACTTATTAACTTGTTTTCTTTCTAGCTTCACTGGAAAGTAAAATGCATGCAGTAGTAACCTAAATTAACTTGTATCACTGAGAGTGAAACAGGAGCACTAAGTAAACATATATCAAAAAATAAAATGCCCATTTTTTATCTTCTCTTAAAAAGAAATTTGACAAGGAAGAACAACATTGAGTTGTTCCAACAACAGTATGTTTTAAGAAATAGGGCATCTGTAGAATAACAGAAGCACTAAGGTGGGATCAAAAGTACTGGGTGGTTTTGCCACTGAGTAGTTCTTTGACCTTCTGTAATTTCTTCAAAAACAGTTTACTCATATGTGAACAAGGCTGATAATGGCCCATCAGAGGTTTTATAATAATGTGTATAAAATAATTTTATAAACTATAATGTACAAAACAAATGTGAAGGACTATGATTGGGGGTCCAGGTATGGGGTTGAATAAATGCTCAATATGAACACTCAGTGTCTTGTGATGTTTGAAAAAATAGTAAGATACAAACACTGGAAATAGTAGTATACATTTTGTACTGGCAAGACCCAATCCAGATAACTGTATTTCCTCTTACCTGCATGTTATTCAAGCTATTGACAAATGTCTAAAGGAAGACCAGGCAAATATAGGTTGTAGAGAGAATGCCATTTCTAAAACAATGGAAATAATTGGGGGGAAAGTGATCTTAGGGTGTATGGGAAGGGGAGGGGACTGTGGTGTTTATTTTTTTTCTCAATATTCTGTATTTTTTTTCTCTTTATTGATTTTGTTATTACATATGTGTCTTTTTCCCCCATTCTACCCCACTCGTTCCCTCAAACCTCCTCTCCCTGCCCCCCCCTCCTGCGTCTGTGTCCATTGGTTAAACTTATATGCACACATACAAGTCCTTTGGTTGTGGTTCTTACTTTGAATATGTGAAGAATTGTCACGTGGAAGACTTAATCCATGCAGCACTAAGATGCCAACTACGAATTAGATATCAAGACTGAGAAAGACAAATGTTGGTTAAATACCTTGTTTCAATGTGTGGCAGAGTTTTCTAAACTTTAAAGCAGTCCCATAATGGTGGATGTAATAAATTACGGTGTCACATCCAAACCAGGGACACATCAGCAATGTTTTCAGGAGGCTTCTACTATTCTGCTGGAGTCTAGCCTAGATGATCCCAAGGTCCTTCCCAAGTCCAAGATTATAATCAAGCAAATGCAATATTCCCATCAGGCTTACTGAGAACGAAAGGATCTTGAAGTCAAACTCAGACACATCCCCAAATACTTTTTCTTAGAGACCAAATCAATCAGTGAGAGAATGACAGGTGATATCAGCCGTGAGTCCAGGAGAAGGAAGACCAGCGGGTGTGGCAATCACCAGAGAGCAATCCTGCTTCAACCACCCCATCCAGCTGGGAACCCCGTTCATGCTGGTTGGCGTGGCTCCTTCGCTTGAGCACGTTTAACTGTGAGTGCACTGATGACCCTCGGTGTCCTTTAAGAATCCGCTGCTCTGTTTCACATGACACTTGCTGTTGCAAACACAAACTTTCACTCACTATGCCTTACAAAAGGGTCTCATTTCCCAGTTTTCAGGGAGAGATGCTGAATTAGAAAAGCTAAACACATGTTAAACTATCTGCCTGGAATGACTTGTGCAGGGTGCTGCTGGAGGAACACAGGGATTCCTCCTCATCCCCTTTATACGGACATCACAGAGACAAAGGCATCAGATACATCCTGCGTGCACCATGCGTTGCCATGTTGCCATGTGCACAGACCTACACATGTATGATTAAGAGAAACTGCAGGTGAGACATGGAGGGGGAAATAGAAAGTAGCAAAGACGAAGATTGGACCCGCAGAGAAACAGGTTGAAATCATTTTCATTACTTTTTCCCCTCCCACTCCAGCTCTCCATCAGCAGCGCGGGTGGAGGCTGTGGGCTGCGGGCTCAGTGCAGGAATGAGGAGTAATTGAGCTTGAGCCGAGCCCAGCGGAGGTAGCGTCTCCTCCCGGTGTCATTGCTGCAGCTCCAGCGCCCGGTCCCTAAGTCCTCAGGCACCTCGCTCCCCGCTCCCCGGTGCAGAAGCGCCTGCAAAGCCAGCCCGGGGCTCCGGTGGCAGCAGAAGTTGCGGGGCGCAGGACTCCGGAGGAGGCATTGGCTCCTGAACTTTTCACGTCATTTTCTCTTCGGAGCCCCTTCTCGCCTCTCCGCGCAGCAGCCGTTCCGCCGCGGATCCCACTGCTCATGGGGCAGGGGCAGAGCCGCTTGCAGCACTGAGCCGAGCCGAACCGGACTGGAGCCCCGTGATGTCCGGCACCAAACTGGAGGACTCCCCCCCTTGCCGCAACTGGACATCCGCTCCGGAGCTGAATGAAACTCAGGAGCCCTTCTTGAGCCCCACCGACTATGACGACGAGGAATTCCTGCGGTACCTGTGGAGGGAATACCTGCACCCCAAGGAATACGAGTGGGTCCTGATCGCGGGGTACATCATCGTGTTCGTGGTGGCGCTCGTTGGGAACATCCTGGGTGAGTCCTGTCCCCAGCAGCCCCCAAGAGGGCTGTCGCATACCCTTCGCCCCAGGCTGCAAAAAGCTCCGAGACCCCTCCCTCCCCCTGGGATGCAAACAAAGGTCCCTGCTCTCGGGGTGGGGTTTTCTATTAAAAAAAAAAAAAAAAAAGTTTTCTGATTTTAGGAACCAGGACCAAGGTCGGAGCGTTGGAAGGGTGATTCCTTGTTTTTTTGTTTTTGTTTTGTTTTGTTTTGGGTGTTTTCTTTTTTTCTGCAGAGAGAAGCGGGGAGCGGAACCGCGTTTCTCTTCGGAGCGCCTGGGTTGCAAAGTGCCGGGAGAGGGGCGGGGAGGGCTGGCGCCAGGTGGATTCGGAGTGAGGGGAAATGGTCCATCCTTTTGTGGGGGCATGGCTGGTGGTTTCAGGGGCTTTGGGGAGAAGGAAAGCTGGAAGGATGAAAAGCTGTTGCCCCTACGGAGCAAGCTTGCTTTGGCTTTTGGAGTCACGGAGGGTTTGCGGGCGAGGTGGAGTGCCCTTTGGCGTGGAGGGTTAGGCTCTGTCTGGAGATGGGCATGAAAGGGCAGGGGGTGGAGGCGGAGGCGAAGCAGCGAGGTGCACTCAGGTACTGAGGCTTAATTAGAGAGGAACCATCCTGGGAGCAATCAAGAAGGAGGGGCATCTGAGAAAAGTGCCAAGGAGATCCCAATCATCCATCCATCCATTCATCATTCATTCATTCATACATTCAACCAATATCCCTACCCTCCCCCTCCCCCAGAACATGCTGTTGCGATGGTTCAGAAATATTTGTAACTGACTGTTGTGTGTGTGTGTGTGTGTGTGTGTGTGTGTGGTGTCCCCTCCCTCCACGCCAAACAAGACCAATTTTAATGCTAGGCTTATCTCTATTTGTCCCTGTCTAAATTTGCATGCAAACCCAGCCCATTCCCCCGCCTCTGCATGATTTCTGAGGGTTGGGGAGTGGGTGTGATGGTGATATGATGGCTGTGGTGGTGCAGCTAGGGAATCCACTTTAAAAGGGCTTTAGGAGGGCCGTGAGGACTTAACATGAATTGTGAATGGACCGAGCATGTGCCTTGATGAATGGAGAGTGGAAGGCAGTTCATATGCAGAGGGCAGTGCGGAGGGAATCTCTGTTGAAAAGAACAGGAGGGGAGCGGGGAGGCTAGGAGAGGATGCTCTCTCCCTCATGATTATGAAAAGGGAAGAAGAGGAGGGATGTGAAATAGTCCTGGAGGCTTTGAAGTCCAAAACAAATAATGTGTAGCTTCAGTGGAGGATGACAAAGGAACTCACCAGGCTTTCAGCATTTTCTCATTTTTACCTTCTCTCTCCCAGTGTGTCAGTCTGGGCAGGAGGCACTCAAAGTAGTCTCTCATCAGCTTAGCAGGTAGTGAGGGTAGTTGGTAGTACATGATGGAGAGGTGTTCTGGAGAAAGTTGGTAGACTTAGTATTTGATAAGAGAAATAAGACTTTTCTGAGAACTTTAGTTTGCTCTTCCTGTATTATTTTAGACTTTTTTTTCTTTTGTTGGTTTTTTTTAAAAATATAAACATAAGGGAATATTTTGGGGATGCCAACAAGGTGGATGAAGGTGCAAATACACATGAGTAGGGCTCTTTGTTATAAGGACACATCTGTTAATAACAATGCCTGTCTTGTTTTCCTTCTTCTTGTCATCCATCCTTAGTGTTCCAACTATCCAGACACATGGCCCCCACTATAGGAACATTGCACTGCATTATGCCAACACTTAATACTAAGTGAATAATTCCAATTGAAAACCTGTTGAGGACCTAATGTGTGCTAGACCCCTTCATATACACTCTCTCACTTAAACTTCAAAGTAGCCCACATTTGACAGAAGAAGCAAGACTTAGAAAATGAAATTACTCATTAAGGAACATGCTTCAGATTCAATTCCATTTTTTCATGACCTCATATCCAGAATCCTTCAAGAATTTTCTACCTTAGAGCTAGAAAGCATACAGAGAATGAATTCCTTACACCTGATTGTCTGCAAGTCTATTAAACATACTTCCTATTCTCTTCTGCACCTGTGTCCAATGCTAGTAAATTACCACAAGGGGTTAATGGTTCTATTATTCTTTCCAACAAAAAAACTTTCCTTGGGGAAATGTTATTGCATTGCAGTAAATGTTTGATATGTCTTGAAGGGATAGCTACAAATCATATTTCCCTTCTCTAATTTTATTTCAGGCTTAATCTCTGTCATAAAATTTGCTCCTCTTTGCTGTTATTTCATTCTGGCTTTGCACAGACCTACCTGTGATTCATACTCTTTATATCCTAATTGAATAGTTTAGGGGCACATGCTTGCTAATCTGGGGAATGTTTTAATCTCAAGAAGACAACTTGTTTCATTACCTAAGGAAAAGAGTGCTGTCCATAGCTCCAAGTGCTGAAATGGCCATTTCCATTTAGCTTACAAAGAAAGCTTTAATCAAAGCCCTCTGCTTTTAAGATTCTGACAGCTATTTTGTTCAGCACTGAATGATACTGAAACCCTCTCTAGCTGAACTGGAATTCATTCTTTACTGACATATTCTGAGAGTTGATGAGGTTAAATTTGACATTTAGACAAATGAGCAGTGTCATTACTCACAGACAACTTCCTGCTCTTTGATGTCACTGTCAAATTTGCAAAACAGATTACATTGAGAACTGTTTTTTTGCCCCTCTGGTATCAGTAATTTTACTCAGAGATTGGCAGGACAAAAAAAATCATATTATTCTTCAAGATAAAGAGGCAACCTTAGGTTTGAAGGTGAAATACCATAATGTAAGTAGCAGATGTAATCACTGACCCTTTAAGTCCATTCATCATTTGCACTTGCCTGCAACTGACTACTTGGAAAATATCAACCTTGTTGAACTTACAAATATAACGTACCAGTTAGAAGGCATTTCTACCACAATGCCCTTTTGTGAAGTGATGTACCAGGATGATAAAGTTTTGATCATCCCACCTTATTTTCTTTAGTCCACAGCTCCTCTCTCATTGTATGCCCTCTCCACTATCAGGGAATACTTCCCAGAGATGGAAAGCAGTTTCCTGCAAAAAAGTGACAAAAGTCATAAAAATGAAGTCAAATATTACTCTACATGGAGTTTCATAAGTATAATCATTCTCATCTAAGGCACACACATTTCATTATATAATTTAAGTCCTAGGGGTGAGGGTGGGACAGTGTTCTTTTTGAAAGCAGTATTTGCCAGCATTAAATTGTTCCCCATAAAACCTACTCCTGGGTGTGCCTTATGCTATATAGCCAATTACTTGACTAGTACATTTTGAGCAATATTATGGTGGGTTTATTTTAATTATATATTTTGGGGGAGAGGGCTCTTGAGGACAACTCAAAGGAAACTCTTTAAGTCCTACATGTTATTTTTATAGTTGACACTGAGAGATAGGTTCTAATCAGTTTAAACATTCAACATTTGGAGAAAGTGAGTAATGCTCTGCCTTTCGAGATTATATATATATATATATATATATATATATATATATATATATATATATATTTTTTTTTTTTTTTTTTACCTAGAATGCTTCTATTTTCCTGTTGGTGTTGCCATATGAAAAATGAGGAGAACATTCAACAAATAACATGAGTCCATCTGTGCTTCTTGCTTCTCATGTGACCATTAACTAGTTATTAAGCTCTCCAAGTCTGTTGTTTTTTTTTTTCGTTTTTTTTTTCTCCATTGAAAATTAAGGGTGGTAATGCCTGTCTTATATAAATCTGATGAGGATGATTTATTCACCAACACATAGTAAACACTAAATGCCAATTTCTCTTCCTTCATTCCCATTGTTGAAGTATCTCACCAATGTGGTTTGCAGCTGTCTTCTGCCTCCATGGCCAGACTGTAGTTCTGTAGCTCCTTATGGTCTCAGCTATATCCTTCTTCTGAATTGTGTATTTAACTGAAAGGTATTAGTAAAGTGGATCTGGCCTTTTCTCAATTGAGGATTTTGCTATCAGCTATTCATAAAATGAAGTTGGCATATGTTATTCTTCTTTTCTATCCCAGCTCCACCCACCAACCCCCTAACAGGTGCTTATAGCCTTTATACCGAGTGACTTGCATTGCCTTCTCACCTCTCTGTGCAAGTCATTCCTATCATGATAATTTTTTTCTCTCTCTTTCATGGTTTCAGTTTGCCTGCATGAGTCCATTCACAGAATTTTTAAATTGTTAGTTGGTTGGTCTATTACTGTTAATGTTTTAAATGGAACCCATGTACACACAGACACACACACACAAAAAAACACGGCAATGATATGTTGATTTAACTGAGTTAAAGCACACTGCTCATTAAGAGCTTACCCAACAGCTGAAACCGGTTTGGCTCAGTGGATAGATCCTTGGCCTGCGGACTGAAGGGTCCCAGGTTCGATCCCAGTCAAGGGCATGTGCATTGATTGTGAGCACATCCCCGGTAGGGAGGTGTTCAAGAGGCAGCTGGTCGATGGTTCTCTCTCATTGATGTTTCTAACTCTATCCCTCTCCCTTCCTCTCTGTAAAAAATCAATTAAAAATATTTTTTTAAAAAGAGTTTACCCAACAGCAGTGAAGCTAAATTGGGTTGGTGGAGTGGGAAGAATATCTGTAACAGGGTTGCTTCTTACAAAGCCAATCTTACGTCCCATGTGTGGAAATGGCAGAGTTACAAGTTCTCACTATTCCTAAAACTAAGAGACACTTCTTTGACGCTTCTTCTGATGCCTACTTCAGCTCTGTGGGTGTGTGCAACCCAGCCTTTCCTACACAGGAAGCAGAAAGAGGTTGGAGATAATACCTTATTCATCTCCTCCAGGACTCCATAGAAGTCATGAGTGGTGACTGTAAAAGGTAATATTAATACTGTCATTAAGCTTTGAACGTGTATGTTTTTAGTTGCAGAATGCAAAACAGACTTATTTGAATAAGAGTTAAAGTGTGCCTCCATCTTTTTATTAAAATTATAACTAGTTAGTTTTACTGGGTAATATAAATCATGTTTTTTACTTGAACAAAATCTCAGTGGTAATTTTTTAAATGCCCATTTCATAGTTAACAGCAATATTTATCATGAACAGGCACTAATGGAATAACAATTGGTACTATAACTTGCATGTAATGGATTCTTCCTACATTAAAAAAAATATGAGTAAAGTGAAATATAAAAAAATACCAATTTTCAAAAAATGACCAATCTGACACTTGAATACAAATTTGTTTTATAAATGAGTATTTCAGTTTTAATTTTTTTTCTTGCTATGTATTAGGTCATACATATGCATTTTATATATTTACGAGTGGCCTGGCACATGAAAATTCATTCCCCCAGGGGCGGGGGTGTTCCTAAGCCTACCCTCACCCTCCCCAATCTGGGACCCCTTGGAGGATGTCCGACTGCCTGTTTAGGCCCAATAACTGGAATCGGGCCTAAACCGGCAGTTGGACATCCCGCTCACAATCTGTGACTGCTGATTCCTAACCATTCACCTGCCTGCCAGCCTGATCAACCCAAACTGCCCTCTCTCCAAGCCTAATCACCCCTAACTGCCGGCCCCCACCAGCCTGCTTGCCTACAACTGTGCTGCCCACTGGCCTGCTTGCCCCGAACTGCCTTCCCACCGACCTGTTCACCCCCCAACAGCACCCAACCTGCCAGCCAGCTCGTTCCCAACTGCCGCCCTTGTTGGCCTGCTCGTTCCCACCTGCTTCCCCCTAACTGCTCCTTTCTCTGGCCTGATCATCCACAATTGCCCTGCCCCTGCTGGCCTGCTCACCCCCAGCTGACCCCCCTGCCAGCCTGCTTTCCCCCAACTGCCTGTGCCTCGGCCCCACCACCATGGCTTTGTCCGGAAGGATGTCTGAAAGGTCTCCTGGTCTAATTAGCATATTACCCTTTTATTAGTATAGATGTAATTTTAATTATTTCATGTTTTAGAATATAATTCCAAATCCTCATGCTCTGAAGCTATTTTAGCATTCCAAAGTCCCTGAATTCTCATTCAGTTTCTCAAATTTTAGGAATAGGCATTGCTGTTATTATTTCTCTGATGAAACAAGATGTTTCCATCTTTCTTCCTATAGCATCCTGACATATCCCACAGCCTTAGTGCCGTTGGCTCCATTAAGTAATGGCTCACTAGTAAGGTGCATTCAATGTCATGTGATGGACGAAGCTGGGGATATTCATTTCTAGTTCCTTTCCTCACTGCAAAGAGAAAGGAAGAATATTTATTGTGTACTATATGCCAGGCTCCACAATGAATGTATTTCATTGATGCCACATAACAAGCTTTTACTGAGGAATTTAATAGCTTTGTTTCATAAATGAGATAAATGAAATTCAAAAAGCTATTTTAATGTGTTCCAAAGTTTAGTCCTACAGTAAGTAGCAGCATTAGGTTGCAAATAAGAATCCATAGGGTTCCATGGCTCACTTGTGTTCCATTATTTCATCCTGTCTCTCTTATTTGCTTCTAATTCTGATTAAGAAACACAAAAGAAAGGAAAGTGGAAATGATACTTAGGTGTGCCCTCTTGACAATTCAGAGTTGTTCTGGCATGTTGCCATGGCATTTCTCTGACAGACTATAGCTGTGAGCTCATCTGATAAACTAATCAAGGTCAGGCTACAGTTACTTCACAAGAGAAAAATTCAAGGTTTTATAGGCACTTCCAAAAATACTTTTGCCTGGCCAGGGGGTGATTCATTGGATACAGGTTAGGTAATTGTGGCCAAGTATTATTTTGTTTATTGTGCTGGGTTTAGGAATAAGTTAAGACTGATGTTCTATCATTCAATATCTTACATGACCTAATGCTTTTTTTTCCTTTTTAAGTTTTCAAACCTACACATGCATTTTAGTTTATTTTTTCATCCTATGTTATAATTAACTAGAGGCTCAGTGAATGAAAATTAATGCACTGGGGGTAAGGGGGAAGGGGTGGTGTCCCTCAGCCCCGCCTGCCCCTCTCACAGTCCAGGAGTCCTCAGGGGTTACCCAGCAATCAGGGGAAGGCAATGCCTCATCACACCTCTGCTGCTGCACTACCAGAAGCACAAGCCTTGCCGAAACCAGTTTGACTCAGTGGATATTGTCGGCCTTTGGACTGGGAGGTCCCAGGTTCAATTCCGGTCAAGGGCATGTGACTTGGTTGCGGACATATCCCCAGTAGGGGGTGTGCAAGAGGCAGCTGATCAATGATTCTCTCTCATCGATGTTTCTAACTCTCTGTCCCTCTCTCTTCCTCTCTGTAAAAAATCAATAAAATATATTAAAAAAAAAAAAAAAAAAAGAAGCACAAGCCTCAGGTGACAATGGATGGCTGGGCAGCCACAATCCAAGCACCATCCAAGGCTTACCTGTGCCTCCAGCATCAGCTGGCCAGCCGCCATCTGACATTTGCCTGTGCCTTGGGCTGGCCCTGGGTGACTAGGGAGCTGAGGGGACTGGGGGACTCTGAAGGCAGGTGCAAGGAGTGGCCAAACCTACCTGGGAGTGGGCCCAGCCTTGCTGCATGCCTGCCACCCAGGCTCGGCTGAAGGGACTGGGCGCCACCATCTTGTGCCTGTGGGTGCCGCCATCTTTGAGGGTGTGGCCGTTAATTAGCATATTCCCTCGTTTTGGTTGTGGGTGCCACAATCTTTGAGGGCGGGGCAGTAATGAGCATATCCCCCTCCTTATTGGCTGTGGGCATCACCATCTTGCAACAGCATTTGGGTCAATTAGCATATTCCCTTTTTATTAGATAGGATGTTAACTTTTAAAAATTATAAATTTATTTTGATTTAACTGAATAGGTCAATATATCACACAACATTGTTCCTAGAGCATAATGGTGCTACATATGTCCAGAGGCATAACTCATAACACCAGATATGAAATGACCATTAGACATTAACAATAGAACATTTTAAGATGAAATACATGACATATATGGCCAGTATTTGAATAGATGATTCATTGGACTGCATTTGTTAATTTTACCTTTGTTCTCAAAGAGAGATGATCTCTTAACCGAGTAAATGGATTTCATACATATTTAAAATAGTATTAACTTTATTGCCAGTAGAACTGTTTTCTAATAAACAACAACAACAAAATGTTCAGAATATGTACTTTATTCTTTAAAATATTTTAGGATTATTAACATTAAGTCTTTTCCAGTAATTTGCTTTCAATATTAAACACATATAAACAATGTTTAATATTTATATAATATTTCTCTCTTCAGAAGATATTGTTACTTATTTATTCTTCTCAACAATTAATGGGGGAAAGAAATCAAGTACTTGAAGTGATTTAAAATCACCTTAAAAGAAAAGTTTGAGTATATGGAAATATCAAGGAGTTTTGTGTCACCTTGGGAAAGTTTGCCATTTTCCTTTATTAGAAGATAACAGGATGAGGGATACTAACTACATTTGCCTGGCCTTCAGCTGTGATGTCTTTGATACCTGGTGTTGGCAACATTCTGTGTTCAGATGTTTATTAACCAAATTTACACACCTGGCAAAAATAAAATAAAATAGCGTTCCAATGTTTAAATATACAATAAGAAGTCACTCTTGCAACTCCTAGAATACTTGAAGTCCTTTTAATCATCACAGCCTCTTTCTGTAAAGGAATCTTTATGAGAGTTTTATTGGTCTGAATAGCTGGGCAATGCCATACTAGACCCTGTTCCATCCAATAACTGGTGGTCCAGGTGCCCCCGAGTTTTATAAACCTTAACAAGTGGTCTCCTTGGTAACCAGCCTCCAAGGTAGCTCCTGATGTTCCTTCATTTTCTGGTCTCCCCATCCTTGTGTAGTCCTTTTCCACATTGTTCCAGGATTGCTCTGAGTGACAGACAACATACAGCACAGATGATAGTATGTATCTTTCAAGATTAGAGCTCCTATAAGAGATCACAGCTTCTACTTTGAGTCCCCACTCTCTCTCTTGCTCTTGGAAGTAAGATGCCTCATTGAGAGATACTAAATATCCATCCAATATCCATAGAGGAAATATGGCCTCTAACAACCACACGTATGATTTTGAGAGCACATCCTTCAGCTAGATTGAGTCTTAAATGACTGTGATTGTATTTTGACTGAAAGTTAACAGACTCTGAGATAGGACAGTCTGGCTAAGTTTTTCACAGTTTCCTGACCCTTTAGAAGGGTAAGATAATACATGTGTTATTTTATTATTACTAGAGGCCCAGTTCAAGAAATGTGTGTATGTAGGATCCCTAAGCCTAGCCAGCGATCAGGGCTGATTGGGGCTTTCCCGCTGCTGGCAGGGCCTTCCTTCATTCCATGCTGCCCCCTGGTGGTCAGCGCATGTCATAGAGAGCAGTTGAACTCCCAATCAATCAAACTCCTGAGGGGACAATTTCCATATTAGCCTTTTATTACATAGGATTTTAAAATTTGGAGATAAATTGTCATGGTAGGAGAAATATGGACTAGAAAAAAAATATTGGGTTCTAACTACTTTTTCCCAGAAGCTACACATGTTAATTTTACCCATGATCACTTGACCATAACAATCACATTCTTTTTTTTTTAATATTTTATTTTTTATTGATTTTTTTACAGAGAGGAAGAGAGAGGAATAGAGAGTTAGAAACATCGATGAGAGAGAATCATCAATCAGCTGCCTCTTGCACACCCCCTACTGGGGATGTGCCCGCAACCCGGGTACATGCCCTTGACCGGAATCGAACCTGGGACCTTTCAGTCCGCAGACCGACGCTCTACCACTGAACCAAACCGGTTTCAGCAACAATCACATTCTATAACCCTAATTGCAAGAGAAGCTGGAAAGTGTAAAGGAACCTTATATCTGTCATGGAAATCCATACCATTGTTACAATAATTTTTAACTTGAATAGATTCAGAACAAGGAAATTTAGAGGAATTGTACTCATGGCATACGACTAAAATAAGTTGATAAATATATCCACTTCACATTTTGAATCTCTGCCAATAAAATTAACTTAAAATATTGGGAAACTTTGCTAAATTAATTACCATGCTAAAAAAAATCTAGGGTACAAAGATATTAGAAGCCAGGGAACCTATACTCCAGTTGGTGAGAGAAGCATATCAATAGATTATTTCAATGTAATGCGGCAAGTGTTCTGACAGATGGTTATAGGATATAGTGAAAGCCTATAAGAAGGGCATTTCATTCCAATTGGGGGATTAGAGAAAGCCCCAGGAGGAGTTGACACCTACACTGAGTTCTATTGCATAAATACAAGTTATACAGGTGAAGAAAATTGGGTAAGGATGTTCTAAGCAGAGGAAACAACATGAGCAAAATCAAAGATGTGTGAAATAGCATGGGCTATGAAGAGAGTGTTAAGCACTTGGGTAACTCAAGTGTAACTGCAGATGAGGAGAGTCTAGAGGTAAGGCTGGAGCATTAGATAAGGGTTGGGTTTCGAAAGACCTTGTGTACCAGACTGAGGATCTTGGCTGGCTTTGACAATGTGATTTAAAGGGAGCCTTAAAAGTTTGTAAAGAGAGTGCTGCCATTGGTTTGCATTTTTTCATGAGAGCATTCTGGGCTTAATGTAAAGAATAAACCCAAAAGGAGAAAGATTTGTGAAGGTTTTACACTGGAGTTTGAGTTCTGTTTGGGGTTCATTAAATTAAGTCTACTTCAATGAAAAAAAAATGATAATAAAGGAGAATCAAAATTATCTAAGTAATTATTTCTATGAGGTTTTATACATGCTGTATTAGTATAAGGAAGGAAAGGAGAAAAGAAGAAAGGGAGAAAATAGAGAACAAAATAAAGGAAGGGAAAAGGAAGAAGACTAAAATATAGGAAAAACTGTTGCTTTTTTGCTTTGCTGAATATTTAAATTTGAGAAATTTCTGTTTACATAATTTTTCATATTATTTTCCTGAAAGATGTATGTACGAATATTACATGTCATGGCTTTATTAATATTTTCCAATATTCTATACAGTTTTCACTAAAATAATTTTTATAGTAACTTATTGTGGGGATTTCAAAAAGTTACTGTACTCCTTGCCATCTTGACCTTTAAATCTTTTTTTAGCCCTATACTGAGACCCAAAAGATGAAAAATTTGAGATCTAATAAATATTTTTATATATTCAAATGAAATCCCCAATTTTTGCTCCAACTCAATTGCAATTTTCTAGTGCTCACTTGAAAATTTATTCATAATGGCATTTTTATCATTCAAATAATCAAAAGAGATATCACATTGACCTCAGGTCATTCCTAAGGGAATTACAGGGAACATTTCTCTACCAGTTAACATGGTAACACTTCAAAATTTCTTAAACTATGATTAGTTTAAAAATTTTACACAATAAAGTATAGATATGTTGTTTTATAAAGTTAACACCTGAAATTTATATATTGTTATTAACCAATGTTAAATCCAATAAATTTATAAAAATTGAAATAAAATTTCAAAATTTTAAAACTGGAAACAAACAAATATATTTAAACACACTTTTATTTGCTATTTGTAGTTCACATTGGGAATAGAGTGGTGGGATTAAGTATTGTGATATACTTTTTTGTTTGCTTTGTTAATCCTCACCCAAGGATATGTTTTCCATTGATTTTTAGAGAGTGTACTGTAGAGGAAGGATGAGAGAAAAAAATAGGGAGAGAGAAACATCAATGTGAGAGAGACACATTGATTGGTTACCTCCTCAGGAGCCCCAACCAGGGCCAGGGTTTGAATTTGCAACCCTTTGGTGTACAGTCCAATGCTCTAACCACTGAGCAGGCTGCAATGTTCTTTTCTAGATTTTTAGTAATTTTTTTATTCCTACTGAGTGACTCTAAAATGAATTTATAAAGGATATGGTTTATAACCATGTGTGGCCTTGATTTTATCAATACATTGCTAGAAAGTGAGTCAAAAAGGTACTGTCTGTAAGAATTCATTTCATCAGTTTAGAGTAAATTTGATGAGTCATCCACTTTTGTAGAGAACTACATTGCTCATAAATACCATTTTAGAGCCAATTTATCTTTTTTCAAATGTGCAGATTGTGCTAACTTTTCTGGATAGAAGTACAAAGATATGGTTAAGTGCTTATGAACCCATTTTGACACTGGGTGAAATTGAGTTAACTTTTCATTATGATAAAATATCTTAAAACGTAATCTCTTTAATGAGAGGACTTCATGTAAAAGTTCTCCAATTTTAGAAAGCTTTAAGAAAATGCATTAACAAATCTCACTAGCTGGTATAAGAAAGGACTTCATAATTATTGGGACAGTTACATGCTTGGTCTTGATATATATTTCAGATGACAGAAGCCTAGAATGACCTTCTTTTTTAAAGTCATCAGAGATGGTGATGGTGACTCATAGATTCCTGAAAGTCAGTAACCCTAGTTCATAGACTTACATGGTTTATTTTTCCTGGGTATAATGGACTTTGCAACTAATTAGTGAAAGGAAGCCAAACTATCTCAGTGGAAAAGAGAAATAATTTAATAACTTAAAAATCATAAATCATAAATGCATGCACACACAATCACAGAGACACATTTGGGGGATTATATTATATAGCTAATAACATTTTAATACACCTTAGTTTTTTTCATGCAGATATAAAGAGCTACCCTCTGAACTTTAAAAATGCCAAAACTGGCCTTGACTTTTCCAAAGTCAAAATACATTCTCAATTATTCTCTGAGTAAAAGAACTAGCTTTTAGGGAAGCAAAAAAGATTAATACAGTAGAGATGAGTAAGTCCTTGAATTAGCATTCACACAAGAAGGAGCATCTCGATCTCTTGATCATTGTAGCATAAGTTAATTCCCTTGGACAGACTCAATATATTCCTGCTCACAATCTCTAACCCCTCTGACCCTCTCATGGCTGGCTCCTTCTCAGGTCACATGTCACACTTTCAGACAAAGTCTCTATGAAGACTCAGTCAGAATCATCACCCCTCTCCCTTGTACTATGATACCATCCTATTTTATATTTGGCATTGAATGTATTACTATTTGCAATTATACTCTTGATTTACTTGTTAGTTTTTCTGTGTGTCCTCAATGTATCATGTAAGTCCCATGAGGAGAGATCCTTTATTTGTCTTTCTGGCAGGTGCATCCTCAGTGTCTAGAACATTGCTAGGCATGCAGCAATTGTTAGCTACCAAATAAATTAGACTTTCACCAGGAGAAATACTTTAGTGATGAGTACATTTTAAAAAAAAAGGCATTGCAGGCTTTAAATGTCTTTGATATAAACATTTAAAATAAAAATTCAGTAATTTGAATTATGTTTGTGATCATTTTGGTCAATATCTTAAGGAACACACACATAAAATGAATATTATATGACTAAAGTAATGATTCCAGAGAACATTTGCAAATCTCTTGCCAGCACTGAAATCCCCTGGACATTAACATGAAACTGTTTGGCTCTTGTCATGAAAAACAAGTGGGATTTATCAACAGTGCAGGGTTTTCTCCCCACCTCCTCCAGAAACTTATACCAAGATCCTTCCAAATAACATGATGTATTTCCATAATAACCGAGGAGAATATGTAATGTACAAAATTCTTACTTAAGCCATCTTTGCTCTTTGTTTTAAAGTAATTCTTATTTGTTGTTGTTGTGTTTTTTCTATTTTTCTTTTCTTTCTTTTTTTTTTTTTTTTTAAGTCTAAGGAAACATTTGTGACCTAGATGCAGTAAGAAGCTGAGACTGAAAGTTATTACCAGGGGCCCACACTTTCTTTCTTTCTTTCTTTCTTTTTTTTTTTTTTTAATATATTTTATTGATTTTCCACAGAGAGGAAGAGAGAGGGATAGAGAGCTAGAAATGTCGATGAGAAAGAAACATCAACCAGCTGCCTCCTGCACACCCCCTACAGGGATGTGCCCATAACCAATGTACATGCCCTCGACCGGAATCGAACCTGGGACCTTTCAGTCCGCAGGCTGACGCTCTATCCACTGAGCCAAACCAGTTTTGGCATGGAGCTCAAACTTTCTGCAATAAAAAGGGTCAAATATAGCCTCATCCCAGGAGGCTTCAGGAATGCCCACAGAGCCTGGGCATTAGGAATCCTTTGTCATCCTGCCCATTGCCAGTGACACAACAATTCTGGTTACTTTGAGATGGAGCACAAGAGCAGTGTTGGGAATAGCTAAATAGTTCTAGATTCTTTATTTAATGAGGAGTAAGAAAAACATAAACAATTTTTACTAACTCTGGACCTCAGTTTCCTGAAATATTCATCAATTTTTAAAATTTTAAAAATCAAAGTGCTGTTTTGCCTGGAGAAAGAAGGCTTTGCTAATTTTGGCAAACACGTAACCAGTTAAACCAATTTTTGTCAATCTTTCTCATTACTGTAAATTAAATAAATTCCAGTAGAATTTACACATTAAACTTTTTGGAGCTGTTATATTGCTCTAATTACATAACTCTTCAACATTTTAGTTAATCCTACAACAACCTATGTGATTTGGCTATTAGTCACTCTTTTTTCCCAGGTAGTAAGTAATATTAAATATCCCCATTTAATATTAGAGAGCTGTGAATTGTGCTCTTGGAACAGTCTCCCATATTATCACTTTGCTTCCCCAAAGGATGAGCACACTAAAGAAATACAGTGTTTTGTTCCCCATTTTCATTTCTCCTTGGATAGTGAAACTAGTGTGCGTAATAAAAAGATAAAGTGTGTAGTTTAAAAAAACCACAAATATTCATGTGCATTTTTGTAAACTCAGCTGAAAGGGTCTGGAGTTTCAGGGACTAATCACCACTGCCCCTGGGATTTGTAACTCATTGTAGGCACCTGGCCACAGAGAGGGGAGGAGGAATGGCAGCAAAAGTCAAGCCTGGCATGGATTTTCTCTCCTGGCAAATAGGAGTGCATAAGACTTCCCTGAGTGCCCAGTCACAATCAGCAACAATGGCAGCATCTACAGATTGTTGGTTTGAAGTCATGAAAATAGATCTTTATCATCCAAAAGGATATAAAAGCAACATAGAAAAGCAAAGGATTCCGTCCAACGGTAGCAGCAAAGTGTGCACACATAGAAATAAGGCAACCTGAATCAACACACAGGTTTTCTAGGGTTTATCTAATTTGGAGCTATTTCCTTTTTATTTATTTAATTCAGCAAAAATTTATTGAACACCCACAGCATGTAATCTGTTCTATTACATTCTGTGGAGGAAGCACAGAAGTGAATGAGACATGCTGCTTACCTGCAAGGAATCTCTAATCTTTGTGGGAGAGACTAGCAGGTAAACAATAGACGGCAGTAGGAGGATTACTGAAGAGGCATGTATGCTAAGTGTTAGAACATGGAAACATAAAAATTGGATCTGACTTGGGGTAGGAAGTACTCTTTCACTTAGTAGGTAGCATTTGAGGTATTGTTGGCATGTGAGTATAATTTTGAAATGTTCCAAAGGATGAAAAGAAATTATACTAATTTGATGAAGTCGCCAGAGTAAATTTATGGTTGCTTGCAAATAGAGGAAAAATTATGCTGAAAGTGTCATTCAGGAAATTCCAGGAAAACACAGGCTTTCATAAATGTTTCTGGCTAATTTCAAGTAACAGAGACTTCAAGTAATCTCTGATGTTTGTGTTGCTTTTCTGGCCTACTTTAGTCTGTGGGTATCTGCCACACAGATACCTGTTATGTTATATCATGGTAGATCCAATGTAAAAAGTTTAAAATCCTGGAGTTATTTAAAAATAAGTTCTGATATATCAGAGTGCCCAAAGGAAGACAGTCTAGGACCGTGGTCGGCAAACTGCTGCTCAAGAGCCACATGCAGCTCTTTGGCTCCTTGACTGTGGCTCTTCCACAAAATACCACGGTCTGGGCGAGTCTATTTTGAAGAAGTGGCATTAGAAGAAGTTTAAGTTTAAAAAATTTGGCTCTCAAAAGAAATTTCAATCATTGTACTGTTGATATTTGGCTCTGTTGACTAATGAGTTTGCCGACGACTGGCCTAGGGCAATGGAAAGTTATGCTAGACCACTTATTGGGAAGCCAGTTCAGAGCCTGTTGAGACTTTTCATGAAAGTGATTATAAGGGTAAAACCAAAGGAGTGGCGTTGGATAGGAAAAACAATGAAGCAAATATACAGGACACTCTGAAGATAGATATTGGCAACCCATCAAATGTAAGGATTTGATGGGAACAGAAAATAATTTTCTGAGTAATAGATATTTTTGCCAAAAGAAAGAATATTGATCATCTCATTTGACTTTTTCTTAACATAGAAACAATAGAAAGAACAGCAAGTGTTGTGAGGAGAGGGGTAATCATGAATTCGGCCAAGGCAGGTTGGGTCAGAATTACTAGAGGAATATATATGTGTAGTTGTTCAATAGGAAGTTGGACTTGCTTTGCCACATGCCATTCACAATCAGTTTTGTTTTGTTTTTTCTTTTTGGATAAGCAAGTAATCTATACAATTTATGTGAGAATTACTTAGGCAATGTCTTCTGGAATAATTAAAAGCATTCAAGGAAGTATAAGTTTATTAATAAGTGAATCAGGTGGCAAGTTCTTTTTTGCAATACTAAAATTTATTGGGGGGAAAAAGCTATTCTGTATCCTTAGCAGCTAAATAAAATAGACAAAACTCATTCCTTTAGGAAATTTATATTCTAGTAGTGTCATTTAAGATATATTTTGACAATAAGGCCAATAGGATTTGCTAATGGATTGCATATGGGTGTGAGAAAAAGAGAGAAGTCAACATTGTCGTGACAAGTAAATGGATGTTGGTGCAATTTAATGAGAAGTGGGATGCTGGGGAGAAGCAGGTTTGAAGTAGGGAAGGGGATAAAATCGAAAGAACTACACAATTTGAAATAGTTCAGGGAGGTGTGTGGTGAGCATCCTATATAATAAAGGCCAGAGACCATAAGCATCACGGCCAGAATGACCAGAGATCAGATCATCACAGCCCCTCGCCAAGCAAGTGGTTAGGGGCAATCAGGTAGGCAGGTAGAATGGTTAGGGGTGATCAGGTAAGCAGACAAGTGGTTAGGGGTGATCAGTTGGCAGATGGCCCTTCGCTGGGCTGGCCCTGCCCCCCCAGCAAAGAAAGAGGGAGGCCCAGGCCAGCCAAGCCATTGCACCCAGCCTGTCACCTGCAGAAGAAGGTCACCAGAGTCAGGGAAGGTGGGGAGGCAGCGCTGCAAAGATGGCAAACAGTGGCAGTGGTGGGGGTGGGGCTAGTTGCTTGCAGCTGGGGGAAAGGGAAGCCCTGATAGGCCCTAATCTCAGGTGAGGCCTAGGGACCCTACCTGAGGGGTCCAGGATTGTGAGAGGGTGCAGGCCGGGCTGAGGGTGAACCCCTCCCCCAAAACCCCCACCCCATTGCATCAATTTTTGTGCACTGGGCCTCTAGTTTGATTATAAAATCAGGAGCTTAAGCATTAAGTCATATGAAGTAAACCTGTGATTTATAATCAGTCATTTTTTATGTTCATGTTTTTTTACATACTCCCCATAGAAATCAAAGACTATAGAAGGAACTGGGTAGTGAATGCAAACATTTTTCCTACATGTTATTTTATTCTTGGCTTTCTCCAGTATGATATTATAACAGATACGTTTCCTTAAATTGGGAAAAGTATCATCTTGAGCCTTGTATGAAGAAACAGAAAATTAGGGTGTGTAGTAAAAATTTTGTTTCAGGGCCCAGGCCAGACTTACTGAGTCAGGTTTATGGGGTAGTAACTCTAGAATCCACATTTTCTTTCCTTTTATAATTTTATTGATTTCAGAGAGGAGAGAGAGATAGAAACATCAATTATGAGAGAGTATTATTGATTGGCTGCCTCCTACATGCCCCCTCCTGAGGACTGAACCTGCATTCAGGGCATATGCCCTTGACCAGAATCAAACCTGGGATCCTTCAGTCCACAGGCTGACATTCTATCCACTGAGCCAAACCAGCTAGGGCTAAAATCGACATTTTCAAAAGAGCCCATGAGAATCCCTGCCATAGGAAAAGGTAAAGTAAGCATCCTGTTATATGAGGTCTCCTATATTTAAAGGTGAGCCTGAAAGCCAGGTAATTTTATATTTGACACAAATTAAAGAGTGCCTATAAAGAGCTATCAGAAGAGAGAAGATTAAAAGACTTGACTTAAAATGGGATTAGACAGAGAATGCAGCAAGGAGGTGTTAAACGAGAAAAAAAAAATGAAGCATTGAGAGTGTGGGAGTAACAAAAGTCCAGTGATAACTTCGAAGTAATAGTTACTTAACATTTTGAGCAGAGGTAGCAGTGGGCACATTTGCTCAATTTATCATTGTTGTAGTCAGTACCCATTGTTTGTTACCCAAGTTTACCAAAAAAAGGACATTTCAGAAGTCTGGCATGGTTAGCAGAATTCACTACAAACAGAATTAGTAATGCAATGATTTAGAAAAATTCTAGTGAAAAATAGTATTGTAAAGGTTTTTCTTCCTTTTTGCATGCTTTAATTTATTATTTTCTACCTGAAGTCATTCTTTCATACTTGAAATAAAATTTACTTCCAATTCCTGTGTCCCTAGAACCGTTAAATAAAATATACACATATATTTTCATGCCTAATAAATGTAGCTAATCAGTTATATCATGGAAGGAATCTGAAGTTTGCTATGAAAAGGTGTTTGACAACACAAAAGCACATCAAAGAGTGGCTTTGATTTAGTTCCAGTGATTTTGATTTATTAAATTATAAGTGTGAGGAGTTGTTAGTCACAGAACAGAAACTAGGATGATGTGAAATTCTAAGAAAATCAACAAGTTTTGGCCATAATATTGAAGATATGGAAATACTGAATGGATACGAATGAAGACAAGGGATAAAAACTGTCCTCCAAGGGCTTGTCTGCAGTAAGGTGTGAGAAATTCAGCTTTTCACTGAAATAGGCTTAATCCTCCAGGAGGAAACATAAGCCGCTGGGAAGCTCCATCTAAATCCAAAGCAGACAGATGGTTACCTACCCTTTTCTTCAATATATTGAAGTTTGCAAATATCCCGCTTACAAAAAGTAGGTGTTATAAAAATATTGAAAAAATTTATAGTACTTGAGATATATTTGGTTATGGTTGGTTAGAGAAGAATCATTTTTATTGTGGACAATAACAGTTCAGATTTGGAATATGTAAGTCTAAATTTTTGCCTATATATTATACATATGTTGCATATAAACATAAAAACTTGGGTAAACTCCTATGTATTTTAAGAAGTTATGGCATTAGTTATAGATAACTTAATTCTCCTTTATATTCAGTTGAAGCAATTCAAATTTAGAATTTCATTTACATTTATAGAAAAATATTTAGGACCTTTCTTGGCTTTTATGAGGAAAGCCATTATCTCCAACTCTCCTGCAACTGGATCCTGGGTTATTATTATTTTTTATTTACCTAGAGTACTGATTAGGTATTCATTGATAAACGATATTAAACTCAATCTTTACTAAATCTAATTGTCTTCCTCTTTACAAGCAATTTCTAAGTATTATATGTTAATCTGAATGCCCTCAATATATCTTCTGAACAGGATGCATGTTGTAGTTTTATGAGCATCTTTCTATTCAACATTCTAATTAAATGCTTAAAGCTCTATTTTTAGCATTGTATGAGCATAAGAAAACATGATCTGTGCTCAGATTTTAAAAAGTAAAGAAATTTACTGAGTCTTCTTAATAATGACCCAAGGTCATAGAGACTGATTCATTCGGAAGGTCACGGACTGCCATTTTCTTGAGGGAAAATGTCAGCCCATGCAGCCTGAATCCTGATGTTCTCCAGAGATCTGATGTGGGTGGTCTGCTGTTGTTAAATAGGTATAAATGAAATATGAGAAATGAAAAATATTCATTCATTCATTCATTCATTCATTCTTGAAACAATTATTAGACATCTATTTATTGACAGGCACTCTCCTTGACACCAGAAAGAACAAATATAAGAAAGATACCATTTTCTTCAAGGGGTTACCAGGGTCCTGGAAAGGACAGAAATGCAACATATTAAAAAAATATAATGTTATATCTCCTATTAAATAGATATGAATAGTGTAGTCAAATGTAAGATCTAATGTATAAAATTAACTTAATGAATGAGAAGAAATCATTAACACTGGAGTCCTGAGCATCAAGGAAATAAAGGGCAGGAGGAACAAAAGATGAAGCAAGCGATGCTACTGAAGCAGAGTACAGGCAAGCCAAATGTTTGCTCCTTCCTGCTTTTAGTATTCAGAAAGACACACAAAAATAGTCTGTGTCCTTGAGAATTTTTTTCCCCTTTCTCTCCATGCAGAACACCTCGGAGTTTATTCACCTCTCTGGCACACCACAATTTATGGGGGAATTCCGACTGTCTTCATCCCAAACTCCTGTTTTCCTGTGATACTTTTTGTTGTTGTTAATCCTCCCCAAAGGATAATCTTTTAATCTTTTTCCCATTGATTTTCAGAGAAAGTGGAAGGGATGGAGAGAGAGAGAGACAGCGATGTGAGACACATAGACTGGTTACCTCCTGCACATGCTCGGACTGAGGCCCGGACTGAGCTGTTACTGAGGTACATGTCTTTGTCCAGAATCAAACCCTGGGCTCTTCAGTCCTTGGGCTAATGCTCTAACCACTGAGCAGAACCGCGAGGGCTACCTGTGAGACTTGATGAAAGTATCATTATCTCCAAATTTCTCGTCAAATGTAATAGTTTGGTTGTTTTATTATTACTTTCTTTGAAGTAATTTTTTTTAAAAAAAAATAAGTCGTTTAGAATCATTAATTTTATCAGTGTAGGACTACCATACTACAGAGTTAGTTCAACAAATGAACTCTTATACCCTTTGCTTTCTGACTTGTGCGTGTCTTTTCTTCTTTTGTTGCTCTGTAAAGACTGGTTCTCAACTTTGGGACATAAATGGGCAAAAATCTTACGTTGGTTGTCTGCCCCAATAATATTAGGCAAAGTTTTATTTATTTATTTTTCAAAACAGGTTTAAAAATAGTGACCTAAAAATGTTTTGTTTCCTTTGTCTAAATTCCCTTTATTTTCTGTGGTGACAGTGTCTCTTAATTTCTTTTACTAACTTATCATTATTAGGAAAGGTAATAGAAAGTTACAAATCTTAGAATGTGGTTCCTATTGCTAAAGGCTTAGGTTTTGCTTGGCTTTGGATGAATATACTATTATTGGAACCATTGGTTATTTGCAAGGTCATTTACTAAAAATTCTAATAGGAGAACATTCAGGAGTAGGCAAAGTAAGTTTACAGTTATGGAGTACATGAAAGACAGAGTTTATTCTTGTGTTATTATTATCACAACCTGCATGTATTTTTCCATAAGAACAACTGTAAACCTATTGTTGCCCAAGCCTGATTTATGTTAATTATCTATGTGACTTCCCTTTAAAAGAGAATAATGCTTTATTTTTTAACAACAATAGTAAATGAAGTAGAATTCATTTAAAACATGATCTTCATATTATAACCATTCTCTTTTTTTAAAAAAAAATTACAACTATGTCATCTGGAAACACTGATCACTTAGTGAAATTTAGAAAATAACTTAATATATAATTAGACATTGATGTTTATTTACAAATTAGAAAATATATCTGGGTTGCTAACCAATCAGCAAATTATGTGTTATTTCCACTTCACTAACAAGATAGGTCTTAATATTAATATTAGGGTCTAATTTTAAAATAAACCTGATGAACAAAGTCAGAAATAAACTTGAGATTCACTTGGGGAAATTCTTTTCTGGTCAGCATCATAATATTTAATTCAACAAATTAGGTATGTATGACCATTGAAACACCAAATCAATGAGATATTGGCAATTCTTTATCTTTAAATCTGATGCTTTCTCAATGAAAGAGCCTTTTGAATTTCTATGAAGAAATTGTGGCTTTTAATTAAAATATAATCATATGAGAAGAAAAGATTAGATTACGAACAAATGTGAAATGAGTCATAAAATATTTAAAATCTAATAATTCAGAAAGAGACACATTGTTTCCTTTAGTCATGTTTTCCAGTAACTGTCTCCCCCAAAACACTGTGAAAGTAGTAATGATGAAGTCATTAACTTTCAGAATAAAGGGCAGAACTAGAAAAGAGTACATGAAGAAGGTACCTAGTTATAATATAGAACAAAAGCATAAATAAAGATAAAATACAAATTCAATAGGATATTGACGTTTTTTAAAAGACAGAAACATCACAATATAAAACACCTGGGGGGGGGTATTATACACACACACACACACACACACACAGCCCCAGAATAATAAAACAAGAGGAAAAGCATGCAAAAATTATCTGATTTAAAGCATTTTGTGTGTGTGTGTGTGTGTGTGTGTGTGTGTGTGTGTGTTTTTTGTTGTTGTTTGTTTTTTTGTTAGTCCTCATCCGATGATTTTTCCATTAATTTTTAGAGAAAGTGGAAGGGAGGGAAAAAGAGAGAGAAACATTTATGTGAGAGACACTGAAACCCAGGTACCTTGCCTAGAATCAAACCTGGACAGTCCACAGGCCAATGCTCTATCCACAGCCAAACGGGCTAGGGCCTGACTTAAAACTTTTGAAATACATTTAGGTAAAGTTTCATGAGGAAAATGTTGTATCAAGGTGCTCTGGCACAGACTCAAGATTTTAAAAAGGAGGAAATGGCTTAAATTAAAATCAGAGAAAACTATAATAGCTAAAACAGACATAGAAAGAGTACAGAAAATAAAAAGGAACACAATTCTGTATATCCCCAAAATGTCTAAATATCAATAGCATAGGGATCTGTTATAGAAACCAGTTGCTTTTTGTCTTCCCAACTACCACATCTCCCCTTCTTCACATATTTCCATTACCTCTTCCTTTAGGAAATTCCCCTTTGCTATTCCATGTAAATGTGGTGGAGAGAGGAAAGAAAACATCATTCACATCATCACCCACTCCTGAACCATAATGCTTGGCAAAGGGATGATAATTTGATCCAAATAGAAATAATTAGCTTGCTTAGTTTTTGCTGCTTGGGATGATTGGACCTAGAGATGCCTAAGATCTTCCCCTTTGCCAAAGAGAAGAAAATCATCTCTTGTAGGAGAATTAAATCAGCTTCCAGAGACCAAGAGATGGAGAGAATCCTCATGATATTATTGGAATCCCTAGATCTAGTTAGACCACCCCTTTCCGGGTACATGAGCTTTCTTTGTTTACTTTCATTAGCTGTGGATGGTATTTCTGCAAAGTACTGACTAAAACAGGAACCAACCTGAGTGATACAAGTAGTGAGAAGGAGGAAGTCTGAAAATGAGAGTGAAAGAATAAAATGAAGGGAAACATGGAGAAGGAACATGAGACACTCTGACCAACTCTTTTCTTTGACATAGTTTACACTCCTCAGCGAGGGTCATATAGAAGGATGAAGATGATACATTTTCTTATAGCCTGGGTGGTCATACAGATAGCTATGGCTGAATGAGTACATTGTTCCCTCAGGAACCTTAGGTCTACCTTGAGGTCTAACCACACTGAACACTAACAAGAAAACTGATCCTTCATATAACACTAACTGCACCCTAACACTAAAAATCCTAACTAACCCTAAACTACCCCCAAAACTAACTCTGATTCTGATTATAGCCATTACCTCGCTGTCCCCCAACTTTGACCTGAAAATCAACTGCAAAGTTAACAAATCTTACCCTTAAAATGTAATACTAAAACTAACCACAGTCTTAACTCTAATCATAAAACTAACTTCAGCCATAGCTCTAACTTAAACCTTAACACTAACCACAAGTCTGCTTCTAATCCTGCCTCTAACCATAACCCAAACATTTACCTGAAACCTGTTTTTCACTAATTAACCTAATCATAATCCTCAAATTTACCTCTAATTTAGTTATAACTAAATTCAAACCTGCTTCAACACTAACTGTTATGCCCAAACCTACCTCAGACCCCATCCATAATATAAATTTCAATCCTACTCCTAACCCTCACTCTGACACTACATGTATATCTAATTGATAGTCCAAATATATCTATAATTGATAATCTAAAACTAAACACAATCCTATCTTGAGCCCCAACTCTTATACTAACCTCAATTCTACCTGCAATCCTAACTCAAATATTGGCAGCAAACATATCTCTAACATAATCTATAACCCAAACTCTAAATTAATCTCCAATATAACTCTAATTTTAACTATAATCCAATTCTTCCCCATACTATAGCCCTAAAAGTAATCCCAACCTTTTTTTATGCTAATGCTAACACTAAATCTAGTTCTAATTATAAACCTATCCCCATGACTAACCCAGGATCCACTATCTTTAACCCTTTCAAAAAACTCAGGCCTACCTCCAGTTCCATGCTAACTGCATACCCAATACAGAATTTACCTCAAAATGTAGCCTTAACCATGATGCAAATTCTACCTATTAATCCCATATCTACCAATAAATCCAACCCCAAAAACTAATCCCAACTCTAATCTCTATTCACAACCCTGTTTTTTATTTTTAAAAAAATATATTTTATTGATTTTGTACAGAGAGGAAGGGAGAGAGATAGAGAGTTAGAAACATCAATGAGAGAGAGTCATCGATCAGTTGCCTCTTGCACACCCCCTACTGGGGACACGCCCACAACCAAGGTACATGACCTTGACCGGAATCGAACCCTGGTCCCTTCAGTCCCCAAGCTGACGCTCTATCCATTGAGCTAAACCGGTCCTGGCACAACCCTGTTTTTAATATTAACCTTAAATTTCAAAGTAACTCCAAACCTATCTCTAATCCTAACCCTGACATTATAATACCCCTAATTTTAGCTCTATGACTAACTCTAAAACAAAGCTCAAACTTAATTCTTATCCTAACCTTAAAATTTACCCCAACATTATTTCTACTCTAATCCTAACATTAACCTCACACCTACCTCTAAGGAACCCAAATCCTACCATAATCCAAATCATAATTCCAAACGACCCATATTTTATCTTAGCATCCACTAATGTACTGGCAATCACTGCTTTGTTTTATTCTCTTCTGTCTTTTCTCACTTTAATTTGATAATTAATCAAAAAATAGCACTTAGAACTACTGCATTAACCAGGATTTGTTTTGTTGCAAGTGAGAAAACACAAAAACTAGCCTAACAAAAATAAATAAGTGTATATGTTTTGAAGTAGGACAGGGGGCAGGATAACTGAATCAAGGAACTGGAACATCCTGGTGGCCTGGATTCACAGATATCTGGATTTGAAGGTTCCAATTCTTGCCATCAGGCTTTGGTCTGTCTCCAACTCCAGACTCCTCTGGCTGTTGGCTTCATTTTCAAGTTTCCTATGACAACATGGCTGCCAACAACTCTGGGACTTGGTCTTGCCTGGACCATCTCCAGTGGTTAAAAGTGCTCCTTTTGGCCCTGACTGTGTTGCTCAGTTGGTTAGAGCGCCATCCCTTGTCCCTCCACACTTAGGCCGCAGGTTATATCACAGTACAAGAATTGGCCAGTGAATACATGAATAAGTGGAACCATAAATTGATGTCTGTCTGTCTCTCTCTCTCTCTCAAATCATTTTTTTTTAAAGTCCTCCTTTTATTCTGGTTGTTCAAATGTGAATCCCAGTATAAGTTTAGATTGAACCTAGTTGATTTTGCGTTGGTCAAATTGCCATTCATTACTAATCATGACTACATTGCAATTATGATCTGTTTGGCCAGTTGTAAGTGATACCAAATTCTGTTTTGTTGTCAGTTTATTTTGTTGTACAGAAGCTTTTTATTTAACATAGTCCCATTTCTTTATTTCTACCTTTACTTTCCTTGCCTGTAGAGTCAAGTTCATAAAATGTTCTCTATGGCAGCCAACCAGATGAGAGATGATATTTGCAAACAGACAAGGTTTAATTTCCAAAATATATAAAGAATTCATTAAACTCAACACCAAACAAACAGACAAACAAACACCAAATAAACAAACAAACAACAGCAACAACAACAAAAAAACACAATAAAAATAGGCAGAGGATCTGAAAATACACTTCTTCCAAGAAGACATAAAACAGGCAATAGATATATGAAAAGAAGCTCAACCTCACTGGCAATTAGGGAAATGCAAATCAAAACTACAATACAATGCAATACCACCTCACACCTGTTAGAGTGGCCATTATCAGCAAGACAAGCAATAACAAATGTTGGAGAGTTTGTGGAGAAAAGGGAACCCTCATGCACTGCTGGTGGGAATGTAAACTGGTGCAACCACTATGGAAAGCAGTATGGTGATTTCTAAAAAAAAATTTAAGAATAGACCTACCATAAGACCCAGCAATCCCACTCTTGGGTTTATGCCCCAAAACTCAAAATCGTATATTCAAAAAATATATGAACCCTATGTTCATTGCAACATTATTCATAGTACTAAGGTATGGAATAACTAAATTGTCCCATGATAAGAGGAATAAAGATGTGGTGCATATACACAATGGTATAATATACTTAGCCATAGAAAAGGAAGAAATAGTGCCATTTGCAACAATATGGATGAACCTTGAGAACATTATGCTGACTGAAATAAGTCAGTCCGTAAAAGCTAAGAACCATATGATTTCACTCATATGTGGGATATAAAACTGAAACTCGTGACCGCAAATAGCAGTGTGGCGGTTGTCAGAGGGAAGAGGGTGAGGGGAGAGGGGGGTCCTAATATATGGTGACAGAATAAGATTTGATTTTGGGTGGTGGACACAGGGTGCAATGAGGTGGACACAGGGAGCAATATAGAGATCTTGCAACATAGAAACCCACGCCTGAAACCTGTTCCTGTTGACCAATGTCACCCCAATAAATTTAATATAAATAGATAAATAAATAAATAAATAAATAAATGAAGCCCACTCTCAGAGACAGGAATTGAGGGGAGTAATGGCATTGGAGGTATTTATATGAAAAGTGGGAGACTTGGGGGGTTCCCCAAAAGAAAAAGAAAGGTACTGCCAATAGGAGTACTAATGTCCACTGCAAATTTTGAGGAAGAACTTTTCTTCATAATGTCTAGCCCAACTTTGTCATTTTATGAGGATATTGCAGATTTGACCATTATTTTAATGCAACATTTCACAAATCTGGGGATGGATCAACATCTTGAAAATTTGGAGACTATAATACTTAACTAAAGATGCTTACTTAGACAGGAACAGATTGGATAGTTTTCACGAATGTAAACAGGGTTCTATTGTGGGTAATATAGGAGTTTTCTAGGAAAAGCTGACTCATGACTTCCTTTTCTTTCTAAGTTTTAAGAAGATTTTTATTGATTTTAGAGAAGGGAGAGGGAGAGATAGAAACATCAATGATGAGAAGGGAAAAAAATCACTGACAGGCCACTTCCTGCATGTCATCTACTGGGGATGGAGTCTGAAACCTGGGTATGTGATTGAGAATCTACCACAACCTCCTGGTTGATAGGAGTATGCTCAACCACTGAGACACACTGGTCAGCCTCTTTCTAAATCTCAACACTATTTTTTTTATGTATAAATTTATTTCTGTTCTTTTGCTAATTTACCCCATGTATACAGATCCAAGTTTATGCATTAGAATGATTTTTCTGGTAAGAACATTATTTTAAAAAGCAGTGGGAAAGTCTATACAAAATAAAATCATGAATTTAAAATAATGGTTTTTAATGTCTCCTTTAGGCACTTGAAAAATTTACCTTTGTTTTATTTTGAGAAAAAAAATTAACAAGAAGATGTAATTGGGGGATAATTTAAAGCTAGTGGAAAAAAACATTCACTATAATTGATTATGTGAGAGGAATATTACATTAAAATTTCAGGTTTCTCCTCTATTTCTGTGAATGAAATGAAAAATTCATAAGGGAAGGATCTAATCAGTCTGTCAACAATCTAAATCCATCACAACATTATTCATTCACTGCACACTCTCAGTGTGTTCCGGACTGGAATGAATGCATTTTAAAAATCTACACTGTGCTATGAACATGAATGAGAACAGCAGTGGTTAACGATTGTTCTTTGGTGCCTGAGGAGCCTGGGCTCTGCCACTCGCAGCCCCAAGTGAACATTCCCATCCATCTGCTTTCTCCACCTGGAAGGGAAGATCCACTCTGATGGCAGCAATCGAGAGGAAAATGTTTATCATTTATGATCCTTTTGTAAAAAAAAAACACAAAAAAACAAAAAACAAAAAAACTTAGGTGAATCTAGATGCTCTTTTACTACATCTATTCTCTATCTTTATAATGCTCTTTTTTTAAAAAAAATATATATATATATTTTATTAAATTTTTTATAGAGAGAAAGGGAGTTAGAAACATCAAGGAGAGAAAAACATCAATAATTTGCCTCCTGCACACTCCCTACTGGGGATGTGCCCGCAACCAAGGTACATGCCCTTGACCAGAATTGAACTGGGGACCCTTGAGTCCACAGGCCAACACTATCCACTGAGCCAAACCAGTTAGGGCTATAATGTTGTTGTTGTTTTTTTTTTTTTAAAAAAAACATTCAATTGTACTATATTTTTTTGTGCCCGTTTGTTTTCTTGTTTCCTACAATCTTTATTAGCGATTTTTCAAAGTGGAAGTTGCAAGCTTAATTCTACAATGCTTGCTTTAAAATTGTTTAGTAAATGCATCCATTGCTCTTTCTCCCTCTGCCCTGCTTATAATTTTCCATTTTTCCTTGTACCTATTTCTAACTTTCCTGATTCTGTTCTCAAAATTAAAATCTATGGAGTAATTTTTATTGTTTTGCCATTCATGAGAAGACATTTAGTGTAATTTTGGCTCTTCTTATCTACAATTACAGGCTCAATATATTTTACGTACTATTATATATTCTATAAATATTATTCTGTATAATAGCTTTCAGCATTTCCTTTAAATTCTGAATGCATATTGACAAATTACTTGTTTTTAATAATATACTATAATTGGTTACACTATTCAACTATGGTTATTCATACTTTGTTTTTTCAGGTTGGTGTCTTGATTTTGATATATTTATTGGTTTTGTGGATCCAAATTTCTCTTTCCTGGCAGACAGTATAATTTTATTAGCTTTGTGAGTGAACATAAGATTGATTAGACATAAAATTCTTTAGTAATAAAGTTTTAATGTCTGATTCTATACACATTTGCCCAAATGTCTTTGCACTTTAGTGCTGTGAAGAAATAATTTTAGTCAAACCTGCTCATTTTTCTCTCTGAGAAGTAACATGTTTTTCTCCTTCCCTAGTAATCATTCATATTATACGAAATTATATGAATATATGCCATCTGATCCGAGTCTCATGTTTAGGAAATATTTCTGTTTTTTTCTTAGTGTTTTATTTTTGTAATAGTGCATATAATTCTTAAACTGTATCAGAATCTGTTCTATTATCTCCTCTTACATACTTTTATCTCATTCTTTTTCTACTGAATTCTGGGATGTTTCTCTTCACAACGTTGATTTTAGATTATAGCGCCTCTAAAGTGTGTTTAAATCCTTCCCTTGAACTTTATCTCATTGTGCTATTTTTAATTCATCCATCTTTTGTTCTCTATTTTCATCTTAGCACATTCATGAATCCTTACTCTTCTTTGAGAGGAGTCACCATATTCCTTCGTTTTTGGAAAAACTAAAACAAAATGCTTTCCAAGATTTCACCAAAATGTTTCTTAGAATAATATTTAACTCAGCCTTGTTTGTGAATCATCTGTGCAATGTTTGGGTTTTAGTCATATATCTTTCTTCCCTCATCTCACAATTCATTTTTATATATATGTACTGAGATATAGGCGCCCCCTCCCCCCAATTATTTTTTTCAGGGGGTGGTTTACCTTTCCTTCCTGTTCACTTGAGTGCTGGCAACTTTTTCTTCTCAGATTCAATCCACAATGTCAAGTTTATGGGTGCAGAACCTACCTAAATGTATGAAATTCATAAGGTGGGCTTTCTGGGCTAGTATTGAAGTGTTTTCTCTACAAATTACGTGATACTCTAACTCAACTATTAGAATTAGATGTGGGTTTTAACTTTTAATATAAACTTGAGTCTAGAGGACTGAATCATTCAGCAAACATTGACCTCCACCTCACTCTCACTTTATATATTTTTTTACTTGGATAAATAAGCATTTCTTTTCATTCCCTCCTGTTTGCCTCCATGCTGTGTGCTTTATAGGTACAGAAAGAGTGGAACTGATGAGAGTTCTATACTTCACAAAAGTTTGTAACAATGAAGGGAGACATATTTGGTAAGTTTTCTAAAATTTTAGAGGATGACCATCTTCTTTTCTTGGTCATTGAAGCTTTTTATATCTTGGAATTGGGTGCAGACAGAGCAGATGTATCAGACTCTCTTTCTTCCTTAGTGCCATTTGTCCTGTTGTGCTTTAGGCAGAGAAGCATATGTAGCTCAGGATCTTCCATCTAGCTGCATCCGTTATGCAGTTAGTAAAATTCCATTCGGACTTAGAACTTTGCTGTTCTCTTTTCTCTGTGTTTAGGTCATGCTAACTATTCAGACAATCTATGAACAGAAAGCTTAGAGAAGATGAATAAAGATACATGTGTTCACTTCAAAAACACGTGTGAAATTCTAAAAGTAAATTTTAATGACACAATTCTAATTTATAATCAGAAAAAATGAGATGATTTGTGTGCATTTATAAATATATTTGAAATAGTAGAATTTATACATTATTATTTTTATTGTTTAGTAGCATTGATCTAATAGTAGTAAAATAAAATCTTAAGCAAAAATAATTTGTCATGGGTATAAATGAACTCATTATATATAGAATGCTTAGGAGAACTTTACATAAATTTGAGAGTTATATTTCACCTCCTACTAACCTGAAGGTTAATGTGATATTATATACTTCAAGAAAATGTGTGGCATATTTAGTTTTACCAGATTATTTAGATACCAAGACTGAAATTTTATAGTTAGTATCTAGAAAATTAAGCCAGAAACATCTATTAACATCTACTTACATAATGCTCAGATTTATGATATGATTAATGTTTTTGAAATAATTTTGACCATAGACCTAAATACTAAATTTATTTCATAAACAATCTTAAGCTGATATAAGAAAAGAACTAAGTATAAAACAATATTACAAATTAAACAGAAGGTAAGACAAAGGCTATATGAGAGCCCATAGCTTCTCAGATTTGGAAATAAGGATAGAGAAAATATTTCAAATAAAAGAATATGGTAATAAATTTTAAAGCAAAGCTTTGATAATCTGAATAAGATAAGATTTCTTTCATTTCTATTTTTGCTATTCCAGCATAAAATAATACTTCTAGCTACATATATCTGTTTCTTTTCTTTCCACCACCAATTCTTGCTAACTCCGTTTTTGCCCACTCACAAAATTTAATCTCATTGGATAGTATTTATTGAATATAGTATTTATGGAGGTGATATCTCCATTAAATAAAGAGTCCATCTATATCCTATCCTTCATCATTTTGACCTTAACATACATGTTCGACTTCAAGAGCTGATTTCATGAAATGATTTCTCTGGATAAAGCTCTGCCAAAAGTATGACAGGAACAAATAATATGAGGGGCAATGCCCATTATACACACCAAATTTAAACTTCAGAGGCTCAAAGTTTAGTTTATTAATGTAATATTTGGTTCAACATTAAAGTTGTTTTAAATATATTTCTATTCCTTTTATAAAGTAAAAACAAGTGGTTTAGAGAAAAAAGTCACCTTCCATTATTCAGAGTTCTCTAAGTATTATTAATATGTCAAAATTAGAATTGGAAGCACCAACATAATTAGATCAAGATATCCTTAAAAACTCCTTCTCAGAAATTGCCTCTATAAAGAGAGAAACTGTGCTGTAAACTTTACATTCACCCTGTGGATGAGTGTATAAAATAAAATTCCTCTCAGGATAGAAATTTGTCCTTTGTCCTGTATATAAAAACTCATTTGACAAATAGCATGCATAGCTTGAAGCTTGATAAATAATGTGTTATTTCTTTTATTACTTACTATCTCTAATTAAACACTGGTATTCTATACTGTGGTCATGGTTTAGTTTTCTGTTTTTTGCTTTTCTCTTGTGGGCCTACCCTGTGCCTGTTTGTGTTAGAAGAACAGGGGGTGGAGACATGAACAAGCAGACACAATCCCAGTCCTTGTGGAGTTCATTTCTATTGCAAATTGAGAGACAATTAACAAGAGCAGTAAATAAATCTATACATTACATTTTTAGATGAAATTAAGTGCTATAAAAATGGAAGAGGATCTGGGGATGCCTGGTGGATATAGGTTCACCTTACAATTGGGTAATTAGAGAAGTGCTCGTTGAGAAGGAAACATGAGTTCTTACAATTGCTTACATGTTCTTATCAGATGTTCCATACAGCCCTCAACTATATCTCAATGTCTAGCTCTCCAGTTTGACTTGCAATTTGTGTGACATTTTGCAAAAATGCCTTTTCTATGCTTTCTCTTAAGGGTTGTTCATATTTTTCTTACTGCTTTTTGTTCATTCTCTCTCAATTCCCAGTAGAGAGGAAGTACCATGGACCACACGCCAGAAGCATTCTCACCATATGTCTCATAGTAGTTGGTGGACAAATACCTCAACTTTCTCTCCATCCTGGGAGAGAAAAATGTGAGATGTGTGTTCTACAGTATCACGATTAGGCCCCCCTCTTAATTAAGTTCAACTTACTGAAAGCAGTATCTTGCCTCATGACATTATTTTTATTAATTTTCTCTCCTCCCAACTTCACTTCTCTATTTCTCAACAGTATTTCTGGGAAGCATTTCCAAATAAATTACATTTGCTTGAATCCTTTTTTTAAGAATGTTTTTCTTGGGGAACCTGAGCTGAGACTGGGTCCAGGCAGAGAGAGAGAAAAAAATGAGAGAGAGAGAGAGAGAGAGAGAGAGAGAGAGAGAGAGAGAGAGAGAGAGAGAGAGAGAGAGAAATAACATCATTAAAATTGTTGCCCTAAGCAAGTGGAAGACTGAATTTGGAGATTCAAATGTTCAAATTCAAGAATACCAAAATTTTACTTTTAGCTATTTGACTTTGAGATATCTATTAGATATCAAGTGCAGAGGCCAAGTAGGTACTTATGAGAGTGGAATTTGGTAGAGAAGTCCAGGTTGAAGTTATATATTTGGAAAGTGTCAGCAACTACTTGATATTTAGTGAAGAGCCTAGATGAGAACACTAAGTAAATGAATATAGATAAAGAAGAGAAAACATCCAAGGACTGAGATGTAAAATATTTTAATAAATGTTAGGAAAACAACAAAACAAGAGAGGAGAATGAAAAGAATGACCTTTGGAGAAGAAATCTAAGGAGCCCAAGGTATTTAATTGTTTTAAGAGCTAAGGTATTTAGCTGTATCACATCTTACTAAGTGAGATGTGGAATGAGAATGGACTGTGAGGATCATTAATAACCTTAAGGAGAATGCTTTTTGAATAGTAAGGGAATAGGGGGAACAATAAGTAGAGTGGATTCGAGAGAAAATAGAAAGAGATGAATTAGATACATTGATATAGATCAGTGATTTTCAACCTGTGTGCCTCAATAATTTTTTTTTAATTGATGCTTAGAGAAAGAGAAGGGGATCAGGGGAGAGAGAAACTTTGATGTGAGAGTGAAACATCAGTTGCTACCTCATACATACACGCTAATAGGAATCAAACCCACAACCCAGGCATATACACTGACCAGGAATTGAACTGGAAACCTTTTGGTTAACAGGAAAACACCAACCAACTGAGCCTCAATGGCCAGGTTACAAGAATTTTAAGTCATATAATTATTAACTATTTAGTCAAATGTACTGACCTCTTTTCTCTTAGCTAGACAAATATAAAATAGTAACAGCCAGCACAACAATAATCATCCAATGTGAATGAATCAAAATTATAACAATTTTTTTGTCAGGCAAAAAAAATATATATTTTTTGGTGTACTATAGAATTTAGTAATTAGTTTATTTGTGCCACGAGATGAAAAAGGTTGAAAATTGCTGACATAGGCAATAACTTCAATGAGATTTACAATTAAAGTAAAAAACAAGAAATTGGAAGTGCTTAGATGGCAGGATAATCTCGGTTGATTTCTGGTGATTTTTTTGTTAGTTGGTTCATATCTTTGCTTTTTAGGTGGGAGAAATATCATCATTTATATTTATATCCATGCTTTTATTCTTGCTCTGGCTGCTTACTATAGCACATCCATATTTATTATTAATCTTTTACAGTTTACCTACCCTATATTTTTTCTCATGCACTTATTATGTTTGCACTGTCTTTTATAAAACTTTCTGTAATATTTTTATGTTTGTTAATAATATCTATTAACTTTATCACTTATTGAAACCATTCTCCTTTTGGGGGAAGACTGAGGCTTAAATAAGTATTTAATATGGCTCTGAGAAACATTTAGTAAGACTAAAGGAAGGCCAAGTATTGGTTGAAGAAAATTTCAGATATTTTAATAGTAGAAAGGACTAAGTTATGGCTCAACCTGTTTAAATAAAAGTGTGTGGCAGTAGTTATACAAATTATCAATTAGTTTTTATAAAAATTAAAATATTTATTTGAATGAATAATCATTAAAACAATTAGAAAATTAGAGAAATTCCAGTTACAATTATAAAAATGTAATATTGTAAGATACTTATAAATAAGAAATGATCTCATGACTGAGATTACACTTGGGAATTTTCTTCACCTTCTTTAAAAGAACAATATTTAATCTCCTATTTTTATTCCTTTTATGGAACTATTTATGTGTTCAAACACTAAGCTAAGATAAAGCATGAGAAACAGAAACTGGGAGAAACGGAAACTATGTGAGGCTTATAAGAATCAATAAGCATTTGGTTTATTTGAAAAGAAAAGTGACTACAGGAATATGGTGAAAATGATATCTACCTATCAGAATTTGCAAAGCCAGCATTACTTTTGAAAATGTCAACTATCAAGAATTCAGGTTCATGTCCTTGGCTCATTCTAACTAGATCAAAATAATGGCTGCAATAATAAGATATGTGACATTGACTGAAAATAAGAAAGGTTTTATATGCATCAGAAAGATTTTATCATTTAATTAATTTCAAAAAAAATTTAACATGACTTGTTCCTCGTGTAAAGATCACATCAGAAAAGAGAAAAATAATTGGATGATTAGAGTGGGATAATTTTTTGTGAGAGTTATCAACATAGGGTCAATTTCCAAGTTCAGGATTTATCATGCAGTGAAAAATAATCCAGAAGACAGGAGTTTTATTATATTCCTGTCTTTAAAACTAATTGATGTATGCCCTTATAAAGTATGCTACCCTTCTTGACCTTGGTGTGTTTTCTATAAAATGGGATGATTCAGGAAAATGTCCAAATTATAACTCAAAACCCTTTTATTTAGGTAAGAAAATCTATATTAATCAATAAATTAATACATTTTGCCCTAATTGGTTTGGCTCAGTGTATAGAGCATCAGCCTGCAGACTCAAGGGTCCCAGGTTCAATTCTGGTCAAGGGCATGTTTCTTTTTTTAAAATTTTATTTTATTGACTTTATGCAGAGGGAAATTGAGAGGGAGAGAGAGTTAGATTTTTGCCTTGACTACAAGATCAAAATGGTGACCCATAAAGTTTCTTTTAACAGTAGCATAATATTATTCCCTGTGTTTTATTCTTTAAAAATATCTGGTATCAAGAGTACTCATGCAGTAGACTATTGCTGCAATGTCAGTCATCTGTGTGTTTTGTTTTTGTTTTTGTTTTATGAAAAAATCTGCTACAACTCCAGATATTGGAAAACACACACATTTTATAATCTTTGTAATACTAGAACAATTTTAGCTTTAAAACCAAGCCAATCTTGCTTGTCTTAATATAACTTTTTTTGGACCTCATTGAGCTTTAATGGCATCATCATGGGATATGGCTTGAGATTTGTATTTGGAAAAGCTTTGAACAATCATGATTGCTACCTTAATGAGGCAGGACATTCAATCTTTTTAACAATCACTATTTTTTGTTTATCAAAATAGGCAGAATTCTGAATTTTATCTGTAAACCTCCACTTAAGAATGCATTATTCATAAATTTGCCTAATTGCTGATTAGATCTAAACCATCAGAGATATATATTTTTGAAATGTGGGGTTTGCGGTGCACACTTCTCATGGATTCTTGTCTGACAAAGTTTGAAGAATAAACTCATGGACTAACATATTCCTTTAATAAAAATGTAAAAGTTTAGTAGAAGCATATACAAACTCCATCTGGGCAGGGGTGTCCTGGAAGGGGACTCCCTGGGGAAAGGGAACCCAAATGGGAAAGGCCTGCTCTCTCTCTCCAATGGTAAATTCTCATGTATAAAAGCCCTGGGTCTGTCACATCCACAATGACCAGAGCCTTGACCTAACCCAGGCTGCACATGCAGTAGGCTCTGGTGGGTGGGGACTTGTGGCAGCAGAGACGGGGATGGGGAAGCAGGGCTGGCACTCACACTCACACTCACAACTACACACACACACACACACACACACACACACACACACACACACAGTGCCCACCAGCTCACAGTCTTTTCTTGCTTTCTTTTCCTCCCTCCCAGCTCACTCTCAAAGCCTCTCTCAGAATGAGGAAACAAAACAGACTGGGCCTGAAAAAGCCTGGATGGAAGGGAGTGTGGACAGAGAGTGGAGTGGCACTCTCTTGCCCTGCCCCCTCCCAGCCAAGAAAGAGGAAGAGGGAGACAGGGAGGCAGGAAAGCCTGGAGGACTGCTAAGAAAAACAAAGAGAGACAGAAACTGGGCAAGATCAGGCTGGCAGGGGAGAGCAGTTGGGGGTGATCAGGCAGGCAAAGGCAGTTGGGGGCCAGATCAGGACTGCAGGGGAGGGCAGTTAGGGGCCATCAGGCAGGCAGGCAGAGGCAGTTAGGGGCAATCAGGCAGACAGGCAGGTGAGCAGTTAGGAGCCTAGGGTCCCAGATTGTGAGAGGGATGTCTGACTGCCAGTTTAGGCCCAATCCCACAGCGGGGTCCCTAATCGGAGAGGGTACAGGCTGAGCTGAGGGAACCCATCGTGCACGAATTTTGTGCACCTAGCTACTAGTATCTAAATAATCTGAATCTACTGAGTCTGTCTTTGGTTTTTAAAGGCTGTAGCTCTTTGTATGAACATGAGCTTTTCTAACTGGTCCCTTTAATTTGGGAACCTGTGCTTTCCTCATTGGTCATTCTGTTACATAGAATTAGTTTCAAAGTTCAAAGCCCACATGGTGCCCCCCTTTTTCTCTTCCTTATCTTGCAACATTCCTCATCCTCTATGAAAATATATTTCCTTCTTCTCTATATCCTGTGACTTTTCTTTATCCTCTATGAATATATGTCTTCCTTCCCTGCTCATTCTGTGGCATTTCTCTATCCTTCCTATATCCATCTTATCTGTTCAGGTTGGAGTTGCTTTTGATCTAACTTATGGCTGGCCAGTTGTCCTGGTCTGAGATATTTTTTATTATTATTATTATTTTAATATATTTTATTGATTTTGTACAGAGAGGAAGGGAGAGAGATAGAGAGTTAGAAACATCGATGAGAGAGAGTCATCGATCAGCTGCCTCTTGCACACCCCCTACTGGGGATCTGCCCGCAACCAAGGTACATGCCCTTGACCAGAATCGAACCCGGGATCCTTCATTCCCCAAGCCGACACTCTATCCATTGAACCAAACCGGTCCCGGCTGGTCTGAGATATTTTAATGCCTTTATGGCTCTCCCAGCTGCTCAGGTCAGGGCTGCTTTGATCTAACTTATGGCGGCTTTAATTGCTCAGGCCAAGATGCCTCTGTCCTCTCTGGACCCCCTCCATTTCTGTCTTCCTGATTTAGCTAGCTAGCTAACCGTTATCATTTTGATGGTAGCCGGAAAGTTATTTGAGGTTGTTTTTCTATTATTGATTTTCAGCTATCGATTTCTGCTCTGATACATATGACTAAATCTGCACCTTACACTTTTTGAGCTGGTATCATTCTTCCTGTGTGTGTGTGTGTGTGTGTGAGAGAGAGAGAGAGAGAGAGAGAAAGAGAGAGAGATGTGCATTTCAGGACCTCCAAATTAAATCTGTAATAGAATCTGGCAATAACAAATATTTATAGCTGTATATAAATGGACTCAGTGATGAGCTATGTTTCAATCAACATCAGTCTTAGATAAACTATGTAAATGAAAGTTGTTAAGTTGACATTCATGCAAAAGTATTACTTACTGAAGTTCACATGGAGCTAAGAAGAGTACTTAGAGCAATCTTAAATTACATTGTCACTTAAATCATGTCTCTGGCCCTAACTCAAGGCCTGAATATAGGTACTGTTGCCAAGGCATCACTCAGAAGGGAGATGTGAAGTACTGCAGAATATTAGCAAATTTAAAATTATTTTTATTTTGCTTACCATATATCTTTTATTATAAGTGTATTTTCTAAGTTAACTCTTTGCATATTAACATTTGTGCTATGTTAACATAATGATAAAATAATCCACATTGTCTTTTAAATCCATTAAATCAGAGCCTCTAAGGGAGTTATAAACAATTCTACCATATGCTATTGTTATGCTTTATGAGATATAATTTAATCTCTAGGCTACCTAAAATCACATACTAAAGAATAATATATTAAAAGAGACTTAATCATGCTATTACGGTATCATTGAAAAGACTTGTTGATCAAGATTTACCTAGAAAAATATTATAGAATACCTCATTGAATTCAATAGTTTTTCCAGAAAATGTCCTTTGGTTTCTTTTTTAGAATGATTCCATCGGAAACTATCTAACTCAGCATAGCTTCTTTGATGTTAACTAAAATGAGGTAGATAAGAATTATTACAAAGATTTGTTATTTTTTAAAATGTTTTTATTGATTTTAGAGAGATCAAGGGAAAGGGAGAAATGGAAACATCCATGAGAGAGAAACACATATCAGCGGCCTCATACATGCCCCCTACTGGTGATCAAACCCTCACCCAGGCATGTATCCTGACCTGGAATCAAATCTCTAACCAGTGAGCTCCTGGTGCATGGGACAGTGCTCAGTCAACTGAACCACAATGCTCAACCAACCGAGACACAACTGAGGCAGAAATGTGTTATTTCTCAAGCTGATATGATAATAGATATTGTTTGGCTACATACCTTAAATTACTAAATATAATGAATCACACAATTATTAGAATAGGAGAAGTCTTTAGTGCTGTACTGAAACTTTGGGGTGTATTCCTAGCTCAGAATAACACCTTTTTGGGGGACCTGCTCTCCAAAACCATAGGACTGAGTGGCCTGCAGATATACTCTGTAACCCTGTAATTCTGACCCTTGCTGAATAGCTCAAGGGTAGACATCTTCCCTGGGGCCCTCAGATGATTTATTCTTTAAATTTATGTTGTGAACTGGGAGGCTGTAGCTAATATCTTCCATCACTTATATTAGACTAAGACCAACACTCATATTCTACTTTCTCAGGGGGGATCTGAGAAACCCAGTCCACAGGGAGTGAAAAAGAAGAGAAGAAAATAGTTAAGAAAAGAAGGAAATGGATGGCCCCAATGGTTTTCTGTTTTCTGATCTCAGTCCCTTCCTGTGGCCAGATATAAACAGGTCTCAGGGCTCCGAAAGACATGCTTGTATCTTTCTAAGCTTTTCTACTTATTTTCATATGCTGGAGTTGGTTTCTTTAATGTAACAAAAAGACCTTGACCAGTGCAACCTGACCTTGACACAATGTCCCAGATTTAAAAGTCCTTTTGGACATTGATTGGCATTGTTTTTTTTTTCTTAAGAGTATTATGAAGTATCTAATTTTATAACATTTCATTTGATCATGAGGTCATTGAAAATAAATACAATTTTTAAACTTACAGTAAATTTTCACAGTGACTGATCTGAACTATCAATCTCACTTGTATTTTGCAAAGCATAAAATGTTTATACTTCATATTGCTGCTAAAATACCTACAATTGATACTCTGTTTGGTTCTGGTAAAGGCATGTTGCCTAAAAGTTTATAGAAGCTGGAGCTTTCCCCCCACCACTTCATTTTGCTCAGTACTTCATTTAATGTAGGGGCTATGTGTTGCCTCCTCTATCTGCTCTTGAGTGGAGACACACTCCTAATGTCTTGTGATGTGTGAAAGCCTTTCACAGTCTAGTCCAGTTGTCAGCAAAGTCATTAGTCAACAGAGCCAAATATCAACAGTACAATGATTGAAATTTTTTTTTAGAGCCAAATTTTTTAAACTTAAACTTCTTCTAATGCCACTTCTTCAAAATAGACTCACCCAGGCCATGGTATTTTGTGAAAGAACCACAGTCAAGGGGCCAAAGAGCCGCATGTGGCTCATGAGTCCAGTTTGCTGACCATTGGTCTAGTCTATCTTTTATGACTTCCCTTTTCAACTCTGTTCTCCATCCTATGGATATCTCTCAGATTGTTTAATACAACATGTCTCCCTAAACTTCAAGCTTTTGCACATAATACGTTCCTGATGTAGAGCTTCTTGGCCAATTCCTATTCCTTCAGGGCATAGTGAGAATATTACTGTGCCTGGGAAGCTTTCTGTGATTTCCAAGGTCCTGGGATATGTATTCCCACAGTGTGCTGGGCTACGTGTCACAATACCACTGCATTTTATTGTTATTATTTATTCAGTGATGTCTTCCAGCTGGCTATGAGTACTGTTAGAGTAGCATGACACTGCCCTGTGCCCTGTTTAGCACAGGGTCTCTCTATAAGGAAGTGCTCAACAACAAAACAACACATGCTAAATTAATTGACATTAACAGACAGAATAAATACCGTCTTTACTGACATCCATGAATATGCTGAATGTCCTGCATTTGTTCATATGTCCCTAGGCCAGTAATGAGGATGAAAGATGAAAATGACATCTCCCTAGAACCTCATCATGGCTGAAGTTCTATCCTGAGTGTGAGGTTTGCTTCTAGTGTGGCTGGAGGAATTTTGTTCCCTCATGATTATACATATTTGGAAATGACACTGAGGTGGACATGGTTAGATACCTTCCCATGCCATTTCATCTTTTTCTTTATCATGGGCATCTCAACCTTGTTCAAGTGGCAACATGACCAGCTTCAGGGGATTTTTAATGAAGCAGAATATATAAAGTATCTTTTCATTGTAATGACTTATTTTTTCTAGTTTCTCTCTCTCTCTCTCTCTCTCTCTCTCTCTCTCTCTCTCTCTCTCTCTCTTTCTCTTTCTCTCTCTCTCTGGGGGTGGGGGGGTGGCTAGTTAATTTTCTTAAATTATTGACACCATATTTGATGTTTTGTTAAATTCTCCATTAGCAGCAGGAACCCTTTCAGCTACATCTATGTGATGCCAAACAGCTAGTAGATTTGGTTAATTAGTGACAACAGTCCATCTGGTTACTTTGGTGAATAGGTCCTTACTCAATTCTCTTTTGTGCCTTCCCAGAATCATGATTATCCTGTGAGCATGAGTTAAAAATACAGCATCATTATGAAACTTCCTGAAGGGACTTTTACATCAGCAAATGAGATAAATCCCCTCTGTTTGGTGTTCTTTGAGCCACATTAACTTTTAGAACTAAAGTATGTTTGCAAAATCACAAGTAGTTGACTGGGTTCCGGAGGGATCTTTTTCTGACTATGTATTTGTCATTACTTTTGTTTTTTATGTTAACAATGGGTTTTTATACCTAGCTTTAGGTTTGTTACCTATTGATCTTTTATCACTTCAATATACTTTTCATGCTATCGTTTGTCAAATGTCTATATGGTGTGCAACTTCTTCAGATTTAGGTAAATTATAATTTCAATTAAAATTCTAGTTCTCATTAAGAAAGTTGAAAAAAAAGAATCTGACAGTTCACCTTGCATAAAATGTAATCATACTTAATTCATATACATCACCCATTCACTTTTACTTAATTGATCATTTTAGAATAATTTTGTTCATTATGAATAAAAAAGAAATTGCTCATTTCGCTTCATCAATAAGCAGTAAAGCTTGTGAGCCAGATCTCTACCTGCTGAGCATAAGTAATAGTTGAACAAATATAAGTGGATGCATTTTCTGTAACTCACATTTCAGAGACACTTTTTCAGATTCAGGGGTCCTCAAACTTTTTAAAGTGGGGGCCAGATCACGGTCCCTCAGAGAGCTGGAGGGCCGGACTATATGAACTACTAATTCCTACTGTAACACCTCGGCTGCGCTCACTGCCCAAAAAACCTGGCGGGCTGGATCAAACTCCTCTGCGGGCCGCATGTGGCCCGCGGGCCGTAGTTTGAAGACCCCTGAATGCGGTTTTTATTCAGATTTAGTGTTATCTTGTATTCTTTAGTCTTAATTTAAAGTTAATTTATAATGTTTTATTTTTCTTTCTAAACACTAATATTGATTAATGAAAAAGTTAGGAATTAGAATGTGAAAATTACGTATTGTATGCTGTTAGTCTGTGTTCACATAAGTGTCTCTACAGCCTTCTGGCTCCTGGCTGGGGCCTTCCTTCGTTCCACCTGATGGTCAGTGCATGCCATAATGAACAGTTGAACTCCTGGTTGGTTGAACTCCCAAGGAGACAATTTGCATATTAGCCTTTTATTGTACAGAATAGGCTGCAAACAGAAACATAACTTTACAAAATGATGCCTTCGATCACTTATCACCACAGTTATTATTTTTTTTAATCTTGAATCCTTTTTTTTTTTTTTTAACTTAAAACATGTTCTGATTCTCACTCCCAACCTCCTATGAGATGAATTATTGACCATAATCCAGAGTAGCGGTGTACTGCTCCACTATAAATGGTGAGCCAAAGGCATGAGTTGTTGTAAGCATGGTTTCTGTAGGCAAAATAAATAACTCAGCAAATGCTTCTTGAAAGATTCTACTATGATATGTTCCAAAAGCTGCATAAGCACAGAGAATAAAAATGTGAACAGTCACTCCTATTTCTTCATTCAACATGTTCCAGTACCTGGAAATACCAGTGCGGTGTATTTTTAAAAAAAATATATATATTTTTTTATTTTTTTAAAGAGGAAGAGAGAGAGATAGAGAGCAAGAAACATCCATGAGAGAGAAACATTGATCAACTGCCTCCTGCACACCCACCACTGGGGATGTGCCCGCAACCAAGGTACATGTCCTTGACCAGAATTGAACCTGGGGCCTTTCAGTCCTGCAAGTCCACTCTCTATCCACTGAGCCAAACTGGTTTCAGCAATGCCAGTGTCGTGTATTTTAATTCCATATAATATACTTATATTTTTAGATGTACAAAGAATGATGTTGTAATTAATAAACTATAAATGCATTTAAAGATTTCACTGTAAGAAATTATAATAGTTTTTATCAACAGAAATAACTAAAAGTATAATGCCTGTTAAGTATATCTTCTTCTTTAAAAAAAAAATATATTTTATTGATTTTTTTACAGAGAGGAAGAGAGAGGGATAGAGAGTTAGAAACATCAATGGGAGAGAATCATTGATCAGCTGCCTCTTGCACACCCCGTACCGGGGATGTGCTTGCAACCAAGGTACATGCCCTTGACTGGAATCGAACCCGGGACCCTTCAGTCCGCAGGTGGACGCTCTATCCATTGAGCCAAACTGGTTTCAGCAAGTATATCTTCTTTTAAGTATAGCTTTTATTAAATTCATTTGACATTATTTGCCTTATAGAAGGGTCTATGTATTTAAAATTTTTGGTAAGTCTACTTCATATATTAATTAGTTTTATATGGTCCCCATGACAACACTGAGAGAGATACAGGATAGGCTGTTTTGTGCTTTTTCCCCCCTAATTGAGTATCAGTGTGTAATGGGAGGGGGTAAATAATATGATTTTAAGGCCATGGACATTGGGTTATGGAATCCTTGGGAGGTTTATAAGAACAATAGTTATCAAATATTACCAATACATATTTATACTGTAGTGATCCTCATGCCTTCTCAATTATTCTTTTTTTTTTATTAACACTCATTTATTTTACTTTTAAGTTTTATTTTTATTATTGGCACCAGTAGAGATGTCCTCATTTCCTTCCTCTTTGTCCACCTCCATCCAGCCCCTGCTCCACTTGCCCCCTCTCTAGTCATATATGTCTATGGGTTGTACATATATGTTCTTTGGCTAATTTCTTGATTTCTTCCTTTCTGATTCTCCTCCTTTTTCTTTTTCCCTGTGGCTTTATAGGCCTCATTAAATCCATATTACATTGTAGGATGAATTCAAGTGCCTAAAGCACTTTCTATTTGTTCAGGATAATATCCAAAAGAGAAAAAAAACAATGATCCTTATGGCATTATGGACACCTAAACTCTAGGTGTCCATAATGCCATAGTTATGTTCAATGTCTGACCTAGATGAGTTGTGGACTGATAACAAATCCCAGAGGATTTTGTGCAATATAAAAGAGCTTGTGAAAACAGGATATAGATTATTGAAACATTTTTTCACATTAAATGTATTTTTTTCTAGTTCAAATTTAAAGGGGATAGAATTTAAATGTTAAAATTTTGATAATCTAAAACAAGGGAAAAACAAAAAAATCCAGTAATAATTATAATTGATGTTCATTGAGTATTTCATTAGATGCCAGGGATTGTTCTGATACTTGGATTTCATCACTTAGCCCTTAGAGCATTCTATGAGGTTAGTACTATTTTTATCCAGGTGTTACAGATTGGGCATAGAGAGGTTTAAGTGACTAGCCAAGGTGACACTCTAGTAATGTCCTTGATACCCATCCAGTTGGCAAGTATTTATTGATTGTTCACTGGGAGTCAGGCATGGAGGTATCAACATGTGTTATTTCAATTAATTTTAACATGAATTGCATGGGGGTAGAAAGCAGAGTCTCCCTTAGTTTTAGGCCATTAAAATAGGTTTACTAAAGTCACTAAACCTATTACTAAAATAGGTTTACTAATAGCTATTACATATTGGAACCTGAATTAGAATCCAGTTCAGTCTGGCTGCATTTTTTCTCCCCATTTCTTAAATATGTGTTTGTGTGTCTGTGTGTGCACATACAACATAAAAAACCATTCCAATGCAAAAAGCATTAATATTTCCAGATATGTGTTTGAGAGGAGAATTTGGTACTGTGTAAAAAGCTATCTTGAACAATATACCTAGTCAATCACACAGAACTATTATTTGACTATTGACTGTCCTTGTGTATTTCTACAGTATTTTCTTATTCCCATGAAAACCACACTATTCTGAGGACAGGTACCTTCATTATCTCTAGTTTCCCTGTGGTGCACAGTACATGATGCTAAGTAGATGCTCTTAGGGGAGGAGGTTGCAGGACAGCGTAAAAAAATGTGAAGGGATTAAGCAACACACACACACACACACACACACACACACAAAAAAAAAAAAAAAAAAAAAAAAAAAAAAAAACCTCATAGTTCACACACCATATGTTGATTACCAGAGGATAAAGGGGGGAGAAATGGTGGTATAAAGATACTTGACTTGGTGCAGTGAAAACACAATATAATATACAAATGCTATGTTATAGACTTGTACGCCTGAAACCTACAGGATTTTATCAACCAATGTCACCCCAATAAATTCATTTTTTAAAAAGTAAATGATCTTGTTTCCACTTGGTGAGGAAAATGGTGGTGACAGTATAAAAAATGAGTCAATTTCCATTGTGAACAACAAAAGGAGAGAAAGGAAAGATAAATGGAAATGAACTAAAAGTGAAATTGTGATTTAGAATTAAATCTATATAATTAAGATATCAAAATCCTGATCAGAGAGTTAAAAGAAAATATATGAAAGTGATCATAACAATTATTATTTATCCAAATACGTAGTAACTTGACAGTTGGCAGACAGGAAATTACTTGGGCACTGGTTGGAGTCTGAAAGATGATTCGGTAGGTGAGTTTGTTTGGGCCGAAGGCACTTTGGTGAAAAGAGACAGTAAGGAAGGAGACAGTTAAGACTCAGAACAAATGCAGAAGTCATGGATGAAGTAGTAAGAGGATTACCAGGACAATGATGAATAACAGAATCACAGCAGAAAGAATACGTGGACTTATATCATAACATGAATAATGATGGGACCAGGGGAAAAACAAGTCAAGCAGAATGGGAAGAAAAAGGTTTGCAACTTGTATATAGAAATTAAAAAAAACAGAAGTTAAAACCTGAAGAACAAATAATGTTAAGTTCCAATTTGGAAAGAAGAAATTTTAATAAGCAAAATCAAAATGTAAAAGTTTGATATGTGACATTGTAGGACTTGGACACCCTGAGCACATGATTTCAGTTTATGACACTGTTTCATAATATCTTTAGCTTGAAATGTAGATTGAAATATAAGGCTTTCTGTATCTTACAGCTTGTGACTATTAAGAAGTCAGGGCCATAATATTCAATTTTTTTCCTCTTTAGAACCACATAATTTCTTCAGGAAACTGCTTGTTGTAATGTTAACAGACATTCTAAGCAAATAAAAAATTTTCCCAATAACAGGACCCAATCATTTGCAGCAATCAAACAGATAGCTCCTGAAATCTCATCTACATTCCGTTTGTCTGTTGAGGTCTCATTCAACTTTCTGCATCAAGTGGAAGCAACTTTCTAAAACAATAAGTTTATTTATATTCTTAAACCTTTATAGATTAATTAAATGTCTTTATTGTTTTTCTAAAATGACTTTTTTAAAATATCATAACAATTGAAACATTTCTAAGGGTTCTCCATTTCCTTTATAAATTCTGTTGTATACATCTCTCTATATTAAGTGTTATATGCAAATCAACCAGACAGTGGAATGACTGGTTGGCTATGAAACACACTGACCACCAGGGGGAAGACACTTAACACAGGAGCTGCCCCCAGCCCACAGGCCCTGATCACCCAATTGGGCCTGTAGCCAACTTCTTAGGCAGGCTCCAATAATCCAATGGGGAACCAGGAACGGGGGTGGGTTGTGGCTGACATGGTGGTGTCAGGGCCCTGATCGCCCTGATCACCCTGCCAGTCATCCCACACACAGAGGATGACTGGTGATAGTGGGGTGGGAGACGAGGACAGGGCCAACTGCCGGCAGCCAGTGAAAATCGGCCAGGCCTACGGACCCTACCTGTGCACGAATTTTGTGTACCTCTAAACTACAATTATTTGACCAGTGACCATAAATTTAATAAATGGTTTGTTTTTATGGGTGCTATTTACACTAATATATCTAGTAATACTAATAAAGCAACAAGAAAGAGTTTGAGATGACAGGGTCCTTAGAGCCACCTGATTCAGAATATATAGTTCATAGACCAATAACAGTAATTCCCTAATCCAGAAACTTTGGGGATTTCTTAAAAATGTATAATATGGGTTAGAGAAAAGTTGAATTTATGCATGAATTTAAATGAATGAAAGTAAATTTTAAAATGTATGATATGAATTAACAAAATAATGAGTTATAGAAATGACTTTTTTTTTCCTGAATATATATCCAATGACGTGGAGGCAGAATTACTAAAAAGATAGCATCAACACATTTTTACCACCACTTAGCATGGTGATGCAGAGCATAATAGCATATTTTTGTTACTATATAAATTCCAATTTTATATGAATGAATACATGAATATTTGAAAACAGATTTTTAAAATCCAAATCACAGTATATAGTTTTGTGTTTTGCACAAAATGAACATTCATATGTTGAAACATGTAGTATAATACTTTCCTGTCTTCAGAACCATCCATTCACCCTTTTCTCTAAATTCTGCACATATGCCTAGAGTGACAGAGAATTTACTTCACCTCTGTATAAAATCTCTTATTGAGAGCTGTGAAAAAAAAATTAGGTAATTTAATGTTTTCCAGAATTAGCCCAGGTAATTACTGATTCCCATAATCTCTATGTTCCTAGGCTCTTTCCCATACACCTCTCAGACTAAAGTGTCATTCAGAGATGTATTAGTAAGCTTCAGGAAAAAGACACTTATTTCCCCCTAAAAGTCCTATTCCAATCAACATCCTAATTATACTACTCATTTACACACACATCAGTAACTAAGAAAAAGTGCATAAAATTTATAAATAACAATGTCTTATCTATTTATGTAATAATAGATGAATATGCAAATTTTCAAGGACACCATCACAGTAACAGTAACAACGGGATAACAGGGTGGGGTGACAGGGCTGGCAGAGGGTTAGTGAGGGACAGGCAAATGACTGGACAGCAGGCTGGGTGGGGTGTCCAGGCTTTCAGGGAGGGGGGTGCAGTTGTGGGTAACCAGGCTGGCAGGATGGCAGTTTCGGGTATCCAGACTGGTGTGTGTGTGTGGGGGGGGGGGGGAGGCAGTTGGGAGCAACCAGGATGGCAGGGGGCATTTGGAGGTAACCAAGCCAGCAAGGAGGCACTAAGGGGTGGCCAGGCTGGTGCGAGGGGGTGGGGGGGGGGCAGTTAGGGGCTACCAGGTCAGCAGAGTGGGGCAGTTGGGGGCAACCAGGCCAATAAAGGGGGGCCAATTGAGGCAACCAGGCCAGCAGGCTGATGCAGTTAGGGGTGATCAGACTGGCAGAGGAAGCAGTTAGGGGCAATTAGGCAGGCAGGAGGTGAGTGGTTAGGAGCCAACTGTCCCGGATTGTGAGAGGGATTTCCGACTGCCGGTTTAGGCATAATCCCCAAGATCAGACTGAAACTGGCAGTAGGACATCCCCAGATGGAGTTTGGAGAGGATGCAGGCTGGGCTGAGGAGACATCCCCCTCCAAGTGCACAAATTTCATGCACTGGGTTTCTAATATATATATATATATATATATATATATATATATATATATATATATATAAAAGTCTAAATGACAGTTCAACTATTCTACCCTCAACCAGTAGTTATGACACACACTGACCATCTGGAGGAAGATGCTCAATGCACAGGCATGAAAACATGGAACAGACTGATGAACCTCAGAGGGAGGGGGTATAGGGGAGGGTGGGAAGAGATTAATAACCAAAGATCTTATATGTATACTAGAGGCCCAGTGCATGGATTCATGCACCAGTAGGATCCCTTGGACTGGCCTCAGAGATCGGGCTCAAACCAGCGTGGTACATGAATTTGTACACCGGTGCGGATCCTCAGCCTGGCCTGAGGAGATTGGGCTGAAACTGGCAGTCCAACATCTCCCAAGTAGTCCCAGATTGTGAGAGGGCACAGGCCAGGCAGAAGGACCCCACCAGTGCATGAGTGTGCACTGAACCTCTAGTTTTTAAATAATAGACATAGTTCTATTAGGGGTACTTTTTAATCTTTGACCAGCAAAAATTTTAATATTCATTTTTATCAATTTAAAGTTGGTGGAGCAGAGTTAGACATGCATTGACGTGTTAGACATATTCTCTTTAAAGAAGAGAACCAAAAATGAAATATCTATATAACATTATATAATGGATCATATTTTGTGTTATAATGGAGATCAGAGTAAAAAGGAACACCCACTTTAACAACTAAAAGTGCCAGGGTTGTTGATTTCTAGTTTAAACTATGATATTTGCATTTTTTCTAAGGAAAGGAAGCAATGCTTTGTAAAAACAATTGTCTATTTTGTGTAGTTTCAAAGTAGAAATGCATGACTCTAGTATGGCAGAATCAGTTATTAAAAAATATTACTTAACCAAAAAATATGAAAGGAAAGAAGAAAAAGCAAGGAATTTGGCTATTAAAAGGAAAAGATTGTCAAGGCTTGAAAAATTATTAGCTGGTGAAATGACAACCTAAAAACAAGCCAACATAGTCTTATGACAAGCCATCCCTTTAATAAATGCTCCATCATTCTAGGCACGTATCTGTCTTTAATCACACATTTTGTTGTTGCTCTACATTTCAGTACACCACAGAACATTTCCTGATATAAGTTGCTTAGGCACATCAAATTTAAATGTCCACAATGAAACTCATAATCTTCTCACCTCCACCCTACCCCTCCTGCTGTGATTCATTTCTTCATCCCTGTTAATTGTCCAACATCTTCCACAGAGCAGATGTGTCCTAGCCCATTTTCCTGAACACAATTTGGTATATCAAATTATTTCCTTTTTTTTATTTCCAAGATCTATTCTAACAGAAACATTTGGCCTCAGCATATAATTAAAAGCTTAACAACACTAATAGTTGCTTCAAAAAACATCCCCTCTTTGTCAATGTGCAGCTATTTACATTCATTTGCATGCAATTCACTTTCGAACCCATTCACTGGGGTATGAATATTACTTAGTCAACTGGGCAATTAATTAATACAATCTTTACATATTCACTTATTGAAATGCACTGCGCAGTTCCTATTTCCATGGGAGTTCTCATGAAGCCACGGGATGTGGATTTTGAACAGCTGCAGCCATTTATGCATTTGCTCTTGTTGCACAGAAGAGCCAGGTGGACGTTCATTTTTTGTTTTCTCGCTTTGCCTTGAGCTGAAATTTTTAAAAATCTCACTTCTTCTGGCATGCTGTCTGAAAGGTTGTTGTCTTACCTTACCCAATAAGGGCTCAAAAACTATGATATGTTTATCCATCACTGATTGCGAGTCGAATTGGAAGTATGGAATAAAGATCAGAATATTCAGTGAAATTTTTAAAATAGCCAGTGTTATAGTTTTGTTGTTGGATGATAGGATAATTTTATTAAGTTTTAATCTATTAAAAGTATCATTTTTTTAAAGCTGATTCATGTTATAAACTCTAAACCAAGTACTATTATGGTCATTAAGACAGTTCTATGAGATATCTACAGACAGGTATCTCATTCTGATACATGTCAAATCCGAAATACAGAGAGGTTAAGTAACTTTCCCAAAGTTAAAGGGTATTGAAGCTGGAATTTCAGTTAGGTTTTTAAAATCCAAAATATATGATTTTTACCTCCATAAAAATCTATGTTTGTTTGAAGAGAAATTTATAATACAAATAGCTTGATCATTTAAGAACCAGGCTTTCTTTTATATTTCTTTCAGGAAACAATATTTTATACTATTCCATACTTTTAGCAGTGAGGTAAAGAATTTAAAATTTTGTGTTCTAAGGAACGTGAGATACATTTTATAGACAAAGGTGCATTTTTAAAAATTAGCTAGTTTTAAAATACAGGATTATTATACAGTATTATCAAAATTTACTTGAAAGTCATAATCCTGGACAAGCCTAAAATTAGTAATAGTGGGGGAAGACACAAATAGTTTTCCCTTCCACTTATTCAGTTATTGCAACTATAGTCAGAGCTAAGGAGTGAAATATGTTTTAACATATTTTAGTAAGTTAAGCATGTATCAGATTCACTTATGTTCATCTGTAGATATAAAAGCCAAGTGACCAGAACAACCAGTCCCTATGACATGCACTACAGTGGCCAACTGGCCCAATCAGGGCCCCAATCAGCCCCTCCAACTTCCTATGGCCCTTGCCCCCCAGCTAGCCCACCTTTCCACCCCAATCGTTCCCCTAACTCCTATTGGGGGTGGGGCTGGCTTGCCAACCTCCCATGACCTACACCTGCCAACCCTGCCCCCAATCAGCCCCCTCACCATGATTGGGGCAGGGCACACCCGCCCCATCCCTGATTGGCCCATCAGGTCAACTGGCTGGACCCAACCGATGCATGAATTTGTGCACTGGGTCTTTAGTTAAATATAAATTGCTATAAAATAGAAATCAATATGGTTTGTAGCAGAGATTAGAGTTTTTCTAATTATAATGTACCTATGCCCTAGCAGAAAGGTTTTCTTTCAGTCTCTAACTGAGTTGAAAACACATTTAATGTGGTCCATTCTATTATCTAAAAGGTCATTCCATTGTTTTCAGTCTTCATTCAAGACACTCTCAGACACTAACTATATCAGGGATGAGCAGAATGACATGAAGTACCACAGTGAAAGGAAGTACTCTGATTTATGCATATTGAATTATTTATTTTTTCTCTCCAGGATTAAATAGTCATGATAAATTCTCTAATGTAAAAAACAAAATCTGAATCATGAAAATTTTATACAATCAAGGAATTACTCAGCAGTCATTTATTGGACACTTACTATATCCAGAATAGAGGCCCTGCCTTTAGAAAATAAAAAGTAAAATATAGTTCTTTAAGATGACACAATTTTAGGACAGATAAACTATATTTGATGGTAAAAATATAAAAGTTGACAAACTACTAAGAAGAGAGAGAAATGGCTAGAACAATTTGAGGGATACCAAGTTTTAAAACAAGTACAGATTTAATAGCAAGTTTTAAAACAAGTCCAGATTTAAATAAAGGATCCATCATGTTAATTTTAAAATAAATTGTACCTACAGTAGCCATCAAATTGCCCTATGAAATTTTGAATAAGAATTTTTTTTAAATAACAAAGCCCTGGAAAGTAATGGGCTCTTCCATTTACAAATAGCCAATAAAAATAAGAATGTTAAACTTGAATCTAAAATGAAAAGAGACTGACAGTGCCCAGTGTTGGCAAACATATAGAGTGACTGAGACACTCACCTTTGTTTGTGAGAGTACAAACTGGCACTGCAACGTTTTGGAACTCTTTAGCAATTATGTCATAATGGTGATCATATACACAGTCTATGATATCAATTTCAGTCTAAGATATATAACTAACAGAGACCTACACATGAATCTGTCAAAGGCATATAGAAGAATGTTAATAACAGCCTTTCTTACAAAAGTCCTAAATTAGAATCAACCAAAATGTCCATCAGTAGTAGACAAATGGTAATCTAATTCATATTGCAATACTGTTCAGCAATAAAATTATCCTATATAATAAAGAGATAATATGTAAATATACCCTCATGCCCTCGCACAAGATGGCCACCTCCATGTCATCAAAGATGGCCATCAGAGGAGGGTAATTGTGGGTGATCAGGCCTGCAGGGAAGAGCAGTTAGGAGCACCCAGGCTGGCAGGGGAGGGCAGTTGAGGGTGACCCGGCCTGCAGGGGAGGGTAGTTAGGGGTGACCAGACTAACAGGAGAGGGCAGTTGGGCGGGGGAGTACCAGGGCTGCAGGGGAGGGCAGTTGGGGTGACCAGGCCAGCAGGGGAAAGAAGTTGGGGGTTACCAGGCCAGCAGGGTAGGGCAGTTGGGGGCAATTGGGTCGGTAGGGGAGCTTTTATGCTTCAATCAGGCTGGCAGGGGAGTGATTAGGGGTAATCAGGCTGGCAGGCAGGCCAGTGGTTGGGAGCCAGCAGTACCAGATTATGAGAGGGAGACGGCAGGTTTAGGCTCAATCCCAGGGCCTAAACCCACAGTCGGACATCCCCTGAGGGGCCCAGATTGGAGAAGGTACAGGCTGGCCCTGAGGGACACTCTCCTCAGTGCACAAATTTCTTTTACCAGGCCTCTAGTAGAACTATATCTACACATACAACATTGATGATCTCACAAACATAATGGTGAATATTGTAATAATATTTTATTTATTGGTCTATAAACAAGTATCTCTATAATTTGTCTAGTAATATATTTATGGTTTTTAGTAGTATACTTTTCTACATGTGACACTTCAATAAAAAGTATATTAAAAGAAACAAGAACAGTAGCAGCAAGAGTCAATTAACTACAATAGACGATTATACAAATTGACCTTTTAAAAATAAATACATTGGAAATATCTTCTCTCACTCTGTGGTATATATTTTTATTGTAAATATTTTTGATTGGTTAGTTTTATTAGGTGACTTTACCAACTGTTAAATCTGTCTGCTGTGTTTCTAGCTAAAATATTTTTAGGTTCTACAATTTCCCTTTGAACATTTTTCCAATTCTTTATTCATATTTTACATAATATTATGCAAATACTTGAACTTAGCCCAATTATTTTAAAAATTTCTGAAAGCTTTATTCTTTTTCTTTTTTATAGAGACTTTTTATCATGACTATTGCCATCTTGTATGCCTGGTGTTTTTTTATTGAATGAGTGACATTTTGTATGAAAATTTGTAGAAATTATTTCATGCTCTTGATAGTTATCTTCTTCCATAGATGATTTGCCTTTGCTTTGGCAGACAGTTTTGGGACAAAAAACCCTATGTCAGTAAATGAAGGCATTTGAAGCCAGTTTTCATTCTTTAGGAAACCTTGTCTCCATCAGGTTTATTCTTACTAGTTAGCAGAAAGCCAAGGTTGCTGACTTATCTCCAGTGTTACCTGTTCAACAGGACTACTCAAGTTCCTACTCATCTTCTCCATTCCTGTTGCTTTCCTTCTCAGTCCTTAGCTGGTGCTTGCAAATGGCCAACAGCTTTGAGAAGAGAAGGGGTGCTGGCTGTCATTTTCTCCAGGATATTGACCCTCAAGTCCTCACTGCCTTGGCAGCTTTCCAATGTCCTGAAGAGATGTGTGCCACTTCTGGCTGTTTTAGGTGGGAGGTTTGCTCTGCAGCAAGCTTATCTGCCATTACAAAAACGAAAACACTTTGTAGTCATAAAACCAATGTACCCTTCAGTGCTACAATATTTAGTACTTCAGAGAAAAATTAGCCCTTCTTTAATATTTACCAACTAAGAATAGATGTGCCTAAAATTGCAGAGTTCTATAGATATTTTTTCTCTTCTTACTGAAACTCTACCCTGGTTTATCTTATCCACTACCTGGCTTTAATTACTATCTTTATTCTGATGAACTCTCAATATTTATCTATATCTGAAATGTACTTCCTGAAATATCGATCCATAAATCCAAATGCCAAATTGATACTGATTGTAGGATAACTCACAAGTGTTTCAAACTCATATATACAAAATGGAGTTCCTCATCTTCTATTCCTATTTACAAATGAAGCCACCTCATTCTCCTTTGCTCCATAGGTAGGTGAGCAACACGATCTTCTCCCAAAATGCCAAGCAATGTATCTGGTAACCACACCTAGTTCTTTATGTCCCCTTACCCTCATATGTCATTCCTCACTGAGGCCTCATATTTCAACCTCATTATTATTACTTGAATTCATTCATTTTTCCCACTTCTGTTGTCAGCACTTTGTTTTCTTGGAATTAGAAAACACTCTAAAAATTGCTCCCTCACCTCCCATTTCCAGTTCAGGAGTATATATAATATATACATTCCCCCTAAGTCATCTTTAAAAAAATAAAATTAGGTTCTTGTGACTCCCTTGCTTACTAGTAGTAAAAGCCTTCAGTGATTCTTCATAACCTGTAGGACAATACCCAAGCAGTTTGACGTGGTATAAATATAGTTGATGATTCATGAGTTGAATGTGAAATAAATATTGAACCTCTAGAAGGTAAAAAAAAAATGTAGTTAGAAATTTTGGTATGGAAAGAAAAAGAGAACACAATACAGACTTATCATTTTGGAAGTTAGTCTCCTAGAGATGAGAATTGAAGTTGTGAGAGTAAATAATAGAGAAAAGAGAACATAGGAGAAAAAAGATAAGAGGTGAGAAAAGTAATGCATGTCCTGAAAGAAGAACAAAAATAAGTACATTGTGTCCTGACCAACGTTGCTCAGTGGTTAGAATGTGGGCCCCCACACACCGAAGGGTTGCAGGTTCAATTCCCAGTCAAGGGCATGTACCAAGGTTGGAGGTTTGATCCCCAGCCCAGGTCGGGATGTGTGAAGGCAGCAATCAAACAGGAAGAAAAACAGAAGTGAAATGTCATAGGATAGGCTGCATTTTGTTAATTGGTACAAAGGGGCCAAGGATGAGGACGGACCATTTGTCTCTGAGCAGCTCTGAGGGCAGGGAGAGACCCAGATGCAGCTCTGAGAGGCTGCACCGGGAACCAGACTTACCTGAAAAGAATAAAAAGACAAGGGCAACAGAAAATGTCTCTGTAAACAAATCCTACTGAAGTGAAATTACAGCTACTACATGTAGCATTAATAGAACTGCAGATTCTAAGACCCCAGGATCTTCTGCTCCCCTAAACTTCTCTGCAAACCAGCCTTAACTAGGAATACCTATTAATCACAGCACCATGTTGGTCTTTGACAGCTCCTTCCTGTACAGAAGGCTCGGTGCCCAGGAGGTTGAGCTCCTCCCTGAGAGGAATCATGCCACTCACAGACAGGTGAAGAGTCACCCCGAGTTCTCCACTTTCTCCACTGTGTTTTTCTCCTCTGAAGATTTTTTTAAAAATTTGATTTCCATAAACTATCTTCTCCGTGTTTCCGTTTTATAACATTCTTCTACGCACAGTGTCTCCCTGCCCATCTGTGTGTGTGAACAGACTATTTTCCTAAATCCCTTTCCAGATGAATTGTTAATTGTGGTGTCTTAATTATTCCCCACACTGCCTCGCTGATATCAACACCAGAGGGACATCAGCTAGTCTCCATGCGATTTCCCGCCCACATTAACATAATGAGCAGGTGCCAATGAAAACATATTTGTCAAATGATAGACTTTTACATTTTCTCGGGGAAACAAAAACTGAAATGTATTTTAGACGTATTGTTGTGCATGCATATGTGATCACTTTTTCAAAAGTTTGCTTTCTGTCACTATTAGATAACCTTTTGGGTGGCATATTTCACACTACAGATGTGATTCTTGGCAGTAGCCCATCTGTCAGACTTGTAAAAACAAAAAAAAAGAAGTGGCACATTTGCCTGCTGTTCTTCTGGGTACAGACAGAGAGATTTATAGACAACCTTGCCAAGGTGTGGAGGTGGAGAATGGGAGATGGAGCTGGCATATTGGCCCAGGAGGAGAAGGACACAAACTAAAATTAGAGAGAAGGGTCAATGTCAGAGTGTGGGGTGCAAAGAGAGTGAGAAAAGGGGAGGCGGGTGTCTTAAGATTTCATGCAGAGTTTGTAATACCTTTTTAGGACTCCAAGTCAACGTCCCTGTTTCTAAATTCTACATTCTGTAGTGTTTCTGGATGGCTTTATGTCTACTTGCTTTCTTATGGGAGTTAAGTTTAAGGCTACTAGTATTTTCCATGTGTATTCAATTGCTTTATTTATTGTTTTTAGTAAGAAAAACTGCTTCATTTCACCTTACCTCATTCATTTGTATTTAATTGAGAAGATGGTGCCTATTTTATTATTTGTAACAAATATTTTTGGTCTAAAAAAATCTCACTTGGAAAAGTGTATTCATTTCCTCATTATAAAGAATATTACAATTTACTTTATGTTTAGAATTCATCCCTGAAGTGACAAAGTAAGCAGTTTCAAAGGCTTTCACTGACACGGTGTGGCAAAGGGTGGAACTACAGTATGTTTCTAAAGGTATTTCCTGGCATGTCTTGGTAATTTTATATGTATGTAATACAACAAATAACCACCTAGGGATTATCTTATATATCTATATGCATGTATTTATAGGTTAAAATTTAAAAACCCTAGAAAGTGAACAATATTTTATTAGCAAATCTAAACTACAACATACAAATAATTAAACATATATAAAAATCATGCAGTTACTTCTTTTTAACACTGCCATTAATATTGTAGAACTACAGTATTTTTGAAACATTGTGTTTTCATAAAATCTTTTAGCTGTTTGTGAATTTTAAAAATTTATAAAATGCGTAATTAAAATTGCTCCTTGACAGTTCCATTTAGGATTATTGAGAGACATCATTATAGTTCAATTTCTTTTTCCAATTTTATAGCATCTTTTTTCATCGAAGTTGATTTTTAAATTTTGATAAGATATACATAACTGAAAATTTGCCATTTTCACTATTTCTAATGGTACAGTTCCATGACACTAAGTACATCGACACTGTTGGACAACCATCCCCACTATGCATTTCCAGAACTTTTTTCATCTTGTGAAACTGAACCTTTAGTCACCTTAAACAGTGATACCTTCCAAGGGTCCTCAAACTTTTTAAAGTGGGGGCCAGATCAAGGTCCCTCAGAGAGCTGGAGGGCCGGACTATATGAACTACTAATTCCTACTGTAACACCTCAGCTGCGCTCACTGCCCAAAAAACCTGGTGGGCCGGATCAGACTCCTCTGCGGGCCGCATGTGGCCCGCGGGCCGTAGTTTGAAGACCCCTGCAACCTCTCCTCCTTCCAGCCCCTGGAAACCACCATTCTTCTTTTTGTGGTAATGAGTTTGTCTCAGTACATAACCCAAGTAGAACTACACAATCATCATCCTTTTGTGTCTGGCTTATTTTGCTTAGTATAATAACATCTAAACCTTGTTTTAATGTTACAAAATTAAATACATTTTAAAATGCGTAAAATAAAATTGATATACTTAATGCAAATATTTTCAAGATGCACAGTAACACACACTATATCATGCTTAATTACCTCTTGAAATCACAAAATTGGTTATTACTTGACATTTGAAGACATAAGCGTACGTTTAATAAGAGTTGCAATCTCACTTCTGAAGTTTATATGTCTTCAATTGTCGTATCACCAACAGATTGACAGCATGTCACCTTATGTAGTGTTAGTTTAAATTTTTCTAAGTTCAAATGTCAATTTGAGAGAGAAACATTTTCCATATTTGGGCCTGATAGGTATTAAACTAAAAGGAAATAGTTTATTATAAGTGCAGAATAAAATAGCAAAGGTATTTTTAAACTAATATTTCCTTTTACTATTTGCAAGTCAGTTAAACCTTTGACCCAAACAATGGTTAAGGTTATATCTAATGACTGCATCTATATATTATTTTTAAAATCCATCTTTGCATCACAAGCTGCTATGTTCCCATACATCTTGAGCCACTTTTCCCTTCGTCAGTCCTGTGGAGAAAAGATGGGTGATATATATATTGTACAATCAGATTCTTACCAAAGGAGAGAAGGTAACCTTACAGAAGGGCAAGAGAGGAGGGAATAAACAGATCTTTATCTTCTCGGCACCTCTGCATCTCAAAAAAAGCTCTACTTTAATAAAGTCTGTGCTAGAGCTGGCATGTCATTGATGGTATTCTTGCCTTCAGTGATGGTCTTTCATTCCTGTGTTCTCAAAGATTCCTCCCTTGTTCGTGGTTAATGAGGGCAGGCTTTTCAGTTCAAATTCACTATAAATAGACTTGAATATTGATGGACCATGATCATTCAGAAAACTGGTTTTAAAAGTAATGCCAAGTTCATGTCTTGGAACCTACCAAAGCTCATCAGAATGTAGTGTATGGAGACTTGTGAGCCAAGCGAATAATTGCCATGCAATTATGTTATGCCAGCTGTCAGAGATTACTCAAAAAGGAATGAAGAAGATAAATGCTTTCTTCAGCTAGGGGGCTTTTCTCTCCCTTTAAAGCAGAGAAATGGGTAAATGCACTCATTAGTGTTAAGGTTTAGGAGTCATTCTCTGAGGCTTGGTGCTCTGTTCTCCTAGCCCAGCAGGGCAGTGGCCCTGTCCTGATGAGTTGCAAACTTACTCTAGAGCAGTGACCCCTTATTTGGAAATAGAGTCCCTGCAGATGAAATTAGTTCAGATGGAGCCAGTGCCTAATCCAATAACACTGGTATCCTGATAAGAAGACAGCCATGTGAAGGTGGAGACACATGTGATGATGAAGGTAGAGGTCAGGGTTATGCAGCCGCATACCAAGCAATGATTGCCAGCAAACAACCGGAGGCTAGGAGACAGTCAAAGCATTTCCCTACAGGTTTCAGGGGGAGCAAGGCCACGTTGACTCCTTGATTTTGGACTTCTAACCTCCAGAGCTGTGAGACAATACATTTCTGTTGTTTTTAAGAGACCCCATTTATTGTACTTTGTGGTAGCAGCCCTAGGAAAACTAATAAGAGTTATGATGTAGAGAAAACAGATAAGGTTTATTCCTTCCATACATGGAAAGAATTTAAAACCCATGAACAGAAAGGAAAGGGAAGAAGTTATCAACTCAACATAAACAAGAACTTGCTAGTAGTTAATGCCACCACAAAATGAACTCCAGGTCCTTAGCAAGTTATGAGTTTCCTATTATTAAAAATGTTCAAGCTGGATCGATCAGGCAGGTAACTGAGGTGACTTATGCATCAAATGGCAGGTTAGATTGAATGATCTCTGTTGAAGTCTCATCAGATAGATGTTGGCCACTTCCTTTTCATCTTCTGCTTCAATAGAGGGCATAATATAATGGCATAGCATGGGAGATACGAGTTACACCTAAGCTCTGGCACTTATAGCTATATGTCCTTAGGTAGGTTTCATAACTTCTCTAGCCTCCGTTTCCCACCCGTTAAATAGGAATATTAATAGTCATCACTTCATAGTATTATTATGAGGTTTAAACTAGTTAGAAACTTAAACTGATTAGAAGAGTGCATGGCAAAAGAAAGTAGTATGAAAGTGTTGCTTGGGAAGAAAACAACTTGCTTTCATATTGGTTAAACAGAATGCATTAACACTGTCTTTCTTTCCATCACTGCTATTTCTCACCTACAAAATATGGAGAATTAAGAGAACTGGGGTGGGAGGGTGTCAATTTGGGAGAAAGGAGACACATGTAATACTTTAAACAATAAAAAAAATAAAAAAGAGAACCAGACTGCTTTTTTTTTTTTTTTTTTTAAGTATTGTGGGGTTTTGTTTGTTTTTTGTTTGTCGATTCAAAATTATACTATTTGGACCATTTTTTGACCAATTATTAGTGGTATGATGCTTTTGACAATTTCCTTATAACAAGGCTTGATAATGTGTTAGTCCCTGCTAGGATGGGTTTGTGCATGGGAGGGAGGGAGAGAGAGAGAGAGGGAGGGGACAGGAAGAGAGAGAGAGAGAGAGAGAGAGAGAGAGAGAGAGAGAGAGAGAAATAGAGAGAGATTTATGTGTTTCTGAGAAACAAATAATTCTGCAGCATCGTTTTCAGATACTAACAAACTACAGTTCACCCTAACAAAGTTCACCTGAGTTTGAGGGTCCTAGGGTGATGGAGTTAGATAAAGATGTAAAGTTTTTTTGCAGAATTAAATCCTGGGAAATTTAACCCTATTAAATTAGCATCTGTTGGTGACTGAAGGGTAATTTCAGCTTCAGGAGCTAGTGAAAGTATTTTTCAGTATATGAAACTCTTAATAAATGATATATAATTACCAAAAGGAAATCATCATTCAGTGACTTAAATTTAACAAAATGTGCTTTTGTTTCTTCACTATATAAGGTTATTAATCACTGCATCATTTGGGTGTATATAGGAGACAGCTCTGGCAGGTTAATGATACCCCAGGCAAATTCACAGTTACTCTCTGTGAAACAAACCATCAATAAATGTGGTAGCAGTGCTTGCAACTATTATAATTCTGAAGTCAGTTATTATGTAACTGTTGGATACACCAGACAGAAGGAGGGCAGATGATCAAGGACTGGTTGTTCCTTCCATAAAGAGCAGATCAGTGAGATAGCGCAGCTCTTAAACATAAGTGTATACTGAAAGGCAACGAGGCAGGCTCAGCTGTGAAAGACGGAAGAGTATGTTTGTGTTAAGGTGATGTTTAGAGGCCAAGAAGTATAAGAGAAAGAAGGATTGCACTTCTAGAATTTATATGGGCTTTGTTATAACTTCTTTATTTTCCCAAAAGAAAGCAACCAGCGTGGTGAAAGGCCAGCTCTTCTCTTGGTGTTTAATCCCAGTTCTTCTGCTTTATGAGCCATTTGTCCTTAGACAAGTTCCATGAATTCCCTGTGTCTCAATTACCTCATGTTGGTCATGATGTCCTCCCTTCTGGTTTGTTATCCAAATTAAATGACCTCGACATACAAACCATCTCGCTCAGTGTTTGGCAATAACAGGAGCTGAATAGTTATTGACTTTTGTCTTTGAAGCCTCTTCATCTATTGACGTTCCAGACACAGCGTTTGAGATCAGATAAGCTTAAAAGTCAGGGATGAGGCAAACTACAGTTCATTGGAAATCGCTAGCTTCTAATTCAACTTAATTCAGTAAATACTTTTTTGAACATCTACTACATGTTGAGCACTGAGGGAACATCAAGAAAAGTCAAAGGCTATTCTATAACTTCTGGGAATCACAATTCAACATGAAGTAAAAGTTAACACATTCTTATGATCCATTGAGAAATGTCTTGCAAGGCAAGTGAACTGATTTTAAGTATATATTCAGCATTCACACAGATTGATGAATTCAATGAAAATTCAGCACAGCCTTAAAGTATCTTTCCTTTTCAATATTTGTTTGTGGACTTTATAAGAATATTAATTAGCTTAACAGTGTTTCCTCTTGAGTATCTATTTTGTTTCTTTGTTTAGTTTACTCTCTTATTCTTTCTTGGCTACTAGAACAGAATACCACCATCTGGATGGTTTACAAATGACAAATGATAGAAATTTATTTCTCACAGTTCTAGAGGCAGGAAAGTCCAAGAACAAGGTATTGCACTTTCAGGCCTGGTGAATGACCACTTTCTAATTTATAGACAATAGACTTTTTGCAAGTAGTCCTTACAAGTAGTCCTTACAAGTAGTCAGAGATAAGGACAGGAATCCCATTCATGAGTGCTCCACACTTATGATGTAATCTCCACCCAAAGGCCCACCTCCTAATACCATCACAATGAGGGTTAGGAGGTAAACACATGAATTCTGGGAGAATACAAGCATCCAGTCCATAATAATTACTATTCCTTTTTCTTTCCATATTAGTGTGTGTGGCAGTGTGGAAGAACCACCACATGAGGACGGTGACCAACTACTTCATAGTCAACCTTTCTCTGGCTGACGTGCTCGTGACCATCACCTGCCTTCCAGCCACACTGGTTGTGGACATCACTGAGACCTGGTTCTTTGGAAATTCCCTCTGCAAAGTGATTCCTTACTTACAGGTAATGGTTTATTATATATTTTTGGTGCAAACACAGAGCTACTGAAAAAAATTACTTTTAATTGTAGTCACAGTGCTCTAATGACTAGTTAGCTAAGAAAGCAATAGATTTGCCCAAGGAATTGGCAAATAAGGAAAACAAAAAAAATCAGCAAACCTAAGGAAAGAAATACTTGAGACTTTCTATATAAACAAGTTAAGTTCTGGGTTAACAGAAAGCAACAGAATCCTCAAGTCATTATTAGATGCTGTGTAAACTTTTTACTTCATTCACCTCTAATTTTCTGATGATAAAATAAGGAATATGAACAAAGCAATGATTGAAATTCTCCCAGGCCAAATAATAGACAGTTATCTGTTTTCACAAATGGTTGCATTTCATGCTGAAAAATTAGGAACCATGTGATCAAAGCAGTACAGTACATGGGTTTTAGTGCAGTTTCTGAATAAAACCACCAGATTTGGAATATCTGTTCTGCCATTTACCAACTGTATGCTATCATAGCCAAACACATAAGCTCTTTGTGATTCACCTATTTAAAAAGGATAATAATTTTAATTATAGTTATAGTTTGTGGTTGTTAGTCTACTTACATAATTTATATAAATCACTTGGCATAAGTGATTACCCTCTGGTGGATATTATAAAAACTTAGGCCTTGGCTAGTTTTGCTCAGTGGATAGAGCATCAGCCTGTGGACTAAAGGGTCTTGGGTTTGATCCTGGTCAAGAGCATATGCCCAGGTTGTGGGCTCGATCCCCAGTAGGGGGTGTGCAGGAGGCAGCCTATCAATGATTCTCTTTTATCATTCATGTTTCTATATCTCTCTCCTTTACCTTTCCTCTCTAAAATCAATAACAAAAAATATATATAATAAATAAAAACTTAGTATGTTCTCAGTAACTATCATTCATCATCATCATCATCATCATCATCATCATCATTAGATTCTTTATTGTTCAGTAATAAAAGCAGCTTAACTGCCCTATAAGATAAGAACCAATACTTTCAAAGAGTATATCTTAAATGATATTTTGGTAGCTCTAAAATCTTTGAACAAAAAAAATTCCTAAGCTGTGGGCCCCAGCCATAATACTCAAAGACATGGATGTCCTTTAGCAATTGGCTGTGAATAAAATACTGGCCATTCTCTGCTTGTGTTCCCAAACCCCATACCCTTATCCATTCTCTGCCATCTCAATTCTTACTCCATCCAGTCTCCCACAGACTGATCATAGTATTTGGAGGAAACAAAAATGTGCTCCTAATTATAAAAAAATCTGATAAGCAGAACAAACAAAAATATTAATCTAGATACAGACCTTACACCCTTCAGAAAAAAAGTAGTTCAAGATGTATCATAGATCTGAATGTAAAATACAAAACCATAAAACTCCTAGAAGATAATATAAAACTTAGATGACCTTCAGGATGTTGATGATTTTTTAGATACAACACAAAAAGCATTTATATATGAAAGAAATAACTGATAAGCTGACATTTTCAAAATTCAAAAATTCTGCTCTGAAAAAGATAATATCAAGACAATGAAAAGACAAGCTACAGATAGAGAAAATATTTGTAAAAAGATAAACATTATAAAGTAAGGCTATGTAAAATTAAGGGGACTTTTAAAACTAGTTTTTATTAAAGAAATAAACACCCCAATTAAAAAAAGGCCAAAGATCTTAATGAACACCACACCAAAGAAGTTACACAGATGGCAAAGAAGCATCTGTAAAGATGCTCATCCTCATATGTCACCAGCAAAATGCAAATTAAAACAGCAGTGAAATATCACTGCACAACTGTTAGAATGGACAAATGCTGGAATACTAGCAACACCAAATGCTGGTGACAATTTAGAATAATACTAATGCTTATCCATTGCTGCTACTAGGTATTCAAAATGGTACCACCACTTTGGAAGATGGTTTGGTGGTTTGTTGCACAATTAAACATAGTCTTTCCATATCATCCAGCAATTGAATTTCTTGGTATTTCCCAAAGGAATTGAAAATGTATGCCCTCACAAAAACTTGCACACAAATTTGTATAGCAGCTTTATTTATAATTATTAAAACTTGGAAGCCACCAAGATGTCCTTTAGTAGATGAACGAATAAATAAAATGTGATACATATATACAATAGAATGTCATTCAGCACTAAAAATAAATGAACTATCAAGCCATGACATTATAAAGATAGTCCTTATTACTAAATGAAAAAAAGACAGTCTAAGGAGACTAAGTATATTCTGTATGATTCCAATACAATGGCACTCTAAAAAAGGCAAAATTATGGAGAAAGTGAAAAAAGAACTGAAGTTATCAAGGATGGGAAAGGTTGAATAGGCAGAACACAGAGGATTTTTAAGGCAGTGCAATGATAATATATAATGGTGAATACATGTTGTTATACCTTTATTTAAAACCATGGAATGTACAACATCAAGAGTGAACCATAACATAAACTATGATCTTTGGATGACTAGAATGTGCAGTGTTGTTTCATCAATTATAACAGGTGTATCACTCTGGTGGGGGTGTTAATAACAGGACAGGCTATGGATATGGGAAGGGTGGCCAAGGTATATTGAAAATCTCTGTACCTTCTCCAAAATTTTGATGTGATCCTAAAAGTATTCCAAAAACACAAAGTCTTGATAAAAACCCAAATTGGAGGAGACTACAAATAGCTCATTGGTAGAAATCATACTAATTTGGATCTGAAATGTTATAAAAATATTTGTAGCCCAGTAGTTTTTCAATGACTTCTTATAGAGATAAGTGATTATTTTTTAGGTCAGATTCTTAGAATAGTAAGTGGGAAATAGTAAATGGAAATTATAAGCTTTATAGAAGGCATTAAGTTTAATAGGATTAGTTTGGATCAGTTGGCTGAAAACCATGAATGGGTTACAAAAATACACTGCAGCAAGATTCTTCCAGAGAAATACTACATTGAGCAACATTAAAAAAATTCCATAAGAAAGGGGTCTTTTGTTGTTTTTATAGAAACACAGGGGACATCATACTAGCAGAGAATTCTAATATGTCTCCATTGCTATGCTACTTCCAGCAAGCTTTGTATTTCTCTTGGTTCCAGTAACTATCTGGGGGGAAATTAGGAGAATCCTATTAAGTTTCAAGATGGTTTTAGTTGCCCAGAATCTTCTATTTTCTGGGAGAGATGATTTCAAACTCTCTTCATGAAACAGAACAGTCCCTTGTTAAGAGTGAGGTGATGCGTGAGGTGTGGATCATGCAGTAATGGTGCAGTCCTGATCTACTGCACAATGACCCCTTGTTATAGACTGGGTGTTCCAGATTCTCCTGTTAACACTGGAGGACTGACTGGAAGCAGTGGGTACAGTGAACGATGCAGGATATCCATCTCTCTGAAAGTCATGGACAATAATCATCTACACTTTTGTCCTACTGAATATTTTAAAACGAATTACAGAATGCCCGGCCAGTTTTTAAGGTTATTTGATTATATTTAAGATTCTTTGTACATTTTCTGATTCTTCATAATTTATAGGTTCTTTTTCTTCTAAACATAATACTATGCAACCTTTAGATTTATGAATGTTGTACTATAACACTTTGGCAAATGCTCAAAAGTCTTTAAAATCTCACAAATAAAACAAGTCTTAGATAAATAATTAAAATGATCATTTTATATCCTATATAATAAAGATATAATATGCAAATTGATCCTCACGCCATCTCACAAGATAGCTGCCCCCATGTGGTCCAAATGGCCACCACAAGATGGCCAGCAGGGGAGAGTAGTTGTGGGCAATCAGCAGTGGAAGGCAGTTGGGGGGGAACCAGGCCTTCAGGGGAGGCAGTTAGGAATGACCAGGCCAGGAGGGGAGGGCAGTTAGGAGAAACCAAGTCACCAGGGGAAGGCAGTTAGGCATTGATCAGGCTGGCAGGGGAGTGGTTAGAGGTGATCAGGCTGGCAGACAGGTGAGTGGTTAGAAGACAGCAGTCCCTGATGGTGAGAGGAATGTCTGACTACCAGTTTAGGCCCGATCCCTGTGGGCCTGATGTGGGATCGAGCCTAAACTGTCAGTCAAACATCCACCAAGGGATCCCAGATTGGAGAGGGTGCAGGCTGGGCTGAGGGACACCCCCCAAGTGCACAAATTTCATGCACAGCCTCTAGTCTTTAATAATTATACAAATATAAGACCATTAACATTTTTTAGGCTAGGTGCTGAATAATTACTATGAATTTTTAAAATTTTATTTTCATATATATATATATAATTTAATTAAAAAATTTTTTTTTTCAGATATAGCAGTCGTTAGCTTCTTTTTCCATGTGACTATTTTTCTAATATATTTTTTATTGTTGATAGTATTAGAGATATCTCTCATTCCCCCTCTTTTCCACCCTCTTCCAAGCCACTTCCATCCCCAAGTCTGAGTGATTATTTTTTTATGAGCAAAGAAATGGTTCTGCACAGGAAATGCCAGGAGAAGAACAGAATCCAATAGAGATGTGGGTTGTGGGTGCTTGATGGTCAGACAGGCTGCTTCACTCACAGTCACACATTCCCACCTTCCAATCTATTAGTGCCTGTCATCCAAACCTGTGATGTGGCAAAATTTCCACTTCTACCTGTCATGGGTCTCTGAGGTCCTTTTGTCATTTCTATGTGCAAATATAAAACAGACTCATTCTCTGCCAAAGAAAGCTTCCAGTAACACGCTGACCACAGGATGCCCACAGGAAGAGTGAGTGACCACGTACCTGACAACAAAGAAATTCACATCATCTCACCTCACTTCATTCTCAACCACTAGGTTCATTTTTGAAATGATTAACAATCTGGTTGATTTCAACTAATATCAAAATCTAAATGGAAAAGGCACTCAGAAGAGCACTCCTGGAAGCGAAAAGCAGTAACAAAACTCTTCATTTATAATCACTTATGATATGAAGGAATTTTATATCCACCCCCCCAAGAAAATCAAGTAAGTTGAATGCTAGTGTGTATAACACACCAATAAATATAGTCATCAAACAGTACATATTAAATCACTGATTGTCAAGGGTACATTCATAGGATTCTACCGATGGATCAGAAATGCAGCATAGTCTCTCACACAACATCCCCTAACTGAGAAGGCACTGCTCTTTGGCTAACTGTAGGCACTGGGTGGCAGTCTTTCAGTGAACTGTTTTGAATAGATTCTTACTTTTTAAAAATAGAGAGAAACACTAAAAATGACTTTGTAATTTGAACCATACTATGTCTAGCTCTTTCACCCACATTGATTAGAATTCATGAATAATAAATCACTAAACCTTGTTGAACATTTTACACTTCTAATTTCTTGATTGGCTAAATATAGCTCTGGCACAGCAGCTATGAAAGGTCAAGTGTGCCTATCAAGACCATAAGAATTCTACCCCCAATTTAGTAATGGTATTGAGGGGCCTTAGATGCTAGACATATTGGCAAGGAAGCAATGGAAGTTGGTAAGAGAAAAGGACTGGGTTGGAAAAGAGGTCTGAATACACTCTAAGTAACACCAAGAATTCCCAGGTGCTATCAACTAATCTAAGCCTACTCTGATAGAGCTTAGCCCTTTAAGGTTATAATTATAGATGAAATTAGAGGGTTTTCCAGTTCAAATTAATCATATGTGTTTTATTTTTTCCAGTTGAGGATATGATTTTCTCTATCAATGGAAAAGTTTCAAGACAATATAAGGATAGTAATCACTCAAAGACTGCCAGATTATAAATTAAAACGTTTTGCATCGAAAAAGTATGCAATGCTTTCATTGTACCTTTTGCATGTTCAATAAGAAATATTATTTTTTTCCCTAAAACATGTTTAATATTACTTTTGGCAGACATATATATATATTTTAATTAGAAAGCACTGCATAGAATGTTTTTTGGCAATTTTAAATATGGTTATTTGTTGTGACTGCCTTTCTTATAAGGTAAAAATATTAAGAGTGATCCATGTAATACCAGGCACCTCTCTTGTGTTCTGTCCTTCTTTCTCTAGACCGTGTCAGTGTCTGTGTCTGTCCTCACACTGAGCTGCATTGCCCTGGATCGATGGTATGCGATCTGTCATCCTTTGATGTTTAAGAGCACAGCCAAGCGGGCCCGGAACAGCATCGTCATCATCTGGATCGTCTCCTGCATTATAATGATCCCTCAGGCCATCGTCATGGAGTGCTACACCATGATCCCTGCGCTGGCCAATAAAACCACCCTCTTCACAGTGTGTGACGAGCACTGGGGAGGTAAGTGCATCATGGCCCACAAGCTGGCATTTCTGTTACAGCTGCATGCTGGAAACGTCAGTTGCATAGCCACGGTAAAGCTGGCCTGGTATGTTTTATTGCCATTTGTTCATAGTTTTGTAAAAGCATGAAAACCAAGTGGAAACCTAAAATAGTGTTACAGAAGGAGCTCCGCCTGTCCTGGTCCTTCAGAAATGCTATGTATTATGATCTAGTTTCCAGATAGGAAAGGGAAGGAGGAGTTTATTCCTCAATTCAGATTTGGTTATGTTTCCCTTTCTTAAATTCTCTAAAATAAAAAAGGACTCATTTATATGAATTCAAATATGAATTCTGGAGTTATTTGCATTTTATAATATGGCACAGCATTATATTGCCCCAATGGGCTTCAAAATGACTGAATTTTTCATTTGAAAACCATGTGCTTAACTGGAGTTGAATATGTGGACCAATGCCCTTCTCTGTGTCAAAATGTCTAAGTTTGCTTTCTCTGGTCATTACATATCCTAATATATAAAAACCCTGGTCATAAGGTCCAGTAACAACTGGCGGCTGACCAATCGAAGTCAGTGCAAGCTCCACCCCAAAGAAAGTCGAAAGGGGCAATCAGGCAGGCAGGAAGAGGGGTTAGGGATGATAAGATAGGCAGACCAGCGGTTAGGGGTGATCAAGTATGCAGGCAAGTGGTTAGGGGAGATCAGGTAGGCAGATAAGTAGTTAGGGGTGGTGAGATAGGCCAGCAAGTGGTTAGGGGATATCAGGTAGGCAGGGCTGGCCACGACTCCCCACCCCCAGCAAAGAAAGAGGGAGGACCAGGCCAGCTAAGCCATTGCTCCCCAGCCTATCACCTGCAGAGGGAGGCCACCGGTGGAGGGGAGAGGGGGCAATGCTGCACAGATGGCCAGCAGTGGCAGTGGTAGGAGTGGGGCCAGCTGCCTGCAGCCCAGAGAAGGAAAGCCCTGGTAGGCCCTGATCTCAGGCAAGGCCTAGCGACCCTACCCGAGGGTTCCCAGATTGTGAGAGGGTGCAGGCCGGGCTGAGGGTACCCTCTGAGTGTAGGAACTTTTGTGCACTGGGCCTCTAGTTAAATTAATAAAGTTTATGTCTGGAATAATTATGACATAATTTAGGAATTACAATACATGAATTATGAATCTTTTTCTTTCCTATATGATATGTAAGGTAGTTCATTTTAAATAAGCAGAAGCTTAGAGGTTTATGCTCTTTTGATCCAAAACTCTCAGTGACAGTCTAAGGTTTTTCTGTAACCGTGGAAACATTTCAATCAGTGCTGGGTGGTAACACAAATCTGAACCCAGCAAAGAATGACTGCAAATTTTAAAAATCCTTCATTTTAGCATAGCATGCACTAGCACTAGTTCCATAATTATTGCATAAAATCTGAAGAAAAAAAATATATCCTCTTCTGAATAAGTGTATAACAATGGCTCATAATTATGGAATTTAAACATTAGGAAATCATTGGTTTATTAGAAAGCTATACATGTATGCATATGAGAAAGATGTACTCTGCTCTTACTAGTTTGGCTCAGTGGATAGATCATCTGCCTGCAGAATAAAAGGTCCCATATTCGATTCCGGTCAAGGGCATGCACCTTGATTGCGGGGTATGCAGGAAGCAGCTGATCGATGTTTCTCTCCCATCAATGTTTCTAATTCTCTATCCCTCTCCCTTCTTCTCTGTAAAAAATCAATAAAATGTATTTTAAAAAAGAAAGAAAAAAAGATGTACCCCAAAACAAGCAGTGCACCAATGGGATACCTTATGCATATAATTTCAAGTATTTGAATTAATTTATGTTAATTCCTATATTGGTACTTTATAGGAACACTGAAAAGAGAAAAAGTCAATAACTAAGAAATTAGGTATATGCTTTCACTAGGGCAAGATAGAGTTTAAAAGTCACTAGGATAATGTACATTTTCTTGTTAGTTATATTTCACAATTTGGTTTTTCTATTATCTCAAATAATATCATTTTTGTTGCTGAGATTTACTCTTCTAACATTTGGACAAAAGTTTACAGAGGAGTTAAGATTTCAGCCACACGTTAGAGATGAGCAGGATTTCTTTAGACAGGGAAGAGGTAAAAAGATGTCCCAGGAAGCAAGGAAACCTACATAATGGGCAGAAGAAAGGAAGAGGGACCCAACTGACAGTTTAGGGAATGTAAGGCTATGTAGATTTATGAATGAATTGTATTTGGATAGAAAGTGGGTTGGGCCCCATTGTGATATGTCTCTTATGCAATTCCTTTATAATGAGTTATATTTGGAAACATCCCAAAAATCTCTTGGTCAGAATTCTTTAATTAATTCATGATGAAATTGAACCATAAATTATTTGGTCATGAAGCAAACAGATAATTGTAAATCTAAGCTTTCAGTTTAAAGTTGAGATTTTAAAATTTTATGGAAATGGTAAGTAGATAAAACACCCACTTACTATTCAAATATTTAATAACATTTTTACTAAAGTATTTTAGGAGTTTCATTTATAAGTTTATAGAAAGTTTTTATAAACTTTTCCTTTTTTGATATTGCCATGAATAACCAGATAATGTTAATTCCCATTAACAAACAATATACAAAGGTAGTGAATACTGACAGTTGTTACAATTAATAACCACATCATCTTCTAATTATGTTTGAGCAATATATATATATATATATATATATATATATATATCACATATATAGATATATATATATATATTTTATATATATATATATTTCAACCTTGAGTATTTTTATTATCTTGCTCTAGCAGGGACATTTTCAAAAATATTTTTTTAAAAGCAATTATTGTTGAGTACCTAAAAATCTAAACTCAGCCTTAGAAGTCATTTAGGAAAATTACTTAAAAGTAATTTTATATTAGTCCATAATTACTGAAAATTATTATAAAGGCTAAAATTGAGTGGCTCAAATTGAATTTGATCATCTTCAAAAAAAAACAATAAAATCTAAAATATATATATCTTTTCTAAATTTGATATAATAAAAGCCTAATATGCTAAGTGTCTGGTTGTCTGGTTGGCCATTCAACCAATCAAAGCATAATACATTAATGATATGCTAAGGTCGCTCAACCGCTTGGTAATGATGTGCACTGACCACCAGGGGGCAGGCAGTCTACCATTTGACCAGTTGCTATGACATGCATTGACCACCAGGGGCAGATTCTCCAACCCGTAGGTTAACTAGCTGCTGGGGTCTAGCTGATTGGAACTGAGGGAGATGGGCCAGACACCCCCTGGAGCTCTCCTGCAGTCCCTCCCTGGCTGGCTAACCTCCTGTGTCCCTCCCTGGCCCTGTCATACACCAGTAGGGTCCTTCAGCCTGATCTGATTCTTCTCACAATCCAGGACCCCTCAGGGGATGTCAAAGAGCTGGTTTCAGCCCAATCCCTCAGGCTAGGCTGAGGGACTGGTCCACAAATTCAATATTTTCAGTATGACAGAGTTCTCAATTAATTTGCACAATGAATGAGACAATATTAAATGAAATTGTTAATCACAATTTTTCAAGAATAATCTGAAAGAATCCAAAGCAGGTTTTTATTTTTCTCATTAAACATTTAGTTTATGATAATTTTTACATAGCATGAGCTTTGCTAATTTAGGCTATTTATAAGTCCATATTCAACTTTAAAATGTTATAACTCACATACATGTATGATACTTTCAACCTTAAAAACATCATAGGAATTATATTTTACATTGTCAGCTCTCTAAAGTTTAAACATTTTTAAAATCTGAATACCATTTTGTACAGTTTTAAAAAATGTGTTGTGAACTGTGTTTTCCCCCTCTTTATCCTAAGTTATATCAGTAATGTTATAAAAGCAGATGGTGATATCATAATTGTTTTACAACCAATATTCAGTGTGAAAAGAGACAATAAACAATGTGGTCTCTTGATTCATATCTATCAAATAACCTTTGGAAAATGCTGTCTCATTCATTGTGCAAAATAACTGAGAACTCTGTCATACTGAAAATATTACCAGAAAGATGTGATATTTTATGGAAGTCATTATATTCATTATTGCCTATGGCTTGATGAGAAGAAGAAAAAATGACCACAAATCAGAACTTTTGGTAGGCACACTTGACACTCAAAAACAAATAAAATGTGTTAATATTTATCTTAATGATCTTAAAATATGTATTTGTATATGTTCATTGTTTGCCTCAGTCACATCAATTCACATTTCTAAAACTTAAAAATTCTTCCAGAATTATACCCATATGTTTTTGATTGATTGGTTTATAAATACATCATTTCACAGGATGATCCTATGGGGAGGAAAGCAACTTTCTTTTTGCACTCAGACAGTGATATAATTGTCTCATTATTCAATCATCCACTGTTTAATGAGCAGGCACTATTTGTCAAAATAGTTCTGGACACTGGGAATATATAATTCTCCTCTTTTGGATTTTATTGCAAAATTGTTCTTTAAGGGTATGAAAAAACATAATAATGGATCTCTTCTTTGCGGCCAAATTCATTATGGCATCTAGTCTTTATGAGATTTTGAAAATCTATAAATATGTGTGTATTATGTGCATGAATAGGAACATTTATTACAATATTTATTAGGGAGAAGATACTAAAATGTATTAAAGATTCAGGTGAACTTTAATGGATCCATAAACTTGGATAAGGTGGTTCAAATTAAATATTTGTGAAATTATTTTTAATTTACTTGCCATTAAATCCCTGATAGGATACCATGAAGTAGAAAATGTTTACAGTTTTTAGATAATTAGATTAACATGTTGGCTCACTAATGGACATTAACTCATCTGAGAGAAATTATGTTTTCCTTAGCCAGTCTTGCTCAGTGGAGAGAGTGTCCGCCCCCAGATTGCAGGGTCCCAGGTTCAATTATCAAATGCAACCAATATATGTTTCTGTCTCTCCCCCGCCCTTCTACTCTCTCTAAAAAAAGAAATTAAGTTTTGTCTAATATATGATAGTATTCTTTAATCTCTGATTTCAAAGCTGAAATAAATACCCACATTTGCTCCTTATTTGTTCATTTAATATGTATGCAAGAATTTATCCAGATATGCCTATTCATCAGTTGAATAGAAACACCAATTTTTAAGGTTGTCAATCTTCAAAATGCTTAGGTTATCTAACTTAGATTATCCTTTAGTGGGACAAGTTTCATGTAGTTACATTCTAGGTTGTATATAAATGTTTTAAAACATATTTAAGACGTTGCTCCTCAAGTACAGAGAGACTACAAAGACAACTTCAACACAGACAACTTAACATTTTCATGGTATTTCTGGGTTTCTGATCAGCTTAGACTCTAAGCATGAAATGAGGAATTTAAGAATATCATGTTACCCCAATTATGTATAATAATATCTTTATTAAAACAAGCTACTATCCCAGCCTGAAAGTATAATTTTGCTTGATCAGCTTTTCTGTGTGTGGGTATTCATTAACATAATATGTATTTACCAGCCAATTACATATTTTCCCAAGTATTTATATAAATGTGCCAACCTCTGAATGAGCTTTCTCTCCTATCTGTTTTAAACTTCAGACTGTTATCACAGTGATGGGAACCATAGCTACAGTAAAAAAAAAAAAAAAAAAAAAAAAAAAAAAAGCTTATTAAAATCTACCTTCCTCCACTCACTCAATTGAGTAAGTCTAATGCAGACATCAAGGCCTCCCAGGTATGCAAGCTTCAAAGCTATATCTTTATGTGGGGAGCTCATGTGACACCTTTTTTTAAAACAAACAAAAGTTCAAAGCCACTTAGGTGCCTGGAAAGTGCTGAAGTCACTCTTCTTGGAAATTGGTTTACCAAATGCTGCTGGGCTATGGCACTTCAAAAGGAATGGCTGTTTGTTATTCCTCTAGGCAGGCTGCTTGGGTTCCATCACTTTTTATGGAACTGGCCTGTTTTACAGGATAAGCTTGAAAGGGAGTTGGAAACTGATGAGCTAGGTGTAAGCCACTTGGGCCAAAGAGAAGCTAAAAATGACTCATTGCGCTCTTAGACCCCTTCACACCCCTTGCTGTCTCCTCTGAAGATTATGGTAGGGAAATATTTCCATCAGAGAAAAAAGACCGAGTTTTAGAAAGAAGATTAAGGCGAATATTAAACTCAACCAACTCTAGAAGATAAGGCTATGAAATCAAGTGGAGGATATTCAAATTAAAGATATGTCTAAAATATATTCAGTAAGAATTGAAAGATTGCTCAGTAAATGTTATCTTTAGGATGGTGATCATCACAATTATTATTCATTGATCCTGAGTATATATTGCCCTTAAAACATTTGATGGCATAACTGAGTCTTCATGCTTCTATACAATATGCCCTTTGTGAAGTAATGAAAATAATAAAATGCACAGTGGTGATAGAATTATCCCTCAATGATAGTATGGAACCAACTGATTGTCAATATCAAAGACAAAATGACTTGTGTAATTTTTAGAAATTAATTTTAAAAACCCTTTGTTTTGTTAGCTTTTAGTTAGAATTATTTCTAATTTTTGCATTTAATGTCTATGGAATCCATGCAGGATACTTTTCTGGTTTTTGTTTTACATTTACATAAGAGTAATATATTCAGATACTAGTGTAAGAAAAATATCCTTTAAAGCATTTTTTAAATATCAGTAATATATTTATTTTAGGAAAGCAAGAAAAATACACTAATAAAAGAGCAACATGCTAATTGACCGTACTTTCGAGACACCCACCAGCCAATAAGGAGTGGGCATGCAAATTTTTCCAACAAAGATGGTGGGTTAATTTGCATATGCAGGCACTGAACAGCCAGGAGCAGGGCAGGACACTTGCATCATCACCATGGCTATGACATAGGTGTTCTGCACCATTCCAGCCACTCCAGGCCTCTGGGCAGCATGGGAAGGTGGGAAGGCAGCTCCTGCCAGAGCCGAGGTGGTGCTGGCAGGCAGGGGAAGGAAGGCCCATTCTTGCATGAATCTTTGTGCATTGGGCCTCTAGTATCCTATATACAATAATAAAAGAGTAATATACAAATTGACCATCATTCCAACACACAAGATGGCCAGCAGAGGAGGGAAGTTGGGGGCAAACAGGCTGGCAGGGGAGTGGTTAGGGAGTGATCAGGCTGGCAGGCAGAAGCGGTTAGGAGCAATCAGGAAGGCAGGGAGATGAGCAGTTGGAAGCCAACAGTCCTGCATTATGAGAGGGATGTCCTACTGGGATTGGGCCTAAACGGACAGTCGGACATCCCTTGAAGGGTCCCAGAGTGGAGAGGGTGTGTATATATATATATATATATATATATATATATATATATATATATACCTAATATGCAAAGTGTTCCCTCAGGAATTTAACCAACCAGAAGTTTGACTGCTCACTATGATGTGCACTTACTACCAGGGGTGGTGTTAAACAAGAAGGCCCCAGCCGGCAGCCAGCATCCAGGGAAGGGAGGCCCCAATTGGCAGCCAGCAGCCGCTAGGGACTCTAATCATACATGAATGTCATGCACTGGGCCTCTAGTAGTAATAATAATAATAATAATAATAATAATAATAGCAATAATGTTAAGCCACAATGCCATTCATTAATTTATTAATTGATTGTTTAATAAATGCCTAATCTGAGATAAGATTTACTGTGTTAAAAAATTAATGATAAGAAATAGTTATACTTCTACAGATGCTTATCCATAATGATCTATAATAATAAAAGCATAATATGCTAATTAGACCGGATGTTCTTCCAGATGACCTTTCAGATGAAGCCAGGGCTGCAAGGGAAGCCCAGGTCCCAGGTGCCTGCTGGCAACCACAGGAAGCCTGGGTCCCAGGTGCCAGAGGCTAAGTTGGTGCTGGCAGCCATAAGAAGGAAGGCTTACTCTTGCACGAATTTCATGCATCTGGCCTCTAGTGACTAATAAGTGAGATAGTTGTAAAAAAGACAATACTTGTGTCATTTTAAAGACTAACTTTGCCTGACCAGCATGGCTCAGAGGTTGAGTGTCGACCTATGAACCAGGAAGTCATGGTTCAATTTATGGCCAGGGTACCTGATGGGGGCATGCAGGAGGGGGGCATGAATGATTCTCATCATCAATGTTTCTCCCTCTTCCTTCCAGTCTGAAATCAATAAAATATATTTTAAAAACACTTAAAAAATACTAACTTTAAAAGTCTCTTAAAAATCTCATTTTTATTAACAGTAGATGCATATATACATAAATATACACACAACATACTTAACAATTAATTTTCTATGTGTTCTATTTATCAAATGTTTGCTGTATTTATTTTTCCAATTTTTTCCACATTTGAAGTTACAGTTTATATTTTAATAAGAAGAAATCAACTGAGTTTACATTTTCTTGCTATTTTAACAAAAGCATTGGTAATTAGGTTTTGATTGAGCCATGTCCCTTCTTGTAAATGTGAGTGTAGGAAAATCCAATTTAATTTTTATTAATTAGCTCCATGTAATCAAAACAAATAAGGGCTTTCAATAAATGAACACTTGACTGGATAGACTATGACAGCACAAATTAAGAAATAGCTAATTGTTATTCCTCTCTGGGTCATTAAATGAAATCAAAAATTCACATTTTGTACATACATACACTGAATAAATGTAAGTAGTTAGTGTAAATTATTTTTCCCCTTTGTATATAGATGTGCCAGTGAAATTATATAGAATATGATATAACAAAGTTACCTTTTAAAATATCTATGAGTTATAAGATTTTATTATTTTGACTTTCATTCCAGGTGATATTTACCCCAAGATGTATCACATCTGTTTCTTTCTGGTGACATACATGGCACCTCTGTGTCTCATGGTGTTGGCCTATCTGCAGATATTTCGTAAACTCTGGTGCCGGCAGGTATGTATTTCAAACAATGTCCTTGTGCTTTCTTCAGGATGTGCTTAAAAATGAAATATAAGAGAGGATGCTTAGCAAAGGATTGTACATTTTCCTAAAACACTGAGGCTCTCTGGCCCTGGCAATGTGTCCAGGCATTTCTTTAGAGAGATAGTTGTAGAATGTATTTTATGAACTGCTTCATGACTTTAAATTTAAACCTCTGTGATTAATTGACTTGATTTTTTTTTGTCTAGGTCTGATACTATAAATTTTACTTTTTATAAGAAATAGAAAATTAAAATTCCATTAAACTTTTCTGATGCATTTTTATTATATGGGTTGAATCTCCAACTTCAAAGATTTTTTTTTTTTTTAGAACAGTAGAAGATTCCAACAGAATTCAGTGTTTTAGAAACTGTTGATAGTGCTGATTTGGGAATACTAAAATTTGTTGGTAATGTTGCTTTTTCCAGTTTATGTAGTAAATCACTTGGTGGTTCATTCATCAAACATTTATTGTATTTTTTGTATGCATATCTGATTAAAAGTTAAATGTCTATGTCATTGATGAATTCATAGCCTACAGAAGGGAGACATTCAGATACAGAATGAACATTACCTTAATAAATATAAGCACAGGGAATCAGAGGAAGGCTTAGTGGAAGGGAATCTAAGTCAAAGCAGATAGCACTTAAGGTAAACCTTGATTTGTAGGATATCACAAAAAAACACATATAGTGGTTTATAAAGGTATAGACAAAGAATAAAGCTCAGCCTCTTCTATTTGTAAATTCTATATTTAAATGACATAACTTACAGTATCTCTGTCTCTAAATGTATTGCCAGTACTTTGAGTTTACCTGGCTTTGTGAAAATCCATTCCTTTAGTCTGTTTACTTTGACACATTTTATCCAACTGAAATAATTTGTTGGGCCACTTCAATTCATTAAAATAATTTCACAAACCTTTTATTTGGTTTTTGTCTGAGGATGAGTCTTAATTTGAGTCTTCTTTATCCCCTGTTATTCAAAGCAATTTTCAAGTTCATCTTTTAGTGGTTGGATATGAGCAACAGCTGCATTTTTCAGCTCTGTATGTCTCATAATTCCAAATTTTCTATTCCTCTATTTTTGCAAAGAAGTCATTTCTTTTATGATATCATAAATGCAACCAATACCAACACTTATTATCATTCTGTTTCCGACCTTTTAAAATAAATTAGCAAATGCATGCCACTATAAAACGTAGGTGGTGATTTTGCAAATTCTAATGATGGTTTCCTCAACACTCTCCACTGACCACAAAGTCAATGCCACATATTTTAGGCTAAGCCAATGCTACATATTTTAGGCTGTTTGTTACTGTTATACTCCACTTCTTAATAACTATTATCATACTAGTCAGTTTTTATTTATTTTTTAAGAGACCCATCACCACAAAGCATAAGGATTCTTTTTTTTCCCTCTTTTTTAATCCTCACCCAAGTGTATTTTTTCATTGAGTTTAGAAATAAAGGAAGGGGTGGGAGTGGGGAGAGAGAAAGAAGCATCAATGTGAGAAAAAAAATCAATTGATTGCCTCCCATCTGCACCCCAATCAGGATGGAATCTACAAACTAGCTATGTGGCCTGACCAGGAATCAAACCCGAAGCCTTTTTGGCTTATGAGAAGATTCTCTAACCAAGTGAGCAGCCCAGCAGGGGCATATTAGTCAGTGTTTGCTAGGTTATTCAGCTGTAAAAAACAACTCCCAAGTATGTGGCTTGTGATAGTAGTTTGTCTCACTCGTGTTCCATGCCAGTGGTGAGGTTGAGCAGAAACTATGCTCCACTTGTCTACACAATCTGAAGGACCATCACTTCCTGGAACATGCCATTCTGGGACAGAGGAAAAGGGCGAGAAAGCTGGGAGAAATATGTAATGTCTCAAAATTTTGCTTTGAACTGGCATAAGTTATGTCTCCCCAGTTTTCAGTAGTCAAAACAAGGCATGTGGTTAAGCTTGACCATGAAGGAGGGAAGTACCCTTTACTCACAAAGGGCAATGGGTATCTTCTTAGAAGCTGGGGAGTGAATAACTGGAAATGATCGACAAGTCAAACATAGACTCAAGGTTCAGACTATACGAGTTTCAATCCTGACTCTTCAACTTAGTGGATAGATGAATTTTGTTAATTATATACTTCCACTTCTATGCCTCTCTTTCTTCATTTTTATAGTGTGGTTATATAGCATTTACATCAAAGTTTTGTTACATTTAATAGATTAATTAATTCAAGTGCCTACTATATGGGAAGTGTTAAATAAATAAAATACTTGAATACTATGTGCTATTATGCAGACTTTTAACTAATGTTATGTGGATTTCTAAAATAACAAGCATAAATTGAATTAATGTACTATATGACTACTTCACTAGATTTCTTTTTGTAGCACTTTTAACTAACGTTATAATGACTTTTTTTGGCTATCTTCCTTACTCTACTACATTGAAAACAGTATACTCTCACCTTCATCTTATATCCTTCATTAGTACATGCTTAGCCCATATCAGTTGCTCAGTAAATAGTTTATGAGGAAAAAAAGTGAGTAAAACAATGTTTAAAAAATGGTTAGATATAGGAAAACAAGGGGAATCCATTGTCAAGTTATTCATTAAAATAGGTTCAGAGGAAAATTAGAATTTGGACATATTCTTAAAGAAGAAAAATCTTATTGAGCACGTAAGAATAAAAATATTTTAGATTTAGACTGAGATTTAGATGTTAGATATTCAGTGTTAAGAGAATTTCCTAGTTCTATCTTTTTACTGGTTAGTGTGCATTACATATAATAGGTGCTTATGTTTTATTCATTTATTTACAGATTGACCTAACTTTAAAACTACTTGGGGATACCTGAATCTTTGTTGTTCATAGCTGCAACCCCAACAATTATCATGGTACCTTGTCTGAAGAAAGTATTAAAAAAAAAAAAAAGTCTGTTGAATAATTAGATAACTACCAAACCCAGCCAATTTACTTCTTGGTTGTTTAAGTTTATAGTTCTCCATTTCTCAAGCTCTAAAATAAGTTCAAAATTGGATTATAAGTTTAGAAATAATCTACTTACACTCTTTTGATGGAGTGTAAGAAATAATCTACTTACACTCTTTTGATGGGTTAGTACAATCCACATGATTCAGAAGATTCACAGTAAAACACATGGGTTGTAAAAATAAAGACATTTACAAAACATATCAGAATAGAATATGGCAAGTCCAACTGAGTTCACTTTAGTAGCTAAAATAAAGTAAATTAACCACAAGTGAGTGATTATATAGAATTCTGCTTGAGCAGCTATCAAAGTCCAACTGTTAATGTCTATAAACAACATTGCAAGGCGTGGAGTGCCATAGGCTAAAGTGGGACATCAATGAATGCCTATCCTATTTAATCATATTACAAAGATGCATGGAATCTATTACATACATCAAAATTAATAAGTGTATGATTATTAGCACCCAAAATGCGTCCCTTGTCTGACTTTTTCAAGACCTTTAAGCATCATTAAAAGAATTATCCAATGTTTTGCTACAATCAATGACTTCAATTCTCTCTTTGACAGTCTTGAACTCACTCAGTCTTGAAATTCTATAGACTATTTTATATTAAAATTTCTCTTTTTTAAAGACCTGCTTAATCTTAGTCTACTTGGTCCTGTGTGCATATAATCATTCTTTCCAGTTTTAGCCCTCACATATTATAATACTTTGATCTTAATCAACATGTGGACTCATGTTCATTTATCCTGCAAATATTTAAAAAGCACCTACTATGTGTCTAGTACTCTGTATGGAAATGGAGATGAAATATGATAAATATTTGAGTCATACACTAAATTTCAACATTCAAAGTTCTTTCCAATTTTGAAAGACCTTCCCTTCTCAACTTTTATCAGTCTCTACTTCCCTTTATTCTTCAACACTCTTTTAAGAGAGCTTACCAGTAATTAATATTATGTGATGACAAGTCAATCTAGTGTGACAAAATAGAAAGAAATTTTAATTGCAAAGGCAGAATGAAAAGACAGTAACACAAGTCCACAGATAGAAATAGAGTATCAGTAAATGTAATTATGTGTGTAAATAAGAGAGTATAAATGTATTTTGTTTATGATTATTTTCTCCTATTTGACTTGAAAAGACAATAGCATAAAGCAATAATTATAAAACTCTGAAGATTCAGCTTACAATATATAAAGATGTAATTCAGCCTGGCTGGTGATGCTCAGTGGTTTGACCTATCAGGAAGTCAGGGTTCAATTCTAGGTCAGGGCACATGCCTGGGGGCAGGCAGGGGACAGACAATCAGTGATTCTCTCTCATCATTGATATCTCACTCTCTCTCCCCCTCTCTCCCTCCCTTCCTTTCAAAAATCAATAAAAATGTATTTTAAACAGTTATAATTCAAAGAAAAAAGGGAATGAAACTATATTTGAGAAAACTTTTTGCAAATTATTGAAAGTTAGAACTAATCTGTGGTATTTGTCTTTTTCGGTTTTTGCCTTATTTCACTTAGCATTATATGCTCTAGGTCCATCTGTGTGCTGCAAATGGCAAGATTTCATTCTTTTTTATGACTGAATACTATTCTATTGTCCATATGTACCCAATCTTCTTTATCCATTTGTCTATAGATGAACACCTAGACTGCTTCCATATCTTAGCTATTGTAAATAATGTTTCAATGTACATAGGGGTGAATGTATCTCTTTGAATTAGTGTTTTGGATTTCTTCAGGTAAATAACTAAAGTGGAATTTCTGGGTCATAAGATAGTTTCATTTTTAATTTTTGAGGAACCTCCGTACTGTTTTCCATAGTGGCTGCACCAAGTTACCATCTCACAAACAATGTAGTAGGGTTCTTATTCTACCACATCTTCCCTAACACTTGTTCATTGATTTATTAGTGATGCCATTCAGACAGATGTGAGGTGATATATCACTGTGGGTTTTATTTGCATTTTCCTGATGATTAGTGATGTTGAGCATCTTTTCACATGTCTATTGGCTGTCTGGAGATATGTCGATCTATGCCCTCTAACCATTTTTAAATCACTTGTTTGTTGATGTTGAGCTGTCTGAGTTATTTATATATTTTTTATATTAATCCCTTATCCGATATATCATTTACAAATATATTTTCCCATTTAGTGGGTTGCTTTTGTATATTGTTGTTAGTTTCTTTTTTGGTGCAAAAGCTTTTTAGTTTGATGTAGTTCCACTTGTTTATTTTTGCTACTGTTGAGTTTGCCCTAGGAGACATATCCAAAAAAATATTACTAAGACCAATGTTAACTAGAATCTAAAAAACAATAAATAAAACAAAAGCAAACTCATAGACACAGAGAACAAATTGATGGTCTCCAGATGGAGGATGATTTTGGGGATGAGTGAAAATGGTGAAAGAGATTAGGAAGTACAGACATCAAGTTATAAAAATGTAAATGAAGATATACAGCACAGGAAATATAGTCAGTAATCTTATAATAACTATTTATTGCAATGATCATTTGGTAAAGGTATATAAACATCAATCACTGAAAATAAAATGTCATACACCTAAAAATAAAATAATGTTGTATTTCAACTGTAGTTGAAGAATAATATTTTAAGTCTTATTTATAAAATGGTAAAATTTTACGTTTTTTTTTTTATGTAGTTTTAACCACAATAAAAAAGTAGATGAAAAAATGTTGGCATTAATCTAAACAGAAAGAATCAATAAGATAATTAAATTGCTATACTATAAAATGTCTACTTAACACAAATAAAGCAGCAATTGGAGAATAGAGGACCAAAATAGACATACTATACAGAGAGAACAAATAGCAAAATGGCAGATGTAAAGTATATCTTCTTAATAATTACATTAAATATAAATGAATCAAACACTCCAGAATTGGCAGGATATGTGAAACAAGCAAAAAAACAAAACAAAAAACAAACAAACAAACAAACAAAAAAAACCCAACCAAACAAACAAACAAACAAAAAACATGATCCAAATCTATGCTATCTATAAGAGACACAGCTCATCTTCAAAGACAAATAGGTTATATGTAAAATATTGTAACCAAAAGAAAGCCAGAGTAGCCATAATATTAATGAGACAAAAGAGACTTTAACAAAAATTATTGTAATAAACAGGGACATTTCATAATGACAAGTCAGTCCATCAGGAAAATATAAAAATTTTAAACTTCTCTGCACATATAAGAGCTGAAACCCACAGCACATGAAGTAAGCACTACTGAACTAGAGGGAGAAACCGACAACTCAACAATGATAGTTAACGATGTTAATCCCCCTTTTTCAGCAGTAGGTACAAACACTAGTCAGAAGATCAATAAGGACACAGACAACTTAGAACTACCAACCTGATGGACACAGAAATATCTGCAACAAATTGTTCAAAAATCAGAATACATGTTCTTCCCAGTAGTGCATGGAATCGCAAGAGCCTATAGAATCCTCTCCAGGTCAGACCATATGATAGGCCATAGGAAGCCTAAAGTCACTTAAAATGATTGAAATAATAAAAGTGTACATTAATGAAATGATCAAAGTAATAAAAAGTACATTATCCTATGACCATGGACTTATACAAAAAATAAACCATAGGAATAAAATGAGGAGTTCACAAATATATGGAAATTAAACATTATACTTTTAAATAACTGATCAGTAAAATAAGAAATCACAAGAGAAATTAGAAAATACTTTGAAATGAACAAAAAAGAAAGCACGATACACCAAAATTTATGAAATGCAGCCAAAGCCGGGACCGGTTTGTCTCAGTGGATAGAGCGTCGGCCTGCAGACTGAAAGGTCCCAGGTTTGATTTCCATCAAGGGCATGTACCTTGGTTGCCGGCACATCCCCAGTAGGGGGTGTGCAAGAGGCAGCTGATCGATCATGTCTCTCTCATCGATGTTTCTAACTCTCTATCCCTCTCTCTTCCTCTCTGTAAAAACTCAATAAGACATATTAAAAAAAAAAAAAAATGAAAGAAAGAACTTTGAAATGCAGCCAAAGAAGTGTTTGGAAGGAAATTTACAACTGTAATTTGCTGTATTAAAAAAAAAAAATAAATCTCAAATCAGGAACATAACATTCTTACTTCAGAAATTATAAATAGAAAAAAATATTAAAAATGAAAGCCAGTAGTAGGGAGTAAATGATAAAGATTAGAGTGCAAATAAAGTATAATAAAAACAATAAAACATTCAAAGTGGCACAGACAACAGTAATAGTTAAACATTTTAATTCCCCCTTTTCAGCAGTAGGTAGAAACACTAGTCAGAAGATGAGTGGTGATTGTGGAGGGGGTGGGAGGTGGTGGAGGGAATAGGGATAAATTGTGATGGAAGGAGACTTGACTTGGGGTAATGAGCATACAATATACAGATGATGTATTATACAATTGTACATCTGAGACCTACATAATTTTACTAACTAATGTCACCGCAATGAAGTCAACAGAAAGGAAATGAACATTAAAAAAGAAAAGAAAAAAAAACTGATGGCTGCCAGAGGAGAGTGGGGCGGAGGGATGGGTGAAAAAGGTGGAGGGGAGTATAGTCAGCAATGCTGTGGTAACGACATGGTAACAGCTGGTTACTAGACTTATTGTGGTGATCACACGGTAAGGTCTATAAATGTTGAATCGCCATGCTGTGCACCTTATATATATTGTATAACAACTGCACCTAAATAAATAAGCATACTTTATTAAAAATAAAAGCAAAAATAAATCAATAAAACTGGAAGTTTTTTTTTTTTTTTTTAAAAAGATCAGAGATAATGACAAACCATTAGCTAAATTCGCCAAGAAACAAGAGGAGATGTTACCACATCTTTTTGTAGTTTTTTCTGGTGACAGGGACCAGAGCCATGCTCCCTGGGACAGATCCCCTTTACGAGGACACTTTCTGATGATTGCAGAACTCATCTGATGCAGACTGCTGAATCTCTCCTTCAGGGGAGCATTCAATACAACTGCTAAGGTTCCACAGATCTCTCAGAGATCATTTAGAAAACAGTTCAAGGCCATTTAGCAGACATTTATGGAGCTATTCATACTAAAGGTCTTCTGGAACTTTCCATTGCAGCTTCTCCTCAATTATAATGTCTATTTAAAAAGAGACTCACAGAATAGGAAAGATTCTCAGCTCCTGCCTCCTGCCAGCCAAAGGTAAGAATTTTGAGGGGACCTATATGAAAAGCTCAGTCTTCATGACAAGATAGGTAGAATCAGAAGATAAATCATTTTTTTTTCCTTCTAATTGAGGGCAGGTTTCTATTAACCACTGTTGCTTCCTTTTGAGAGAGAATAGTTATGGCCAAAAGGAGCATCATATTCATTCATCTGTGTGAGCCTCAAGGTAAAAGTCTCTTCTCAAATTAGAAATTATCTAACACAGTTGGATCTTGTGATGTATAAAGCAACAAGACCCATCCAACATCCATTCGCAGAGGCCACAGGGACACATTGATCTGTCAGGGTTTGCAGCACAGACATAAAAGCAACAGCTGAATGATCTTAATAGAACTAAGATGGCCTTATGGTGTGCTTGCTGACACATTTTCTTTTTTTAAAAAATTACACATGCTGAATTTTATTGTTTTGCTCACTAAACCCTATCAATCTCCATGAGCTTATAATTAAGAAAATATTATACTTGGAGGGACCCCTGCTTTTATCAAGTAACTTTGAAAAGAAATGGAAAAGTACAAGTTGTATAACTGTCTTTACAAATTCCAGGTATTTGAAATGTTAATGTAAGACCACAAGGGATTCTCAGTGTTTTTGTGTGCATGTTAAAGTGCCAGACCATAAAACTGGCTTCAAGTAATTTCATAATAATACATAGTAAGCAACAAAGAATTTTTTTTTTTTTAAATTCCCTTCATTCAAAGGTTTGCATTGGCCAAACTTGAGAAGCTGAAAACCCCAATAAAAAGCAAAAGGTAGTTAAGTCCTCTCTCTCCAGCTGGCAGCAGATGGCAGTAGTGATACATAGAAAATTCATTCAGGTGGCTCGAATGCAGTTACCTGCATTTTTTCTTCTCTTTAAACTTAGGTATCTATGCTGAACCAGGATTCCTAGGAAGATAATGGGGTTGTCATCCCTTTACTGTTTAACACAGTTTTCATCTCCCTCTTTTTAAAAAATTAAGTGTTTGCTTTAATTTTGTTTTTATTTTGTTTAGAGCAATTTTGGCTCACAGCAAAGTTGTCTAGAAGATACTGGGAATTCCTACTTGTCCCAGTTCCACTTAGGCACAGCTTCCCCATTATCAAAATCCCCCAGAGGAGTGGTTACAATTGATGAACCTGCATTGGCCCATCATAACCACCCAAAGTCTATAGTTTACCTCAAGATTCTCTTTTGATGCTGTACATTCTATGGGTTTGGACACTGTATCCAAATACATTGTATACTATATAATGGCATGTATCCATTATGATGGCATCATACAGAATATTTTCTTAAAAACCCTTTATACTTGCCTATTCATCCCTCCTTCCTTTAGCCAATCACTGACCATTCTAGTGTATTCATAGTTTTATCTTTTCCAAGGTGTATCATAATTGAATTATATAATATGTAGCATTTTTAGATTAGATCCTTTTAGTAATATGCATTTAAAATTTCTATTTTTTATAGCTTGGTAGCTGGTTTTCTTTTTAAAAAAATATATTTTTATTGGTTTCAGAGTGGAAGGGAGAGGTAGAGATAGAAACATCAATGATGAGAGAGAATCACTAATCCACTCATCTGCCTCCTGCATGCCCCCTATTTGGGGTGGGGGGGGGGGAGGGGGAGGGCGGGCGGTAGGGGGCGGACGGATCAAGCCTGCAACGTGAACTGAACCTGGGATCCTTCAGTCTACAGGCGGACACTCTATCCACTGAGCCAAACCAGCTAGGATGATAGCTGACTTCTTTATAGCATTGTATAATATTCCATTGTCTGGATATATGACTTTTCTTTAAATAAAGAGATATATTGTAGCTCTCTTTAGACCTTGTGTAGAGTTTCCACATTTTTTTTTTCCATTCAAACTGCTATTTGGCACTCGGATGCATCATTCACGAACATGCTCCATTCAAACATTCTAGGGAAACAGGCTCTTGAACCTCTCAGACCATGGGTGTCTGGGACACGCTCCTGACTGTGTCCTATAATCACTTCTCCGAAGTGGAACTTTCCGAAGTCAGACAGCAATGGAGGGTCTCCGCTTCTTTCAGATCCCTGGGACATCATCTGTGGTTCAGAGGAAATGGAAGCCCCTGCAGCCCGTTTCGCAGCCTCGAGGGTCAGGACAGCAGACCAAGTCCAGGATTAGCGCTGTGGCTGCTGAAATAAAGCAGATCCGAGCCAGACGAAAAACAGCCCGCATGCTGATGGTGGTGCTTTTGGTGTTTGCAATTTGCTATCTACCAATTAGCATCCTCAATGTGCTAAAGAGGTACGGTTCACCTATTATTTGAAAATAAAGTGGCCTGACATTTCTTGCTTCCTAAGAACTTCTTTTTTTTAAGCCAGAGAAAAACGGAAGCCCTCTGTCTAGATAGCTTGTCAGGCTTGATAACGGTGTTGTTACCAGTAGGTAAGGGGCAAACATCCTTTTGGAGCGCTCAGACTGTAAATGCTCTTGTCCATGCAAATTCCCTGTTGAATGGCAGACACAAAGCAGACATTCCCTGATCTCTTCAATCTAATTGCAGAAAGAAAGAAAAAAAGTTCTAATGCAAAAAAACTCATTTACAGCTTGGAGTTCTCTTTTGATCAGAACGAATGGGTTTTCAACTGACATGGGGGACTGTGACAGAATTCCATCTAAAGGCTAAAAAAGAGATAAGAATATTTTGTTAGCATTCTAATTATGCTTAAACGTACATTTGTGAGCACATGAACACAAAAATGAACTCATGACACTGTGTTTGAATGTTTAAACAGAGAGAAAGATAATCCGTTTCCTAAAGTTATTGAATCAAACTCAGGGTGAATATTAATTTTTTTTTAAATCAGTTCAAAATTTTTCAGCCAGAGAAAGCCTGTCATGTGTTTCACTGCAGACACACTGTTAACACAATTGATCAACACCAACACAGCCAATGCAGGAGCAATGCAGGGCACACTTGAACTTTATGGCCAGCCAACTTTATCGGAACTCATCAGAACCGTTGCACGTCCACTGGTCCCAAAGTAGTCCTAATTCTGTTTATAATAGACTTAGAACTACAACTAGGTTTGCTGCTCTCACTTTCCCCTGATTCAGGGTCAATATCATGTTCCTCGCAGCTGGGGACTCTGGAGAGAGCTTTGGCTGGAGTCGCGCAGACAAAAGGTGGTAGAATCAGCTGCAAAGATTTCTCATTCTCTTTGGCCCTTTTACTGAGTGTTTAATGGCTTTTCCAACGCCGAAAAAAGTGGAAAATGCACTTTTGTTTAGTAACATTATTTACTGCAGGCTCAGTTTTAAATGTAAAAGATTTCAGCCGCCTGTGTCCTTGGCTCACAAATAAATGAGCGACTTGACTCTCCATATCTTTCCATAATTTCCTTATTTTTTTCTTGCCCATAGCAATCCTATACACATTTATTGTGATCTTTTGCCAAATGACGTTTTCTGCCCCTAAGAACTTTGTAAATATGCTGTGAAAATGGATGGGTTTTCTCCTCACTTTTTTCTTTCTTTTTGTACTTTTATTTTAGCCAGTCTAAATTCAATGAAAATTAGATTTACTGCTCTCTGGAATGCTCATTTGGATTTCCTGCATCTCGGCGCTTGTACTTTCCTTAAGCTACTTCCAAATACCTACACGTCCACAATATTTCTCTTATTCTTCCAACTTAAATACCTTCCTTTTCAAGGAAAGGAAATTGCTTTCTAAGGAGAAGGTCCATGTTTAATTTAGAATATTTTTGATTTTTTTGAGCATTCTGCTCTTTTCCACAAAATAAATAATAACCTCAAAAATCATTTTTTCTTTACCACACAAAACATTTTCTTTAAATGTGTATCTCTTTGCTCTTGCATAATATAATTATTGAAAAGATATTCATTTGCCAGAATCACACTGGATTTCCTGTTGTCCTTTATTTGCTTACAGAGTATTTGGGATGTTTACCCACACAGAAGACAGAGAGACTGTATATGCCTGGTTTACATTTTCACACTGGCTTGTATATGCCAATAGTGCTGCGAACCCAATTATTTATAATTTTCTCAGTGGTAAGTTTGCAACTGTTTTTTCTGTATAAGCCATAGTTCTAACCAAGGGTGAGGGATCAATGACCAGAGGTTTTGAACACTCTTGAACTAGATGAAGATCTTAGGTGCTGTACAGTGAGAATTTTTTTATTATTATTTTTTTTACTGATGTGATTTATCTTGAGGTTTTCCCCTTATGAGCAGAAACACACTACCTAGGGTAATAGAGAGAATTATCTAAAGGATTTCTCTCCCTTCCCCAACTCATAAAACTTAGAAGAAATTTTGTAATAGGAAGAAAGTGAAAATTGTGAGACCACAGAATCTTGCTTGTCAAGACCCACAGGTTGAGAATCACTAGCAGTGTCTCCTAAAACCATCGGAAAACACAGATATTTACATTATAATTCAAAACAGTAGCAAAATTACAGTTATGAAGTAGCAACAAAAATAATTTTATGGTTAGGGGTCACCACAACATGAGGAACTGTATTAAAGGGTCACAGTGTTAGAAAAGTCGAGAACCACTATCCTACATTAAAGGTTAATTTCTGAAAATGTAAAATAAGTTTGTCTGAAATAAAACAGCCATGCTACATTATTTTCCTGGCCAACATTTGTAGCCTAATTGAGATTGAATTGGAACCCTTCCACTTTTAGGAACTTTTCCATTCACATTAATCTTGTATGTAACATCTCTTGGGTTTTTCTCAAGATTCCTCACTGACCACAAAAAAATGATATTCCTCCTAAATAACACTTAAGCTAAGTGGCACACCACACGCATTTGTAAATTATTTAACCTGTTTATGAATCTATACAATGATTAAAATTATTTAGCTAATTATTGTTTTATTTACAAATATTTTCGCCTGACTTTTAGAACCGTGTTTTAATTAGCTATGTCTTTACATTGTCTTATTCTTTAACTGGTTGGTTATTTCTTTTTCATTCCTACTTCCAAATATCTGGTAATTATATATGGAGTGATAAGCCATTTACTTTATTGCGCACCTAATAAAGTATGTGCATTTTGTAACTTCATATTTGGCCTTCTGGGTTATAAAAATAAAAATCAGTCAATGATTGATTTTTTAAAAATAATTTTTTATTCAAACATTGCACATACCCTATATGTATTACCTGCTTTAGTTCAGCTTTCAGAAAAGCAGGTGGTATGTGTGTGAGGCTTGTTTTGTGTCCAGGTGCCCTTTTCATTGCCTTCCCTGCCACACCCAATTCCAGTTTCCAAAACAAAGACCCCATGCCCTGGAGACAACCAGATAAGGCTGCTCAGTGCTGCTTGAAGGGAGAGGGGAATGTGGAGCTGTGACTTAGAAAGCAGTGAGGAAGCAGTTGGCAAGGGATTAGGGATGACTAAAGCGCTGAGCCTTGTACTAAGCAGGTAAAACCTATTAGGAGGTTGTAGGGGAAAATGTTTGAAACAGAAGCCACAGAACAAGTCAAAATGCAATTATGTGGTAAAGAGTGAGCTAAAAATCACTGGGGACTTAGGTTCCTGCTCTTGTATCATTTATCCCTTAACCTTCATCTTCACGTGTAATCACTCAATAACCCAATTTGGTAATTGAGGCTCAGAAAAAAATAAATTATAATTCCCAACACTGCCATTTACCTTTAAAAAGGTTATTGTTTCATTTTCCTACCTCTCCAATTCCGTATCAGTAATTTTAAAGACAAGGAATAACTTCTAAAATCGGCGTGTGAGTGTTTTAAGTGTTGTTCAGCCAAGGCAGATTATAAAACTTCAGGCTTTGTAGATCTTTTAAGATATTTTTCTAGATATTTTGTTCAATTGATTGTTTCAGTAGAAAAGTTTCTTCTGAGTAAAAAGGGGTAAGTCTGTATAGTTTGGGTTTGTTCAATGTAAGTTTTATCATTTTTGAAATTATTAAATATTTCTGGACATTGTTCTACTGATCACTTTTATAATAATAAACTACTTAAAAGTAATCCGCACTCAAAAATATATAAGGTTTGACTCAAAAGGAATGAGACAGACTCCAAATACAAGCACGAAAAACAGTCTCATTATTTTATGAAAATACCTCATTGTTTCAAGAGTCTACCAAGCTTCCCCATAACGCAATTTCCTTTTCCTATTTTCCCCATCTTTGCAAAATGTGGCACTTCATTGTTAGTTTGGCTCAAGGGAGCCACTCAGCTGTACCCTTACTCGTGATTTGTTAAGACATATTTACGCACAATTCTTTTTCCTTTCCTTCTCCCCCGCCTGCCAGGAAAATTTCGAGAGGAATTTAAAGCTGCTTTTTCATGCTGTTGCCTGGGCCCTCACCATCGCCAGGAGGATCGGCTTGCCAGAGGGCGGACCAGCACAGAGAGCAGAAAGTCCCTGACCACCCAGATCAGCAACTTTGATAACATATCAAAACTCTCAGAGCAAGTCGTGCTCACCAGTATAAGCACACTCCCAGCAGCCAACGGGGCGGGGCTGCTTCAAAACTGGTAGAATATTGATTTACATTACAAGGATACCTGAGTAAAATGATTCTTTTTTGTCTTTTTAGTTCACGGAAATCTTAGGATCTGACCCACCTGAAGCTAAAATTACTTGTGGACCTATTTATTTATTTATTTATTTACTTATTTATTTGCAAAAGAAAAAAACCTATTGCTCTTTGGAAATAAAAGTCAGTTTAAACTAATTTCTCAACTATTGATTTAAATATGTTAGGCGTTTCACTTTCAACTGCATTGATTTCAGGCTATTTCACTTTCAGTTTCCTGTTTTATGCTTTGTGTGCATCAAATGCTTAAATATTTCCAATTCGAATTATTTCCATTTCACATTCAAGCTGGTTGCTAAAAATTACCCAAAGTTCTCCTGTAGTTTTTTTTTTTTTTTGGCAACTAAGAGAAATAGCAAGTACTAACTGAATTAAAGACATGTTAGTTGATTTCATTGTTTAAAAAAAAAGATCACAAGGGACTGTCATTCTGATGTGACATCGGAGAGAATATTTATTTACAGAATAGCATATTATATTAGATAACTCAAAAGCTACCTTCCAAAACCACATAAAAATAAACATTATTAAACTTTATTTTTCATGAATTCTATCACTCAGTAACACAATTTTCTCAGGTTTGTGACTTTACCATGGCTAACATTTCTCATCTCAACATATGGCCAGTAAGACTCAGTGTTGGCATAAAGATTTTGGAGTAACTATAAATACATAATAATTTCCATCTCTTAGACTTCAACATTTAAGAATAAGGTAAAATCACATCATTGTACTCTTCTAACCAGTGAAAATGATGTAGTCAGCCTTGGTGGATCCATGAAGAATGCAGTTTATTTACAAAGAAAAGTAGTGGACCCACTAAATCCCAGCTGGCTTCCCTATCGCACAGGTTCACACCATGAAGATTTGATGGTAAACATTTGCCTTTGTTTTAATCCTGTAAACATTGCTCAAGCACCTACCAGAAGGCACCAGCTGCGCTGTGTGCTAGGAAATGAGGTGGGGGTCGATATAAACGTGCCTTTCAAAGAGCTCAGGTCTACTGAGAGAGCAGGCTGGTCCAGGCCGCGGGGCGGCAAAGCATTCTGGGGGGCAGGCTCCGACAGAGCAGCGACAACTAGGATGCTGTTCCTACCAAGGTTGGCACTGTTTTTTGTTTGTTTGTTTCTACATAATTACAGCGACATTGTTGATGCCAGTGAATGCCTCTAGGCCTGTGGCTGAGAGCCAGGTGATTAGACTAATGGAGGGGCTTGCTCTCAACCTACGCACAAATGAACAGGAGCAGTATGTTTTGTACAAATATATGCTCTGGGGTTCGAAGCGCTGGATAGTTCCGATTTGTTTTTCTGCACAATTTTTCTGATTCAAATGTTCACTTCAAAATTAAGTTGAAAGTAAAAAACCTTTTCCTAAAGACTTGCCCTTCTCATGTAAGAGCAGGTGTTCTTATTTATTGAAACAAAAAAATGAACAATAATATTTAAGAAAGATTTCCATAGAAGATAAAAATTATCCTCTTCTTTTCTTGATTTTACCCAACTCATCACTTTTCGAAAGAAATAATACAACCAAAGTATACACAAGTCATTTTCAAATTTTAGAATTGGGGACTACTTTGTTGTTGTTTTTTTACTACTTAAAGCAAAACTACTCTCACGTGAGGTTTATTGAAATGATATTACTAGTTAGAAAAACAATATCAATAAAATCAAAAGTAATATAACTCTTCTTTCTTCCCTTTGTACATCTTAGATCTTTTTTTCTTATTTATGCTGCATGAAAGGGGAGTTGTAATGTTCAGATTGTGAAAGAAGCTAGCACTTTAAATAGTTTGAAGATAACTTCAGATACTATTGATAACATGCCTTAATAGCTAAATAAAATCGCAGAGTAAGAGCTAAATCTTTAGACCCTAATATATATCGTTTTTTTGTTTTGTTTTGTTTTTTTTTTTAATCATTTAAGAATGAGAGGAGAGAGAGAGAGAGAGAGAGAGAGAGAGAGAGAGAGAGAGAGAGCGCGAGTGCGCTAGTTCACAGTTCTGTGGTTGTGTGCCAAGGACATTCTCAGAAGTTAGAATTCCTTTGTTCTAAATTGGTGATTCTCCCTGTGTGGTTCCTGTACCATCAGCATCAGAATGGCCTGAGATTTTATTAGACATGCAAATTTCCACCCTATCCTAGATCTGCTGAATCAGAAACTTTTGAGGGTGGTATCAGAAATCTGTGTGTTAACAAGCCCTACAGGTAATTCTGAAGCATCCTAAAATTGAGAACCAAATCATTGCTCTAAATATTACTACTTGGTACCTATTTATCATCCATGTGATAAAAAGTGTTTACTGCACAGCTATCTACAATAGGGACCACTGTCATCCCCACTGTCAGTCTGCTTGGAGGTCTGAAAAAAGAGGCTGAGCATCAGTGTTGAATGTCACCCAATGTCATCTCAGTTCAAGAGATTACGGTTTATGGAATAATCGTGCCTGAGCTACAAGTGCAGTGTGAAAGAAGACTGATTTTACAGCCCATACTTGGATGGCCAGTTTCTAATTAAAAAAAAAAAAAAAAAGTCCAATTTCCAACTTTTTCCCCACTAAGTTATTAAGGCTACTTTTGTGGAAGTAGTCTCTAAGAATAAATATTACCTGGGAGAAAAGTGAGCAAACACCAATTTTTATGAGAAACTGAGGAAGTGGAATAATAGACTGTGCATGTTGTGTTCAATACATTCATATAGGAATCCTTCTAAGAGGTCTAGATCTAAATCCTCTAATCTTAATGGTTACCTTAATGGAACAAAGTAAAGAAATAGGTGTTCCCCAAACCTGCCAATCTATGGAACAAAGGGTCAACTCCTTACCTCATTATGTGCTAATAACACAAATGAGAAGATGTCTTATAAAAAGAATGTGTTGTGACTGTTTTATGGTATAAATAAAATAAGTATCTTTTTTATATTTCAAAGACGTAATGTAAAATGTCATTAATGTTACTGAAATTTATTATCAATAATTTTATCTAATATGAATTCAGTTGATTTTTATTGTTTCTGAATTTCTGCAAACCCATGGAAAGTTTAACATGTGAATTTATTCTTACCAAAATAGGACTTGAGGCATTTCTTGGATATTAAATAACTGTTAGAAACCATTGATGGGTTAATTGTAAATGTGTTACACACAATTAATTCAATGATATTGAATTTTATTCCCAGTGTACATTGTTTTAATAAAGATACAGGTAAATATGCCTATAAACATAATTTGGATATGCATAAACCTGAAATATCAGAATGACAAAATCCGAAGACACTTACTGGTCACAAATCATGAGGAGGGCTATTATTATTTTCATACTAGTGTAATAATAGAATGTTTCATTTGACTTAAATCATAATAGTAATCACTTGCATTTGAAAACAATCTGAATAGTCATTACAATTTAGAAAGCTTTTCAATTCTAGTTAATTTTATAACAGATGACTTTTCTACTTCCTATAAGTTACAAGTCAAAAAAAGAGTACATTCAATTAGGTCATGCACAAAATTAGTTTTCAAATGGCATGAAGCTAAATAATAGATTTTTTTAAAAGACAGTAAACAAAGGAAAAACTAGTAATATACTAGTAAGTCTCTTCTATTACCTTATATACTACAGAAAACGAACTGCCATGGCATGAATAACACTGTCATCACCCAAAATTCAAAGGGGATTATTTTCTAGAAACTATTGCAATCAAAGAGGGGACAAAAAGCCACGTATTTCTATTATCTTACATTTTCTTTATAAGCTTTGGAGCTAGAGTGTCTTTAAGTTTTTCATGAAATGTATTTCTCTAATTGTTGTATCCCATGTGTGTAACATCACTTGTTTAATAATTATCTTACACACTTAAAGTTCTTTATGCCTGATTTACTGTGTCTTCATGAAGAATTTTGTATCAAATCCAATGTGATAGCACACCAACTACTGTGAAGGATGCTCGTTATGTAATTTTTAAGTAAAAACCATATTGAGAATTCAATAATCACATTCACACTGTCCTCTGTATTGTATGAAAAATCTTGTTGTTGATTCAATAAGTTGGATATTCAGTCATAACTAGTGTCAAATCTTTGCAGTTAAGGATTAAATTAAGCCTTCTGGTACAGTACTTAATAACCAAATATTTTTCTCAATAAGGTTATATAACCAGGGATAATCATGATATAAAAGGTTTTTAATGTTATTTTAAGGGCAGGAACTATAATAAAGATGGTTAAGATTAATATAGAAATACTTCAAAAATTATGTAAAACCACATATGTATATAGAACATTAACTTTTGGACCTTTTATCTGAGTGAAGAGACTTAGAGAAAATGATAACTTTGTGATTTTAAATTAATTATTAGAATAGTAAGTATAGTGTTTACATAATTAAGCAATTCATTTTTCTTGGTCATTATATGAAAAACTTTTAGCATTATTTTAAGTATAATGATAAAGTTTAAACATGTATATTTTCTTCTTTTCATTTACCTAAATGCTTCTGAGACATGACAGACTCAACGACCAAGGAATTCGATTTAAATTCAGTTTTATTCCACAATGTTTATTTTAACTGGTATCAAAAATGGAACTAAAATAACTGGGCAAGGTAAACACTTGACTCCTTATACAGAACTAGAGGCCCTGTGCACAAAATCCGTGCACGGGAGTGGGGCAGGGGTGTCCCTCAGCCCAGCCTGCATCCTTTCCAATCTGGAACCCTGCGAGGGATGTCAGACTGCCCATTTAGGGATCGGGTCTAAATGGGCAGTCTGACATCCCTCTCACAATCCAGGACTGCTGGCTCCCAACTGCTCACCTTGCCTGCCTTCCTGATTGCCCTTAACCGCTTCTGCCTACCAGCCTGATCACCCCTTAACCACTCCCATGCCAGCCTGATTGATGTCTGACTGCTCCCCTGCCAGCCTGTTTGCCCCCAACTTCCCTCCTCTGCTGGCCTGGTCACCCCTAACTGCCCTCCCCTGCAGGCCTTGTGCCTCCCAACTGCCCTCACCTGCTGGCCATCTTGGGTGGCCATCTTATGTATTGGAGTGATGGTCAATCTGCATATTACTTTTTTATTAGATAGGAAAGAGGCCTGGTGCATGGGTGGGGGACAGCTGGTTTGCCCTGAAGGGTGTCCCAGATCAGGGTGGGGGTACCCTTGGGGCATGGGCGGCCTGGGTGAGGGGCCTATGGTTGTTTGCAGGCTGGCCAAGCCCCCCAGTGACCCAAGTAGAGGCGCTGGTATCTGGAATTTATTTACCTTCTGCAATTGAAACTTTGTAGCCTGGAGCAGAGCCAACCCTTCTGCTGGCTCCCTGGTGGCTGGGGATTTATTTACCTTCTATAATTGAAACTTTGTAGTCTTAAGGGGAGGCCTGGGCCAACCAGGGTATGTGGAAAGCTTGGCTTCCTCTATCACCTGGGAAACTCAAGCCTCCCTCCTGCTTTCTCTGAGGCTGCAACCATCTTGGGTGGGTTAATTTGCATACTTGCTCTGATTGGCTAGTGGGTGTGGCTTGTGGGCATAGCAGAGTGATGGTTAATTTGCATATTACTTTTTTATAATACAGAATATGATTTGAGAGTGGGGTGGTTTCTAAAGACGAAGTGAAGCTCTAAGTAAATTCCTAAGAAGGACTAACTATCTCATTGGTGAGGATGTTGTTATTGTTTTGTTAACATGTTTTTATTGATTTTTATTTTTTATTTTCTTTATTTTTTTAAAATATATTTTATTGATTTTGTACAGAGAGGAAGGGAGAGAGACAGAGAGCTAGAAACATCGATGAGAGAGTCATCGATCAGCTGCCTCTTGCACACCCCCCACTGGGGATATGCCCGCAACCAAGGTACATGCTCTTGACCGGAATCGAACTTGGGTCCCCCCAGTCCCCAAGCCGATACTCTATCCATTGAGCCAAACCGGTCTCAGCTGTTTTTATTGATTTTTAGAAAGAGAGGAAGTGAGAGGGATAGAGAGGCAGAAACATACAAACATCAATGAGAGAGAAACATCATCTGTAGGCTGCTTCATGCACGCCCCCTACTGGGGATCAAGCTGGCAACCCAGTCATGTGCCCTGACCAGGAATAGTTCATGGGTCCATGTTCAACCATTGAGCAACACCATCTGGTTGAGATTATTTTATTTGAGGAATCCATTAGCACAGATTAGATACTTGCCTCTAGGCCTTCTAGTCAGCCCTGAAGAGGGGACAGCCATTTTTACTTGCAACTAGAACAGTGACCATGAATGGGAAGCCGGGTATCAAAGAAAACTTTCTTGAAGCACCTCTCTGGTCTTGCCCTGCTTGGCACTGTTTCTCCCCCTCCAGCTGTAGTTGTTACCCCTAGTCTTACCCCCAAGCTAAGCATGGCCTAACCTCCCTCCACAGCTTGCCTTGCCCTATAGAATTCCTGGACCTTCCTAGGCCCAAACCCAGACAATAGGCATGAGTCATTGCCTCAGGTAGTTGTTAATCTCCTAGGGTAAAGCAATTACCAAGTGGCTAATTTGAAAACAAATGAAGCAGAGCTCAAGGGGGAAAAAAAAAACACATTTTAAAATTCAAAAGTTTAAATTTTACATCCAAACACAAGCAGTTTATTTTCTTCCCAGAATATCTGTGTTTATCATTGGCCTCTGGATCTGTCAGCTCCCTTTCCAAGCTTCAACTGAGTTTGTTGCCTCCACTTGGAAGGGATCTGAATTTTGGGATTCTTAGGCCAAGGTCACAGCAGGTCACTAGGCCTAAAGAAGTACTGTTTGTGCCACTTTAGGAAACAAACATCTATTCCATCCATAGACCCAGCCTCTAGGGAATAACAGAAAGATAATACTCAATTCTTAAAATATACAAACTGTTGCTATTATGCAATTTCTAATTAATTTCACAACATTTGAGTTAATATAATTCCCAAAGGGAGACTGGTGCAAACATCATGTTTGTAGAACTGGCAAATGTTTCCTTAACATTACATGGCAACATGAAGCTTAATTTACTGCAGATGTATTAACAAGTGCGTCTCCAGGAAGAAGTGTTGTTCCTTTCCATAGCCACACAGATATAAAAGCTCTTCTTAGATAGACTAGGCCGGTGGTCAGCAAACTGCGACTCATGAGCCACATGTGGCTCTTTGGCCCCTTGAGTGTGGCTCTTCCACAAAATACCACGGCCCAGGCGAGTCTATTTTGAAGAAGTGGCATTAGAAAAAGTTTAAGTTTAAAAATTTTGGCTCTCAAAAGAAATTTCAATCATTGTACTGTTGATATTTGGCTCTGTTGACTAATGAGTTTGCCGACCACTGGTCTAGGTAAATGAAGTGGAGAATTTGTTTATACAGGTGTGTCTAGATCGTGCAGAAAAATCCACTAAAGAGTGGGAAGAATACCACGTCATATACATGTGTATGCATTTGTGTGTGTGTAACTGAGTGATTGCTGTAGGTAGGTTGATAGATTAGATAGACATGATAGATGGTAGGTAGGTAGATGGATGATAGATATCAGTTATTTAGTCTGAGAATATCCCATAGTGTATATGAAGTTAATATCCCAACCTTTTAAAGATTTCCCTTCATCTACTTTACTCCTCTTTTAAATTTTGTATTTTAGTTTGGTGGCTAGTTTTCCTCAATGTTTCCAAATATCTAGGTTCCATATTTCTGCTATTTTGGACAGCCTTTGTCTAAGACAAATTTCTCCATTCCTTTATATTTTATTTATTTATTTATCTATTAATATAGCAATCCTATAGTTATAGCAATCTGGAACAAATGAAAAGGAGAAATCTATAAACTGCCTATGTCCTCCAAAATTTCATTAAGTGGTCAGTAAGAATTGAAGCTTGATGAAACAGGCTTTCTATGTATTGTGTACTGCTATATCACTGGTTTCTAAAATGGTGCCTGGCAGATGGAAGCCACTTAATTTCTTGAATTAATGAATTAATAATCATTCTTTTGTTACTTTTAACCCCCAAATTCTTCCCCAGTTCTCTCTGTAACTTCCTTTCCACTGAAAGCAAAACATCCTATATTCTGAGTCTATAACACTCATATATTTTCTTTACCAAAATTAAGCTGTACGTTGAGAACACTAATTCCCATTCCCCAACCACCATCAAACTGGGATATTACACCAGTGTTCTCCTTCTCATCAACCCTAAACCCAGATGATTACTCTTCCATTCATAAGAGAAAGTTGGCCTTTTCATGGGGCTTTACCATTATTGACCTCTCTCTGTTGCTGGCATTGAAAGCTTTTTTATCTCTCTTCCTTTCACACACATACGCTTGCCTAGAAGGCAGACTCTCCAGTCCCAGACCATGTGGATTAAGTACCCAGAATCCAGCCTTACATTTCCTTGTTCTTAATGCGAAAGACTTTGGCTCACTGTTCTTCATGAAACCACTCTCATAAGGCAGTTTTACATAAAACAGCTCATAGGTTGCACCTTAATACTTATCTCTTATGACAACAGGTCCACCTCTGACATGCAAACTCTTAGTCTATTGTGAGCCAACAATCACCTATCTCTTAATATCATGCTTATGTTCCCACTACAATGTTCCTTCTAATCCCCAATGGGATTACTGTTAACCCTTTTATTTCATTCCAGTCCACTAGTCCCATCCTGGTTTTGCCTTCTTCCTCAGTCAGAAAACTAAGACCATTAGGTAGTATTGCACTCATTCCCATACATTATTTACTTAAGAAAAATATGTTTGCCCTGATGAAGAGATCATGGCAGCTCTTATACAACCAAGAGCCTGCTGTTCTATAGTGTTGAAAATCAGTGCTTTGAGCAAGCTGTAAAGGTCTTACTGAGTTAGATGTGATGCCAGCCACTCTTCTTTTATATGGGATTGCACTCCAGAGATTCACATCTCTATGTGGAAAGTATGATGTGGCATTAATTATAGCCTTTTCTTTACCATATCAGCACTATCATCAGCCCTTCTTATTCTTTCTCCTACGTCAGAAGCTGGTCTGAAAATAATTTCATTATTTGTTAATTCTCTTTAAAACCAGATACATTTGCCTCGTTTGACTTTGCAAATCCACTGCAGCTCTTCTTATTGTGGAATCTTGGCTTTTAACTGTGTGTGTTTGGGAGCAGGAGAAAGTCATCTAATTTTTTTTCTTGACCAGCTATTAATACTTTTCTTATGTATTCATCTTTTTAAAATAGTAAAGTATCCATTTCAAATCCATCTGCTGCTGGGACTTGTTTACTTTGTACACTCTGTGGCCTTAATTTCTTCTGTTGAGAGTTGTTGTAAGAGTAGACCTTCCTGTCCTCTGCCATCATGAAAAAAATGGTAGAACTCCGTTCATTTGATTATAAAGTTAATATGAATGCATTTTTCCTACTCTATAAGGAGGAGTCTCCATGTGATTTGACAAACATTTTGGCTTTTAACAATCGACTTAATTAAAATATTAGAAAATTGTATATTTCTCTTCACAAAGTATCTATCGTCCTTGCATCTATATTCTACCAATTTAAAGTCCACTTTCCTAATGTGAAAACCTAGACTAGGCCTAAGGATATATTATTTTAAAGAAGCACTTTTAAAGCCTTGTTTTTATTCATTTGTTTTGTTTTATCAATAGAATCTGAATAGTTAACTTAAATGATTCTCCATGGTTTTTACACTCCTGCTGTTGTAAGGGGCATTCTCTTTATCTTCTTGATCCTAAATTGTGCTCTTATAATGTTTTATTTTGCCCCTTAACTGGAATGGAGTATGATCACTGAGTTCAGAAGATTGAGAAAGACAAATATATTTCCCTTATTTCATTAGCAGAAACCCATGGTTCAAAAGTAGATAACACTCTACGTATTCTCGGTGGGAGATTCTTTCATGCTTATTATTCAACAAGTTACATGGAGGTGAAAGCCAATCCTGAATGCAACTTGTTCAGGCCCTATCACCTTTCAAAGAGTATAGGTAAGTCCTGAGAGTGAGGCTCATACTGGTTCTGTGTGGGATCCCTTAACAGGACCCGTGTGGTTCAGGATTCCTCTTCAGGGTTCCGTGTTTCTGGAGAAGGCCGCACACAAATGAATAGATTGGAAAAAAGTTAATTTGGGAAATTGGGGGCCAGGTGGGAGTTTACCTCTGTGGGGAGGACTACCCAATGCTCTCTGGCCTTTTGCCACTCCTTTTATTGAGATTCTGAGACAAAGACATCCCTTAGGCACAAAATTCCAACAATAGAAAATCAATAAGAATTTACATATGGTTAGCAAATTAAAGTTGCCTCAACTACCACTATCTCAACTAAACAATGAGTTAATAGCTCTGACCATTCAGAGCCATCAAGGTTGGCCAGTTCCTTTTACATTTTACTAGCAGTGACAATGTTCAGTTTTGGTTTCAGGCAGTTCTGAAGCACAGTATTTTCTCAAGAGTCAGGAGCTATTGAGATGTCCCTCTGACAAGATCTTCAAGATTTTCTAATGGGATTACACATTAAGATATTGAAAAATTTGGTTTAATAGAATGTTTAAATATTTGCAGAAAGGAATACTATGCAAATACATGATCCCTCTCTCTGTTACATAGTACAGAATGATAGTATTTTATATACATATGACAAAATCACATTGCTTATAGAAGAATCCCAAACCACTGAAACAGCTTTCTAATTATTACCATAAAAGAGCCTTAAATAAAATATTTGAAATAAACGTTATTTTGTGTACATATGCCCCAATAACACCACCAACCAAAAGTTGTACAATTTGATGCTGTTGACCTAAAATTCTAGTGTAAATCATGGCCACCCAAATTAAACACCTCATTCAATTTTGTTTGTACAAGAGACCTGGTGCACAAAATCCGTGCATTGGGGTGTGGTGGAGGTCCCTCAGCCCAGTCTGCCCCTTCTCACAGTGTGAGAGCCCTCAGGGGATGTCTTTCTGATAGCTTACCTACCTCTTCAGGAGGCAACTGAGCTGATCAGGGGAAGGCGCCATCCTCATCACCCCACTGCTGCTGCCACTGTTGGCCATCACAGCCTCTAAGGTGTTTTTATGAACATGGACTCCAGTCCCTTCACCACGAAAAAATGTTTGTGTCCCCTCCAGGCCTGCTCAAACTGCACTGTGGCAGCTCAGGCATGTCCCCCTGTCTGTGTCTGCTCTGGGCCTGCTCAAGCCATGCGGTGGTGGCTCAGCCAGGCCACCTGTCTGTGTCCCATCCCACTAACTCCTGCCTGCATGTGCCTCTGTTGGGAGTGGCCTCTGCCTCTGAGGCAGCATGATGTTAGTGCTGGGTAGGCCTGCATGCACCTCTGCTGGGGGCAGAAGTCCCTGCCCCCCATCCCTGTCCACCAGCTCCTGTGTGCTAACAACCTCTTGACTGGTTGTGACTGGGACACCATTAAGACCATGTTAATGGGGGGAAAAAACATTGAAACCTGTAAAGAATTTTTGTGAGTTTATTTGAGCCAAACTCTCAATGGATTGAGATAATGCTCCGAAGAATGGCGTGTTACATTTCTCTATTTATACACTGAAATCAAGGGAGGGACATAGGTGGGTTCATGAAATTCATTGGTGATGGAGTAAGAAGGCGGGAGAAAGCAAAGTGGTGGGAACCTCCTGGGATTAGATAAAAAGTGAAATGATGGATGTGTGATCAGGTGAGTGCAGGAAAAATTAACATGATAACGAAGGAATTTGAGGCATCTGTCCTGGTGCCCACCACATTGGGTTGTGCCCCAGAGGCTCTGGAAAAAGGGAAGTTACAAGTTACCCAGACATCTCATAGATATGTTATCTTAGAGGCCAAAAGGCAAATGGGCTCAGTAAAAAGATCAAAGTTGATCTTTGTCCGGGAAAATATGGGCCTAGAACATGACTACCCACTATAACCTGTTTGTAGTTAGATATTTAATTTTCAAACCATCTTTTGTGGTTATTTTAGATCTCTAAGTTTGCAAGACTACTAAGCAGGTCTCCCCTGAGCTTGTCAGGTTAGCATGTGGCTCTTTTCTTTCACAACCAATTAGCATATTCATCCAAATATATATATTAATATATATATATATATATATATATATATATATATATATATATATGTTTACTTATTTTCAATTAGATAAACTCCGAGGTTATATCAGCATAGTGAAGCTTAAAGCTGATATGTGTGAGTGACTTACTAGGACATTTAAAAATGGCCACAGTATTTGACTATACTCTATATCCAAACTCAAATTATTGTGGCCAGATTTTCATAGCAGGGACTACCAACCCATCACTTCTTGGAATCCCCTTGAAAATCTTAAAAATGCAGATCTCCCTGGTCACCACTTCCAATGCCCACTTTAGTTTGTCTAGGGTGAAATTCAGGGATTCTGATTTAACCAGTGTAGTCTTGACTACTGGTATATATTCCATGGACTCTAGGGCTTCAGTTACCCAGTTTTTTATTTTAAAGCCAACTCCACCTTATCTTCAGGAGATTAGCTATAGTCAATGGACCTCTCAGCCCACTTCTGACCAGAGTAAGCAGCATTTCATTTAAGACATTGTCCTTGTTGGTTTCTTATTTTCAAAAAATTTCAACCAAACACCAGTTTCATGAGAGCTAAATTATATGGCTCTGCTTTTTTCTGGTTAATATAAACTGTATTCCAAGCTCTTGTCAAGATTCATGGATATCCTCACAGTTACAAATTTTCAAATAACAATATTTGATAACCAAAAAAAAAGTTGGACAAAGCAAAACTTTACCACTACCAGATAGTACTTTGAACTTACCTGAAACAGACTTTCAAATGTCTTTTCAGAAAGTAACTGGAGATAATTAGACCTTATAGAACACACTATTGTTATTTGCATATCCAAACCTAATCTAGGAAACTATACCTTTGGAGAATTTCTGTAGGGTATGCAGGCTTTCCCCCCTCAAGTTACTTTAAAGTTCATCATCATATCTTCAAGTCCCTTTTTTTTTTCTTTCTTTTACTAAAGGCCCAGTGCATGAATTCCCTCTGCCTGGCCTGTGGGATTGGGCCAAAACCATCTCTCACACATCTCCTGAGGAGTGCCAGATTGTGAGAGAGCACAGGCCAGGCCAAGGGACCCCACCATTGCACGACCAGAGTTCAGGAGAGACACAGGAGGTTGGTCATCCAGGGAGAGACCGCAGGAGGGCTCCAGGGAGTGTCACACCCATCTCACTCAGTCTTGATGGGCACGCAGCAGCAAGCTCACCTATCTGTCGAAGCGTCTTCCCCCTGGTGGTCAGTGCATGTCATAAGGAGCAGTTTAGCAGCCTTAGTGTATCATTAGCATATTATGCTTTGATTGGTTGACCAGACACTTAGTATATTAGGATTTTATTATATAGGATATTACAGTAAACATATACACACAGAATAATACAGTCATTGCATTGTACTTTGATATGATGATAACATCCCTCATTGAGAAGCATTGCAAGATAGAGCACTAATGACATGTCACTATGTTATCAGTGTTGAGGACGTTGTCCATGGCATTTCAAGGTATCTTATCAAGGAACATATAAAAATATATCAATATATATATTTAGTCCAGGAATATTTGCTTTCATCTTAAGATCATTGCACAACCTTCAAATTGCCTGCTAGAGGATTAAAGGCAAATCTGTCCTGTGTCCACTCACACCTTAACAAGTGTGGCCAACATTGTATGGATTAATCCTCATGTAGCTTCACTTTGTTTATTACCCTTCCTGTTTGCCTCCATTCCCTGGAATTTTAATTTAAAAAATATATATTTTATTGATTTTTTTACAGAGAGAAAGAGAGAGGGATAGATAGTTAGAAACATCGATGAGAGAGAATCATTGATCAGCTGCCTCCTGCACACCTCCTGTTGGGGATATGCTTGCAACCAAGGTACATGCCCTTGACCGGAATCGAACCTGGGACCCCTCAGTCTGCAAGCCGACGCTCTATCCACTGAGCCAAACCGGTTTCAGCTAGAATTTTAATTTTTATACTGCACTTAAATTATTTTTGAAACAAATAAATGTGTTTGAGAACACAAAAGATAAACATACCTAGAAAATTTTAAGATATTAATGCTAAGCAAACCTAGAATTAGCTATAAAACTACATATAACTGCATATATTTTACCAAACTATTTCTTTACAAAAAATTCATAATATTTAACAGAGAGGGAACACTTGAACTTATATATAAATAAGGTACAAATGCAGATTTTGGGTCCCAGTCTCCCTGGTTGCAGCTTCTGTGGAAGAGATTGTGCTGGCTCAAAATTCCACAGCTGATTGGATAAGTTGATCCAGCCCATGTCACAACTGAAGAGTGAGCTTCTCTGCTTTATATATTTCAGGCCTCCCACAGTGGAATTTGGTAATCCTCTATACCATGAGGACTTTAGAATCATTTTTATTTTAAAAATATCTCCCAGAAAGGATTTCTTGAAATGTCAAAATCCATTTAAATGCTTTCCCGATTTTTGATGGGTTTCAAATCCTGATGAACATCCCAGTTCTCATTATTTTTCACAGTGATGCTGGAGAAATTAATGAGACAGATTTCCCAGGCAGGAGTTAAAATGGGGTCTTTGGGGCTCATCTCAAAGAAGCATTTTCAGAAGCCCCATGGGAGGATTAGAGGTGGAAGATTTTTTTTGGCATAGAGTTACATTTCTTGGATTCCAATGTCCCACTTTCCCCAAGCCAGTCCTGAAAGAGGGGCAGTTGGGAGTTTAGCAAAGCCAGAAACAGGGCCAGTGTCCAGACTTTCTCTCCCATGCTGCAGTTGGGTTTGGTTCAGTATTCAGATCAGGTTAAAGTCTATTAGTCCATGTGTAGAGTCCAACATGGCCATGAGCCATGGGGCCACATGGGAGCATACCCCTGACACAGAGATCTCAGGAGCTGGTATCCTGGAGCCAGGTGAGAGTGTTCCTTTGTCTAGAAGTTTAGATATTTAGATTGTGCACACATGCTTGCAGTGGCCATGCCCAACCTGGACAATTACCTATTTCCAGGTATGATTGATGGGTAAGCATTTTCTCACATCATCACTCAGACCCTTACTGCCTTTGTCTAGGTCCTTCCCTCATTAATCAATGGGGAATAGAATTGGAGAATGTTAAATGCAACTTTTTGGCAAAGCTGTTTGTCCATATTATTTGGTCTCCCCACCAACCTCTGCCTTTCCTCTGAAATTCAGCAGTCTGTTACATGCTTCTATGTCTCTGGGTCTATTTATTCATCAATTTATTTTGTTCATTAGGTTCCACTTATGAATGAGATCATGTGGTACTTGCCTTTCTCTGACCAGCTTATTTCACTTAGCATAATGCTCTCCAGTTTCATCCATGCTCTTGAAAATGGTAAAAGTTCTTTCATTTTTACAGCTTCATACTATTCCATTGAGTAGATGTACCACAGCTTTTTTATCCACTCATCTGCTAATGGACACTTGGCTGTTTCTAAACCTTAGCTATTGTAAATTCCACTGCTATGAACATAGGGGCGGATATATTCTTTCTGATTTCTTAGGATATATTCCTATAAGCAGGATCACTGGGTAAAATGGGAGTTCCATTTTTAATTGGATTGTTTATTTTATTTTCTGGTGTTGAGGGGCATGAGTTCTTCGTAAATTTTGGATATTAACTCATCATGGGATGCATTATTGACACATATGTTCCCCCATTCTGTAGGCTATCTTTCATGTTATTGATGATTTTCTTTGCTGTGCAAAAAGATTTTAGTTTGATTTAGTCCCACGTGTTTATATTTCTTTCTTTTGCTTTTCTTGCCTGAGAAGATAATATCATAAAAAAATATTGCTATGAGAAATATAAGAGAGTTTTCTACATGTGTTTTCTTTTTGGAATTTTATAGTTTTGAGTCTAACATTTAAGTCTATAATCCATTTTGAGTTTATTCTTGTGTCTGGTATCAGAAGCTGCTCTTTCATTTATTTTTATTTTTATTTTTTTGCAAATATCTGTATAATTTTTTCATTTCTATTGAACAAACTGTCTTTATCCCATTGTATGTTCTTGCTTTCTTTATTAGATGTTAATTCACCAAAAAGGCATGGGTTTATTTCTGGTATCTCTATTTTTCCATTTGTCTATTTTTATGCCAGTACAATGCTGTGTTTTTTTGTTTGTTTGTTTGTTTTATTTTTTGTGTTTGTGTGTGTGTGTGTGTGTGTGTGTGTGTTTTACTATGGCTTTGAGATAACTGTGTTCATCTTTCTCAAGATTATGGTGGCTATTCAGGACCTTTTTGGTTTCATATGAATTTTTGGATTATTTGTTCTAATTTTGTGAAAATGCCATTGGTATCAATGATAGACAAATATGTAAATTGACCATACTTCTGCGATGCCTATAACCAATCAGGAGTTAGTATGCAAATTAACCTGACAAAGATGGCAGGCCTGTGGGCAGCACACAAGCATGCAGGTACCGAGCAGCTTGGGTGGGGGAGTGGAGTGGGATGCCCACCCACCCCCCATGTGGCCAGGGCAATGTGGCAGGTGTCCCTGGGACCCCGCCATCTTCGAACCTGTGGTCAGTGAGCATGTGCTGGCACTGAGCAACCAGGGTCCCAGGAATGCCACTGGAGTGTCTAGTCCTGTCAGCCCAGCCTAGGGGTAGCAGGAGTTCACAGTCCTTTTGGTTTGTGCAGCCCCTTGACTGGAAGAGGAAGCCTAGAGTGCGGGGAGCACCAAGAATGCTGGGAATCCTAGTTCTGGTGGCAAACGTGTTGCAGGATCTCCTAGATACTAGAGCAAAGTGAGCCTGGAGCAAGTTACTGTTACAGTCTGGGATGGAGGGAAAACATAGGTGAGATACATAAGTAAAGTCACAGTGTCAAGGAAATATTAAAGGGAAAATATCCTGCAACTTCTAGAAAATCTCCAGCAATGGAGCAAAAACAAACAAACAAACAAACAAAAAACCTTTATTATTCTGTGAGCACCAAATCAAACTAGTTTGGGGTCTCATACAATTTGCTCATATGATTGCAAAGACAGACATAAACTCCCGGATTTGGAGATGGCTCCCTTGAGAGCTCCCAGATTGGAGAGGGTGCAGGTCAGGCTGAAGGACCCATTCCCCGTGCATGAATCTTCATGCCCTGGGCCCCTAGTTTTAATATAAATTTAATTGAATCTATATATAGTTTTGGGTAGTATGGACATTGTTTTAATGATGTTAATTCTTTATATACATGGGCACAGTATATGCATCTATTTTATTTTTATTTTATTCAATTTCTTTTTTAAGGTCATATAATTTTCTGAGTATAGGTCTTTTATATCCTTGGTTGAATTTATTCTTAGGTATTTTTTTTTATGCAATTGTAAATGACATTGTTTTCTTAGTTTCTCTTTCTGTTAGTTCATTATTGGAGTATAAAAATGCATAGAATTGGAATATTTTTAACTAGTTAACAAAGAGTACTGCTTGGTAGGGTCAAATAGTCTGGTTGAGGATAGAAATTAACAATAATAATGCCAAAAAACAGTAATGAAATTTTCTTTATTATGATTCAGCACTGCAGAGGCAGAGATCATTTGATTCTGGAATTTGCATATTTAGCATATTTAGGGATCACAAATAGAAGGCATCCTAGGATAATAAAGAATGTTAAGAAATTCCTTACTATAGACTTCAGGATGGGAGGCGAGGAAGTGAAATCAGGGGAGTAATGAGAGAATAAGAAAATCATGCAGAACCGGAGCTATAGGTTTAAGTATAAGATCATACTTACAAGAAGCTACAATATTTGAAAAGGAAGGCGGTTGGTGTGTTTGGGAGATGTGGCAGACTATAATCTTTCAAATATTGCTGCAGTATAGATACCCAGTTCTATATGCTGTTCTGACAATACTATCGTGACTTTCCCCCATTAGGAGGTGGGGGTCTGTGTCTCTTTCCCTTGAAACCAAGTACCTTAGAACTTTGTCATTCCCTGGGCCAAAATACTGGCAGTGGAAGTGATGTTCAGTGCTTCAGAGGCTAGCCCGCAAAAGGCAATGCTGGCTTCCATCTGGCTTTCTCTTGGGACATGTGCCATGGGAGCCCTGAACTGACGTGTACGGAGCGCAGCATGTGGAGAAACTACATAGAGATAAAAACTATGTCAAGGAGTACCAGATGCATAAGTTTTCACAATTCAAGCACCAGACACATGGTGAAGAGACTTTCGAGATCATCCCTCTGAAATAACTCTCTTCAATATCAAGAGAGATTTAAGCCAGGCCATGCAACCAAGCCACTCCCAATTCCAGACCCACAGAAAGAGTAAACTATAGTAAATTGATATTATTGTTTCAAGACACTCTGTTTTGGCATAATTTTTACATTGCAATAGAAAAAAACACACAAATAAATTGGAGACTTGGAAAAGCATACAAAGTAGGAGAAAATGGGGGGCGTGGAGGAGATAAAGAGAAAAATAATACAGTGCTCTGCAGAGAGAGGCAATGGAATGGCTTTCAAAAGGAAAAGTTTACTCTGAGAATCTTGATGGTCAGATTACATGGTTCAAGTACCATTAATCCCAGGCCCTATTTGTAATAATTAAACTATTAGAAAAATACGATTTGAAAATGAACATTACATCAACAGAGATATTGAATTTATTTAGAAATCTAAATTAGGAGGTGAAGAACAAAAACTGTTGGAAAAGTTTTTATATAATTCCATTAAAGAGACAAAGGCTTTTTCAGGAGGGAATTAAAGGGGAGTGAAAATCTGATGATCTGCTTAAAATGATATAACATATTAATAGTTCCCAGAAAACAGCAGACAGATGTAGAATATGGATGAGAAACACCCAGAATGACACCACAATGGGGGTGGAGAAAACTAATCTTGGGTGGGTGCTTCTAATTTAGAGACAAGGGGGCCTATAGGAGAGATCCCAAGTTGTAGTATAGTAGTGACTCAAAAATTCACTTCAATTGTATCTACAGTCAGGAAAAGTGTGGTAGGTATAAAACAAATATAATTGAATATCTCTCCCTTGACCTCCTATCCCTCCCCAGATATCTCCCCAGTTCTCTGTTTCACTCCAGCAAATTTCCTTGAAAGAGGAAACACCTATTGTCAGAAATTCTTTTGCTTCTGCTTTATCCTCAATCTTACTCTATCTAGGTTTTTGCACCCCAGGTTTTCACAAACACTTTATTCTTATCACCAATGGCCTCCATGTTGCTAACTTAATCCTCCATTCTCATTGCATTTGAGTTATTGGTTACCCATCTTCTCCTTGAAACACTTCTCCTTGGCTTCTAGAATGCTCCATGTTCATGGACTACTTTCACTTCATTGGCCATTTCTTCCCAAGGCCTTGTCACTTTCCTGACCCCATATTTCGGTGTCCCCCATGGCACTGAACTAGCTTCCCAACTAGGCTCCCTGCTTTTACCTCAACTCATATACTCTCTTCTCTACACAGCAGGAGTTGTGATCCATTTTTAAAAACTAACATCAATCTTATTACTTCTCTGCAATGTTATTCAAGTAAAAATAAAAAATCCAAGTCCTTACTGTAAACCTACAAATACCCACATAGTCTGGCCACAGAACCCCTTTAACCTCATGTCCTATCACACTGCCACTTCAGCCACAGGGGCCTACTTGCTCATCTGGGAACATACTCAGCACTTACCTAGCTCAAGGGGTTTTTACTTGCTCCTCCCCTGCTTGGAATTTCTCCCTAACTTGTTCTCTTGAGTAATACTGTGCTATCTATACTTTGAAAAAATGGTGTATGGAGTACATATCTATGTAGATATGTAACAAGAACTAGAAGAAAAACAAAAAAAAACACATGTACATTAGTTGCCCATAAGTCATAAGATTATTGAGATTTTTCCCCCTTCACATTTGTAATCAGAAGAAAAGATGGTTTTATCATTTTAAAATATTTTTATTGATTTCAGAGAGGAAGGGAGAAGAAGAGAAAGATAGAACATCAATGATGAAAGAGAATCATTGATCGGCTGCCTCCTGCATGCCCTACCCTGGGGATCGAGCCCCCAACCTGGGCATGTGCTCAGTTGGGAATTGAACCGTGAACTCCTCATTCATAGGTTGATGCTCAACCACTGAGCCATGCCAGCCCGGCAGTTTTATAATTTTAATGAACAAATGTGTATGTGAATATGATAATGACCTTAAAGTAATAAAAAATATAATAAAACAATTTAAAGAAAATAAATCAAAAGGTGAATAGTGGATCTCTTAGTAATTCAAACGTAAATATTTTTATTTGTTTTTTCCAGTGCTATACTTAAGTACCAAATATTTTACAATGGAAACAAAATTGACTTTGAAAAGAATAAGAAGGTAATTTAAACAGTATAATCTGCTTCCAGTAGCTTTAACAACATATTAATAATAGCATGTTCCTGTATGTTATTGTCAGACATCTCTTCCATGGAGTATAATAAAGATGCTTTCTCCAATACTTCCTTGGGAGAATTGATCTTATAAAAATAGTTCAGTCTGTAATTCAACAGCAACCTTTCCCTACTGCTAATTATTTATTTTTCTGGAGGACAATATGCCATGAGTGGATGACCTCATTTCAAAGGCTGCTATATCTTATAATAAAGGGAAGAAAATATATTAAATTTAAAACTAAATATATAGTACTTTGAGGTTATCTAGTAATAAGTGGTCCCTCCTCCATTTAGTAATAAACTTACCAAAATAACAGACACAGAAAATCTTCCTGCCATGATGATTAGAATGTCCAGGAGACCCTAGTATTAACATGAAATAGGAAATAGCACAACAGAGTAAGGAAAACAAAACCTAAAGGAATTAAAAATTATTCAACAGTTGGTTTTGATTCATTCTGTTTTTAGAGGTGTCGTGAATTCCTAAAAATTATATCCAACTAATAGAAATTCCAGAGAAAGTCAAAACCAGTATACAGAACTGCTGTTTCAGATAGGAATATTAGCTGTTTTATAGACAAAGGTTTCTGTCATACATTTGACTCTTACAATTATCCCAATTGTAAATGATATTCTATATAAATATTTAAATTACATGTCAACACAAAGGATATGAGCACATTGGAGTTGCAATATTTCTGGAGAGCTTGGAAGAAAAATGACCAAAATTTAAACTATATAACCAACAAACCACAATCACGGAGAGAGATGTCCAATATTGTCTTGGGCTGCTCTGATTGAGTACATTAATTTATCCAAAGAAAGCAACAGTGTGTCATATACCCCATTGTCACACAGGGTGATATCTGGGGACTATTCTAACCTGATGCCAAAAAGTATTCAGGACTAATCCTCCTTCATGTAAATCTTTCATCTATTTCCCCTGTTGGCATGCCTACATGAAGTAAATATAATAGCAAGGAATTAGATTTCTTCTTATGAATAAATAAATTGGCACTATCATTAATATTTCCATTCCCATGATCTTTCTTAATGCTAGTGAGGTCCAAAAGGACAAATCCATTTTGATCCTATTAGATTGCAAGCAGTCCTTGTACAACAATAATCACCACAGCAGTGCTATCTCCTGGAGCTGTTTTGATCCTCTTGGAGATAGCCTAACTATCCTCCCCAGTGACAGATGGACCATAGAAACAGCTGTTTCATTCTAACTTTTAAGTTCTTCAATGGATAATATTATGTGGTATATAGAGCATTGAACCGTGAGACAAGTGACTCAATAAATAACAACAATCAACACTACTTTACACAAACCACAAGTAAGAATGCATCCTGGACTCCTCCTTCTCCCCATACTGTCTCTATCTCAAATGGTCACCAGGTCCTGTAAATATCTTGGATCTACCAACCTCTCTATTGTCACTACTTCTTAGTATAGCCATTGCCACATCTCTCCTCAACTACTGAAATAGACTCAGAACTGGTAATTACTTTTGTTTCCAAATCATCTTCCATAGCATTGCTCAAGCAGTTTCTCAAAATACCAACTTGATTGTTTTCTCTTGAAACTCACTAATATCCTCCTTTTGTCTTTGTGGATAAGCACTAGTCTCCTTGGTGAGGTATAAGATGCTTCCTATAATATGGTTATTTATACCCCTCCCCCACACACACACACTCACACACACGCACCATGAGTTTCAGTGATATTAGTCCTTCTGAAGTCCCCAGAATATGTCTTAGAGTCTTGTCTCTAAGCTATTTCCCATTTTCTTCCTGGCTTCCCTGTCTCCTCATGCAAAGCCATCTCCCATCAGTTTGTTAGTGAGGAGACCAGTTTGTTCATAATGAGTTGATTACATACACTATCACATTGGCCCTCTGTAAAAGACAGTGAGAAGCTCTCCCCCCCCCAATACTGTATGTCTTCCTTTTATTACTGACCTAGAACCTTTAGAGACCTTATAGTTAAGATATATCTATATCTATATCTATATCTATATCTATATCTATATCTATATCTATATCTATATCTATATCCATATCCATATCCATATCCATATCTATATCTATATCTATATCTATATCTATATCTATATCTATATCTATATCTACACCTATACCTATACCTATACCTATACCTATACCTATACCTATACCTATCTATTTTGTTCTAGAGCTGTCAATTTTAGGTTGACTCTAAATTTGAGGCTGATTAAATTGTATTTATCTCCTCCAGATGAGTGTCGGATATAGAATATAGTATCACTGCAGGGGTAGTTGGAGAAGACGTGCTCTCATTGTCACCAAGTAGTTTCCATGTGTTCATTCCAAAAAAAAATGTCTTCTTGAAATAGGTGTTTCACTGATTGACTATTGTTTTCATCACCAAGTAGTTTCCTTGTGTTCATTCCAAAAGAAATGTCTTCTTGAAATAGGTGTTTCACTGATTAACTATTGTTTTCATTTTTCAACATTTTCTTTCCTTTTTTTTTTTTTAAAAAAAAAAGTATTTTATTGATTTTTTACAGAGAGGAAGGGAGAAGGACAGAGAGTCAGAAATATTGATGAGAGAAAAACATCCATCAGCTGCCTCCTGCACACCCCCCACTGGGGATGTGCCTGCAACCAAAGTACGTGCCCATGAGCGGAATCAAACCCTGGACCCTTGAGTCCGCAGGCCGAAGCTCTATCCATTGAGCCAAAGCAGTTTTGGCCAACATTTTCTTTTCTTATGTGTAGTTTCATCTGATCTGTGAAACAAGGGACCATCTCTTATTTTTTTGCACAGAGGCTTGGGTATAGCAGGCTTTTAGTAAACAGTTGTTGAATAAAAATTCTAGTGTCTTTTGCCCAGTGACAAGATATAAGGTCTTGTGCATTTCACCTATCTGTTATGAAAATGGATTCTTTATGTGAAAAAATTAGAACAATCAAATGAGATGAGTGAATTTTTAATAGGAGTTCTATAAACTGTGGATGCCTCAGTAGGAGCTGTGGATGGTGATGGCAATGAACAGAGGTTGGGATTTCCACACAGATTTCAGCTAAATCAACTTTGTTTTCTTCTTTTCTTCATTAATTAGTAGCATGATATTCAAAACATAGATATATTTTAAAATCTCACACTGATGGTCATTGTAACTAAAGATTTTATCATTTCCTCTCACCTCTAAAATGTTTTGCTTCAATGGCTGATTTTCATTTGAGTACGTAATCGAGTTGAAATTACTTTTTTTGTTGAGGTTAGAATAAGGTTTATTAATTTGAGGTTTCTGTATATTTGCCCAGAGCAAAATTGTAATCTATTTATACTATACTCCAATTGAAATTCAGTACTCCTTGTGCTATCATTGTCACCAATAGAAATTACAGACATTTTTACATGATACTGAATTTGTGGCAATTATCCCAAATTAGCATTTATGGTCATCAGTCACTATACTGAAATTACAGTATTATTTAGTCCTCCCTGGATAAAGTACCATATATATTTCTTTCTCAGAAATTTATTTGATAAATGTATTTTAATATATGTTTAATTTTCTCCATAATCCTCTTTTAAAATGTACCTTGAAGACAGTCCTAAAAATATAGAAAAAGGGCTTGGGATTGGAGAGCATTATGCTAAGTGAAATAGGATAGTCAGAGAAAATAGGTATCACACGATCTAATTCATTTGTAGAATCTAATGAGCAAAATAAATTGCTGAACAAAAATAGATCCAGAGATATGGAAGCATCAAACAGACTGTTGAATCTCAGTGGGAAAGCAGGGGAGGGTTAATGGATGGGGAGAGGTCAACCAATGAACTTACATGCGTATATACATAATTCATGGATACAAACAATAGGGTGGTGAAGGCCCAGGATTGGGGGGGTGGGAGTGGGCTGGATGAGGCCAGTGGGATAAAATGAAAGTTCATATGTAATGCTTTCAGCAATAAAGGTTAAAAAAATTAAAAGTTTAAGACAAAAATGAAACTTAAGGAAAATATATTTTGGAATAGGTATATGAATACTAGTAATCTGAATAAAATAAAAAGGATACTAAGAAAAATATATAGAAAGAAAGAGTGCTAATGGCACAATGCGATGCTACAAATGTCCTGATTTAGATGGAGAGACAGCTGATAGTTATTATTTTGGAATAAGCAGCTGTAAGACCACGGATACTTTCTACACCTGTCAGTGATAGACCTCAGCAGCTGTACTTATTTGGTAACAATTAGCCTCTTTCATCCAGTGTCGTAAGTTCAGGGTCTGCGTATCACTGCACTCAAGAAAGTCATAACTATATCACCTTCCTGAACAGGAAGTTGTGTTTTGGTATTCTTTCCCTTTGTTTCAGCAGTTTATTTAGCCCTACATAAATCCACCTTTTTAAAGATGCTTTACTGAGTATGTTTTTTTCACTTTCCCATGATCCTTTCACATGCTTCTTTTAATAAAATGGTTTTCCTTGGCTATGCACTCCTCTCCCACCGTGGGCACCTGTGATTTGAACAGGGTCAACGCCACCTATCTCTGTGATGCTGGACACCAACGGGGATCAGTCTCCATGGATGGGCATGGGACACATGTAGAACTCAGGTGACTCTATTCTGGAATTTTAATAGGAAAAGTGTCACCTTTCTTACTCTGGCTTCTAAGAGAAAGGTGCATAACCAGGCCATGACAATTACCTTCCCATGGAAGAAAAGCAACTGCCTGAGAATGAAGCTGACATGGAAGAAAGCACTCAGAGACAGGAGGAGGGAAACCCTCAGGCCCAAAAGACAAGGTTTAAGGCATGCCTGAAGTCAATTCTGCATCTGGACTCGTCAGCTATGGAAGCCTATTGGAGAAGGTAAAGAAAGGACATAACTGCCTGCTGACCCTCAAGCTGGACTCAGCAATTAGAGCTTCCTCACCCCCTCCTCTGTCCTTGGAATGTATGCTCTGTTCACAGTTCCCACAGTGGAAGCTGTTTCAAGGACACAAAGTGAGAGAATAATGTATTGTTGAGCCAATATTGGCTGACTATGTGACTGAACCCAGAAAGGCTTCCATATAAACTTTGAAGATTCTGGCAGATGGGTACAGAGATCTACTAATCTTTCCATCACCCAAGACAATTGCAATCAACAATTCTCTCATTGTAGAACCGTGTACACACAAATGCTTCTTTCCCTTATCAATAGTTGATTATCTAAACATACCGTATTTTTCTAATTTCTTGTCAAAGTGGCATTTTATATTTCTAAGCATCCATTACAGCAGTGTTTCCCAAACTTTTGACATATGTGTACCCCTTCTATAATTTTCTTAATGCTGAGTACCCCTCGTACTCATGAGAACGTAGAATTAGGTGCAGCTAAGCACAGTGCAGTGCATATCTCCACAAACTCTGGTGCAACGCTTACCCGCACCAAGCTCTTCCTGTACCCTGGGGGTACACGTACCACACTTTGGGAAACACTGCATTACAGAAAGGTGAGGGGTAAGTGGGGGACGGATTTAAAAGTGGAAGCTTCATGATGCCCCAAGGGAAATGATGTGTTCTGGGTTCTTGTGAGGAAGAACACAAAGTACAATGAGCCTGACTGACATGGCTCAGTGGTTAAGTGTTGACCAATGAGCCAAGAGATCATGGATTGATTCCCAATCAGAGCACATGCCCAGGTTTCAGTCTTGGTCCCCAGTGTGGGGCATGCAGAAGGAGGCCAATCAATGATTCTCATCATTGATGTTTCTAGCTCTCTCTTCCACTCCCTTCCTCTCTGAAATAAATTTTTTTTAAAAAGTATAATGAAGTAAATAATGCCTTCTAGTCCAGACCTTGCATTTTTGCTAGGACAAATTATTACAGACTAGGAGGCTTATTAAACAATGGCAAATTATTTCTCACAGTTCTGGAAACTGAAGTCCAATGTCAAGTCACCTCCCTAGTCACATTCTCATCAGGGTGTTCTTCCTGGTTCATAGCTGGCACTTCTTGCTATATCCCCACAAGGTGGAAGGAGCAAGGGATCTCTCTAGAACCTCCTTTTTAAGGCAATAATCCAATTCACAGGGGTTCCACAGTCACAAGAATCTCCCAACCTCTCTGCCTACTCATCCCTCTTCACCTTTAGATTTTAGTATTTTTGACATATGAATTATAGGAGGACACATATTTATTTAGACAATAGCAATGCCTCCCATTGAAGCCAGGAGAAGAATAGGTGTCAAGTGTTGAGTACATGTGGATGATTCCATTTCCAATGAAGAAGATTTTATGCATTGTGGTGAGAAGTCATTTCTTACACTGTCACTGTGTTGGAGGCTTTGAGGAACTGTAGCTGAAGCATGCTGAACCTTTAAGCATATGGAGTTATGGCACATGGAGAAAGCATTTTCTATTTGGAAAGACGAAGTACACCAGTTTGATACCACTGGATCTTGAATTTCCCAGACATTTTTCTGAGCTGCTTTGATGTCTTTTCTCCTTTTTAATCTTCTCAAATAACATAAAATTGACTTAATGAGGTGAATTAAGCAAGTGGAAACTGAGCATGCTCAATCGTTTAGGAAAATTTTGGGTTATAGTTGGCAGTCTTTTACACAATTCCATATTCTAGTTGTAGGAAAAAAGGAATTTCCCATGTTTTCATGAATGTGCAAGGTATGTATCATTTCTTAGTATCTGGCTTATGAGCTTTCTTGGAAGAATAATATCTGAGGTCAGTACACTCAAAACAATATAATTGAATTTGGACATAATAAGGAAAGTTCACAGCTCAGAAAAGATCAGTGAGGAAATGGTGACCTAGGTAGGTGATTTGTCTGAATCTGTAATGCTTTTAGGAAGCAATAGCTGGGGCTGAAGGCTTATTCTGGACAGTTGCTGTGAAGAAGGTGGTTGGAGAAAGTACATCTGCCTTCCTTCCAGGTGTACCAAGTCGTCGAGCATGATAGTCTTCATTTTCCTGGGTAAGTGAGTTATGCTCTGGTTTATCTGAATTCAGAACACCAATTCTTTGGGCACTGAATGCTTTCCTATGTAACTTAACTCTTGATTAAGCTAAGAGGGACTTGTAATATGAAGTATAAATTACATTTTTTTATTTTAGCATGGTTTATGACTTTTGCAAAATTTACACTTACGTTTGCTCATTTATTAATTACAGAAGATACATAATGTGAGAATTGCATTAATTACTTGGGTTGGTTCTGTTTTAGTGAATAGGATAATTTAGTTACTTTGAGTTATTTATTATTACTTATGGAACTCACATACATATTAGAACGTTTTAGAAATAAAACCTTCCAGTATCTATTTACAGGTTATAAGATGACAAAATTCAAATTATTATCTATTTTCTTAAAAATGAAATTAATTTAAACCATACAATTCTACTTTTAAGGTGTTTATATTTAAAAGGTAGGAGTCACTTATAGAATAAAATAACACAAAAGCAAATTCTTAAACTTTCAGTCAGTTTCTGTGACCTAGAGATAAAGTATGGATATATTTCTCTTATATTAGGTAATGTAGATCTATTGTAAGATGTTGGTAAGAAAATAGTTCTACTTAAAGTAAAATTCATGAGCTCTATTTGACATATGTGTTTTTGGAGAAGTTATATTGTCTTCAGCATTTAGTAGAATATGTAAAAAGAATAAAAGGGATATTTGTGATGATAGCTGAATATCAATAATCCACTCATTATACCAAAGCCAATATATTTTCAGCTTATGCTATACTAATAAATTTTGATAAATAAAAACATAATTATGGGAAAGAAAACAGAAAAGTCTATTTTAAATTATGTTAAGCACAAAAGGATAGTTAAAATAAACCAAGTCAAAAAAAATTAAGGCAAGAAGGGAAAGCATGTTTAACATGTTTTTAGTTTTTCTTAGGTTTAAGTAATAGTTTTCAGTGTTCTAAAAATTTGCTTCTTATATTTATTTCTAACAATAGTAATTTCTTATTTCTATTCTTTATTATATAGAGAATCTAGGAGAGTTTAACTCTAGTAGATCAGGTAGCCATATCAAAAAAATAAAACATATTACAACCTCATTATGTTTGTGTTGAAAAGGCAATGGTGGCCTCCTGTTTTCAACTTTTACTTCTAGATAACCTTGACACGAGGTTACATGAAGGAGAGAAATAATTTCCAATACTCACAGGGTTAAAATAGTACTATTTCATAGTCTTTACCAGTATTTACCACAGTTCATTCTTCAAAATGCTTGTTTAACATTATCTAAATAGGTCTTGTGGGAAAGTCCAAAAAAATGTTGGACATAGTGAATTATTAAAAGAGTATTTAATATCCTAGTGAGCCTTTTACATCTTTAAGGAGGTAAATATAATGTGTAACAGTCTTCATCATATTAATTTTAAAATAGAACTTATTTTCACTGAACACTTCAAGAAAACCCTTGAAAACTTCTGGGCTAAATACAGTCACAAATCCCAGTTAGGAATTAATAAGATTTTGGAAAGTTGAAGAACTTTGGAGTTGTGTGGGCCAAATTATTGAGATGGGTTTTTCTAGTTGATTCAGTGTTTCATCTGAGTGGAAGTATGAAAAAGCATGTAAAATAAGCCATCAGTGAATTGTTCAACCTAAATATTTAAATGCGAAAGAAAATGAAAGGGATTATGGAAAGACATTAAGTAGAGTTCATTAATGATTATTGCTTGAGATACTGGTCAAGTTTCAATGATATATCCAGGACACCATCACCTATAAGTTGGTTGAGGGAGGTAATTATAAGATATAATGATCAATGGCAAATAAGAATTTCTGACATAAAATTCTTACTTCAGGGTGTTTAGCAAACTTGATTTAAACAAGTAATCTTGGGCCAGAATCCAAAGAGCTCACTTTATCTTTCTCTAAGTTTGCTAACCTAGGACTGGAGCTTGGCTAGATGAGGTTATACATGAACACATAAACAACAAACAAAACTGAAAACTGTTATGTAAATTTTTGCTCCAGTCCTCAATTAAAAATAAAAATGTGACCAAACCACACCCATGGCTCTAACCTTCAAATGTAGTAACCCAGACAATAGTATATATGATCTAATCAGTTGTCTTGGATTCTCCTTATGAGAAGAAATTAGAAAAGATAAATAAAATATTTTAAGCCTATAATTTTATATTGTCACAGATGATTAATAATATCACCTTTTTAAAATTTATATAATTTGGCTCTAGTTAAAATATAGCTAAATGTCTCTTGATTTTATTAATATCTATCTCTGTAATTCATTTGTAATTTTCATATTTTTCTATCGATTGATTAATCAAGCTTCAGTTTTCATGCTTACAGAATCAATTTGAGTAGTTTGTACAATATGCTAAATTAACATTGCTCCTTTCTTGATATTTTTAGAAAACTTTCTGGAACCTCTACTCTTCTATTCAAAATAACTTGTAAATATCTGGAAGGTATTATTGTAATAGAATATTATGCGTTTTTTATATGTCACTCATCCATAAACAGCTATTCGAGTTGGAGTAAGTTAACACTCATTTATTAGGTATCTATAACACATGATTGTGTTTGATGAGGAGGATACAATTATGAATTACCTCTAATTCCAATAAAACCCTAAAATCCAATTGTGAAGACAAGCACAAAAATACACACTTTTATTACCGAGTAATAAATGCTATAGATGAGGAATTCCCAAAATTGTAGTGAAACAAATGAAGGGTATTAAATTCTATTTGGATGTAGGAAAAGGGGGTATTGAACTAAGGGACAGTTTCTATAAAATAGGTAATTATTATGTTAAGCCTTAAAGGACAAAAAAAAAAAAATTATTCCAGAAGAAAAAGAGTACCTATACAGCAAATGCTCAGAAGTACAGGATAGCCTGGAGCATTTGGGAAACCATAAAGAATATAAGTCATGCTATGAGGAACCATTCAAAGGATAAAGTAGAGAAATGACAGTACTAGATATTGTATTAGACAATTTAGGGCATGTAAAGAATGTATTTGAATAGATGAAACTGGAGTCAGACTGATTAGTGAACTGATCAAATATACTAGATGACAGCCAATGAATTATGCATGAATGTATTATATATGGGAGAGTGAAGTTCAGGATAGAAAGGAATCTAGGACAAATTCAAGGTTTTTAGTTGGGTGCCTATGTGAATGATGGAATTACTGATGAAGTAGGGTAGTCCATCAGGGAATGTAACTATGAAGTCAGTATTAAATATATTATTGTCTGGAGGTGTGTATGGAACATTAGGTAGGGTTGGTTAACAACATTTATAACTGGAATTCTAGAAAATTATGGGATTTAATTATACATTTGAGAATCCAGTCTGGAGATATTAGCTAAAATGATGAGAGTACATGGAATTATCCACAGAGAATATGTAAAATAAGAATGGAAAAAGTGTGGGGAAAGAACCTAAACTAAAACTATACATTAACAAAAGAGTAGGAGGATCTTGGGAAGGATTCTGAGTGGTCAGAAAATATCAAATGAATAAGTTTCAAGAGAACTAGAAAAAGAGGGAGAGTTTCAAGAACAAAATGATAACAAAATGCCCAAATGATCAAAGTAGACAAGATGAAGTCTTAAAACTATTAAAATTTGATGTTATAAAAATGATTAGGACATTTTAAATACCAGTGTCAATGGAGTATTAGTCATAACAATAAATTACAAGTTGAGAAATAGACAGTAAAAGAGAGCAAATGCAGATTATTCATTGAAGAATCTTATATAGGAGAAATATAGACCTAAAGCTAGAGAGGAGGTAAAGATCCATTCCAATCTTGAATGGTCTTATCATATTTTATTTTCCATAATTATGCTCTTTATCATTAATGACTTAGATCTGAGGTAAATAAGTATCATACTGTAATAAAACCTTGTCTTTTTTCTTTTTCTTTTTTTTTTTCTTTTTGGTCCTGTGATTGTTGTGATTCAAGCTATGGGGCTGTGCTCAGAAAATAAATCCACTTCCCAAACCATTGACTGCACATATTTGAGAGACCAATGCCTAAGTGATGTGAATGGATGTAAACATGCCTGGAGAATTATGGAAGATGCTTGCAGTGTTTCAGGTAAAACAAATTATTCAAATGATTTTCTTTTCCTGAAATAAGACTAGGATTTGATATTTTCTTTCACTATCTGGCAAACTAAGTTAGTTTTGCTCTAAATACTTTACTCAAATGTGGTACTCAAATGATTCACCTGCAATTGCTTATTAGTGAATTATAATTATAAAATGATATTCTTAAATTACTCAAAGGGTCCTAAATGTATTGGCACTAGGGACAGCATTATGCAATATTTCAGCCTATCTTTTTTTACTTAGCTCATTATGTATAATGTCACAACTATATGTATGCATCTCAGAAGCATAACAACAAATTTTCAAGTCAAATTTCTTCGACTTACATGTTAATATATCAATGACAAAATAGGGTGATAATGTTTGTGAAGATCAAAGGCATTATTATTTATTTGTAAGTATATAACATGCATTCTATATTCTCACAACATATACATTGTTTTGCATTCCAACTGTATCAAGAGCATGTTAAAGTATATTATTATTTATAATTTCTTCTACATTCCAAATATTTGAGGAAAGGCCCAAAAAGTGGAGAATGTAAAGATCAGAGGATCACTGTTACTTATTTAAAACAAAAACAAAACAAAAAAGCACGTTCTAAATATATCAAATAGCTGAATAAATATTGAGTAAGACATTATAGGAAGACTCAATTTTAGATAATCTGGTTATATAGTAGGACATTGCCCTAATAGTATTATGACAAAACATCATATTCTAACATAATGATAATTGTATCATCCTGTGTAGTGAACATGTAATATAATAAAACCTGATCATATTTCTGGACTATTCAATAAAAGAAATCCAAAAAGGAAAATAAAAATACACTCAGTGGCCAGATTATTATAATCTCTGAATTCATAATAATCTGGACACTCGGTGCGTGTGTGTGTGTGTGTGTGTGTGTGTGTGTGTGTGTGAGTGTTAGAGGCCCAATGCATGAATGGGGTCCAGCCAGCCTGGCCAGGGGGAAGGGACATGGTTGGCCTGCCTGCCTGCTGGTCAAACTCCTGATCAAAGGGACAATTTGCATATTAGCTTTTTATTATATAGGTTATACACTGAGTGGCCAGATTATTATGTGTTCAGAGATCATAATAATCTGGCCACTCAGTATATATCCTCCCTGAATCACTTTACCAGTATTTCTCCATCCATTTCAGAAAAGGTAAATTCTATACAGCTCATAACTCTTGCCTTCTACCTGCTTCTTCTACCTCCCAAAAGATGTCAGGTGGAGTGTGTTGGGTTCAGAGGCAGCGACCTGTAGTTGTGATAATGTCCAAGTGTTCGGTTCCCAGCAGCAGAGCTGCAGGAATTACATGGCATGCAGCAGAAGGGAGAGAGAATTCCTTCTCTTCCCTGCGCTTGAAGGGAGGTCATGGGCTGTTCATACTCCAAAGAAAGATACAGTACTCTAATCCAAACATTCTTATTAGTGTTTAGGAAAAGGTTTACAAAGGCATAATTTGCCCACAGTGACACAATATTTTTAAGTGAGAATAGAGGATAATGACCAAAAAACCATCTATTTGTTTTGATGATGAAGCTCCTTGTTACATTTTATATGGCAATTTAAAATATCACATTCAGTGTGGTGTTTATTTCAGTGTACAAATAGCACCAAATTGCAACGTTTGCATAATTATCCCATGCATGAAGCTCAAATCCACAAATGAAATGATATCAAGTAGTTTTATTCAGAAAGATGAAAAAAAGAAAGTTGTTGGATATATGAATATGTTTTTTTTTAAATTAAAGCAGAAAATGAATTATTGGCAATTATGAAAGACTTGTTATTAAATAATATTTATTGACTGCTTTCTGAGTGTAAGAACCACTTCATTTTCTATGGTAACTATATAGCCACCTACACATCTCTTGTTATAATCTTAGAATGATGTGAAATAAAATTGCAGATTAATACTAATTAGCTCCTGAAATAGCTAAACTGACAAAAGAGCATTCTGGTCACCTCATAACAAGGGCAGTTGTGATTATTATTGGAGCAATACTTGGCATTGTAAGTGGAGCAATGCTATTTAAAAACGTGGAAAATTTTACTTTAGGGATTAATATTTTGGGAAAACAACAGTAATATATATTTTTATTTTTTATTTTTAAAAAGTAACTTATGAACATTATATAGCAAACTCAGAAAATCTTAATATAATAATGAATTATTCAGCCCTGGACAGGTGGCTCAGTTTGTTGGAGCATTGTTCCATGCACCAAAATATTTTAGATTCGATTCCTAGTTAGAGCACATACCTGGGTTATAGGTTTGATATCCTATCAGGGTATTATGGGAAGCAACTTATCTCTCTCTCTCTCTCTCTCTCTCTCTCTCTCTCTCTCCCCCCCACTCTCTCTTTCTCCCCCTTCCTCTCTAAAATCAATACAACATATCCATGGGTGAGGACTATATAAAATAATAACAACAATAATAAATTATTCAGATTAATGTTAAAAGTACTTTGGATAAAATTATATTTAAATTAATGTCTGGAATGCTATATGTTCGACTGTGAAACCCAGGTGACCCCTGCAGGATGAAGAATTCATCAAGCTGTAACCTGGGCATCCAATCCTTAGTGGAAACCAGTTTCCAATTTAAAGATTGTCTCTGTACTGATGACTTCTATTGCACTGTTAACAAATTGCTTGGGAAAAAATGCATCAATGAATCAGGTAATATATTGTTATATGGAATATTTAAAGTCACAAAAAAGAAAAGTGCAATTTTAAAATTAATTGCATCTAATAAATTTTATGAACTTTTAAATAATTTGATTGTCTTCAAGCAACTTAAGATTCTGTGAGCTGTACATCTCAATCTCTGCATAACATAGTATTTCTGTAATTACACTAAAGTACTCACCTCTTCTTTCACAAGCAACCTTCTCCCACCCTATAAACAACAGGCTTTCCTCTCCTCTATCTTGAATGGTCCCACTGTCCAATCCCTCTATTATGCATGGTGACCTCATTCAACACTTTTTAAAAAAATCTATAATTATGCCTTTTCCAGATTTTCATATGAAGGGAATTATATAACATGCAACCTTTTTAGCCTGATTTCTTCTACTTAACATAATTTATTTGTGATTCATCATTGTTTCATGTATAAGTTTGTTCCCTGTTTTGAGGAGTAGTATTCCAGTCTATGTTAGAGCAAAGGTTGGTTCACCATTAAGAGTCACTTGAATTTTTAGGAATATAAATAAAGCTGCTATACATATTCACAAATAAGATTTGTACAAATATACGTTTTTATTTCTCTTGGGTAAGAAATTGTTGGGTCATATGATAAAGTTTATTTTTAACTTTTATAAAAAGCTTCCAAACAACATTTCAAATTTGGTTTAACCATCAATATATAAAAGTTCTAGTTGCTCCACATTCTCAGAGCATTTCACTTATTCCCATCTCAATACATATTTAGTGGCCCCACACTATGGTTTTAATTTGCACTTAAAAATAATAACATTGAGTATATTTTCTTTCTTTTTTTTAATATATGTTATTGATTTTTTACAGAGAGGAAGGGAGAGGGACGGAGAGCTAAAAACATCAATGAGAGAGAAACATCGACCAGCTGCCTCCTGCACACCCCCTATCGGGGATGTGCCCGCAACCAATGTAAATGCCCTTGACTGCATTGAACCTGGGACCTTTCAGTCCACAGACCAATACTCTATCCACTGAGCCAAACCGGTTTTGGCAACATTGAGTATATTTTCAAGTGCTTGTATGCCTCTCTATGATTTGTAAGTATCTCTTCAAAATTTTGCCCATTAAAAATTTATTATGCTTAAAGCATATATATATATATATATATATATATATATATATATATATATATATATATTCCCCCTAAATAGATATATAGTATATCTATGGAATTAAATTTTCAAGGTAAAGTAGAGGAATTATTTTTAAAAATCTCTCTAAAAAGGCTTAAGGGGGAAATAATGAAAAAGTTTAACAAACACTTTAGTATAGGTACCAATCATTGTCAAAATATAATGAAAAGACAAAAGTATCTGATGAAGACAAATATTTTAAAAATGCCCATTATTTGGTTACACAAACTAGTGTTTGATATCTCAATTTTTAACAGTTCAAGATTATTTGTCATAGCACTCTGGAAATAACTTTAATGACTTTTGAAAGACTATAGATAATGAAATATTTATTAAGGATATGTCTATATTCCTTTTAGAAAACATTAAAATGTCAAAGGCTAATTATTTTTTTCACTTTTACTTTATTCATAGAAGAATCAGCACTATCCTCAGATTTGGCATCACAATTAAATATCACAAAATGGTTCCACCAGAAAGATACACCGCTAATGGTTGAAAAAATGAGTGACTGTGTCATAGCAGCAAAAATCTGCCAGGAATCTGAACATTGCACTTTTTTGTATGAGAATTTTAAGAAAATCTGTGGGAGGGGATCAGAACAATGTAAGACCCTTGATGGAAGCCACCTGTGTGCAGCATTAACAGAAAGCCTGAAAGAAACAATCTTATGGACTTGTCAATGTAATGACCTTTCAGAAGTGGAGTGCATTGCAATTTGGAAGAGTTTGTTTGAAGACAATTGTATGCAGGATGCTCAAATGAATCACGCTCCAGCCTTCAATGAAGATTATGAAAATGGATTCAGCCAGGGCGTTGTTTCCGGTTGGTATTTAAAAGAATTTAGGAACCTTAAGTATAATCATAAATATGAGTTAACCAAAGCATATTTAATGTCTGATTCCAGCTCTGTCATTTCTGCCTGTGTTTCTCCTAGGAAGTTAAAATTTAAAAAGTTTATACTATGACTATGCCCAAATGAACGTTAATTCATTCACTTATTGAACAAATACTTGTGAGACATGTACAATGTGCTAGTTCCTATACAATAGGATTAAAAAACAAAACAAAAACTCTATATCTTTCATAGAAGGTGATTATTGGTTTTTTAGGGAATTTTAAAACTTAAAGCAATAGATCATCTTGAAAAGTGATGATGATTTCTTTATTTAATAGATATTTGTTTTGAGTGCCTACCATGCCCTAAGCCATATTCTAAGATGGGATACAGCAGTAAACAAAACAAAAATCCATAGAATCAGACTCTAATACAAAAGTTTGCACACAGATACTGGGCTTTGAGCTCAGTAACAAAAGCAATAATGAAGAGAGGAAACCAGGATTAGGTAGAGGAAGAAGGTGAAATACAACACAATGGCCATAGCAATTTAGTTGATTCCACAAGAAGCATAGGCCTGGAATAGCTTTTCAGAGATATCATAGCTATTGAGTCAAGGGAGCTTCCTCATCCCTGATCCTTGAACCCATCAAATGGATTAGTTCTGAGATATGAGGTGTAATCTGAGTAAGTCTGTAAGCTTGTGTGTGGCAGCTTTCTTTAGGTGAGGTCAATGCCAAGGACTGGTGTGACCCAGCAGTCACAACAGCAGGGGAAACTTGTACCTGGATCATCAAAGAGGAGATCTAAGTAGTGATTTATAGCATTCAGTATGGGAACAAAGAGGAAATTAACAAGATAAATGACTTTATGATATATATATATATATATATATATATATAAATGACTTTATGATATATATACTATATATATACTATATATATATAAATGACTTTATGATATATATATATAGTATATATATATAGTATATATAGTATATTTTTTATTGATTTAAGAGAGGAAGGGAGAGGGGGAGAGAGAGAGAAACATCAATGATGAGAGAGAATCAATGATCAGCTGCCTCCTGCATGCCCCACGCTGGGGATTGAGCCCATAACCTGGGCATGTGCTCTGATCCCAGGAATCAAATTGTTACCTCCTTGTTGATTGATTGATGCTCAACCACTGAAGCATGCCAACCAGGTTTGAGATATATATTTCAAACACTATAAGTGTTAAAGAGAAAACAAATAGAGGTAGAAGAAATTAACTGGTTAAGTAGTTTGTATTTTTTATAGAATGCCAGAAAGTTGTGAAAAAAACAAATGTCTGAGTAAAGATTGCAAGTGGCAAGGGAATGAGTTATGTGGATATCTTGGGAAAGAGCATTAAAGGCAGAAGAAACAGCTAGTTAAAAGTCCTGAGTTGGGAATATTGTAACAGTGGGAAATTGTAACCCACCCCACCATTCTTTTGACATTGTTTCTGTAAATGCTGACTCTGTCAAATATGTAGCTTGTAAAGAAACAGCATGTTTGTATAAAAATTCTAGGAACTAACTTCAGAAGATATAGACTGTGACCTTTAGTCATCGTAGTTCCAGAAGATTTACTGACCTTTAACCATAGAACCAAGATGACAAAGACCAGGATGATGCACACTAGATCATCACTTGAAAGGTTTCGAGGTCCTTATCAGAATGGACTGTGATGGCCTTTACATGGAGAACTTTTCGTCTATTTCTTTGTTCTGCTTTGCCTCTCCCTCCTTATAAAAACCTTTGCCTACACTGAGATGTTGAGATGGGCTTTGGATAAGAGTTCGTCATCTTCTTGAGATCACAGTACTTGAATAAACCTCTTTGCTTTTTAACCAACACCTGTCTCACAAGTTTGGCTTTTGTGATGGATGTCAGGAAGTTGAACCTTAGTTTCAATATGCCTGGAGGTTTGAAGAAAAGCAACAAGGACATGAGCTAGAGCTGAGAGAGCAAGTGCAAAAGGTGTAGGAAATGATATCTGATATAAAAACAGGGGACAAGATCATGAAGGGCATTGTAGATCATTTCAAAATGGTTGGCTCTACTTTAAGTGACATAGGAACCACTGAAGGATTTTGATCAGAAAATTGATAGGATCTGATTTATATCCGTAGCAGGATAATCCTCTTTTTTAAATGTTGACAGCTCACTGAGGAGATGGAAAGGCCCAAGTGGGAAGACTAGGTAGGAGCTTTTATAATAATGCAGGAAAAAAAAGAAAAGAAAAAAGAATGGATGCGTATAGGAACTTGTCAGATTCTGGATATATTTTGATAGTTATGGGTCATATGGGAATGCAAGGGGAAAAATGGGGATTTGACCCCAACGTTTTTGTGCTGAGTAATTAGAAGTGATCACCATTATTTCTTTTTTAACTACAGGAAAATGAGTCTTTAGTAGGGGGCAGAGGAAAGGTGAGAAGTGAGTTTTGGATGTGTTAAGTGTGAAATGTTTATTAGATATTCAAGTGAAGATACAAATAGGCAATTTTACATATAAAATTGATATCTAAATTCTATGCATGGCATAAAAAATGAGATCTATTCAGTACTTAAAAATTGGATTGTCATTTACTTACAAATAATAAGACCATAGGACTAGATGAGGTCAACTGAAAAAATGCATGGTGTCTTAAACCAGAGTGAGAACAGAGTGAGAAGTTATCTGATTCTAGATATACTTTGCTGTTAGTGGATCAATAAGAAGAAATTGTATTTTTTATGTATATGATCCTATAACTGATTTAAATCTGGCTGTTGCATGATTCTCCTTATTTCCATGACATATTGCCCTTCATCTCCTCTGCCGTAATTAAGTTAGAGTTTAAAATATCCTCTGGGGAAAAATGTGTATGTAACATATGAAATTAGAATTTAATGTACAGATAATTTACATAATACATTCCTCATAGCATAATATTGTGTACATCCAAGATAGACTTATTTTCCCTTGCTAAATTAACTGTTCTGCTGTATTTGTAATAATTATACATACAGTGAATATGTTACTCTGCTAGGGTTGCCATAACAAAATGCCATCAGCTGGTGGCTTAAATAACAAAAATTTATTTTCTCAAAGTTCTGAAGGCTGAAAGTTCCTGATCAAGATCCATCAGGGTTGGTTTCTGGTGAGAGCTCTCTTGCTGGAACTTATAAACTTCCTGGTTTCTCGTTATGTCCTATTATGAAATTGTATGTTGTGTGTGCATGGATGGGGAAAAGGGAATAAGATCTCTAATGTTCCTTCTTAAAAGAACACGAATCTTCAGATTTAGCTTACCATGCTTGTATCATTTAACCTTAATTACTTCCTAGAGATATAATCTCCAAAGACAGCCACACTAGGTGTTAGGACTTCAATACATGACATTTGGAGGGCCACATACATTCAGTCAGTAAATTCAATATTTATTTAGGTTTCAATGTTAGTTTCCTGAGTATGTTTTAGTCAGTGGCAATCAATTCCAAAGCAGAGGTATTAATCTATAATAGAAGGATTTGCCTAGGCTTCTGAATCTTTAGAAAAGCTCTCTGACTCTCTGAGGTTTGCTTATTGGGATTTATTCAATATGGGATGCTAGCAGAGAAGAAGAAACATTCTAGGCTTCTTTGGAGACATAGGAGAAGTGGATTGCTGAATAGATTAAGTCTCAGCTCAGTGGTCCTTGAGCTGCAATTTATATAATCAGTAGAAAAATGAAAAACTGTATAGTGAGAACAGACAGAATAAAACAAAGAATCTGGAAAGACTGTGACACATGGGGATAAAAATAATTTTCTCGTGACTATACCATCATGTATGTGTAATAGATGGGCAGGCAGAAAGTTTGGACAGACAACTCAAGTAGGAACAAACAGCATTATGAAGTGACATTTATGCGATAACAGAAGTCAATATATCAGCAACCAATGGGGAAATTGAATTTTTACCTATAATAATCTATAATGGTAAAAGCATAATATGCTAAATTAGACCAGACAGCCTAATGACCTTCTGGACATCATTCTGGTTGTCCTTCCAACTGAAGGGGCGGTGCTGGGGGCTGAGGTTAGGGGCAATTAGGCAGGCAGGTGAGTGGTTAGGGGTAATCAGGCAGGCAAGCAGGGTGGTTAAGGGCAATGAGGCATGCAGACAGAGTGGTTAGGGGCTATAAGGCAGGCAGGTAGGTGAGCAGTTAGGAGCCAGTGGTCCCAGATTTGTGAGAGGGATAGCTGACTGCAGTTTTAGGCCTGATCCCACAAGGCAGTCAGACATCCCCCCGAGGGGTCCTGGTTTGTGAGAGGGTGCAGGCTGGGCTGATGGACCCCTCCCCCATGCACGAATTTTATGCAGTGGGCCTCTAGTTTTATATAAAAATCAATCATACTATTTCCCTGTCACTTTGTTTTTTGTCATTGTGTGTATGTCTTTTCTGTTTATATATCTGTATTTCCTGCCAGGCTAGGGAGGCTCTGAGACAGGGACTGCAGATGTGTATCTTCGATGTGGCACCTGATTCATAGTAGGAACCCAACCAACACTTCTTGAAGATTTTAGAGTTAAAGCCTACTCAGTTTACTTCCATCCATAAGATCTTCCGATTCTATAATTTTAATTCCTAAGAACACTATGAAACTAAAATAATGAGAGGTGGAAATAGTTGTCAAATTGCATTTCAATCTAATTAAGACCCTACTGGGAAGTGTTTTTTGTTCAGACAATATTCCCTCTGTTTTTTCTCCCCAGACAGATTCTTTGTTTACTTCAGTGCACATGGCCTAGTCGTTAGCATTTGTTTAAACCTTCAAGTAACTGAATCCTCACAGCAGGGCTGTTTAACTCACTTGAATGATATTTCTGGGGTTTATTTTTCTTCATTTGTTCCTTGCTAATTTTGAGTATTAAGGGTTAAGCAAGTGTTACATGAGCTTGCATGTATTTTTGTTTAACTACTCATAAATGTAGCCCACATTTTCCTATTAAATTTAGAAAATTGTTCACTAATGAAAGTCTTTGTTTTCCTTCTAGATAATATGAAAGAGGGTAATAAATTCAAGTAGAATCTAACCACTCTTTCCTATCATGGTAATGTTTGTAATTTGTAACTTTAATTAGCATTCTAAAACCTGGACAATAAAATTTAAAATATAGTTACAAAGCTCCTTAAAGACATTTTAGTACAAAATAAATTGTGCTGCTCTTTGATAGTTTAAATATTACAAAATTCTCAAAATCATTGCATTTCTTACACTAATCTATCAAAGCGACTGATTTGCCTACTTATCATCTATTTCCGGTTGTGCTAAGGAATACTTTACAATTAAAACCAAAGACTAGATCTTTGTTAAATTTTATGGATATTTTTATCCCATACATGAAATGGTTTTAGGTCAACCATTTATGTGTATATGTTCGTTTGTGTTGGGGGCGAGGGTTCACATAGTCCTGTGTTTTCTAGAATGTGAGCATCTTTATATGTTGGAATAACTATGTGGAGCCTTCTGTCATGATTTCCCTCCAGAATAAAAAGTGTGACAAAATAAGAATCATGTTCATTTGAGCCGATGAACTCATCATAAGCTATACAGCTCAAAAGAAATTTCTGATTTATTGTTTACATTTGAGAAACTTGGACTCAAGGATTTTTCCTTCAGCTCAGTCTTGGCCCTACACACTCCTCATCTCTTATGGATCACAATACGTATCCAGTAGAGATGAAAGATGATTCCAATAGTCTACTACTCAGGTCTCAACGACTCCATATTACCTCTATAAAGAAATGAAATGTTTGCCCAAAATAGAACATTGGTACAAAGTTGTATTCTGCTTCTAGACGTCTCACAGTGTTTTGCAGATTCTGTAAAGACAGCTTAATGTTTACATTTTCACGACCTGGGCATGTCATTGCTTTCAGGAATGAAAGGGATCCGGTCCTGTTTGGAAGTGGCAGAGATGTGTGTAGGGGATGCGGTCTGTAATGCACAGTTGGCCCTGTACCTTAAAGCTTGCTCAGCAAATGGAAATCTGTGTGATGTGAAACACTGCCAAGCAGCCATACGTTTCTTCTATCAAAATATGCCTTTTAATATTGCCCAGATGTTGGCTTTCTGTGACTGTGCTCCATCTGATATACCTTGTCAGCAGTCCAAAGAAGCTCTTCACAGCAAGCCATGTGCAGTGAACATAGTTCCACCCCCTACTTGCCTCAATGTAATTCGCAGCTGCCGAAATGATGAATTATGCAGGTGAGTAAAAACACGCATACCTTACTTTCTTATTTCGGCACCTTATTTGTTACAGTCCAGTCCTAACACTTGATCTCATTACATTAGCTAGAGTTCCCACCATTACCCAACATGATGTAAACAAAGCCAGACAATTCATATTTTTGAATCTGTGGTACATGTGTAGTATCTTCTTTGAAATTCAAATGTAGAACATGTTTGGAATAAAAAATAATCAATTTAAGTCAGGTTTTGATCACCATGAAAAAGCATTATTGAAATTATATATTCAAATTAGACTAATGGATAATGAACCTATCATGTATGTCAGTTTTTAATTTTCTTTTCGGTCTGTGTCTGAAGATCAGAAAGGAGAAGTAGCCTGACTCCAGTTTGGATATCCCCAGCACAATTTTGGATACCCATGGCACAATGTCAGAAACACCCATTCTCTTCCCAACTTTATACCTTTGAGTCTAAAGGGGATAATGTTAGTCATTTATTTGTCTATTCAAACAAGTCGCGTCAAGCACCTTGGCATCAGTGTGCAAGAGACAAAATGCCTGCCCTGTGGAGCTTATATTCTAGTTGGAGATACAGACAATGCATAAGAAAAATGTATATTATATTGTACTATGTTGTAAGATAATGAGTGCTCTGGATATTAACAACAACAGCTGCACTACAAAATTACGAGGGCTTGTGTATGGCTGGAAAAGAGTAGCAATGTAAGATGATCCCAGGAGAGAGCATTTACCAGGGAAAAAGTGAGGCAGGTAATGAGCCTCCATCAGTAAATATCTGAAAAAAGAGATACTAAACAGACCAGCCAGTGCTGAGAAAGAAATGTGTGTGGCCTGTTACAAAGGTAATGAGGGCAGAGAGTGCAGGGGGAGAGCAATGGAGAAGTGGTTAGAGCTTTAAATTGCAGGGGTGGAGTGGGACTAGATCAAACAGGGCCTTGAGGGCCACCATCAACTTGGGTTTTTCCTCCAAGTCAAATGGAGAAGCACTGGAGGATTTTGAGTGGAGGAATGAGTGATCTGGTTCACTTGTTAAAACTTCAGGTCCTTCTGTTATACTTTTACAGATAACTGCTCCTGGGAACCATAACTCTAATCCAACACCATGACTATTCATTATCCTTACTGTGGTCATTAACACATTTCCTTGTATAGTCGAGATGAATTTACCTTTTGTGTGGTAAAGTATCAGAAGTCAAATTGGCCTCTTTGGACAAAAGTAAGAAGATGGAGGGAAATATGAAAATACTAAGTAAATTTGATGGGACAAAACAAATAGTTTGCAACAACCAGCACTAAATTATATAATTTTTGAATTCTACTTTTGCTTCTCTTTTGAGTAAGAGAAGCAAATTAATATAAAGATGACATTATATTAATTTGTTTGCCTGGGGCACTTATCAGGGGCTATTATGTTTAATTGTATTCAAATAGATAAAACTTCATATATAGCAAATTAATTTAAATGTCAAGATACATATTTAGTATGGAGGGTTAGCTCAGCATATGATAGCTCAGAGCAAGATCTAGTCCATTTGTCACCTTGCTTCGATCACTGGCAAATGAACTAAAAGATTTAATGATAACTTTCTCGAGGGCTTGGTTCTTGGTAAACTGTGTTCTTTTGGCCTTGTCAAACGATGACTGTCCACCATCTTAACTCCTTTTCTCTCAGTCATTCTAACTTAAAAAGTAGCTCCAGATCTTATAAACATTTGTCAAAAAAAGACAACTGCTTCCCTATAGTACACATTCAGTAAGTTAAAGGGTAAAGATCTACACAAAATGCTAAGACATTCACATATTTTTGCTTCAACTTGTATTGAATGCCAAAGTTCTTCAGAAAATTTTATTTAAGGATTTTGTTTTATCAGTTATTTTAAGGTATATTAATAACTTCTCTTGGGTCAAAAATAATATTACTGATAAAAATATTTTATAATGCAATTTAGATTTTTCAAATTCATTTATATCTCCAAAATTCTTTTTTAGTAACATATTATATTTTATTGATCCTAAGACACAATTTTTATACGTTTTAATATTCTCAATATTTTGGGATGAGTCTTCAGCTCAATGATAAGAAAACATTAAGTTATAATAATAATTTAATTGCCAACAAGTGATTTCAGTTATAATAAATGAATACTGATATCTCTTCCATTCAATGAAATATGTTTAAAATGTTTTATTATACTAACAACATTTTAAGCAGCCAGGAGATATATTATCATTTTTTAATCAAATATGTTTAAAATGTTTGATTATACTATTTTCTCATATTTTACAAATAGAATATTACCATCTACCTATCAATTATCTATCATCCATGTACACTAAAAATGAAACCTAACAACATTTTAAGCAGCCAGGAGATATATTATTATCATTCTTTAATATCAGATGTCTACATGGATGGGCACCCAGTTTTACCTGATACCACTGCAAGGACTCTAGATATACCACCTCATTATCCTAAAGTACTTGCCTTCAACCTTCAAAGAATGACACATCTAAGCTTCCCTATCAAAATAGTAAATATTTTAATAGCAAGTAAATGGGGGTTTTCTGTTATAGTCCTTGAGAAGTCCCCTGATGGATTCTGAAGCACACACTTTTGAAATAAACTCATCTTGGCATCAGATTGGTATTATAAAATTTTTTTTCTTTATTGATTAAGCTGTTATATATGTGTCCTTATTCCCCCATTATCCACCCATCTTCCCCACTCATGCCCTTATCCCCCTGTTGTCTGCGTCCATTGGTTAGGCTTATATGCATGTATACAAGTCCTTTGGTTGGTACATTTTTTGTCAAATTTCCTCCACAAAGAATCCCACGTTTCACCACCTCTCCAAAGTGCTTGGTTCAGGGTCCAGGACACAAAAGACATTCAAAAGTCACATGTTTTCCTCTATTTTTTAACATCTTACACTTTATTTTTATAATTTATTTATATACATATACATATCTCCTCTTATGTAATTTCTATCTTTCATAGATTAGAGTAAGGCTGTTTATTATCAATTTCTTTTCACCATGTGCAAATAATCACTTAATGAATACTTTATAGAAGTGATGGAAATATTATACAATATTAGTAGTCAAGGTGAAAAGACAAATCTTGTCATTTTCTCAAGTACATTTTGAGTTAGAGAGATTTCCAGCATTTATATTAAATTTTTGTTAATGTAATTCAGATGGAAAAAAATCTCCCAGAGAAAAACTATTTCTTCAGTGTAGATATTAAGCCCTTTATCACTTCCTTCATTGGCTGAAGAGGCTGTATATGGGGAAAAGGAGAGCACTTGGGTTTGAAAATTATACTGCTGTTCCTATTCCAAATTCTTCAATACATAATAGATTTGAAACTCCTTTATTTATTTAAATGAGCCAAAGGAGTCAATATAAAGACTATTTTTTCAATTAATTTTGTCCAACACAAATATATACTGGGGGTTGAGATTATGTTTTGCCAATTATAAACATTTAGGAACATACAGAAAATTATAATGCATTATAGATTTGCATTTATGAACTCAATAAAATAAGTAGGGAAAAAGGAATTTGCTTAGAAAAAAAAATTAATAACTTTAAAAAAAATTTTTCGAATATATTTTTATTGATTTCAGAGAAGAAGGGAGAGGAAGAGAGAGATGGAAACATCAATGATGAGAGAATCATTGATTTGCTGCTCCTGCACGCCCCCTACTGGGGATTGAGTGCATAACCCTTCAGTCCACAGGCTGACTCTCTATCCACTGAGACAAACCAGCTAGGGCTCTAACAATTTAAAAATAAAATGGACAGTATTACAGATATCCCCCATTCCTCCCCTCCTTACCTTCTCCACCCAGGCCCTGCTCCACTCCAGGCCTTCACCATACTACTGTCTGTGTGCATGGGCTATGCATATATGTATATAAGTTCTTTGGTTAATCTCTTCCTGTCCCTACCATGCCTCTCTCCTCTGAGATCTGTCAGTCTGTTCAGCATATATCTGGACCTGTTTTGTTCATCAGTTATTTTGTTCATTAGATTCCACATCTAAGTATATCATTGAGATATGTCTCTCTCTGACTGGCTTATTTCCCTTAGAATAATAATCTCCAGGTCTCTCCACACTGTCCCAATGGGTAAAATATCCTTCTTTTTTATAGATGCATAGTATTCTATTATGTAAATGTACCACAGTTTTTTTTATCCACTCATCTATAAGCATTTAGGCTATTTCCAGATCGTAGCTATTGGAAATAGTGCTGCTATGAACATAGAAATGAATATATTCTTTCTGATTGGTGTTTCAGGATTCTTAGCATATATTGCTAGAAGTGAGATCACTGGATCAAATGGCAGTTACGTTTTTTAGTTTTTTGAGGAAACTCCATTCTGTTTTCCACAGTGGCTGCACCAGTGTGCATTCCTACTAGCAGTGTACTAGGCTTTCCTTTTCTTCACATACTTGCCAACAGTTGTTGTCTGTTGATTTACTAATGATAGGCATTTTGGCATGTGTGAAACTACTACTACCTTGTTGTAGTTTTAATTTGCATTTCTCTGATGATTAGTGACTTAGAGTATTTTTTTCATATGTCTATTGGCCATCTGTATGTCCTCTTTGGAAAAGTTTCTATGCAGGGCCTTTGCTTAATTTTTAATTGGATTGTTTGTCTTCCTTTTGTTGAGTTGTATAAGTTCTTTATATATTTTGGAAATTAACCCCTTATCAGATATATTATTGGCAAGTATGTTCTCCCATACAATGTGTTCCCTTTTCATTTTGAAGATGGTTTCTTTTGCTGTGTAGAAACTGTTGTTTTTAACTTTTTAGTTTGATATAGTTCCACTTGTTTATATTTTCCTTTGTTTCTCTTGTCCTAGGAGATATATCAGTGAAAATTCTGCTACATGAGATCTCTGAGATTTTGCTGCTTGTTTTCTTCCAGGATTTTTAGTATTCTGTGACATGACTTACATTTACTTATTTTTTTTTTTTCCATTTTGAGTTTATTTTTGTGTATGGTGTAAATTGATGTTCTAGTTTTGTTATTTTCATGTACTTACCCAGTTTTTTCCAGAATCATTTATTGAAGGGGCTGTCTTTACTCCATTGTATGCTCTTGCCTTCTTTGTCAAACATTAATTGACTGTAATGGTGTAAGTTGACTTATGCAGTCTCTGTTTTGTTTCATTGCCTGTTCTTTTGCCAGAACCAGATTGTTTTGATTATAATGGCTTTACAGTATAGTTTGATATCCAGTTTTGTGATCCCTAAAGCTTTTCTTTCTTTCTTTCTTTCTTTCTTTCTTTCTTTCTTTCTTTCTTTCTTTCTTTCTTTCTTTCTTTCTTTCTTTCAAGATTCCTGAACTATTTGGGGTCTTTTCTGATTATATATGTATTTTTGGAATATTTATTCTAGATCTGTAAAATATGCCATTATTGTTATTTTAATAGGGATTGTGTTGAATCTGTAGACTGCTTTAGGTAGTATGAACATTTTAATGATGTGAATTCTTCCAATCCATGAACATGGTATATGTTTCCACTTGTTTGTATTTTCCTTTATTTCTTTTTTCAATGTCCTAGAGTTTTTGGAGTATAGGTCCTTTACCTCCTTGGTTAAGTTTATTCCTAGGTATCTTATTTTTTTGTGTGTTTTATTTGTCTACTTTTTAAAAGTAAAACTTCACAATATGCACATTTATTTTAAGTGTCATAAAACATTTATACAATTTGATTATATATTAGTTCACATATTTACACAGACCACATTCTTTCACATTTTACAATGTAACTGGAAATCAATAGCAAAAATAACAAAACAATCAACTTCACTTAGAAATTATTTTAATCACTTAATGATTTGAACAATAAATAAAAATTGGAAATTGGAGAATATCAAGAAAATAAGGATAAATAAAATTTTTATAATATAATTTTTGTCAAAATTTATTTCAAATGATTTGTGTATCAAAGTATTTGTGTATTTTTATTATTTTTAATATTTAATTATATATCCATTATTCATCATGTTTAAAAAATTTTATAACTAATTTTCTGAATGGATAACTTCTGTGATAGATAAATCTTACAACTTAAGTAATGTTTAATTGATTTTAAAGAGAGAGAAACGGACACGGATTTGTTGCTTCACCCATTCATCCACTCATTGGTTGCTTAGTGTATGTACCATGACTGGGATTGAACCTTCATGTGGCCAAGGCTCTAACCAACTGAGCTATCCACCCAGGGCATCATGCAACTGAAACTTAGAAAAACATATTTTTAATGGCACCTAGATATAAATTTATTCTCGTTCAAACCATTAATGATAATCAACACTATTTATATATATTTTATTGATTTCACAGAGGAAGGGAGAGGGAGAGAGAAATAGAAGCATCGATGATGAGGGAGGATCATTGATAGGCTAACTCCTGCACGCACCCTACTGGGGATCGAGCCCGCAACCCAGGCATGTGCCCTTGACTGGAATCAAACTTGGGACCCTTCAGTCCACAGGCTGAAGCTCTATCCACTGAGCCAAACCAGCCAGGGCAATACTTACATTTAGATAACATCTTATGAATAACCCATAATTGCATTAAAGGAATATATTTGTTCTTCTGGCATCAAAATTATATATTCAAACTTTCTATTGTATTTCTTTGTGTATAAATTAATTTTGCCAATGTATTGAAAAGCTGATCTTTTAAGGTGACTAAAAATATGAGATTATTGAAAATAATGTGGCTTATGGTTTTAGCAGAGTAGCACCATGTAGACAAATAAGCTCATGACAAGTATGTATTCAGATGGTTTTCATGCAGATTTAATGGTGACCTATTCAATAAAGGGTAAAAAGTAATTTTAGGTGATAAATATTAAGTAGGAAGATTAATATCCTTGGTTCCACTGAGAGGAATATCCTGTTATTGTGAAAATTTCAAATATGAAATTATTGAACATTACTGAGATTTTTATTCATTGCTAGTACAGCACAAATACAAGGTCAGGAAAGTTATGAATGGATGTGGTTCTAATGGATTATGTTGGCAATTAAATAAACTCATAAATTTTTGCTTTAAATTAGCTGTTACAGCCAGAGAAACTCAAAGCATTTTAAAAATTCTAATTGGTCTGCTTAGAAATGTTAAGAAAGAATATAGTACCTCCCATCTTGTGGGAAAAGAGGCTGAAAAGGTCAAGAGCCTTATCTAAAATCACTTGGTGTGAAACAGTGGCCAACTGCTAGTCAACCAAAACCACATTCTGCTTCAAAAAACACTGCTAATAAATCTCCCCTGTAGTTCAGACTGCAAATCATCAGCCATTGAGAGAAAATTAGTAATGAAGGAAAATTCATCCAGGGAATCGTAAACTTAGCCTCTGTCTTTCATCACACGAGGAAATTCACAAGGTTTCTCTACTTTTCCTTCCACACTCTCTGCTGGGATATTCAAATGTACAGACTTTCGTTTTCAGGTATGTACTGGCATCTAGGAGGCATTGTGTTTGATGTTAGTCTTTCCTTAGCTGAGGAAGCACCGCATGCTAATGTGAAGGAATATTATTCAGAGATGAAGTACATTTCTTGACTCTTTATAGGAGGCGCTACAAGGCATTTCAGTCAAAATGCTGGCAGCCTGTGCCTAGAAAGTGCCACGAAGATGAGACTTGCATCAGCACCTTGGGCAAGCAGGACCTCACTTGCTCAGGAAGCGATGACTGCAAGGCAGCGTACATGGGTACCCTTGGGACGGTGCTTCAAGTGCAGTGCACCTGTAGGACCATTCCACAGAGTGAAGAATCTTTGTGCAAGATTTTCCAGCAGATGCTTCACAGAAGATCATGTTTCAGTAAGTGATACCTATTCAGTAAATTATATATAATATATATTTATTGACCAGCACCACGTAGTAATCCAGCACAGAAAGTTTGTGCACAAAGATAACTTTGCTATTTATTTTTTAAAAATCTATTTTCTGATTATGTTTTGTGCATTTGGTATTTTACTCACTTGTCTATATGTGTTATATGTATTTAACTTATGTGATTGGTCATTCTTAGATATTATTTATTGATTTCGATATTAACAGCATAAAATATTTATCCTACCAGATGGCTGAATGTATTAGGTATTTATTGTAAGAAATAAACCACCCCAAAATGTAGGGACTAGAAATAAGCATATATTTACTCACAATTCTTCACACTGGGCTTGGCTCAGTGGGGTGATTCTGATGATGATCTGGGGTCACTTGCATAGCTACCATCATCTGGTGGCTCAACTGAGGCTAGGCAATGCAAGATGGCATTTTTATTGGTTTCATAAAGGAAGGGAGAGAGAGATAGAAGCATCAATGGTGAGAGATAATCATTGATCGGCTGCCTCCTGCATGCCCCACACTGGAGATTGAGCTGCAATCGAGGCATGTGTCCTAAACAGGAATCACACTGTGATCTCCTGGTTCATAGGTAGACGCTCAACCACTGAGCCACACCAGCCAGGCTCCCCTTGTTTTTAATATGTCTGTTGACCTAGCTGTAATGATGAGATGGAAAACATACTTTCTAAAGTTATTATTTACTCAATTTTGGAAAGAAGAAAACTGAGATTTAGGAATTTAAATAATTTGCCTAGCTTCTTAAAGTAAGCAAGTGGTTGATAGGGATTTGTCTGGGAGTCTTACAGAAAGAACCTCAGGAAATGATCATATACTAATTCAAGGCCTCTCCATTGCCCATGTTCAGGTTTAGTCCATGCAACCACCCAAATTTCAAAACATCCCCAGACCTCTAGGCCCCTAGTAGAAACCACCAAACCTGCAAACACCATTTCTAGGAGGAAATAACAGATGTTTCATGGAAAACCAAGCCTCTATATTTATGAAAAATATTTGAGAGATACAACCACATATGTATCTATATCTATACCTATACATTGACGTAGTTAACTATATACAGGTACACAGACATTTTTAATTTTTCTATATTTCTTAGCAGATACAAATGTGATTATAATTATGATTTGTTGTGTATTAGGTAAGAGACATACAATTCGGTATATGGTTTTGATTTCAACAGAGCCCTCTGTGGAATATCTACAATTTTTATAATTAGCACTAGGGACATATTTCAATTGAAACATGACATAAAGAGGAAAAATGCAGCATGGTATATGTTGAATCTTAGTTTCTAAATAATCATGCTCTCTGATTAATATTAGGTGGCTAATTCTGTTGGAAGTAAATGTATTTATAATGAACGGCTCATAACATTATAGAAGGAAATAGCAAATAAAATAATTGAGACAGATAACATATAGTTACATCCTCATGGTTATTTTTACTTGGTTTCTCCATATTAAATGATAGTCAGGAAACAAAAAAAGGTAGATTCTACAGGTTAGAGATAATTCTGAGCATAAGTTCCCTCAAAATATCAGTCCCAGCAATTTAATTCTAGTTCTAAGCCTACTTTCCTTCCATGTATTTCTAATTAGTGTAATATTTTACTACCACGTGTTTAGCTACTCTAACCTGTACAAAGCAAAAATTATTTTTAGAGAAACAGTAGAAATCCATAAACATTGAAGTAGTAGTAACAATATAAAAAAAAAAATCTAAAACTACTTCACTTTCTTCACTCACTAAACTTTATGAGCTTTGCTCCTCAAACATTACCTACTAAAAGCAGGAATTTTAAGTGACAGGTTTATAGACTTAAAAGAACCTTACAGGCCTTCCGTCACATTCTCCATAGTTGAATTAAGAGAAAAAGTTTCAAACAAAAACAAGAACCAAATTCTGAGGCCTGGCTAGTTCTAACGTCTTTATCCCTGTCCCATATGCTTGGGACATAGCAAAAGCACATGTTTGAATGAACTGGCTCTCTTGCCATTGCCTTCTGATTTCTCACATCACCTCAGCATGCTCCTGCATTATCCCAAAGATCTATCATTACAGCATGCTTCCAAAGCCTTAGAGCTTTGGCGCACTGTACTTGAAAGAGGCAGAAATGAGTAGAATTGAGAAGACAATTGGGGAAGAGTTTCTGATTTGCACATTTGTTTGGCTTAAAGCATTGTTTTTCAAACTCACTTAACCTGAGACCACAGCAAGCAATGAATTTTCCATTAGCTCTTTATATGCAGTGTCTTCTGTGTATGTGTTTTTAATTATTGTTTTTTCTATTCCATTAATTATTTTCGATGTTGACTACTACCCACTAAATGGATTCTATAACTCACTAATGTGTTTCTTTCTGAAGTTTGAAGAACACTTGCTTGGAGCCTGAATTCAGCTGGAAACAATTTGCATGAATGTGACCAAGTGCATCTTTTAATATTATAATTATAAAGTTTAGTGAGTGCTTCATTCTCATCACATTTTCTTACTTAATCCTAATAATTTCGTGAGCTAGAAGCTATTATTTTCTTTGTTTCACACACAAGATAAAGGAAGCTAAGAGATTCAATGTCTTCCTCAGGGTTCTGTACCCGGAGTGCTGTAGACTCAGGATGCTAACTGGCAGCCCACTGTGTCCTCCTGTCTGTGAAACAATAGACAGCAAGCTTGTGTCCCTTCAGTGTGCTACAAAGCCTCCTCAGGCAGAACCTCTCAGTTCTGGTCTCAGAATTAAGCTTTGAAATTGTGCCAGATGCCGAAACAAGTTTGGCTCAGTGAATAGAACGTCGGCCTGCAGACTGAAGGGTCCCAGGTTCGATTCCGGTCAAGGGCATGCATGTACCTTGGTTGTGGGCACATTCCTTGTGGGGGGTGTACATGAGGCGGCTGATAGATGTTTCTCATCGATGTTTCTAGCTCCTATTTCTCTCCCTTCTTCTCTGTAAAAAATCAATAAAATATTTTTTTTTAAAAAAAAAGAAAGAAAAGAAAAAGAAAATGTGCCAGAGAGCCCACCTCCCATGCAGGAACAGACTTAGGCAAGGCGCATCCTGAACAAAGTGTATGTATTCAGCCACCAACTTCCCTTTAATCACTAACTGCTGGATCCTCACAGATTTTCTCCCTCCTGGTGTCCTGCAGCACAGAGCAAAGCTGTGGCAGGTAGAGCTGATAGAAAGATGAAGGAAATGGAACAGAGACTCATTGATTAGTACAGAGAGGACCACAGAGAGAGAAAAGTTAAAGGATGATTACTGTGTTGCTCAGCTACATGGAGGGATTCAGTCACTGACAGGAAGGTGCTCTTGTCACATTACTTAAATTGCCTTTTTTCTTGCCAACTCTGAAAGAGATTTGGGAATATTCCTATTCTGTCCATAAAAACTTAGTTCCTTTTTTTTGAGGAATTATTTTTAAAAATAAAAATGAAAAGAGACTACCTACTTATTAAATCCTACAGGGAATAGAAGGCATAGCAATACACATATGATAGATATAAGCTGAGACAATTTAAGAGTACAGAAATAAAGACAAATCTTCCCCCTATTGCGAGTCTAGAAAGTCAACTTTCAGAAGTTTGATGAACATTCTTTCAACCCCCCCCCCTTTTTTTACTTTGAACCTTTTAAATACATATATAGCTTGACTACCTTGTATACATCCAAACAGGAGCCTTCCTCATCCTGACACACACATACACACATACTTTTAATGTAATAATACAATACATTCTGCTTTAGAGCTTGCTTCTTAACTTAAAAATATGATAGACACATTTGCAAGTATGTACATATGTGATGGCTCAATTCTTTGTAAAGTTTGCATAGTATTCTATAGTATTTGTATGTATGTATATACATACATATGATAATTTATTTATTTAATTACTCTATGAATAGAATTTTGAAATGTAAGATTGGAGTAGATCTTGGATGATGTGCAATCCAGATTTTATGGTGCCTTGTAGGAGACAGGCAACCTATAAACTATAAAGATTAATTACTATTTCCTGCTATCTTCCCCAACAGGAACACCCACACTCCCTTCCCTAACACACACACATACATTATATACTGTAATAGAGATCTCATAACCTCAATAAAAACTCTCATTCAAAATAAGGAAATGTGGGAAAGTTAGTAATGGGATCGTTCTTGGCAGGCCTTATGAAGCTTCCCTGGCATTGTGGATATTTTTGGCCACCTGGGAAGAACCACTTTTTGTGCCTATAATTTTTACCCTCTGGGAGTTTTTCCCTGTCCACCTTCCTTTATAGCCATACCCAAATTAGGTCCTGGGGAGTGTGCCCTCCCTAGGAATATGGTGCTCTCAGAGATCATAACAGTTTGAGGGACTGTTTTGGAGCCACACACTTTTTACAAGCAGACTGGTGACTTGTTTGGCATTATAATCTCTTTAAAATGTGTTAGATTTCTCATCTATTTGCTTTTAGTCAGTTACATTGGCCGATACCCATAAAAAAAAAAAAAAAGTTTTCTTGACTTAGTTCCCAAATCTGCCTTATTTCCCAAGTCTGCCTTATTTCCTTGCTTCCTCAATCCAACTTAATGATTAAAATTAATTTAATGATTTAAACTAATCTAAACAATAGACTTGGGTGAACACGTAATACCCTTAATCTGTTTTTTGCTGCCTACCGTGTTTCCCCGAAAATAAAACATCCTCCAAAAATACGACCTACTTACAGGTTTCCTTCTGAGTGAAATATAAGGCATCTCCCCAAAAATAAGGCCCCCCTAGGCTCTATCTCAGAATGAAAATTAATTTACCGTAAACTGGTCCCTAGGGCCACCCCAACTGGTGTCTAGCAACCAGTGACATTACACAGAGTCCTGAAGTTACTGCTGTGTGGAGGTGGAGCAGAGGTCGGAGTGAGCAATGAGCGCGAGGTGGGAGAGAGGAGGAGACTTTCGCAGATGCATGTAGAAGGATTAGAGCCCACAGGACGCAGCGAAGGTGGTGAGTTCTGGTCTATCTCTGATGACACTACCTGATGCTTGCGGCTGCTCTCATGATGACTGAAGGTTCTCAGTCAGTGGCAGACCTTGCTCCAGCCCAGATCCAGGCCCCAGCAAGCCCAGTGACAGTCCCCAGGCAGGCCCCAGGGGGTAAATGTCTAATAAAGGGGTAGGGGGATGTCTGGTGAAGGTGTTCAGTGTCACAGGGGTGGGGGAAGGGGATCACTTAAAATGACATAGGAGGATCAGAGGGGGCAATCAAAATGACACAGTAGGATCAAAAGGGGTTACTAAAATGGTAATCCCCCTCTGATTCTCCTGTGCCATTTTGATTCCCCCCTCTGATCCCCCCTGTGTCATTTTAAGTGATCCCCCTCCCCCCACCTTGATACCCCAATTCCTTTTTTTACCCCTAGAAATGAGCGCAAAAAGAAAAAGCTACTCTGTGGAGTACAAGAAAGGAATCGTGAAAGACTCTCAGGGCCAAAATCTTACTGCTTTCTTCAAAGAGAAGATGTTGAGTGTCCGATTGGTCTGAAAATGGCGAGCAGAGTATAGAAACCTCATTGAACAAATGGACAAGAGAAATGCTAAAAAGCACAAGTGTGGATCAGGTCGGCAACCATTATTTTCCAAGCTGGAAGACCTGATCTGTGAATGGGTTGTTGACAGGAGAGCAAAGGCTTTGGTTGTGAATAGGGCTCAGATTCAAGAATTTGCCTTTGCAATGGCACCACTGTTTGACATAGCCCCCAAAGACTTCAAAGCATTACAACACTGGCTGGATAATTTCCTTCAGCGAAGTGAATTGTCTTTAAGAAGATGTACAACATTGTTTAGGTTGGAAGATACTTAAGTTATTAAGCGGGCACTTGCATTCAAGTTCTTTATTGATGATACTGACTTCTCTAAATACAATCTTTCCAATATGATTGCTATGGATGAAACTGCAGTGTTTTGGGCCAATCATCTCAAACAACAATTGAACAGCAGGGTGCCTCCTTAGTGTACATTCCCTCCACTGCTTACGAAAGTGCACGTGTTTTCTGTATTTTGGTAATTCGTCTGGATGGCACTAAAATCCCACCTTTAATCATTTCTAAGGGCAAGAAGAAAAAGATGAATGTGTTTTGGGCATTTTTATTCTTGAAACTGAAAAAGCCTGGGCCACACAAGCAGTTGTAAGGAAGTGGGTCGACTTAATGTTGTCGCTTGTTATGCGAGGGAGCCAAAGAGGTCTGCTAGTCTGGGATACAGCCAGCACTCACCACGCTAAAGACATGAAGACATTTCTTCATGAAAGAAAAATAGATCAGATAATGATTCTCTCAGGAATGACGGCCTATCTCCAGACTCTTGATATTGCAATAAGCAGGCCATTCAAAGACAATTTGCGCATGGAAATTAATGACTACATTGAAAATAGAATGGAGAGAAATCAGTGTGGAAACTGTAAAACCGAAACTGCAAGAAGTTGTGACTTGGGTGAAGAATTCATGGAAGAAAATCACTGACAGTTGCATTGCAAGTGCACTGTGAGCAGGCTACCTTGACAAGAAGTACTCATTTAAAGACAGTGCTATTGATAAACATGAGAGATTTGGTTCACTGATTCTGAAAGAATTGGAGTCACAAGAAATTCACCAGGAAATTCAGGAATTGGATTGTTAGGATGATGTTCCAGAAGATGATGACATGATTGTCATTGAATAAATGAGTAAATTCTTGATACTGCAGGATTCACAGTTTGTCTAGTTTGTGTTGACAACTACTGTACTACCGTACCGTATACAGGTAATAAATTTCCTTTATTTTCATTTAACAATAAATGTGTACCGTATTCTTCTTCATGGAAAAATAAGACATCCCCTGAAAATAAGACCTAGCGCATCTTTAGGAACAAAAATTAATATAAGACACTGTCTTATTTTCAGGGAAACAGGGTAGTTGAGTCAATTTGTTTAACTTGGAAATAACTAGAAATCTTTTTTTTTCAGTCGTGGGCCTTTTATAACTAGAAATCATTTTCGGTCTTGTTTCTTGCTATTTGGGTTGTAGAAGCAGTCAGCTTCCAATATTATAGAACCCTCATTTTAATCTCTCTGATTTCTACTTGAAAACCAGCCAGTTTCTACCTGAGCTCATATCCTGATTGTAAAACTCTACACAATGAAGTCAAGAATAATTAACTCAAACTGTCACTTTAACTCTTTTTGGGTTGTCTTGCTTTTTAGGGGTCCTTCTAAAGTACTTTGAGAAATGCATTGTAGAATAAGGTGACCAGATGTCCCGCTTTTGGCGGGACAGTCCCGATTTTTAACGGGACTTTTTTAAAACTCCGTGGAATGCGGGATAATTTGTTAAAAATAGGGACTGTCCCGCCAAAAGCAGGATGGCTAGTCACCTTATTTGTAGATCTGTCTTCATGTCAGAAGAAAGGGGCAAGCATTTATTCTTTGGAACCTGTCCCCTGCTGCTCGTGAGCCTTGATTCTCTAGCAACTGAATATACTATATTTATGACTGCTGAGTGGAGCCACAGTGGCAGAAAAGCACTGGATAGGAAGGAAGGAGGCATGGTACAAGGTGAAGGACTGTCATGTTGCACTTGCACAAAGATTAGGCATTTGAGGAAGCATTTTGATGACAACAAACAATGGCATGTTCACATCCAAAGTAGGGATAAATTCTAGTAGGAATGCATCACTGCCTTCTTCAGGTAGGAGGATTATGAAATCATCCATCTACCACCTAACTGCCAAATCGAGGGTTTAGTATTAGTCTCTGCCATTGCTGGGAGGTGTGGCATTCAGGATTACTGAAACTTTGATGGATCAGCTCTAGGAAGAGGGAGTCCATTCTGTGGTGCCCAGACACTGCACCATCTGTTACTCTCTTCAAGCTCACTGAAAAATGCCTGGTTGGCCTCCACGGGGTAGGTCACAAATTTACCTAATTGTTAAGGACCTACTCTCTGGTGAGTATTCTCATCGAGACATTAAGATGAATATAAAGACTGGTCCTTCCACTTACCTCTTCATCTGATTTCCTTATCTACAATCTTTTAAGTTTGCTCTTTTCATTTCTCTAATCAAGCAATTTACCACTGTCCATCAGTCTTAACTTCTAACCACTTCTTTCTCTATAATGTGACAATTAAGACTAGTACTTAACCCTAGCTGGGTTGCTCACTTAGTTGGAGTTTCATCCCGTATACCAAAAGTTTTCAGGTTCAATTATTGGTTAAGGCACGTAGGTTGTGGGTTCCATCCCCTTCAATATTTATCTCTCAAAATTAATTTTAAAAATGCCTTCAGCTGAGGATTAAAAAAGAGAAAGAGTACTGTTCAAGCACTGCCTCTGGGCAGGATTTCCCTTCACCACTGTCCTATAAAGCCATCTCATGGCTTTGTGCTGTGGCAGCTGCCCTTTTACAATTAGCTCTGATAGTCTCTATTCACCTTTCTGGGAACCAGTGACTTAATGGATTTGATGATACCCATTTAGGAGCATGTTAGGAGCTTTATTTCAAATGGCAAATAGTCCTCCACTGCAGGTGACATAGCTTAGCTCCAGAACTCAGGGGGTCTCCGCTATAACTCTCCTATTAGGGCATGGCAGAGGCTCCACATTCATCCAGAGAGAGTGAATGATATTGTTTATAAAGTGCCTGTTACATAGCAAATGTTGTATACATTTTATTTATTTTAAAAAATATATATATATTTTATTGATTTTTTTTAAAGAGAGGAAGGGAGAGGGAGAGAGAGTTAGAAACGTCAATGAGAGAGAAACATCGACCAGCTGCTCTTGCACACCCCCTACCGGGGATGTGCCCGCAACCAATGTACATGCCCTTGACCGGAATCGAACCTGGGACCTTTCAGTCTGCAGGCAGAGGCTCTACCACTGAGCCAAACCGGTTTCGGCTGTTGTATACATTTTAATTGCTTATCACTCTAAGCAGTTGTTTGGGGTTCTGGATTGAGAACCGAACCATTTGGTGTCTGTGTTGCTAAAGCCAACTGGTTCCATAACTCTATTAGGAAAAACTCTTTCCATTATTAATTAAGAACCTGATGATCGCAGATACAACCACAAAGTGTTGAGAAAGATGGACATTAAAATTTTGATTCTCAAACCTGTTAACACTCAGAAATATCCAGATGATGATTACATTAAAATATATATAGCTCAGAACTCAATATCAAAATACACACACACACCCCGCCACACACACACACACACACACACACACACACACACACACCACCCCAGGTGGTTCTGATTTTCAATCAAGTGTGGGAAGTTTGGGAACCATTGCTCTAATCCACATGTGGGAAACACCCAGTCACTGGCCTTAGGTCCCAGAGCCTCTTTTCACTCACACCTCTCAGGGAATGAGAAACGTCTGTGCACAGAAAGGCGAAGCTAATACTGTGCAGCTCTCAAGGTGGCCTGCTTCACCCCATGGCCTAAAAACAGTTGGTACACATTAGCCACTCAATAAATAGTGAATGAATGAATGAATGAATGAATGAATGATCCAATGTCTACTATATCTCTATAGCAGTACTGTCTTCTGAACACCATTTGTTTTTCTTTCTTTTATTAGAACTCCCCTTATAATACTTATAAAAGCTTCCCTTTTAAGAGCTTCACTCATTTGTGTTTCTACTTACACTGGAATTTTCAATTCAAATATTTGAGCAAAGAAATCAGGAATTAACAAGACCAAGCTGCTGCTGCCCACTTTAATAAAAACATTTCAAGTTCCTTCTATTTTCTAACAATTTTCCTTCTTTATAGATTAACTTTCAAAAAGTCTGAGTAGTAGGCAACTATTTTACAATTGATGCTTGGAAGGTATCAACACATAAATAAGTAATTGATCCGAACATATATTTGCTCTTAAATGATTGTATATCCTTAATAAACTATAAAATATGGTTAGCTCTGTCTGTTAATAATAAGGGTGAAAGAATAGTATTCCCAAAAACATTTGCAAACCAATTGGCTTTTGTGAAATTTTAATATAAAAAATTCTAAAAATGTATATAATCTTTTAAGAGGCTTAAGAAAGGAGAGCTTGGTATTAGTACCTGTTTCTATCATCAATTTCTTTTTTTGTAGTCCTATTTTCCCCCTGTATGTTTTTTAAAGCCTCATCTTAGATACCAGGATTGCTTGTAAGACTGTTTTATTTATCTTACTTGTCTGCATTCAATGGATAGATTATTTGGCTGCATTTCATCTTACCTTGCAACATTTCAACCATCTATTCCCCATGAAGGTCTTAATCTAAAATAACATTCTATTAGTGAAGATTTTTATATAAAATTCTTACACATGCCCATATATATATGGAGGTGCATAATGCATACTTTTATACATTTTTTCTAACCTACACAAAAATTTTACAAGTGTTTTTAGTATAATATGTTTACGATTGTACAAAAATGATTAATAAAAGCTCAAACTCACTTTTGTAAATTCTTAGTCGAATTTTTATTGTCGGCTGATCACTAACTGAGAAGAAAGATTATAGATATAAATAAAACAGCTAAGTGAATTGTGAAAGACATTTCCATTACAAAAAATGTTGCTGTCTTTCTCTCTCTCTGTCTCTCTCTTCGAAACACACACACACACACACACACACACACACACACACATACACACACCACTTTCCCTTATAGCCAATTCATGTAGGTTAGTATTCCGGGAGCTTTGTATTAAATTCTGGCTTTAAATAAATCACTTCACCTAGCCAAAACCACTGACTTTTTCTTGGTTTCTACACAAAACTTTAATTCAAGTCCAGTATCCTTCAAATTCAGTCCAGGTGCTAAAAAAGTCTCTTGATTTTCCAAGGAACAGTCAACAGAATTTCCCTGCTCTGTATTCATATTTATAACATAGCCTCTAAATAGCCCAGTATTTTTTGTATTTTCTGAATTAAAGTGGCTGCATGGTGAATTTGTAGTTCATCAAATTCATAGACACTCACTTATAAATGTATGTTTTTCCTCTTAGAAATTAGTGATTATTCCTTTAGGATCTTGTTTTTTATTATATGAAAACTCTTCAGAATTCTTTAAAGAATACGCATGTGTGTTGTAAGTTACCAATAAGGAGGATGATGAAAAAATAAACCATTTCTTTAGAATGGCTTTAGTTACCACCCAATGTAAAAATTCAAATCCATAGTAAATTCTGTAACTTTTTGCTTTTATGCTATTTAACTTATAGACTTAGAGATCGGGACATTTTTTTGGGGTTTGGGCCTCATGAATAAATTAATATATATAACCTTTTTTAGCTTTCAAACCTAAAATATAAACAGGGCCCCTTCTTCCTCACTTCTTCCTCAGCTCCACTCCTGAATTTTAGTAAAAACCATGATCAGTAACAATTACTCTAATATGAGATGCAATGTTTAAAGTGTTATTAGATTTTATTATAGATCATAGCCCTAGGAACATAATATGGCACTAGCATGTCTGGATTCAAATAATGTCTTGCCTTCTATAAGATAAGTAACTATAAACAAGAGACTCTCTCTGCCTCAATTTTGTGTCTGTGAAGTGAAAAATATATCAATCCTAAACCAGAATGCTGGTACAAAGGTTTGATATGTTAATTTATGTAAATGTATGTAAATAAATAGAACATAGTAAAATAAAGTAAATAGAAACTCTTACTACAGATTTTGAGGAAATAGAAAATCATGCAAATAAATAATTTTTGCATAGTATTATGATGTCATACAGATGGTACTGGAGTCAGACTCATTTCTGGAAGATCTAAGTTATCATATTTTCTCAGGATGAGTGACTTCTTAAATATATCTTTGAGTGATGTTAGGTAGATGGTGAACTTGCACAACTGGTCTTCGACTTTAAAGTGTTTAAGAATTAAGTGGTTTCCAGTAAGAATGCAGATTCTGATATAGTAATTGTGGAATGGGGCCTGATATTTGCATTTCTAATGAACTCTCAGGTGATGCTGTTGGTCCAGGAATCACCCTTTTAATAGTGTGGACCTAGATAACCTCTTAAGGACCATTTAAGATGTATTAAATAATTTATATGTCTGTCTACTGCTGAGAAATTGGTCAACCTAATCAACTGGATACATGGTGTCAATCCTAATTATCCGCTTTTATGGACACTAGGTGTCTTGGTGTCATGGAAGAGTTCAAGCATGTCCTTATAATGTCCTGTAATAGTTGCTTAGAGCAGATCTGAGATGAATTTGGGCATCTGCATTTCTAACAAGTTCCCAGGTGTTGCAAATACTGTTTGTCCAGGTTACTGGCTTAGAGAAATGATTGATTCTTTCCTGGAATCAATTGTTTCTTTTCCTGAATTCTTTACTTGAATCATCAATACAAGCATATACTTCTGTGCCTTCATTGAAGAAATGTCAGCATTGGTTGTTTTGAGTTATTGTGATTTATACTAAGAAAAAGACATTTGGTTTTCCACTCTTTTCCTGGCATAGAGTTCCTATTATTTCTTGTGGTAAGAGCAATAAGGGTGTCTTTTGTTATGTTAACGAGGTGACCTTTGGAAACTCTTAGGTAACCTAAGGATGGAGGTTGGTTGCCAGGGGAACCCACTAAGTGATTAGAGGAAACTTTTAGTACCCATCCCTCAACCTCCAGAGAGAAGGAGGGGCTGATCAATGATTAATCACCAACCTCTATGTAATAAGCCTCCATAAAAAAACAAAATGAATGGGTTCAGAGAACTTTCTGGGCCATGAACTGAACATGTGGAGGTGCTGGGAGAGGGCGTGCCTGGAGGGAGCCTAAAAGCCCCTTGCCCTGTATATCTCTTCAGTCTGGCTATCCCTGAGTTCTATTCTTTCATAATGAGCTGGTGATCTGGTAAGTAAAATGTTTCTCTGAGTTCTGTGTGCCATTCTAGCAAATTAATCAAACCTGAGGAGGAGGTCATGAAAGCCTCTCATTTATAGCCAGTCAGTCTGAAGTACAGATAACTTGGACAGGCAGTTGGCATCCTGAGTTGGAGGGGTTGTTGGAAACTGATTTATAGCCAGCTGGTCAGAAGTATAAGTAAAAACCTGAAATGGCTACTGGTGTCTTTCGGGGGATGAAAGGGGAGGGAACGATCTTGAAGAACTGTGGGCTATGGTTACCTCTGAGAAGGTGTCAGAATTGGATTGAATTGTAGGATACCAGGTGGTATCTCTAAAATGGCTTGTTGTGGGGGAATGACCCCTCCCACCGTGCACACACACACATTAGAATTGGTCTCAGAACTCCAAAAGAGACACCATACCTAGAACAATGATTCTTCAAAGTGTTTCAATTTGCTTACCAAGTCAGTGGAGCAACAGATCTCATCACCTCCCATTTATCCCACACAATAAAACATTCCCAGAGTCAACAGAGAGGCACTGGATTTGATTAAAGACTAGTGAGGTGATGTCTGCTTTTTGTTATGTATAAATTATTAATATAGCCCAAATGCATTAGCACCGAGATTGTTATGTTACAAACATGGAAAAGTAAACATGGATCACCGGGAGAACTTCCATTGTCCCCACAATTTTACCGTCCACATGGATAACCAATGGTTGCGACAGATAAAAGTCATGTGTCAGAAAACAGAACAGTATCCTCACTGGAGCTCCATCATGCAACGCAGGGTATTCAGCTATTGATAGAAATGCAGAATTGGAGCTCCACACCAAGGCTCCAAGGGAAAGAACAACTAAAGGGTGAGGAGGAAAATTAGTTAGATAAAGTTACTTATTTGAACTTCCAAAATGAAACCTAAGTGTATAGGGGCAAGTCCTATTTTTCATGCTAACTTTTTGCAATTTCAAGGAACACTTTGTCTTGGCATCTCATCAGAACTTCACACGTAGAAAAATCGCAGAACCCTTAAATTTCCCCGAGATTTGCTTAACCTCCTAAGGATAGCAGTCAGACTCAGTAGCCAGGTCAGACCATGAGGAGTGGTGTAATCTCCATGATGGTGTAGTTGGGGCTGTGTTGGAAGGTGCCAGTCTTTAGAATAGAGAGGTAGAGCCTATAGGGGTTCTTGGGTGCAGTTAGCTTTCCTTTGCAGTCATTTCTTTTGGAAAGCAGGGACTATCAGGTGCTGGTATGCTTTGAGCATGTTACCACCTCAGAGAAACTTCAGATAGATTGAATGACTAATAGCTAGAAGCAGTTCTTTAAAACATTGCATTAATATTCATCATAGCAAGCTCTGGACAGATGCTTAAAAATAATCCCGTTTGAAAAACGTCAAGGAACATTTTAAAAGATCTGCTTGCAAACTCATCTCAGCATTGCAAGATAACATGGAAAAAACTGAAGCTATATAAGATACAATGCCTTCAAATGAAGGTTTAATAAACATATAAAGAAAGATATTGCTTGCCAGTTTCAAGCTATACCCTGGCTATGAAGGCTAGTTTACTTGTCTTTTGTTGACTCAGAGTCCTGTAACCTACTTGAGTGCTATGTGTTTAACATTATTCTAATCATTTTATATGTTTTAATTCATTTTCACAAGCAATATATGAAGCAGGTACTCTTTTTTTTTTATTCAAGAGGAAACCATAATACTTAGAAGTTAGTAATTTATCTAAGATCACACAGAAGGCAATAGAGGCAGAATTTAAATAAGGCATGTTGGGTCACCAGAAACTGATTTTAACAACCATAATACAGTAGGTCCTTGCCTTACATCAGAGATCCGTTCCTATGGCATGATGTAACATGGTTTTTGCTGTGAGTCAGAACCCACCCACATAAGCACCTATGTCACTCACACAGCAGTAATGAAGTGACACAGTAAAAAAAAATCTAAAAGAAAGATAACAATTCCTGAACTTTGCTTGTGGTAAATAAATAATAAAAAACATAAACCACATATGTATATACATTGAAATGATGGGACTTTTTATATATATATATAAATAAATGGGAGATGGCAACATAACCATGAAACTACATATGTCAAGTCCGACGTAACTCAAGGACTGCTTGTATAGTCTTCCCATCTAATGATTTGAAATTTACAATGATCAGTTTATTATAAATGTTATATCTTCTAGGGAACATGTGTATGTAAGAATCCTTAAAAATGGATTTGATGGAAGACAATGTGTTGTAATAAAATAAAAACACAAAAACCCAAGAGCCTGCCCTGGCCAGGTGGCTCAGATAGTGGGGCTTCTTCCCATACACCAAAAGGTTTCAGGTTAGATCACTGGGTGGGGCAAGTATGTGAGGCAAGAGATAGATGTTTCTCTCTCACATCGATGTTTTGTGTTTTGTTTGTTTGTTTTTCTCTCTATCTCTTTTCCTCTCTCTCTCTAAAAAAAAAAATTAATAAAAAGCATATCCTCAGGTGAATATTAAAAAGAAGTCTGGGAAATAAGTTTGATCTCTAAATATATTAGGTGGTACAGAGAAAATCAGGTACCCTTACCTTAAAACACAGGTTTCTTCCATGTTAAATTTTAAATTTTGATAATAGTTTAACAAAAATAGGTTATCTCTGATGTTAGTCAAGCCCTAATATTCGGTGGCTGAAGATGTATTTGAGACCAGTACATTTTCAATAAACATCCACACTGTCTGTGTACAGGGCCAGCTCTGGAGTAGTTGTATTTTTGTTTTGTTTTGTTTTTAAATGCCAAAAGACCAGTAGTCTGCCAAGAACTTTTCCTTCCTATGATTATATCAAAGATTTCAGAGAGGCTTTTCAGTTCTTTCTTTGCCCTTGAAAAAATATGCATTCTTTCAGAATTCTAAATTGAGATTTTGGAGTAAAAGGTTTTTCTCTGGTTGTTTTCCAAACTTCAAATAGCTTTATAAATAATGTGTCTGAGGCTCACTAAATAATCACAGTAGGGCATGTTTCTTTGCTTCTACTACTTATATGCTTAAATCTATAAAATGGCATGTTTCTTAGGAAGGAGCATGAACATTTTCACATAAGACACACTGAAAATATGGTATGGAACTTATGTATACCAAACCAATACTTTGGCCATTATTTGGCACTTTGACTAGGCACTATCCTGTGTATGTGTGAAAGAGATTCAGTGAATGTGTATGTGGGGAGGCGGGGAGGAGGAAGAGAGGATGTCTCTGAGACAGAAACTGTTTTTACAAGTACATGTGTATAAGGAAACATTAGCTGTTTTCACTGGGGTAATTTAAAATCAGATTTCAGGGGGAGACCCTGCTTCCACTTAACCTCTCTGAAGAGCGGCACCTGATCTGGTTGCACCATCCACCTTCACTGGCTAATATTCCAATCAGACCCTCTAAGAAATCACCTGGCAGGTTTCTCCAGGACATTCCAAAATTCAACACTCCCTCAAGGGAAGAGGCATGGGGGTGGGGTATCCCCTGAAGACACAGCCCATTCCAATGAAGACAAACGTTGGCTTCGGTTTCACCACTAGGTTTACTCGTGCACAAAAGTTCCCAATAAAACCCAGCTGGTTTAAATTTTGTCTGCAGACCTGAAACCCAGCAAAGTTGGCTTGGCTTCCTACTTTGCAGAAAATGCTTCACACGACTGTGATCTGGAAATGCTGCAGTGTACATACCCTCAATAGAAACAACAGGAGAACAGCTGTCTTCTACCTCACTTTCTCCCGACTCCATCTTTACAGGCTTAGGTGTTGTTAAGGGAGGGGAAAGAGCCTGCCGCCAAGCATGAGAGATGGTATGAATCATCCATGACTACCTTTGTTGTTTGTCCTGAGCCAAGAGAAAAGATTAAAGAGTTGCCATTGATGAGTGAGACAACTCACATTTTGGAATCACTAGAGAAGGAAGGAGCATTTTAAGATCATGGAAGGAAATAAAACAACAAAACAATACTGTTACAATCCAAACAATAAAGGGCTTCAGTCTGTGAAAGCATAGTGCTATCTTTTCCATTTTCCCACCCTTATGCTTTCACTGGCTTCATACAATCCCCTTGTTGCCTATAATTGGGGCTGGAGTTGGTGCCAAAGCTGCATAAAATAAGCAGCCTTTCCTTTATACTTTGTGTGCATCATGATTGTGTATGTGAAGTCATAAAGTCATTTATTATGAGCATGTGTATTCCTGGCTTAAAGAGCCAAGTATTCTTGTGACAACAATATAATGGCATCAGATGTATTCCCATAAAACACCATATGTGGGCACTTAATAGTTATTGCTCTGGCACCTACATGCTGGGCTATCATCTTAAAGGGGGACTCCTTCAAAAAAAAGAACATTTGGTACTTAGACAAAAAAAAAATGAGATAGGTGAGCAAGGAGTACAGATTTATTAAGAACCCATTGATAATGACAGTTCATCTTCCATTAGTATCAGGTTGTCTCAAAGCATCTTCTAGAGTTCTTTGCACGGGTTCAAGCAAACCCTTCACAGCATTGCAAACACCAATAAATAGTCTCTCAGTCTCCAAGTTATAAGAATGCTCTAACATCATGTTGATATCTAGTAAACTGTAAGAGTGGGAACAACATAATTTTTATTCTTCTTATCTATTATTCTTTTGAAAGCATTTACTTGGCTCCTATGGTACCAGTTACAGTAAACAAGTTGGTTTTCAAACTAGATCAAAGAATGCAGAGTGAATGCTGTGTGAGGCACAGGGGGTGCCTGATGATGTTTTGAGAGTATGTCTCTGAGACAGAAACTATTCCTCATGGTCTCTCTTTTGCCAGCTTCCATTTTAGGGTGGAATGGCTTCTTTGTTTGCCACTGAAGCCGGAGTCTGAGAATTCCCAATTCCTAATATGCTTTGAGTTTACCAGAACTATGGGACTAAGGTGTCATTATGATGTTAGCCCCTGCCTTGGGTGGCCAGACACTCATTGTCAGTATAAGATGGGGGATATCAAAGCAATCCAAAGGCAAGAAGAGGCTCACTGGATCCTGGTTGTATGTCCATTTCAGTTGGGGGTCAAGGCAATCTGAAAAGTGGGAGACCATATAAATCAGATTTTTTTTTTCCAAAGGGCAATGTAATGATATACTGCCATGTGCCACCGGGGTGTGTGTAGGAAGATGCTGCCGCTGATGTTTTACGTTTCCGTGCCAGCCATGAGTCACTACCTGCATCTCTATTCACTCACTCTTCCTCGGGTAACAGACAGGCTGCAACATACAATGGCATTTTGTTTTAAGTACATATGGTAGTTATTACATTGAAAATGTACACTGAGCATATGTCTACAAGCCTAATTGTGCCTTCCAACACTTCTATTATACAAGGCTGCTCTGACCCAGTCCACTCCTCTCACTGTTCTTTGGCCCTAACTTCCATTCCAGCACCACTCCTCTACAATGGAAATATTGTTGTTTTTAATTGTTTTGGTTGTTTTAATGCTGCCAGGTAGCAGCTGAAAGGGAAGTTTTGAGGTGGAAAGATCTCTTACTGAACCAAATAAACTTTTCTCTAATTGGTCAAACTGGCCTAAGAGTCACTATCCCTACATCTAGTTATTCTCCACCAGTTGCTGATTTTTTCAAAGCCTTTATCTATTTAACAGAAATCCCTGACCTCTTCTTCTCTCTCTCATTAAGAACTTGTATGCCATTATCCTTCCACGATGTGGTTTGAAATATGGTTTCTCTCTCTTTCACCTCTGACGTCATGAGTTTTCCATTCTCTACCAATGGTTCTCTATCCCTACCATGCATCCAAAGGGTATAGATAACTTTTTGAAATTATGAATGTCAAGCACCCAGCACTTTTTCCCCACTTGTCCTTTGACCTATTCAATTAAAAATTATAGTGATAAGTCCTAGGAATCTTTCATTTTTAATGCTGCATGGTTAATACTGATATGCAATCATAATGAAATATGCCTTTCTAGCTTAAGTAATAACTTTTATTGTATGTCTATCATCTATAAGATATTTTATGTTTTGTCTCATTTAGTCCTTACATTGAGCTAATAAATATTATTTTCTTTAATATAATAAAACTCAGAGAGTTATTTTAAAAATATGTTTTTATTGATTTCAAAGAGGAAGGAAAAGGGAGAGAGAGATAAAAATGTCGATGATGAGAGAGAATCATTGATCAGCTGCCTCATTACATGCCCCTACTTGGGATTGAGCCCACAACCCTGGAATGTGCCCTTGACCAGAATGCAGGACCCTTAAGTCCTCAGGCTGATGCTCTATCCACTGAGCCAAACCATCTAGGACCAGAGAGTCTTTTGTTGAGGGTTTTTGGTTGTTGTTGTTTTTGTTTGTTTGTTTTTAAATACTTCAGGTAATATAGTTAGCAAATTTTAGAGTGAGGACTTGAATCTGTGGCTTGAAGCCAAAGGTTGGCCTCTCTTGACTATACTTACTATATTCACTCATTCATGCTATTTACTATAAAAATATTTTGTTTCTAATCCTCATTATGCCATTGGGAATTTACTTAAAGTGACAAAACACCTGGAAAATTCATATTTACAATGGCCTAATATCTTGTATTGCAAGCTAAAGGTGTGTGTGAGTAAAATTAATGTGGCCCTAATAGATTAGGCTGCTGTTGCTGGGTTATGAAGTTCCATATACTTTCCAAACTTCAGCATCTTGATTCCTAGGTCATGGTACCTGCAGACAGCTGAGGGTTGACAGCTGAGGTTCTGTGACCTATTTCTAGATTCAGGTTAAAGGTGTCACCACGATTTGGGATTTGGAATATGCCATTTTTATGGTAGAGTTTTAAAAAAGGCAAGCAATCGAATTGTTCTTAAGCTTCTCCTTGAACATAACATACATCATTGCTGATCATATATTTTTTTTAATAACTCAAGTCAAGTTCAAGCCCAATGTCAGTGGGTTAGTAAATGTACTCCTCCCACAAAAATTGATGCTTTAAGTCATGTGGCATCAGGCAGTGGGTATGCAATTCATTACAGTGAAAGAGGTGTGAATCCTTGTGCAAAATAATACAATCAATCTCAATTCCCCTTCTACATCTGTAAAGCATGAGACTCAGATGTCGAACGAGCTTGTCCAAGGCTAGTGAATGACACAGCTAAGAGAATGATGGAGTCTTTCTGACTCTAAAAGTCAGTGTTCTTTCTGAGCAGTCAGTTTGAAAAATGGGGAGAAGGACATTGTAGCTCTCTCCTCTATTTTTCTTTCATCTTCATGCCAAAGCTATTCAATCATCATGTCCCTCCAAGAACCTGCGTCATCTTTGATTTACCTCTGCATATTTGATATCAAGTTAATGTAATTATTTATTAATGATATCATTTATTGAGCACATATTTTGTACCAAACACGGGTCCAAAGTCTCTTTATATATTTTCATATTTGATTTTTAGCAATACATTTTGTGGTAGGCATCATCCCATTTTAAAGATAAGAGGACAGAATCTCAGTACATGGCTTAAAATGACAGAGCCGGAGTAAGGCAGAGCTGGTTTTGATCCATCTGTATTCACATGCTTGTGCTATGATGTTGTGTACCATTAAGCTTTCAAACAAAAAGTTTTAAAGGTATACTTACATTTGTTTCGTTCTCTGCTCTGGCTTCCACCACCTATTTTTAGTTTTCATTTTCTGATACCTAAACTTCTATTGTAGCTTCCTAGTTAGATCTTACCACCAAACCATTCTGTCTACCATGAGTAGACTCATCTTCAAATTGTGCCTTGACCACGATATTTCTGTGTGCCAAAAAAATAGCTCTTGTTCTCCTGGGATCCTGTTTTCACATCTAAACTCCCTCCTCTGATTTCCAAGGACACCCATACTACACACCAGTCTTATTTCCCACCGTGTCTCAAATGTGTACCAAATGTGACTAGGTATAAATGATCCATGAAAGGCACACATTTGAGGAATGGTAGAAAATAAGGCTGCTATGTGTTCTGGGTATGTGTGCTTGGTTGCCCCTCATTTATTCCAACCTCACTTTATTCATATTAGTCCCTTTACCTGAAACTAAATCGAGAACTTCATGAGGGCAGGGTTTTGTATTACCCCACAAATGTGGCCCGGACAGATGATCATAGTGCTACCTTTGAAGGGGGAAGTAATTACTTAACTGGAACATCTGTACTTGGGTACAAATAGGGTGGTTTCTGCCACATGGTCCTGTAGACATTTTATGGGTGACTGGGTATAAACGATCCATGAACTCCTTCTAGTTCTGCTGGAGTAGGTCACCAAAGCATAGGGAAAATACTAAATTTGCCATATCCCCTGAGGACAAGTGAAGACATTGAAGAATGAAAGATTAACTGGCAGCAAGCATGGAATTAATGTTGCATCATACCAGCCTCTCCAAGGGGCAATAGGAGTAGCATTTGGGAAGTCAGGAATCTCCCAAACCACAGGGTAAAAAATTTGTTTGACTCCTAGGAATAGAGAATAAGAAAAATTGTGGTGTCAGGTCCTTGTGAATGTGCGTGCCTAGTAAAGTATTATAAATGAATACCTAAATGTATTGTGTTTTCTGACTTTCTGTTGATTAAGATAAGAATCCTCAAAAAATACCTTATGCCCACTCAAAATATATAAATATCTGTCCATCAACCCATGTTTTTAAGATTTTGAAATAGATTCCAAGATATATCTCATGGGGAAAATACATTTAGGTAAAGTATGCCCATCTACCATAGTAAAAAAACACACAGAAAACTAGAAACACTTGCTGCAAATAAATGTATGCAACTTATTGAATCTAGAATTGTCAGAATCATTTACTTATGTTTACCCATGGGCTCTTTTATTTTTCTAATGTATAAAAGTATAAAAGTATTCTACAGAACCAACTAGTATTTTACAGGATACAGTATAAATTTTACCTCTTCTAACAAATTGTGAATATACTTAGACAACTTCTAATCTAATGAAGAAGACTCTTACTCTGAGATCATTAGTAAAGTTTGTTTACTAATGGGCAAAGAGTAAACAAACTAGATTCTTAGAATTAATGTCCAGGAAAAAATAGTTAGGCACATTTTAATGGATTAGGAAACCATATGCATTGCAATTGGGACATGAGATTTATATTTTAAGAAATAATAATAATATATGAGAAGTGTTGGCACATAACGTGATGACTCTTGGCTGATGGCATTTAAGATGAGAACAAATGGTATATAATTATATGCTACACAGTGTATGTCACCATACAGTGACAGATGTGCTATTCCAAATGTGAAAGTTGAAAATATATACTTTTTTGGCCATTAGATAATCACATGGGAATGGCATTGTGGTTGTCACATTATATTGTAAATTAGATAGATGTGGTGTCAGTTCTCAAGAAGGTTGTTGTCTAAGGAGAATTAACAACATATATCAACTTTCAGCTTTTTTCTGAATATTTGCTAAGTTATGTACAGGAAAGAGAGTTTCTGAATTATCTTATCATTCCAAATGACCATGAAGGCTTTCCAAAATGTTTCCCTTTTATTTATTTTACTTCTCACCTATTCTCTGTTATTTTTAATCAGCCTTTAAAAAATTACATAAGCCGCCGAAACCGGTTTGGCTCAGTGGTAGAGTGTCGGTCTGTGGACTGAAAGGTCCCAGGTTCGATTCCGGTCAAGGGCATGTACATTGGTTGTGGCACATCCCCAGTAGAGGGTGTGCAGGAGGCAACTGGTCGATCGACATTTCTAGATCTCTATCTCTCTCCCTTCTTCTCTGTAAAAAAATCAATAAAATATATATATTTTAAAAATTATATAAGCCAACCAGGTAAAGTCTTATATATTTCCAAAAGGGTACACATTAGTAAATCATTCAATTACAAATGGAGACATTAGGAAACTATCTAGACAATTAAAGTTATTATCATAGATTCTTTTTTCATAAATATTTTTATGTTATAAAACTTCCACATATGAAAACATAAACTTGTGAAATCATTAAAATATAGTGTAAATTAGTCCAATTTTTATCTTACATTTGTTTATTTATTTATTTTGTTGTTGTTTGAAGTATTACAAATAGTGGTACATGTGTCTCCTTTTTTCCCCCATTAGCATTCCCAGTCCTCTCCTACCCTCCAGTACATGCCCTCACCTGCCCCCCCCCAATGTCTTGTATCTATTGGTTATGCTTATATTACATTTGTTTTATTCCAAGCTCTCCTAGTGCTTAAATAATATAATTTAAAGTAAAAATGACTTCAGTTTTGGGAATACATTTTTTCCCAATAAACTCATTCTGGTCATAGATAGTTTTAAACAGGGTAGTTATTTTTATCTAATACTCAAGTTGTATCACTGTAGAGATAGATTTTAGTAACCAAAGACATAGCCAAGTCTGTTTTTAAGCAGTTACACTGATCTTTTGTGAATTATTCTTTGTACCCTGTTTCCCCAAAAATAAGACAGTGTCTTATATTAATTTTTGCTCCCAAAGATGTACTAGGTCTTATTTTCAGGGGATGTCTTATTTTTCCATGAGGAAGAATATGGTACACATTTATAGTCTTCTATTCCTACTTTCTATAAATATATTTTTAAAATGTATATGTTTTTATTTATTTCAGAGGGAGGAAGAGAGAGGGAGAGAGAAAAATAAACATCAATGTTTAATGATGAGAGAAAATAATCAGCTGCCTTCTACAAGCCCCCTACTGCGGATCAAACCCACAACTGGGGCATTGCCTGGAATCAAACTGTGACTTCCTTATTCATAGGTCAATACTCAACCACAGAGCCACACTGGTTAGGCTCTATCAGTATCTTTACATCTGTTTTGTATGAACCCAAAGCTACAGGGGACAGGTGTATATTTTTTAATTCTTTTAAAAAATACACACCTGTGTAAAATTAGTTCTTTCTAAAACCATAATACTTTATTGATCTAATCTAGTGTTAGTTATTAGAAATACCATAATTTGCATTCCCATTGCTATCTCAGTGACTACTTCATTATTTGCAGAAACTATTAAGAAGAATGCAGAACATTTGGGAGATTTTATTAGTACAGTTTTATATATATATATATATATATATATATATATATATATATGCATACTATATACTACTATATGTTATATGTTATATTGTTACATGTTACCTGTTATATTCTATATATTTTATATATATAATCAGCAAACAAATCTACAAGACATGTGAACAAAACTGTCATTCAACCAAGGATTAAAGAGTCAGGCTTGTCAATAGATGCGCCTAGACTTAGGATGGGCTTACATCCTGATAAATCCATCATAAATTGAAAATACCATAAGTTGAACATGCATTTAATATATCCAACCTACCTCACAGCCTAGTCTACCTCAGGTGTGATCAGAATATTTATTAACCTACAATTGGGCAAACCCATCTTGTGGCCACTGCCCAGTTCAGGAGAGTATCATACCACATATCACTAGCCCAGGATATTGCAAGCACAGTTTCTATTAAATGTGTATTACTATTGCACATTCATAAAGTCAAAAAAGCTTAAGTCAAACCATGAGAAGTCAGGGACCATCAGTATAGTCATTTACTAACTCTGAGCTTTTTGGCTCAAGTCAAAACTCAAGACGAATATTCTGGAGTGCATACTGACTCATTTATGAAGGTTTTGTTTTGTTTTTGTTGATATATGAAAAGCTGTCCATATTTGATGTATGAAGCTTTATAAAATTGAAGATAAGTACACACAATGAAACCATCACTAAAATCTATACCATAAACATATTTATCAGCTACAAACTTTCCTTCCATTCTCTGTATTTATTGTTTTTGTATGTGTATAATAAGAATACTTAAAATGAGGTCTATCCACCCTGCCAAATTTTAAGTGTACAATTCAGTATTGCTAACAACAGGCACCACAATATACAGTACATCTTTAGGATTTATTCATCTGGCATAACTAAAACATTGTACCTTTTGACTAATACCTCCAGGTTTCCCCTTCCTGCAGCCCCTGGTTGGCAACCACCATGTGTTTAGCCATAGTATTAAAAATAAATCTAACAGATGGTTTTATCTCCTCTGAAGTTTGTGAATTAAATAAATGAGCATGCCTTATTGATGCAGATCATGATGATTAGGCAAGCATATTATCTAGTTGGTTTAGTTTTACAACATAAGTTTTAGCAGTAGTGGTATTGAATCCTCATTATCTGTGTTTATACTTTGGTTTATCATATTACTAATGTATTATATTTTTCAAATTTAAAAAGATGCTTATATATTTTCCTTTTGTCCCAATATCAATGCTTCTAGGGTACATTTTAGAAGGGGGCTTTCAGAAAACAATGATCAAAATAGTCCATCATATTTGAAATTTCATTCCTGATCATTAGATGAAATAACTCAAAACTCATTTTCTATTTGGGAATTTATATACCTTCATAAAAGACAATCTTGACCACATTAGAAATGTAATATATTAACACTAATAAAGGGCACCAACCCTTGGATATGCAAAAAGGCAATCCTTAAATTACAAAATACATTTTTAATATTCTATGAAAATTTTATTTTATCAAATAGTTCTTCCAAGCAGACCCTTCTAGGTTATATTTTAATTATAATTTTAATTGAAGATTTACACATTTGCAGTTTATGATATATTTAATTTCCATTTCAAGTATTCTGACATTTATTTTTAAGTCATTATTTCATATATGATCCACTACATTGTTTATATTACATTTGCCATTTCATATAAGTAGAGTTTTGGTCTCCATCAGCCACTTCTGCACGAGGATTTTGGAAGAAAAGAATAGAAATAATGACATCTCTGTGGCTCATTTGGGAAGAATACTATTTAAATTTGTTCTTAATGTACAGCTGAAATTAATCTTGATTTCCCATCAAATGTACAGGGATTTTACAATATAGTTCATAACAGTGTTTAATTCCTCTAGGGAGCAAGGTAAGATAAACAAGTCACTGACAGTGTTTATCTATAAATATAGCAGATGGTGTGGGACTGAGGTTGGTTATTAAGTCTGACGACTTTAATTTCATGGTTATAAAACACTGTAAACCTCACTGTTTATAAAAGGCTGGGGAAGAATCTCCATTGGGCTTCAGTAGCCAAGAAACCCTCTGTAACATTAATCTCTCTAACTGATATTTGGTATCCTCCTAGGGTGCAATATTAAAGATTGTGGAGTGATTACTAGACACTTTAAAATTTTCACTGGGATCATTAGCTAGCATTTCTGTCGTTGATCTATTATAACCTTGTTAATGAGTTCCATGTGAGTGAAATTTAGTGAATGAGATGATTCTTTCTAAACTTTGTTAGGTGAATGTTTAACAGTTATTTTAGGCAGTCATATATTTATAAAAGATAGTCTAATTTGTCAAAATAATACCTTTTATCTTATGCAAAGGTAAATCATGATACCTAATTAGACCAAATGTACTTAGAGATAAAATTTCATAAAGGAAAGCTATAGCACCATTTGAATAATCAATATAAGTTGTATACATTTACATTTAGGACATGGATCTGTCTAAAAGGTCACAAAATGACACTGAATTTTAAAAAAGCAAAATAAGTTATCCTTCATACTCATAATTTATTTAAATATAATTTATTATAATAATTCATTTAACTTAAAATCTGTATGCTAATTTGAATAAAATGAATTCTTCCAAAAAGGACTGCTATTATCAAAATGGTATTATTTGAAATAGCTCAAATTTTCCATTTCAACTTGATGGTGAATGACAAAATTTATTTTATAACCATAAAAGTGGACATTTTTCACAAGCCTTATCTAATTCTATCACTTTCACAATCAGAAGTTGATATTTTAGTTTCTAAGAAGGTCTGACTTCTATGAACATTACATGATAACCCAATATGTGAGTTGGGGATTTAAAAATCTTAAGCAAAAAATGTCTTAACTGTATTAGAGTTTAGACTCATTGGGGATGGGTTTTCTAATGACAAAATCCTTGGCTACTTCTCTAGCTCTTACATTAAGCTGCTTCTTCTGGACTCACCCTTAGAGTTTGATAATTGATATGGAACATGAAACAGGCTGTGTCCTGTGCTTTCTACCAATTATCCATAACATAGACCTCAAACCTTGGTTTCAAAAGAGCTGGCCTCTGAACAGCAGCATCCCTGGGTAGAGAATGAATTAAATGGAACTGATGGTAATGTATCATCTCATCTCCCTTTCTGCTCAGAGCCTACCTTCACTAGTTGTCATGGAACATACCGTGTTTCCCCGAAAATAAGACATCCCCTGAAAATAAGACTTAGCGCAACTTTGGGAGAAAAAATTAATATAAGACACTGTCTTATTTTTGGGGAAACAGAGTACTATCCTGCTACTTGATACACTCATTTCTGCAAAAAAAACTATCTACTCATACTTGGACTTCCAGGTCTCAAAATGCACAAAGCATGTACGACAGATGATAGCAAAACCTCTTGCAAGGGAAGGCTTTATGTTAATTTTTTATTCATCAAAACTCATCTGGATCGTCATTATCATCATCAAAGAAATTGGATTATTGGGTTATTGGTATATGTGGCAGTTTTTGTGTTGAACTGACTCAAGATTAGAGATGATTTCACTTCGAAGTTATTAATAAAAGTCATCTAAAATAGCTTTAGCAATCAATTTTAAGGATTGCATCTTTTCATCTTTGGTTTTGTGAAGTGAGGTAAAAATGTGTTTTGCAAAGCATGGCCATGAAGACGGGGGTCACGGAGTGGCCAAGAGGTGCCCTTCAGTGAGTAGGAAATAGGTAATAATAGAAATGAAAGGGGTTAAAAAATAGAAACAGAATAATGGAAATAAGTCAAGCTAGATATTAAAATATCGGAGTAGAGAATTGAACAGGGTGATTAGTTTAAGGGCTCTTGAAAGAATTCATAAATACACTGGGTCTTAGAGAAATAAGATATCATTAAAAGTACATTAAAATCATAACTCATGTAAAGAGGGAATATTTTTCAACATCCCAATGGTAGCCTAAAGTTACTGTCTCCCCCCCGCCGCCCCCGTTTACATATATAACTATCTTATAAAATGTGATTTTTTTTTCTAATTATGCCTTGAAAAGTTTTTTGTAAGGAAATTATCTGATTCAAAGATGAAAAAAGCTGTTAAAATTTAAGAAACACTTAACCTAATCTATTATATTTTACTAAATAGTAACATAGAAATAAGTTGCTGCCTTATAATATAAAGCAAATTACAACCCATGGGATAAAAATAACGCTTTTCCTTTATGCTTTAATCTCATTTTCATTACTTTCTTTCAGATTATTCAGCTCTGTCTAATGTCAAAGGCATTGCATTACAAAAGAGAAAACAAACAAAGGAAATAACGCTAAATGGATTTCATTCCCCCTCCAAGGGTCAGTTAAACATCAAACCTCTGTACTATTTTTTATTATTTATTCTCTGTAGAAATCCAGTAATTTTCCTTTAATCTTGTTTCTAGGAGAAGTGATTTATGCCGTCATGTGCATGACAGTCACCTGTGGAATCCTTCTCGTGGTTTTGTGCAAGCTGAGGTAACTGAATACAACTCAGAAAGGAAGGGCTGGAAGCGAACCAGCCCTGTTAAAACACACTTCACCATGGCAGAGCTCACCCAGGGCCCGAGAATGAAAGTTTCTCCATTAAGACCTACTAAATCAACATTTAATGTGGGCTGGGCCCATGGAAACACTACTCTCAGTCATCATACGTAAGGGAAATGTGATCATAAGGGAATGTTTTACCTTGCATTTTACAAACGCATATGTATTGTTCCCCCATTTAAAGTGGTATCAGTCTTTCCCTGGTTTTCTTATGAAATAGAAATTGAACTTTGCTGCTTTCCTGCTTCACATCACTTGCAGGATTAATCAGCTTACATAAATGGACCTATTGTGTACTTCAAAACAGTTTATATTTATCTAAGGATGTCCTCTTCAGTCACATTTCTTACATGCTAATGAATGTTATGCATGTTTTAATATGCATACATCCAGGCCTGTATAATTGGAGGCCTCACAGGGTACCGTTAGGAAGACATTACTTCTGACTGACATTTGAATTCAAATCCTTTTTCTTGGCTGCCTTTGTTGCTCAAATGCAGTAATGATTCCGGAGGCATGTGAGATTAAAGATAAAGGGTCACAGCTGTCTCTGGATTTCTAAATATCTAGGGTTTAAAAATCTTCAGTTTATTGAACCACTCGCAAATAGATATAAATTGGTGTGCAGTTGATTACTTTAATTAAAAAATAACCTCATATTTAAATATTATTGATGTTGATTTCCTAATTCATATACCTATGTATATCATTTTTTATAATTTGAGTATCATAAATGTTAATGAAGAAATTATATATATATATGTGTATGTGTGTAAACAAACATAGAATAAATACATGGATCAGTAAAATTAGGGCTAGCAATCAGCGAGACAATGGGCATCTCTCATTTCATGACACCCAGAGGGGGAGACAGTGAACTGTGCCTTGCATGTACATACGTTGCTCCTCCAGAAACCTCGGACTTCTAGTGCTTCACATAATAGCAGATAAAATGAAAGTGGGAAGGAATGTGGCTATACCAAGGGGCAGGCCCATGAAGAGTATATGTTTTGCCTATGGACATTTGATGATATTTATTTTTAACAGCAATGCCAGCTAAACATGTCCACCTAATTAATCCACCTTCTCTAAACATTTAATTTGATGCTTAACAATTCCAGTACCAAAACAAACTGCTTTCCTCCAATGCCTTAAAAGTCGTGTTAGTATGAGCAGATATTCCTTGGATTCTAAGGTAAGTTTAAAGGCCAAATAATTAGAGTCAGTTTCAAAGGGAAAATAGAATTGGGAATTTATTCAACTTTCCTTTATGTGGTTTAAAATAATTGAGAGCACTGTTCAGACACTGGGCCTTCCTAGATAGTCCATCACAGACATATTGTTGATTCTCTAGCACAAACGGTTCTCTAGCAAAACTCTTACTATAATGGTCCTCAATCTTTATTTTTTAGCCTCACATATAATGTATCAAGTTCACATCTGCCACACAGGCCCATGGGTTTTCACAGATTACTGTTGTGCCACAGATAAATAAGGTGATGGCCACTTAAAATTCCCTGTGTATCAGCTGTAACTTTATCTCTTTTCTTGCCTACATAAATAGGCATATCCCTGTACTGCATGGCAATGGCAGTAAAGTGTGATAGACAAAAATCTTAATGTACTCCAATATGTACTTTAAAGCAACTCATTCATATTGTTAAGTATATTACATTTAGTTACAAATTATTTTCCTTACGAGTTAAAATTGATTCCTGCCTATAATCTGAAAGCTCCACATTCTGGGTCAAGAAAATGATAAAAGTAAAAGCCATCATAGCAAGGAAGAATGAAGTAAAACAAAGCATCATTAACAACCAAACCTGTGTTACCGCACATCTGCAGATAAATAAGGCTTTCTCAGTGAAAGAAGGCTGAGTGCCATTCACCTGGTAGTCACATCTCATCCACGTGAATACCTTTCCACAGCAGAGATTAACATTGTTGCATTTGCTTCATGTTTTGCTAAATTAAAATAGGCCTAATTCTTCAAAGAAATTTGCAGAGAACCCAATAATTTAAACCACAAATATGTGAGAAAAGAAACTTCTCTCTTTCTTTTTGCAAGTGATTACTTGTAAATCATAGTTCAATGCATGAGACCTCTTAGAAAGATCATAGAACCTTCTACTATTGGGTCTTACAGTCAGGAAGTTGATTCGTTTTTCCCTCCAGGCACAGAATCCACCCAAAAAAGTAAGCACACATACATTTGTAAAATCCTTAAATTGGCATATTATTAACTTTTGCTTTTACTTTTATGTAGAACCTTCAGAATATCAACTCAAACCAGAGATCCATCACCAAGCCAAATCCCTGGAGGACTCATGGTTCATTAAGAATCTGGGACCATTAACAATCACTTCCTTTCAAGCAAATCTTTCTAGCCAGCCAACAGAATATCCTGTTCATCATCAATAAAGAAAATGTTGAGAAGGATCTAAAAACATTTTATTATTAAGGATAATAATGTAAGGTATAATAATATGACAGGTGTTCAATTTATTTTTTCTTTAGAAATTATTAACTATAAATAAACAGTGGTATCTTTTATGAGGTCAATACAGAATTATAGAATTGCCCTTGAAGGCAAAAAGTGTTAGCTTAAATTACAGTCTACGTGATTTATTGTGTGATAAATTTGAATCTACAAAATGGTAATTAGTTATGTCATATATGACATGGTAATTAGCTGTCAAAATATGACATGGCTAGCAGGCTTTTTTTCCTGATCAATTTAAAAAATTCCCATTAACTTGCCTAAAAAATGCTAATAAAATATCTAATATGTTTTTATTTGTATATCTTAATACAAATTAGATAAATTATTAGCATTGACTTTAAATTCCTAAGGATATTTATTTAGATGACTAGTCTTAAAAATTGAAAGTGGTATCTTGGGTGTTTAAAATATAATACTATTGAACTTTCTAATTTAATGTTTATATTTTTTATTCATAAAGCTGTAAAGCAACTAATTGTTTTAAACACCTGTGCATCTTAATAATATATTTTATTTTTGAATTTAATTTTTTCTATGCTAATTATGAACTTCTGCAATAACAAGGTAACATGATACTTGTTACTTTATTGTTTCCAAATTGTGACTTTTGGCTTGGTTTGACATGAGAGTATAATTGTGATAAAAAATGGAAAATATGTTTATTACGTCCTTGATGCATATACACTTTCTGACTGCAATCATATTGGATCCATTTATAAGAATAAATTATGTATTGTCTGTGTGTGTTTTTTATCAACAGAGGCAAGATATTTAATAACCCATCCATACAAATATTGGGTCGGCAGCTAAGTAATTGCGGATTTTTTAAAGAAAATCAAAGACAATTTTTTCATGGAACTAAATAACTTTATTCTTTAATGCATTGCCCATTTTGATCAATGACCTTTTGCCATCTTTCAGGCAGCATCATAATCCCACGTTCAAAAAACTTCTGGTTTTTATTAGCAAAAAACTGAATCAGGTACGATTTGACATCATCATCATTATTGAAATTTTTACCATTCAAGGAGTTTTGTAAAGATCGAAACAAAAAGTAATCAGATGGTGCAAGGTCAGGACTATATGGTGGATGTGGCAAAACATCCCAACCAAGCTCCATTAATTTTTGCCGAGTGACCAAAGATGTGTGTGGCCTTGCATTGTCATGATGGAATACAACACCTTTTCGATTTGTCAATTCGGGCCACTTTTCTTCAACTGCATTGTTTAATTTCGTTAGTTGTTCAATGTAGACATCAGAATTGATCGTTCGGTTGGGTGGTAAGAGTTCAAAGTAGACAATTCCTTTGTAATCCCACCAAACTGATAACAAAACCTTCTTTTGATGAATATCAGCTTTTGATGTTGTTTGAGTTGGTTCACCTGGCCTGCTCCACGATCTTTTCCGCTTGATATTGTTGTAAACAACCCATTTTTCATCGCCAGTTATCAGTCGTTTTAAAAATGGATCATTTTCATTACGTTTCTTTAGCAAATCGCAGCTGCTAATGCGTTGCGTTAACTGTGATTCTTTCAGTTCGTGAGGAACCCATGTATCGAGTTTTTGAACATAGCCAAGTTGTTTTAAGTGATTTTCAATGCATGTATGTGATACATGAAGCTTCTCTGCAATCTCACGTGTTGTACTGTGACAGTCCGAATTGATTATTGCTTTGATTAGGGCGTCATCAACTTCAACTGGACGACCAGAGCGTCTTTCATCTTTGAGTGAAAAATCACCAGAACGAAATTTGGCAAACCAATTTTGACACTGCCGTTCTTTTAAGGCTTCGTCACCATAAACAGCACATAACTTTTTATGAGCTTGTGATGCGTTTTTCCCTTGCGGAAATAAAAAAGCAAAATATGACGAAAATGTTCCTTTTGATTTTCCATTTTTCAACGAACGCCAAACAAAAACTACAAAACAGATCAAAAAACTTTTTTTACTGATTAACAGCTGAATAGCCAACTATCAAATACAAAATGTGTTTTACATTTGTACTACGTCTGCAAACCTAAAAATTCAACTGAAGCCATATATGTGTGAAACCCGCAATTACTTAGTTGCCGACCCAATAATTAGTAACATTCTGTATTTACAATTAAAGGTCAAGCATTTTCTCTCTGTTTGATGTCCTCTATTGCTGCTCACTGCACTTCAGATCAAATTATCTACATTAAATTACATTTGAAGTTAACATTTGGCTATGTTTACTCAGAGTAATTAAAAAAGCCATCCTTTATCTTTTAAAACAGGAAGGAATAACTTGGTGAGTTATAAATCTCCCTTAAGGAGTTCTCCACCTTCCAGTGGCTGTTAACACTCTAAATTAACTTGAAGAGAATGTGGGCATTTCCATCTCCAAAACTGACATTTAATTTGGCTTACTAACACCTGGGAAAACGTGAACTCTTCTCTGGAAAGCTGAGGAAATAAATCAAGTTGCTTCTAGAAATATATTTGTGTTGAGCAGAGAAGGGAAGGACAGAGCATGAAGTAGAAGATCTCCCTTAAAGACAATCTTGTCTCCTAGGCTAGCAAGAGTGAGCAAGCCATTCTGGGCAGAACTGCAGAAACACGAATCAGCATGAAGTATTTAGAGAATTCCAAATAGGCAGCTGTCTCTGGAGCAAGGAGTGCAAATTAAAATAATATGGGAAAGCCCTGGCCGGTGTTGTCCAGTGGTTAAAGTGTCATGACCAGGTTGATTCTTGGTCAAGGGCACATACCTGGGATGCAAGTTTGATCCCAGGCCCAGATTGGGGTGAGTGCAAGAGGCAACCAATTGTTGTGTCTTTCTCACATTGATGTCTCTCTCTCTCTCTCTTTCTCTCTCTCTCTCTCTCTCTCTCTCTCTCTCTCTCTCTCTCTCTCTCTCCTTATCCTCCCACCCTTCCACTCTCTCTAAAAATCAGTGGAAAATAATTAAAATAATATGGGACATAAAACATAAAATATAAGACATACATCAGGACTGAGACAGTAAAGGATCTTAAACATGATGCTAAGAAGTTGGGACATTCTAAATCTGGTTTGTGAACCTCTTCAGGACTTGGCTTACACCTTTTACTCCTCTGTCCTCTGGGAGCCCTTTTCTAACAGCCTTCCCCCACCCAGAGGTCAGGTATCCTTGCTCAGCACTGTCTGTACTGTATATTACTATACCTCCCTGCAATTTGTAAGCACTTTGAATCTGTTGGCTCATCTCTGATTTCCATTCCTGTACACATAGGGTAAGTTCAAATAAAAATTGCTCAGTGAATGGATTGCTTCACTTGTATGCCAAAAAACATTTTAAACAAGGAAGTGACATCATCAGATTTATGAATGAGAAAAGACATGCTGGCAGACATATAAACTATGGACCTAAGATGACAAAAGTGATGGTGAGGAGACTGCCTACAAATGTACTCTAATGTTTAGCTAAGGAGTAGTGAAAAGCCAGCATTGAATAATTGGTTCGACACATTTCTTTAGCCACTGTATGTGCCAGTTGCTGAACTAGGTGCTGGAGATAGAGTACTGAACAGAGACCTCTTAGAGTTTCAAAAAACAAAGAAGTAAAAAAAAAAAAATAATCTTTGAACATGATAGAGGCTACTAAGAAAAGGTAGGAGGAGTGGCATTAGAGTCTTGTGAAGAGAACTGGTGGTGATATGAGTAGGGAGTGAACATAAATGTGTCATAAACAGAAAGGATGGGGATTTGGGATTACATGGTTGCAGAGAAATTGTGTTGTAAGGGCCATGCAGCAGCAGAGATGAAGAGTAAGCTTCTGATTTATGGCGGGAGGTGAACTATGATGCTACTTAGAAAACTGGCTCCGACAGGAGGGGGATGAACTTGGAATGCAAAAGGGCAGCATGCCACTTATCTTCAGATCCGTTCCCACCTGTATGTACTTCTCACACATCCCAGGAGGCTCACCTATCTGAAATATGGGCTCCCTCTTCCTCTGGTGTCCAGTGGGCTCAGCCAATGGTGAGAAATGGCAGGAGATGGGGGGTATATTCCCCTCAGTCCCTCCAGGAGGGCCCACCGTGGGCTTGTGTTTCCCTGCACAGAATGGCACTGTTTCTGTGAGTGGCTTTCTCCAGTGAAACTCTCCTTCTGGATGGCAATAAACATCCTTTCCTCCAGGGCTGGCCGTCCTAACTGCTCAGCTGTTACCAGCCTCCATTTGTGGATTACCTCGTTTTCCTACAACTACCCACACCTGTATAAAGACTCCCTCAATCCAACATCACTCACTTTGGATAACTCAGAGGTTTTTTATTTTTATTTTTTAATATATATATATATATTATTTCAGAGAGGAAGGGAGGGGAGAGAGAGAGAGAAAGACAGAAACAGCAATGATGAGAGAGAATCACTGATCTGCTGCCTACTGCATGCTCCCCAATGGGGATCACTCTTGCAACCCGGGCATGAGCCCTGATCAAGAATCTAAACCAAACCTCCTGGTTCATAGGCCGATGTTCAACAGCTGAGCCACACAAGTCAGCCTCCATAATTCGTAGTTTATCCTAATTTGCATAAACGGATCATTGTTTCATGTTTGGACTGACACCAGTGGGATATCCATGTGGAGTTGCTCTTAGTCCACTAGAAAATATGGTGTGGCACTGCTAAATGAGATCTGTGCCACAGCACTGCATTGAGAGTTTTCCGGTGTGTTCCATCTCTTTCTCCCTGGATGGGAAAGTGAGTTTACCACCTGAGGGTCCTCTGGGGGAAAACCACTGGATGAAGGGTGGCCAGATCATAGACTTTCCTCAGAAAAATCCAACCATCAATGAAATTCCTTCCAGCGCGGCAGCCTGACTGGTCCTGTAATAAACGTCTGTGCTGCTAGCTGCTTCTGCCTATTTACCCACCGCCTTTCCCCAGAATTCTGTCCGTGACCTCCAGCAGGTGTTGCTAGCCACCAGGAGTCAGCAGAGGGGTACCAGCTGGAACTCAGTGAGGTGAATAAAAAGGTCTCCTGGAAAGGCTTTGAGGCAGAAGGAAGATTGTCTTTGTGGTTCTCCAGAGCTGCGTGTGAGTCTGCCCCTACTTTTAGGTTCCCCTGGAGAGTCCTGAAGTACGCATCCCTTTTCATTGCCACCTGGTGTGAAATGAATGCAAACAACTAAAAGAGTAAGTAAAAGATTTCTTCTTTTTATTTTGTGAGAACAATCCAGATTGTGAGCTCTACAACCAAGGAATAAGATCTCAGAGATTGATGGTCAAAATGATAGCATTGCTGTTTCAGAGGCAGGGTGAGTGAGCATGCGTGCTCAGTGCCCTACAACCTCTAAGTGTCCTTGTCTGCCACGGTGGCTTGTTTTGCCCTCGGCTTCTTTTCGAATTCTGAGATGAAACCATCAGGGCTGCGGCATTTTATTCCACTTGAGTTTGTCGGCTTGTCCCCTAAGTGGCTCTTTGAGATTTTCGTGTCTGTCCAGGCCACCCCGGTTGCACCCCCCACCCCCCCAAGCTGAGAATGGTACCAAGAGTGTTTTTAAAACCTTCTCTACAGACAAACCAATGGAAATAAGTGTATTCTTAATCAGGGCTTTATAGCACAGGTGTGTGTTATCTTGGTTCTACGAAGAGAAGGAAAACATGCCTTTAAAATGCAGCAGTTTAAAGTTTTTGTTAGGCAAATTATCATTTAATATAATCAACTCATAAAGCCTCATAAAAAGTGGAATTTTCCATCTGGTGCATATAATTATGTTTATCTATGAAAAAAATGTAAAACCACATTTTGAGTATGATGGATCATTTGATGTTATAATAGAAATATATACCTGAGGCAATTGGGACATAATTAGGTAAAATGGTTTTCTGAATATTTTAAGCCTAGGTAAAAACACAACTGTAAACATGAAATGGCAATCTTTCAAGTAAAAATCTTCCATTTGTAAGCCCAAAGTTTGCTTTGGATGCATGGTTTAATACTCTTTAACATGCATATTCTATTTTGTTTTCAATGGATAGATGTTTTTAAATGGGGTTAAAAAGGATTTGGTCCTGCATCACCTGGGAGAAGAGTGGATTCCCAAATAAAATCAAGTTTTCTATTACATGGAAAAACCGGAGAGGGCTCTTGGGTCTCTTTTGTAGCAGCCCACAGTTTCTGCTACGAAAGTCTAGATTATCTTCATTATCAATGAAATGATGGATAGGCCCAGAACAAATCCAGATAAAATGGGGTTTAAGTTCCATCTTTCCTTTGGCTATTTGGAGCTAAATAGACCAAACCTGAAACAATGTTTCTAGACCTATCTAGGTGCTTGAGCTCTAACAATTCAAGGGCCACTATTATCTATTTATTAATGAACACAGTCTGTCTAGGAGAGAACATATTGGTTGCTTTGTGTCAGCAAGAACATTTATCTCCCAGTGAAACTTTTCCCAGGAACATGGAGATTATCCTTTCATAGGCAGAGGAAAAGACAAGGTTTCCTGTTAACAGTCAAGTTGTAGGATGCAGTGAGTGGTAGAGGAATCACTGCCTGCATTTCTCCTCATGTCTAGGAACTGCAGTCCACATAGAATGCTCTGTAGGCATCTATTGCTTAGGTGTCTCTGCCTTAGTAGCTCTAGAAAGATTAAAGCAATAAATGTTTCTTGGATAGCAATGAAAAAACATATCAGAGGTCTCTGGTGCCAAATCAGTGTACTATCTAGGACAAGAGGGTAACACTTAGAGCTAAAGGCGAGATGCAGTGCATACAAGGAAACAATAGGAAACAATTCCCATAAAGAGGGAATTCAGAAGTAGTAGTAGATGTTTGTTAAGAGCAAGATTCAAAGATACTATATTCTCTTTCAATTATTTAGTTTGTAAATAATGAGAAATTGGGCTAAAATATTACACTTTAGCGCTATATAACAAGAAAGCAAAATCTGTTAATGTCACTAATATTTCAATAAGAGAGAAAGAGCTTACAGATAAGTTTTAAGGGATTTCACAGCATGAAATGGTTCATTGGAACATAAAGATATAGTTTGCACTTGCATGTTTGTATGGAATCTCCATGGAAGGGATGTGGGCAGCAAATGATGACGGGGAGTGGGTAGAACCTGAAATCCTGAGCATTACTGGTGGCAACCTTGAAACATACAGGGATTGTTTACTGTACAAATCATATGTCTTTATTCTACCCATTGCATTACTTATTTCTAACACACAACAAGGCAATAAAAAATATATCACTTTACACATTCATCTGATTGTCTTACAAAAAACTATAACTATTATAGGTATTAATCCTTTTTTAAAAAAATATATTTTTCCTTCTTTCCACCTCTTTAATCCATTAAATTGTTTTCTGGTTTCATGAAGGACAGGATAGAAACAAACTCAAAAAATATGAAATCAGTAAGCAACAGGCAAAAAAAAGTACTTCCAAGGTATAAAGGGGCACCACCCCATGGAGACATTTAGATCAACCACTGGAGTCTCTCAATTTCTCATTCTCTTTCGCAAATGCATTTTAAGGGAAATACCTCATAAAATTAAAAAAAAAAATGTATATTCCTCCTTTCATAAGGTGTCAGCATGATGACAATGAAACATCAGAGTAAAATTTAGTTCTATTTATACTAATGCTTTCTCTTAGTTTCAACAAGTGTTTTTTGATAAGAAAGTCATGAAAATTCTCCAATTGCTAAAGGGGTAATACTACAGCAGGTCCTTGAATAATCTAGGTTTTAGTTCAATGCTGCTTTTTTATAATTTTATAATTTTAATAATAAGAAGAAAAAAATAGATTCCTGGCTGGGGCCCCTGTCTGTGGAATTTGCATGTTCTCCCCATGACTGCCTAGGCGTGTTTTTTTCCTGGGATTCCAGTTTCCTCCCTTATCTCAAAAATGTGCATTTGAGGTGAATTAAACTAATTACATTGTCACAATCTGAGTGAGTGGTGGGCGGGAGTGTTAGCAGCCCGTCCATGGTCTATGGAAGGCTGTCCTATCAAGAGTTGGTTTAGCCTTGGGCCTTGAGCTGCTGGAACAGGCACCAGTGCCCTGTGACCCTGAATGGAAATAAGCAGGTTGGAAAAGAATTATCTTATCTGTTCTTAAATGTATGTATAGTTCCCCTGGTTTTCAATGTTCAATATTAGAAGGTTTTTGGGTCTTTATTTAGAAGTTTGGTGATGCTTTTGTGACCAGAAATAACTGTAGGAACTTAACACTTGTTTATTATCAATTAGCCTTATGGGAAAACCAATTTTGTTGTATGTCATTTTTTTTCAAGTCCCAGTTTCCAAGAGTCTATAGAAGATGTTAAGTGAGAACTTCCTGTGTTTGAGTTGAGAACTAAAAGTTGAGATGGGGTGGGGATTTTTCCATGTGGTGGAAAGCTGTTATTTGCAGAAAGAAGAAAAAGAACAAGTGTAAAGTCTTTGAGATGAGACTGAGCTTTATATGTTCACATAACAGGATCTTAAGAATTTGGAATAGAGTGAAGAGAAAGATTAAGAATGGCAGGAGGTGAGGTCAGAGAAGGAAGCAGGAGGACACAGTGTAAGGAGTTGCCTTTTATTCTGACTGCAATGGGCATCCTTCAGATGCTTTCAAAGAGAGAATGATATAATTTAAGTTCTAGAAGAATCTGGCTGCTGTTTGGATAAAAAGATTGAAAGTGGGGGAAAATTGAGTCAGGAAAACCATTTAAGAGACTGACTCTATTGACTCTATATAGGGGGGAGAAGACTATAAATGAGGTAAGGATTGTTTTAAGGGGGATGTGAAACAAAATCTTATTTGGAATATAAAGCTAAAGGTAAAGCCAAGAAGCCTTATTGCTACAAAAGATATGGGAGATAAAGAAAATTCGGGAATCATTGCAGATTTTTTTTTTTTCTTAATATAAATTAAGAATATACTCAATAATTGGGAACAAAGGAAAAGTGTATGTTTGTGGGTGTTTTTTTTTTTCCTTTTGGTTCAATTCTGAAATAAAGATTTCAATCAGCAATTGTTGTATGAAGAGAGTACCAAAATGAAGTCTAGTTTGAATAATTAGTATATGAATGTTTTTTTTAAAATCATTAAAATGGAAGAAATCATTTAGCAAAGAAATGTGGCAAAAAACAAACAAACTGAGAAAAATGCCATTGGCCATTCCAATACTTAGTGGTCTGGAAGAGGACAAACAGAAAGCAAGGCTACTGTGAAGGGGTAATAGTAAATAATGAAGGATACAAAGACAAGACGAGGATGGAGGCTTTTAGAATGGAAGAGAGTATATTCAGTGGTATGAGATGTTGCCAATAGATGGATGTGTTAGAGGTGTTAACTGATTTAACATTTCTGAGTGTGTCAAATCATTATATTGATCATCAAACTTGACCAATATCATATGTCAGTTATATCTCAATAATGGGGGAAGGTGAAGAATTAATCTTGCTCTCTAGTCATATCCTAAAATAGATATGTGTTTGAGTTTTTGAATCATTCATGGGGGGGGGGGGAAGACAACTACTAGAAAATCTTATATAATAAAAGCCTAATATGCTAAGTGCCTAGTTGTCCATTCAACCAATCAAAGTTAATGATACGCTAAGGCCATTCAACTGCTTGCTATGACATGCACTAATCACCAGGGACTGACACTCCAACTGGTAGGTTAGCTCGCTGCTGTTGTCTGGCTGATCATAGGGACTGAGTGAGATGGACCAGACATGCCCTGGAGTCCTCCCACAGTCCCTTCCCAATTGGCCAACCTCCGGTGTCCCTCACCGGCCCCAATTGTGCACTGGTGGGTGGGGTCCCAATGCCTGGCCTGCACCCTCTCGCAACTGAGACCTCTAGGGGGATGTCAGAGAGCTGGTTTTGGCCCAATTTCATAGGCAAAACCAAGGGACCTCCCCAATGGTGCATGAATTTGTGCATCAAGCCTCTAATAAGTTGTATATTTGTGTATAAATATTCAGAAAATTGGTAAAGATCAAAGCAACTTAAATAGTAAATGATTAAAACATTAAACACTTCTTATAGTACATATGCAAAGATAATAATTATGCATGTTTATTTATTCATGGTATGATCTCTGAAACTTCTATTTCCACAGTGATGTTGAGAAACATATAAAATTGCCAAGAAATGTAATACAAATGCTTATTTAGATGAACTCAGTCTTTTAGGAAAACCCATCAGTTGTTTTAACTTTTAATTTCCATTTGGAGGCTATTTAACTCTTTTTCTCTTCTCCTTCCCCCAAGAAGGCATATATGTGAATATGTATAAGTGTACTTGCTGCCCTCTGCATCTTTGCTCATCTCTGCTCTAGAGTGACTGGTCTCTGGTCATATTGTAGCAGAGTGCAAAACAGGGCTTGGTCCACCCCGCTACTTTGGGTACCATGGCTCTTTGTCATAGTTTCCAACACAATGAGGCTTCATTGTGTTGTGGCTTTTTTTATTCTAAGGCCGGGCCTTTTCTTGTTCCCTAGAAAGGGTCTCAGCCTACCTGCAGGAGATAGTCAGCTTTTTCCACTACTGTTGGGAAGCCTGGGAGACTTGGCCGGAAAGTTTGTAAGGAGGAAGTGCCAAAAAGGGAAGTGCTGAAGGCAGCACACCAGGTTTATTAAAATTCCAACTTGAAGGAGTGTCAAAGGCCTGCCCCTAATTATTCCTTTCCAAATAAGTCTGTGCACAGTGCAGACCCCTGGGTGTTTCCTGAAATCCTTATGTTTAATCTTTGGGTGTCCTTGCTTAAAGGATACTGCAAACAAATATGTCCTCCCAAGATTACTTACCCTACTGATTGCATCTAGAAGATAAACTTTATCTCAAACTTTTATTTACAGTAAAAGCCTAACTAGGCAGTATCAAGGCTGTCTGGTTCCTTTAGCCAGGCAGTCCCTTATCCTTTCTTTCACAGCAAACATTGTGACAGAGTAAGCATTCATCCATCACTTGGGATCTGCTGGTCAGGCCTGGCATTCTGCATTGCTCTATTATGGAGTATTTTGTTGAAGCTAATTTCAAATGCTTCTTTTAGTCACAGCTTCCTTCCTGCCAGAGTTCTACTGGCATGCTGATTTGGCAATCTGAGCAATGCCCAGTTATGTTGAGAGTAAAGAAGTAAAGTCCTGCATACTGGGATTTTTTGCAAACTTCTAAGGGTGTGTCAGCCTCATTTATACCCTGGTCCCAAAACCCCAGTGACCAGGGGTTGTATGATGGTGATTGGGAAGGCCTTGGGACAGGATGCCAGAGTTAAACTTCCTGCCTCTGCCTTTGTCTTCCCTCCATCTCTCCACGGTTGGAAGCTCCTATCTAATGTCGATTTTTTTTTTCCTGCAAATCCTCTGTATTTTTTACACTGTACCTTTTAGTATAGCTTTACAACTTGAGTCCACCAGAGCTGGATCATGATAAGTACAAGGAAGTCTTTTTAGAATTTAGAAACATTGCTGTCTCTACACAGAGCCTGGCTTTCATTGCTGTTGTTTCTTTATGGGCTTGAAAATACTACACTTAAAGCATAAGTCCAACAATGACTTTTTTGTTCTAAGACTGGACCCAGTCTTGCTCAGGAGTAATGAATACCATTGCTTCACTGGTTTGGGAGCTGTGGAGAATCATGATTCAAGGAAAACAAAACAAAAATTTTGTTGGCTTAAAGTTTTCCACTGTGTTTCTATTGCATACACACAATGCTTCAACTAAGAGCTGGAATTAATAAAGAGGAAAGGAAATAAGGACAAGGGAAATAAGAAAAGAAATAGGAGATGAGAAAAAGTGAGAAAGGGCAAAAAGAACATGTTGCTATAGACAGTATCACAAACCCTCCTTTCCCGTCTTTCCCCTTCCTATATTATCTGCCTTCTACTGCAATTCAGAGGCAAGAGAGTACCTAATACAGTGGTTGGTAAACTGCGGCTCGCAAGCCACATGCAGCTTTCCCCTTAAATGTGGCTCTTCCACAAAATAACATTGCCTGGGGGAGTCTTATTTTGAAGAAGTGGCATTAGAAGAAGTTAAAGTTTAAAAAATTTGGCTCTCAAAAGAAATTTCAATCTTTGTACTGTTGATATTTGGCTCTGTTGACTAATGAGTTTGCCGACCACTGGCCTAATATATCAGGAAGTGCTCTAAATATAAAACCACCTATATAAGACAGTGCTTTTGTAGGCCTATTGAATTTGGCCTCTGGATTGGTCTCATTGCTGTTTTTGTCTCATAGTTTTTCAATAAGTCAATCAAAAGATAAAAACCCCAAGTCAGTTTCCCCATAGTGGATTCCAGGAGCTGATCAAATACAATCCCTTTTGTTAGGTCCATGAGACACAGCCAAGATTTCTGAACTAGAAGTAGTTTTATTCCCCTTTAGTCATGGATTTCTTTTTATATAATAGACACTGAATTTAGTGCCTAACCATGTTCACCTTTATGACATGGATACAAGAAAGCTCAGAGTTTTATTTGCATCTAACCTTTAGAAAGTATCCTTGATTTTTACATGTCTATAATATTTATATTTCCAATTTCTATTTGTATTTCACCTTCATTATCTACCTTATTTATAATACTACCAGTTTGAATCAAACAGGATAGGCTGAGTTATTCTGTAGTGAGGAGCAATTACAAAATGTCAGTGCGTTATAGTGACTAAAGTCTTCTGTTGCTCAGACCACAAGTTCACTGCAGGTCAGCTCTGACCCTGCTCTATTGCCTTCCCCAGAATGCCCAGGCAGACAAAGCAGCTTTTCTCTGGAATATTAGCAGAGGGGAATTAAACATTTAGACAAAGTACATGTTGGGTCTTAAAACTTCCGTTTAGGAGTAGCACAAGTCATTTCTAATTATATTTCATTGGCCCAAGCAAGTCATAGAGCTGCCTAGTCAGTGAGGCAGGGAGGTATGCTTTTCTCCAGAGAGGTCCGGAGCATATTTGGGGATAGCAATACAGTCTATCAAAATAGACTGCATTTGTTTAAGTAATCACTCTGAGCACAGCATTCCTCTAAGGCACATATTTAATACTCACCAGAGTCCTATTTGGTATGTGCTAGGTTTTTTTTTTATTTTTATTTTTTTTTATCTCATAGAAGAATAATGAGTTTAGAGAGATTAAGAAATTTTTTTCTAGGTTACACAGTTGATAAGGGACTGAGTTGGGATTGGAATTTTTCTGCCTGCAATCCAGTAGTCTTTAATCCTGTTTATTGTATTGTTTATGCATAGGGTAAAAAGAGAGAAAGAAAGCTTAAATACAAGAATCCACTCCAGGGTTAAGAAAAATCCACTTTGATAGTGGGTTTCCCTCTAACTTTGAGAAACAAACTGCCACTGGTCAAAGTAGCTGCAAATGACCTAGTAATCTGCTCTCACTAGGAGTTAATTAGCCTGAAAACCAGGGGCAGGAATCAGCAGGTGTGTAGAAAACCAATAAAATGAGGGGTTAACTGGGATAGCTGAGAGAAGTCAAACCAGACTTCTGAAATATAAAAATTATATGCATGTGGCTAAGTTATATGTATGAGAGAGAAGAGCCAAAGGAAGAAATAAAGTCAAATCCATTAAATGCCTTTGTATTTTTCAAGATGCCATACTTTTATTTATGAATATATATAGAACTTGGTAATTAAGTCATGGGCCCTCTAATTAAGGAATCACTGACCAGTGGTTTTCTACCTAACAGTCATTCTTGGTTATTAAATAGGCAGGTTTACAGTTTTCTGGTTGCCATTTATTTTGGCATTCACAACTGCTCTTGCTTTTCCATTATTATTCTCCAGTGTGATTTTTTTTTTAATGAAGGCAAGATCATTAACTTAATAAATGTTGATTCATTATAATGTTCATTGTGGTGGCCCTGAAATGTGACAGGCAAGGATCTGCCCTCCTGGAGCTAGAAGTCAAGTGGTAATGACTTAAATATATAATTACACAAAATACTTGGGCAAATTAATATCAATTATGGCAGCATTAAAGCATTTTGGTGGGATATCCTATTTGCACTTTCTTTATCTGGTATCCTGCAATATGATAGGAAAGCAGTAGGCAATTATTACTTCAACTTTAATATTACATTATGGGCTGAATGGTTGTAACCTCCCCAAAATTCATATGTATTTGACATCCTAGCCTCCTATGAAGTGAATTAATGTCTTGAGTGTGAATTAATGCCTTTGGGAAGTGAATTCATGTCTTGAGTGTGAATTAATGCCTTTGGGAAGTGAATTAATGTCTTTAGTGTGAATTAATGCCTTTGAGAAGTGAATTAATGTCTTTAGTGTGAATTAATGCCTTTGGGAAGTGAATTAATGTCTTTAGTGTGAATTAATGCCTTTGGGAAGTGAATTAATGTTTTTAGTGTGGAGCCCACATGAATGAGATTAGTGCCCTTAAAAGAGAGAACTCTAGAGAACTCTGATTTCATTTTTCCTATGATGATACCACAAGAAGTCAGCAGTATGCAACCCAGGAGAGAGCCTCACCTGATTCCAGCCATGCTGGCACTCTGATTGGGCAATTTCAGGCTCAAAACTGTGAGAAATAAATTTCTATTGTCTATAAGCCATCCAGTCTATGGTATTTTGTATTGCAGCCAAGGCTGACTAAGTCTTATGATTAATTCACACTATGTAATAGTTATCATCATTAGTCTTGATGATTACAATTAATGTCTGGACAATTATATAGAATGGATTTAGGAATATCTTTACAAGAATTGAACTCACCCAGTTCAATTGTGTAGAAATTGGTGTGGCTCAGGGGTGGAGCATCAGCCTACCAACCAGGTCACAATTTGATTCCTTGTTAGGATGTATGCCCAAGTTGCAGGTTCAATCTCCAGTATGGGCCATACAAGAGGTGGCCAATAGATGATTCTCTCTCATAATTGAAGTTTCTAGCTCTCTCCCTCTCTCTTCCTCTCTGAAATCAATAAAAATATATTTAAAAAATAAAGACTTGAAAAAATATCTTGAAGCTTATAATTTTGAAGGCTTAAATGTTTTCATTACCTCATTAAATTTAAAAATTATATTTATTAAATTATATATCAACATTCAAAAATATTTCAAACATGCTTATGGGTCTTAATGTAAAAAATAACTTTTGTTAATTAATATTTCTTTCATTTCTTATGGGAACTTAAAATATGTTAATAATAGACTTCTTTTAAAGCCTAAATATAAAAGAAAATAATACTATACATTTAACTTCATTGTAATAAAAAGCCTCATATTCTCTGGTTTCTAAAATATATGACCATATATTATGTTCATCCTTGAATATGTTGAATTACACTGTAAAACTTAGTATAAAAGTAACGGGCACTCAGACAGGTGGAGAAAATAATTTCCATTTTCTTTGTATATACTGGATTCTAAATTGCATGTTGCCTTCATTTGTAACCCAACCACTCAGTTATAGTAAACTGATGTGATGGGAAGTTTATCTCAAGACTTATGTAATCTTCGCCCCTTGTGTATCATGATATTTGAGGAATATATTTTCTAGGGATAACATATGGTAGAACAATCTTTCAGGTTACCTGTTGTGACCTTGAGTTTGCATTATAGGGGTAAAATATGCTTCCAATTAAAATTGTCCTTTGGGAATGCTATTCTTTATGAATTCAGGGTGAAGAATAGCTGAGTCTGGTCTGTGTCTGACAGCTGGGGCAAAGCACCTTGAGTCAATAAAACTCATATTTATTCCATCCTAAGTACTTACCTTTGGTTCACGTTGACATGATTCCACAAAGAACTGTAGATTTGTAAATCTCTAATACAGGTTATTGTCCAGACAATGCCTGTATTCCTGAAAAAAGGCTTATATACTGACAAAAAATAACATCAAATAAATAAATGATTGCACATCAGTAGTTCATTGGCTTTGTTTTATGTGCTTTGAGGCTCACAAGAACTTTGAAGACATAATTTATTTCCCTAAAAGATGTTTCTAGAAAACAAGATATAAAATTTGAACTTAAGGCTCTGTAGATCAGGCCTTACATAAGTTCTTCTCGATACATGAATTTACTTTCTTTTGAAAATGATCCAGCCATTTCAACCATTCCCAAACTATCTCCTAGGTTGACTCTAAAATAATGCTAGTAAGCCTACTAAACATTTTTCACAGTCAAGTCAAATCTAATTATAGGATGATTATTTTTCTTTACTTTCCTGTAAGCATCATCTTTTAGATTCTTCCATTTCAGTTTATCACCAGTGTCAAGCAGACAACACAAAGTCAAGTGTAATGAAGGCTAAGTAGTAAATAATTAACATCCCTAGTTTTTACTATACCCTAGTTGTTTTCTGGAACATATTTTATAATGTTTACTCTCTGATTTACATCTGAGTAGCCAAATCCAAAGACACTTTTCTCTTGCTATAGTTACTACAACCCCTCACCAACACTAGAATATCAAATTAATGACTAATAATGGGGAAGAAGTTAACCATTACCAGAACCTCCAGATAATTGAAAAGGTTTTAAAAAAGTTATGTTTTTCATTCTACGTGTTCCTTAATAGCCTATCAATACGAAAAAAGATAAATCACTCTCTTTTTTACATTTGTTTTGTCTTAAGAAATTTGGTGTTGTTTGAGAAACATTTGAATAATAACATCTCATGACATTATAAAATTTATTCCTGTTAAATAATTTAATCATTTTTATTTCTTTTTTTATTTCTACCTTTTGTATTGAACAAATCTACTGATGGAGAGAGTGAATTCTGTGTCTCAAGACTGAGCATGTGGTTGTAGAGGATTGGATTGAGGCTCTAAAATCATAACTCCAAGCACCTGCCCATCTGAATTCCTTGCATATATAATTAATAACCTCCTTATTGACTGGTTTACACACATCCATAGTCTCCTGTTTTCTCACTATGCTTCAGCCCCACTAGCATTTTATGAGTTTCCCAAATGCATCATGCCCCTAGCTTCCACCAAACAGATGTTTATATATGGTATTTTCTCCATGTGAAGTGGTCTTTTTCCTCCTTTTCTACTGTTTAGTACCTTAGTTCTTCATACACTATTCCATATAGTGCTAGAGAAAGACAAGCTTCTCCTGCATAGTACTTATTACACGTGTAATTGTCACTTGATGATGATTTTTGTGGGTCCCACGTTAGATAGTTATGTGAGGAACCATTGGTGATTTAAGTCATTGTTATATATCTAGCACAGAGAACAAATTTATCCCTTGGCCTGACTGACAGGGATTGTTGCTTAACCAGGATCCAGTCTTACCTACTTCCATATATAGAAATATTACTTTCAGCTGTCAATATGCTCCAATAAAATCTTGAGTTCCCTAACTCTAGCAACTAAGTAAAGTGATATGACACAGTTCTAACAAATGGCAATGGGAAAACAATAACTTTCCTTCTAAAAAGCGAGAGATACAGCAAGGTTGCTGTTACCCTTTCTTCAGGCCTTGGATGTGAAAGTAAAGGCTATCTTGGGACCATGAGGAAATCAATATAAAGATGAAAGATAAATATGCTTTCATTATGGTGAGGCAGATAAGTAGCGTTATAGGGTATTTTGATCACCCCACATAGGTGAGATGAGCTTCTATCCAGATTAGTTCAGATGTTGAGACTGCTGGGGTCACACATACCTAAAGCATATGAGGACAAGTATTAATTCACCTACTGAATTTTTCTGAGAAGATCATGATAGTGTCCAAGCAGATCTGAAAATGGCTTGTGAGAAGAAAGGGGTAAATGTCTCTGGGTGTAACTGTGTGGGTACAGCCAAGGTTGGGGTTCCCATTCTGTTAGGTCCTTGCTGATGATTGCATGATTTGCACTTCTCCACCAGCACCAATGGAGGGATATCCTGGGCTTTCTTATCATCTTTTCCAGTTGGGGCAATTTGACTGTATGAGCCCTTTCAAACATTTTGCCTCCCAACCTATTTTTTATTTTATTTTTTTAGATTCCACATGTATATGAGATCAAATGATATTTGTCTTTTTCTGACTTATTTCATTTAGCATAATGGACTCAAGGCTGATCCAAGTTGTTGCAAATGGCAAGATTCCATTATTTTTATGGCGGAATAGTATTAGATATGGTGTGTGTATGCCTTGCTTATTGTAAAAAATGCTGCAGTAAACATGGGGGTGCGTGTGTCTTTTTGAGTTATTGTTCTTGTTCCTTCAGATAAATACCCAGAAGAAGAATTGCTGGATCATGTAATAGTTCTATATTTTAAATTTTTGAGGAATCTCCATACTGTTTTCCATAATGGCTGTACAATTTACATTCCCACTAACAGTATTCAAGGATTTCCTTTTCTCTTAAGTCCTTACCAACACTTGTTCTATCTTGTGTTTTTTATAATAACCATTCTACCAGGTATGAGGTGATTTTTTTTTTTTTTGTGGTTTTTATTTGCATTTTCTTGATAGTGATGTTGAGGAACTTTTCATGTGTCTGTTGTCCAACTATATGTCTTTTTTGGAAAAATGTCTGTTCAGACCTATGCCCATTACCTAACTGCTTTGCTATTGATTTATATGAGTTCTTTATATATTTTGGATATTAACTCCTTATCAAATATGATTTGAAAATATTTTCTCCCATTCAGTAGGCAATCTTTTTATTTTGTTGATGGTTTCCTTGCTGTGTAGAACTTTCTTAGTTTGATTCAATCCTACTTGAAATATATATATATATATATATATATATATATATATATATATATATATATATAAAATCTTATATATATATAAGATTCCACATTTTTAGATGACATGATAGTGTGTGTATATATGTGTATACCTCTTCCTTTCCTATTTTAATGTGGTTTTATCTTTTTTTAAAATTTATTTTTGTGACTAGAATGTTCAACTCTATGTTGAAGAAATGTGACAAGAATGGGGTCCTTCTTTGTTTCTGACCTTAGAGGAAAAGCTTTCAGCTTTTTACCTTTGAGTATGATGTTATCTATGGGCTTGTCATATATGACCTTTATTATATTGAAGTTTGGTTCTCTCTTACCCACCATTTGAGAATTTTTATCATAAATATATTCTGAATTTTGTCAAATTCTTTTTTGACATCTATTTAAATGATCATATAAATTTATCTTTATTTTTATTAATGTGGTGTATAAGTTGGCTTGAAAATGTTGAACCATTCTTATATTCCTGGAATAAACCCAAAATTTATCATGGTATATCATCCTTTTAAATATTGTTGAATTCAGCTTACTAACATTTTGTTGCAGATTTTTTTCATCTATGATCATCTAGGGGTATTGAGCTATAATTTTCTTGCCTTGGAGAGACCTTGTCTGTTTTTGGTGTCAGGGTAATGATGACCTTATAAAGCGAGTTTCAAAGTGTTCTCTCTTCCTACTTTTTTTTTTTGAATTAGAATAATTAGTATTAATTCTTCTTTACATTTATGGTAGAATTTACCATTAGAGCCATCTTGTGTTTGTTTGGAGGTTTTTGGTTGATTCACTTTCCCTACTAAAAATGTTGGTCTCTTAGAATTTTCTATTTCTTTCATATTTAATGTTGAAAAGTTGTATTTTTTACGGAATTTATTTTTTCTAGGTTGTCCATTTTTGGTATATAATTTATTCATAGTATTTTTTTGTCTTTTCTATTTCTGTTGTATTGGTTGTAATTTCTCTTTCCTTTCTGATTTTATTTATTTGAGACCTCTCTTTTTTTCAGAGTAAATTGAGCCAAAGGTTTGCAGATTTTGTTTATCTTTTCAAAGAACCAGCTCTTAGTGTCATTGATATTTTCTATTGTCTTTTTAGTTTCTATTTCATACTTACTAAATGATGATGAAATGCATGGGAATTTTTTATCCACAGGCTTAAACTTTCAAGGTATCAAATGGCCTGTTCTTCCTCATGCTCATTTTTTTTCTTTGCATACTATACCATTTAACTTGAGTATCGTGACCAAGAACTGATGGCAGAGTAATAAATAAACTCCTGAAATTGTACATGATTGTCCATACATGCTAGAGTTTGAGATTAGTGAGTCAACCAGAAGGTAGGTAGTGTGCAGCCATTGTGATTGAAAAAAGATTGGCATAAAAATAGACAAATATACAGAAGTACATAGTGCCAGAAAAATGAGGTTAACACCATTCACCTAGAAACTCCATACTTTTCCAATTAAGCACTATCTAGTCATTGGTTCCCAATAGTATTAGTTGGTCTGTATACTGGAGTTCATGTAGATCCTTATCTGAGAGACCCTGTCAAGCACTTTAGAGCTACTAATTTGCAGCTGTACTTGTCATCCTGTAGTGCACTATCAAACTTGAACTAACCTACCTTCTCAGAATTAGCGAAGCCAGGGACTGCTACTATCTTGTTCAGTATTGAAACCTCTGAATTTGGCAGTGTTTATCTTATATATCTGCTAAAAAATACTTGTTAAATGGATGAATAAAGTTTACTATTCTGAAACTTGTAGGCAAATAAGAACCTTGATTTGTACTTGTGCTTTTTCAATCCATTTACAGGATAAGCTACAAGTTTCCTTAACAGCTTGTGGACTTGTATATGAGGTAGTTCTAGCAAAAGTGGTTAAAATAGCAAATATATCTTAGTTGTTTACTTACAGTCTGTTGGGCATCCAAATTTTTATGAATTTAACATAGTAAGAAAAATGGAAAGTACCAAGAGGTTACTAAAGAGTAGGAGCTCCTCTAAATTAGGAAAATGAGGGTACACTTTTCCAAAACATCACATTCGGAAGCCATTGAGGGCAGGGATTATATTTTGCTCTGCACACTTCAATAGCAACTGGGACTGTTAGGGAATGAAGTTTATCATAAATCCCTCAAAATTTTAAGGTTACTGGCTATGTCAATTCATTCAGCATACTCCGATGAGATGCTATAATATGTTAGATAACATGTGAGACCCAGGGATGCACAGGTATACATGATGCAGCCTCTGATTTTCAGCAGCTCACAATCTATCAGAAAGACTGGCACATAATGAATAATCATACTGAAGAGTGCTCAAGTATAAACAAATTACTGTGAGAGCATGCTGGATGAGTAGCTGCTACCTGAGGGAAATTATCAGAGGTCAAGAAATGAGCATGAGGAAGACAGGCCATTGAGGAGTTGTGATGCATTTTGAGGAAGTTCGAACAGAGACTGTGGAGGGCAGGGTAGTAGGAGATAATAGAAAATTTTATTAAAATGGTACATTAAGTCCATATTTAAAACTAGGGCACAAATGAATCCTGAGCACAGCAGTACTTCATACAGACATGCTTTTTCTTTAAACAGTTGGTGTAAAGTGGAAACCTTGACTCATCTTGGAAAACCACAAATCATTAAAGCCCAGCTCCAATTTATGTAGATATACTAAATGGTGCTACATATAAGTTATGAGAAATAAAAAATAAAATAACATGATTTTTTTAAAATTAAAGATAAAAGTGATAATCCTACAAAGTCACTGTCTTGCACCTGGTCATTTATCCAAACATTCTGCCCATGAAATTAATATATTTATTGATAGTTCACAGAAGTTTTTTTTTTGAAAAAATAAACACATTCATTTGAATTTCTTGGACAGTTGGAAACTTCTCTTGTCAGCCTGGATTTGAGTTTCAGAAACAATTGAATTTCATCTGAATACAAATACAGGAATATTGTGGATAACTGAATCGGTTAATATGATTGTTAATACTATAAACAAAACAAAAATAAACTATTAATACTTGTCAGCATAATATAAAAACAGAATGTGACTATATATTAGTGAATTTTTTTTCATATGGAATGGACTCAATGCAATTCTAATTTTAAAAGATAATGTTATTGACATGAATGGCATAACTTCCAAAATGACAGCTTTGGAGCATAACATTGCCAGCCTGTGCACATTAGATCCTAGTGATGGTGGAGTGCTGCTACAGAAGTCCATCAGGTCCAGGAAACAGCCTCTAGTCACCTGAATAGTAAAAGCAGGACTAAGAGCTTCCCAATGCCCATGTTGGACACCATCCTTTACATATGTCTACAAACCCCTTACAGAAACACACACATACACCCACTAATGCTCTTAACAAATCATCACATATTTCTCTTTTCTTCCTCATTGCCCATAATTCTAACCTTAACTCCTCTGATCTTCAACATCGATGAAGAACCTGAGAGCCAACAAAGCCAAGGACATACTCTTTTTTATTTAAGAGCAGGTCATTACATATGTTTTTCTTTATACAAGTGTAATAGATATCCTAGTGTTAAGGCTGCTGTGAGAAAGATCCAGATATTCAATCCCCAGAACTTATTCATCTTCCAACTGGAAGCTTGTACTATTTGACCAAAGTTTTCCTACTCCCCAGCCCCTGGTAACAACCATTCTCCTATGTTGATTATAACAGATAACAATATTGTGTTATATACTTTAAAGTTAAGAAAGATCATAATGTGTTATATACTTTAAAGTTAAGAAAGATCATAAATGTTTTCACCTCAAAAATATATGGTAATTAATGTCACTTAACTACTATGGTGGTAATAATTTCTCAGTATGTAAGTGTATCAAATAAGCATGTTGTTTTGACAATATTATATCTCAATTATATTTCAGCTGTGGGTGGGAGGAAGATATAAAGATATATATGAATCTAAATAGAAGTGCATTTGTGGCTATCCTTACAAACCATGATCAAAGGTTTAAATCCCATCTACCAATTTCATAGAAAAGATTTGACTGAAGTTTATAAATATATTGCTGCTTTCCTAATGTCTACCAGTGGTTCTTGCAAACTTATCAGAAGAAATTAGTTTTTTATATTTTTAACAAATACATTTTGAAATTGAGATTTTTAAGACAAAGTAAAATGGTCTTTTTCCAATGTTGTTTCATATAGTAGATAGGAAATTTTTATGAGGGAGGATATACTTTTTAGCAATAATAGTTTAACAATAGAACTATTTTTAAATTAACTATTGTACATTGGTATTCTAATTCCATTGCTTCCCCTCTCTTGAAGTATGCACATACTCAGAATGTGAATTTTGTCAGCGGACTCCCAGATAACACTGTCCCACCTGGATGAAACTGCTGGGAAAAGCAGGCCATTTCCTTATAAAGCAGCAGGCCTCTCAGAATGCTTCCAAATGTGTGGCCAACAATCCAACACATTGGCATTCATTTACAGGATAGAGGCCACTATGAAACCTTACTGAGAGGCAGCTTTCAGGATTCAGATGATTCGGATAATGGATCTGGCTACCTGTGATGTGTTTGACAGGAAGAACTAGCTGGAGAAATGTTCAGATGAAATACCGTGTTTCCCCAAAAATAAGACATCCTCCAAAAATAAGACCTAGCGCATGGAAAGATAAGACATCCCCTGAAAATAAGACCTAGCGCAACTTTGGGAGAAAAAATTAATATAAGACACTGTCTTATTTTCGGGGAAACACGGTAGTTAATCAGGAGTTTTGAGGCATTTTCTCTATAGTCTTAGAACAGTACAAGCAACATAAACTTGACACTATGACTCAAGCCCGAGGATACATGATTCCCATGGAAGCAAGAATAGCTCTCTTCAACTGAGCATGCAACTTTCTAATGGAGGCATATAGAATGATATTCTGCAGGACAAGGATAAAATTAGAAGCCTGACCAGAAAGACAGCCCACCAAATAAATACTGACAACTCATGTGGCAATGGATCTCCCTGCTGACTTGTCCAGCTGCCAAAGAATGGGACAAATACCTAATGTTCATGAAATGTCTGAGTTTAAATGATGCAGAATGTGGAGATGGAGCGTGCTATGATGGTCTTCAAACATGTTTATTCAGTAAAAGTCTGATAGTAAGCCCCTAGCTGTAACTGCAGTTTTCAGAAATAACAGGGACTAACTAGTACAGATAATAATTAGTTCAGAATGCACAGCCCAGTGATACAGCATTGTAAGTAAAGCATGGGACTTTGGTGTCAGTTTAAGATTATGTGTTTCTGGGGTTTGATGGTGAGCTGTCTGTTTCGGATCATGGCAGGCTCTTCAAGATAATACCCTCTTTACATGGAAGGGGATAAAGGATGATCTTTTACAAGATCCTCCCTGGGGGTTAGACAACCTAATGGAGGAAGAATTCCAGTCCAAGGCAGCGCCATAGAAAGGGATAATAAAAATGATGATAGTTAACATTTATTGAGCACTTACTAAGTGTCAGGCACTTTGCCAAACACTTGTAAGCATTGTTTCATGAATCCTTCTAACAGCTGTATAAATAAGGGCTATTCTAATCCCATGTTTTATTGGTGAAGGAAGTGAGGTTCAAAATGAAGTTTAAAGGTATTAGGTAAATTGACCAACATTGTATAGCCATTGAGTAATAGATCGGATGGTGCCAGAAAAGACTCAAGACTAATGGGTCTTCAGTAAGTCCATTAAACCTCCTCTCTCACTAGGACAATGAATGTAGTTTGGTGATAATGTCTCTTTCCATCAATTAATTGATGCTTTGCTTTTAATCTTCTTTTATGGCTATCCCAAGTGTTCCATTGCATTCACATTGGTTTTCTTTTACACTTTTATGAGCTTGAAGGATGTCATATGTAGAAAATTGGTAGAGTTTTTCTCAGATCTAAGCCTTCTAGGGAAATTCTGATGCTGAGTCTGGTCACACGGGTCTTCATCACATGGAGCTGGGACACAGAGTCCCCGAGAGGAATGTGTCAGGGATACTGACATTTATTCATTCTCCCATTTCTTCCCTGTAAACCCTGTTCACACTGGAAATGTGAAATGATATGGGAGTGTTGGTTTGAAATGAGGATTTTCAGTGTGAATGCAGAGTATGCAATAAATAGACTCTTGTTCTTTTTTTCTCCTTACTCCTTTGCAAGGGTGGTGAGTCACTGTTGGGAAAGGCAATTCACCCTGGAATAATATTCTCAAACTTGAGGGTCCCTGAGAATCACCTGGATGGAGGGCCTGCAAAAACACAGGTGCTGGGCCTCAACCTATGGCTTCTAATTCAGTATATCTGAGTTCCAGCCCAAGAAAGTGTACTTCTAGTGAATTATAATTGTATTCTAATGAATTGGTATTCCATTTTAGAATTGCTTCCAAACTGTTACAAAACAAACCTTAAAAAAACTATTAAGGGCTCAGAATATTTAAATAGGGGATGGGTTATACAGGGGAGAAACTATTAATCATGGTGACTAAGGAAGTTAGGGTTGTTGTCTCTACTGATTGTGGGAACCAGGATAGGGGGGTTGTTGATCATTGCCTCTGGTCCTGATATCAGCCATGGTCTCATCCCATATTGTTTCTTATTTTGCAAGGGTATGGTCAGTGAAGTTATTCAGATTTTCTGGACCTGGAGCTGAAATGCAAGGGAGGCCCAATGTTATCTTTGGTTTGACTGAAACTCCGTTTCTATGGACAACAGACCCAAGGCTTTGTTCCTAAGACTATTTAATGCTAATTAGAGCCTGATTGTCCTGAGGCAGGCAGGGAATCCAGGGTGCTGGATGAGGCCAGTTAGAATCAAAAGGAGAAAAGGACATATTCAATAAATGAAAGTTTTATGTTTACATTTTCATTTTGTGTACGTAGTTAGTTTCGGGAGCAGAGAAAAGACAGTGGGCTGCAGTACAGTGCATGAGGGGAAGTGGGACAAGGTATTTTGATTAAACGTAGCTTCAGACACCCAAAGGGAGATGTGTTCAGCAGACAAATGCTTTCAGACTTTCAGCTCATGAAAGTCCTGCCAGGATCTTGTTAAACATGCACTTTGTGATGTAGTTAGTCTGGGGTGGAACCCAAGATTCTACATTTCTCAATGTGTTCCAAGTGATGACAACCCTACTGGTCATGGAACACATTTTGACTAGTGGGATATAGGCATTTTTAATCTGTGAATCCATAGTTAAACATAAGGGTGTAAAGGAGGAAACCAAGCAATTAAAGAGGTGGCAGGACATGAGAGAGAGGAGAACAGTGTCCCTAAAATCAAATATGCTTCCAATAGGTGGGAATGCACAGGTTGGTAACTACAGCCTGAGGACAAAGAAGTAGATTTGGTTTTAGCATTTAACAGCCCCTTGAAACCTTTCTTTCATAGAGTAAATTAACTTCTAATACTGCTCTGGGTGGGTTTCAAGCTTTATCATTCTTCACAAGCCCTCACTCCACCCCCAACTCTTAATACCCAAAGATCTCACTTCCAAATAAAATAGAGACCAATTAACAAAATCAACCAATTTACCCTTAAAATCCTATACACCTCAAATGTAAAACTTTCTACTTCCTTCTTTTCCTCCTATCTCAAAGATAATTGGCTATAGGTCCTTTTTTAATTATTGGTAACTCACTTTAATTGTTGGTAATTTTGCTATAGTCTCACCATAAAATGTGTTCATATTTTGTTTTGTTTTTCCCCCCAACCACTCATTGATCTGTTCAAAGTTGCCAGTAACATTAGTTGGTCTATCCTAACGGTCTATTTGCCACATAAGTGATAGTTTAAAGAAGGAACATGTGATTATATTCTTCCCAAGGATACATGAGAGGAAGTTTGCAAATGGGTGAAGGAACATTCTTCATTGATTTTTAAAAAAAGACATTCACAGACAACAGTGGGATGAAGGCCTGGGGTGGGGAGGGGTTTGGGAGGAGGGGGCAAGGTAGGGGAAACAGAGGACATCTGTAACAGAGGACAATAAAAAAGGAGCACTATGTAGAACGTGAAGCCTGGCAGTGCTACAACCTTGCAACTCTGAGGAGCAAGAACCTGAGGGTGAGCCAACACTCTGAGACAGGAAAAGCAGGAAAATGGGAGAGATTTTTTTTTCTTGTAACATAACTGAACCACAGGGTCCAATGAGGGTGGAAATGCAATCTTTCTGAAATATTTGAGATAATTTTTGTTGTTCCTTAAGCCTATACAATTGAGATAGGGATGATATTTGTGGCTTATTTACTGAATGCTAAATCACCTGTGACTCATATCTGGAGTTCATCATTTTGAACATACAGGATGCACACATACAGAAATAAAGTCATAGAAGTGCAGCTGAAAGAGTATTTATTAAATGTTACAGTGATCATAATACATAACATAAAAGGGCATTCAGAATGTTCTCAGAAAGTCATAGCCTGTCTCCATTTATTTGGCTTATGAATTTCCTGAGTCCAGAATTTAGAAAATTCCTGTTTTTCAGTGACTTAGCCTTAAGGACATAGACTATAATAGGTCATCAACACATAAATGTGATAAAATATATCATATTTTCTAGAAAGGATATTTTCCTTGATATAAGGGCCATTCCCATAGAAGATGATTTTGACATGTATGTTGTTAAAAGTCATAATTACTTTGCTGTCTCAAAGTCTTTTTCCCAAGGGTAACCCTTGCATGGGTTTATGTGTGGGTGGGTTACTTGGGTGGGGTTTGCAATGATTCCAAGTTTCCCTGTTTAGTTGAAATGTAGCTTTAGGTGGGTTTCTGCCTATGGACTTCAGGCAGCTTTATGTGATTATGTAATTTTTCGTTCCCCCAAACCAGAAAAGAAACTTATTTTCAGCTAGCAGAGGACTTTAGGTGGTTTGGGTGGAGGAAAGATGACAAATACCTAAAATAACGTTTTCATGGTGAGTGTGATTAGAAGTATCAAAATATTTTTAGAAATGATCAAATCAGTAGATCGATGTGTGTGCTAGGCTGCACATTGGGTTTCTCACTATTTGCTTTGCCTTTTAAAGAGTCTGTGCTTTTTATTTCAAAACAGCCAAGTTTTGCCCATAGCTGCTTCTATCAGCAGTTTGCATCAACAAATGCTTTTCCAAATATCTCAAAATGGAAACCATCACCATTCTTTGAGAGATAGGAAAAGTCCATCTCAGAAAGTGAGGAGGTGTATATTCTGCTAGGCACCATCAGGATAGGCGTCCCATCACTGCCCCAGTTCACAGGGCTGCCTTCTTTGTGAAGGGAGAAGCACAGGGGGTATGCAATTAGCAGATCCACAAAGAGATGCAATTTTGCTTGCTTCTGGCACTGCTCCCACCTCCAAACACTAACCCAAATGCAGAGACTTGCGGATCACAAGCTCCTGCTCTCCATCCATCACAACTCAGATGAGCCTGCCTCTTTCATGGAAATGGTTTGGTTTTGTCAATTATCAATATGTTTCCCTCCTGATTCTTCTTATATATCTTTAAAGTTAACTTAGTTGTCATCAGTACTTATTCTGTTGAATTCCTTTCCATTTCAATGTTTTAATGAATATTTAGTAGAAAGTCCACAATGCACACATTCATATTTCAAGTTATATTCAAATTTATTCAAAGATAAGATCGCCCAATATTATTGGAGAAGTCTACATAAATAATAGAACAATAGATGTTTTAGAGACACATGTAATAATACTGTCTCCATATTATTTGCATAAGTTACAGAAATGTTTTTCTTAACATAGTCCTCCTGTTCCTCTTCTCAACTTGATATATTACTTTTTGCTATTTCTGGCAATTCTTTCTAGTACAAAAGATAAAAGTTCAGCCACTTCAACTTTAAAAATAACCATAAAAAAAGTCAACAACAAGATGTGATTTAATCAAAGTGCCCTGAATCAATGAAAAACAGTTTATTTTATGAATTAAAAACTGGCTTACTAACACATTCTTAGGATTATAATGACATTTCCTCCAGCAATTTGGAAATGATCTGACAATTATGAATGTGGATTAGGCTACATGTATCAATCTATTCTCATCACTGCAGTTTAGACAGCAAGATGAAAGTTGTGCCTTCTGTTTCTCCACAGTTGAGTAACACCACGCTGGTTTGTACTCTAACTGATGAAAGAAAGAGTATGGTAAACTGGAAGCATGTAACAAACATGGGAGGTCGTAATATGTTTCCAGGATATGGCGCCTTGCCATTGACCACAGCCTCTTGGAACAAGATAAAGTCATTGAAATAGTTAACAGATGTTAGCCATACTTGAAATGTAGGCGTTCTATTGCTAAAAATTATGTAGGGTCGGCTGGAGATCTGGCGCTTGGTCCATTATTTAACTGACTTGGCAAATGGGAAGCTGAGATCCAAAGGCATAAAGCATATCAAGGCCACACACTTTGCACACTATGCAGGGCTCATAAACTACTAACAGTACGTACCCGGTGCTAAGCCAGCTTGATTAAGTATTTCACAGAATATTTGGTATTTAGGGAAATCTTAGGGAAAGCTGAAGTCAATTTTCACGTCTACTAAATTAACAAGTGAGTTCTATAAGAACAAAAGAGTAGACTTTTCTCCATGTTCAAAGGCATATCTACAAATTTTCTTACTTAGCTTCAACTTGTGATTTTCCCTATGACTGGTTTCTCTTTGTGTTGACTTCAAAATGGATTCACTTGCACTCTTTTGAAAAGTATCTCTTTTTTCCCCCAACTTGTGTCTATTCCTTCACATTTCAGAATAAGTTGACAGTAATGATCTTTAGATGAATATCTGTAGCTGAAATGGATCTTCTCGGCCTTGAGTCACAAATTCATTCATGTCAAGCATTGTAGGAGGCTTGTGCTACCTTCGAGTTTGTCGTTTTATTTACAGCTTTGCAAATAAAGTCACCAGCTTCCATTACTTTGTGAAGATTCACACCCTGGTAAAGAAAGCAGGGATACCAGAGGGGAGGAGGCATTTGGAAGGAAGGGGACAAAAAAGATTCCTTTTAATTTTATTAACAGTTATTTAACCACTTAAAGTTACTAAAAAACACACTGCCCATTATTGATTTGGGGGCAAGATTTGTTTTCATGAACCATGCAGTCAAATTTTAGGTTCTTCTTCTTTATTAAAATCTATCTTGAATTTGATCCTGTATAAAACCACAGGCTGGCCACACCTGGATAAATCAGTATAATTCAGGTTGGCACCTTGGATTCTAGGAAGGACAATACTGAAACTAGAAACAACTTATAAATATCAGTGACGGGGAATTAAAATAATAATGGTTTGGAGAAGTTTAGGAAAAAAAATACCTCTTTACAAAGAAACTTGATAGAGCTATAAGAAATACAGGACAGTTGAATATATAATGTTTTTAAACCATATTCAGAAAAACCACTTTGGTGTACTATTGGAGGAGGGAGCTGTGGGTCAAATGAAATGAAGAATATTTAGGGAATATCTGGAACTTGTTTGCCTGGGTTGTACTCTGAAAGTTTGGTAAATCCATGCATGACAGATAGGCCATTGAGTATGAAGGACAAATTTAAGGCATGCTCCTCAGCTCTAGGACTTGGCATAACCAAAGGTCACCTTCCAGGTTTCCACCCAGTACCGATATTGTCACTGGGGGAGGCAGAGCATTAGTGGATTAACCAGAGAGTTGTGCTTAGGCAGCTTTTCATAAACTCTTATTTTCTCCCTCAATATGAACTAGAAACAAGGTGGACTTAAAACTGAACAGATTCAGACTTCCTTGCTATTGAGTAGTTGTTGTTTTGTTTTGTTTTTTAATATTTATGTGAGTCTGTAATTTTCTTAAGTATAAAAAATCAGGGCTTTTTATAACAATGATCATAAAGAGATCATCATTCTAATATAACCAACTAGTCAAGAAAAAATAAGTACCCAATTACTTCTCTCTTTTAATTGATTTGAGACAGAGAGGAAGGGAGTGGGAGCAAGTTATAAAACATGACCTGATACATATTCTGCATCTTCTAAGTTCAATGCAGTCATCAGATCTCTGAGAAAAGATTTATTTTTCTCCTGTTTCTGTCATGACTATACATTGCTGATAGAAATGATTAAGCTACTTTGTAAGTGAAATAATATTTCCTAATCATAGAAAATAGTCAATAGCTTTTGGTGTTTACAAGAAATAGCTTTTGGTGTTTAGTGCCACATGATACAAATGAATGTTGAGCATCTCTATGTAACACAGGTATAGAGTGTGAATAAGCTATAATAATTGCTCTCTGGCTGCATGGGAGCTAGACACAGAAATAAGATCATTTATTCTACAACCTCACTGAAGGTGGGTTCAGAGGTAGAGGCATGGAGGGTAGCATGGGAGCACTAAGGAGAAGAACCCAACAGTATGGACCTGCGAATAGGCAAAAAGATGCCAGAAGAAGAATTTTTGAGGATGGTGGTGCTTCACTCTTGGGTGAAATCAAGTATGGAAAGAAAGGCCATTCCAAGTGGTTGTGAAACCATGAGTGGTGAGAAATAGAATGGTGTAGAAATGAATACTGCAGGCAATTTTGGTGTTGCAGAAGCATTAATATGAGTAGGAGAAAGAGAAGAGGAGAGAGGGGAGAAGGGTGACTGGAGAGACAGGGGAGAGGGAAAAGGATAGAGAACATTCCATTTTGTAATCCAGCTGATGCTTTTATATCTCAGAAACGATTATGAACCTCTAATCATCTGTGAACTGTTTTTCTTGCCTTTCATATTTTTTTCTCTAAAAAAAAAATTCTGCCTTATCGACGGAGTAAGTCATGCTAACAAGCATGTGGCCAAACAAGGTGCTTATTTGGATGGAGCACGTGTGTTTCATGTAACACTTGCAAAGAGACTATTCTTGTTGTCTAGTGTCTCACATGCTAAGTATTGTGGAGCTCTAGGCCTCCAACTGACCATTTTAAATGTCAAAGAGCCTTGGGCTCTTTGCCAGAAGCCTTAGTTGTCACTGGGAGAAAATCAAGATCTCCCTTTTCTCCAAGGGAAACATCTATTAAAAAAAATCCCCAAACTGTGAAAACAATAATCATAACAGGAAAGACACAGGCTCTAATTCACAAAGCAGTAAAACCAAATCAGATAAAACATTTTAAAAAAAAAGTACTTGGAGATCATGCAGCACTATAAAAATGTGAAATGGTAGCATTATTGGTGATTGAACTAGAGCAATAAGTTACTTTATAAGGCTCCCCAAAGAATTTTTATTATATTTTCCCACTGTGCATTTTAGCAAAATAGCAAAAGTATAATAAAACTTTGACCTCAAAATTGCTTCCCAATCTGAGATGCATTCCAAGCTGGATCTGCAAGGAATACATGAATATTAAAATATGTAAAACTCACTTACTGTATTGAGCCCCAGGCCATTAAGCATATATATCAAATCCTCGGTGGCTACATTTCCAGAAGCACCTTTTGCATAAGGGCAGCCACCTAATCCCGAGACTGCAGAATCCACCACGTTGATCCCCATCTGAAAAACAAACCGAAACACCCAGGGCTTGTATATTTCTGGCGTCTAAATTGTTGCATTTCTACTTAACCTGTTCCAAAGAGCAAATAAGCAAAATCTGAACCCCTTGTCCAAACATTCACTTACCCACCTGCTGCTAGAACAGTCCTTGGAGTGCTGCTTTCTTTTCTAACTAATCTCATTTTAATCCTTTTTTTACTAAGGATTTGGGGAACTAGACTAATTGTAGATCAACATTAGGATGGTGTTTTCATTGCTAGCAACACATTTTTCTTTTGTAGGGGGGTGAAGCCTAAAGTAAGATGAATTCACACACCTAGATTGTATGTATTATGCGACCTCAAATCTTAAGTTTTATCCTAAAAGCATTCTATAAACAACATGAACTATTTCTAACATACCAACTCAAAATCAAGGTGCCTTAAAACTTTCTGGTGACGGTAGTGGCAGCATCCCTGCACTTGAAGTATGATTTTTGTGCGTTCAATTCACCCAGTCTTTTCTGAGCCATTATTTTATACACAACACCCTGCTGCTTTGGGTGTAGCAAAGAAATATTTAAGAGGCAAAGCATCCACTACTAATAATAGCATCAACTCACATTTACTAGGTCCTCACAAAGTGCTGGTGGTTATTCTTAACATCTCATGAGTATTAACTCTCAATCCTCACAAAAATCCCTTTGGTAGGTGCTCTTCTATGCCCCCAAATCACAGATGAAGAAACCCAACTACAGAAGGATCACACGTTTTGCCCAAGGTCACCTCTGTCTCCAGAGAATTCACATTCTGCTGTGATCTGTGGCGTCTGAAAACATTGGAGTTGGTACATGTTAATGTGTCTGGGGACATTGGAGGTGGAGGGGCTCTGTGTGTGCTGGAAGACATGAGCACAACAGACTCTCTGGAAAGGGCCCTGGAGATGAGATCTGAATAACAGGAGAAGAGAGGCAGACTATCATGCCTCCGTGAAAGATGATAACTGGGTAATCGAAAGCTACCAGGAGGCCCTATCTGATTCACTCCCGGGCATTAAAGGAAAAGTAACATGACCTCATATAAAATGAGAAGCACCTGAAAGCAAGAGCTCTCAGCCAACCTGCTAGATCAGCAGTTCTCAATCACAGTCAGAATCCCCATGCCCAGAATGCTAGATCCCCAGAGTTTCTGATTCAGGAGGTCTTGGCTGAAACTTGAGAATTTGAATTTTTAACAAGATCCCAGATGCTGCTCGCACTGCTGCTCTGGGGATCACTGTTTCCTTTCTCTTTTCTTTATTAATAACCTTTTTATTTTAGAATCATTTTCGATTTTCAGAAAAAAATGTAGTACAGAACATTCCCGTATATTCTGCACCCAGTTTCCCTTATTGTTTACATATTCAGGATTATAGTCTCATTGTCATGGCTCATGAGTAAGAATCAAAAGTTATTATTAACTGAAGTCCATATGTTGTTCAGACTTTCTTAGTTTTTAACCTAATGTCCTTCTGTTTCAGGAACTCCTTCAGGTCACAGCACTGCATTTAGTGCTCTCCTCTCCTTAAACTCCTCTGGCCTGGGTTGTTTCCCAGACTTGCTTCCTCTTTGTTGACTTGGATGATTTTGAGTAGTACTTGTCATGTGTTTTGTACAGTGTTTTTCAGTATGGGTTTATCTGATTTATTTTTCTTCATGTTTACAATGAGTTCTGGGGTAAGGTGAGGAAGATGACAAAGGTGGTTCTTAATTCCTCACATCCAGGGTACTGTGATATTATGATTAATAAAAATACACATATTTGGTCATTCAGATGGTCCAAGAATATCGGTATTTCTCATATTTGGTCTTCCATGGTTCCTGGCTAGAGTGCCTTAAACCCTTGGGATTTCCTAAGTGATGAGCATTATAAAGGAGGCTTCTGTTGTTTATGAGGTGACATAGGGATCTCACCTTAGGGATGGGGCCTGGTTGTTGTCTGGTGCCATTATGTGATTGGAGGGTTAGAATTTTCAGTCCCACTTAATTTCCTAAGGGCAGGGCATTTGGAGAGCGTCTGGGTTGGTGTACTTGTACAGGTGCTGGGAGAGGCATGTCCTTACAGAGGGCATGGAAGCTCTGTGACCTTCCCTGTACCTTATCCTATGTGTCTATTCCATCTCACTGTCTGAGTTATATCCTTAGATCATAAACTGGTGACCTAGTATGTAAAATATTTCTCTGAATTCTATAAGTCATCCAGCAAATTAGTTGAACCCAAGGAACAGGTTGTGGGAACCTGATTTATGGACAGTATATCAAAAGTATAGGAAACAGTCTGGACCTGTGAATGGCAACCGAAATTCAAGGAGGGAGTTGTGGGAAATGCTAATCTGTATCCTGTTGGTTAGAGTCACAGATGATAACTGGGCTTGTAACTGGTATCTGAAGGTGGGAAATGCAAGCTTGTAGGACTGAACATTGAACTTGTGGAATCTGATTCTACCAGCATCAGAATTAAGTTGAGTGGTCTAGAATTGTCAGTTTGGGGGCAGAAACCTCCTCCACCTCCCCCCACACTGGAACTGAGTTCAGAAACCCAGATAGATCAAACTGTCAAAATCCTTTGACTGGCGGCATTAGACTTTATCACCTGGCTGAGGTAGTATTTGCCAGGTTTTGCACTGTGAAGCCCCACGCCTCACTTCCTATACTGTACTCTTTGGGGGGAAAAAACTCATTATGTGCAGCTCATATTTAAAGAGTGGACAATATCTATATAAACTATTTGGAATTCTCCTATAAGGAAAACTTGTCTATTCTCCCATATTTGTTTGCAAATATTTGTTTATATCAGTAGGGACTCATAGGTATTCTTCACTTTTGGTTATAATCCAGTGTTATACATTGTATTGTTCAAATTGTTTGAGATTGGGGAGCTTGTTTTTTAAACAACTCTTCTAGATTCGTTCTTGTGAGACTTAAGATATGTTTACTTAGGCTCATTAGGACAGAACCATCGTCCAAAGTCCTGGATGTCTTTGGGGCCCAAAAGAAGTTTGCAAATATTATCTGTTTGCTTCTCCATCTTAGTTTCTCCTGTTTATACTGGTACTTCTCAACTTGGGAAGGTCTCAAAAGCTCTCCCTCCATTACAAAAATCTCTCTCAAATAGTGATCCTATGAGGTCAGTCTTATTCAGATGTTAACAAGTGACCAGCTAAAGTACTTGTCCATTTAGAACAGGGGTGGGCAACCTTTTTTTCTGCCAAGAGGCATTTGGATATTTATGGCATCATTCGCAGACCATACAAAATTATCAACTTAAAAATTAGCCTGCTATATTTGGTCAAACATTTAATTACGTAACTCACCCCTAATGCCTTGGCAGGATCAGACCAAATGATTTAAGGCCCACAGGCCAGATGTTCCCTACCTCTGATTTGGAATAATTTATTGAAGTTGCTGTGAATCAAAACAATAAGTATAAGAACTATGTACTGGGAGTGAAATATGTGGTATTGTCCAGTAATTGGGAAAGACTAATGTTAGGATGCTGGCTCATTTCTGGGAGTCTGCCATTACATCCAGTAGGCAGAGGGATTCTTGATTTACAGAGGTCTATAAGTTCAGTAGAATTTAATCTACCCCTCACCAAGACAGAAGTTTCACTGGTTCTCAGTCCTGGCTACCCTATATAATCACCTTGGGACCTTTCAAAAGGAACACTCAAACTTCTCCCCAAACCAATGATATCACAATTTCTTCCAGGAAATGAGGTCAGGTATTTGTACCAGGAGATTCTTTTGTGTAACTAGGTGTGGGAACCCCTGAGGCAGAGATTCCCATCCATTTTTCCTTTATCAGTCCTGGGTCTGAGTCAGCTTTAATTTTAGAGAAGCTCTGTACCCTGTGGGCAACAGTTAATTAAACATGACTGTGGACTTTTCAAGGACATCAGTTTCTGAAAGAAGACCCAAAAGAGTATGAGGGAGCAAAAGCCAGCAGTACTGGCATGGTAGGTGAAAGGTGGTGTCAGCCTACCATGAGGGCTGGAATCCACATATCATGTTCCTTTTCCCACCACTGAGGATGAAAGCTCAGCCACAGGGCCACAAGGCCTTAATTGGCCTTTTGAGAGAGAGTGAAAAAAACAGGTCACTCCTACCTTGTAACTAAAGCCCTACTGAGTGTAACTAATGGACCCTGTTGGGTGGCTAACATGAAAGGATTATTCGTGATAAAATAACCAGAGTCATGAGAGAGGAACAAAATTAACCAATGTCAAAATTGAGCAAACATAAATAAAGATAGAAAAACAATCTCACATTAAGTCTGAGAGCAAAGACTGAGAGCAAACTAAAACACTGTGGTATTTTCCACTTTCAGCTCAAAAAGATTATTAGCAATGAAATAGCATAGAGCAACAGAATATGGGGAGGAAAAAACTTCAACAATAGGAGATTGCACAAACAAAAAGCTGTATGAAAGAAGTCAGGTGCAAAAGAGGGCATCCATTATGATTCCATTAAGATAAGTTTTCGAATAGATAACAACTAATGCTGTTAGAAGTTAGGATAATAGTTCACCTTTGAAAGGTAAATACAAATGGGCACAATTAGAGCTTCCCAGGATGCTGACAACATTTCATTTCTTGAACTGGGCTGGTCACACCAATGTCAGTTTGTGAAAGTTCTCAGAAGTTTGTGTTTATAAATTGGTCAATTTTCTGTGTGTGCATTAGACTTTGATAAATATCAATGACAAAAAAAGCAGTCTTGTTGAACATTCAGGTAAACAGAACATTTAAACTGGTAGTGAAATAAATTGTAATTATTTTCTGAGGGGCAATTAATCAGCAATTAGTCTTAGTTACCCATATCCATCATCCTAGTAATTTTTATTAAAAAAAAGAAGTGCTTCCCAAGGAATAGTCCAAAAAGCCTAAGTAAATTACGTGGAGGGAAAAAATAGGTTTATAGCTGTAAGTACACAAAACACAGTTTATTCTTGTGTTGTTATTCTTTAATTATTGTATTATTTTCTATATGAATGACTGTAAACCTACTTTACCCAATCCTGTAGTTAGATTAACATATATATTTTAATGTATATGTGTTGTATCTGAAACACACCACTCATGCACATCTATATAGAGATTCATCACAATAAAATTTATAAGAATAAAAATTTGAAAGCAATTCATATATCAACTAGTATAGTGAAAAATAATTTAAATATGATGTAGCTATAAAATGGAATGATAAATGACATACAATGAATAATTAAGGAAAAAAAGTTTAGAGAATCATGACCAACAGTACATAGAATCATGACTACATTTTACCCTTCTCAAAAATAGGACTTAGGTGGTATGCCAAATGCCAACAGTGGTGATCAGTGGGTGGTATGGTTATAGGTTATTTCTTTTAATTCTGTGTGTCTTTGTTTTCTAACGCATGTGCAGTGGCTATTAATTACCATAACATATAAGTAGAAAAAGTAAGATTTCTGCAAATTTTAGCCTGCTTTTGAATGGTAGTAGATAAATGAGAATGAGCACAAATGAATCCAATACTGAATTTCTCAGCATCATTATTTTGCATCTAATTATCTTCCCATGGTCTAGGACTGTAGGGCTGCTTGGCATGTCTGGTAAAGGCAGATGTGATCTGAGTGAAAAGCTACCTGGAATATGGTCTTTTCTCTTTCTTAATATCAGGCTAGATATAAACATAGATTCTCTTTCAGTAAGCTCTTCACAAATTAATGGAACCAACTCTAAAAGCAATATGTGGATTTAATGTTTAAAGAACCAATTTTAAAGAGAGCTTATTAAAGTCTACACTATCTGAAAAGAAGAATATTAAGATATTTTTCCCTTTTAAATTCCCTCAAACACACACATACACACACACACACACACACACACACACACACAGTATTTTAAAAATATTTTTTTATGGAATATCTCCAACATTCTGTCCTCTATTAAATGTGAAGCTCTATTCCTCAGAAATAAAAGATATCCTCAGTGGCTAACATTACCCATATGCTAAGTAAGAAAGTTTTATTTTTATTATACATGTTTTTCTGCATCTACTTCTCTATTCCATTAGAAATGACAGGTAATGCTATGTACATAAGTTCTTACCAGCATGAGAAAAAAAACAAAAACCTATTATTCTTTTTATAAAATCTGTACAGCAAACAAGGGACCATATTTGTGAGCTTTATTATTAAAATGTATTAGTGAAATTGTGGTATTAAAGTAAATGCCATTGTATGTACTATATAATATATTTGAAAATAATTGATAGGCCACCTAACTGATACAAGAGATCACCTGCCTTCAGAATCATTCTTAGAAAGATACTCCTTTTCCCACTTCTCCAAATGTAAAGCATGAATTTAAAACTTTCAGACTCCTGTGTGTGTGTGTGTGTGTGTGTGTGTGTGTGTGTGTCTGATCACACAAGCACAGGTGTTGTTTTGCACCATATAATGCAAAAACAAAACCTTTGTGTTTTGCTTGGAAGGAAAGTACATCTTTAGATGAGTAACCACATGGTGGCAATGTAGCTCCAAAATCCACCCAGTCCAACTCCATGGTGTTCCAGCGCAAGAAAATGGCAAACACATAAATGAATAGCTTTATGTAATGCAAACAAATGTTTTTCCTTTAAAATAAGAAAACATTTACTAATGGTGTATAACACAAGCTGTAAGTTAATTTATTTAGTATATATATTTTTTATTCTTCTTTTAACTTGAATGTGTTCATTAATCCTGTTCTATGTGCTGGGGACTTAGAATACATACAAAGTCAATGCACCTCATGAAATGAAGCATTAGAAATAAAACTCACTATATATTTTGTCTGTCACTGAGAAGCAGCTTATTATCCAATGATAAATAATTCTCTTTAGAGCTGAAGGAATGAATTCTCCCTAAAACAAAATAAATTCAGAACTCAAAGGATTGAGCTGTTCTTGGCCTCCATGTTTCTCAAAGCTCATGATTAAAGCTTTTACCCAGTGACCCAAGCTCCAGTAAACTTGGTGAGTGCATTTAGAATGGTCCACCTGCTTGAGCTCTCCAGATATGTGCCTGGACCTAAGTGCTGAGGGAAATAGATACAATGCTAGTGGCCGCTTTTGCTGGGAAATGAAAAATTGGTGTAGCTAGATGATGAACATATTGCTCTGTACTACAACTTTAGGTGAGCTATGAGAAATACTAATTCTGTATGGTGCTTAGATGCCCAGACTAGGCTTACATGTGAACTAAAAGTACTGTCTTGACTTTTTCTTGGTGCTGTCTGATCTTACTATTTCCCAAACAAAACTGAGATATTCAATAAGAAAAGCCAAACATTCATCTTGCAAAATATTTAATGAAATCTAAATTTTAGGTATTGAGGATACATAATACTAAAGTCTCAAGGAACATATACAATGTTGGTAATGCTAGTTTTTGAAACAATAGCTACTTTGTTTACCTTTGAAGATAGAATTTTATCAAAAAATCTTTAATAATGTTAGATTCAAATAAATTTCCTGATAATGCAAAATACTTATTTTTAGATTTAACTTACTAAGGGAAAGGCACATATTCATGAGAGGTAAAATATTTTGAAAATATAAATGTACCCAACTGGTGTGGCTCAGTGGTTGAGCATTGACCTATTAACCAGAAGGTCATGGTTCAATTTCTGGTCTGGGCACATGTTCCTGTTGTGGGCTCCATCCTTGATGGGGAGTGTGAAGGAGGCGACTGATTAATGATTCTCTCTCATAGATGTTTCTATCTTTCTATCTCCCTTTCCCTCCCTCTCTGAAATCAATAAAAGTATATTAAAATATATAGAAATGAAGTACTCTTCTCTTCCAGTGGCAGGCCAGATGTTGCTATGGGTCACAGCACTCTTTTTAACAAGCTCAGATATTGCCTTGAGATGCTTCTTATACAGCACTCTAGATAGTTACAATATATTGAGTACCAGCTGAGAAAGAATCCTATTTGCTATTAATATGTTGTGAACATAATATCATGCTATATAAGCCACAGATAATGAACAGTTAGCATATAAGAATAAAGCACAGTGTGTTTTTTTGTTTGTTTGTTTGTTTTTAAAAACTGAAGTACATACCTAAATTGGTGTGTAAATAATTATAAGCATACAGACTGCTGGTAGGGATGACTAAGTTAATGGTGATTGATTACTAATGCCTTCTATAACATCTCTCTCCTGAGAAAAGCTTCATTTCTCCTCATCTTAATACATCCAGTGAGATAGGCTTACCTTCATTTAGAATATTTCAAATTGTGATAGAGATGGGGGTGTGTATATAGAAGGGGGGTGTTAAAGTAGAAGGAGAAACTGATAAGAAGAGGAGTTTCAATTGTAGTGACACTGAGAAGATAAAAAATACCATTAGTGAACATTTATTAAATGTTTATTTTGTCATAAGCACTGCACCATATGCTTCCCATATGATAAACCCCCACAAAATCAATGTGAAGTGAGCAGTACTAGTAATACATGCCTAGATTACTGATGAGGAAACTGAGGCTCAGAGAAGGCAAGTGCTTCATAGATTTAGTGGTATGACACAGAGGAAGAACACAAACTCAGTCTTACAATTCTGGGCTACTGCTCAATAGTCAATATTAACTGGCCACATGCCAGACACATTACTAAACAGATTATTTCATTTGATTGTGAATTAGGAAGAGAGCATTGACAAATGAAAATACTTTTTCTTATCTTTCTTAAACTTCCTGAAAAGTTTATTACAATTTAGCAACATTATCAAGACACTTGAGAAAGTAAATGATGGTTGCCCCAGTCATAGTATTTTTAGGAAGCGAACCTAAGAAAATAGCCAGAAATGCTAATCCAGGTTTATGTTCCAGGGTGGATGCTCTTTGTAACATTATTTATAGTGGTGGGGAAGGCTCATAAGTGACATCTCCACAAGAGATAAATGGTTAACAGATAGTTTAACAAAGATAAAATATTATGAAACAATTACATATTTTCAAAGAATATTTAATGGCATAAAAATGATTATAAGAAAATTGACAATTAGAGGGCAGGGTACTTATGTTTGGCAGGATTCATTAGTGTTTCTAGATTTTAAAAAATCTGCTTTATTATATATATATTGGTATATATAAATCTCTTGTATATATAAATCTCTTCTATATATACACTTATTATATACACATACAGTCATGTAATTAGGACAAATTAAACTTATTTTAAAATATATACTCTTCTTTCACAATCATTCCCTTCTTCTACCACTAAAATACACCCCCCCCCCCAAGTAGACAGATCTTGCTCTATTTTCTCATTTCTTAGATTTAGTTCAAATTCTACAGATGATTCCTCTCAGGATCATCTCTTTTTGTTCATTCTCGAGTGGATATTGCCTCTACTTCTTTAGTAGCCATCCATTCTCTCTAATCTATTAGCACAAAATATTTGGATCTGTTGTGATAATAGGAAGACTATATATATATATATATATATATATATATATATATATATATATATATGTGTGTGTGTGTGTGTGTGTGTGTGTGTGTATATATATATATATATATATATATATATATTAAAGCAGCAAGCAATATATATTAGCTTTACAATGTTAGGAAATTTACTCTGTCTCTTTCATATATGCTCAGTATATGGCATTAGAACCCAGAACATAAGTTACTACTAAAATATTTTTTAAAATGATCAAACCAATGATATGCATAGAAAAATAATACATGTAATATTAAGAACTTGGTGCAAGTATGTCTATACAAGGAATAAGTTAAATTGATAAAATTCAATTAGAGACACAGAACTACATAAAAATGTATAACCAAATAAATAAAACATGTCAGTGGATCATAATTTTGTTTGCTCCCTAAACCTTCTTTTATAATAGAAGTGCCTCATCATAAAGATGGGCTTTTTTTGTTTACTCACTGACTTTTTATTAATCCTGGCGGCAGCTGATTGGAACTACATGGGGTCACAATCACAGTGTCCTCCCCCAGAATTTGGAGCAAAGGCAAAGACAGAATCCATTTTTCTCAGAAGTGAGATGTATAGCATACGGCTTTAGACAAGCAATTTTTTTTCCCCAGTGGGGAGCAAAGAAAGTTGGTCTGTTGTAAAAGGTAAAATGAAGCATAGTCAAATCAGAGAAATGCCACCTGAATTCCAGACAGCCTTTCAGTGCTTCCTGAGGTCCAACTTTAATTTCCTCCCTACCTTTGTTTCTAAAATAACATTTAATGAGAGCTGTGCCAAATGCATTTACCCACAAAATAATCCCAGGAAGTAAGTACTATTATTATTATCCTCATTTCATAAATGAGAAAACTGAGCCACAAAATGTTTAATAATCATACAGAATGTCATATATTTGGTAAGTGATGAAAGCTGAGAGTCAGAATCAGGTGTAAAGGCTTCCAAATCTCTGCTCTTGACTTGCCTGTGTACTTCCTCTAAGAGGTTTCCATGAGATATCATGATGCTATCCACATAATAGTCTCTTTTCTGCTTAAGGTAGCTCCAGTTGGCTATTGTCACCTGGAAGCAAAGAGTAGTACCTAACACATTAAGTTAATGGCCTGACAGAGAAGATATTCATAAATACAATGAGCTATAATATAAGGCAGAATGTGGTAGCTATTATAATAATTATAACCAAAGCTATTTAGAAGCACCGGTGATATAGGTTCTCTATTTTATAGTGTAGCAAGAAAGGAGAGGTAGTAGGGAGAAGTTTGATGAATAATTTGGCTCTGAATTGGGCCTTGAAGGATGTGAAAAGGTGAGGAATGAATACTCGACACACAGAACACACCGAGAAAGACACAAATGATGAACAGGCCAAGGACAAACTGAGTTTAATGAGACTTGTAAGGAGTGTTGGGGTGGATAAAATACAGATCCTGATCATGGCAGGCCCTAAATGTCTTTCTATAGGGTATGAGTTTCATTGTCTAGGATCCTGGTTGGCAAACTGAGGCTCGTGAGTGGCTCTTTGGCCCCTTGAGTGTGGCTCTTCTACAAAATACCATGGCCTGGGCAAGTCTATTTTGAAGAAGTGGCATTAGAAGAAGTTTAGGTTTAAAAAAATTGGCTCTCAAAAGAAATTTCAATCTTTTTACTGTTGCTAATTGGCTCTGTTGACTGAGTTTGCCAATCACTGGTCTAAGACATAAAGATCGACTTAGAATTTATGAATAATCATGCCTTCATCAGCATTTTGTTTTACTCAGATTTAATTACCAAGGGAGCAATAATTGTGACGGTAGAAGGTTGAAAATATGTACTAGTAAACAGAAATACTAGCTAGAAAATAGGTACAATGGGTCAAATCAATGGTGACGAGTATTTAAAAAGAAGCAGAAGGAATAAAAATATTTTTAAGGAATAAAATTGAGGTAAGTTTGTGAGGTAAAATAATTGTCTAAAACAATGAGGAATAATGGAGGAAAAAGGTATAATTAACAAAAGCATGTTAGTTGTTTCTAGTTTAACAACTAAATGTAGGATGATCTAGTAACTGGAATTGTATACAGAATCAACTCTAGTAAAAGGTAGAAATTGCTTTCTTAAAAAATCCTTATAAATATAGAAAACTGTATAGATAACACATGTTTCTTAAAGCAACCCTGATATTTAAAAACTAACATTAATTCTTTTTGATCTCTCATTACATACCCATTTCCACTTGCTCACTCTAATTCATAGTTAAGCTTTCTTATAACCCAAGGAATTAGTCTCCATTGGGTAGTAAGGTGATTTTTAGAAGATATGATAACATGTTTCCTGGGTCTCTCAGAAGAGTCCAAGGGTCCTCCTCTCTGCTGAGTAATAGGGGTGTGGTTGGTGGTAAAGGGTGATAAGACACTCTAGGTAGGTTTAGGGGAGCCCTAGAACTCAAGAGTTGTACACAAGACTCAGAAATCCCCATCCTGCTGGCTGTGATAACAGAGCATCAAAGGCAAAGTGAGTTGTGTGGCAAACATGACTCAAGGCAACCTCAAAGACAATAGGGCACTCAAACCTGTCTTAGAAAGCATACAAGAATTCCCCATTTCCTCCTATAGGGCCAAGAGGGCACTGGTAGGTATAATGGCTCTAGAATCATGACTAGGAAAGTGCAGAGTGTGGGCTAATAGCCACTGATCATGGTAAGGGTACTATCATAAGACTAAGGCTGAACAGCCCGGAACACCCCATCTCAGTGGTGACAAAAGACTAAGGATGCCATTTGCCAGGTAACCCTTGACTAATGGCAATATGGTACTTAAACTTTCTTCAAATTTAGCTCACTCTTACGCATAGGAGAAAAAGAGGGTCAGGAGAAACTTGAGACATTTTTTCAAAAATCAGAAATGGCTAAGGTGATTTAAAACACACATATTCAGCCATTTAGAGATATTTGTTTAGGGACATTTAAATTGGAGGATTCATTAAACTGGACATTGTTATATATTTACATAGATATGGAATGTAAAATATCTTACAATATTAACCACTGTGTGAGTATTACCACTCACATTTTTATTATTCATTTCAAATAACTCAAGTTCAACCTGATTTCTAAATAACTTTGCTTACTCTAGGGCCACCATTGATCAGAATATCTCACAAGATATTTATGGAAACAAGATACTAATTTTTCTAAGCAGTAAATACAATTTGAAAGAAGAAAGCTTAGCACACATGAAATCAGAATGGGCTTTTCTCTAGTGGAAGCCAATTATTCAAAGAAGGTAGGAAAATAAAAATAGGTATAATTACAGCTAAATAGATAGGAGATTAAGCATGTTTAGAGAAAAACAATGTATCTGGAAAACATGATATAATCAATGGTTATGGCAGTTGTGAGCATTTATCTTGGGATAAAACTCAGAGGTAGATAATAGTTGTAGTTACATAGTTCAAGATGATTTTGTGGTCCAGAGACATTCTGTATGGTTCTAGAGCAAAACAACAGAGATTGTGCTTGATTATGAGGGGTAACTTGCTAGCTATTCAATGCTACCCAAACTGAAACGGGTTGTCTCAAAATAACCATCTCCTTGGCCACTGAAAGTATAAAAAGACAATCAAAATCTACAACTGTAGAAAGAAAAATCCCTTCTACTGTGAGTGAAAGCCAAGTCAGGCTTTCTATAAATGCATGTTAAATTTAGTTTGCTCAATAACATGCAATTGTGTCATAAAGTTATAAACATAGACAAACAGAATTAAAATATTAAGAGCTTCTTCTCTTATAGTTTGAAGCAACACATTAATGAGGTCAGTCCATTTGTTGGTATCTGAACTAAGACAGAGAAATTCTTAGTAAAGATGTAATAAATTCTTAAGGCAAAATGCAGTAATCCTCCAGATAGTATGTAGCTGTGATGTCCAGTGCTAATAGCCAAGAAAAAGTAATATATTGTAAAACATAGTTTTTTAAAACAAACAAACAATCTCCTGAAGGGTGCCAAACCCACACATATTTGGTATTTGTGGCAAGGCTCCCCAGTACCACTAGACTTACGAAAGCTGCCATATAACTTGTAACGTACTTATTTTTTTTTTTAACTTAAATACTTCCAATTATCCCAAATTCAATGCCACCCTCAGTTAAGAATAAAAATAGATAAGGAGATAGCAATCTTTAGATTTAGTTCAATTCAAGTGCTATTTTCCACTCTGGCTAGATAATGTTTAGAGGAGAAAAATTACATTATAGGATATATAAGAAAATACACCAAATATAAATCATGGTAAAAACAAACAAACAAACAAACACAAACACAAAAAAACAAACAAACAAATGAAAACACACACACACTCACACAAAAAAACCCAGATAGATATGGGTGAGAATGCAAGTTAGTCTCAACAACTCTCACAACATCACAACAGAACTAGATAGGTGCCATCTGATTTCCAAAGAACATTCCTCAGTGATAATCAAGTGAGTGTTTTGAGAGGTCTTGCATGTCTGTCCTCTTTCTGTTCCTTATCACTGAGGACTGATTCCTTGAGAAGGGGAGAGGGGGGGGGGGGGCTGCATTCCCAAAACTCTCTTATCAGCTAGACTCCTGCAGGTTCAGCCAATAGAAGGCTCTTCTAAAAAAATTGAGTTCTATCTTTATCCTTATATCAACTTATTTCATCATAAAGACATATAACTCCATCTCATTAGCTTAGACTCTTCAAAGATAACTTCCCTAAATTCCATTTTAAAGTGATTCCCTTGCATTTATTGTAGTTATTTCAAAATATTTTTTAAAAGATGTATTTTAATGGGGGATCCCCCAACACACACATGCATCCTAAAAACTCCTGCTGGAGATATTGTCCATTCATCTTACTACATTGCATACTATATTAATCAGGATCATTAGACTGACTGACTTAATTAAAAAAAAAGAACAGACTCATTGGTTCAATGGGGAAGAATTTAGTGGAGCTGATCCCTTGCTGCTGCTTTTCCTCATTTGCTCTTTCCCTCTCTCCCTCCCTTCCTCACTATCTTCCTTTTCCTCTCTCTCTTCCTCTTTCTCTCTCTCTGTTGACCTCTCCCTTTCTTTCTCCCTCCCCTTTAGACATCCTTCCTCTTCTTTGTTCTTTCTTTTCTTAGTTTTCATAATTTATCTCTTCCCCTCTTCATTTGTTTTTTTCTGTGTTGGTTTTATTTTTTTGATGTCTGCAATGACAAAGGTCACAGATGTTTATATAAGAAAAGCAAACACTTTTTCAAGAACTCCAACCAGAAAATTCTTGGGCAAATAATCTTTATTGATCCACCTTGAGTCAGATGTTTATCTATGGACCAATTATTGAAGTCAAGTGTATTCAAGTGCAAAGATTGCTGGCACTCATATACCTAGGAGGACTGTGTGTGTGTGTGTGTGTGTGTGTGTGTGTGTGTGTGTGTGTGTCTGTGTGTGTGTGTGTGTGTGTGTGTGTGTGTGTGTTGGGGGTGGGGGCTAGGCCCTCACAAAAACCACATGGGTGGAGTGGTGGGGGAACAGTTTTTTAGAAGAAGCAGGGGAGGTATTACTTTTGAGCAGCCCAAACACCAAATATTCATTAACTTCCTACTACAGAGGCTACTCAGTATATTCCATTTAAAATTCAATATCATAAAAAGATTGATTAGTGTTGAGCATTAATGTAACTATGTCTTTGCTTTAGGAAACTAAAAACATTTAATGCTCAGTAGTGGCAAATGTCCATCCCATCACTGAACAGATATCTGTTAAATTCCTACCTGGCCCTGGGTGCAAAGTATACAATTGTGGAAAATAATACATACAAAATTGTGCCCTCAGGACCAAAATTTCTGAGAAAAACAACGGTTAAATAAGATAAAAATAATGCAGGAAAATGAGGGACAGGAGAGAAATGTCAATTTACACCATTCTTTTGAGAAACGTTGCCCTGATAAAGGAGTACTATTTAAGATGAAACCTAGATGAGGTAGGAAAGTGAAGTAGGAATTTATCTGAAATAATAGCCTTTAATGCAAAAGTGAACAAGGTCAGAACAAACCTTTGAAAAGAAAGGATGTGTATTATATTTAGAGAGCAGTAAAGAGAATACTGTTACTGGTGTAGAGGAGGCATAGAGACAATGTTAGAAAATAACATCAGACACACAGTAGGACCAGATCTTGTGGACAGGTATGTTTTAATCATGTCAGTGTCATTAGTATGTAGCACAGCAATTTTCAACCTTTTTTATCTTATGACACACACAAACTAATTAAATTCTGTGGCACACCAAAATACATAGTATTTTTGGCCAATCTTACCAAAAAAAAGTAAAATTTTGAGTCAGTCACATAGGAAGGCTATTATTGTGTTGGGTGTGGTCAAATTTTTTTTTTATTTGACAATTTAAGGGGAAAAGAGGTCAGTGCCTCTAACTAAATAGTTTGGGATTTCATGTTTTAAAAATTCTTATGGCATACCAGTTGAAAATCACTTTTGTAATAAAATCAGTATTTTGTAATAAAATATCTTTGGGCATTATACTTCCTTCCATATCTCAAAATATTTTGCTGTTTAATAGGCCACAATGTCTTGGATTAGTAAACCACAGTGGACTAGGAAGCATGTTATGAGCCGAAGCTCACACGAAGTATGAACAAATTAACTGGGGTCAATTGGGCTTTTCTGTCAAATCAAATGTTTACTTGAACAAAAGTCTACTGTAACTTATTACAGAAGATTTTAGTTTCTTACTGACAATGCAATGTAAATTTTATAAGTGTTTATTAGTTGAATAAGTTCTCACTTCATAGGGACACCTTGTCTTCTCTCAAAACTATAGAATGATAGGTCTTAGTAGCACTTTCAGTTTTATGTAGGCTACAGAATAAATCAGGTATTTAGCCAGTATTTCCTAACCCTTTGCACTCCGAACCATTCTGGACATTGGCTACCAGCTACTCGACGCTACTTTGCGGCGGAAACGTGCGTTGAATTAACTCAATTCCCCGTAATCACTAATAAACTTCAATGTCCCTCCTGAGAGGGGACATCCGAGTGATATGCTAGAATTCCGATGTCCCCTGAGAGGGTACAGCGGAGTGCAAAGGGCTAATTATTCACTTACAAAAGGCTTAACATACCAATATATTTTAAATACAACCCTTTACTGAAAAAACTTATGTGTTTTTTTTTCAGTCAAGATCTGATGTATATGTGAATACTTAAAATAAAAGGGAAACTGTGAGAAGTACCAATTCAGGTAAATTAGGAAAATATTATCAGTTCAAAGGGAAAGGAAATTATTTCAGGCTGAGATAATCAGAGCAAGTTTCATGGAGGAAATGACATCTGAATTTGACCTTGAAGAGTAGGAAGATAGAGAATGGGGGTTGGGGGAGCAGTCCTTAAGAGAAAAATAAAAACAATACCAAGACTGAACTTATTAATGACAATTTCCTTGTTATTTACTGACTTTCACATTAGCCTTCACATAATCCTGAATCCCTCCTGCTACTTAATACCATTTGGTAGACATATCTCAAGTAGTACTAATTTTCTATTTATTAAAAAATATATTAAGTGGTTTCTTTGGACAGCTCACTGTGGGGACATAGATAAGGTAAGATGCAAACCTATATAATAAAAGCCTAATATACAAATCAACTGAATGGTGGAAAAAGCAGTGTAAGGAGCAGTTGCTATGACATGCACTGACCACTAGGGGCCAGATGCTCAATGCAAGAGCTGCCTCCAGCCTGCAGGCCTCCCAATTGCCCCACTGGTGACCCCACAGATAGTCCCTGATCACTGGCCAGGCCTAGGGACCCTACCCATGCACAAATTTCATACATCGGGCCTCTAGTATTATAGATAACTCTAGATGCAATAGAATAGATTTTTAAGATAGCCTAATATAATAAGTTGTAAAATTCAGTCAACTGCTACATTAGTGAATGCACTTAAGATTGCTAAACGTGAATACATAAGAGAATAGTATAGCTGTAGCTGTGAGTATGTGTACATATATTTTGCTGTATCCCCTAATAACTTTAATTTCAAAATTTCACTTTCATTATAGCTAATGTCTACAGAACATTCATAAGTACTACTGCATTTCTTAATAGAAATACATCTGTTCTTGCTCAGTATTTTGGGCCAGTTCCTTACTTTGTAACAATTACTCACACCATCTCACACGTCCAGGAGGAATTTACATCTAACCAATGTATGCATGCTCTGTAATATACAGCTGTATTAGAAACTGGACAGAACTGGAGCTCTTCCAGGCACCATATCTCAGTAAGGATTAGAGAAATCCAAAACCTTAGACAAAGCAAAGGACAACACAGTACAGTCGTCTATGCAAGAGAGTGCTAGTTATCTATTTCAATATTCTGATACCAAAAGTAGTATTTTCAATTGGATTTTTAGCTCTACACGGAATCATTTTGGTATACAAGTAACTCATTTTCACTTCGCCAGAGACAAATGACAGGCCATTGGAATTCACAGAAAGCACTTAAGCTTAGTTTTCCCCAAGTTTTTGTCCCCTTTGCCAAACACATATAGTAAGTTCTCACTTAATGTCACCAATAGGTTCTGTGATGTTAAGAGAAAGGACATATACCAAACCATTTTTTTTCCATAGGTTACTTGAATTAAACAAGAGTTAAGTCCCTAAGAATGACATTGAACAAAATGATGGTATCTAAGGATATACTGTAGTTGTAAAAATTATTTAAAACCATGTAAGGGTTGGGGGAACACAACATGATACAAAAACCTTTGGTTTTGTTTTCAGTTAATAACTGGATATTTGATTTTAGAAAAGTCAATTTGCTTCTTTGGGCTCTACCTCCCACATTCAAAAAATGAGCTGTTGAAGTCATTCTCTTTGAACTACTATTTTGAAATATATAAACAATATCCTTAGAGAGGAAGAATATAATTCATGGTTGCTCTCCTAATTATAAAGGAAATGAGAGATGTTTAGGAGATCCTTTATAGTTTTATTAAGGTGGAATTCAAGGTACTAGTATATAAACCTGTTACACGGGGTAGGCAGGCAGGCTACTAGTATACAGGTTTGTTCATTAACTTTTTTTTTTTTTTGCTTCTGATATATTAATCATCTGATAAAATATGAAAGTTAAAAATACATGTTTAACATAAAGAGAATAGCATGTTTACATGATTAACATTACAAGGGGGAAAAAAGCCTCTTCTATGTTACAGTTCTAAATATCTTACATAATAGATTTCTTTAGGAATCTGAAGAAAACATTACATCCATTTGCTAGGGAAAAAAATACCTAAAAAGACACACTCAAAATTGTACACATACATCTGATTTATAGGAAGAACACTGACTTAAAATAAATATATAGAATTTACTTGTCACTCTATTCAAGGGAGGAAAAACACTATACTAATACTTGGGAGCTCTGTAGTCTATGCATGTAAACATTTTTGTGTCAGTGTTTTTTAACGCAGCAATTTCTGAAATTTAGTATAAAGATAAGTTTTAATGTCAACATACCTTATTTATTGTTACAACACTGGAAACATTTATCTGATCAAGTAAAGCAGGAAATCTCTATGGGACATATATAAGATGTAATATCTTTTCATGAGAAACAACTTAATGTGTTTTATTAAGACTTTTGCCCTTATAGTGCTGCTACAGGATTTGAAACCAAAGTCATTTAACAATGTATGACGAATATGAAAAAAGTAAACTCAATATATGCAATCTATTCTGTAGTGTTTTTTTGGCCTGCAGTGTAAATACCCTAAAGAATAATAACCCACTATATCATCTAGACATTCTTTAAGGCAGTAAAGTTGCGTGGTATTTTTTTTTTTTGAGGCAATGGTCTTTTAGACAGTCTAAGAGACACATGTGGAACACATTCCTCAGCTTTCTGAAATCTCCAACTGTGAGTGGTACATGTATAGTCCTTTGAAACTTTCAAAAGATGAAACAAGAAAGGTACATTACATTGTAATTCTCCAAATAAATAACACTTTATCTGCCAAATATTGCCATCCAAAAGATTTAGGTAGTATTTTGGTGCCTACTAACCATGGGGGAGGGCTAAAAGCAAATATCCAAAGATCTTTAAATTTCGTACTTCTTAATCCCTTTACCTTTTTAACTCAACCCCCCAACCTCCCTTGCATTTAGCAACCATCAATTTTTCTCTGTATCTGATTTTGTCTATGTTTTCTTTGCTCATTTATTTTGTATTTTAGATTTTACCTATAATATTTTACATATATTTCCATGTCTAACTTATTTCAGTTAACACAAGACTCTCTAGGCCTATCCATGTTGTCGAAAATGGCAAGATTTCATTCTGTTTTATGTCTGAGTAATATCCCATTGTATTTATGCACTGTTTCTTTAACTATTTGTCTATCAACGAACACTTAGGTTAGTTGTTTCTGTATCTTGGCTACTGCAATGAACAAAAAGATGCATATATATTTTGAATAAATGTTTTGCATTTTTTAAGATACTTCCCAGAAGTAGAGTTGCTGGGTCATAAGGCAGTTTAATATTAATTTTTAAGAACTTCCATCTGCTTTCCATAATGACTGTACCCAATATACAATCTCACCAACAGTGTACTAGGATTCCCTTTTCTCCACATCCCTGCTAACACTTGTTACTTATTGATTGATTGATGATAGCCATTCTGACAGGTGTGAGATGATACCTCATTGTGGTTTTTGATTTCCCTGATTTATGGTGTTGAACATCTTTTCAAATAAATGACTATTGGCCATGTGTACGTCCTCTTTGGGAAATGTTTATTCAGGTCTCCTGCCCTTTTAAAAATCGGATTGTTTTTCTGATGTTAAGTTGTATGAATTCTTTGTAAAATTTGGATATCACTCTCTTGGGAATTATCACTGGCAAACATCTTCTCCGACTGAGTATGTTCCTTTTTTGTTTTGTTGATAGTTTCCTTCACGGTGCAAAACCTTTTTACTTTATGTAGTCCCATTTGTAATTTTTGTTTATTTGTATCATTGTCTGCCTGAGGAGAGATATCCAAAAGAATATCACTAAGAGCAATGCCAAAGAGTTTACTGCCTATGCTTTATTCAAGGAATTTTATGGTTTCAAGTTTTTTATGGTTTCAAATTTTATGGTTCCACATTTGTAAGTCTTGACTCTATTTTAAGTTTTTTTCTTATATAGGTATAATAAAATGATCCAGTTTCAATCTTTTGACACTATATGTTGAAGATAGTCTCTTTACCCAATAGTATACTTTTGCCTGCTTTGTTATAGATTGTCCATGTAGATATGGGTTTATTTCTGGGCTCTCTATTCTGTTCTAATGTTCTATGTCTGTTTTTATGTCAGTACCATGTTGTTTTGATTACTATAGCATTATGGTATAGTTTTATATCATGTAGCATAACATCTCCAACTTTGTTCTTATTTCTCAAGATTGCATTAGCTATTTTGGTCCTTTGTCGTTCCATATAAATTTTAAAATGATTTTAGTTCTGTGAAAAATTCCATTAGTGTTTTGATACTGATTGCACTGAATCTGTACACCACTTTGAGTAGTTTGTACATTTTGACACTTTAATGTCCATACTTCCTATCCATAAGCATGGTATATGCTTCCATTTATTTGTGTATTTAATTTCTTTTTTTCAATGTCTTATATTGATAGTTTTCCAAGTAGAGATCTTTTACCTCCTTGGTTAAATTTATTATTTTTGATGCAATTGTAAATGTGATAGTTTTCTTAATTTCTATTATAAATGGTGTATAAAAGTGCAACTAATTTCTGAATATTAATTGTGTATTCTGTTACTTTACTGAATTCATTTATCAGTTGTAATATTTTTAGTTGAATCTTTAGGGTTATCTATATACAGTATCATGTCATTTGCAAATCTCAGGTTTACTACTTCCTTTCCTATTTGTATATTTGCTGTGTCTAGGACTTCTAATATTAAGTTAATAAAAGTGGTCAAAGTGAATATTTTTATCTTATTCCTGATTTTAAAAAAGAAAGCTTTCAGTTTTTCACCATTGAGTATAATATTAGCTATGGGTTTGTCACACATGGCCTTTATTATGTTTAGTATGTTCCTTCTATCCCCAGTTTGCTGAGAGTTTTAATCATAAATGGATGTTGGATTTTGTCATATGCTTTTTCTGCATCAATGTGATTATCTGATTTTTATCCTTTGTTTTATTTATATGGCATATCATATTAATTGGTTTTCAGTTATTGGAATAACCTTCCCAGGAAAAAGTATCATGTGATCATGGTTTATGTTGTTTTAATGTATTGCTTAAATTAGTTTGCAAATATTTTGTTGAGGATTTTCGCATCCGTGTTTATCAGTGATACTGGCATGCACATATAGGAGTGTCATAGTCTGGTTTTGGATAAGGGTATTGCTGGCTCATGAAATGGTTTGGGGAGCCTTCCCTCTTCCTCAAGTTTTTGGAATAGTTTGAGAAAAATAGGTATGAATTCTTTGAATATTTGGTTAAAAAAATTACCTATTATGCCATTTGGTTCAGTGTTTTTGTTTGATAGGAGTTTTCCCCATTTAGTATTTAATTGATCTGTTCAGATTTTCCGTTTTTTCCTGATTCAATCTTAAAAGATGATATGTTTCTAGGAGATTATCTATGTCTTCCAGGTTGTCCATTTTATTAATATATAATTGTTCATAGTATTTCCTTATATTCCGTTGTATTTCTGTAATGTCTGTTATCACTTTCCTTTAAATTCTGATTTTATTTATTTGGGCCCTCTTTTCTTTTTTCTTGTTGAGTCTGGCTAAAAGTTTGTCAGTTTTGTTTATCTTTTCAAAGTTCTTGGTTTCATTGACCATTTCTATTGTTTTACTAGACTTTTTTTTTTTTCATCCTGGTCTTTATTATTCCCTTTTATTTTTTATTATTTTTTAATCTTTATCATTGAGATTCTTACAAATGTCCCTTCCTCCCTCATAGCTCCCTGCCCCGCACTCCAGGCCCTTGCCACCTGTGTCCCTAGATACTGCATAGATGCATATAAGATATTTGACTAATCTCTTCCTGCACCCCCCATAGCCCCTTTCCTGAGAATTGTCAGTCTGTTCCATTTCCAAACCCTAATCCTATCAGATTTTTTATTCACTTGATTTTTAGATTCATTTGTTGATAGATATGTATTTGTTGTCACTTTGTTGTTCATAATTTTTGATCTTTACCTTTTTTCTTCTTCCTTTTCTTAAAGAATACCCTTCAGCTTTTCATATAATACTGGTTTGGTGGTGATCTCATTGAGGTTTTTCTTGTCTGTGAAGCTCTTTACCTGACCTTCAATTCTAAATTTTAGCTTTGCTGGGTAGAGTATTTTTGGTTGTAGGTTCTTGCTATTCATCACTTTGAATATTTCTTGCTACTCCATTCTGGCCTGCACAGTTCCTGTTGAGAAATCAGATGACAGTTGTATGGGTACTCCCTTATAGGTAACTGTTTCTTGCTGTTTTTAAGATTCTCTTTGTCTTTTATCCTAAGCATTTTAATTATGATGTGTCTTGGTGTGATCCTCTTTGGATTCCACTTTTTTTGGGGGGTGGGGGGGTGGGGGGTGGGGGGTCTCTGTGCTTCCTGGACTTGTAAGTTTATTTCTTTCACCAGGGAGGGGATGTTTCCTATCATTATTTCTTCAAATAGGTTTTCAGTATCTTGCTTTCTCTCTTCTTCTGGCACTCCCATTATTAGGATGTTGGTACGCTTGAAGTTGTCCCAGAGGGTCCTTACACTATCTGCATATTTTTGGATTCTTTTTTCTTTTTGCTTTTCTTGTTGGGTCCTCTTTGCTTTCTTATATTTCATGTAATTGACTTGATTCTTGGGATCCTCTAGTGTACTGTTGAATCTCTGTATATTATTCTTTATTTTAGTCAGTGTATGGTTAATTTCTGACTGGACCTTTTCCATTTTTTGGCATTCTCCCTAAGATTCTTGAAGGTCTCACTAAGTTCCTCAGAGGTTTCTAGAAGATTCTTGAGTAATCTCATAACTATGGTTTTGAACTCTATCTCCAATAGTTTGCTTTCTTCCATTTCTTTTATTTGTGACATGTTTCTTTGTCTCCACATTTTGGCTGCTTCCCTGTGCTTATTTCTATGTATTGGGTAGCTGCTAAGTCTCCTTGAGTTGATAGAGTGGCCTTGTGTGGTAGGTGTCCTATAGGGCCCAGTAGCTCAACTTCCACAGTTACCTGAGGTGGACACTCTTGGTGCACTCCTTTGCAGGCTCTGTGCACAGTCTTGTAGTTGAGCCTTGATTACTGTTGGTATCATTGGTAGGAATCAACCTCCAGGCCATTTGGCTGTGGGGACCAGCTGTGACTACAGTGGGAGAGCTGCTGTGCAGGAGACCCCCTTATGGGGCAGCTCTTGCTTCAGTGGGGCTTTGGTGCTCATTGAGTCTGCCCCTTGAGGGTGTCACTTATGAATATGAAGAGTTATAATCTTGTATGGTCTCACACTGACTACTGGCTCTTGGATCTCCAAGGAAGTGTAAAGTCAACCACTGCCTGGGGCCACCCAGCAGGAGCTACAGAGAGAGCTTCAGATCCCTCCTCTTTGTATTAGGTTTGGAAGTGCCAGAAGAGGCCCAGCTGTGAAGCAAGGCAGGCTGGTGCTGGTGCCGTCTTTGGGCCTTTTATTGATAGCTTTGGGGGCTCCCTTACCTTGTTTGACAGGTTTTAGGCTGAGAAAGGACAGGCCATTCATAAGCAAAAGTAGTTATGCACAGCTTGGGTGGGGTTGTAAATTGGGTGGGGTGGAGTCTTAGGGATTCTTCAGGGCAGAGCGATCAGAAATATCTGTCAGCCAGCCCTGCACTGGAGAGGTCCTAGCACGGGAACCATGACTTCTATGAGCACCCCCATCTGGAAGAAAGTCACTCCCATGTTACTGCCCTGATGTCAGACAGTCCGGTTTTTCCCTGTATATATCTGGGTACCCTAAAGCCTCACTACGTGGATTTTCTGTGGTCTCCCAGTTTTGGCAAAGTGGCGTATGTTGTAGATGACCTATTGTTGTTGAGCCTTGATTGCTGTAGACATGTCAGTGTGAGGAACTGTCTCCTCAGGCTGACCAGCTGTGAGGGCTAACCATGACTACTGTGGGGCTGACCCCAAATGGCCAAGGTTATTTTTCCAGGATTCTGGTGCCAGCTGAGTCTGCCCTTGGGTTTGTCATTTTTAGAGTTGGTTGAGTTGTTTTCTGGTGTGGTTGAAAGCCAGCCACGAACTATGTTGGTTCTGGAGTTTCTTTGAAAGGGAAGGCAAGTTCAGCCTCCATTTGTGCCTGGCTTGGGGCTGCCTTGTGGGTGCTCTAAAGTTGTGTGTGATTGGTGGCCACTGTGCTGGGTTAGAAATACTTGGAAGATGCTGAAACTGGTTTGGCTCAATGGATAGAGTGTTGGCCTGCGGACTGGAAGGTCCCGGGTTCAATTCCGGTCAAGGGCATGTACCTTGGTTGTGGGCACATCCCCAGTAGGGGTTGTGCAAGAGGCAGCTGATCAATGATTCTCACTCATCGGTGTTTCTAACTCTCTATCCCTCTCTCTTCCTCTGTAAAAAATCAATAAAAAATATATTAAAAAGAAAGAAATACTTGGGAGCATTATGCTGTGAACCAAGACCAGCTGCCACCAGGGCCAAGTTGGACCCTTTTGTAGGCACTATGTGAGCTGATGTCAGCACAAATTGTGCCAGATTTGTGGCTGCTTAGATGAAATTATGTCTAAGACAACACTGACTATGCTTAATGCCAAATTTATAGCCATTGAATGGGAACTACAATGCAAGTTGCCACTTAGGCCAGGCACTTGAGTGGGCTGCAGTCTCAGGGGTCACCATGGTAGGGCTAACAGTGTTAGCCAAGTAAATGGAGCACAGATTTGGCACCTGGCTGCACCTGCCCCGGGGTGGAAGGAGAGCTCAACAAAGGAACAATGGCAGCACCGACCAGTACTTCCCAGAGAGCTGCTCTGCCCCCTGCCCTTCTATCCCTGCTCCTGAGCTAATCAATTCAGTTCCTCCCACATGTCCCTGGCACTTTGGAACCACTGCCCCTGCACTGGCTCCCAGAATGAGTTTGTGAGAGAGCAAGTCCATGCACCAGCCCTTCAGTTGGAATGCCTGGAACTCCAGCAGCCCTTGTTTTCACTTGGATATAGTCCCTGCTTTTAGGAGGGGGACAGCCAGATTTTAGGGAGATGACTCCTTCCAGCACCGTTGCTCTGGGGTAGGCATTATCTTTTCACTCTCTTAGGCTGGGCTTGAGTACTGTTTTCTCTCAGAGTGGAGATTTGGTGTGGAGCCAGGTGTTCATGGGACACATCACTCCTGGTGGGGGGGGGGGGGACCACTGCTGCTGAGATATCTCGCCTGATTCTTAATTGCCAAACCACTGGCATGGGGCCTTTCTGTTCAATGTCTCTGCTCCTTCTACCAACTTTGTTGCATCTTATTTATATCCTTGGTTATAGGACTTTGGTTCAGCTAGTCTTCAGGTGGTTCTCAATGAGAGTTCTATAATTTAGTTGTAATTTTGATGTGGCCATGGGAGGAGGCGAACACAGCCATCCTGTGTACCTACTGTGCCATCTTGACAGGAAGTCAAAATTTGCTATTTCTGAAATCCAGTAAGGGTTGGATAGAATACATGGCACATGTTAAGAACAAAAATATAACTAATTTTTTGTTGTTGTTGATGTTACCTTAACTATTAAGTATACTTATTAAAAACTTACTTGCTTTGGTATTTTTATTTAAAATTACAGCCATACTTCAAATAAGAGAAGGTAATAATAATTTTATCATAACTTTAAAAAAAATAGCACCATACAATTATAACAACATATCCACAAAGTAATTGTATATATTTTAAATGTAGGTACACTTGATTAGATTTTTTGGACTTAAACTTGAAGTTGTACTCAAAATATTCAATACAATTTGGGCACTCTGGGTGTTCCAAAATGCTTAGCTGTGCCAAAACCTAAAGCATATTAATAATGAAATAATGTTTCTAACTTTAGAGAGGGAAGTTAAATAGTGGAAAATTAAATAAAAATATGATTCAGGCTGTTTACTAACATGGCAGAAAGATAGTTTGATCCATTATGATCTATATGGAAGACAAATGTAGCAAAACCAAGATAATCTTTAGATCCCATCAGATGTGCCAGATACGTGTCCCCCCAAAAATGTATACACACTTTAACAGCTGATAGCTCAAATTTGCAAATGGAATGTATTTTAATAAACACTCTTTATAATTATTCAAAGTGTGTGTACATATTTTGGGGGGACACCCTATACACATACAGCAATAGAGCCTTTGGTGCATCCAAATAGAAATTTCTGTCAAAATTAAAGTGAACAAATAAGGAAGACTACATAAAAATACCTTATTTTTTAAAAAATGTGAAAAGAAAGGCTGCTTTGGTTCTCTTCGCTTCCTTTTCTAAAACATGGGTTACTTGTGGTATCAAATGCTGCAGTCTGCTCTCTTGGACCTTGCCTTCCTCAAAACTCTCATCTTTATCTGTCGCAACTGCATACAGAATCATTTCCTCTCCTATGCGGACCATTAAGGCTCAGCTCTTAAATATCTCTGATTTGCTCCTTTTATCAATACCACAATATGGCTTTCTTCTCTCTCCCCATGACTTCCAGAACTCTCCTGCACATGTCTGCCTTCAACCTCTATATCTGAAATAAACATTATATGATTTTAATTTGCTGAGAGATTTAAGTTTCAAAACATAATCCATAGTTTTAAGCCAATAGGCTTCTATGAATTCTTTAAATTGATCTAGAGTCCAAAAATGGTCAATAAAAATATCGTGTTTTTTTTTGTTTGTTTTTGTTTTTTTACCTGTGCTCGGATAAGCTGCTGCTAAATGTTTTGAGGACTATTTTGAAATCACCCTGATCAAACTGAGCAGGCAAATGTGCTTTGTTGCAGGGATGCCTCAGAGGCATCCGTTAGATCTCCTATTGCCGAGATGCATTTCAGCCACCAGGCTTCTCAGGAGTAGTTCACTGCAGAATATACAGACACAACACTGTCTCTTCCACATTTAGAAACACAATTTCTCAAGAAAAATTGTGCATGGCAGATACAAAGAATCTCTTCCCCATGAAGCATTGTGTGTGGTCAAAATTCAAAAATAAATTATACTAAGATGTGGGAAAAGTGGTCCTTGCAATGTGAAAAATAGTGTAGCTGTTTTAAAGCAATGTAAAAGGGGAGTTAAAATCCATTATTTTTATGCCTTTGTTTCCTTTATTTAGAACTAACTAAAAAAAGAAAATTTCAGCAAGGACCGGTTTGGCTCAGTGGATAGAGCGTCGGCCTGCGGACTGGAAGGTCCCGGGTTCGATTCCGGGCAAGGGCATGTACCTTGGTTGCGGGCACATCCCCAATGGGGGGTGTGCAAGAGGCAGCTGATCGATGATTCTCTCTCATCGATGTTTCTAACTCTCTATCCCTCTCTCTTCCTCTCTGTGAAAAATCAATAAAATATATTTAAAAAAAGAAAAAAAAAGAAAAGAAAATTTCAGAGAAGTTATGCTAGTATATACAAATTTGCAAAGCCCTCCTGCAAGACAATAAAATACATTCTGATGCAAGAGTTTCTAAATGTAACAGAAACATAAAAATTTTGGTCAGAAACATTGGTGCAACTGCAGATTTTTAAAAGGTCTCAAACACAATATTTATGTTTTCACCCTGAAGGTAGAAACCCCTGGGCTCCTCTCCAGATGGAGTCACCGCTGGAAGAGAGTGAGCTCTGTCTTTGTTCTGCATCTGATTGAGCTGTTCATTTTTCACTTCTGCTTTCCTGGGAGAACACATGGGATCTACCTTCAGGATAAAATATTTACAAGCTCTTTTGAATGTCTTGCTTTTCACCTTCAGGGCAACACTCTCTATGCACAGGATCATTTAAAAAATATGAGAACACAAACAGGTGCAAGTCAGGAAACACACAAGGCTTTAGACTAAAATGTCTTATTGTATTTTGGTTTTTCCTTGTTGCATTCCTTGCTTTTCTACACACTTTTACATATTAAATGTAAAATTGGTAGTGAGGCTTTTGTACAATTTCCTAGCATCTTTTTTTTTTTTTTTTTTTTTTTGGCTCTAGCCAGTCTGGCTTATTGGATAGAGCTTTGGCTTGTGGACTGAAGGATTCTGGGTTTGATTCCGGTTAAGGGCATGTACCTCAGTTGTAGGCTAATCCTGGCCCTGGTAGGGGTACGTGTGGGAGGCAACCAATTGATGTGTCTCTCACATCGATGTTTCTCTATATGTCTCTCCCAACCTTCCACTCTCTCTAAAAGTCATGAAAACATATCCTCGGTTAAGGTTTTTTTTTTAAAAAAAATTTATTATTTTTTTTTTTTGTCAAGACACACATTTCTATAGACTGAACAATATTACCATTAAATTCCAAGAGAAATTCTCTTAATTTGCTCATGTGTGCTATCAACTGAACACAAAACTAAATCTATCTCATTAGATTTCCATAAGATGATTTACTGGTTAAAAAAAAATCTCACAAGATTATTATAAAAAAATTAGACTTTTAGGTTCAAGTAGAAATCCAGAAAGGACAAAGTAAAAGGTGTATAAACCCTATTCTGCTGCCATAACCCTGACACATGTGGCTTTTAGTGATGTAATTATTTTTTAGACTTTAAAGAAACATTTCTACTGCCAGCCCTCCAGGTACCTACATGGATAACCACCTAAAGAGTATTATAAATAATTATAAACTAAAGCAAAGTTCTCCAAACACAAACAAATCATATGTCAACAGATGAATCTGATATTCAGTTCTGATTGTGACTCAAATTCATTCAGATTAAAGACCTAGTCAGGATTGACATTAAAACAAAGTTTCCTCTGAGTGGCTCTCCATAGGTAAAACCAAGTTTCTAGTGGAGTGATATCTAGGACACTCAGATCCTAGGCCATTCTCTCCTACTTCCTCTGGTTTTAGAATTAAGTGTAGATCATCCTGCCAGGCAGTATGAACCTGCCCAGCATTCCAGATAGAATCAGTCCTGGAGCCTGTTTATCATAATGATGTCTTTCCTGATAAGAACTTGATAAGGCAGGTTTTCCTATCTTGTTTGTTTATTTTTTCCAGCTTTAAATACAATTGCCATGTAATATTGTGAAAGTTTAAAGTATTCATCATATGGTTTGAAATGTTTATATACTTTAAAATGACTGCTACCACAGCATTAGCTAATAGCAACATTCTATAATTACCATTTCTTTTTTGAGGTGAGAAGATTTAAGATTTATTCAATTAGCAACTTTCATGTACAGTGTTATTTACTGTAATCACCATGCTGTGGTGATTAAGATTCCAGAACTTATTAATCTTATCACTGGACACATATACCCTTTGACCAATAGCTCCCCATTTCCCCCACCAAACAGTTGTCCAAACAGCCTTATTTGTGACGGTTACTAGGAGCTGAAGCTATTCTCCAATCAAAGTCCTAATGGAGTATATCAGTATCTACGTTCAGGCTGATTAAAAGCCAGACTCTCAGGCAGCAATTTTTAAAAGTATGCAAATACATACAGTCCTCTGGGACTGTAAGCAGCAGCCTCACTGGCAACCACAGTCAGGTGACCTGGAGGTGTCCCCCTGGCTGGCAGGAGCAAGATCTGAGGCTCTGTGAGTGCATGGTTATCTGGGAGGTACCAGTGAGCTGCAGGGAAGCGCAAGACGGTATCTGTGGCCCAGTTCCCTGAGGCCAGTTCATAGGCCTCCAGATGCTGAATGTGAAATCTATCCCTTATGCCTAAAGCAAATGGCTCTTTTTCATAGAAAGACTGTGGCTATGTTTCAGGCTGCTCTCTGTTAGTGCCCTAGGAGGAGCTGCCTGTCAAGGACAGTCTCTCTGATTTCTAGAATCCCTGGGGCCCTAGAACACAAACCTCCTTGGCCACTAGAGCCCAGAACTCAACAGGCATTCCTTGGTCAGGAGCCACAAAAAATGAGGGCACTGGATGCTTGCTCAAGTTCTCCTCTGGGAGATAATGGCCCTCCGGAACTCAGCCTGGGATTGTGCAAAGAGAGTAGCTTCCCTTGGAGGTGCCTGAAAGGATTGCTTACAGTGTAGGCCTGTGCTTGGCAAACTGCAACTCCCAAGCCACATGTGGCTTTTTGGCCTCTTGAGTGTAGCTCTTCCACAAAATACCACGGCCTAGGTATTTTGAAGAAGAGGCATTAGAAGAAGTTTAAATTTAAAATTTTTGGCTTTCAAAAGAAATTTCAATCATTGTACTGTTGATATTTGTCTCTGTTGACTAATGAGTTAGCTGACCACTGGCCTAGGCCATCTTCACAGAAAGGTTGAGCTCCTGGGTCTGTTGCCTCTTACTATGCCTTGGTGGGGTTGCAGGCAGTCATTTAAAAACTTTCTCTTTTGGTTAAAGTCCTGTGGGACACACAGGCATAAAATCCAAAGCCAGGTCACCAAAGCCAGATCATGTAGAAAAGTCTTAAACCCAAAAATTGGGTGCCAGGCTAGGGTATAAGCTTTCTGGGACATACTGGAGGGCAGGGGCAAGGTAGCAGGAATGTGCAAAGACTGAGTCCACTAGCCTCAGTTCCCCCCAGGTGTTTCCATAGGCCCATCCTTGTGGGGAAACCAGATGTCAGGATGAAGCTCCTAGACAATTAAGATTATTTTCTTTCACAGAGGGTGTGTTTCAGTCCACTATCTGTGATGTCCTGTGAGTGGTAGTCTGCCAAGAACTGTCTCCTGATTGTAACAGTTCCACAGGAACTGGGATCACAAGCCCCCTGACTTCCAGAAGGTGATTAAAGGGTGCTGTCCCCTTGGTTGTAGCAACAAAACATGGGGCACCAGACATGTAAAGACTCCGTCTGGGACATTTTGGTGCATTAGAGCATGGCAGAGGGAGAGCTGAAAATGGCGCCCACCCTGAGAAAAAAGAAAGATATCTGCCTGTTGGAACAGTCAGAAGGGGAGCATATACACAGCACCCACAGGAAAAAAGGGAAACAAAGTGGGGGCGGGGGGAGATGGTGCCCACTGGCTAAAGTGAGGCATAGGGAAAGCATAAAGGTGGTGGCCACCAGCCAGTAGGCCCCTAGATATGTGATAAATTAGATGCCTGTCCCTCAGGCTCACACTGGAACATTAGCAAATGAGCATCATTCCCATAAATTTTGGGCACCTCTCAAATCAGTTGCTTCTGTGCTGAGCCTTTGGGTGGGGAAATTCAAGTACTCAAGCCCTTTAAGAGCTGTTTCTCAAATGGTTATGGCTTTGTAGGTCTTGTGAACTTGAGCCCTGAGGTTTTCAAAGGTGTTCTGGTATTCATCTTTCAGGTACAGATCTTAAAAGTTGGGATGCCTCATGTGGGGTTCAAACCCTTTGCCCCTCACGGAGAAACTCCAGGTTCTGAGTTCCTTCCCGATTTTGAATTGCTGTGCCAAGGATGGGGTTTATGGTGAGACTTTCTTAGCTTTGCCTACTTGTTTCCATCTGGGCCTCTCTAGTTCCCTGGAAGCACAAGAGTTGCTAAGACCAGCTTGAGTTTTTTTTGCAGAGGTGTGCTTGTAGCTGCAGATCTGGTGTGACCTTGGGAGGTGATGAGCCCAGGATCCTCCTACATGGTCATCTCGAACCAGCACACTGCAAAGTCTTATATAAATAAGTATGTAAATTAATTTATTAAATCTAGATATTTGTTTAGGCTAGAGACCACACAGGATGTTTGAGGGTAGAGAAAGCAAACCTCTTGAGTAGCATGGATTTAAAGGGGAATTACACAGACCTAGATTAATTGTGTATATATCCTTTATTTTCTAGTTAGTATCATGTCTTTCAATCAGGGCTTTTAGGATAGTATTAAAAATTGGAATAAAAATAATAAGGCTAAAAAGAAGAATGTAGTTGGGGGGGAGGGAGACAAAAGGCTATTTAAAATACCAATAAAAAACCCCCACCCTCAAACAGCAGTTTGAAGCAAGGGAACAAGCTACATGAAGTAGGAGCAATAGGCAGACTGAGTCACCATGTGATCAATCATGGCTCTATTTTACTACTGTTCGATATACCTTGAGGATATATCGAACATGGTAGAGGCAGCTTCTACAATCCCTTGATCTTGAAACCAGATATGTGTGCACTTAGTGATATCATGAAAATAATATAAGCAAAACTAGTTATATCCTTTGTTTTATTTTCTAGGTTAGTTGAGATAGTGAATGCAAGGGGAGGGAGGATAAAAAGGAGTCCTTGAGCAAGCACGCCCAGTTAGCAGGAGAGGGGCAGACAGAAGGGAAGAGAGAGAGGAGGGGAGTGAGAGGAACGGGAGAATAAAAAGTACTTGCTACTGTTTGCTCATTTGTACTGGCCAAATAGAACCAGGGTAAAGGGGACACATTACAAAACCCCAAGTCTGAACAAAGAATCCAAAGGGCTTCAGTGTCACGTGGTTGATGCAGGTGCGTATTCATCATCTGGGAAATGAAAATTATTCTTTATTCAAATGCCATTAAGGTATGTACAACTCGATCTGGAGGCTTCATATTTATCATCATGAAGTATAAAGCCAAATGTCCCTTTTTCAGGAGCACCAAAGATTAACAGATTAGAATGTTTTCCACATGTCCATTTTTACTGTCAGAGTTTTAAAGAAGTTTTCCAGCTTCCGCAGTTGAGCCAGATGTCAGTGGGTCCCACAGTGAAATGAAATTGGCAGAGTGGCCTTCTCGTGACCCCTGCTTGTTTTATCAGGGATCAGTTTAATGTCTAAAGAGCCATTCCCTGCTGAAGACCATAAAGTTTTTGGGGCCTAATATGCCACAATTACAGATTTCTGCTGACTTGGTTGAACCACTGAAACCCAGCAATATTTCTTACAACTTTTCTCACATAGCTCTCTAATTGTTGTTTGTGTTGGCACAAGAAAAGTAAAGGGTCTCATTTCCACTGTAAGTTTCTGGTCTCCGGTTTCAGAAACATCAGTAGAGGATATTTTACCAGCCACATTTTTTGTTGTGTAAACAAGTCCTGGTGATTTACCCCATAGGTCCCTCAGCTGTGCACTCAAATGACCACGGACTCAAAGATATCAGATGGACACTTTCTAAAATAACAACAGGAGTTAGCACCATAATGTGTTTTTTTAATTTTATTTTAATTAATAGCTTTGTTTTAGGACCATGGCCAAAATTCCAAATGTGGTTATAATGACATATTTCATTCTTTTTTTCTTGAACTTTTAATTTATATTTTTATGTTAAAAAGCATATTTTTAAGTAATCATATAGTTTAAAATAGAGCTTAATGGTGGGTGGGGGGAGGAAAGAAGACCTATGTAATACTTCAACAACAAAGATATATATATAAAAAAAAATAGCTGAAACCGGTTTGGCTTAGTAGTAGAGCATCGGTCTGCGGTCTGAAAGGTCCCAGGTTCGATTCTGGTCAAGGGCATGTACCTTGGTTGCGGGCACATCTACGGTAGGGGGTGTGCAGGAGGCAGCTGGTTGATGTTTCTCTCTCATCGATGTTTCTAGCTCTCTACCTCTCTCCCTTCCTCCTCTCTGTAAAATATCAATAAAACATATTTTAAAAAAAATAATAGACATCTACTTCCCATACAGTGGAAGTGCATCACCAATATTGATGAACCCCCCTATAAGCTCTCCTTGAATGCAAGCCCCCCCCCAACCCCTGCAGAAAATCCTGCAAACCATTCTTTTGTTTCTCTTCATAGTCTTTGAACTTTATATAAGAAAAATATTACTGTATGTATTCTTCAATAATTTGCCTTTCTCTATCCATTAATCAGTTTTTGAGATCTATCATGTGTTTACACACAGATTTAGACATTACACACAGATTTAGATATTCCTTATCATAGGATATTTCATTGTGTGACTATGTCATACTTTATTCCATGAATTGGATATGGAAGTTGAAATGAATTCCTCATTTATTATGAACAAAGTTGCTACAAATGCTTTTGCCATGTTTCCTGCTGCCCAGGTACAAGAGGTTTTCTAAGTTTATACCAAGAAATTGATGGCTGGGTCATGAAATTTGCAAATGCTCAAAATTACTATAGAGTCAACATTGTTTAAAAGTGGGTATATCACCACATTCTCATCAGCAATATATGAGATTTTATGTAAATCTACATCATTATCAACAGTGGATACTGACTTTTGCCAATAAACCAGGTATAAAATGAAATTGCATTTTTTCTGAGTAAAACCAAGGTTGAATATGTTTATGTGGCATTTGTATTCCTTTTTATGTGTAATACCTAGCGAAGTCCTCTGACCTTTTCCTATTGGTTTCTTTTTTAAAAAATTTTAAAAGGAAACTCTTTAAGGATAACATATATGTATTGAAGAGTAGAAATCATAGGCGTATGGGTCAAGGAGTGTTTACAATATAAAAATACTACTCACATCAGAAAATAGAATATTACCAGCCCTACCCAGTTTGGCTCAGTGGATAGAGCATCGGCCTGCAGACTGAAAGGTCTCAGGTTCGATTCCAGTCAAGGGCATGTACCTTAATTGTGTGTACATCCCCAGTAAGAGATGTGCAGGGGGCAGCTGATCAATCTTTCTAATCGATATTTCTAACTTTTTATCCCTCTCCCTTCCTCTCTGTAAAAAAAAAAAATCAATAAAATATAAAAAATAGAATATGACCAGTACAGAACACCCTTCCCACATTATAAGTCCTATCTTAAAATCTGTCACTATAGATTAGTTTTTCATGGTTTTGAATGTTGTATAAATTAAATCCTATATGTACTTTATCAGGTCTAGTTTCTCTTGTTCAACATGGTTTTAAAAATAGTTCAACCATGTTGCATATAGCAATGTCCTGATGATTCTCATACATGATAAATGTAGAAACCAAAATATGTGTATGAATTCTACTAATGTGCATTTGAGTTACTTCCAATTTGGAGCTATTATAATATTGGTGTAAACATTTTTGAAAATATCTTTTCGTATGTGTATACATTTCTGTATAAATTTAGGAATACAATTGCTGGTACCCATTTAATACCTAGCAGTGCTGTGTGAGAGTGCCATTTGTTCCAGTCTTAACAATACTTACTAGACTACGTAATCTTAGTGATTCTTGTGGCTGTGTAGTGTTATCGTGTGGTTTTCAATTACATATATCTGAAGACTCATGAAGTTGAATACTTTTTCACAGATTAATGGTCATTATTATATCTTCTTTTGTGAAATGTCTCTTTGAGGCACCTTTCCATCCTATTGGATTTTTCATAGATTTGTAAGAGTTCTATATGCATTCAGTATACTATTACTTTGTCAGAGATGTAAAAGGCAAATATTTTCCTCTATATCGTGCTTATTTATTTATTATCATAATATATCTGTTTTTATTTAAGTAAACTTTTTTTTAAAATATATTTTATTGATTTTGTACAGAGAGGAAGGGAGAGAGATAGAGAGTTAGAAACATCGATGGGAGAGAATCATCGATCAGCTGCCTCTTGCACACCCCCTACTGGGGATATGCCCACAACCAAGGTACATGCCCTTGACCGGAATGGAACCTGGGACCTTTCAGTCTCCAAGCCGAGGCTCTATCCATTGAGCCAAACCGGCCTCGGCTATTTAAGCAAACTTTTTATATTAGGTAAGTTTTAGATTTGCTGGGGGGAAAAAGTGTGTAGTACAGAGAGTTACCATATTAAACATACCCAATTACGATATTCAACTTCTATTAACATTTTTCATTAATACGTATTCTACTGTAATAAGATGAAGTATTTCACAAATGTCAATTAAAACAAATTGATAGTGCTCTGCAGATCAACTATATCCTTACTGACTTTCTGTCTGCATGAGCTATCAATTACTGGAAAAAGTATTATATTTGAAGTCTCCAATTATAATAGTGAATTTGTCTGTTTCTTGTTTCAGTTCTATTACTTTAGCCTCATGAATCCAATACTGTGCTGCTTGGATGCATACACATTCACAATTGTTATTTATTCTTGGGTAATTATCCTGTTATCCTTATGCAACATACTTACTTATCCCTGATAACTGTCCCTGTATGAAGTCTCCTTTGTCTGAAATCAATATAGGCACTCCAGCTTTTATCTGATTTGTGTTAAAATCAGATCTGAACACATAATAATCTGGCCATTCAGAGAGAGAGAGAGAGAGAGAAAGAGATATTAGAGGCCTGGTGAATGAATTTGAGCAATGGTCCGGCCAGAGGAAAGGGACATGGGTGGTTGGCTGGCCTGCCTGCTGATAGAGGGGACAATTTGCATATTAGCCTTTTATTATATAGGATATACACCAAGTGGCCAGATTATTATGTGTTCAGAGACCATAATAATCTGGCCACTCAGTATATATCTCCTTTTATTTTTAACACATCTGAGTGGATTTTTTGTAGTCAAAAATTGTTTTTTATCCACTCTGACAAAATGGATATTTATATCTATCACATTTAAGATGATCATGGTTGGATAAGTGAATTAATACACCATCATGTTCATGAATGTATTCTATTCATTATATTTTCCCCTATTTTTCAGCTTTCTCCAGTTTTAAATGAGAATTTTATGATTTTATTGTATTTCTTCACTTAGCATATCAATTACCTCTTTAAAAAAATCTTAGTGATTTTGTTAGAATTTCCAATACATAATTTTAATTAGTCAAAGTTCACCTTCAAATATTTACTATTTCATGTGTAGTATTGATATAACAGTACTCCCAATTTCTTCCTCCCATCTCTTATAACATTGATATCATTCATTCACTTATCCACAGGATAAAAATTATTCTATACTTTGTGAATATTTTAAATAAACAGTTATATAATAGATGAATTAAAGATTGTATTTTACCTTCATTTATTATATCTCTGATATTCTTCCTTTCTTGTGTAGGTGTCATTAAAACCCTTAACATTATTTAGATACTTTAAATTCCATCAGATTTTATACCTAATCTTAATATATATTTTACACACATATAATTTTCCTTCTCTATGAGGCTGTCCTTTTGCCATGAAGTAATTATATTTTTTACTCCCTTTTCAAGGATTAGTTGATCATATATGCTTTGATTTATTTTTGAGCTCTTGATTCTGTTCCATTGATCTACGTGTTTTATCAATATGTTATCACCATACTCTTTTGATTACTATAGCTTGAAATCAGTACTTCATTCTTCTTTCTCCTAACTGTTCTGACTATTTGGAATCTTTTGTTGTTGTTATTCAACTACTCTAAAAACTGTCATTAGAATACTGAGAGTGATTGCCCTGAATCTATAGATGTCTATGGTAGTATAAACACTTCAATAACATTAATTGTTCCAATCTATGTAGACAGGATACATTTTAATTTACTTATGTATTTCACCAGTATACTTTTCTTGTTTTTGGTCTTATTATAAGTAGGATCATTTTATTTATTTAACTTTTAGATAATTCTTGTTTGTATAAGAACACTACTAATCTTTGAGTGTTAATTTTGTAACCTACAAGTTTACTAAATTTGTTGATTAAATCTAAAGATTTTTGGTATAGTCTTTCAAAGTTTCAATATATCAAATAATTTAACCTTCAAACAGAGACAATTTTAATTCTTCCTTTCCAAATCTGATATTTTTTTTTGCTTGCCTGATTGCTTTGGCAAGGACTTCCAGTATTATGTTTAAAATAAGAGTGGTGTGAGTAGGCACCCTTCTATTCATCCTGATCTTAAAAGAATAGCTTTAAATTGTTCACTGGGTATCTATGGGCTTAGCACATATAGCCTTTATGATGTTAAGGTATGTCCCATCTATATGTAATTAGTTAAGATTATTTTTATACTAAACAAATGTTGAATTTTCAAACACTTTTTCTGTCTATTGAAAAAAACTTACATGATTTTAAAGTTTTAGTCTAATAATGTAATGGATCACCATCCTGAAATTCCAGGTATAAATCCCAATTGATCATGGTGAAGGATCCTTTTGATGTGCCACTGAATTTAGTTTGCTAGTATTATATTGAGGATTTTTGCATGTATATTAACTGGGGATAATGATCTGTAATTTTCTTTTATAGTGTGTTTTTTTTCCCTGACTTTGTATGATGGTGTTCTTGTTGTGTAAAATGAGTTGGGGAGTGTCATCTCCCTTTTTAATTTTTTGGAAGAGTTTGAGAGGATTTACATTAATCCTTAAATGTTTGATTACAATCACTAGTGAAGCCATCTGGTCCTTGGCTTTTCTTTCTGGAAGGTTTCTAATTTCTGATAATAGGTCTTCTTACTAGTAATAGGTCTATTTAGACTTTCTACTTCTTTCTGATACAGTCTTAATAATTTGTATGTTAGCATATAGTGGTTCCTAGAAGCATCTTATGGTTCATTTACTTTGTGAAATCTGTTGTAAAGTCTCCTTTTACATTTACAGCATTGTTAATTTGGGGCTTTCTAATGTTTTATCATTTTCCCCCCTCTTTTCAAAGAACCAACTCTTATTTGATTAGTCTTTTCTATGTTTTCCTAATATCATTTCTTTCCTTCTGTTTTCCTAATATCATTTCTTTCCTTCTGCTAAGTTTAGGTTTTGATCTTTTTCTAGTTCCTTAAGGCAAGATATAAGTTGTTTACTTGGGCTCCTTCTTGCTCCTTAATGTAATTATTTATTGCAATGTAATTATTTATTGCTTGAACTTCCCTTTGCTATGTTGTGTTTCCATTTTTCTTTGTCTTAGGATACTTTTCTATTTTCCTTTAATTTTTTTCATTATTTTATAAATTGGTATTTCATTTGTTCTTTTTACAAATGTATCTTTATTGTTGAAAGTATTACAGATGTCTTGTTTCCCCTCCACCTGGCACCCACCCCCTACCCCTTCTATGCCTTCACCACACTATTGTCTGTGTCCATGGGATAATCTCTTCCTGCCTTCTTTTATCCACTGATTGTTCAAGAGAATGTTTAATTTTCATATATTCATGAATTTATAGTTTTCATCTAGCATGTGTTCAGATAAGATACTTTTCATGATTCCATTCTTATTAAATTTTCTAAGACTTATTTTCTGATTTAACATATGACCTATTCTAAAATATGTTCCATGTGAAGTTTAGAAGAATGACTATTCTGCTAATATAAGATAGAATGTTCCATTTTTTACTGTTAGGTCAATTTGGTCTATAGTGTAGTTTAAATTTGTTGTTTCTTTCTTGATTCTCTGTCTGAATAACCAATGTGGAGAGTGGGGTATTAAAGTGCTCAACTATAATTGTATTGCTATATATTTCTCCTCTTAGCGCTTAGTTTTTGTTTTATGTATTTAGGTGCTCTGACGGGTACATAAATATTTACAATTGCTAAATCTTGATTTATAATAAGTATATAATGACATCTGTCTCTTTTTACCATTTAGTTTAAATTCTATTTTGTCTGATAAAAATAGCTACCCCTGGCTTTTGTGGTAGTTTTTGTTTGGGGGCAGGGGTTGCTACCATTTGCTTTATTTTTTCACTCTGTATTCTTAAGTCTAATGTGAGTCTCCTGTAAGGCAGCATATTTGGTTCTTGTTTTTTCAGTCCACCCAGGCATTCTGTATCTATTATTGAGTGAGTCAAATTTTGGAGCTCTTAGGACAGGGGTGGGTGAGTGCACCACTGGCTGAGGATAGCTGGATAGGTTTGCTGGTTGGGTACCCTGCCCAAGTGAAGCTGTAAGATTGGGTTTTGTGGCTGCTGTGTTCTTTGGTCAGGCTTACCAGAGAGTTGTGAGTGGGTGCAATATAGAAGGAGTTGGCACCATGCATTAGCTTACCTGTCCTACTGGGTCAGTAGGAGGGGAGCTGGATCCTGCACAGCTCACTGTGAGGGGTCCCAATTTATGTCTTGTTCATGAATATCATGGTCAGGCAATTCACTGGTTTTGCTCTGCAGGCAGAGAGAGCCACAGCATGCAGGGCTGTTGGAGCTATGCAGCACCCCATGTGCTCTGCTAGGGTTCCCTGGGCTGAAGGCTCTCTCAGCAATAAATGGGGAGACAAATTAGTTTCCCTGCCCTGATGTAGCAGAAGCAGCAGCTTCAATGCCATTACTACTTTTTGTTTGTAATCTTGACTCAAACCCATCTGTGCCTCAACCTCCCTGATATACAGGGCCACTGACTTTTTTCAGGGAGTGATCAGCTCTGCCTGTCCTCTTGGCTCAAGGGTTGCTGGCTTAGAGCTAGATGGGGTAAACCCAAAGTGGGAGCTCCCATAGAGTGATTCTGGGCAGGTGGGGGTGCTGGCCAGCCTGGAGGGCAATATAGTTAATGTGTGACTACTCTTCTTATCCTTGTGGTATATTTTATCTTAGATCCTAAGGTACAGAGGGGTGCTTCTGCCTCACTCCCATGTTCCAGGATTATCTCTATAGTCGTGTCTTGTCCATGAATAATGGTTACTTGTTCTTATGAGGGGGAACATAGGGACAACCTATGTCAGCATCTTGGTGATGTTACTCACCTAAGCTAATCTTTTAGGCTATTCTCACATGGGACTATAATTGGGGCAAAGTACTCCTTTGGTAATTTCTTTCCATGATAAAAATAGATCATGTAAAAATAGATCATGTAAAGAAAAGATCATCTGTAAATGTATTGGTGTCTCTCTAAATAAATTTAAAAATTGGGAGGCCATAGATCTGAAATGTCCAATCTCATACTTTGTCTCTTTTTATCCTTTATCTTCTGACTGAACTACACATAGCTTTGTGTCTTTGATATTAACACAGGTCCACACTAAAAGAGGGGGGGTCAGAGTGCACCCAGTCAACTCTCATATTTTACAGCTGAAGACACCAAGTTGATGGATGTAGGGGCCATCTCACCTGGTGTGGACTTTACTGATAGATCATTTACTCTGCAACACAAAAGCTCTCTACTAGCCTTTCTGCATTCTCTGTGGGAGCCTTCACTGTCAGTTCACCACCTGCTGAGAACAATCTTGCCCATCCTCCTTTTCTTAATCAACATATGAAGCACAGAAACGGCACACATTTTCTTACATTATGTTTGTATTTTGATGCTGCATGTGTGTAGTATATCTGAAATATGAAGTCCCAATAAAATCTGAGCAGGTTTAATAACTTTCCTGAACTATTTTCATGGAACATCAAATTACAACTCCTTTCCTAACGTTTGTATTTATGTAACCACACGTGATGCTCACACAATCTTATCCTTTCTATCTTTGTATTAGTGCAGCATGTCAGTGTAATGTAAAAACTCATATGTAGACATTTAATGATTTCCTTTTTTTAAGTGAAAAAAAGCACAAAAAAAAAACAATAGTGCTTTAGTCTGAGGAAGCCTAATGTGTGTATAAAGACAATTACAAATGGACAGATCTATTATTTTTACTCACTGTAGTTCAAAGAGATTCATTTAAACCCCCAGTTCTTACTAAACCCCCAGTTCTTACTAGTCTAATCCAGAATTCCTCTACTTACTCATAAAGACCAGAGTCTCTATTTGGAATTACTAAGTGGTCCAAAATTGTGTTTACCATTTTCTAACCCCACTTACCACTGTCTCTTATTTAAAATTTTAGATCAAGTTCCTCAAATGCTTGCAGGAATAAAACATGTAGGGGGATACAAAGTACACACCAGATCTTAGAGCATGCTCTGTTAGTGTGAGGGCTACTTATAAATTAGTTCCAGCATGTTTTTGTAATGCAAGAATATGAACTCACTTTGAAAACAAGCTGGAACTTCATTAAAATCCACAGCAAAATAGGATTTTCATGTGAAATTTCACAATTTAAGATGAGGAAGCCACCAATGCCTCTATATCTAAGCATTTATTTATCTCTTTGTGCACCAAGAATGAAGGGAAAATACACATATTTGCCATAAAATATTTTCCTCACTGATGTTCTCTCTCAATTACGGTACATATTTCAAGTCAAATGGCCAAGTAAGGCTCCCTGTTTATCTGCCTACTCCTTCTGATTTTGCTTAAAGTACAAATACAATTTCCTTAAAGGAATAGTTTTATTTTCACTTTTTTTGTAATTTGGTTACATCTTCCCATCAATATCACCCATGATCTCACTCACCTGGAATCTCAGACAGGGACACAATTATTGTTTCCTGTGCCTACAGTAGGGTAACATGATTTCAAGTAAACAAACACCATAACCACATTGACAAACATATGCATATTTCTAAATCACAACTGCTTTGCATTAACACTGTTTCTGTCACACTGGGGATGCTTAATTCTTAGGGAGTTCTGTGTCTTACTGTTGCCTCATTTGCTTAAAGGTAAATTTCAGAAAGTTGCTTTCATTCTTTATTGAAGTTATGGCTTATCAATCAAAAAGTTCCCCCTTTTTAAATATTTCAGTTTTTTTAATGTAACTTTGTGGTTACTAATATTGTTCATTCTAAGGTCTGGTATTCATAAAGCCCTGTGTATTTTTAAGAGGAAGTGCTCCAAAATGTCTAGGTAGAAAAATAAATAAGGTTTCTCTTTTTATAGAATAGAAACTGTATTCTTTGAACCTCAATGAAAATAGTTGGTATTGGTTACTAAATCAAATGCTTTCTTTAAAAATTATGATCAAACTGAAAACATTTTATTTTTAAAAAACGGGCTTTATTTGGTTACCTGTAGTTATTATGAGATCAGAGTAAACGGAATCTAATTCCCAATGCATCCTCTTCACTTCTCAACTTTTTATCTCAGGAAATTGATATTGTAAACATATTTTCCGTGTTCCACAAGGAAAGTTTTTCACCAAGAAATTGATCAAGGTATTTATACACTTTAAATTTGTATCTGTAGCACAGATTTCTCCCCCAAACCATATCTTACATATTCAACTGTCTACTCAACATCTATCTGGATGAGTGATTTTCAACTGGTGTGCTGTAAGAATTTTAAAGCATGCATTACCTGACCTCTTCCTGTAGACTGTCAAAAAATGATAACCAACACAATAAGAACCAGCTGGAGAGAAAGAATCAAAATTAAATCTACTAAAATTTTGTGTGGCACACCAAAAAATAATTAGTTTATATGCCATGAGATGAAAAAGGTTAAAAAATCACTAATGTAGATAGTTTAGATTTCTTAATTATAACATGGCCCAAACTGGAATGCTGATCTCCCCTACCCTGAATCTTATCTACTCCTAGACTTCCCAATCTCAGTTGACAGAAATTCATCATGAAATCAATTCAAATTTTAAAATGCATCAAGATTCTTACCAGTTCAGTAGTTACTACCTTCAGCCAAGCTATCATTATCTGTTGCCTGGACAAATGCAGTAGTCTTCTAACTTGTCTCCCTCTTCTAATTATGCCCTTCCTCATATCTAGTCTCAACTGATCAGCCAGAGGAATTCTTTTAAAATGCAAGCCAGATCCACCCGATCCTGCAAATTTTCTGCATTTCATTCAGAGGAAAACCCAGAAGGACTCACAATGGCCTAAGAATCCTCTTCTACTGACACAACTCCAACCTCACTGGCCACATTACTGAACACACTGCAGAATCTTTGCTATCCCTATTCCCTCTTCTCCCAGGTGAATTAACACTCCACTTCCTTCAGGTCTCTGCTTCAACCACTCTTGCTTTCCCTAACTACCATAGTTAATACTGCAGCCTATCCTCAGACACACATGTATAGATTCAGGGGGTTCTAAAAATCATGAGGTGCAGGTTTACTTAGTAGGATATACAAAAACATGCTTTCACTATAATGTGCCACTTAATGGAAATATGTTCTGAGAAATGCATCACCATGTGACTTTGACATTTTGTGAACATCACAGCATGCGCTTCAACAAACTAGATGATATATGATATAGCCTGCACACCATGTCACGGTACCAAGGACTAAAGATTACATTAAGCATAAGAGAAAAGGATGCAATCAAGGTACATGGTAAATGATATATATGAAGCTACTGTCAGCACGCTATTTAGCAAGGATTTTTTTTTATAAGTAGAAAGAGTATAAGATGATAAAGTATAGTACAATAAATACGTAAACCAGTACACAATACTTATTATCAAGTGTTGTGTACTGAACATAAGTGTTAAGTGCAATACTTTTATGTGAATGGAAGCCCAGTAGGTTGTGTACACCAGCATCACCACAAATGCATGATCAATGCACTAAGTTACAAGGTTATAGTGGCTACTATCTCACCAGGTGATAGGAATTTATCAGCTCCATTATTGACTGACATGTCATGTGGTGCATGACTATTTAGGTCATTTTCACACACATCATTCATAAGTAATGGTTACTACCAGCAGAGTCCCTGAGGTAGTTATAACATCACTCTGCTTATCTATGGAACCAAATCAATGGGTTGTAGGTCTGCCTGATACAGCTCCTCAAATGAGGAGTTCTGCTCATCAAAGAGCCTGATTTGCCCATGCTGCATCATAGCCCCATCCAGTGCAGAATAGGATGCCCGGATCTAGTCTGACCCGAAGGACTGGTGAGAACACCTGGAAGCTATGTAACTTAGCAATGCTTTAGCAGGGTGGGGGGAGAAAAATATTATAGTCTACAGAGCAAAGCCAGTGGCACTGTTCAGCCAGAGAACTTGTAGTGCAGGTCAGTTTGAATTAAGGCTCAAAAACAGCATCTTATAGTCTTAGTTCTGATGCTCCTGCTGCTCATAGGCAGGAAAACTAATCCATAGCCCTCTCTTTGCTGGATAGAGCGTTCAGCCTGTCCTATGAGGGAGCTATCAGAGCACCCAGGGAGCTGTGTAGCCCATTCAACAGGCCTAATTAGTGTGCACCTTGAACAGAGAGCACAGCTCACAGCTTTACCCATCTGCAGAGAAAGCCAGTGGCTTCACCTGACCAGGGAATTCAGTGTACAACAAGCTTGTCAAATTCGCAGCCCACAACAAATATTTTGGCAGCCCAGACAATATAACAGTATGTAAGAACTGTTTTTATAACAATTTTAATTTTTACAATATCCTGTTAACATAATAATGAACTATAATGTCCACTAATGACTGATTACTATAATGGTGTTGCATCATTTCCCCTTACATGCTTCACAAACAGGCACAACATTTCTCTCCACTAATACCAGCAGTGAATATTTTAGCCGCCGATGGCCATGTCATTAGTGTTGGACTGACTTGTTTGGTGTGCGCAACAGGAAATATCTCACTTTTGGAGAACAAGAAAAATAGGTTTATTTGCATTATGCTTATTTGTGCAGTTTTTCAGTGTCTAGTAAGTTAATGTTCAAGAAAAAATATTAATTTTTATTAAAATGTTCTATTATGTTAATGATTACTCATTTATTTAAGCCCGTTGTTTTTTTTCCCTTTATTAAGGTATTACACATGTGTCCTTATCCTCCCACTGTCCTCCTCACCCCTCTGGTGTCTATTGCTTAGGTTTATATGCATGCATACAAGTCCTTTGGTTGATCTCTCCCCATTATCCCTATCTTCCCTCTGAGGTTTGACAGTCTGATCAATGCTTTTCTGCCTCTGGGTCTGTTTATGTTGTTCATTATATTTCATAAATGAGTGAGACCATGTGATATTTATCTTTCTTTGACTTATTTCGCTTAGTTAGCATGTCTCTATAGAAATAAATCTATGTTTCTATGAAAATTGAAGCTTTTATATTTTTGCGGCCCACATAAACTTAAAACCTTGTTTATTTGGCCCACGTTAGCTTTTGAATTTCACATGCTTGGTGTACACTCTTGTCTGGTTGGGTCCCTTAAAAAGGAACTGTGTAGGCCTTCACAATAAAAAAAAATCAGATTGGATATGTAAGAAATATACCTTTACATAACAAGTTCTATATACAACAAACTAACAAGTTCTATATACAACAAACTACTCCAATAAAGAAAAACCAAAACACTTCCTCTGAGATCAGAAACAAGGCATGGATTCCCACAGTCACAACTCCTGTTTTATACAACACTGAAAGACATACTGATAGCAAACAGACAATACAAAGAAATATGAGAATCCAAGTCAGAAAGGAAAATAAAATTCAATATTTGCTGATATAATTTTATATATAGAAAATTCCATGGAGTAAGTAAAAAACTGTTGGAATTAAGCAATAATTTCAATCTAGTGGCAGAATATCAATTCAATAGGCAAAAACATCTAAAGTAAAAATAAACTGTCCATTCACAATAAAATAAAATAAAACAATTCAACCAAGTTAAAAAAAAATGTCTATGCTGCAAACTATAAAAATTGGATGAAACAATTGAAAAGCCTTTATGTATTTATATTGTAGAACAGAAGAATTACTATTGTTAAAATGACCATACTTCCAAAGCCATCTATGGATTCAATATAACTCCCATCAAAGTTCTGAAGGTATTATTCATAGAAAGAGAAGAAACAATCCTAAAATGTGTATAGAATAGAGAAAAACAACCCTGATAAAGAAAAAGTTGGAGGTGTCAGGCGTCTTGATTTCAAACTGTACTACAAAGTCATACTAATAAAAGCAGTATCATGCTGGCACAAAAAACAGATGCATCAACCAACAGAACACAATGGACAGACCAGAATTAATTCCAAGTATATATGGTCAAGAATACCCAATGGGGGAAAGATAGCCTGTTCAACAAATGGTGTTGGAGAAACTAACAACACAGAGTAATAAAACTGAACCCCTTTCTCACACCACTCACTCAAAACAGATCAGAGACTAAAACATAAGTCCTGATATCATAAAATTCCTAGAATAAAATGTAGGGGGGAGTGAACTCAATAAATATATGAAAAGATGTTCAACATCACTGATCATCAGGCAAATACAAACCACAATGATATTATCACCTTACACCTGTTATATTGCCTATCACCAAGGAGACAAGACATTTGTGGCAATATGGATTGACCTTGTGCACATTATGCTAAGCAAGGTAAATCAGAAAAACAAGAACTGCATGATATCACTTATATGTGGAATCTAAAAAAGTGAATCCTATAAAAAGATTATAATGGTAGTTACTAGGGTATTGGTGGCAGGGAGAATAAAAGGGATAGTGTTTAAGGTTACAAACATGTAATGGGGAGTAAATAAGTCATACAAATCTAATGTTGAAAATAATGAATAATATAATTAGGTAATATAATGAATACCACTACATTAGCAATCATATTGCAATATGTACTTATCAAAGTAACATGTGGTATACCTTAAACTTATACAGTATTACATGTAAGATTTATTTTTTAAAAAAAAGAAGAAAAAAAAGAAACAGAAAATATATTTAAATTAATAATGGCTGAAAACTTCACAAACCTAGAGTGAGAAATGGATATCCAGATCCATGAAGCTCAGAGACCCAAACAGTTTTGAACCCTCATATGACTCCACTGAGACAATATAATTAAATTGTCAAAAGTTGAAGATCTAGGGGAAAAAAACTTTAAAAGCAGTAAGAGGAGAAAATCACATACAAGGGAACCCCCATACATTATCAGTTTTCTTAAAAAACTTTTTAGGACAAAAGAGAATGGAAATACATATTCAACTTATTGGAAGGAAAAAAGAAAAACCTGTAAACCAAGAACTCTGTATCTGGTGGAGCTGTCCTACAGAAATGAAAAAGGGATAGACTTTCCCAAGTAAATAAATGCTACAGGGAATTCTTTGATAGAAGTAGCAGGACACTAACACATTAATAACATAAGAAATGTAAAACTCGCTGGTAAGGGTACTCATTTATATTTTGTAATATGATAATGGTAAAGTACAATTGACTTGCAAATCCAAGTTAAAAATTAAAAACATGAATGATGTAAAATCATCCATAACTACAATCTATTATTAGTTACACAACATAAAAATAAAAATTGTAACCTCAACCACCTATACTACACTATAAGAAGTAAAACTATAAAACATAGGAATTCCATTGATGTCAATGTTTTTGTCATCTTAAAATTATAAGAACCTATTTTAACTAAGTTATGAAATCCTTATGATATCCATAAGGGGGAAAAATCTATAGTAATTAAAAAATAAAAAATAAGACAAAAATATCAAAGTATACTGACATCCAAACACAAAAGAAAGACAGTTGGATAAGAGAGAACAACAGATCTATAAAATACCAAAAACAATAAACAAAATGGTAATAGTAAATCCTTAACTATCCATAATTACCTTAAATGTAAACAGATTAAAGTCTCTAATTAATGACTGCATGGCTGAATAGATCAAAACAACAAGATTCAATGATTAGTTGCCTATAGCAGACTCACTTTAGCCTTAAAACAGAAATAGACTGAAAATAAGGGCTTAAAAAGAGATTTCAAGCAAATGGTAACAACAACAAAAAGGTAGCAGTAGCTATAGTTTTTTATGAGACAAAATAGATTTTAACTAAAAATTGTAAGAATAGACAAGTAAAATCATTATTTAATGATAAAGGGTTCAAACTACCAAGATCTAACAACTATAAATTTATATGTATTCAATATCAGAACACCTAAATATATACAGTGAAAACAGAGCAAAAAGGAAAATAAACACCAATACAATAACATTAGGGAATTTTAATGCTACACCTAACTGTCTGGATGATCTATCCATTGTTGAATCAATAAAGAAATAGAGCAACTGAACAACACCATAGATCAAATGAACCTATTAGACATATACAGCTAATCTATCCAACTACAGCTAAACATACATTCTTCTCAAGTGCACATGGAACATTTTCTAAGATATTAGGCAACAAAACAAGTCTTCGCAATATGAGACTTTGAAATGATACCAGTTTTTTCTTCAGACTACAAAGGTATAAAACTGGTAATAACAAAGGAAAACTAAAAAATTCACAAATACATGAAAATTAGCACTCTCCTAAAAAAACCAATGGAGAAATGAAGTATCTTGAGACAAATGAAAATGAATCATAACATAACAAAACTTATGAGGTATAGCAAAAGCAGTTCAAAGTTCCCCACAAAACAACCTAACTCCACTCCTTAATGTATTAGAAAAAATAGAACACAGTGAGTCCAAAGTTAGCAGGAATAGAGGAATAAAATGACTAGAGCAGAAATAAGTAATGAAGGACAGGAAAACAATGAAAAAACAAACAAAAAGACTATCCGTTAGCTAGACTAAAGACAAAAGAGAGAGGACAAATGAACAAAATTATAAATATAAGCAGCATAGGGACTATGAATTATATGGCAAAAATTGGAGTTACACAACCTAGAAGAAATGGAAAACTTCTTAGAAACATAAAAACTATTGTAATAAGATATAATCAGGAAGAAATACAAATTATTTCTATAAAGACTGAGTCCATAATAAAAAATCTTCCAGCAAGAAAAGCCAATGACCAGAGGGCCTAACTTGTGAATTTTACCAAATATTTAAAAACTATTGCCGAAACCGGTGTGGCTCAGTGGGTAGAGCGTCGGTCTGTGGACTGAAGGGTCCCGGGTTCGATTCCGGGCAAGGGCATGTACCTTGGTTGCGGGTGCATCCCCGGTGGGGGGTGTGCAGGAGGCAGCTGGTCGATGTTTCTCTCTCATCGACGTTTCTAGCTCTCTATCTCTCTCCCTTTCTCTAAGAAATCAATAAAATATATTTTAAAAAAATAAATAAATAAAAAAATAAAAACTATCAATGCCAATCCTTCTTAAACTCTTTCAAAAAAAATCAATGAGGAAGGAATACTCCCAAACCCATTTTACCAGGCCAGCATTACTTTGATACCAAAGCTTGAATAGGACATTCCCAGAAAACAGACCAATGTTCCTGATAAATATAAATGCAAAAATTCTTAATAAAGTACAAGCAAACGGATTTCAATGGCACACTAAAATAATCATTTTCCAAGAACAAGTGGTTGGTTATACCTCGAAGGCAAGAATTGTTCAACACCTGCAAACCACTTCGATACATCACATTGACAGAATTAAAAAAATTATATGATCATCTCAATAGATAAAGAAAAGCATTTCATAAAATTAAACATCTGATCCTGTAAAAAAGCCACAATTTTGGTCAAAAGAAATGTACCTCAGCATATTAAAGTCCATATTTGAGAATCCCACAGCTAATATCATACTTAATGGGAAAAGGTTGAAAGCTTTTCCTCTAAGGAATAAGACAAGGGTGCCCAGTCTCCCCGCTCCTATTACACATAGTAATGAAAGTCTGTGCCAGGGCAATCTGGTAAGAAAGAAGAAAATGTAAAAGAGGCATCAGAATTGGAAGTGAAGAAATAAAATTGTCTCTATTTGCAGCTGATATGATTACATATATTAAAAAAAACTTAAGATTGTACAAAAAATTAGTCTAATCAATAAAATTAACATGCAAATATCAGTAGTAGTACTATTTAGAAAGGAAATAAAATATTGATCCCATTTACAGTAGCATCAAAAAATACAAAATACTTAGGAATAAATTTAACCATGGAGATGAAAGATCTGTACTCTAAAATACAGAATATATATATATATATATGAAAAATAAACAAACACTAAATTGAAAAGATATCTGCACCCCAATATTTGTAGCAGCATTATTTACAATCGTCAAGATATGAAAACAATACAAGTATCCATTGATGAATGAATGGATAAAGAAGTTGTAGCATGGGTTGATTGTGTAAACATATATATGTGTATACATGTATATATATGCAATGAAATATTCAACTATAAAGAACATTATAACTTGATGAACAAAAAGATAGCTACAGAGGCAGACACATGGAACAGACTGTCAAATTACAGCGGGAAGGCTGGAGAGGGTTTTGGGCGGGGGGGGGGGGGGGGGGGGGGAGGGGGGGCGGGCGGAGGAGGGGAGGTAAGAGATAAACCAAAGGACTTGTGTGTATGCATATAAGCATAACCAATGGACACAAGACACTGCGGGGGGGGGGTGGGGGGGGAGGACAAGTGTGGGAGCAGGTCAATGGGGAAAAAAAGGAGACATATGTACTATTATACTTTAAACAATATAGATAAATTTAAAAGAAAAAGAATGAGGCAATCCTGCCATTTGTGAAAACATGGAAAAAATTTGGGGGCATTATTCTGTCAAATATGTCAGAGAAATAAAGGCAAAGGCTGTACAATCCCACTTGTATGCATAATCTAAGAAAATAAATCTTACCTAAGGAAAAATGATTCGATTTTTAGTTACCATGGGCGAGGGGTAGGGAGAGAGGAAACTGGAGGAAGTTGGTCAAAAAAATACAAACTTTCAGTTGTAAGATAAATATTAGGGATGCAATATACAACACGATGTTTGTAATTGCCACTGTTGCATCATATCCCGGGAAAATTAAGGGAGTAAATCCTCAGAGTTCTCATTACAAAGAGAAAATGCGTCCCTGTTGTATCAATCTGAGATGATGGGTGCTAAATAAAACTTAAGTAACCTTAGTTAATTAGGTATAATTTCATTCATTGAATAATTAAATAAACTTATTGTTAAGTAAACTCATTTCCCAATATATGTAAAGTCAGACCTGCATGCTGATATCTAAACTCATAGAAGGATGTATGTCAACTATATCTAAGTAAAATTGTAAAACAATAAACCCCCTTCATAACTGCTTTAATGAGTAATCAATGTAATCCATTAAGTAATAACTGTGTAATTTAGATTTGACTATATATGCTATATTATTTGGCAGGCAGGCCTTACAGAAATTTATTTGCCTGAGGGATTGAGGAAGCCCAGAGGAATTACTTCCACTCTATTGAGGAATAACTGCATAATAGCTGTGGCCTGTGAAACATGATTTCATGAAATGTGGATTACTGTCATTAGCAGGCCCCTGGATTTGTTTTTACAAAACTAGCAATGCCTTGGGAAGACCCAATACCCTGCTGACTCCACCTGATTTTTCCTAACTTGCAGTGTCAGAGCGATCACTCTCTCCTTTCTAACCCCTATTCATTACCACCGTCCCCTTACATATACTTAGAAGCCATTCTCAGTCCTACTGACTGTGGATTGGAATGACATCTCTCACGTGTCCTTCATTTTGTATCTTCTATCATCATTTATCACTGGGAAAGATCATTGTTGTCATTTCTAGTGTCTGTGTCTCTCGTCTCTATAACTTCACCTTTTCATCTCGGCAGCACCCTATCCCAGTCCATCCCCTAAAGAGAATTTGGAATGAATTCCCTAAAACAAGGCATTAATCAAACTACCCAAATTAAATATATCTGGTGGTTGAACAATGCCAGTAAAAGTATAAAAACAAGACAAAAAAAAACTCTCTCAAATTTGGCCCTAAATAGTGTCTCTTCCGGATACCTGTGACATAAGTTGTAACTCTTTGTGCTTCCATTAGAAACTCTCCAAGGTCGGTAACCTGAGCTTACTCTTGCATGCACCCTTCCTAGTCCTAGAGCACATCACTGTTTAATGTATATATATATATATTTTTTTTTAATTTAATATATATATGAATGCTGAAACCAGTTTGGCTCAGTGGATAGAGTGTTGGCCTGCGGACTGAAAGGTCCCAGGTTCGATTCTGGTCAAGGACATGTACCTTGGTTGCGGGCACATCCCCAGTAGGGGGTGTGCAGGAGGCAGCTGATCAGTGTTTTTCTCTCATCAATGTTTCTAACTCTCTATCCCTCTCCCTTCCTCTCTGTAAAAAATCAATAAAATATATATATATGAATATGTAATACATAAATATACACACAAACTTCAGTTATAAGATAAATATAGAAAATAAAGTAGAAAACAGGATATACAATTTTTAATTTATATCAGAAAAAGATGCAACTAAGAGATGGTAATATAGAACAATCCTGATTTTATATCCCCACACACAGTTAAAAGAAGAATAAATAATAACTATTCATGTGTAAGACACGAAACACCCCTTTACACCACAGAAACAAAGAGAGGCTAGATTAGAAGGGTAAGAGGATTGCCCACACCCTGAGCACATTGTCTCTCCCCCAGGCCAGCACTGTACCATGCAGGAGGTCTCCCCTTAGCCTATGGTACCTCCAGTGGAAAAAAAGAGAGCTCAGGGGTGCCATCTGGCCCTCTCAGAATTGTAGGAAGACCCAACTTTGGCTTTTTCCTTCTGAGATTTCAGGGGAATCTGAGGGGTTCAACCACTTGGAATCTAATTTTGAGTAAGTAGGTGGAAAGGCACTTGTCACAGCTAGCACTCAGATCTTGACAAACTACATTCCTACCTGAAGAGCCCCAATAGCAGTCTCAACCAGCAGCTTTGTTCTTCTGCAGAATCAAATGGTTCAGTTGGACCAGGGAACTTGGCAGGGATCAGGTCTGCCTATTTAGGTCCTCAAATGAGTTTTGCCAGCCTTAAAGATTGGTCTGACTATGCGAAGGTAGAAGAATGGAGTCATAGCCACACCTACTGCAGTGTGGGTCCCAGACCCATCTGACCAAAAGGGCAGGCAAGACCACCTGGGAGCTGTGTAACCTAGCTACACTGGAGCTGGGAGGCTGGCAGGCAGATCTGATCAGCCTCAGAGAAAAGCCAGTGATGGCCATGGAGGATCTCTTGCTACATCTAGGCAGAAGGCTAACAAAACATCTCCCTTTGATACACATAGCTTCTGACCCCTTCTAGCCAGAAAACCTGCTTGGAAAAATTTGGGAGTTGCTAAAGTAGGTCCTCCCAGTCCTACCTGGCCAGGAGAGCTGAATCATATCCTTATGTAGAGCCTGCGTATGGCCCCATCTGACGACAGTGCTGGCAAGAACACCTGGAAGGTACTGCCTAACCCAGTGGTCAGCAAACTCAATCAACAGAGCAGCAAACTGTGGCTTGCGAGCCACAGTTTGCCGACCACCGGCCTAACACAACAGCTTGAGCTGAGAGTGAGACAAGCAGAGCTGATCACCCTGAAAGTAAAGCCAATTGCCTTGTTGGGGTAGGAAACTTGGTGCACAGGTTGTCTCATGATAAGACTACAAACCAAGAACCTTAGTAAGTAGCCTTGAAGTTGCTTCTCCCACTGAGTGTAGGGAAGCTAATTTGTAGGCCCACATATTGCTAAATATAGCCTTCTGTCCTCCTGATAAGAGAACCTTACCAGAGAACACTGAAAACTGTGTAGCCTATCCAACATCCCTGCTTACAGTAACATTTAAACAGACAGCCCAGGCCATGGCATTCCCTGTCTGCAGAATAAAACCAGTGGCCTCCCCTGTTCATGATCTCCAGAGCATACTCTTGCCTGATTGGGGTAACCAAACAACAAACCATGCAGGCCCTGGGCCCTCTCCTGCCAGGGCAGAGAAGCTAATTCATAATTCCCCATAATAATGAGTATATTCCATAGCCACAAACATCTAGTAAGCTTGACCAGAGAATCCAGGCAACCACAGAGCCCATCCTTCAGCCTAATTTGCAGGGACCCAAGCCAGTTCTGTCCATCTGTTCTCAGCCAGAGGCACACTTCCCACCTGACCTCATAGATCAAATGGTTGCCTTGCCACAAAATAGACCTGAAGAGCAAGCCCTACCTGTTGAAGGACATTGCCAGCAGACACATCTAGAAACATAAACTGTGTTGAATGGTGAAAAAGTGTATCTGCCAAAGCAAACTTTCCAAGTCTGGAAGAGGAGACTATTTGTTCAAATGCAGAGATACCATTGTAAGGAATCAAGGATCACAAAAAAGCAGATAAATATGAAACTATCGAGGAAACTAATAAAGCTCTAATAATGAATCCTAAATAAATGGAAATTATGAATTGCCAGACAAAATAATTTAGAATTCTCTTAAAAAAATAAACTAAAAACACACACACACACACACACACGACAAAAGGACAACAAAGAAAGGGAAACTATTTTAAAAACCAACCAACAGCCATAAATCCTAACGCTCAAAAATATAGTAAATGAATAGAAAATTTATAATAGAGAATTTTAAAAACAGACTTGGCCATGAAGAAGAATCAGCAAACTGCAAGAACATTTGAGATTATCCAGTTAGAGGAGGAAAAGAAAGAAAAGGATATAAAATTAGTATCCAGAAATCAGTTGCATTCTTATATACCAATAATGAACTATCAGAAAGGGAGACTTTTAAAATTGTCATTTAAAATTATACCAAAAAGTAAAATAACTCGGAATGACTATTTAGCCAAAAGGGGAAAGACCTGTACTCACAAAATTATAAGACACTGAAGAAAGAAATTGAAGATGCAAATACATACATTGTGTTCATGGATAGGAAGAATTGTTAAAATGTCCATACTACCCAAAGCAATCTATAGATTTGATGCAATTCCTATAAAAATACCAATGATGTAATTCACAGAATTAGAATAATTCAAAAATGTATATGGAACCATAAAATACCCTGAACAGGCATAACAATCTTGAGAAAAAACAAACTTGAAGGAAATTATTCTACCTAATATCAAACTAAACTACAAGGCCATAATCATCAAAACAGCATGGTTTTTCTATAAAAACACCACACAGATCAGTAGAGTACAGAGCCCAGAAATAAAGCCACATCTATATCGCTAAGTAATATCTGACAAGAGATAAGAACATGCAATGGGGTAAAGATATTCCATCAATGGGGCTGGGAAAATTGGACAGATACACACAGACAAAAAAAAAATGAAATTAGTCCATATTTTTAAACCATATATAGAATAATCTCAAATGGATTGAAGACTTAAATATAATACTTGAAACCATAAAAGTCCTAGAAGAAAACATAGGCAGTCAAATCTTGGACATTTCTCTTAGTGATATTTTTTTCTGATATATTTCCACAATCATGGAAAACAAAAGAAAAAATAGACAAACAAAAAAGGTTTTTGCACAGCAAAATAAAACATCTAAAAGTGAAAAGACAACTCATGTAAATGGAAAAATATATTCACCAATGAAACATTTGATAATAGATTAATATCTAAATTTTATAAATAACTCAGACAACTCAACATACACACACACAAAAAAACCCCCACAAAAAACAAACAAAAAAACAAACAAAAAAAACCAAGTAATCCAATTAAAAAATGGGTAAAGGACCTGAATAAACACTTCTCCAAAGGAGACATACATAGGAAAAACTGTTTAACATCAATAATCATCATAGAAATGCAAATCAAAAACACAGTGAAATATCACCTCTCACCAGTCTGAATGGCTATCATCAATAAAACAAAAAGTGTTGGCAAGGATGCAGAGAACAGGGAATCCTCATGCACAGATGGGAATACAGATTGGTAATAGCCACTGTGGAAAACAATATGGAGTTGCCTCAAAAAAAAAATAAAAAAAAAAATGGAACTGTCATTAGGAAAATACAAAGCAAAACCACAATGAAATAATGCCTGTTAGAATAGCCATCACTGCAAAACAAGAGATAAATACTGGTGAGGATGTGGAAGAAAGAAACCTCTGTGCATTGTTGGTAGGATTATAAAGTGGCACAGCCATTATGTAAGAGCATGGAGGAGCCTCAGCAAATTAAAAAAAAAAATAGAACTACTATATAATTCAGCAGTTTCACTTCTGGGAATATATCCAAATGAAACTAAAACACTAAAAAAGAAACTAAAACATTAACTTGAAAAGATATCTGAACCCCTATATTAACAATAGCCAAAAATTAAAAAAACCTAAAGTGCTCATCAATAGATGATAAAGACATTGTTTTTAATATGCATATACATATAATAGATATATGTATATAATAGTAGATATATATTTTATATAATATATACGTGTATACATATGATGTGATATATATGTATATAAATGAGATATATGTATATATGTATGTGTATGATATAAAAGAGATACATTAACACAATATTATATAGCTATAAACTAGAAAATCCTGCCATTTATGACTATGTATGCATGGTGCTTGTGCTTGAGAGCATTATGCCAGGTTAGGTAAAGAAAGTCACATTCTGAATTGCCTTACTTCTATATGGAATCTAAACAAGCAAGCAAGGAAACAAACAATAACAATAAAACCCAACCAAACTCATAGAAAAAGATGTGGCACTTTGGGGGTGGTAGGTGGGAGATGGGAAAATATGAGGAAGGTAGTCAAAAGGTGCAAACTTCAAATTATAAGATAATTGAATGCTAGGGATGTCCTGTACAACACCATGACTATAGTTATCACTGCTGTATATACATGTAAAATTTGTTAAAAAGAGTGATTTCCAAGAGTTTTCCTCATTCGGAAGTTTTTTTTTCTTTTTATGCTTTTACTTTTTAAAGTATATTAGATAATAAATTCTACCTAAGCTTACAGTGCTAATGATTTCAAAGCATATGCAATTGAAACCAATGCTGTACACCTTAAACTTATAAAGTGATATATATTGAGAATTTTATTTAAAAAAATGATCCATTGTGATCCAATATATGGAATTACTGCCATGAAGTTCAAACCCAGAACTAGAAATATTTGGGACCATTTGAAAAAGCTGTTCAAACAATAAAGCTAAAGATTCTTGACTTTTTGACTATTATGGTTATTAGTGGTTTCAACTATGTGTTTGTGTTTAGTGGTGGCTACATAACCATTAACTGGTTACATTATTTTATTTTTAAAAAAGGTCATGAGAGCACTAACCAATAAATCAGTGTTCTAAAAGAAAAGTTCTGTGTTTGTGCATAAAGTTTCCTTATAAATATAAATTTTCAAGAGAGAAAAAAATTAAGAGAAAAGAAACATGAAATCAGAAAATGAAAAACTTAATGTGTTTTTATACAAACAACAGGGCAAAACAACATTTCCCAATTAAATCTACATGTATTGAGAGAGATGTGACAAGTACTTGGTTGAATACAAGATATTGGAAGCAATATTAAAACAATAAGATGAAATAGTTACGGAATGGGTAAGAGAGGTACTCTAAAAGGTATTGATTTTTTGAAATTTTCATTTGTTAAGTCAAGAAAAGTATCATAAAAGCTGACTTCAACCCCCACCAATAATACAAAATCCAAAATTAAGTCCTAAATAGAAAAAAAAAATCACTAGACTGGTAAGACAATAATTATATGAATAGGCAATGTTATTTTTCCCCAGACGGTAACAACAAGATTAACTAACCAAGATAAGACTATCTTCCTGATTCAAAACTTGCATTATATGTGCAAAGAAAATAAAATAACAGCTTCAGCCCAGGATAACTGACTTACGTGGTGCAATCAGAGGTAAATACAGAGATACCCATTAATATACAGTAATTTCTGGATAACATGGTCACCCTAATAAAGTCAAAATTTCTAAGAGTAATGATATTCAACTATATCTGCTTCTGCAATTTTATTGTTTTAAAGAATCAGCTATTTCATTAATTTTTTTCTATTGTCTTTCTATTCTATATCTCATTTATTTCTCCTCTAATTTATTTCTTTGCTTTTTACTTACTTTAGGCTTTTAATTGATGATAATTTCATAAAAGAGATCTAAATATGTACTCTGATTTATTTTCTAGTATAACAGAATTCTTTTGCATGAGGTAAAGGAAATCTAGAAAAATATGAGACTTTCCAAATAATATATTTTCTAGATAATGGAAAAGTCAGTGTCTTATCATAATGTTGCTTGCATAAATAATAAAAAACGTACTCACTGGAAGGACTCAGGAATTTCAAGAAAATATAGCAAAAAGCACAGCACAGGGAATAAATATAGCAATAAATAATAGCAATAAATATAGCAATAAATATAGCAATAAATATAGCAATAAATATAGCAATAAATATAGCAATAAATATAGCAAAAAGCACAGGGAATAAAAAGTCATCATACAACTCAGCTCTCCTGTTCTCCCTCAGCAGCATGGTCCTTGCCTCTACCTCTCAGTGCACACTGCTCTCTAGGGCTCCCCTTCAGATCTACTCAATCTCAGGGTCCCAAGAAAGATATTCTAACTATCTGAGTTAGGGATTTTCCTGGATCTTATGAATTGTGAAGTGCAGTAATGGATACCACGAAGTTAAATATCCCTATGCATACCTCCTCATCCCAGAGTATTAACTGTAAATTAAAAGAGATAATATAGGTAGGGAAGCAATGATTTCAAAAGTTAAACCACAATTAAAAAGAAACAGCACAAAACCTCTACTAATAAAGTCAGTGTTCTCTCTCATTGCTTTTCTGACTATTAGAATTTTAAGTCAAGAAAAAACCCTAATGATATGTATAACATTTGCCTATTGGATCAGCATGGGAGAGTGAGAGCAAGTTTGGATGTGTTTTCTCTCAGGGTGAGCTTCAAGCTTATGATCTAAATATAATCCATTACATAAAGACTAAACACTCATTTTTAGCACATTATAGTAGAATTCCACATCTGTTATAATGTTGATTAATTGAATGCCAGTTTAAAATGTCATCTAGCTCAGAAACAGCTTTTTCCAAACACTCTTTAAGTCCCTTTGGATATATAGAGACAGATAAAAATTGGATTATCCTTAAAGACAAAAACTGATAGATCACCTATTACCAAAATCAGAGAGAAGTTTATATTAATAAGATGTTGGAGATAAACAAAATTAATAAAATAAACAAAATTAATAAAATGTTTACCCATTTTTCATGATTGATAAGAGCAATTCAACTATGTGAAAAAAATTTAAAGTTACTTTGTTCATTTTGTCATTGATTTTTATAGATCAGAAACACTGGAAAACCGAACAATGTTGAACTTTTGCCAGATTTATTTTCTTCTTCTTCTTTTTTTAATGATAACATACATCATCCAATGTTCTTATGAGAATATTTTTGAAAAGAATACTGTGCTGGGGAAAGTTTACTGTATAGCAAAAAATCCTCAAAACCAAAGAGCTTTCGACAATAGTGAGTTAAACTTGAACAGTTTCCTCACAGCAATATCATCTATAAGCTGTAACATCTAAAGCTAACATCCAGGACTGTCTGAAAAAATAAAATATTTCTTGAACTAATTAATGATGCACTTTTTTGTTAATTCTCATCCGAGGATATTTTTTCTATTCAATTTTAGAGAGAGTGGGAGGCAGGGAGGGAGAGGGTGAGAGAGAAAGAGTGAAACATTGTGAGAGACACACATGGATTGGCTGCCTCCCAGAGGAGCCCTGACAGGGCCAGGGGTCAAATCTGCAACCTAAGTACTTGCCCTTGACCAGGAATTGAACCTGAGACCTTTCTGTGTAAAGGCCTACATTCTAACCACTGGAACAACACTGGCCAGGGCAATGATGCCTTTTTTTTTTTTTTTTTACTTTTTTAGGGGCTTCCAATTTTCAGGTTTTTCGTTTCTTTCTTATTCATCAATTTCTATTTAGTATTTTAAAAGAGGTAGAAAAAAGGAGTAATACCTAATGCATATACATGGTGGAACAAAAGTAGGTTTACAGTTGTGGGAGACATAGTTTATTCTTATATGATTATTAATTATTGTATTATTTTCTGTATAAACAACTGTAAATCTACTTCTGCCCCACCTTGTATTTACAACAGCACATTTGTAACAGAATGCTTTATGTTTCCTGGCTCTTATCACAAACACACTGTTATTTGTTTTTATTATTACTGTTATTAGTTTTTAACTGCAATGACTATAATAATAGTATTAATCAAATACATTATTACAGAAGCAATTGTTCTAGAAACTCTGCATCTTGTCTCAGCAGTGTGCATCCTACGAATACAGATCTGAGACACAGACTCATTTGGCTTGCGATTGGAATTTTTAAAAATTCTCCTCAAGAACCTCAAAAACAAATTACATGAGAAAGCATGTGCTGCTTGGTAGCATTTGAACATAGTTTATTTAGTAAAAGTCCATATAAAAAAATGAATGCTTTGATGTAAAAATTAGGTAAATAATTTTGTGGTTTTTTTTAAGGATAATAATAAACATACGGAAAACATTATGAGGAAAGAGCACATTAAGCTAAAAGTCTATTAAGTTTAAGAGAAAAAAGGCACATTAATGATTCTTCAGGAGAAAGTTAAATATTTCCTAAGCTGCTTTGTCTCTGTGCTACCCATTAACATGGTACTGACATTTGTGCTGTGGGATCTTATTTGTTTTGTTCTGTTTTTATCTGATTGTCAAAACTGGAATCATGCGAGTGGGGAAAAATAGAGGCTGTGTAACTGTCTGGTGGGTAAGTAGATTAAACAATTTGTTCACTGGTGTTTTACTTAGGTACTGGGAGCACATAGAAGGATGAAGCTCGATTTTTACTTAAAAACTTAAGACAAGTATAACTGGGCCAAATTCGTTTCTTCTATTCCTAACATGCTATGCCTTTTCTCACCTCATTTTCTTGCTCTTCTGGTTTTGAGTGGTTATAAGCATCCCACACTGAAATCTTATAGTCTCAGAATTATTTCTCTATATTAAATGAATCTGGTAATTATGAATTCTTGACTCCCATATAGCCATCCACATACAGCCCTAAGTCATATGTATATGCCATTAAAAATACAATAACCTGTAAACCCAAGAAAAATTTCTCTACTGCCCTCTACTCCATGGTCAGTATGTGCTTCCCAGACTGGGGTGTGCATTCTATTTATAACTTCCTTTTGTTTCCTACCATGTGGCCAAGTTTCCACTTATTATGTGTCTGCTTGCCTTAATATTAACATCCAGTTTGGAGCACTGTAAACTGTTTCTCAGCCCCTAAATTAAAGCAAATGATATCCACTCCACATCCTACACCAATTTTACTAGAATCCACTTCAAAGATTCTGTTTTAGAAAATGAAGTATGGCCACTGCTTCCTGAAGCCAAAGTTGGCCCTGTTCATAATGAAGTGAAACTTTCTCTGATTTCCTTTCTATTTAAATGCTGACAGTTTATTCCACGACATTTTTTCCTCCCCCACTAGAATTAAACCTGGTTATTTTGCTGTTGTTGTTGCTGATATCGGGGGGGGAGAGAAGGTTAGGAGATGAGAAAGGACCCTGCCTTCCTCAATGGTGTTTGGGACAGGATACCGTGTGCTTACAATGACATTTCTGGACTGCCTCTGGCCATCTTTAACAACATAAAAGTTCACAAATATTTAAAGACTGTCTGAGCTACACACAATTTCAAAGAGAGCAGCAGTGTATATTTCTTTCTTATGTTGTCACTGGTTTATTCAATTATGTCAAAGTGGATGGCAGAAAAGACAAAACAAACAAAAACAGCCTCTACCACTCTAAATTTTAGCTTCCTCATCAGATCTGCACTCTTTGACCATTTCCTTAATTGTTCACTTATACTAGCCTCTCCGGCTTCCTGTCATGTTGCTTATTACACAAGCCACTGTCACCTTCTTTACCTATTTACACTGTGACTAGAACCCAAGATCCGGGCAATGTACCAGCAAACTGGACTCCATCCCACCCTCCATATATTCAGAGAGCCTGGCACATAGCAAAAGAACAGAAAATACTTACAGATGTTTATAGTCACACTTCTTACTAACCACCACAGGAGCCGCTGAAGAGTATCCACCCCTATACGCATGCACGGGCCCACACACACATACACATATGCAGACACGCACACACATGCACAAGCCCATATACTCACACACCAGTTGGGCTTGAAGATGCATTCACTCCGAAAAGGTTCTTCATACCTGACGGTGCTACTAACCCTCAGCCTTTTCAAAGTAACTTACCTTCTTGGATCTTTCAAATGCTGCAGGCAATGTGAATCTGAACTCTAAACCAGTATGAGAGGGGTCAAGGAATAAGGACAGAGGGAGAGTTTGCATTTCTCCTCCACTCAGAGCCAAGGCCATGAGAATGAATGTGCTTGCCTTCTCCCTTTGAGAGATGGAATTGCTGGTTTACCCTTTGACTGAGGTGAGGTATCTTGGGGATCTCAGCCTCATACAGGTTCCCACCCATATTCCCCATCTTGCTTGGGCCCTGGGTAGTGTCATATACTGCTGTGCAGCCATTACACGATGGGAAAATGCCCCAGGATTTTAGTCCTCATCTCTCTATAAACAGAAACTGTGTAATTCAACTAATTCAGCAAATGTTATTAAAGGTTAGTTTCTCTTATGAATATTTGTCTTCTTTCCCATTCCTCAGATAAGATTCTCCCCTGTCCCAAGTCCTTTGCCCAAATGGTGTTTCATCTGTTTGAAGCATTCTTTTCAATAGACTGGGGCACAGATGTGCATACATACACACACACACACACACACACACACACACACACACACACACACACACCTTCTGGGGGTTAGTTCCTTCTCATTTTTTAGATCTGATTTTAAACATCACTCCCTCAGGTGGGCCTTCCCGAGCTCTTAAAGTCACAATGTAGCATCAGAAATACTTTGCACTTGGTCATTTTCAAGAGGCAGACTGCCTAGAATCAAAAGTTTGGGTTCCCAGATTTTTGCACGGTAGCCCTGCCTCTATCCCAAAGCACTAGACTATCATTCATTAAGTAATGAAATATTACTACAGGAATGAAATATTACTCAGTGCGTTGCCACACAGAAGACATATTCATATAGAGAAATGAGAGAAAGACAGATAGAGACAGAGCGGACAGAGACAGGCTGAGACACACCTCTGAAGAACTTGCTGGTCAGGAACACTTAATAAGTTACAGTTGCAGCTGATCACAAAATCCTGAAGTGATGCCTAGTTCTCTATTGTTTTAGAAACTAAAATACCTAGAGAAGGAACACTGTAAAAATTCCCATGCCCCAAATTCCATGGGATTATGATTTTCTCTCCTAATTCAATACAATGTTCCTTGCCTGCTTCCAGAGGGTAAATAAGGATTTGTGCACATATGCTACAAAGTCAAAATAAGCCCTTGTGCGGCTTGATCTTCACATGATTTTTTTTAACTCCTGCCAAGTGACTGTACCGTTTAAGGCTGTGATATTAAGCTCTACTTACCAAATTTCAGCTCCAACAAAGAACTTTCATAGTCTTACCTTTAGTCGTCAAAATCTTGTGTTCTAAGAACTTCAAGTGAATCAATTTTTAGCAGAGTTTAAGAAACTAACACTATTTTGAAATAATACCCTTAAAATGCTATTTCAACCTATTCTTCTAAATTCATTCAAAATAACTGAGTTTTTATTAGAATTTAATAAATACTTTTTTAATCCTCCAACTTTCTAGATCTCTTCATTTTAATAATAATCTAACAGAATATACTTGACAAAAACCAGAGGTTCTTTCCAAAGTGTGCTTGCCAAGATCAGGAAAACACCTTAAACAAAATATTCTACATTTCAGCACCACATCTCATCACAGAGCACCAAATTATCAAAAAGAACATTCGTTACATGATTACAACAGTACACTCTACTATCTTTGTGCCTTGCATATTTCAAAATGCTATCATATTTCAACCTATTAAACTTTATGTCTGAAAGCCCATGGGAGTTGAAAAAAGCAGATGCAGCTTTAAGGGGATTAATACCTTAAGAATAATAAATTCAGGAATTTTATCAAATCAAATTAATGGTAATATGAGATATCATTGCTCTAAAAAAAAAAAAAAGAAAAGAAAACATGTGCAATTTACATTCCTGTTGAGTGCTTATCATGTACTGTTTAAATATATATCCACAGACATTTAGGAATGTTATCTTATTGGAGCTCTTAGCATGTCTATATTATAAGTAAAGATACACACCTTATATACACACAAATAACACAAAATACCTGGAGGGCCGTGAGGATATTGGCTAAGGCTTGTCCGTAAGTGTCATGACAGTGGACGGCAAGAGCAGTGGGTGGGATTTCCTTCATGACACTTTCCAACATTCTCTTCATGCTTCCTGGAGTTCCCACTCCAATCGTGTCTCCCAGAGAGATCTCATAACAGCCCATGCCATACAACCTCTTTGATACCTATGGGGACAGGTGAAGAGCTTGTAAAACAATGGAAGCGAACAGACCCAAACCCTGTTGTTCCTCAGCAAACATGTGGAGGTAAACATCACAAGGAAGATTGTGATGCATCCATGGGAAACATTTTAGTTTTCTGATTATTTCCTTGTTCATTAAATCCTAAGCATTATATAAAGCCCTGAATGGCAATAATGTAATTATATTGTGATATTCAAGTTTATCTTAGAATCACAACTATCTATCTATTCACATGTTCCAATAGGAATTATAAACTACAATTTCAACTATGGCAGGCTTACTTTTCCCAATTCTTTCTTTAATTAAAAGGAAGCATTACATATTTACTTTGGAAGTAGCATTTCTTAAGGAGTTAAATGAGGAGTCAAGAAATATCAATACTAGTTTCAGCTCTGTCACTCAGTAGCTTTATAATTGGTAGAGGATCAAAATATTTCTGGCTTACTTTTTCTGTCTCATAAATGGATGCACATATATTATGATCTTGCATTTCTTGACTCAAGTGCTAAGAAGTGATCTTATAAAGTGGGGTTTCAGTGGAGTGATGGATAGTCTAGAAGTCACCTCTGGTATAATAAAGAGTTGGTGGTGTAAGAGGAAATGGACACCACTACTGGAGACAGTCTTTTGAAGAAACTTCTATGTGGAAGGATGGAGAGAGTCAATAACTAGGTGAGGATGCTGAATTAAGGGAGAATGTTTTCAGATGGAAGAGACTTGAACATGTTCAAGTGCAATCGGGAAGAAATCTAAACAGTCGAATATACAGGGACTGAGTGAGGGGAAGAACTGGAGACTTGAAGGACAAGAGAGTGAAAACACGTTGCATCAGTCACTTCAGAAAGTAAGAGAGTGAGTTGGCTACAGAATATATTAGAATAACACAGAAGGCTATTAAAGGTTGCTGGTGATGAATGTGTAAAGTTTCTAATCTGCCTGTCACATAATTCTTTTCAGCAACTGCTCAGGCATTCTGGTGCAGGAATAGAGACAGCAGAGGCAGGAGAGCAAGGAGTCCTGTGTATAGGCAGAGTTGGGCCAGATTTTGTGGAGTCTGAATTTACACTATTTTGGAAGTGTTCTTTAAGACAAAAGTACATAATTGTGAATTCAAATTATTAACAGAGACTGGGAAGGATCCTATGCAAGTGAAGGACTACCCCCTGTATGCTTTGTTATCTTATGGTATAGTTGCCTCTGTGTGCAAAGGTCTTGCTTACATAATGGAGCAGGGGCTATCCCTCATTTGAAAAATCTGCCCTGAATTTCACAAGTTCAAATACACAAAACTAGGACTGGCTTTAGCCAAACTGAACGTTTACCCAACCTACATTTTGATTTCTAACTGTACCACCTTCACTGTAATAGTATATCAATAAATTTTAAGAACATTAATAACCCTAACAACAGGTGCACATTAATAAACTTCATATACAAATAAATCTCTGAGATAGTCTAATGTAATCTCAAAGACTGAGCAGTTTGCATTCATTGCTATCTATTAAGAAACAGGAATAATGAGTGAAAATTGAACTTTCATCAGAGCTCCTGACTGACTAATCTATTCCTGTAAACTGTTCTGGAATAGTATCTGGAATCTCAGCAGTAAGAGCTATAGGATCCCAAAGGAACAAAGTACGTATACTCCATACATGTGCTGAACGTATGCATGAGAAGAACAAAGGAATGCTATTGGAGCAACCAAGGTAAAGTGTGCACAAACTGCCCAGACAGTTGGGAAGGGCACTCACTGTGGTCTGCCCACCAAAAAGCAAAGCAGACACTTTATTCCCTCCACCTTGGAGCACCCAGAATATGAAATTCAAATGTAACTTAACTCTGAACAGTTATAGGCAATATGTACGTTCTCAGTGTTAAAATGAAACTGCTAGTTAAACAATCACATGACTCCCACTCCACGGTTCCCTTTAGTCTCTGTTGTGCAGATGCACGAAGTATGAGGGAAATAGACTCCTTTTAAAAATAACATACATTGTTTTGCCATGAACCAGAAAACCAAAGGCATATCTTACTTCTGTCACTTTTTGTGGTGTGATGCTTCCTTCATACGGACAGCCCAGGGCGCAAGACACATACCTAGGTTTAAAGAACAGAACCACATGAGTACAGTGGATAAGCCGCTTCCTATTTTCCATTTTATAAAAATAAAGCAATAGCACCCCAAAAATCATTAAGAAATTTTACTTTACATCCTTCAGTATTGTTGTATGCTCAGACCAAACAAAAACAATTTTGGAACATTTTCAATTTAACTCACATGTTCATCTTCCTAATAATTACCATTTGATATATGTTATTTGATGGCAGATGGGAATAAGAGATAGGTGCTTAGCTTATGGGATTGTTTCTACTATTGCAACATGTGAACATTCAAAGCAGAAAATACCAGTGAAACATAGTTTGATTTAAATAAGTACATGCATTCAACTGTTAACTATCCAGGTTTTTGGAACCATAGAGAAAGACCATGTAGATGACTATCTGAACTTTGCTCTTCACTCCCATCTGGATGTCTTGGCCTCACTTAGAGAATCTTTAATCACCCCGAAACTCTTAGAACTGGCCACAACCTCAAAGTTCATCTTATCTCTTGTGGCTATATTTAAATCATCCCAAACAGAAAAGCATCTAGTCTGCTTTTCAAAGGCTCCAAATAAGGATATTCTATAAGCATCTTCAACAATTTAATATTTAAAAAGCCAAGCTTTTCCTGAAAAGGCAATGATACATTTCCATCTTAAAGTCTTAAGCTGTAGAAAAAGTCTGCTTTAGCTATTTTCAGCTCAACACCAACCCCATTTCATTCAACTTTCCTCAGATACTTTACAACACTTGTATTAAAATCATGCTTCATGCATTGGATTGTCGGGAATGAAGCAATTCACAGGAGGAAGAGTTGGGTGGTGAGAAATGAAGCTTCAGATCCAGTTCTTCAAACCAGAATATGAGAGGATTTAGGAGACTTGAATGCCAAGGAGACTAAACTTTGAGATCTTTCAAATTTACTTTGGGGCACTCAAAATTATTAGGTAAGTTATTGACAAGATCAGATTTGTTTTCTGGAAATGTAACTCCTTGGGAATGCTAGAAGTGGTTACCAGAGGAAAGGTGGAGGCAAAAACAGAAGAGAATACCATATTTCCTTGATTCTAAAATGCTGTTGACTGGAAGATATACTATGGATTTCATTATAGGTTTTGGAGTAAGAAAATATAATATACATAGCCCTAACCTGTTTGGCTCAGTGGATAGAGCTTTGGCCTATAGACTCAAGGGTCCCAGGTTCGATTCCAGTCAAGGGCATGTACCTTGGTTGTGGGCACATCCCCAGTAGGTGTGCAGGAGTCAGCTGATCGATATTTCTCTCATCCATGTTTCTAACTCTCTTTCCCTCTCCCTTACTCTCTGTAAAAAATCAATAAAATATATATTTAAAAAAGAAAATATAATATATAGTAAATAATTCAATGCATATCCATTGATTCTAAAGATGTAATCTAATTTCAATGTAAATGTGATTAAAGTTGTGTTTTGACATTAAATAAGCAGTTATGAGGATAAGGAAGGAGAAAGAGGGCAAAGTCAAGTAAAATTTGACAGTCATACTGGACAGAAAGCCCATCTCTTTGCTTTTCTAATTACTAGAAACTACGTTTATTGTTTGATTAATCTATACATTTGATCAAGATATGTGAAATTGAAAAAATGTACTTCTGCAAGCATAACATTAGATGAGGTGTCTAAGGATGAAAAATAGTAAATAGTTTCATTGAATTTATTGGGGTGACATTGGTTAATAAAAGCATAACAAGTTTCAAGTGTACAACTCAAAAATACATCATCTGGACACTGCATTGAGCACCCATCATTCCAAGCAAAGTCTCTTTCCATACCCATTTCCTCCCCCTTTGCCCACCTCCATTTAGCCCACCTCCTTTTCCATATGGCTGTCATCACACTGTTGTCTGTGTCTATGAGTTATGATATATGTCCTTTAATCACTTCACCTTCTTTCATCCAGTCCTCCCACCCACCTCCCCTCTGACTAATGTTGTCAGTCTCTGCCGAAACTGGTTTGGCCCAATGGATAGAGTCAGCTTGCAGACTGAAAGGTCCCAGGTTCGATTCCAGTCAAGCGTATGTACCTTGGTTGCGGGCAAGAGACAGCTGATTGATGATTCTCTCTCATCGATGTTTCTAACTCTCTCTTCCTCTCTCCTCCTTTCTGTAAAAAATCAATAAAATATTAAAAAAAGAAAGAAAAAGTCTGTTCATGTAGTCTTGCCTCTGGTTTGTTCATGTTTATTTTGTCCATTAGATTCCACATATAACTGAGATCATAGGGTATTTGTCTTTCTCTGACTGGATTATTTAATTTAGCATAATAATACCCAGGTCGATCCAAGCTATCACAAAAAGTAAGGTTTCCTTCTTTTTTAGGGCCACATAGTATTACAATACATTGTATAAATGTATCACTGCTTTTCCATCCACTCATCTACTAATGGGAACTTGGACTCTTTTTAGACGTTAGCTACTGTAAATAAAGTTGTATGAACATAGAGATGCATGTACTCATTCTAATTAATGTTTCGGGATTCATAGGCTATATTGCCAGAAGTAGGATGGCTGGGTCACATGGCGGTTTTTTTCAATTCAGATATAATGATTATACAATAGATAATATGTTGGAAATATAAGTACATTGAATCTGAACCCAACATATCTAGATGTGATTAAATAGAAAACCGAAGCCATCCATTTATATGCTGTTCCTCTAATTGTGAACACCACAATAAGAAGAAAAGAAAAAAAGCAAATGCAAAACAATATGAAACTAACCTTTCCTGAATTTCTATTACCTGGCCATAGCTACCACTCTATGCCATAACCCTGTCTTTCTGAGTACATTTTCATTCACTCACATTTTCCTGCTAGTCTTTCCCAGGCCTATGGCTTGCCTGGTCTTCACACTCCATGATATTTCATCTTTCTATGTATTTATCTTTCTATGTTCTCCATCTTTGTAAGTTGAGTAGTCACTTCTTTAACCTATTTACACATGGGGCTACTTTCTCCAAAGTGAATGTGACAGTTCTCAACTGCGTTCATTCACTGCACTTTAACCCTCTAAAACAGAGTAAGGAACAAAGCAAGTCCTCCTCACCACTCTTTAGCAAATAAAATTTTATTGGACTAAACCATGCCCATTGTTTAGCTATAATCCATGGATACTTTCATATTATAACAGCATATCTCAGTAGTTGAAATAGAGACTATCAGAAACACAAATCCTAAATCATTACTCTCTGGCCTTTACAGAAAATCTTGCCAACCACTGGCAAAAGGAAGGCATGATCATGAGTGTGAAAATATGCTGCTTTGTCTACTTAGACTAGTGGCTAACAGCAGTTTCTAGACTTCCGCTCTTTTTCAATAATCTATGACAGTGGTTTTCAAACTTAGCTGTTCAGAATCATCTGGGAAGCTTTAAAAAAGCAAAACAAAACAAAACAAAAAAAACTCTGATGGATAGGATACTCTCCAAACTAGTTGAATCAGAGACTTAGAAAATAGAATTCAACCTTTAATGTTTTAAAATAATTTTTGAAGTTTCATTATCCTGTAAAGTTAAAAACCACTCAGCTATTAGTAATACTGCCTTATCCAGAGTGCTTGATTAATTCCCTTATATAAAAAGTGATATTCAATAGACCTGATAGTATCTAATCTCAGAAATCTCCCGACTACTTTGCCACAGCATTCTTACTCATCTTTGATTGGCTCCTGGTTATTAAATGTATAATTTTTACTTAGTGTGTTCTCATGGTGATTTTAGTTTCTGTTGGAATTCCACAAGAGTCTTGTATTATTTAAATGTCCCTAAGAAGGAAACCTGACTTCCCCACCCTTGCCCTGAGATCTTTACCAGTCCCTGGACAAATTCCTACCTTAATTCCTCAATTGGTTTCTACAGGACCCATGTGTTATAAATCCACAACCCCACACTATTCATGGCATAGGTCCCAGTGACTACATTGGCAAGGAAGTGTTTTCAGGCTCCAAGATTGCTCAGTTACAAATCCATGTCTTAGAGAACATCTATCTTTTCTCATGCAGACATTCAATCCTATTTCTAAGCCACAAGAGACTGTATCTAGGATGGATACCCCATTGTGTTAGTGGCATCAACTGGCATACTAATCATATTTTCTTTGATAAAATCTGGGGGCTTTCTTTTCTTTTCTATTCTGAAAATGGTATATGTTTTAAAATGTGTCATATTTTTATGTTTGCAATGGGAATAGAAAAAGGAGTCCCTGAACCAGCTCAGTTCTCCTTAGTCTCTCTCTCACCATATGCAGGTAACTCCAGGGGCAACTTCCAGTCTCCTAGTGTATATTATGAATTGATTGCCTGCCACGTTCAGATGACATATCAAGTTCAATCTGTCCAAAAGGATGCTCATCCCTATTTCCCCTGCATTTTTCATTTTTTTTAAAAAAAACACCAGAGCCATTTCCAAAGTCTGTCCTGCTAAATCACTCAAAGGTCACCTTTGAGAACATATTCAAAGTTTGGCTAATTCTTCTCCTGCAGCCTCTATAGCATGCAACCACTGCCAATGGCAGCCCAAGTACACACAACAGCCCCTGCGTCCCCTCTCCAGGCAGCCACAGACGTCTCCTGCATGCTCTCCTTGCCTCTAGACTCTTACCGCTGGTTTTCCTCCAGGTCCTAATGCCAAAATGATACTCTTAGAGAATAGATCTCACTACATATTTTTCAACTTTAAAAATATTTTACGGGCTTGCCAGTGTCTACCACATAAGCTTACTATTCAAATTCAGCAATTTGTGAAAACTCAATGTAACTTTCTTTAAAACAAAACAATACAAACAAAAAAAAGTTATAGTTTTATTGATTTCAAAGAGGAAGGGAGAGTGAAAGAGATAGAAACATCAAATATGAGAGAGTCGCTGATTAGCTGCCTCCTGCATGCCCCACCCTGGGCATTGAGCCTGCAACCCGAGCATGTGCCCTGACTGGGAACTGACCTCCTGATTCATAGGTTGATGCTCAACCACTGCACCACAACAGCTGGACTTCAGTGTAACTTTCTACCTCTTCCATTCACTGCCTCCAAAACTCCTATTCCAGTAAAAGTAAACTTCTTCCTGTTACCCAAACATTTCTTGAGATGTCTCATCACTATTCCTTTGCTCTTTGCAGATTTCCTATCCTGATTAAAAAGGCCACCATTTCTGAGGATGTTTCATATATTTACCTATTTTATTAACTAGAGGCCCAGCGCGCATGGAATCATGCGTGGTCAGGGTCCCTAGGCCTAGCCTGGCCTCCTTGCACGGCCTCTGCTGCCCAGCAGCACTATGGGAAGCTCCCCATCCTGGAATGCTCCGTGATGCTCGCGGCCCTTCAATTGCTCTGCAAGGCTTCCCCCGCCTCCGCCCCTGGACTGCTCCTGGAAGCTTGCTGCCTCACTGTGAAGTTCGCAGCTGGAAGCTCTGCAAAACTACCCCTACCTCCACCCCTTGCCACTGCTCCGTGAAGCTCCCCTGATCCCACAACTGCTCTGCAAAACTCCTCCGCCCAGAGACTGCTTTGAGAAACTCGCTGCCACCTCTAAACTCAGGCCACCCAGCCAAGCAGCCCGCCTCTCAACAGTCCCTAGTGCCGCCCTGCCACCAGCCCCCCTCATGGTGAGCGGCTTCGGGACTGGAAGAGAGGGGGTCTGAGAGGTGCTCCATGCACTTCATGGTGACCCGTCACCTGTTCGGTCGTGACACCACCTAGTTCTTTATATACATTAGGCTACCTTCTTCATGAACTTTCTCCAGGAAATTTTTTAATTACTTTAAATCTAATAGTATTTATCTGTGTATCTGTTACTGCACTTGCCCTTTTTTGGAGCAACATAATAATTATTACCAGTCTGCTGGTAACTCTTTGAAATCAGGCAAATTTTTCATTTTCATATTCCACATAGCACCACAAGGCACTACATTAGATAAAAACACTCATTATATCTTGAATGAATTAATGCACCAATATGTTTGTTAAAATGTAATTTTCATCCTCTGAATAATTTTCTGTAAAATTACTCACCTATAAAATAAATGTACAGCTAGATGCAGGTTATTAATGTTCTAACTCCTATAGCTAGAGATGATAGCACGTATTTGAAAGTTCAGATTTGGAACATAGTTTAACATGATTTAGGATGACAGAGTAATAAAAGAAATCCCCAATCACAATGAAGCTAATTGTGTTAAAATTAACAAAAAGCGCAGTGTTACAATAAACTCTGCAGAAGGAGTTGGGGGTTGTTTTATGTGTGTTTGTTGAAGCCATTTATCAGTACAGATAGTACCTGACTTACGTTGGTTTGACTTACAGTTCTTGGCTTTAGGATGGTGAGAAAAAAAGGGCATTCAGTAGAAATCACACTTTGAATATAGAGTTTTGATCTTTCCCAGGCTAGCCATGTGCAGTACAACTCCCTCTCATGATGCGAGACAGAGCCAGTGAGCTGCAGCTCCCAGCCAGCCATGCAATCATGAGGGTAAACAAATCAGACTCTACTGTGTATTCATTGTGTGAGAGGATTTTGCCCAACTATAGGCTAGTGAAACTGTTCTGAGCATGTTTAAGGTAGGTGAAGCTATGATGTTTAGTAGGTTAGGTGTACTTACTTTATTCTGAGGCTGTGATATGTTCAATTTATGGTGAATTTATTGGGACAACCCTGTTGTAAATTGAGGAGCATCTGTATTGTGAAAAATCCTGATAAATGGCAAAACTAAAGCATCCAAGTCTGTAACAACTTTACATAGTAGAACTGAATCACGAAAAAGCACTTACACTTAAGCCTTACTCAAGTCTACCTGCCCACAGTCATCTCACATTCCTCCAAGCATCTTGGCAAAACAAGAGAAAAAGGATCAATAAAATCTTGAATAAATGTCACCATCACTTGAAGTGAAGAGAGTCAACCATGCCAACATCAGAAGAGACAATGAGAAGAGTGATGAGATTGCATGCAATGTCTAAAGGTAATTGAGACATTTAAATAAATGAGCTGCTGTGACGTACGAGAGAGTATATCAATCTATTCCATTAGCATTCCATTACTAATACACCAACAAAAAAACATAATGTTTGAGAGACTATTGTGCACTTATCACTGTAGATGATATAAGAAATAAAGATTGTCCCTTGGGCCTTAAGAAACAATCCTGCTGAAATTCTCCTTTTGCTCTAAAATGCTAATTTTATGAGAAATGCAAAACACATTCTTTCCTCAAAAGCTCTACATTATGGCTATTTATGAATGCCTGTTCAAATGCAGCTTATCCATATTAACTATTGCTGGGTATGTATTATTCTAGCATACAGCAGTGATAGAATAATATCTAAGACTTTAAAAAGTACAAATTCTCATACACACCACATGTATGAATAAAAATAACTTTAACAGATGTCTCTTTTTTAGAATTTTATGTAACCATATTTTGGTAAGTTATGATTTGAAGAAGATGGTGCCATGTGTGCAAGTGAATTCCATTGGCGTAAGTCAGACCAATGAAAAGTATTTGTTACATCAATCATCAGAAACACTACCTACCAGTCACTATGTATTTTAAAAACCGAGTCCTAAATAAGAGGCTTATTACCTTACTCAATAAGAGTGCTATTACCTTTAGGGTCTGGATCCAAATCCAAAATGACATTTTGCATTAGACAATCAAAGATAGGAAATGCAATATGTACACCATGGCCTAACGGTTTGACTAGCAAATAAGCAGGTTGCAAGTTCTTTAATAAATGCATTAAGTTACAAATTATCTCTATCTCTCAAAGGAAAAGCCAGTAAAATAGATTAAAGACTTAAATTTAAGCCCTCAAATCATAAATTATATAGAAGAAAACATAGGCACCTAGCTCTTGGACATCAGTTTTAGCAGTGTTTTTTGTGGATTTGATTCCAACAGGAGGGAAACAAAAATAAACACATGGGAATACAACAAATTAAAAGGCCCCTGCACAGCAAAAGAAACCATCAACAAAATGAAAAGGCAGCCAATTGAATGGGAGAAGGTATTTGAAGTGATATTTTCAATGAGGGGTTAAGAGCCAAAATATGCAAAGAACTCATACAAAGTTTCAATAAAAAACAACAACCACCACCTGATAAAAACATGGACAGGAAATTTGAATAGACATTTTTCCAAGGAAGGTATACAGTTGGCCAACAGGCACATAAAGTGCTTTTCAATATTATTAGTTATTAGGGTAATACAAATAAAAACCACAATGAAATATCACCTCACACTTTTTAGGATGGTTATTAGCAAGAATAGCAAGCACTGGGCAGGTTGTAGAGAAAAGGGACCTCAGGCATGGTTGGGTGGGAATGTGAATTGGTACAGCCAATATGGAAAACAGTTTCTCAAAAAATTAAAAATAAAACTACCATATAATTCTGCTATTCCACTTCTGGGTATTTGTAAGAAAACCCTAATTTAAACAGGTGTATATATCCTATGCTCATTATAGCATTATTTATAATAGCTAAGATATGGAAGCAAACTAAGCATTCAACAGTTAATGAATGGGTGAAGAAGATATGGCACATATATGGTGTGTGTGAGAGAGAGAGAAAGAAAGAAAGAGGTGGTATACACATAATGAAATACTACTTGGTCACAAATAAAATGAAATATTGCTATTTGCGACATCATAGATGGACCTTAAGGGTATTGTGCTAAATAAAATACATCAGAATTATAAACAAAAATTATATGATTTCACTCATATGTGGAATATTTTTTTAAAAAAAGAAAAGAAAGCAATGAACTAACCAAAACAAAACAAAAACAAGCTCACAGATACAGACAATGGATTGATGGTTACCAGAGAGGAAGGAGTTAAGGGAAAAGCAAAATGGATAAAGGTGGTCAAGTGTATGATGAAGAATGAAAAGGAGACTTTTGGTGGTAAGGACTAAATACAGATATTGAATTATAATGTACAACTGAAACTTGTTATAGACCAATAAATTTACCTCATTAAAAATTATGAGTAAAGTAAAACATTATCACATCCTACTACTATCTTTGTTTTTCTGCATCTAAAAGTTACCTGTGATTGTCATTATTAGTTTAATTACTAATTTACCTTTTACTTCCTGTTCTTATTATTCTGTATCTTATTTTTTTCTAAGGACTTGAAAAGAAATACTGCAGTTACAGTTCACAGTCAAATACTTCTGCATTTTAAAGTTTTCATAAAGAATAGGTGAATAATTTTGTTTGGATCTTACAACCATTTTCAAAGTACAGTTTTGTTTTGTTTTTAGCTTTCAGTAGGCTCAGGCTTTCAGGAGGTTAATCATGGATCAAGTCATTCCACGCCAAAAGAAGAGGCCTAAAATGATTATGTAAAAAGGTTGTGTTTTGATACGCTGACCTGTGAATTGTAATTTTTAATATGCATTTATAAGCATTTTAACAGCAAAATGACTAAGGGCACCTCAGTGATAGTTTCCTTTTTAAATCAATATTCTCCAAAGAGCCTGCACATATGATTCTTGTCACAAACACTTAGTGCACGTGATTCATTAAAGAGTTGACGCTTACTTTAAACAAGAAGGAATAAGACCAGAATGTCTTCCATTTTACAGTAGAGCTACTATGTGGGTATTTTGAAGCGTTTCAATTTTAAAAGGATCTTGACCAACTGAGAGATGATCCTTTCAATAAATGACATTAATACAAAGAGAGAAAATGATTACATTTACAAAGCACTTAGTTTTCTTGTCTTTTTAACTTTTTAAAAATTTAGACATAATAAAAATATGACCAAGATTTTTTAAACATGTCATGTGAATTACATATTAAAAAATGAAATCCGAAATGTAAACATTCCACTGCTCATTCACATATAATGTATATAGAGCAGTAGTTAGCTGACTCAGCATTTTATGTCAATGACTTGGCATGCTGTCTCTTCCCAATGTGTCCCAGATGTTATCTAAAGTTCTGAGCATCTATTAAAAATGTGTACACATGGATGTGCATAAGTGTGTTTCAGGAGGGAGGAAATCAAACATTGGCCTTCATACTTTAATAAAAACTGCTATTTTGACCAAAGGAAAGTTTACTGTTTTTATAAAAATTTAAATGGTGAGCATTTATAAAATGCATAGTGCCTTATGGCCTTTAAATCCAACAGCTGACAACATAAATTTTCTGGATGATGGTCAAGAACATGTTGATGCAGCTGTTGCCATAGAAAGACAGGCTGAAGCATCTACTTCATCTTCAAGTAGTTGAGTGTGTATGGCTCTTTTCTTTAAATGAGTACCAGTGGCCTATGATTTTTTAATAATGAGCACCTAAAGCCCAGATCTCCAGTTAAAACAAAATCTAATTTATGCTCTTTAAAAGTTTGGGGCAGGAAGAAGATATTTTTTCAATTGTACAAATAAATAGTGAACTCACATACTGAAAGGCAAATTTCTAAAAGTGAAGAGTGTTTCAGGAAATCTGTCCCAGAATATCTAGATCTGCCATTGAGCAGCATATATTTGCCTATAGTATAACTCTACCCTAAGTCTCCAATGCGCTTTCTAACTCATTTGACAATGTGCTACCTCTCCATCTTGTATTTCTGTGCCCTTCCTGTCAAAGCCTGGGAAGCTTTTTACATTGTAATATGGTTAGCAGTTTCTCTATTGCTGGGACGATATTAATAATAATTATTCAACAACTAGTATTAAAAAGGATTTAGCGTTTCTGTTAGTTTTATCACAGTACCTACTCTGTTTCATAAGCGGAAAACTAAGATGGTAAAATCTGATATCATATAGTTTATGTTTACATCCATCATTCAACATTAAGAGAATTTCCTAGTTGATGTGTAAGCTGCACATGCACTTTACTTCTCATATTTATGTGGTTTTTAAACTTTCCATTGAGAATAACTTTACTCTAAAACCTACATGCCACATTTAAATGCACATGGAAATACAATAGCTCCTTTATTTTTTTCCTCTTTCATCTAAAGGAGACAAAACAACTTATGTTTTAATTTAGAATCTTACAGTTCAGCCTTTCTTTTTTTATTGTGGTTTTATAATTTTGCACTGATAACAGACATCCTTTATTTTCTGTCTATGGAAATACATTATGTCATTAAAAATTTTTTTCTTCTATGTGTTTGCATGTTATGGATATATTTATTTACAAAAATAATTTTGTTAAAAAAGGAGACATATTTACTACTATTTGTAATGCTTCAAACAATAAAAAAAATCTAAAAAAATAATTTTGTATCTTTAAAAAACTCATGTTGCAAACATACTATATAGGAATAAAAATATTAAACAAAAGTATGTAAACCAACAATATAGTTCACTATGGTTCAGTCTAATTCCACTTGCCCTTCCAATGACCTTAGTTGAATTCTAATACTTTTCTAATATTGTCACTCAAAATTGCATTTGCTTGTCTTTTGCATTAATTGCAGAAGATTTCCTGCCACCAGGAACTTTGGTCACCTCAACAGAAGGAAGCACAACCTGCATCTAAATTCAATTGCAGAACTCAGCCTTCTTTTACAAATGCTTTGCATTTGAATTTATTAAGATGGTATGGTCTGTTTAGAACATATCCATAATAATAAAACTCAAAAGAAAATTACGTAGTTAATGTTTTAGAAATTACTTCTTTTTAAGAATATTTTTATTTGTTTCAGAGAGGAAGGGAGAGGGAGAGAGAAATAGAAACATTAATGATGAGAATCATTGATTGGCTGCCTCATCTTGGAATGAACTGGGGATCGAGCCCACAACTCAGGTAAGTGCCCTGACTGGGAATGGAACCAAGACGTCTTGTTTCACAGGTTGATGCTCAACCACTGAGCAACACCAGCCAGGCCAACAACTTCTTTTAAGTTACCAAGGGATTGTTATACATTTCATAGACACAGGCCTGGATGTAGACCCTGTTTGCAATAGATGCTGCAACTACTGGTCCTGGAAACAGACAAGAGAGAGATTTTCTCTCTTTTCCTTTCCTGTATACCTAGTTTTGGGGTCACCCAGGAAAAGCAGGAAAGTCAGCTGCAAAGAGGGAGCCTGACTGGGTGAAATGCTGGGCCCAACTTCCCAGTGTAGCTCAAAGACTCACATTTATTTTACATACTCTATTGAACTTCTAAATAATATATTCTTTGAAGGAATACAGTTAAGGCTGTTAAAAAAATTTTAAGTATTTGGAAAACACATTAGATGATTCCTTTCCAAATGCTGCTATGAGTTTACACCAATTTATCAATCACACTGGGCTGAGATAAAAAAAAAATGGCTGCATTTAGATGTTTTAGTGTTAATGAGTAACAACATCAGGTCTGCTTGCTTATCCCTTGGGTCCCAACTGCATTACACATTGCAGGACCTAGGTCCACAGTAATCGTTAACTGATATTAATGAGATGTGCTGCTCTATAGCCATGACCCTGATCACATAAAGCACAAATAAGATAGCCCAGGTACACCTTTATGATTGATAAAATATCGATAGTTCATAAATGGTCGTGAACAACTGATATTAACTAAGTAGAATTTGTGGGATTTCATACCCTCGTGCTGGAATATTCAGATGCCTTGCAGACTTAACAACCTCCTCAAACTTCTCCATACTTTCTTCAATAGAACAGTTAATATTCTTCTTGCTAAAGGATTCAGATGCAGCACCAAAAACGGATATCTCTGTGGCCCCAGCAGCAACCTGAAAAATATAATTTAAAGGCAAAAGCTAATAATTTTAAAACTGCTCTATAAAGGCATACTTGTATTCTTTAACATCTGCCTTAGAATTGAAAATTACATTCCTCTCATATTGCCACATACTTGCTTTTGAAATGTAAAAATATTTTATAATAACAGAATAATTCCAGAAACTACAACACTCATAAATACATGAGGCACAGAAAACACAGTAATGATGTTCCAGTATAATATTGCCTTTCCTAAATGACGTTATCCTCAGAAATATTTCACCTTAATTATGGAAAATACTAGCACTCAATAAAACCTCTTAATATCAATAGAAAACCTATTTTTTAGACCAACTATTAAAGCAGAATACAGTAAGTGCTTTCCTTTTCTCCTCTTCTTTCAATCTAACAGAAAAACATTTCTCCAGTTCATCATTTAGATAATGTCCCAAATCTTCCCACCTATTAAACATTATATATATATATATATATATATATATATTGATTTTTAAATATTTTCTTTATTATTAAATATGTGTTCTCCCCCCCCCCCGCCCCCACCCAATTCCTCCCTCATAACCATCCCCTGCTCATGCCCTCACCCCCCTGGTGTCTGTGTCCATTAGTTATGCTTAACTGCATGCATACAAGTCCTTTGGTTGATTTCTCCCTCTTATCCACACCCTCCCCTGCCTTCCCTCTGAGGTTTGATGGCCTGATCTATTTTTATTGATTTTAAAGAGAAAGAGAGAGACAGACAGAAACATCAATGATGATGAGAGAGAATCATTGGTTGACTGCCTCTTGCACACCTCCCACTGGGAATCAAACCTACAACCCAGACATGTGCCCTGACTGGGAATCAAACTGTGACCTCCTGCTTCATGGGTTGATGCTCAACCACTTAGCCCCACTGGCCTGACTCTTCCCATCTCTTAACCTAGCTGCCAGTGGTTCACCCCTGACTGCTACACCCATATTCTTCTGTGTCTAATGCCTAACCCTCTTGCCAGTCTTTAAATCCAACTAGTTAACCCAATCAATTTTCTTTTTGTCTCTTTTGCCATCTTCACTCCTTCCCCCAAGCTTCTCTAGTGACTTATTTTCAAATGTCAAGTCTCCTGATTTTCCAGCTAAAATTTAAAACTTTCTATGAATGTATCTCTAGCATTGTGCCTAAATTTCCCTCTCTTTCTGATACCCTATTAATACATTAAGAACAACAAATTCTGTCATCTTTCCTGCAATTTAAATATTCCACTCTTTCCTCCCAATAAATGTTTAAGCTCTAAAATTAAAATATTAATTGAACACCTACTGTGTGCCAGTATGGTTGTTAGTACTTTGCATGCTCTATTTCTAATCAACAATCTTGTTTACTGTGAATTATATTATAAAGTCTTACAGTTGAGAAAACTGGAGATTAGAGGCTAAATCACTAGCCAGAGGTCACAAAGCTATCAGCACTCTGGACCCCTGTTTTGAGCACAGCCTTGTCTGATTTCCAAGCCAACATTTGTCTCTCTCCTCTACTTACTTACACAAGCTATCAAAGGGTGTCTTTCAGTATCTTTTCAAGGTAGATACAGTCCCTGCTTTGTTTAGACAGCAATGTTTATACTTTCTTAAAAATGCCTCTTTTTTCTTTATAAGGTGACAAATAATTATATCAAATCCAACTAAAGTGGTTTTAACAAGACACACTAGTACCCACCACCTCAACTTTGTGTGATAGAGTCCGAAATACAAAAGTGAAAAATAGCCATTAACAGCAGAAGCAGCTGCTGCGACACTTTTACACTAACGCCATGGAAGCATAACACCTCAAGCCTTTCTTTAAAATTCCACTAATTCTTTTTTGTGTAATTGTTAAAGCTTTTGCATATGCATCCCCAAGTCCAGAAGACTAGGAGGCAAGAAGCCAAAGAGGAACAGGAAAACTGTGACAGGCAGTTCCAGTGACAGCGACTGGCCTCAGCCAGAGGAGAGAGCAGCAGCAGAAAGCTGACCCCAAAAGCGGACAAGAGTAACCATCCACTACAATATTAACAACAACGATACTGTGCCGAGAAATGGTTAGGTTATATTCCACAGTCCTCATTGGAAGGGAACGCACAAAATATAATATCCAAAAAATTCATCAAAATGGATAATTGTATTTCTGTGTTTTGATTCCTTTGAATGGTTAATTTGGAAGAATCATTTATCTAGAGCACTCTAATCCCTAATTGCTCCTTGAGGTTATTAATCTCAAGGTATTAATGTAGATATATTAGCATAGTATTTATAGAGGATAACAAGTGAGGCACAACTGATTCCATTTTAACTTTGTAAAGACCTTTACAATAGTAAGACACATACTGATTTTCGAAAAATTAGTAGCGTACTTACAGCACGATGAAAACCCTGAAGATTAGGAGTAAGGACAGGATATCTAACTCCTGGATACTGACGAATGCCTTTCATCACTTCAGTGTGATCAGCCATCTTAAATAGATAATAGTTATATGTGAATATATCCTTCAATATTCTATGAAGCATGCTTTTAGTTTTTCAGGAAGATTATAATTGCATGCAATTAATGTATATTCTATAAATCAATGTTTGAAATAACAAAATTATACCAATATAACTAAAAATATGTTGTTTTCAATGCCATAAATACAGAAAATCTAGATCTAGTTTTAACTTAATTCATAAAGTTATTATAGCCCTAGTCAGTTTGGCTTAGTGGATAGAGCATCAGACCTCAAATTGAAGAGTCTTGGGTTCAATTCTGGTCAAGGGCTCATACTTTGGTTGGGCCGAGTGCTTGAAGCAACTAATCTACAGGTCTATCTCATATTGATATTTCTCTCTTTCTCTCTCTCTCTCTCTCTCTCTCTCTCTCTCTTCCTCTCTCTCTTTCTCTGTCTTTCCCTCTTCATTCCTCTCTCTCTAAAAAAACACAATGGAAAAATATCCTCGGGTGAGGATTAACAAAAACAAAAATGAAAAAAAGTTATTACAAATGGTCATGAATCTTAAACTCAACTATTTTTATTTATTGATTTTATTCTTTCTTTCATTTCATAGACCAAGATCCTAATACCCCTGAGATTGGGGAGAGTTTGAAAGACAATATGCTATGCCTTTACCTTCCACATGAAAATTTTATGTCGAAAAAATTTTCAGTATATGAAATTTATAATGCTTAGTACAGTGAAAATTATACATCTCTGTTAGGTTAATTTAACAAGGATGAGATACTAGTATATTGCATACATGTATTAGTTAGTAATAGTCATACTGCTTTATGCTGTACTGTCTTCAGATTACTGTGTGTTCTCAGAATGAAAACAAAAAAATACAATGGAGTATACCACAGGAAAATTTAATTTATCCTGCAAGATTTAATTTTTCTATATTTTCTATGACTCATAAAAATAATCAACCTTGAATGAAAATATCATTTTACTAGTTTCCACAAAGATTATAATTTAGCCGCCTAGAGCAATTATTGATGATCAAATCCCATAACCATCACATTGATAAATTACCACTGACATAATCCTGAGCTTCACACATTTATGAATAAATTATGGCAAGAACAATAAATATGAAGAACAATGAGTAAACAATGAAAATTATATAAAATCAGCATGGATAAAGCTTTGAAAACATATATACCAAACCAAAATTTATATCTTTAATTTAGGAATGGATGAAGAAAGGCTTGTATTTTCTCTACATATATTGGTTTGTTGCAATGAGCATGTATTGTTTTTCATTTAAAAGTGAAATAAAAGTAAAACAATCAAAGTATAATATTTTTTAATATAACCACACTTAAAAATGTAAAATTTTATACTATTTACTCTTATTCCATAATTGGTCTTATTGACTCTGAGTTAAATGCCAGTAGAATTAAATTTAATACTTTCAATGACTATAATTTGGATTAAATAAAAACTTTTAATTAAATATTTAGAGGCAAAAAGAGTACTTCTCATTGACTACCATCACGCCTTACTGACATTTAAGCTTTCATGCTTCATTCTCCCCACACACATTTATTGACCTGAAATGTGATTCTTGCTCATTTATTTCTAATGGGTCACATGTACATAGGAATCATATTCTCCCTACCTCAAAGCTTCACCATTCATGACTATCCGCTGTAGTCATCTCCATTGCTAAGTCTTTCACTTCATTCTAAGTTGATATGACTTTAATCCAGATGTTTACTGAGCACTGACTATGTCTAAAACCCTATTCTAGGCCCTGTGGGAAATATAAATACAGAAAAGGTCCTTGCACTGAATAATGCACAATACAGTGGGGAGATAAAACAGGTGCACGTGGAAAGTTAACAATCCAAAGGATTATTAATGAGAGCAAAGATTATAAGAGGTCAGAACAGAGAAAGGCTGGTAGGTCCCTGTGATCTCTGACTATGGAATATTCAAATTTCCCAAAATATGGCCACAACCATATTTCCAATCTCACATGATCTTCCAGAATCTCACCAAAACCCATCCAGGGGTGGACTCTACTTACCTTCAACTTGAACCAGGGGCGCAGGTAGTGAGGGGGTTGGGATTTCTCCAACAATACTATGTGACTTCTGGGGCAGATTACAGAAAAGGATACATCTGTCATGTGGCTTTCTCTTTGGGGGAGGCCATTGTGGGGGAATGAGTTGACATGCTGTGAGAAAAGCTAAGCTTATGCAGAGAGGCCACGTGAAGAGGCCCATAGAGAGAGACACATGTGAGGAGAACTGAGGCCCCCAACCAGCAAGCAGCCAGCATCATCCCCTAAACTTGCGATCCAAGGAAGTTAGATAACTTTATCCTCCAGCATGTGAGTCACCAGATGAGGCCCCATACAGTGTGAACCAGAGACAACATGCAACATGTCCTTCCATACTACCCTGCTCTAATTTCAGTCCTCGGATTTTATTAGCTTAATTTACAAATGTTTATTTATACACTAAGCTCTCAGGAAATTCATTACATAGCCAAAAAGGCTGAAACAGTAAAAAATAAATAAATAAAAATAAAAATCAACAGGGCTGGAAAAGAGGAGGGGCAGGTGCAGAGAGAGATAAGAACATGAGGTTTGATGTTTGGCTGGAGAAGAGCCAGCCACTGTGTGTCTCTGAGTTAGGTTCCCATTACTCTAAAACTTCCAGATACTCTGAAAGGAATAGAAAGCCATGCCTAGTGGGTGATCAATTAACAGTAGGAGGCTGGAACAAATGCAGTATTTTAATAATCTGGGAGAAAAGCAAAGGGCAGGCTAGAGAGTAGAAAGGCAATTTTCAGGCAATTTAAATATATATATATATATATATATATATATATATATATAAAATTTATTTATATATATATAATTTATTTATATATATAATTTATTTATATATATATAATTTATTTTATAGATATATAATTTATTTATATATATATATAATTTATTTTATATATATAATTTATTTTTTACAGAGAGGAAGGGAGAGGGAGAAAGAAACATCGATGAGAGAGAAACATCAATCAGCTGCATCCTGCACACCCCCTACTGGGGATATGCCCTTAACCAAAGTGCATGCCCTAGACCTGAATTGAAACGGGGACCCTTGAGTCCACAGGCCGATGCTCTATCCACTGAGCCAACCGGTTAAAACATTGACAAGTTCTGTTGTAGAGAAATGGCATAGGGAATAAATTCCAAAGAAAAACCAGTAGGACACAGTGGCTACTAGTATAAGGCCATGGCTTTACTTAAAAAATGTTGTCCCTGAACCTTTGAACCTTCTTTTCAAAGAATCTTATGTTTGTGCATATTTCAACACAATTCTCCATTGCATCTTTATGAATTTAGCCTTTGTGCTAGAGTGTTACTCATTAGCTCTCTGTCTCTTTCTCTCCCTCCCACACTCCTTCACAAACACAAGTTATCTCTCAGACATGTACATGTAAACATGCACACACAAATTATAATAAAAATTTCAGAGCACTTATTTCTAATTTTAAGAAGAAAGAAAAACAAAGTCACAATTAGTTTTAGGATATTGCAATGAAATCTACAACAACACTCCCTTACTAGAAAATAATGTTAATCGGTACTATGAACACTTGCGTCTAACATAGTATGCATAAATATTTATTAGAGACATTTATATTAACATGATAACAAATAGGAATAAATAATGCTTCTCTAACTAACACACAGATTAGGGTAAAGTATGTGCATCAGAAAACAGCACAAAGGGCACAAAACAAAATGGAATCCTTAAGAAATATAGGTCATATTATCCTATAAGTGATTATTTCATTTTACATGTAATTTAACAAAAATGTTGAATCAAGCCGGGACTGGTTTAGCTCAATGGATAGAGCGTCGGCTTGGGGACTGAAGGGACCCGGGTTCGATTCCGGTCAAGGGCATGTACCTTGGTTGCGGGCATATCCCCAGTAGGGGGTGTGCAAGAGGCAACTTGATCGATGACTCTCTCTCATCGATGTTTCTAACTCTCTATCTCTCTCCCTATCTGTACAAAATCAATAAAATATATTTTTTAAAAAATGTTGAATCAAAATAAAGAAATTTGTGTAATGGAACTCAAGAAATGCTTCATCAGTAGAATCAGAAAATAGACAGAAACAAAGCTTTGATAATCATTAGATACCTTAATGAAATTATGATAAATATATTCATTAGAATCCACCAAAATCAGCACTTTTTTTCTTTTTAAAAATAATCACAATATAATAAAGTATTTTAAAAAAAAACAGTATTCTGTCTAAATTTGGACAATAAAGACAATTAAGGAAAGAGCTTTAGGAAATGCTGATAGGACATAATTGTATTATAATAAATAAACTAAAGCAGGTTTCAATGAAAGGTATAAAATCCCAGCCTTATTTATGTATTCATCATTTGCTATACTCTTAGGTGTACAGTATACTTCAATTTGATGTTTTTTTGATGTCTAATGTTTATTATTCAAACAATAAGAAAACTATTTCTTTTTAAAACAAATCTTTATTGTTGAAATTATTACATGCCCCCCTTTTTCCTCCATTGACTCCTTCTAACCAGTATTACAACATCTACATCTGGCTTTATTTACCATATTTGTAATACTTTGTTGTGACTTTTCATTTAAAATCATAAATATCCCCACAATTTAGTTGATAATATGCTTTGCCATCATTTTGCCTAGTCTAGAAATGGCAATATGTATATGTCTATCTAGCCAACAAAACAGGCTATACCATGGTTAATCAATTCATAGGCATCCATATTTTTATGTGGATTCAAATAATCACAATATTTGTATAACACTCCAAGAGTCTTTTAAAAATATGCAAAGTGTCATAAGGATTAGAATGTGGTAGGTGCATAGTTAAGAGATTTTATTATATCTGTTACTCATTCTATTGATATTATGGTGTGATTAAATTTGGACAACTACCCATTATATATGTACTCCTCTTTTAATACTTTATCCCTATCTGAATGCTATATCTCTCCTAAATATTTAGGAATTCAATGTGTTCTCCAGGCAACAGCACTGGCTAAAATATAGTTTGGGTATTAAGTGTTGTAATTTCACGTACATTCCCTAAAAGTATGGAATTTTAAGATAATGTATGAGTACATAGTCATAAAAAATGACAACGGGTTTCCCCATAAACTTAGAAGAGGAAAATATTGGAAGTTTCAATTACATTTTGAAAGAGACTATAAAATTTACCATTGGGGCATACAAAAGTTAATTTCAAAATATCATGAGACCTTAAAATATCATGATTTTGTAATTCATTTTAGTATTTGAATACTGGCCCATTTCAATATTTTATACAGTTACTGCATAGCTAACATCATGGCATAGGAAAGTAAAGCCGATGCAGTCACCGGCTAGTGGGGGAAGCTTTGTGTGTGTGTGTGTTTGTGTGTGTTTGTGTGTGTGTGTGTGTGTGTGTGTGTGTGTGTGTGTGTGCCAAATATACAAAACAGTGCAGATACCATTTGATCTGAGGTTCCATGGAGCACAGACAAAGAAACATTTTTTTTTTCAACCTAAATGAGAACAATGATAGATAATGCAGGGACTTGTTTTTCTTTGAAAGAAAATATTCATAGAGTTTCATAAAGCAAAACTATTCAGAGCACTTAAAACTATTCAAAATTATTCATAGAGCAAAACTATTCATACATGCATATATTTTTTCTATGATAAATTGAACCTTCTAGCGTATTGTAAAAGGATTTAATAAGACTAAACTTAAAAAGATCTTAAAGTTTCTGCAGATAATTATAGAGTAACATTTACATAATCAATTTAATTTTTAAAGTAATATCATTATTTCATTTTCAAGTCCATTGAAATGAAAAGTAAAACTACTTATTGGCCAAAACCAGTTTGGCTCAGTGGCTAGAACCTTGGCTTGTGGACTGAAAGGTCCCAGGTTTGATTCTGGTCAAGGGCATGTACATTGGTTGCTGGCACATCCCCAATAGGAGGTGTATAAGAGGCAACTGATCAATGTTTCTCTCTCATCAATGTTTCTAATTCTCTATCCCTCTACCTTCCTCTCTGTAAAAAAATCAATAAAATATAAAAAAGAAATGGTTACAATGATAAATTGTATAAATACTATTACCCTTTACTTCTCTTTAAAAAAAAACAGTTGATAGAGGAAACAGAATATACACTGATAAAATTCTGTTCAGTTCCAACAGAATATATGTTGCCTGAGATATTCAATGAAGGGAAATTAATATTTATGATATATTTTAGATGAAAGTGCATAGGAAACAGAGTTTCTAATCCAGTTTTTAGAAAAATTCACTTATATATTCATTTAAAAACAAACAAACACTGGTTAACCTGTTTTTCCTTTTCCCAGAACAATTGCAATTATAAAGATACATCATTTTATATATATATATATATATATATATATATATATATATATATATAATTTCAGATCTATATTTATTATTCATTTTTATTTGAAAATCTCTTATATACATTTATCATTCATAAAACTGCTACACTGATTGTTTTAACTCTAGAGATTAGTAACTATAAGATTCCAAAGTGTGAGAGGAATTGTTTTTCATCACAGTAGAAATCACCTGCTCAATGTATCTGTGTGGCTCTGTTGAAGTTGAGGTGACTGGACTGTGTGATGGGGGGAAGCATTAAGAGTTTGAATTAGTACTGTGTTTTTAAATGGTAAAAGTTTTCTGGTAGGATCTAAAATTAAAGTGTTTCTCCAGTAGGAGGCGGGGGGAGGAAGTTAAGATACTGAATCTTTACAGTGATTCCTGAAAAGTGATTATCTGTAAAATTACGTAACTGGATCCCTTCCTCTCTTACAACTGGACTTGTAACCTGTATATAGCACTCTTTTTTAGCCTCTTTTCCCTGGCCTGGTCCAGACAAGTCAAGCTTCCTGGATGGGTGAACACTACCCACTATCCTTCACTCTACACCTGTGAAAGAGCTTAAATTGTTTCCCTCCCAGCCCTTTAGTAAGACTGGTATCAGAGCACTTATCATGGTATTATGAGGAGGAGGGGGAATCTATGACATTCCAGGAAAAACAGGATGAGATAGTCAGAAAAATCTAAATTATCTAAATAATGAGTTTGGGGAGATACAAAATGGGATTCAAGACATATGCTTTGGTGGTGAGAGGCTTTTTACCCTCTGGGGCAGTGAAGAATTATCTACACTATTAAGAGAGATATATGTAAATTGACTGTACCTCTGAGACACCCACCAGCCAACCAGGAGGGAATATGCAAATTAGCAGTACAAGGATAGTGGCAGCCCCACCCCTCAGCTGCTCCAAGCAAGAGTGGGGCAGGCATGGCAGGACATTTGCTATGAAGGTGATGGGGGGGGGAGGGGGAGTTACAGGAGCGGTGCTCTGGCCAGAGCAAAGTGAATACTCCAACTGGAGCAAAGACAGAAGGCAGTGGCCAGAGCGAAGCCCTGGGTCCTGGGTGCTGGAGGAAAACAGGTGCTGGCAGTCAGGTGAAGAAAGGCCCATTACACGAATCTTCGTGCAACGCGCATCTAGTGAGAAAATAAGACAAAAAGCAATTGAACAGAGTAGCTTTACTTAGAGAATGGATCTCCTGTAACTGCCTTTAAGTAACACCAACACAAAGATTGGAATACTACCATTAAATCATTTATGTTGCTATATTATATTTCTTTATGTATGAATCCAGACACAGACTTATCCACTTATGGGGAAAGCTCACAATTGCTGCATTCTTCAAAAAATGTTGGTATAAGTGTTCTCATATACTTAAAAGATATAGAAAAATAGAGTACCCAGTGTATCTCCTATTAAAACTGTCACTCTCAAGTTAAGCCAACAGTCCATATTCATCCTGAAACCAGAAGTGTGTAAATATTTGAGGAGACATAGGTTTCAAAATGGACAAGCCAGAAGCTAAGCTTATACTTAGCAGATCCATTATGTTTCTGAGGAGAGTTGCCCCTTTAATAATTGCATCCACTAATACAAAGATTTTTAAAAAATAAATACTATAAGTGTATTTTCTTTTCCTTATGATTTTCTTAATAACATTTTTCTCTACTTTATTATAAGAATACATAGTGCATAATATACATAACATATCAGCTATGTATTAATTTACTGTCTATGTTATCTATAAGGCTTCCTGCTCAACAGTAAGTTATTAATCGTCAAGTTTGGGGGGGGAGTGAACAGTTTACATGAGTTTTACACTGCCTGGGTGTTTGGCACCCCTAACCCTTGCCTAATTCAAGAATCAACTGTGTATTTATTTTTATGAATTATCTGCCTAATAAACCATTTTCATTCTTTCCAGGAAATAGACTTAAACTTGTAGACCTATAACCCTTGTTTTCCCCTGCTCACTAAAACAGTTTGCTGAATAATTTAAAATATTTTAAATGTTCTTTGTTTTTGTTTGCCCACCACCATCATTATCACCCAGGAGAACATAAATATATTCTCAAAATAAGCAGGAAATGTCACTAGGTATTTGTCTACAATCTCCACTGGCCAGATGAGACATAATTGATGATATTGCCTTCTATATGCAGGAGCACAGCAGAAAGACAGGATGTGGAACATGCAATTTCTTTAACACATGCCATCGATTACTCTAAAAATGTAAATAATGTGGTCTCAGATCCTATAACTCAAAAGTCAACTTGAGCAGTAACCCCTTTGCGAGGCGATACATTTGTAAATGCAGTAATGAGGAAAAATGAGACTGGAGCTCTTCTTGACAACCCAGGTGAAAATGCTCTCCCCAGCTATGAATACCATTGTAGGCTGGGTACTATAACCTCGTCTCATTCACAGACTCTCTGCACAAACCCCCCATATCTCAGCCTCAGTAGCACAGAGGAAACCTTGGTCTGCTTGAAGAAGTAAGACAGTTTTAATAAATCACAGTCTTACAATAATAAACACAGGAAATCTCTGGAAAATTGAGCATCCAGTTTTTTCCCCTACCCAATACCCTGTCTTGGCTGCCACTCCTAAAATGGTCTGACACCATCTTCAGAAAATTTCTTAAATCCAGAAGCCTTAAAACTAATTTCAGAGGTGTACAATTTCCTGTAGTACTTCCTTAGTCAACATTACCATTGTGTCCTAAGGACTTTGGTACTGCCCTCTATCAGTGGAACACACATGCTTCTCAAGAGTGAACAAAACAAGTAGCATATGATCCCTACTCTTTTACTGTGAATGCAGAGAAGACATTAATTATAATCTAATAATGATCACCCATATTTATTTTTAAATTATAAAATCAACCTATCTACCCAATGGATTTGTGGGTTATGAACTAGGAGACCAATGTTCCAGACAGAGAAACCTAAGCCATTTTATGAAATAACATGCCCGGGTTTCCTAAGAGAAACATAACAAATACGTGTTAGTTATTCTTTGTTCAGGTCAGTGCCTTTTGTGACCACCCTCCTGGTCTTCCCGTGTCAAAACAATCATGCTCCCAACATCAATCTGAAGCAGGGGCAAGAAGTCTCAGAGCTCCCAGTATAATTTTCTTTCCATTCAACTGTGTTGTCTCTCATATATCATGCCTTGGTGCTTGATAATAACCCTGTTGACGCTGTGATTTCCCATGCACGGAAGAAGTGATTGTTAAAACACTATATCTAATTGTACTTGTTCTAGACTGACTATAAATAGAGTTTCCCTTCAAATTTTACACTTCCTGCTGTTAGCTATCTCTGCCCACAGTGAACAGCTCCACTAATGGGAAGAGAGAATAAGCCTGGGTTGTTTGAGGGAGACTATCTCACTGCCAATAAACACTGGCTATAAGAAAGGGCTACAGCAAAAAAAGTCTTGCTGCCAAGACAAGCAATGTCCTCACTATAAGAACTTGTCTGATTACACTACAATGATCTGGACAGTATATGGATCTTGAGGTGTCTGTTTTGGTAAATAGTAAAGAAGGCAGAAGTAGATCTTTGCTGAAAGGCCAAGAGATTTGAAGGCAGAGCTTGGAAAGGTTTGCCAGTAACACACTTCTTAATGTATCCCTATGTTTGATTTTTATTATTACTCATTTACAGATCTTCAATTCCTGTAAAAAGCCTTTTGTGTGAGTTTTAATCTTTTCAGTGATTTAATTTCCATTATCCTTTTTTTACTTTATAATTGCCTTATTATGTAGAAATTATGGTTATTGTAAGCAACTATATGTTATTCAATTTTAGAGTCCAAGAAAGAACGCAATGTGTTTTTTAGTAGAGACATAGTAAAAGAAAGGGATGAATGGGTGAAAAAAAAATGGGAAAAAAAATCCAAGGTATAAAGTGATTAAAAAAACAAACAAACAAAAAATAAAACAGCCCTAACCATTTTGGCTTAGTGGATAGAGCATCAGCCTGTGGACTGAAAGGTCCCAGGTTTGATTTCAGTCAAGGGCATGTACCTTGGTTGTGGGCACATCCCCAGTATGAGGTTTGCAAGAGGCAGCTAATCAATGCTTCTCTCTCATCGATGTTTCTGGCTCTCTATCCGTCTCCCTTCCTCTCCGTAAAAAATTTATATATATATATATATACACACACACACATTTTTTTTTTATGAGGCACATTGGTGTGTGTCACAAGAATTTTTAAAACATGCAGTACGTGTTTAGTCAGGGGCACTGATCTCTTTTCTCTTAGATTGTCAAATAAAACTTTTTAAAAAATGACAATAACCAACACAACAATAGGCATCTGATATTAATGAATCAAAATTATACCTATTTTTTTTTTGTCAGATCAGTAAAGAACATAATATATTTTGGGTGTGCCACAGAATATTAGTAATTAGTTTATGTGTTCCGAGAGATTAAAAATCACTGCCTCAGGCAATTTGCTTGCTCTAAGTAACTATAGTAACCATGATGTACTAATGGTACAACGAAGCAACTTTAAAATAACACACATTCAGGTTGATCACTTCTTAAAAACAAATGGTTAAGCAAACCCCACCCATTGTTTACAGGAATGAAGGAATCACTCTTTGTAAAGCTATAGCAAGTTATACTATTGTATAACCAACACTAGTATAGAATATCAATCAGATACATTGCCGCATTGTAAAACAGTATTCAGAATGCATGTGATTATTTTCATTTAAAAGGAGAAAAATGTGACTGTAAATTTAGAGGAACATGTTAATATAGCAACTTAAAATAATGCAGGGTGTTTTATGCTAACAAAAAGGGAGCTGGGATAAAGGGGGTTGGGGAGGAGTTTGGGGACATCTGTAATACCATCATCAATACTGGAAATAAAATAAAATAGCCCAGCTGGTGTGAGCCATCCCATGCACCAGGAGGTTGACTGTTCAATTTCCAGTCAGGACACAGCCTCAGGTTTCAGGCTCAATCCTCAATAGGATGTGTAGGAGGCAGCCAACTATTGTTTCTCTTTCATCCATGTTTCTATCTCTCTCCCTCTCTCCCTGCCTCTCTCTGAAATTAATAAAAACATATTTAAGAAAAAGAAAAGAAACTAAAAAGCAAACAAAAATCTAACTGCTACTTTTCATTTCTAGAGTACACTGACTTTTGCTCAAACACACACTCAAACACACACTCAAACACACACACACACACACACACACACACACACACACACACACAAGCCTTCCTATTCTTCATTCTTTCCAAATAAGTAGGCATTTAATACATTGACCTGAATCGTGTGTGCATGCCAGGCATGCCAAATAGGCTATAACAGACTTTGCAAAGGTGTCGGTCAGGAAGCGGGACTGCTGAGCAGGTCTAGCTGTGGAGGCACAGCTTGTAGGTATAGAAATAACATTCTGCAGGGAAGGCCCTGACTCCTGCCCTGTGTGTGCTCACTGTTTACGGAGTGGATGGCAGGGATTCAGGGCGTGGAGGGTAAATTGCAAGCTCTAATGTTTACCTCTTACTTTCTGGCCTTTTTTTTTTTTTTTTCCTTTTTTCCAGCCCCATCTTCTGGTAGAAGGTGGTTCTCCCCTCCTGGGACCTCCTCTCTACTTTGGGCTGCATGTTAGAAGTTGGTACTCAGGGAAAAGGTGGCTTTACTGCAGAGTAGAAATGGTTAGGAAAGCAAATGCCTAGGACTGTTTCACCTGCTTGGACCCTATTTCTGCCTTTGCCAGAGGTGAGGGGAGGAAGATCTGAAGGGGCTGTGGGTGCAGCTTTCTCCCCGTCACCTTGCAAGTTGTCTAGGCAACACACCTCTCCCTCCAATTCCAACCTGAACCCCAATTGAGGCAAAACAACTTTATAAACTGAGTAGGAGTGATATAGTATTAGCATCCCTGCCAGTGCTAAAGCCTGCCTTCCTTCCTCCCTTCCTTCCTTCCTTCCTTCCTTCCTTCCTTCCTTCCTTCCTTCCTTCCTTCCTTCCTTCCAGATTTTTAGAATGCAGAACTTGCTTTTCTCTTAACTTATTTATTCTTTAATTATTAGTGAGAAAAAGCATATAACTGAGTTAATTAAATGTGATTATTTTCATTTAAAAGGAGAAGATTCCAACTGCAAAGGTAGAGGAACATGTTACTATAGTAACTTAAAATACTGCAGGGTGTTTTGTGCTAACAAAAAGCAAGGAAAACGTAATTGCTACTTTTCATTTCTGGTGGTCAAACTTTGGAGTTCAATTAAAAAAAAAAGTGTCACAGGTTATAAAAATGGCTCCAGAGACATTTTCCCTCACATGTGCTCTACTAAAATGCCCTTCCCTATCAAGAGGTGCTATCTGTCCCCCTCCCTCTGAAACTGGGGGCCACTAATAGATTATTAAAGAGTAATGCTGTAAGATTTACAAGGCTTGGTTATAAACGGCACACCACTTTTCCCTGCCTCTTACAACACTCCCCTTCGCAGTTCTGAGTCACTGGTTTTGTCAAAGCTGCTGTGCTGTGAGGAAGTCCGCACCCGCCCATACAGAGACGAGGAGGAGAGGCTCTGAGAACACAGAGGGAAAGAGAGGTGCCCACAGCGCTCAGCGCCCAGACTCCTCGTTCCTCTGCTCCAGCTCTGAGCAGGGTCTCAGAGGGACGTCTAGCCAGAGACACCCAACTGAGCCATTCCTGAATTCTTCATCCACAGAAACCACAAGCACAAACAAGTGTTACTAGGCCACTAAATGGTAGAGTTATTTGTTATGCAGATAATCAAAAGTACCAGCATTAATTTTACCAGCTTTCAAAAATACATGACAATTGCACCTATTCGAATACACATGCACATGTGCATTTGCACAAACATACAACTGGAATGTTCTCCACAAGCTACCTGGTCAATGCAGAAAAACACCAGACTTACAGAAGAGTCTAAAGAGTCTGTGGTTCATTCCATTTGATGCTGGGAGCAAAATGAGGTAGAACCTATTGTATGTTTATTTTCTATTTCCTGAGGAATGAATATATTTTTCTATATATACAATATATAGTTCTCATAGAACAATTGTATCATCATTTAATTTTCAATTACCACCTAAGGTCATTGACTAGAGAACTTCATGTCTTTATTCTCTGAGACCAAATTTTGAACACACAGGCAATTATCTGACCTGGAAGAAATTCAACATGCTCAAGTAAGTTGAAAATGAAACAAGTCTGGCCAGTGAGGCTCAGTGGTTGAGCACTGACCCATACACTGAGTGGTCACCGGTTCCATTCTGAGTCAGGGCACATGCCCTGTTGCAGGCTCAACCCCCAGCAGGGGGTGTGCAGGAGGCAGTGGCTGGATGCTTCTCTCTCACCAATGTTTCCAGTTTCTTTCTTTCTATCCCTGTCCCTTCCTCTCACTCTAAACTCAACAAGACCATATTTTTTAAAAAATGAAACAAGCCTAGTACATTTAGAAACTATAGTTAATAAGAATATACCCTCAAACCTCTTCAATATAAGCTTTTTACAGGAAGCAGCACTAGTGTGTGTCCCAGACTACCAATTCCGGAGAAAAGAAGAAGAAATGGAGATGTACTCCACCAATGACTAGTTTGGGTGATCTGAACTGGCCAGAGCCTAACTGTCATAATCAAACAGATCCAACTCTATTATAGAAATAACTTGTGGAAGGCCTAAGGGTACCACATAGGACAGGGGTTACGTGAGGGTCAAACATAGTGCGCAGTGGAAACGTGTACCAAACCCAGAACTACGTGTTCCAAACCAGTCTCATTTGAATGGAGTTTGGGTTAAATCTTGCTCCTTGTCCAGCCCCAACCTCGCTGAGTAACAGGAATCCTATAACCCTATAAAATGGGAAACTGCGGTCTTGGTAAATTTCACCAGGATCTTCCTTGGGGAGATGGCAGAGGCCAACTCATCTGGGGTTTATAATAAATGAGACTCACCCTGGAACACTTCCCAGATGATAAAATTACCCTGCCAGCTAACAGTGCTTCATAAGCAAATGAATTGGGGGTCTCTGGGTGTCTGCATGCCCAAGGGCATTATCTCATTCTTTCTGTTTCTCTCTCTCTCTCTCTCTCTCTCTCTCTCTCTCTCTCTCTCTCTCTCTCTCTCTCTCTCTCTCTCTCTCTCTCTTTCTCTCTCTCTCTCTCCCACACACACACACACACACAAAATCAACACCTCCCACTAAATTGACCCCCTTCCTTGCCTATTCACACACCCATCCCCCTCAAAAAGAGCAGAGCCAGGAATAAAGCCAGGAGGAAACTCAGTAACAGAAGCTGCAGCCTCCTGCATCTCATCAATGAGAAGCTGCATCTTAAACTTCAATCCAGTAAGTGTGTTTTCATTACCAATAAAGAATTAATTGCAGCACACAGTAAAAAGGAGGGTAGGGAAAAGCTTACACATTCCTTCTTGCTTACATTGTACTTGGGCCATATATTTAAGTGTTAGACTGATTTGTAAATAATTGTTACAGTCTTTTATGTCTATTTCCTTTTCCTTTTACAGAGAAAGTCTTTTTCTATCCCTTGCTGACAGGTCAAGATTTGTGACGCATCCATTCCAATAGTTAAAAATTAATTAAATGGGGAGCAAATATTTATAACCAAGACTTTGCATATGACATACATAAACATAAAGCATTGTATACATTTGATGTATTCTTATTGTTAAATAAATGATGTTCACTTGAATCACTCATGTGAATGAAAATGCTTGAAGCCACATGTCTAAATTCAGGCTGAATGTAAAACTCTAGTTCACTTTTTACAATTAATGTATTTATAACGATTTAAATAGCTGACTACTAAGAGCCACATTTCTAAGTTGCCATAAACCTGTCTATTTTTATAAACATGTTTTCTTTCAGCTGTTATTGTTTGTCCCACTGAATTGGAGGGCTGTCTGGACTCATGCGAAATGTTCTCGTAAGACACTCTAAGGAAAACTCTTTCTAGATAAGTTGTAAAGAACATTTTTTTTTTCATGGCAGGTATTTTATCATCTCTGGTCATTTAGAGTATAGGTGTGGGATCCTGTTTTATATGGCACCCTGCTACAGGGAGCTTTCTTTAGCTGATTTAGTTAGAAAGCCACTGCCAAACAAAACAGTAGGAGGGAAATTGTAAAAAAAAGAAAAACTTTAAAACACTAAAAAAAGAAATAAGTGAACAAGCAGCAATCTAAACATAAACTAGAGAACTGTTCCCATGACCTAGGTCTGACGGGAAGAAACAGAAGATGCAGAGTTAATAGAATACCAGTTTGGGGCCACGCTCAGTCTTTAGAAGAAATAGAAGTTACTTCAGACAATTACACAAAAGCTGTGGTACTAAGGCTGTTCTGTCACAGACCTCAGACCTGACTTTAAGTGAGGTGAGTCTGATGTCATAACAGTGTCTTCTAAAATATGAAAGATGAAAAATTTCAAAAGAGGAGTTATCACTGTGAGTTGGTTCTTCTCACTTAAGGCCTTTTTTGTTGTATAAAATCAGCAGTTAAATAATGAGATGATCTGCAGCTACAACAATAAAAAATTGCTCTGCTTAGTCAAGCCTGGTGATTTTTAAAACACAAACACAACTATGGAAAATAAAATAGCAAAAGTGGAATATTCAAAATATTGCCTTTTTGTTATTAATCCTCACTTGAGGATATTTTTCCATTGATTTTTAGAAAGAGTGGAAGGGAGGGGGGGGAGACGAAGAGAACATGGATGTGAGATAGACACATCAATTGGTTGCCTCCCACATGCACCGACCAGGGCCAGAGATCTAGCCTGCAATAGAGGAACATGCCTTTGGTCGGAATCAAACCCACAACCATTCAGACTGTGTGGGCTGACACTCTATCCACTGAGCCAAACCAACTACGGCTCAATATTGCCTTTTGACATACACTTGATATGTTCTGTAGTAAGTGACCAGTGTAATTTTAGAATAGGAACCTCATCATGTCTTTGATTCAGGCACACTGCTTTTATAGATAGATGATTTATCTAAAAATCTTTTTTTTGTTTTGTTTACAAATACATGTAACCAGATGAGTAATAAAAGTGAAATATACAACATATTCTTTATAATTTGAAAGATTAGTATCTTAAATTATTCAGATTGGGCCCAAATATTTAAACTAAACACATATCTTAAGCTTTAAGAAAAAGGCTAAGAGAGAAGAAAAAGAGTGAAGGCAACGAATTTCTGTGGAGCCCAGGAAGGTCAGTCAGTCTGTCCATCAGTCAGGCATTCATTACTGACACTAGTCAGGAGTCCGAGGGCTCTGGGCACTGGGCAGTCACACTCAGGGATCCAGTCACAGGCCTTGCTGCCCTGAACCTCCCAGGCTGCAGGCATCACTGCTGGGATTTCCAAGGTTCAAAGAGGTTACGTCACTTGCTCCAGCTCAAGGAGGAATGTAGACAGGAAGACAGTACCAGAGGAAAGTGTACCTCACCGCAGCTGTCCTCAAGAGCTATGTGGAGAATTACATCATTTATTCCATAATACTTTGAGCCTAGGAAGAGTTCACTAAGTCTCAATAGGTTAAGTCCCAAATTCACCGCAGGACGAAGTCCAGAATAAATCATGTTATTTTATGGTTCCATCACATGTATCTACTTAATGTGAGGCCAGAAGGCATTTTCCCATTACTGCTCACAGAGGACTGCTTCCCTATTGTTTTGTCCATCTTTTCTCTTCACTAGTTTAACAAGAAGTATGGCCCTCTAGAAAGGGTCCTATCCTTTTCCTGCTAAAGGCCACTGGGTGTGTTCTCCACCAATCTGAACAATAATCCACCAATCAATTCCCAGTGTTGCTTAATAATAAATGTGACCAATGAGCATTATAATAGGAAAGAAGACTAATTTGTAGGCAGTTTTAGAAAACTACTGGGAAATAAAAATATATTGAGGAGGACTAGTAAAATGTAATGTCTGACATAGTAAAATGTAATGTCTGACATTAGTCATTAATTAATATTACCATGAACTTTTCTCTTTCTTCACCCTTATTCTAAAGTGATACCAGAATCCAGGGTCTATCCACCAAAATAATCAAGTCTGTGGACTGAGCACCAGCTGAATCAAACAGGGCAGCAATATCATGAAGTCTTAGAGATGAAAAAAGGGTCTCACGTTCTTTTAAAATTAATGACAGTAAGTGAAATAATAATAGGTAGTATTTTACAGAGTGGAAATATAAAGAAAATATGTACAGTCTCATCAAGCCAAGGAAATATTTGTGACCTTCATTAAATAGGACCAAATATGTGACCAAAAGTAAAAGTCACTTGTCCAAACCAAAGAATGGAAAGTAATGTGCTATTTTTTCAGGCTAATTGATTCACTAACCATTTCACAATTACTTACTGAACACCTACTCACTAGGCACCAAACACAAGGGGCACAATAAACAAGAGAGACACACTGTCTCTATAAGGCATATAGTCCAAGAAGAAGATTATTGAAAAATATTTACAAAAAATATGATTATAAACAATAATGAGATAAAAGAAAAATTATGTTCTATTTGGAGAATGAACAAAAGTAACTGCTATTTGAATATTGACTCCATGAAAAGTGACATATTACTAATACTAATAATTATACTGTGGTTTCTGTTGCTTCCAATGTCTTTTGTAAAATATATTTTTATTGTTTTCAGAGAAGAAGGGAGAGGAAAAGAGAGATAGAAACATCAATAATGAGAGAGAATCACTGAGAGAGTGTCATAGTTCGATGCTCAACCACTGAGCCAGGTTGCTTCCTATGTCTTGCAATTAAAAAGACTTTAATGTTTTAAGACTTTGCACATCATTCTGTTATAACTTCAGAGCAATGCAGAAATTGAGATGCTCAGAGCAAGTATTAATAAATAATTATAGCACCAAAGAGGCAGGACATATAAATGGAAAACAAAAGCAATTTGATTGGGCAGGGCTTCAGCAAAATGAATGGGAAAAAAGAGTTAAGACTGGAAAGGAAAAAAGAGCCCGGGGAAAACAAAAAAAAACAAAACAAAAAAAAACACACACAAAAAAACATACACACACCTTGAATACCAGGCCAAAGTTTCCTGACCTTTTCAATGGGGAGAAAGGAACTCTAAAGAAGTTTGAGAAGGCTGGTATTTCTGGGAGATTATTTTAGGAGTGGGAAAATACAGGTTGTCCTCAAAACATGTATACACACTTTACTGACAGCCCAATTGATGTTTCTTTCTTTTCAGCCAGACTAAGCTTTGAACAAAGGAAATAAGCCAGTCAGAGAAAGACAAGAATCACATGATCTCACTCATATGTGGAATCTAAAAAACAAAATAAAGTGATGAACAAAATAGATCCAGAGACATAGAAGCATGGAACGGTCTAATGAATTGCAGAGGGAAGGCTGGGGTGGTTGGATGTAAGGAGAAGAGTTTAACCAAAGAATTTATATGCATATAGGCATAACCCATAGATATATGTGGTGAAGGCGTAGGGGGCAGGGGCAGGAGCTGGCTTGAAGGAGTCAATGGGCCAAGGGGACATTTGTAATAGTTTCAATAATAAACATAAATTAAAAATAAAAAATGAAATCCATCCTAAAATGCTACTGGAAGTTTTAAAACACAGTTGAAGTACAAACACTGCCTTTATAATAATTCAAAGTATATATATTTTGGGCAGACAGCAGGTATCTCCCCAAAATATATACACACTTTAACAACTAACTTAATTTTCTTTCCTTTTCCGGTTTAACTTGTCTGAATATTGGGTAAAGCCAGACTAAGGTTTGTACAAAAAAAATTAATCCACTAGACTTTTTTATGGAGATACATAAAAGATAAAGTTTACAGCACAAAACTGGCAATAGTTGGCAAATTGAGGGCAAAAAATACTGAAGGAAATGATTTGCATTATCAGCAGTGCCTAGACCAGAATGGTCATCGGTTTGAAAATAGGCATTAACAAAAAAATATTAATTTCATTAGATTATTTTAAATTTTGAAAATGAATTGTATATTGATAAACACTGGTTTTATAATCATTCAAAGTGTGTGTACATTTTGGGGAATACTATATATATGAAATTAAGGAGAAACAATGCGTATGGATATCATTTAAGGGACTACCACAATAATTTGTCAATAAGGGTGTGGGCTACTAATGTATCAATGGGACTGAAAAGAAAAGATGGGTATATGCTTTAGGGAGGAATAAGAATTTGTATGAGCTAGTCACTGACTAGATATAGGAGACAACCCGTTGAAGATTCAAGTATAAGATTTCAAAAGGAACAATTGAGCTATTAGCATACAGTAGGATGGACAATGAGTTTGATTTTGAACCCACTGGTTTGAGGTACTGGTGGTACATGTAGCCGAAGCTTACCAGAAAAGGGAAGACTAGAAACACATATTTGTCATCCTCTAAGAAGCGACTATTAATGTTGGGAGGATAGGCAAAAGAGCCCAGAGAACACTGCTGAAGGCAGAATCTCAGGGGAATCTTAAACTGAGTGGGTGTGAAAGAAGTCAGGGACCAGCCTTATGCTCATGATGTTGAACCATATACTCACGTGGAATTAACGTAGAATTCTAAGTAACTTTTTAGGACTTAATTTATATAACATATTTCATCAAAGGGTTTTTCCCTTAATCTTAACTCAGTGAATGCGCTAAAACTTTGTAAGAAAAAATATCACCCTGTCCTACCTTCCTGCCAAATCTGAAATGGCAAGAGTGTCTGGACTCTGATATAACAAATTAATAGTTATATCACAATGTACATCACATTGCTTTCTAAATCTTAGCAAAGCTGAATTAAGAATCCAGATAAGGAGTTATGGATTTACATACCTGTGGTACCCATTTGGAAGACACAAAGCTGGTCACTTCTATTACAGACAGGCCAGTTTGGGAAAGTTGATTGATAAATTCAATTTTTATATCTGTAGGAACTATAACCTAGGAAAACATTAAAAATTATTTTATAATTAATTTGTAAAGGATCTATCAAAACAAACAGAAAATTACTTCCTTACTGAAAGCAAGTCCTAGTTAAGATTTATAAATTCAACTAACAATTGAGAACAAATATTATATTGTAGCATATGAAATATGTCTTTAGAGCCTTAAAATATTAATATTTAATTTAACATAAGTGATTGTGCAAAAGTTATATCAAGCTACCTTTTCATTCTGCAATCCATCCCGAGGTCCAACTTCTACTATTTTAACATACTCGGGGAGTCCAGATACTTGGGATACTTCCTGTGATGGAAAGGACAAGGCAAGAAAAACAGAAAACCATTAAACCATCAAACTTGCTGATTAGAAAATTCAAACTACAACAATTTGTGAAATTAAATTCTCATCCCAGAAATTTAAAATGTTAAAAAATCAATGCAATGATACTACGTAATCCAAATACCAAGTTAATGTTATTGGCAATATGAGGTGTGTTTTTTTTTCCTTATAACTTTCTGATATTCAATCTAATTATGATAAAATTCCAATCTAATTATGATAAAATTCAAAGATTAATTGCCAAGATATACATGGAAATGGTGATTTACTCAGAATCCAAAAAGCAAATCGGTTGAGTAATTCTACATGTGATGATTTACTAACCATTGTTAGGGTTCATGGAAAAACTAGGTGTTTGTATTAAGAGACTTCTACCACGCAGTCATACAAGATGCTGCCCTCTATACCCTGGTACTTGAGGAACATGGAATTGGGATTCTGGCTTGTGTCTGGAAGCCTGAAGCTAGAAATAAAGGTATCCTTTTTGTTTGTTTGTTTGTTTGTTTGTTTGTATCACACACCACAACCAGCACCTCAAAACAGAACCCCTGGCCCAATAGAACCTAGCCCTTTGCATCCCACTGGAAACAGTCTATTTCCAGCCCAACATATCACCCTGTCCTACCTTCCTGCCAAATATGAAATGGCAAGAGTGTCTGGACTCTGGACCCTGTGTCCTGAAACTGAGCAGTATGGACACACCATATTTAGGACATTAGTTTAAAATAGAAAAAATAGGAACAGCCTTTCTAAACATCACACTGCAATTAAAACTAGGAGTAGGCCACATCTTTTCAGACTGTATCAGCACAATGTCCTGGTATCTCCAAGCCAAGTTAAGTCTGGGTAACTCATTATCAAGTTCTTCAGATGGATAGCGGATGGGATCAACCTAATCAGCAGGACCTGTACTTCAAGGCTTTGTAAATTTAGGTGGACCAATTTATAGTTTTATCCTATCCTTGTAACAAGAAAATGCACTGGTGCAGTGACAGTTTATCATGCAAAATCCAGTTTGTTTCTATGACATAGAAAAATGCTACCTGGCTCTTTTAGAGTCCAAAACTGTTATATGGTTTAATTAGCATCCTCTTCTAACTCACTCAGTGGAAGAACCCAGATGATTCCTGTTATAATGTTTACATACCGCCCTCCACCATTTCCATGAAATTGGGCAATTCAATATGCAAAAAATAAGAAAAGAGAAAACAGAATTCTCATTTCTGCATCTTCTGAACAGATAATGATGCACGCGGTTAAATTGGAGGGTGGAGGATGGATAAGGGATATATGGCCTTCCTGAGCTTTAGGCTCAGTCTGAAATAGCAGTCATGAAATCATGTTTCACTTCCAAGAATGGCCATAATTTCAACCAGGCAATAAAGAAAGGAAAAGGGGAGTAAATAAAGAGAAGCTCACTCCTCTTTCCTATTACCTCCAGACCTAAAACTGCAAAAGATGGAAATAAAGCAAAAAACAAAACTAGGTAATCTTAAATCATTTGGTCTCATTATTGTTGATTGTAAACTCAAGCTGCATTTGCAACAGCAATTAGCTCGGAGCATACATGGATGAAGAGTACTCCTTTACAAGACAGCAGCGTTTAACCAGAAAGAAGCGGAAACTATGATTATTAAGCTGATAGCAATATGATGTGCACAATTACAGAGCTTGAGACTTTCTAATACATCACTGGTGTAGCTAGCAGAAGTAACAACCAATCTGAAGATATTACAGACCACCACCATTGATAGCCATTTTAGTCAAAGCAGAATAGATGCTCACTTAATATTATTTTACATTTCTTCTTTAATCTAATGCTACTATTACATCTTTCAGCTATGGGTACTTACTAACTCTACCCAAATACCGGAGAAATCAGAAAAAAAAAGTCAGAATGTGTTCAGTAAATCAAAGAGCAACAAGGTTTCCTTTTTAACAGAAAAATAAATAACACAAAGAGTCAATTCACACATACTCGCTGAATATGTGTAATGAGACCCCCATCTTGGTGCTCTTTAGTCTCATCCTGGGCATTACCAACTCTGTACTGACTTTTCTAAGGAAACATAGCTGTACAAAAACAATACCTGCTTGGCATAGCCACCTAACCATTGTACAAGCACATGGAGTTCAATGATTTAAAACTGATCCCATTATTTTCCTACCTCATGCCTCTCCTCAGACATTCTCCCACACATACTATTCTTTTTTTTTTATATATATATATATTTGATTCATTTCTTACAGAAAGGGAGAGAGATAGAGAGTGAGAAACATCAATGATAGAGAATCATCGATCAGCTGCCTCTTGCACGCCTCCTCTGGGGATGTGCCCACAACCAAGGTACATGCCCTTTGACTGGAATCAAACCCAGGACCCTTCATTCCGCAGGCTGATGTTCTAGCCACTGACCCAAACTGGTTTCAGCCACATACTATTCTTTACCTTCTCTCTTACCACTGGTATTTCTCACTGGTCCTTTTGTTACTGGTTTCATTTTGGCAAACATCTAGTACCCACCAAAAGAAGCTTTTAGCTGTAAAATAGGAAGGTTTAAAAGTCTAGGGGGTCCATGGAAAAAGCATAGGGCTACAGAGTTACAAAGGGTACATTTCCATAAGATAAGGGAGCTGAGGACTACAGAAAGGTATACATTTACACAACAAAGGGATGGAAGCCCCTCATTCAGAGAGGAAAGAATAGATCCCAGAGGGAAGAGGGAAACAATAAGGGAGAAGAAGGAGGGAACCTCACTTACTTCACTTGAGGTTTGAGCTCTGGAGTTGCTATAGTAACCAATCTAAGAGGGGCAGTGACCAATCAGAGGGGATATCAAGGGACAAAGATCTGCAGCCTTTATACACTGAAGGGAAAGGGACTTGGCAGGACTCTTTCCTCCTCCCCATGTACTTGTTTCTCAATTAATTTCCACCTTTCACTAAAGCACCTTTCTTCCCTGGTTTCATTCTTTGACTCCACCGGACAAAGAACCCAGGAACCATCCTGCCTTGTGTTCCAGTCCAATTTCCCGTGTCACCATCACTATTCATGACCCTCAGAGAGTGCTCAATAATTACTTGTATTGTATTAGTGAATCTCTTTTGTCACTGGTTTCATTAAAATTGTCATTTTTCTCACTCTGTTGCTATAGCTTCATAAATATTCTCCCTTAATCTTGCTATTCTAAGTTTGAAATCCTTCAGCATTTGCCAGTCACCTTCAGAGAGATCAACTTAAGGTCAAAGATGATTCATGACTAGCCTCTCATCATCTACCAATCTCTACTTCATACAGCCTATGATCTTAGCCATGCTAAAGACATGTCTTGCTCATTTTCACATCTGTTGGTTGGAAATACATTCCATCTGTGGGAAAAAAAAAAAAACTTCCCACTAAACTCATTTCTCTTTTTCATGGACACAGGACTAGACCACATTTCTCCCCATCTAAGAGTAATGTTTGAACAAGTTCTAGTCAATGAAAGTGAGTGATATGTACCATTTTAAGCTTGGACCATTAAAGTATCCCACACACATCCCCCCATGCTCTTTTCCCTTCAGCCAGCTTAATGCAGATGACTATGGCAAATCTGGGAGCTAATGAAAACAAAAACAAAAACAAAAACAAAAACCATAAAAGTGCTTACATCCCCAAATCACTGATTAAATAAGAATTCCATGCCAAGAAGAAGAAAATATTTTTTACTTTTATGGACAAAAATAAATGTAAGCTAGTTCATACCACTGAGAGTAGAAGTATAGAGTGGACCTCAGTTCTCAATATTAATTCATTCTGGAATGCTGTTTCAGAAGCTGTTTGTTCAACAACTGACTCATTTTTTTCCCAGTAGAAGTAATGAAAATTGAATTGAAGCATTTCAGACCCCCAAAAGATTCCATTTTAACCATGTCTAATGTCCTATTTAATCAATAAACAAACACTTATTTTCTTAAGTTTATTGAACTATCCCTACATGCAAGCTAATAAGTGAGCCTGCCATGGATGCTAACAAAAGACACAGACTCCTAAGTCAGAAAAGAAGAAAACTTATTAACTCACAATAAATAGCAGTAGCTCTGAACCTTTTTAATGTCGCGACCCTTTAATACAGTTCCTCATGTTGTGGTGACCCCCAACCATAAAATTATTTTCGTTGCTAATTTATAACTATAGTTTTGCTACTGTTATAAATTGTAATGTAAATATCAGTGTTTCCTGATGGTCTTTGGCGACCTTGCTAGCTGTTCTCAACTTGTGGGTCGCGATTGGTTGGGAGTCACCACAACATGAGGAACTGTATTAAAGGCATATCACGGCATTAAAAAGGTTGAGAACCACTGAGCTAGAGAATCAGTGCTTGTGCTGATTCCCCAAGATTCAACTCTCACCTAAAGAAGCAAAGAGGACCATATGATGCTTGCACGGGCAATCAGTTGTATTCCAGGAAAAGAAGTCCAAGCATAGACAACCTGAACTGTAAGTAATGTGCAGTAAGAATATCTTCCTTTGGCAACAGAGGTAGACATTATGTTTAGTATGCCTGGCCCATGAGCATGCCTGCCTTTTGATTCAAAGGAAGACACTATCTCTATCCTCCAAGGCTTTAAGCACACTTACCTCTTGTTCCAGAAATATATTTCTATCATTCAGAGCTATTCCACATACAAAAATCCTTGTAAAGATAGTCTGAAAGAAAGGCAGTCACGCCTCTACTTGCAAAACATAGAAATTCAAAACACTTATGGATAATTATTTTCCATTAATATCTACTCCTCATGTTTATACCATCTTTGTGTATGGCATATTCTCCGGACAGTAAATTCCTCTGTTGGCCCCTCCAATGAACAAAGGCCGGGACCAAATATGTACAATTTATACCATAAGATATTTAACTAAGGCTACTAGAACTCCAACTAGAAAAATCAGGCCAACCTCCAGGACTGACTTCAGCCATGTCTCCACCTCCTAAGGGTCCTTGGATTCAGGCAGCTGAGTAAATCCGAGGCAACAGTGGCTGCTGCATCAGAAGCTTAGGTTTACCCTGTGCCTATTTTATGATAGTGGATATGTTTCCATAATCAGTTCTACAGTTTACCGATCAGTGATGGTAGTCATCCAGGTGATGAAGACTTACTCAGCAGTGTAACGCTAGTGGGTCTCACCAGAGTATGGGCCTCTGATGATCGAATCAGCCCTGCCCCCAAAGGTGTCTTTAATCTGCCAGGTACATAAATTAGGCCACTGACTACAAGCCAAGTCAGTAACAATATGGGAATGGCTTGGAGTTCTACTAAGTGAGTATAGAGATCACATACATTTTCAGTTCTGCACAGCTGCTGCAGATGTAGTACAACTAGTGGCCCAGTGGACATCATCGGGTTTCAGTATAGCCAAAACATCATCCAACCAGGCTCAAGCGTTAGGGAAAGCACTGTGAACAGAAGGGCCCCATTGAGCTAGTACCTTTGTTTTTGGCAGTAGACTGAGCAGGAGAGGGCAACTGCTACTTTTTCTGTGTAAAGCTGAGATTACACTGGGGACAGGCTGACCACTTTCTTGAATATAAATTTCCATCCCATCAGTGAGGTCTGTTGAAATTGTCCTACCTTGTTAATCTTGAGTCCACATTTGACCCTCCCTCCCCCAATGGAAATAGGGCCAGAGAATCCCAAGGCCTCCATGAGTCAGGTTTCCAGTTTCAATAAGAGCTCAACGGCAAGCTAACACCTGATTTTCAAAAGATACCTGGTAGCTGTATCAGGGCAGTAGGGCCACATCTCCTCCCGTTCCCCCAGCCCAAAGATATGTTCATTTCACAACATGCTCTTCCTAATTGATATGATTCCCTCTGGCACTTATGAGACATAGAATTGCAATCACATCACACACTAATTTTTACTATACATTAAACTGTGGAAGCAACCAAACTACACTGAATTGACCCAAAAGGCCCCACCCTAAGGCCCCACCCAAAAGGTTATTTTGGCTTCTCCTTTCCCGCTGTGAGCACTGCCCAAACCCCATCAATTGAATCAGGACTCCCACAACAGGTCTGAATAAGATGATGATTTTGGCATTTTTATCAAAGAAAGCCATAAAAGTTTGAGTTCTTTCTCTCCCCCAAAGTTCTCTAGCATCCTCAGATGAGTGATCACAAAGAACCAATCATTGTTTTCCTTAAAGCAGTTGAATTAGGAAGGTTGAGAATCAGGGGGCACAGAGGAAGAGATCAGCTCCAAATTAGTAAGCAAGGCACATTTAGTTTCAATTTCAGGCAGTAGAGCAGCTGCTGACCAGCTTAATGAAATGAATTTGTAATGTTATAATTCCACCCAAAGTCCTATATTGAACATCATAATCATAATTAATGACACCATCTATTTCAACTTTGGGAACCCCAGAGTTGCTTTGTTTTCCATCAGGATAACAGGGTTTGTTCCATCTGGCTGACAGGGGCTTCACTTGCACAAAATTCATTATCAAGAGAACACCTCTTAAATCTTCATCCAGTAATAATGTAAGAGCTAAAAAGAGTTTTGTAAGATTACAAGGCTGACTATGACATTTACTACAATTATTTGGGTCTCATTTGCCAGTGGGTTGCATCTCAGGATTACATATACAACCTGGAGCAGTAGGACCCACATGTTAGTCAATGACTCCTCTATAGTTTCCCACAGGGAAGTCTCCCAAAGAGGACCAAAGTTCCCATACAGCAGCCAGAACTCACAGCAAACAACCAAGCAAATAAAGAAACAAAACATCACAGAGACCTTTGCTGCCACCTCCAATTGTGTCTAAGTTTGGCATGACAGACTACAGGACAAGCTAAGCTGTCAGAAAGTCCAGTTGTTGCTATTCCTCCTGACCAAGCATTACATACTCTATCCCTCATCTCCTAACCCAACCAAATTTCTTATGATTCATTCACCTGGTTTCTGGTTTCTTCCCATTATGTTGGCCAAGTTTCTTCCTTCTACATTCCCAATAACTGCTTAGGGGAAGAGAAAGAGAACCTTCAACCCACCCAAGACTCATCTTAGTGCTAGTTGTTACTGTGGGTGGACCTGAAGCTGACTACCAGATTGCCAAGGAAGTTGCCCTGCCCTGAGCAATATTAGCAATGACCATGGCAACAACAGGCCTTTGCACCTACCTACTTTCCAGGAATCAGACTGCAACTATCATCCCAACCCCTCATTAGCAGGCAATTAAGTAGAGGAGCATTTATTGCTCAAAAAAAGACTATAATATCTGGTCAACATGTTTATTACCAATCCCCATGGACTGTCTTCAAATTGCTTTAATCCACCTGAAAATTCCTCATTCTTCTCTTTCAGAAAGTCATGTATCCTTTAGCATTATCCTCATCAACAAAACTGTCAAAACCTGTGAAGGGCTGAGATTTTATTCTATATGCTAAGTGACCCTGCCACAGTTTTATGGATGCTGGCAGAATATGTGTGTCTTGGATCAGAGACAAATGGCTTATTTTCACCATCAACATTTTATTTCACATATTCCCCGAGCATTATAGGAGCTCTGCTTGGGGACCTTGAACACTTCCATCATGACCAGTAAGCATTACAGCCTTTTCCTCGAGAAAGGAACACTGTCTCTATCCGTCAAGACTGACTGCAAAAAAAAAAAAAAACACCTTGAAAATGTATTTTTAAAGAAAGGTGATCATTGCCTTCCTAGTAAGACATGAATAAATATGAGAGATCAATGAAGAATTGTTTCTTAACACTAGTACCTTGCTTAATACTCAATTATTGTCCTTAATCAAAACTCTTACTCATTACCTAAGATTTAATTTATCATCTATTCAAGAAAAACTTTCCTGACCTCTCCAGATAGAATTAAGTACTTTAATATATCATAAATACTATGTAGAGATCTATTTTAAAATGCATGCGTAATTACTTTTTTACCTACCAATTTCCTATTTTTCTTTCTTTCCCCCCCACAATCTTTATTGTTGAAAGTATTACTAGAACATTTGTTCCAGTTTTAATGTTTTCTATTTTTCATATGAACCTTCAGAGTCACCAAAGTGGACACCTCCCAACTACTTGGCTTGTTAAATAAATGAAAGAATGAGTTAATTCACATCTAAAATTTAAAAAAGCTATGTTGACCTTTCATTTAGGCCATCACATACTAGTCAATATTGTTATAGTTATTAAATATAGAAAAATAAACTAAACAAAAACCCCTGCAGATTCAAGCTTACTTTCCTTATACTTTGAGTATATGAGAGTTTATAAATGACTTGTTAAGTTTCAGGGAATTGAGTTTAAAAATGTTGTCTGCATATGTCAGCAACATCATTCTTAAACAGGTCTATAGTCTAAATTTATTTTTATGGCATTGAATGCCCCATGTTACTGAATTCGGTATATCCTGTTTAATGTGGGATGGTGTATGATACTAATAAAAAACAAAAGATTTATTATCCGGAATAAGGGTTTCAAAAAGCCATGTTATATGGCTGAGTATATGCCCACATTGGAATCAGATTTCTAATGGTTCACTTTCATAGAGTCAGGACAAAAGCAATACTATCTTGCACTTCTATGCTGCTTTATTATTCCAAAGCACTTTTCTATCTACATTTCATCTGCGAAGCTACCCTGTGAGGTAGGCAGAAATGAAAGAGAGATTAAATGACTTCCTAAATTCCCTGACTCCTAGTTTTCTTTAGAATGAGATTAAATACATCACCAAATATTGAGCTTTGGTTGAAAAAATAATAATGAATCATTCTTTAATGTAGGATATAAATGGACTGCTTTACTCACATTTTTCATTCTTACTTAAAATGAAATGGAAGACTTATTTTGATGGGGATTTCTCTGAAATCCCTCTATGTGTTTATATATATAACATATATATTATTACATTATGTGTTATATAACACACACACAGATATATAATTTTACAGCAGTCATAATGGTTGGCTTGTATACATATAATCAACCCTTTCTGATGGTGATGGATAGGGTTCCTTATTATTTGAAAGACAAGTACTACTGTTTTCCCTAGGAAAATAACACCATCCACAGTAGAAATTTTCAGAAAGATTGTTACATGTTCCACTCCATTTCTTAAGGAGTCATTTTATGTGTAAAGAGTCTGTATGGATACTGAAATATCCCACTTCATAGCCAGTATTCTTATGGAGAACTACCATCAATGATCAAATCAAATACTCCCACTCCAAAGATAAAATCTGAGTTAGAAAATTGTATGATTTGCTTTTGAAATTAAATTTGACGTTTTAAGGGGGCATTAGATGTCCAACACTTTTCCAAAAGAATCTAATTTTGTCATCTCCTCTGAGATATGTACATGATGCAGTTTGGGGTAAGGTTAAACCCTCCACATTCTGATATTGTTATTTCTTAGATATTAATTCCTCTTTTAGTCAAATACAGGGAGAAACACATAAAGCATCAGCACTAATGAAGCAGATACCCATGAGAACCCGGGTCCTGTGGAGCAATCTAAGGACATTTCTCTCCCAGGGTACCTTTCTGGGATGAAGGGCTGAGTCAACAAAGCTAATATTTGAAACCTTCCTTTCAGAATATCCATGTCCCAAGGTTGATTCAAGGGCAAGCTCTGGCAGTTCAAGAAGAATTTATTTAGCACCACATAAAAAGAAAATTTTAATGTATTGTTAAGTCATCTTAAACTCCATGAATGATACATCTTAATTTATTAAATCAAAAGGAAAGCAACCACTTACTTTTCAACATTTTTTGGCCAAACAGAAGGAAAAGTAAAATGCGTGCAATACTTTTGCCCAACTGCTTTCAGGCAATGTTTGAACAGAGATTAAAAACAAGCTCTAAAATTGGGAACATTAGTATGTATGCTAATGCTTGTTCTTGGCATTCAATGGAAAATTAGTGCTGGATGTCAGTGTGGATATACAGCATGATAAAATATTGATTCCTTCTGGAAATATGTAAATTTTATGAGTACTTAGATAAATAAAGAGGGGTTATAAAAAAGCATAAGAATAGGGCATCTGTCATAATAAAAGAAACATAACAGAATGATGAACAATATGAAATTGTCTACATTTATTAGAAATCAAAAAATGAGGCTCTTAATATCTATAAATTTATTACCCAGTCATATAAATTCCATTTCTAAAAGTTTCTTGAGCCTTAGCTGGTTTGGCTCAGTAAATCGAGTGTTGGCCTGTGGACTGAAGGGTCCTGGGTTCATTTCTGGCCAATGGCACATGCCTGGGTTGCAGGCTCAATCCCCAGTGTGGGGTGTGCAGGAGACAGCCAATCAATGATTATCATCATTGATGCTTCTCTCTCTCTCTCTCTCTCTCTCTCTCTCTCTCTCTCTCTCTCTCTCTCTCTCTCTCTCTCCATTCTTCTCTGAAATCAATAAAAACACATTTAAAATAAATAAATATAAGTGTCTTAAGCAATAAATGGATACATATGCATTTAATGGTCACATAGTCATCCGTTAATGTTTTAATACAAAAGAATAATTTTATTATAAATAAAATAGTATATGAAGATTAAAAATAGAAATGTTAACTATGTGAACAGTTTATGAAACATGGATGGTAATAAATAACAGGAACAAAACAAAAGTGAGATGTAGCACAAGTAAGGAGAAATAAATTGAAGAAATCAAGAATAGTATATATTTTTTATCTTATTGTTGGCAGTAAGAATAGTAATTTTTAATGCAAAAATCCAATAACTGATCCAATAAAAACATTAAAATAAATGAAAAGAATTCAGAAAAGAAAAATGTCTATGCATTCACAGAACATGAGATCCTTCATATGCCATTAGGCTTCTTTAAACAGTGGCTGCTATTTACATTAGTTAGTTTTAAGAAATAAAATGATTTATTCTTGAATTCATGGCAATTTAAGAAAATGAAAAAGTCTTATGAAAAATTAGCCAAAATTCTCTATATATTCTTCATTACTATTATCATTACTATTGTATTAACGTTTACTATAGTCATAAAAGTGTTAATTTAAAAATCAAAAGAGGATGTTTGGCTTGAACTATTTTAAGTACAAAAAGTTTTCTTTTCCTCAGGGTCTTCATTAATATTTTTTGAACCACTAAGGTTGTTTTTGCCTTCTGTAAATACAGAAGCAGTCAAATTGATGGAATGTGTGTGTGTGTACATACAGACACACACACACACACACACACACACATAATAAAAGCATAATATGCTAATTAGACTGGACAACCTTCCAGACAAAGCCAGGCTGCGAGGGAAGCCCGGGTCCTGGATGCTGGAGGGAAGCCAGTGCTGGCAGCTGAAAGAAGGAAGGCCTATTCTTGCATGAATTTCATGCATTGAGCCTCTAGTATATATCTTATCTAATAAAAGAATAATATGCAGATTGACCATCACTCCAACACACAAGATGGCTGCCCCCATGTGGTCAAAGATTCTGCCCCTATGTAGACACAAGATGGCCAGCAGAAGAGGGAAGTTGGGAGGGACCAGGCTTGCAAGGGTGGGCAGTTGAAGGCAATTAACCCTGCAGGGGAGGACAGATAGGGGTGACTAGGCTGGCAGTGGAGTAAACAGGCTGGCAGAGGAGCAATTAGACATCAATCAGGGTGGCTTGAGAGTGGTTAGGGGGTGATCAGGCTGGCAGGCAGAAGTGGTTAGGGCAACCAGGAAGGCAGGCAGGCAAGCAATTGGGAGCCAGCAGTACTTAATTTTGAGAGGGGTCCCAGATTGGAGAGGCTGGGCTGAGGGATAAACCCCCCAGTACCCTAGGTACAAATTTCGTGCACCAGGTCTCTAGTATATAATATATAAAAGGCTGATATACAAAGTGTTCCCAGGGGAGTTCGACCAGGAGACTGGGCATTCTATTATTTGCTACAATGTGCACTGACCACCAGGGAGCAGCATGGAACAAAGGAAAGCCCTGGTCTGTAGCCTGCAGCCAGAGAAGGAAGGCATACTTGGTAATAGTTGGAACAGCCTCTTTAGTACAGTTTTTTCTTGACCTATGATATAAGAGCTATTATGTTAAAGAAGGACAAGTGGAAGTTTCTGGAAAATATCATAGAAAAATCTATCTCTGTAGGACATTGTATTGGACAAAAATGTCAATACTGCTACTTCTCCATTTCAGACTCAGGATGGACAACAGTAATCAAACATGGGCATCTTCATGTAAGGTTATCTCTCCTAACCTTTCCAGTACAGCCATCTACCCCAGTATATACTAACCAGGTAAACACTATCAGATAAATATTACTATCTAGCTCCAGAGATCCACTATGATCAATGATTGAAATGGCAAGCAAGACAATAATCTAGTTTTCACAACTGGTATGGTGTAGCATTCTTACCATTACATACCTCATTTATTCATCTATAAAATGAAGACCATAAAACCTATAAAGAGTTGTGGCAATGCCAAGAATAGTGTTTGTATACAGTAGCCATCAGACAAATATGAGCCACAGGCATTTTCCCCCATTCATTCATTTAATTCTGACTGGGCACATATGCTAGAATACAAAGAAAGCTTATTTTGGTATAGATTCAATTTTAAAAGAACTACTCCAGTTAAAATACTCCTAAAATGAAACATTAGTTATTCTAGTAGCTTTGTTCCTAATACCACTACCAAAGCAAACTATTAAAAGAAACTATTTTCACTTAAAAGGATGGTATTGTAGTAGTGACAAACTCTGGAGAAAAGGCCACCTGGCTCTACCATGTACAGAGACACAAACTTGAGAATATCATTTAATTACTCTTCCTCACTCTCCTCTTTTTAAAGTAGAAATTTACCTCTCCTCTAAACCAAAGGTCATTGGCCCATAGTTTGTCATAAAGATTAAACGAGGCTGTGAATATAGAGCATTTAGCACACTGTTTGGTAAAGAGTTAATACTTACTGTTTATTGTTTGCCATTCTTACAGCTAACTTGGACATGACAGGTTTTTTATAATACTTTGACAGAAGGACAGCTTGAAGTTATTCCATTTATCATTTAAAAATATACCTACTTTTTAAAAATCTGCAATGAAAGGAGTCATTGTTGATAGCAGAACAGATTACCTTACATAGTTCTTGCCGCAATCAAAATAATACATGGAAATTATTCAAGGTCTTTCAGTAAGGAGCTCAAAACACTTTGGAGACATTATCCCATTCTGGAGTCTGCCAACAATTTTATCCACCTCCAGTGCTGACACCATCCACTCCACCCATCCTGTTCCACTTGGCAATGTCAACCTCAGTTTGAACCTTTGAGAGGCAACAGAGGGGCACTCTATCATGAGGGTAAATAAGAGCTCATACTCAAAACCTGGCTGGATAATGCCATAAATGAACCCAGGAGTCACAGCTATTTACTTGTTGGAAATGTTTTTATGGAAAAAATATAAATTTGAAAGGCAAATTAAATACATTAGTAATTCTGATTGGCATCATATGCTCACAGGCAAGAATATCTAAAAATCCTTATATCCTCGGCACAAGCTAGATTTTAATTTCTTCGTTCACCCCAGGGAGTATCCAATCAACTTCATACAGTAGTTTGGGGTTTAGATCTTGTGGAATGCAGAGCTCATAGGGAAAAAGTTAAACATACACACCACACCATAAGATTTAATTTGGCCTATACCCTTGAGAAAAAGAGACAATATACTTCACATAGCCTTAAAGTTACTCAGTTCCTCGTTTTGTCATTAGTCTTAAGAGTACACTGATTACTCTAATTGCTGTTATAGGTAGCAGAAAGAAAAAGCCTATTGACCTCAAGTCCATCTACACATACAATAGAATTTTCAGAAAGCACATCATTTGGGACATTCAAATTATAAGAGCAATGAAATATACTGAGAGTAATCAAAGCAGTAGAAGGTGGCATAGACAATTCTGAAAAATTATGCCAATACAAAGGCCCCTTGAGGAATGAAGCCTAGAGGAGGGGCCCTGTTTACCCAGGGCTAAGAGTGGTTCTGCGTTAAAGTGAGTCTTAGTTCATTCCTCTACAACCTATCATCCTACAGGTCTCTTCATCTCAGTAAATGGCATATTTTTTATTCTATACTGCTGCTATGGACTGAAAGTTTGTGCCACTCCAACCAAATTCATATGTTAAAATCTGCTAGTAATCTTGATTTGGACTTCCCAGCCCCCAGAACAGTAAGAATACATTTTTGTAGTTATAAGCCACCCAGGCTATAGTATTCTATTATAGCAGTCCAACAGACTAAATTAACTGCTAAAGTCTACGTGTGGACTCATCCTCGACTCCTTCCTTCTTCTTGCAGCCTACATCAGGTCCATCAGCAATTCATGTTCTACTTTCCTTTTCAAAATTAGATTTATTAGAGTGGCATTAGTTAATAAAATTAACCCTTTGCACTCCGCTGTCCCCTCTCAGGGGACATCGGAATTCTAGCATATCACTCGGATGTCCCCTCTCAAGGGGGACATTGCAGTTTATTAGTGATTACGGGGAATTGAGTTAATTCAACGCACGTTTCTGCCGCAAAGTAGCATCGAGTAGCTGGTAGCCAATGTCCAGAATGGTTCGGAGTGCAAAGGGTTAATGTTTCAAGTGTACAATTCTGTGATACTCATCTGTATATTGCATTGTGTGCCAACACCCATATATCTGACCCCCTTTTCTACCTTCCACCCCTCTTTCTTTTGTAACCACCATACCATTATCTGTGTCTAGTAGTTTTTCTTTGTTTTCTTAGAGAGGTTAAGGGGAAAAAGCAAACCTCACTCACTGATGGTGGGAATGTAAACTACTACAGTCACTATAGAAACAGTATGGAGGCTCCTCAAAAAATTAATAGAGTTACCATATGACCCAGCAACCTCTCTTCTGGGTATATACCTAAAAAAATTTAAAAAAAAAAAACATTTATTCACAAAGATACAGGCATCCCAATGTTCACTGCAGCATTATTCACAGCAACCAAGACAAGGAAACAACCAGTGTCCTTCCATAAATGACTGAGTAAAAATGATATGGTACATGTATACATTTGAATACTATTTGGCCATACAAAATAGGAAACACTGCCAATTGTTACCGCGTGGATAGATCTTGAGGATATCATGCTAAGTGAAATAAGTCAGAAATAAAAAGTCAAGCATCATATGATTTCCACCCATATGTGGTCTATAAAACTGAAAGCAACACATGTTCTATTTTCAAAATAATTGTTTCACACCTCAAATATTGCAAGAGCATTATAAGTGGACTCCCTGATTCTACTCTCAACACTTACTATCCAAGACAACAGCCTCACAAATATTTTTAAATACAAGTCAATCACACCATTCCTATGATACAAGAGCCCCCATGATTTATTTTCCTCAGAGAAAAATCCAGCATTCACAGAAGTTAGTCAAATAATGGAGGGTGTTCAGATTCATATTATAATTTTGGAAATATAAAAATTAACTATTCATAATGCTACCTGAAACTCTGAGGAAAACATTTAGAATCATATTTGTACAGACTATACAAGGAAAAGCTTCAAAAGTATGTGGAATGAGAGCTGCAGGTTGTGAGGAAGTTGCAACAAAAGGAAGCTGGGCCAAACACGTGGACCACTGCTTTTAAAAGCAGAAGGGGCTGTGATCTAGAGGAATACACCTGTTTCTGTTACAAAGATTCCCCTGGGGAGGGTGGGGTACACTCTGAGGGTCCAGATATCTACTAGCGTGCTAGAACTGTGGGGGATTCTGTGAAGATTGTTATCAGCATCAACTTTCCAATGGTCTCATGGGATTCTGTGACAAATTATGATGCATTCTTTGGTGAGACCTGGCATGCAACAGTGAACCAACCCATGGAGCTTACAAATAATAATGTACAGGAAAAAAAATGTACAATAGATTGTGGTAAGTATTATGAAGAAAAGAAATCAAGGAAGGAAGGGGAAGAGGAATTGGGGGACAGGTGACATGTTGCAATGTTACATAAGAAGCGTGGTTTGAGAAAAGAACGGAAGGAGGTGGGTGTCAGTGATGGGCGCAAAGTACTACAGATCTCTTGGGAAAGAGCTTTCTAACAGCCTGTGCAATGTTCCCTTGATTGCCTGGGAAAACGTACTTGTGTGTTAACTCTTCTAGAAAGGTCCAGAAAACCAATGTTAAATGGATACAAGAAATGAATGGAATAAAAGGATAAGGGATCAGAGGCATAGGGAGGGCACAGGTAAGCACTAGCACTGTTCCAGGCAGTGGGAGTCTGGAGCAGAAGACATGGTCTATTTTTCTTAGCTCACCTTGGCTGCTGTACTGAGAATAGACAAAAGGAGGCCAAAAGGTAGGAGGTTGTAGCTAGAATCCAGATGACAGATGACGGCAGTTTGGCCTCAGAGGGTATGGGTAGAGAGGACAAAAGGCGACCCTGAGGGTACAGTAACTTTTCACCCTGACAAAGTCAGTCTCTGACTCCAGGACTGGGCAGGACACATGACAATCTTAGGTCCATATTTTCCCTGGAAGTCTGACAATGTACAGTGCAGAGAGTCAGAGTATTTATGAGAAATTTCAGGAAAAGGCAAGTCAATTGCTAAATGTGTTCAAACTCGGCTTCTCTATGAAACTCCTTCCCACCTTCCCCCAGAATACTACTAAATATTTTCCTACAAGAAGCTTTCTCACACTTCATAAAGTAAAACTCAATCACCCTAATGATACCAATATTTTGTTCTCTCTGTTTGCTCCCACGCCACCCAAAAGTAAGACCTCACCTGCAGATACTAATTTATCCTAAATAGGCTTATACAAAGATTTATATTTTTTCCCAGTTCCTAGGCTTTAAAGTATATGGCTGTGCTTAACCCGTTTCCCACTTCAGCTTATGAGCTCCTGAGCCGGAGCACTTGCCTCTTCTGTCTTGTTGAAGTGACAGCTAACCTCAGGCCAGCCCGCAGCAAAAACACTCCATCTCAGGTGGCCTCCGTGCTCCCCACAGCACACGCCATTAGCAACCCCGGCTCAGCCTCTCTTCCGAGCTCCTCATCTGGCTCTGCATCTAACACTCTGATCTCTCCTAACCCCAACTCTAATTAAAACTTATGTTTTGTTTCCTTAGGGCTCTGAACCCTGCTGATAATGTGGCTACTGGCTTTATTATGCTTTCCTTTCCAGGTGGCCCGTTTCATTTTAGAGGGCGCTATATCTTGAACCCCAGAGGTGTCTCTAATGCTGGGAATGTGAGCAGGCTGGTTGAGGGGTGGTCTGGGGCCTCTGAATTTCTGATCCTTCTTAAATCACATCATGTGTGTATTTGTTCATTCCATGTAAGCCAAAATCTAGCCATATAAATGTTCTCCATATAACGGGGAGTATGGGGTCACTCAATAAATTGTGGTGCCTGGATAGAGTGCAGCTGGTACCCATATTGTACTTACAAGTGCTTCATATACTTGAAGACTGTGCCTAATTCATTCCAAAACCTTCTATTCTCAAGCTGAACAAGTGAGCACCGGGATACCCCACCTGTTGGTGTCAATCTAAAGTACTACTCCTCATCCCAGAGATGCAAATCAAAGCCACAATGAGATATCACCTCACACCTGTCAGAATGCCTATCATCAACAAACAACAAGTGTTGCCCAGGTTGTGGAGAAAAGGGAAACCTAGTACACTGTTGATGGGAATGCAGACTGGTGCAGCCACTGTGGAAAACAGTATGGAGTTTCCTAAAATCATTAAAAATGGAACTCCCATTTAGTTCAGTCATCCCACTTCTAGAAATATATCCTAAGAAACCCAAAACACTCATTTATAGCAGCACAATTTACAACAGCTAAGACTTGAAAACAGCCTAAATCCCCATCAGCAGATGAGTGGGGAAAAAACAAAAAAACAAACAAAACAAAACAAAAAAACAACCTATGGCACATTTACACAATGGAATATGATGCAGCAATAAAAAAGAAAGAACTCTTACCATTTGTAATACCACAGTTGGCCCTGGAGAATATTATGCTGAGTGAAATAAGCCAGTCAGAGAAAGATAAGTATCACATGATCTCACTCACATGTTGTATCTAATGAGCCAAATAAAATTATGATCAAAAATAGACCTAGAGTCATAGAAGCATGAACAGACTATTGAGCCTCAGAGGGAAGGCAGGGGAGGGTGGGTGGGAAGAGATCAACCAATGAACTTGTATGCATATATGCATAACCCATGGGCACAGACAATGGGGTGGTGAGGGCCTGGGGTGGGGATATAGGAGCAGGAGGGCTGTAAGAAATTAATGGGGGGAAAGGAGGACCTATGTAATACTTTCAACAATAAAAATTTTTAAAAAATAGTAAAGTATAATACAAAGATTAGTGTTTCTATTTCTACTTAACACAGGGATTAACTCAGGGGTCCTCAAACTTTTTAAAGTGGGGGCCAGATCACGGTCCCTCAGAGAGCTGGAGGGCCGGACTATATGAACTACTAATTCCTACTGTAACACCTCGGCTGCACTCACTGCCCAAAAAACCTGGCGGGCCGGATCAGACTCCTCTGCGGGCCGCATGTGGCCTGCGGGCCGTAGTTTGAAGACCCCTGCTGAATAGTAGGTTGAATGTGAGGATGATATTTTCTTAAGTTGAGGGCTATTAAATACCTGAACATATTGTTACACAAATGCAATAGCACTGTCTTAAACTTTGGTGACCACACATCCCTTTTTGTTAAAGGTGGTCCTGGTTTATACTTGTCCTGGAGTAATTAATTTAGGCTAGATTTGATCCCTGGTCAGGACACATGCCCAGTTTATGGGCTTGATCCTCAGTTGGGTGCATGTGGGAGGCAACCAATAGATGTTTCTCTCTCACATACATGTTTCTTTCTCAAAAACAATAAAAATCTTAAGGGGGACCCTGCCATCAATACATTTCATATTGAAGTCCTTTTTCCCACAGAACAACTTTTTCTCCCATGTACCCTCTCTTTCTACCTCCCTCACTCTCTTCCTCTCTCCTCCCCTTTCCCCTCTCTCTAAAAAATAAATTTAAAACATATTTTTAAAATGTTCCATCTCTACATAGGTCCACCATTCTCAGAAGTATCCAAACTGCTGCTCCTTCCCAAATCTCATCAACATGTGCTTAACCTTGCCCATAATCTGCCAAACTATGAACTTGATTATCTAAGTTTTACCTTCATCCAGAGGTACCACAGAACAAGTTTGGGACAGAGAGACATCCCCTTATCTTTTGCCTACCAGTGGAACCAATCCTATGCTAATAATCCTATGCACACAGGCTAACAATCTGGAATTCCTTCGTTTTAGACTTCTCAGGGCCATTTGATGAAATGATCATCCTAAAGGAATGCCAGCCTAAAGAGCCACAGATGCACCGAAGATGGACAGGAGAGGAGGCCAGAGATATTATTGTGGAGCAAATACTATATATACAGCCCTCTATTTAATCTGCCTGGTCAGTTTGTCCTTGAATGTGCCCAAGTAGTCTTACATGTTCTTATAATCCAGAAAAGGGGCCTGCCTAGAGATCTGGCAGGAAGGTTAAGTCTATATGGAAGAGGCTGCAAAACACACTTGTGCCTCCATCACATCTGAGTCTGACAGTTCAGGTGAGTTCTGGTCAATGGAGTCAAGCAAATGCGTGTCATTTCTGAAGTGAAGTGGTAAGAAGTACATGAGTGTTTCCTATGTTCTCTTTCCCTATTCTCCAGCTAAATGGAAAGAACCTACAGGAGGGCAAGGTCACAAGAAGGAAAGGTGGGAGTCTCTAATGACCACATAGTCCCTAAATGACCAAATTATCCTCACTGCACTTGAGCAAGAAATCATCTGTGGTCATTTTAGGCCATAGAAACTGAAATTGCATGTTATAGCATTTAAGTATATTGGCTAATAAAATCCAAGTGTTAGATTCTGAGCTATGAGTAGAGAGATTCAGCCTGTGTTTGCAGAATCCCAGTTCAGTAAGATGAAAAGGCATTTAAATAACTGCTGGGAAGGATCCTGGGGCTTGAGAAGGGCATTAGCTTCCACAATGCTGCCTTATCTTCCTCTCTAACTTCTCGTGTTGTCAGATGTTCAAATATCAAGAAGAAAAACTTATATTCAGAAAAAAACCTAGATTTACTTTTAAGGATGAACATGAGCTTTTTGGGAAAATGTAGTTTTCACCCCATGTCATTTAAGCCAAACAGAGTTTGTTTCATTCATTCATTCATTCATTTATTCACAGTTGTGAATAGAGAATTGTCATTCTCCAGGCAAGAGAAATGGGCAGGAAGATATGATTATATGAAGCAATTCGAAGAAACACTGTATGTATTATGAATGAGTTAGTATCAAACTGCTAAACTACTCACTTGATCAAAGGCATGGATTTTTATTTCCAAAGTCCAGAGATTTCTTGGAACTTTAAAGTAATGCCAATATAATCAGAGTAAGACCATAAAGGTATAATAGCTGGATGTCTTTCCAACTCTAAGAAATGATTTCCAGTGGCTCTGAATAACTGGACATCATCACTGTCCTTCACTGTTAAAAAAAAAAAAAGTCCCAGTATGTTCTGTATTATGTGAATCTCATGTTCTGTTTCACACAATACCTATAGCTGTTCTGTGCAAATCCCAATTCCAGCTTTGTAGAAGTTCAGCTGCGATCTACAGTTCATTCTGTTAAGTCTTTTCCATAATCCCTCCGTTCCATATTATATATACACCTTCAGTACTTCCTTCCCTCCCTCACATCCTAACACCTTCACTTAATCGCCTCTTAATCATTTGCCTGAAAAGAACACCCTCCAGTCACTTATTGTTTCCTTCCAGATGCTGCCGTGGAATGACTCCCCGTGGGCTTCACCTAACATTCCATCCATGTTCATCTGGCTGTGCGGACTATGAGTCCAGCACTCCAAAGCTTTTAAGCTCTTTCTTTCCAAGAAAACTCATAGCTAACACCATTATTTCCTCACAAAAACAGCTAACATCTGCAGACTGCAACATCAAAACAAAGAGAAAAAAAACTGCACAGTTCTGCTAAAGTTGGATGCAACCTTTATCAGCCATTTTAGGCACTAAATCAATGTTCTTCTTTTAAATTTCTATTAAAAAATAAATCATAGCGGCTGTTTTCAATTTTCCCTCTGGAATAGTTAATGAACCAGTTATATGCAATGACTAATTAGTCTTTATGCCTTCCAGCTAAGCAAACTATGCTTCTAGTTGGAAAATTAACCTCTAACAAAATTCATCGGGTTGTTTGATAAAGTTTAATTTATTCTGTATATAAAGAGTTCATTTCAGCAGCATTATTTAATCCATTTAATAATAAATCAAAATATCCCAACAAAACTGCTTATTCTAAACTAACAGTGAGCAATAGTCATACAAATTATTCACTGAAACTCCTAATAAAACGTCGATATAATTAAACTGCATTATCTCATAAAAGACATATTTAAAACTTTGATCTTACTTTTTCTCAATCTTAGTTACAGTAGCTTCTTCTTTAGATATAAGAAATAAGGTCCCTACAATATAAAACCAAGACAAAACCCAAGCTCTTCATCCCAAGTTGTTTCCTGTGTAGAGCATAGTGTGCTTTAGCCATGTAATATTGATTTGTATTTTTTAAACTTTAATGTGAATATGAATCTCCTGTAGAGCCAGATAAAACAGTTCACTGGGACCATATGCAGAGATTAGGATTCATTAGGTCAGGCTGGGCCCATGGATTTGCATTTCTATCCAGCTCACAGATGATGGTAATGCTGCTGACCCAAGGACCACAATTTGAGAAACACAGGTCTAGCTTAAATCAAATTGAAAAATAACTACATGGGTGTGCTTCTTCTAATAGTACATCACCATCAACTACAAATCGATAAAATACCTCTATCCATCCATTACAAAAATAATTAAAATTAAAATTCAAAATTTTATATTAGTATCCATTATCATTCCATAGCTTGAGTAGCACTTTCTAACCTCTTCCTTTCCAATGCCACTATTTTATGTTTGTGTAAGTGATTTATATGTCCTCACTTAGACCATCCAAATTGGTCTTCTCCGCATACACTACAGGAATTAACGATGGAATTTAAACAACACTAGAAACTCAAACAATTCTATAAAATCTCTATAAATTTCACAAAGTCATTTAAACATTTTTTTCTATCCCTTTTTGAAATTTCCAATGGTATTTTAGAAATACCAATTATACTGAAGGGTCAAGGATACAAAAAAAAAAAGACAAAACACATTGAGCAATCAACTATAAGGCAGGTAGGCAGGACAAACAGAATAGGCATTATGGAGATTATCTTAACCCCATGGTCTGCAAACTGCGGCTCGCGAGCCACATACAGCTCTTTGGCCCCTTGAGTGTAGCTCTTCCACAAAATACCACGGCCTGGGTGAGTCTATTTCGAAGAAGTGGCATTAAAAAAAGTTTAAGTTTAAAAAATTTGGCTCTCAAAAGAAGTTTCTATCGTTGTACTGTTGATATTTGGCTCTGTTGACTAATGTGTTTGCTGACCACTGTCTTAACCAATGTCTCTCCCATATCCCTACTTTTCAGTGCTTCCTCTCAGGTCTTATTAGGTCCATCTCATACACAAAGTCCTCAGTTGCTCCAGGCCCTAACTTCTCTTTGGCCATCTTATCATTCCCCCCTTCTAATCCCCCCCAAAAATTATTTGATATAACATCATTACTAATAAATATGTACTTACATATATTCACATACATGCCCAAAGACTTACATTCCCATGCTCACAAATATGTGTGGATACATATGCTATCATTTTCAGTGGGTATGTATTTATTCATATCCTATGCATATTCATGTTTATAAATAAACATATTTAAAAGTACATGTTTATGAGCTATTAATGTATGTCCTTGTGAAAATGAGAGCGACTAAAAATGTATCAACACTTGAAAAGTATTCAAATTTTTATTGCTGTTACCTAATAAATAAAATAGTATTGTAAGAATGTGTTGGCAGGAATGTTAAAACCAAAATGTAAAAAATAAAAGATACACCATATAGACCAAATCTAACCGTTCTGCCAAAACAATAATACAAATAGCAAAACTATATAAGAATATGCTCAGTATTTCTGCTTTCCGTATGGTATATGAAAATTGTATAGTTTATGGGTGACTAGGCACAAATATAATTTTTTCATACTTATTTTTTCTTCCTAAAATTTAATGAGATATCGTTTTATAGTATGTCTCAGCCTATGTTCAGTATTTTAAACTTTTAGTAAGAGTCCTTTCTCGGCACTTTCTACTGCCCCTACTGATTAATAAAAAAATATTTCTAACTATACTATGAATCTAAAAATGGAAGAAAGTTATTACATGTAGTTTGAGTAAATAACCTGATTCCTAGTTTTATGTGTGGCTTCATCAAAATTAGGTAAGTAAGAGTTCATACAAAGTTAATGACAAGTATTGTAGTTTTGTCGACAGTTTGAGAAGTGGGTTTTCTTGATCTTGCTTTCTAAAAGGGAAGGGAAGGTGGTGACTAATCTCATGGGGCACGTGGCTTCATCAGAAGTGGATAGTGCAGCTTCAAAGTCCCATGTTCCCCCTGAACAAAGTCGGCTGCTGTGGGGAGGAAAAGTGAGAAATACTAAGTCCGGCCACAGAGAACTCCTCCACATTCCACACTTTCAGCACAGTTTTTAGAAATGCTGGGCAGAAACGGATGGGCACAGCAAAGCTGCATCAAGCTGCATCTGGGATCATGTAAATTCAACTCAAATGTTCAGCCATAACCTGAGTGGCTGTGGTTCCTAAACTCCTTGTTTCTCAAAGGGAAGTGTCCCAATGTTCTCTTAGGTGTATACTGTGAGTGTTAGGACAACTCCCTTGTCATTCTGTTTTCCTTCTCATCCATTATATTTTGGTTGATCAATAGGTTGCATCCTATTACTCTGACCAAGTCCTGGGATTGAACCTACAACCTAGGTATCATATTTGCCTTTGACTGGCAATAGAACCCTAGACCCTTTGGTGCCCAGGCCAACATTCTAACCACTGAGCCACATAGACCAAGGCTCATCTATTATATTTCTTACTCTATGATCAATTCTATGCAATTGGTTTCATTATCTTTACCTTTGTGCTATTGATGACAAATGAGATAAAATTATTGTTTTCTATGCTTCAAACAACCCATGTCTTATTAATAAAGATTTCTGAGAAACCTTCCAACAGCACTTCAGCAGTGACTTTGTCTGTTTTTCCACTTACTGTACTATAGTGTGGTTTTAATCTACAAACTATGGTTTTGGATGGCCAATTAGAAAAAAAAATAAAGAAGTAATGGTTGAAGTAAAGTAAATCAATTTTTCCAACAGAAGTTATCTAGGAACTTTCAATGTAAATCTGACCTTTGGGTAAGACTTTGAGTCAATTGTACTTGCCCTGAGTTTGAGGTACTTACTGGAAACAAATGATGCATGTCTCAGAAATACCCTATACAACCTTAGTTTTTCAGTAAGTAGCTAAAAAAACAAAGGGTACGGAGTGCAGGGAAAGGTTATGAGAGGTTACAAAGAACGAGAGACTCATTTTAAAGAGTCTCTGAAGCAGGAGTGATTCATTCAGTTTCAAATGTTGGGTCTCAAAATAAACTAATGAAGGAAGCTAAGCTATAGCATTCTAGCGCATTTGTGAGCATTTGCAGTTTGCTTCCTTAAAATGATAGACCAGCCCACCTGGTGTGGATTAGTGGCTGAGCATTGACCTATGAAACAGGAAGTCACAGTTAAATTTACAGTCAGGGCAAGTGCCTGGGTTTCGGGCTGGATTCCCAGTAGGGTGCCTGCAGGAGGCAGCTAATCAATGATTCTCTCTCATCATTGATATTTCTCTCTCTCTCCCTCTCCCTTTCTCTCTTGGAAACCAATAAAAAATAATGATAAAATAAATAAAGTGATAAATTAATCTAGATTTTTAAAGGTTATATTAAAAGAGTACAAAATAATTTTCTTATAATTGAAGTTTCAATGGCTCAAAGGACTAAATAGATATATAAGAAGAAATAGAGGCTTTGAAAGCTGACATAGGTTCAAGTCCATTGCCTCTACCAGATTATGTGGCCTGGAGGGAGTTTTATTAACTGCCTGAGAATATTTTTTTTTCCAGATTAAAAATGACAATAATAGGATCTTCTCTGCAGACCTGTAAGAGTTCAGTAGTTATGTAAAGTCTTTTTCAAAGTCATTGAGTAAGTTTGCTCTCTGATAAAGAGTGGTTGGCATTAACATTACTGTATAATTTTCAAGACCCTGGTTAATAATATTCTATTAACAATTAATATATTTTCTCCTTAGTTTCCACTGTCCTTGGGGCTGTATCAGTAAAAATATTGCTATGATATGTTTGATATTTTGCTGTCTATGGATTCTTCTAAGATTTTTATGGTTTCCTGTCTTACATTTAAATCCTTTATCCATTTTGAGTTTATTTTTGTGTATGGTGTAAGTTGGTGATCTAGTTTCATTTTTTTTGTATGTATCCGACCAATTTTCCCAAAACCATTTATTGAAGAAACTCTTTGACTCCATTGTATGCTCTTGCCTCTTTTGTCAAATATTAATTGAGCATAATGGCTTGGGTCAATTTCTGGAGTCTCTGTTCTGTTCCATTGGTCTATATGTCTGTTCTTGTGCCAGTACCAGGCAATTTTGAGAACAGTGGCTTTGTAATGTAGTTTGATATCTGGTATTGTGATCCCTCCAACTTTGTTCTTCTTTCTCAAGATTGCTGCAGCTTTTCAGGGTTTTTTTTATTTATTTATTCCAGATGAATTTTTGGTGAATTAGTTCTAGGTCTTTGAAATATGCCATTGGTATTTTATTGGGGACTGCATTGAATCTATAGATTGCTTTGGGTGGTATGGACATTTTAATAACGCTGATTCTACCAATCCATGAACACAGTATGTTCTCCCATTTGTTTATGTCTTCCTCTGTTGCGTTTTTATCCTCTAATTTTCTGAGTACAGGTCCTTTACCTCCTTGGTTAAGTTTATTCCTATTATCTTAATTTTTTGTTGCAATGGTAAATGGGATTGCTACGTCAAAATAAAAAGCTCTGCACAGCAAAAGAAACCATCAACAAAACAACAAGAAATCCCACTGCATGGAATAACATACTAGTATTTGCCTCTGATAAGGGTTTAATCTTTAAAATTTATAGGGAATTCATACAACTTAACAAAAGGAAGATACACAATCCAATAAAAAAAATGGGCAAAGGACCTAAATAGACACTTTTCAAAAGAGCACATATAGAAAGTCAAGATACATATGAAAACATGCTCAAAGTCACTAATCATCTGAGAGATACAAATCAAAACAACAACCATATCACACCTGTCAGAATAGCTATCGTCAACAAATCAACAAATGAAAAGTGCTGGCGAGGATGAGGAGAAAAAGGAACCCTCCTGCACTGCTGGTGGGAATGCAGACTGGTACAGCCACTGTGGAAAGCAGTATGATTTTCCTCAAAAAATTAAAAATGGAACTTTCATTTGACCCAGTGATCCCACTTCTAGGAATACATCCCAAGAAACCAGAAACAACAATCAAAAAGAATATGTGCACCCCTATGTTCATAGCAGCACATTTTACCATAGCTAACATTTGGAAACAGCCTAAATGCCCATCAGCGGATGAGTGGATTAGAAAACTGTGGTACATCTACACAATGGAATACTATCCTGCTGTAAAAAAGAAGGAATTCTTATCATTTGCAACAGCATGAATGGAAATGGAGAGCCTTATGCTAAGTGAAATGAGCCAGTCAGAGAAAGATAAATATCACATAAGAGGGGGAGGGGAGAGAGGACATGTGCTGGGGGTGGGAGCAGCCTGGGAGAGATCAATGGGGGGAAAAGAAGATTCATGTAATACTTTAAAGTTTAAACAATAAATAATTTAAATTTTAAAAATGTAGAACTCCCGCCGAGACCAGTTTGGCTCAGTGGATAGAGCGTTGGCTTGGGGACTTAAGGGTCCTGGGTTCGATTCCGGTCAAGGGCATGTACCTTGGTTGCGGGCACATCCTCAGTAGGGGGTGTGCAAGAGGCAGCTGATCGATGATTCTCTCTCATCGATGTTTCTAACTCTCTATCCCTCTCTCTTCCTCTCTGTATAAAATCAATAAAATATATTTTAAAAATGTAGAACTCTGTATATCATCTATTTTTTTTAAAGGTGAGATCTTTTGTAAAAATAATTTTTTATTTTAGAGAGGAAGGGAAGAGACAGAAACATAAATGATAAGAATCACTGATAGGCTGCCTCCTTCCACGCCCTTTACTGGAGATCCAGCCCGCAATCTAGGCATGTACCCTTGTTCAGAATCAAACCCAGAACACTCTAGTCCACAAGCCGATGCTCTATCCAGTGAGCCAAACCAGCTAGGGTAGTGGTCGGCAAACTCATTAGTCAAGAGAGCCAAATATCAACAGTACAACGATTGAAATTTCTTTTGAGAGCCAAATTTTTTAAACTTAAACTTCTTCTAATGCCACTTCTTCAAAATAGACTTGCCCAGGTCGTGGTATTTTGTGGAAGACCCACCCGCAAGGGGCCAAAGAGCCGCAAGTGGCTCACGAGACGTGGTTTGCTGACCACTGAGCTAGGACATTTAATCTATTCTTGCATTTGTCCCAAAGCAGCAAGCCTGTTGCAAATCTAGATAGAGCAGGTATGCTAAAATGATGCAAATGTCACTAAATAATGTTTGTTTGTTTTTATTAAGGTGAATGATTGACATTTGAGTTAACAAGTTATCACTGTCTTTCCCATCAAAAGGTTGACATCTGTATATTCTTCAAAGAGCACAGAGATTTAAGAGATGTAGCTCTCCAGAGATGAGTATTTATGAAAGCTCATGTTTCACCTCCTTTAGCTCAAGTTTTCCTTTTAATATTTTCTAGAGCATACATTCAGCAGAATTAAATTAAATATTAAAATCTTGTCAGGAGGGAATGGGGACTAAGTGATAGCAGACATTCAGGAGTGAAAGTCTGAATAACTACATCTGTTTCTCCACAAGTCTTGCAAAATGTCTTTTAAGTACAGCCCGAAAACCTAGGCAAACAGAGCTCCAAATTGCCCTCGGCTTTTATGTTTGACCAGGCCCACAGCTTTCTGTAAAATGCAAGGTTTGAACTGTGTCACGGCATTTAAAAAATCAGAGACTTCTCAGCCCTTAAATCAAAATTCTCAAAAAGTAGAAATAGTGTCTAACTAAAGTAAGATTCCTATTTGGACTGCAACATTAACCAATGATCGGCTTCTATTTCACAGTGAAATAAATACAGATTGAGGAAAGAATTTCAAAAGTGAATGCCAGACTCTGTAGACCCTGTGGGTTACAGATGTAGGAAAGTGGTGGCAGAAAGCCACTCCGCTTCCTTCAAGATCCAAAAACATTTGGAAGGAAACCCCAGAAGGAAAGACGTCTGACAGGCATGTTCTCTTTGGGGTTTCCTGCCTCCTTATTTGCCAGGCTTCCTAGACCCCATCGCTTGTTAATGAAGTTCACCGAAAAGACTGTATAACTGCTGATTTCATAGAGTGAAACTTACATTAAAGGTATTTTTATACAGTTGAAGTTTCCTGCCATCTGCATTTCCCTACCTCACAAATCCAAGGAAGCGTGACTTGGAAAGTTACAAGCATAAGGTGACATTTGATGCGGTGACTATCAGTGGAATATTCAGTCCGAACACAGAATCCAAAGCCAGAGACATGGATTTGACATTGTAATAGGGAAGCTGCCTCGTCCTGAGGCTATCATTATAGCATGGATTTTTCTACTACTTCTGTAAAATGCAGTTATGAGAAGATGTGTACTGTACCCTGTGTGAATTAACTCAATCAAAGCACATTTATGAAAGGTGAATAAAAAATTAAATTCTGCTTTCTCTGACCTTTACAATGATAGCCAAGAAAAACACACACAAGGTTTTCAATCTTCCAAATTAGCACCTGGATTTAAAAGTATACATTATAGTGCAATGTGAAAACTAAATAAGAGCTAAAACTACTAATTTACCTAACTACTAGTTTACAAAAATATCTTTGATAAATAAATACATATATTTGCCAACTAGAAAATTAGTTAATTTGGCTAATGGCACCTGAAGTTTATATTATGAGTTATACAAACTATTTAGTTCTATAAACATTTAAATAACATCTAAGTATTTATGCCTTCCACATTACAGAAAGGCAAATAAAATATAGTTTTACCCATTGAACTCAGTCTAACACTGAAGATTTTATATATCTAAAGAAGTAATATTTCAATGTACTTAAATATATTTGGTAGGAAGCTTTGCATGTGTCCACTAATCACTACACAAGAATTAGGGTTGGCTGGGAGTAAGGTGGGGAGAGGTGAAGAACATAAGAAACGATTATGAGAAGAGTTTCACCATCTGCAACAAGTGAGCATCCATCTTCAAATAAAACATAAAAAGGCAAAATTTAAGATTAGAGGCCTTTAAATTATTTTTTCTATAAGAGACAGATTAGATATATGATATAGAGGTAGATGGATATATACATATATACATACTAGAGGCCTAGTGCATAACATTTGTGCACTGGGACGGGAGGGGTTCTCTCAGTCCCATCTGCAGTACGGGACCCCTCGGGGAATGTCTACCTGCCAGGAATTGGGCCTAAGTTGGCAGTCAGTCATCTCTCTCGCAGTCTATGACTCTCTCAGTCCAGGATCCTTCATTCCTTACTGCCCGCCTGCAGCAGAGGTGGGAGAGGCTTCCCTCACTGCCACTGTGCTTGCCAGCCTTAAGCCTGCAGGCAATCCTGGCTCTGGCGGAGTGGTGCTCCCCCTGTGGGAGCACATTAACCACCAGGGGGCAGCTCCTGTGTTGAGCAACTGCCCCCTGGTGGCCAGTGAGCATCATAGTGACTGGTCCTTCCGCTATTTGTTCAATTTGCATATATATATATATATATATATATATATATATATAGAGAGAGAGAGAGAGAGAGAGAGAGAGAGAGAGAGAGAGAGAGAGGAGAGAGAGGTAGATATATATATATATAAATATAGAGAGAGAGAAAGAGAGAGAGGAGAGAGAGGTAGATATAATGTCTATTGGTATGTATATATTCATATACATATATATTTATAACTAAATAACTCTCCATAATTTCACTATGTTAATTTTGCCCATAAATCTCCAATCATCTTATTTAACCAAGAATGCCTTCTATCTATCCAAATTCCACTTGACTTCAAATGAACCTCCAACACAAAGACTATTATCACTATTATCACTAGCTCCCTCTGCTGTGGATTAGAATAATATTACAAGTGAGTGTGTTTTTAATTGAATTGCAAGAAAGGACTGAGGGAAAAAAAAAAAAGTGGAATGAAACAATGAACTTTACAAGAAAAATGGCAATGAAGAATCAAGATGTGTCCTGGACAGTACCTGAGGCAAAAGCTCTAGCAGTTCTATCTCCCATAACACATTGCTCCTCTTTCCCTACCACGGTCCTCACCATCTTGCAAGTACCAAGACAGCCAGAACAGAACTCTTCCTCTATCCAGACTAGGGAAGGACATATCGGCTCCACCTATCTAAAGAGTGTTTGGAACTCACAACCCCGGTCCCTTTCTAGTTGCCTAGAAACAATAGCTTTTGTGTTTTGCATGTTTAGAGAGTTTCCCCATTCCTGTGATTACTTGGCTTTTATATAAATGATATGAAAAAAAAAAGTTTAAAAATATGAACTTAGATGAATCTGAATGTTTTAAATCATTTTTATATAAAGTTATTATATAGAGTCTGATTTCAGAATGAATGTTTTGGGAACAAGATCTGTCAGTCAATATTATTTTCTGTAAGAAAATAACAAAAAATGGCTCATCAGGATGGTTAGATCCATGAGGAGAAAGTAAAAAACACCTGACTGTTCATTTAGAATGAATTATCATCACTCAGGAAAGGGCAACTGTCCAAAAGGGAAGATAGTAAACTTCTGGTAATTTAAAGACAGCTTCCTGCCTGCTGAGTAGAAGTGAGTAGGCACTACACTGTTGAAAAATAAGCCAGTGTTCAGAAATGTTCTGGGTGGTCTCACTGAAGTGTCCCCATGTCACTCTGCATTAAGGTCCACAAAATCAAAGATCCATAGGCTCAGGAAGAGAATCTGGATGCCCAAACCAGCTACATGTATGAATAAAGAGTGCAAGCCCTGCTTAAGGCATTCATAAGTACTCAATTTAAAAAAAAAAAATCTTCATTGCTGAAAGTATTACATATGTCCTCCTTCTACCCCATTGATTTCTTCTAGTCTGCCCCCACCCCAGTCCTTCACTTCCCTATTGTCTATGGGCTATGCATATATGCATATAAGGTCTTTGGTTGATCTCTTCCCATCCACCCTTCTCCAACTTGCCCTCTGAGATTCCACAGTCTGTTCCATGCATCTGTACCTCCGGATCTATTTTGTTCCTCACTTTATCTTGTTCATTATCTTCCACATGTGAGTGAGATCATGTGATAGGTATATTTCTCTGACTGGCTTATTTTGGCTTTTAAGTGTAGTCTAGGCCAAACAAACCCATTTCCAGAGGTTAAATTTGGCTTACCTATATAGCAACTAATTTGCATCTCCTACTTAAGCTAACAATACAGAGACTCAAAGGAGGAAACGGGGATTCTATGTTGCTTTTAGTATTAGGGCTACAATTTGGGCCATTGTTCCAACTCAGAATTTTTGTTCAAATATCCAAATATATGTTTTTGCCTTTATCTCTTATAATACCATCTGTCACATGAGAGAGGTCCATAAAAATATGGGTCTGCACAGTCTAGTCCCTTAGTTGATTAGGGAAAAGAAAAAGTAACAAAAATAAAAGCTAAACTTGGAAAGGAATAGACGAGGAGAGAAGAAAGGGTCAGGGAAAGTTACAGCACAGGGAGAATAAGCATAGAGAAAGCCAGAAGCCTTGGAGGAGTTCAGAGCTAATGAAAAAAACAAGAACACAGGGTCGGGGGAGGGAAGGATGTGAAAGCCAGCTGGAGGAAGAGAAAGCAAGGAATACAGGAGCCAACAGAAACCCAAGGACAGAAAGTATTGGAGATCGGAGGGAACAGGAAATGTATTGGAAACCAAGTTGTTTTTCCTTTTGTATCCAGCGCAATCCTATTCCAGGCAGAACTCTAGTCTCAACCTCAAAGAGGATAGAAGGGAAGTTGGAACTCATAGGAGTTTCGTGATCAGGAGCCAGGAGCTCTGGAAAGGCCGTTTAGAGTAAGCATGGTAAGACAGCAGGCCCTCTGATGGCAGAGGCACCGAAGGGTGGCACCAGCACCCAGCACAGGGTTTCCTAAAATTAGGTGAAGTATAAACACCTATGGTTGGGCTCCAACTCGAGCTACTGAGTCAGAATGTCCAGGACATTTCATAAACACCTCGGGTGATTTCATTCACTCAGAACGTTCAGGAAGCCCTGGTATGGTGCTTAAAATCGGGGAGTCTGGAACTAGAATTTCCCGAATTCAATTCCTAGCTCTGCTCTTCCTTAGTTGTTGACCATGAGCAAGTTATTTCACCTTTCTGCATCTCAATTAGTAAATCTATAAAACAGATTGCTATGAGGCATAAATGAGTTATTACACATTAAGTACTAGTAGTGAGGCAGTGCCTAGTACATACTGAATGTAGTGGTAGCTACATTTAAGTTCTTTGAATAGAAGACACATATAAAAAACATGCTTTAGTTGATTAAAAAAGAAACATGAGTAAGACATAAAAAGGCTGAATTTCTCATAAAATACCAGAAAGCATACTTCCAACGGCACAGAGACCACTAAGCCACAACCCTCAGAGACTGTGCCCCTTGGTCTCAGCATTCACGAGCCAGCTATTGTCTTTTTGGCATTAATATGTGAACAGCTTAACAAAATGCTTTTTCTTTTCTCAAAAGCACATGTAAGTCCATTCAAATTCAAGGTGACTCCAGGATCTAGAGTCCCCATGCTCTTGGAATGAAGTAATAAATCCAGGGCTTGGCTGATGCTAAGTCCCACATCCAGCACCAGCTGCTGGCGATCATTCACCTGGTAACCCACCCTATTTGATAGTGCTGTTCTGTTTAATCATTTCCCAATATATCATCCCCAACAATCATCTACTTCTTCTGTAGAACCCTACATAGTTCTCTGCCTTTATGATAAAATTCAAGTCTATTTTTCCAGCTGGGAACTCAGCTCTATCATAACAAGCTCCACCACATTTTTAACTTATTTGGTGAATATTCTCAACATCTTCTGGTCTTAAATGAAGCCTCCATCATCCTGACCTATAAACCTCTCATGGAGAGACGGCTCGGTCTCCTATACCTTGCTAACAGATGGTATCTTTAGTTTCCATTACATCTTCAAGATGGTTAATCCTTTTTACTTGTACAAAAACTCCTGCTCATTTGGGACCCATGTGATTTGGCAATACCTTCCTTTATCTCTACTTGAGAACTTGTATCCTTTACACACAGCAAGCATTAGAACTTAGTTCGCCATTATTCCCTTCAGCCCAAATTTTGACACTATTTGGCAGAATAATCAATGTCCTGGTGAACTACCCATCCAATATTTGATTTCCAGTGCAATTCACTGGAATTTCACTACATATCAGCTGCCATTAATTTGCATGGTCATGCAAAAGGCTTATTATTGCTTGTTACTGCTCACTTATTAATAGTCTCTGACTATATATGCCTATGTTTTCAACTTTCTATCTCTGTTGTGCCTTTGGCTTCATCAGAACTACAAGTCTTTGGAACTCTCCACTTTTGCTTCATCTCTCAGTTGTATTATGTCAACAAAGAGGATCCTGAGAATGTCATTATACCTGCTAACATGCTGCTTGAGAAACCACAGTGTGATGGTAATAATGAAACAGACTTTTCTCAAGATGAATGAGGTCATTCTGTGAACTAAATCTTTTGCTCCAAACAATACTATTGATTGAAATATAAAATAAGAATACTAAACTGTATAAATACTCTCAAATGCAAATAAAAATGGTTGAGGCTGATAAATATGGCAGAAAATAGGTTAAACATATCAATAGTCACATCACATATAATAAAAGTTAAGGTCATCTAATTAAGGATTCAATCAGACAAGTAGCTTACAAGGAATACATTTAAAGCAAAATAATAGAGAAATGGACATGTATGGTCTTAAGGCACTTTTAAAAGGCTTAACTGACATGGGCTAAATATTCAAATAAAGAATATTAAAATACTAACTCAGAACTCATAAAAATAGAAAATAATTTTTTCAAAAAATAAAAATAGCAGCACATCACACATATTCACGCACAGATACAAGCATATGGATCTGGACAAGAGGATCAACAAACTTACAAAACATTTTTTTAAAAAGCTTACTGAGTAAGTGAATGAGATTGATTATGAATACATAAATCAGGATGAGATGAAGCAAAATATTAAAAAAGAAAAGTTTAAGAAGAATAAAATGTCTAACAAATTCCTGTCCACGAAATAGAAAGATTTGAGGTAAATTCATACCAATAGAGATAAAATACTATAAAGGAACTATAATCATTCATTGATTTATTAATTCAACATATTTACTGAACTATGTCACACATAAAGAAGGAGTACATAAGATTGTTTTTTCTAAAGCCAAAGACTGAAGTTGGGCATTTTTAAAATGTCTTCTCTATCTCTCATAATTTATATTTATTGTGGAGATCATTGCAATAGTCTGTTTTTCCATAAAATATTCCTTTATATGAAGTATCCAATCTTTTCATTTATTACTTTTGAATTTAAATTGTTACTCTACACAAATTTCCAGCTATAAGATTGCAAGAATCTAATGTACTACCCTGTTTCCCAGAAAATAAGACAGTGGTCTTATATTAATTTTTGCTCCCAAAGATGCGTTAGGTCTTATTTTCAGGGGATGTCTTATGTTTCCATGTGCTAGGTCTTATTTTCGGAGGATGTCTTATTTTCAAGAAAACACAGTAGTAGAACATAATAATTATAGTCAATAATACTGTATCATATAATTGAAAGTTAAGAGAGTATATCTTATATGTTCTTGCCACAAAAAATGGTAATTATGTGAAGTGATGCAAGCATTAGTTAAGGCTATGCTGCTAATCATTTTGAAAGCTAAATATGTATCAAATCTGTAAACCTTAAAGTTACACAATGTTCTATCTCAACAGGACTATGAAAATACATTAAGGAAGAATTACTCTAAATAGTGTTCATTCTATATGGACTGTATACACTTCAATTTTTGTAATATGGTAAATAAATATATTTTTTAAACCCTCATTATTTTGCAAAATTGGTATTTTTTACATTTCCCTGTTATACTGTTAATCTTTCACCTAGCTTGTTTGGAGCAAACTGCTTTCTAAGGAAAAAAAAACCCAGAAAATATAGATAAAATATTAATGAAAAACAGTTGTTTGATCATCTTAGTATTGCTAAAGTGGTGAGTGCTTCAGTGCCATGCAGAAGAAAAACATGAGTGGTGATACCAACACTGAGCATGACTTTCCTTTCCAGGCATTTGCCAATTCCACATTAGCAGCTGGGAAGGTCATCAGAGCTTCCGGAAGCCTTGGAGGCCAAGGAGGAAATATTTTCAGTTCAGGTTCCAACAAGGAGGAGGCAGCCTGATAAATACCATGCTTTCCCGAAAATAAGACATCCTCTGAAAATAAGACCTACTTACAGGTTTCCTTCTGAGTAAAATATAAGACATCCCCCGAAAATAAGCCTCCCCCCCCCTCCGCCAGGCTAAACTGAGGGATTTGGTCCACTGATTCTGAAAGAAATGGAGTCACAAAAAATTCACCAGGAAATTCAGGAATTGGATTGTTATGATGATGTTCCAGAAGATGATGACATGATTGTCATTGAATAAATGAGTAAATTCTTGATACTGTAGGATTCACAGTTTGTCTGATTTGTGTTGACAACTACTGTACTACCGTACTGTATACAGGTAATAAATTTCCTTTATTTTCATTTAACAATAAATGTGTACCGTATTCTTCTTCATGGAAAAATAAGACATCCCCTGAAAATAAGACCTAGTGCATCTTTGGGAGCAAAATTTAATTAAGACACTGTCTTATTTTTGGGGAAACAGGGTACCTTAGGCTTTTTAATCCTCATAGGAGGATATATTTTTATTGATTTTAGAGAGAGAGGAAGGGGAGAGAGAGAGAGAGAGAGAGAGAAAACATCGATGTTAGAGAGGAACATTGATCAGTTGTTTCCCATAATCGCCCAGACTAGGAATCAAACCCACAACCTAGGAATGTGCCCTGAGTGGGAATCGAACTGGTAATGTTTTGGTGTATGGGACCAAAACAAACTGAAACACCTAGCCAGATAATAACATACGCCTTTTTAATTTGAACCCCCGAAGAGATAAATAAAATAAAAGGGTGAAGAGAAAAGAACTAGCCCTCAGAAATGAAGTAGGTCCAGTCTCAAACCAACTAAGAATCCAACCGGCTTAAAATAACTTATTCTTACATTTACTGCCTGCTAGAAGCAAAAGTTAGTCCTTTCTGTACTCAACACCTGTTAAAATGGCTATTATCAAGGAGACAGGAAATAAGTGTTGGGGAGGATGTGGAGAAAACATAACATTTGTGAACTGTGGGTATATGAATTAGAGGAGCCACTATGAAAAACAGTATGTAGATGCTCAAATATTTAAAAATAGAACTAACATTCAGCCCAGCAATTCCACTTCTAGATATTTATCTGAAATAAGTTAAATCACTATCTTGCAAATATATCTGTACCCCATGTTCATTGCAGCTAAGGCATGAATACAATATAAGTGTCCATCAACAGTTAAAGAAAGTGTGGTGCATATGGTTTATATATACAAAATTTAATATTATTCAGCCATAAAAAGAAGGCATTTCTGTTATTTGGGACAAGATAGATGGATTTGATGCTAATGAAATAAATCAAATACAGAAAGACAAATACTTATGATCATGCTTATATATGAAATCTAAATAAATAAAAAAACACACGAAGTCATGGATACAGAGAACAAATGATAATTGCCACAGGCAGGGTGTGAGGAGTGAGTGAAATGGGAGAGAGGGGAAATAATTCTTTGTGGAGAAGGATAGTGTCACTCAATGCCTCAAATTATGTTTATAATTTTCTTAAATCAGATGTCACAATAAACTCAAAAATGAATAAGCATTCCAGGAGGAAAGATTCATGAAACAGATCCATAGGAAATACTGAAGTCAGTTATCAGACATGGAACTTCAAATAACTCTGATAAATATTCAAGTATTTATGATAAAACAGAATTGTGGCAGAGAGCTAAAAACTGGTTTTAAAAACCACATATAAATATGTTAACTCACAAATATAAATTGCATTTCCCATGAACACAGACAAGAGGGTGGTGGAGGCCTGGGGTGGGAATGTGATGGTATGGCAAGTGGGGAAATGAAGGACACTTGTAATACTATCAACAATAAAGAGAAAAAAATAAAAAGTATATGTAATTAAAATTAAGAATTCAATAAACTAGATTAATAGCAGCTTACAGAAAGCTAAAGAAGGAATTAGTAAAATGGAATATAGGTGAGAAGAAAATATATTCAAACTAACATGGAGAGAAAAGAAAGAATGAAAAATCAAATAATGGGTGTAAGAAATAAATTGGTCAAAGAAAAGTTTTAAGATTCTTCAAACTACAGGTCCAAGGAAAAGGTCAGAAAAAGCAGCAGAAGCAATACTTGAAGAGAATGACTGAGAATTTTCCAAAACATATGAAAGCTAGCAATCATCAAGCCATAGATCCAAGTGCTATGAACAATTAGCAGATACAAAGAAAAGTAAATCTAGACACATCATAGTCACACTGTTGGAAATCAAAGACAATAAAAAGAAACAAAGATACATTATTATCAAAGAAACAAAAATAAGATTAATAAAATATTTCAATGTTTCTAACTTGCACTGTATCTACTGAAAATGTGCATTTTGTACTGCTATCATGTAGTTTAATTTTTATATGAAATATATATTTAGAGTCAAAATTCATTTATATTTATGCAAATTATGTGTGTATTGAAATTCATGCAATTTCAAACAAAGAAAAACTGTAAGAATTCATCAGATTTTTTACTAAAGAAAATATAAAGCCAATAGTTGTATTTGAAGGAAAATAATTTCAGATAAAAGAATGGAAATAAATGAAGAGCAAAGAAAAGAAAATATATGTGCATAAATATAAGTACATTGACTATGAATATATTAAAGTACTAATTTACATGTATATAAATACACCACATAGAGAATGTAAACAATATGAAAAGCAGAAGGGAGTAAATGGAGTTATTTATATTTCCATTTTAATGACTTTCATAGTACTAATTTATATAATATACTACAGGCCAGGTGCATGGATTCATGCACCTGTGGGGTCCTTCAGCCTTGCTTATGCCCTCTCACAATCTGGGACCCCTTGAGGAATGTTGGATAGCCAATTTCAGCCCAATCCAGACAGGAGGGAGCCTGATCCTGTCCATTGTCTGTCCCCTGGTGGTCAGTGTGCATCATAGCAACTGGTCGACCGGTGGTTGGGTCAATCAGGCACTTAGGCTTTTATACCAGAACTAGAGGCCTGGTGCATAAAAATTCATGCACTGGAGGGGGCATCCCTCAGCCTAGCCTGCTCCCTCTCATAGTCTGGGAGTCCTCAGGGGAAGTGATCCCATGATCAGGAGAAGGTGATGAAGTGCAAACCTCAGCAGACCCTGGTTGCCTGAGCTTCAGGCAACCCTGGGCAGCTGGGAAGCCACCATTGAGACTTGCCTGCACCTTGGGCCAGTCCTGGGCAGCTGGGGGGCTGAGGGGACTGGGGTACTCCTGAGATAGGTATGAGAGACTGTTTGCTGCCATCTTTGAGGCCATGGCAGTCAATTAGAATATTCCCTCATTGGTTGTGAGTGCTGCCATCTTTTGAGGGCATGACAGTCAATTAGCATATTCACTCCTTATTGGCTGTGAGTGTCTCCATATTTGCAATGGTATAAGGGTCAATTAGCATATTCCCTCTTTATTAGATAGGATATATAAATTAATAAGACAAGGTTGTGTGTTAGCATAACAACTAAAAATACAGTAAAAACAGTATAAAACTAACAAACTACTACATAGAGAAAATAAATAATAAAAACACATAATTCAAAAAAAATAAATAAAAGAAAATGGGAGGGGGAGAACACCTGAGACAAATAGAAAACCAACAATGGAATGGCACTTTGGCTCCCTTCTGAAAATTCCTCCCTACTCATTATAAGGTATTTAGTAAATGTACTAACAACTGCATAGTTGCAAACCAAAGAGCATATAATGCTCTGATTAATTTTGAGCATAAAGTTAATACTTTTAGGCAAATTCTAGAGATCATGTAACACCAAATACTTTATTTGAATACTAATTTTTGATGACAGCAAATGTAAGTTAAAGGACCAGAATATGATGTAAAATAACTATAAATTTAATCTTATAATCTACAATTTTGCTTTTATAAATCTAATACATTTTAAATACTGTTTGTGTTAGAATTTAGGTTCTTGGGAATTTTATGGTTGCATTGGGGTATTAATATTTCAAGAAATTTAGTTACTGCTTAAGTAGCACTTGAAAATAAAAAAGGGATTACTCTACTAGAAAACTTAAGTATAATAAAAACTTTAAAATATACTAATTCAGCCAGGTTCATCATACCCATTTTAAATGAGACAAAAATAAAACAGGCCCTTAGAGACAGTTTAAATCACAAAATGATTCAGTTTAACCATTTGATTAAGAAAATTTTCTGCAAAACCAATGTCATTAGCAAAAAAAAACCAAAAAAAAACAAAAACAAAAAAAAAAGAGACTCAAATATTTTAATTAGTGGAGCTGTGGTAGTGTTAGACTTTCATGCACATTGATACATTTTTATTGATATTTAATAAATTATTAAATTCCAAATATGTGTATGTGTATTTACACACACGGACACACACACTTTTTAAATATATCCCAATAACTTATCAGGTAAATGTTACTATCTCTAATGTGTAAACTGATATTTTAAGCAGGGGTCTTCAAACTACCGCCCGCGGGCCACATGCGGCCCGCAGAGGAGTCAGATCGGCCCACCAGGTTTTTTGGGCAGTGAGCGCAGCCGAGGTGTTACAGCAGGAATTAGTAGTTCATATAGTCCGGCCCTCCAGCTCTCTGAGGGACCGTGATCTGGCCCCCACTTTAAAAAGTTTGAGGACCCCTGTTTTAAGATTTAGCCAGGTTACTACTGCCTGCACAAAATCCCAGAATAAATTTGTCACAGAAAAGAATTTAGGTTTCCAATCTTCTATTGTTTAGCACATGATTCTTTCAAAATACAGTCTATCTGTCCCAACTATAAACAAATAATTTCAAATCATGGGGGGTTTCTGTTCAGGATTTTTCTGTAGATTCATGCTGAGCAAATGATTAAGCATAGTGCTATCTTTTCACAGCCTCCAAAATCTATTTTAAAGTTCTACCCTCATTAGTACATGACTAGGTTCTACGAGATGAAAAGGTAAGATACAAACAATAATAATATTTGTCATTTATCACTAAGACCAAACTTCACTGACATCATGTATTCATTCCATCACTTTAACATTCGTTTCACAAATATTTATCTTTGTACTATAATACACCAATCACTGCTTTGAATCCTAAAAAGTGCTGGAAAGAATTTCATGGTCCCCATACATATGTGATGCTTAAGGCCTAGAAGAGTAAACACTCATTCATTTTTTTCATTCAACAAGTATTTATTGGTGATCAAAAACTAACAAGGCATTGTTACTAGTCAATACTGAAATCTTCTGGAGAATTCTGCTCTTACATGATTTTAAGAGTCTGGCAGGAAATTAATCATCAAATAATCACACAAAAAAAATGCATATAATACACATCCTATCTAATAAAAGAGCAATATACAAATTGACTGCAGCTCTGCTACACCCACAAGCCACTCCCACCAGCCAATCAGGAGCGAGTATGCAAATTAACCCAACAAAGATAGCTGTGGCCATGGAGAGAACAGGAGGCTTGGGTTTCCCTGGCAATGGAGGAAGTCAAGCTTTTTACCTGCCCTGGCCTCTGCTTAAGGCTACAAAGTTTAATTATAGAAGATAAATAAATCCCAACAAAAATGGAGGCAGCCACAGAACTGGAGATAGAAAGAGGCTTGAGTTGCCTCTGGCGATGAAGGAAGCCAAGTTTCCACAGCCCTAGCCTGCCTTGACCTCTGCTTAAGGCTACAAAGTTTCAATTATAGAAGATAAATAAACCCCAACAAAAATTACTGCAGCCACTTGGCTCTGCTCAAGGATACAAAGTTTCAATAATAAAAGATAAATAAATCCCAGATACCAGGGCCTACACTTGGGTCGCCAGGGTGTGTGGCCAGCCTCCAAACCACCACAGGCCCCTCACCCAGGCCACTCCATGCCTCAAGGGAACCCCCACCCTGATCCAGGATAAGCTTCAGGGCAAACCAGCTGATCCACACCCATGTACTAGGCCTCTGTCCTATCTAATAAAAGAGTAATATACAAATTGACTGTCACTCCAACACACAAGATGGCTACCCCCAAGTGGTCAAAAATGACTGTCCCCATGTGGACACAAGATAGCCACCACAAGATGGCCAACAGGGGAGGGCAGTTGGGAAGGACCAGGCCTGCAAGGGAGGGAAGTTGGGGGTGAAAAAGCCTGCAGGGGAGGGCAGTTAGGAGTAACCAGGCTGGCAGAGGAGGGAAGTTGGGGGTGACCAGGCCTGCAGGGAAGAACATTTGGGGGTTACCAAGGCCTGCAGGGAATAGCAGTTGGTCAGGGGGCGGGGGAAGACCAGGCCTGCAGGGAGGGCAGTTAGGAGTGACCAGGCCTGCAGGGGAGGGAAGTTAGGGATGACCATGCCTGCAGGGCAGGGCAATTAGGGGCAAACAGGCTGGCAGGGAAGCAATTAGGAATCAATTAGGTTGGCAGGGGAGTGTTTAGGGGGTGATTGGGCTAGCAAGCAGAAGCAGTTAGGGGCAATCAGGAAGGCAGACAGGGAAGCAGTTGGGAGCCAGCAGTCCTGGATTGTGAGAGGGATGTCCTAATGCCCATTTAGGCCCAATCCAGGTTCAGATCTAAACAGGCAGTCGGACATCCCTCGAGGGTTCCTAGACTGGAGGGGGTGCAGGCTGGGTTGAGGGACACACTCCCTGTGCACAAATTTTGTGCACTTGGCCTCTAGTTATATATAAAGATTAGTGCACTGTGCAATATATGGTAACAAGGTACTTGCCTTGTGAATAAGAAAGATTTCATAAGAACGTTTAAGTTGAGATCTGAAGGATGAATAGAAATTAGTTAGTTGGGGGGGAAAAATCCTCCTAGAAGAGGGGAAAACAAGCAAGGAATGTTGCCAAAGGAAACATTATTAGAGAACTCAAAGAAGGTCACTGTTAAGAATAGGAGAGAATAGCTTAATGATGTTGCAGAGAGCCACAATGAAAAGACCATTTGAACTTCAGAGAACACACTAAAAGTGTTGTGTTCATTCCTAAAAGTGAGGGCAATTCATAGAAAATTATTTAAAAGGGGAGGGGAAAAAAAGTAATGGCATGATTCTATTAAAAAAAAAAAAAAAAAGAAAAAAAGAAAAAAAGAGAGAAAAGAACATATCCCAACTAGCTATATAGGCAGTGGGTTGAAGAATGATTGCCATACAGTGTTTCCCAAAGTGTGGTACGTGTACCCCCAGGGGTACGGGAAGAGTTTGGTGGGGGTACGCGTTGCACTGGAGTTTGGTGGGGATATGCACTGCACGGTGCTTAGCTGCGCCTAATTCTACATTCTCATGAGTACGAGGGGTACTCAGCGTTATGAAAATTATAGAAGGGGTACACATATGTCAAAAGTTTGGGAAACACTGGTAGGAGTCCATGAGAGATAATGCCATTTTAAAATTGATAGTAGCAGTCAAGTTGGAAAAAAAAAATAGATTTAAGAGCAATTCAAGAGGTAAAATTGTAGGACTTAATGATACCCTGGATGTAGAGAAATGCAAATAAGGAGCTCTCTGTTTATGGCTTTCAGGAATAAATTGTGATGGTGTTCCCCGTAATAGAAAATATTAGAGAAGGTCTGGAATTCTAAAGGGGGGGCAGGGCAGAGAGACATGAATCCACTTTTCGGAAATGTTGAGTTTGAATTGCTTTTGAGATATCCAAGTGACGATGTCAAGTGAGCAGCTAAACATCTGGACTGGAACTTAAGAGAGAGATGGGAATATAAATCTGGAAGACACTGATACACAAACAGTAACTGAAACTTTGAGTGTAGATAAGAAGTCATAAAGAACTTAAACATTTAGACAGATACAGGCCACTGAGCCACTCCGGTTCCAACTGAGAGCTGGGGCTTAACGCACTTGAGGGCCTTGTTAAGCAGGAACAGAGGAAGGCCCTAAATTACAGGCAAGTGTCAGGTGTCAATGCTGCCAAGAGTTCAAATCAGATAAGACGTAAAACATTACAATGCCAAGAGACTGGGACTAAAATAGAATTATGTTGAAAATTCAGTGAAAGCCCAGAAATGGGGCATCTCCTCTCAAAGTAGAAAACAGTTGGTCAAAACAAGTGATTAAGTTTAAGCTGTGTTTGAGGAATGAATAGGAGTATCCCAGGCAAAACAGTTGAGGGATAAAAAGACAATATCTAGAGAAAGTATTGCTATTCCTCAAAAAGGAACAAGAAGTCTGCACGGGGGTGATGGATGTCAAAGTTCTATGCCTCACATTCCTTGCTCAGTCATCCCAGTCATTTTCAATTATCTTAGCTTCCACTTCTTAACCGGGCAAAGAAGAACTCCTCACAAAGCACCCTAGCTTCGGTCATTGTCCCCTGAACCCACAAAATCAGAACATGGCAGGTGAGAAACACAATGTCAACCCAACAGCAAAAGTCATATAAAGCCTCAGCCTGGGGAAACAAAAGTTGAGAATTTCTAATTGATTATGTAACAGAATGAATATGAAAGTTAAAAGTTCCAAAAAAAAAAAAAAAATCAAATCAGAATGTACGAAAATTACATAGAAGGATTTGTGAACATATGAGAAGATAAAGACTAGTGTTCCCTCTCGTATATTGTCAGCAGAAGCTTTGAGTCATATGACTATGGCCACTTTCTAAGGAAGTGGGAGCAAAGTATCCTTTTAAGAATCCACAAGTGACAAATGCTAAATTCCAATTTGTTAGACTGCAATTTCACATATTGGATACACTGAACTGAGAATACTATAGGAAATGAAAAACTATAGGAAACTTGAACATTAGAATAGTTGATTTAGAGCCACATAGTAAAATTGTGCTTATCTACTGAAATACTAAAATACAAGTTATTATTTTGTTCACAAGATACCAGTAAATCGGGAGTCAATTTTTTTTTTTTTCTGTATCCAGTAAAATTCAAAAAAAATTGCTAACCCCTCCGTGTCTCTCCCCTTTGCCATGTTTTAGCATCCATGTAACAATTACATCACTGTTATTACTGGGTGAAATTTAAATTTTAAAGGAAAAGCAAATGTCTCCCTAGGTATTTTCCACATTTACCTGCCATTTCTAGTTGAGAATGCATTAAATCACATGTATGTGGATACTGTTAGATTGCTTTTCTCTAAAAAAAATCGGCTTTCCGGAATTACATGGGGATTAAACTTGGGTGTGAAATTGGGGTTTTCTACCATTACTTTCAAGCTTGTTCAAGTGTGTTGAAGCGTAACTACATGGGGGCCAATGAGTGGCATGATGGCTCCTTTCTTCCCACCATGTTTCCCTAACCTTGTATGTTGGCTTCTCTCCTTTTTCTGCCTCACATTCTGGCAAATCTGTCCTCTTTGTTGCGCAGTACACGAGAGGAACTGAAAATGAGGACACCGTCCTTGGCCGACTGCCTAAAACCACAAATGATATTATATAATGCGTCCCTTCCAACGGAAAAACAGATGCAACCCTTTCCTTCAGGGGACCTGCAAAGGGCCGCAGGTAGGGGTTTTGCTGGGTCTGCGGTAGAGCGGGTCCACATGTTTATAGCAGAGAGATGTTGGGAAACCTTGTCAAGGGTGAGGAGGCCCCGCACCCACCGCAGACTGCTGCAGGGAGGGCCACGGGGTGCGGAGGTGACATAACAGGGTGGGGGAAGGCCCGCTGGCCGGCCGTGTGCAAGAGGGTGGGGACACCCTGGGCCGCGAGGTGGTACCTGCGCGGGGTCGAGCGCCCCTGGCACTGCATCCGCGATCCAGAGATGCTCCCGGAGAAGCTGCTGGTAGCTGAGGCAGTGCTTCACGGCCGAGGGCACATTCCCCATGGCGGGGCCTGGCTGCGGTCTGCGATAGGCGGGAGCCCGGAGAGAGGGATGCGGGGCGGCGCCCGCGTTGCGAAAACCGCGCCCGCTCGGGAGCGCGCCCTCCCCGTACGCGCGGCGGGCACCGGAGCAGCTCTGTGCAGGGCTGCGGCGCCCGGGAGGCTGCGGGCAGGACGCGCAGCGCCTCGGGCACCGGGCACCGGAGGCACCCGCTGCAGAGGACCGCAACACCGGAACCTAAGAGAGGAAGGAACTGAGCCCAAGGTCAGGTGCAGCGCATTTTTCACGCTGAGCTGGGCTAGCACGCAGGGCTGATTGCATCTGCACAGGATCCACTGAACTGGCTTCTCACCTGATTCAGATCGTCCGCAGCGGGAAAGGGGGCTAATAAAAGGAAGAGGGCAGGTGTTTTGCGTTGGTGAGTTGGCTCATTCCCAGCTGCAGCCTTTGGCGCTCCGTGTCCAGCATTGGGCTCACTTCGATTTTAAAATATTTCGAAGCAGTTTGCAAGGTTAAAATACATATGCAAGCATCCAATAAAGAAGAAAATAATGAAGGTGCAAAATTGTTACAGATGACTTGGTAAGTTGTCAATAAGTTGGTCCTCTAAGTACAGCTGAAATGGAATTGCATTGCTTAAAAAGACATATGACACGAAATTATTGAAGCCCTAAAGGCTAAATTCATTCGAACTGAAAATTCTGAAAGAAATTATAAGACTTTAGAATAGGAATGATCTTGGTAGGGAGGAGGTTGGGAAGATGGGCCTGGGACAGACCACCTCCTTGCCTTCGCCCTCTCTCACAAGCACACTTGCACCACCTGGACCCACTCTAAAACTCTAGGTTCACCAGCCTGCAACTGAATAGCCATATTCATCAAGACTAGTCTCATGCAACCACGTGTGCATGGTTAGGGATACCAGTCAGTCCCACCGGTTGTTGCAGCAACTATAAATCAGGAGCTGACTAATGCACACACAGTTGCATGACCAGATGAACTGGTACAAAGATTACATTGTAAAACGTAGTATAATCCCACTTAGAATTTAGCGCCCAGAATAAACAAACCATCATTACTACTTGTGAGGGTGGTGTGACTACCACTAGCAACAGACATCAGGGTGTAAGGACAAAATAAGACAAAGAAGGGGAGAGGTATCTTGTGGATTCTTTAGTGAAACAGAACTAAAATGGTCCAGGCGGGATTGTATTGGATTGAGGAGATCTTAGTCTGCTCACAGCTTTGGCCACAGACTCTGAGCTACCTAACTGAAGTCATGCAACTATTAGAAACTTTTAAAACTCTCTAAAGTGCCAATGGTCCCCATTCTTATTTATTTGGACATGACTTTTATAGGTATATATACATAGGGCTAAATCTCTCTTACATGTTGTTTTCAGCAGAGCTCAACTGTTAATTATTTTCCTATCACAGCTGAAATGCAACATTAATGCCTACTACCATTTGTCCCCCCTTGGTGTATTTCTATAATAGGGAACTCCTCGGTATTTGAAAGAATTTAAAAGGACCCAATTTGAACAACATGAATTTAGCAAAGTAACTGCAATGGAGTCAATCATTCAAAACTTGAAAATTTTTTGACAATTACAGTTTAAATCTAAACTTCGGGGAAATACGACCTCTAAGATAAGCCAAATAATTGTTGTATGCACCTTTGCTACTGAGAAAAAGAACACCTATATATAAACTTTACTGCTTAGTTTTCTGAATATGAAATATTTTCAAAAAACATATCCCATTTAATTGAGCATAGTAGTAGTTTCTTTAAAAAATCTTGTACATATGAAAATATTTGTTGTCAGTTTTAACTTATATGGAAAAATGTTATAAACTAAAGATTTTAACATATAGTTCTTATAAATACCAAAACCATTTGCAATAATGAAGACCAAATTTCTTGAATGTTTAATCATAGAAATAAAAGGGGCTGAAAATAGATGCACCCTTTCTAGAAAGTACAGTTTTATGTTAAATTTCATCAGTAATGTTAAAATGCCTGAATTTAAACAGTTAATATTACTGTACTTCTTGCCTGTGGGTTTTTTCCTTCTTTTTTTCATGATTGAAATGAAAATTCTCAGTATGTATCCTCATTATGGCAGATCTAAAGAGCTCTAGGTGTGGTAGGTAATGCAACTCTCTCCCCCCGATAGGAGACCTTGGCTCCATCAGAACAGTAATCACTTGTTAAAAATCACGAATTTAGTTAGTGTATTAAAACATTCTTGCCATTTGGTCACTAAAATCAAACTTCCATATCCTGACCTGCACTCCATATTACTCTCCCTGCATCACAGGACTTGTATTTGTTTTCTATGGCATTTCAGTCATTCAAACAGAGGACAATACAAAAATTCGTTGCAAATTAAAAGGAACTACATTTCCTGTTTTCTCTAGTGACTTTAAGTCACTTTTAAGTTATGGGCAAAACATTTTCTTTTACCTGTCTGTCTTGAATTGTTCTCAACTCCTTTCTCTCTTTAACTGTGCACCCCAAATCCAATCTGTCAACCAGAAATGTTAAACATCTTGAACCCATCCGCTGTCTCTCTGTTCTTCTGTTGACTTCTCTCTGCTGCACTTCTTTCCTCTTTGAAAGGCACTGCCACAGAGCAGTGGTGATTTTGGATTATCCGGGAGGGGAGCCTGAACCCTTTTAATTTTATTGTGCAGCTATAGTTTACATTTAATACCAATTAGTATTGATCTCAGATATAATATTTACCACAGTTCTAACCTGTAAATGTTCCTATGGTTATTGTATTGGCACATATTATTTCAAAACATTCTGGAGTTCCTGTCCCTTCTGGGAAAGTGAAAGTAGGAGCCAAGATATGCTGAGCTGAACTAAGAACATTAAATTTATCCCAGAGAAACTGAAGATCTTACAACATAGTTCTCAAATCTTTTATATATATTTTATTGATTTCTTACAGAGAGAAAAGGTGAGGGACAGAGAGTTAGAAACATCGATGAGAGAGAAACATCGACCAGTTGCCTCTTGCACACCTCCTACTGGGATGTGCCCTTGACTACATTGGAACCTGGTACCCTTCAGTCCACAGGCTGACGCTCTATCCACTGAGCCAAACCAATTTCAGCCTCATATCTTAATTGATCCACATGAAATAAAACTAAACTGAAGCCACATATTCTTCATACCCAGTCCCATCGTGTTCCCTCCCTCCTCTCCATATGAAATGATGACAATAGATTATAGAGTTGTGCTTTGTTCATATCCTAAACAAAGGCTCTCAAAAACAGAATGGGGAAGGGTTTGTATTCCAGAAAGCAGTCAATCCCAAACCAAGGTAGATTGACAGTACCAACCCCCTCAAGTGCCAAGTCCTTGAGGGAGAAGGGTCCAGTTAAAGCAGCTTATCTACAGAATCCCTTTGTTCCCAAAGATGATTATTTGAGAGTCTGCATGATGGCAACATGGATAGAATCAGAAGCAAATGAAAGAAGTTAAATTGTAGTAATAGTAAGTGCCAAACTGGCATGTAGTCAAAGTACCTACTGGGCAGGGATCAAAGACACATATGGTGAGTCTCAAACAATGATGTCATAGAACTTTGGCAAGTATCGCGGGAGTAATATGCTCCAGCCTTAAACAATACAAAAGAAAGAACGGAAACAACTTGGTTACCAATCCCGGATGATATCTATGGGGAAGTAAAGCTTTCATCATCTCAGTTTTATTGCTGAAAAATTTAGAAAGCTTCTCCCAGACGTTATGTCTAGTTGATCTGAATTGATGGGAAGGATAACAAGAGTGTTTTAAAACATTCTTGGCATTTGGTCACTAAAATCAAACTTCCATTAACAATAACATTGTCCTGAAATAGAGCATTTTTTTGAGAATAAGTAATGATCTATTTTACCAGAGTAACAACCCATCCAGGTTATGGATACCTGGCACGAGATACAGAAATCAGAACAAAGCTGCAGACCACATTTCTCCAGATGTAAAAGCCTACTTATTCTTTTACTAACTCAGAAGACTCCAAAAACATTAGCTTTGCCAAAATAGATACAGACATCACTGATATTAGTTTATTAGATGGCTGCAGTGTACATAATTTTTGCCAACACTTATAAAAGTATCTTTTAATTCCATTGCCTACAGGCTCAGACTCTATTTGGAAAATGTTTTTATCAATCAGTTGACATATTTTGAGGTGTTACAGTAAACAGACACTAACAGGTAAGTTATATTAACTCTTGCCCATGGACAGTATCATTCTTTGAATCTGGATCAAGTACCATTGTGTGAGAAGACAAGTCAATGCTGACTACAATTGCAAAGCACTTTGTGTTTTGTATGGCACATAGTCAGTGCTTAATAAATCTTAGCTTTCTTTTTCCTCTTATTGAATCATATCAGTTCACTGTTAAGATGTATTTGACATTATCACAGTTAAAGGGAATCTGTAAAACCCAAATTTAATTACTTCTATCGAACATTAGTTTAATCCACCAAAGTATTTTATATGCTTTTTAAATCCAATACTCAATAACTAATGGAAAAATAAATATAAACAGAGTTGTAAGATATGCCTTTTTGACTTTAAAGATCTCACATTCAAATAGCAATATTAGATGAAAACTAGTTAGAAATATTAGGTGGTGCAGATATAATTTAATCAGATAAATGTAAGAAATTAAATTTTAAAATTGTATAATCTTATAAAAAAATTATAGCAGGGTTTACATATTCATCAAATGCTTGTTGAGTAATTAATTGCATATAATTACTATTAAATAGGACACTATATGACTCTGTGGGGAGTAATAGTGAACAAGGTAGTCTTTAACACAAAAATAATACTTTGATTTGCTAGTGAAATACGATGCTGCTCAATTATCCACATGAGAGCAGTATGTTGATGAGTGCCAAGTGATCATATAAGTTGAGAACTGTAGAAGCAAAAGGAGTTGACTCCACCCACGTTCAGTTGGGAAAATAAGAGACTTCAGGAAGAATGCCACATTCAAGAGAGTTGGGCAGACTGCGTCCATTGTAATGAAGGGAAGGAGCAAGGGAGAGGAGAGAAAGATCAGTTGACATCAGACTGTATTACTACCAAGAACCACCAAGATATAGATGTAACTTTCACATAAAATTCTTCAACAAATTACCTGATTCAATGATATTCTTATCTCTCTAGTTATCTCACTATGGATATTACAGGTAAAATAATCATTTTTAATTATGTCACAGATGAACATAAACATATACATCTACCAAAGGTGCTAAGATTCATTTTAAAGTGTTTATTTTGCAATTCAGACTTTTATAGAGAGCTCCAAGTTTTTAAAGTGTGCAATCCCTGTTCTCCATGGGCAGAGGAGGAAAAATGGTATTTACGAAGTGACTAGACTGATAAAGCACTTTGCTGGGATTTTTAACTTTGAATCATCAACCCCATTTAACAGTTGAAGAAACTCCAAAACCTTGAACTGCACAGAAGTGTAAGAAGTAGACTTAAATTTGCATCTGTCAAAGCCTTTGCTCTTTCTTTTTCATCTCATGATTTTCAAGAATAAATAATAAAAATATTATTTATTTTTATTAACCTTGTTAATACACATGGTTATTTGTTTCTCCCAACACCTTGTAGAAAAGGAAATCTTTGCTCAGAAAAGTTAAAATGTTTCCTAGGGAGGTTTCCTAGACCTAGAACTTGAACACAAATCTTCTGACTCTGTATCCCACGAGATCGGTACAATATATGAAGGAAGCAATCTTATCCTATATATTAAATTCAAGGACCTTTTCAAGTTTAATGACATTAAAAGGACAGTATAAGGTTAAAGAACTCTCTTAATAACTTAAACAGCTATGTATGCTTTGTTTTACTTGAGGGTTTAATGCTCAGTTCTACATCTTTAACAATTTGCAGAGGGGTAGCTCATCTTGATTATCATGTGTGGAGATGGTGGTGGTGGGATATCTACTATTATAAACCATCAACGCTGTGGGTTTATTATGACTATTAGTTTATCAAAATAACTATCTATCTTATAGGAATTATGATTTTTAAGTGTTGTTCCTCCTCTTCATCCTCCTCTTCCTCCACCTCCTCTTTCTTCTTCTTCCCTCCCCTCTATGACCTGACATATTCATTATTACATTTTCCCACTTTTTTGTTGTTGTTTTTACCTAAACTAGTGAAAGTTTTACTCCATAACTGAAGGGAGTGTTCCCATCATGGAAAAAGTAGTTGTCATGCCAATAGTTCCCCGTAGTTCTCTTGGAATACCAGTCTCTAAAGAATTCACAACTTATTGATTGGATAATGGGATGAATCCCTTCCTTACTAGAATGCCATCACTCCCAGAACATTTCAGTTAAAAGATATAACAGCAGCCCAGCCGGTGTTGCTCAATGGTTGAGCATCAACCTATGAAACAGGAGGTCCCAGTTCAATTCCCAGTTGGGGTACATGCCTGAGTTGCAGGCTCCATCCCCAGTAGGGAGCATACAGGAGGCAGCCAATTGATAATTTTCTCTCTTCTTTGATGTTTCTATCTCTCCCTCTCTCTTCCTCTCTCTGAAATAAATAAAATAAATAAAAATACATAATATATATATATATTACTCTTATGACTTTCTGCATATACACACATATATATGCATAAAGTCATAAGATTTCTTTAATATCTAGCATTATTCAATGCCCTGCATTTTTCTAACCTCAAATCTCCACTAAATTCACAAATGGGAATGCATCAATATGGAATCATATGATTTTTAAGGCAATAATATATAGTTATTATATAATGCAATATTAGTTTATATAACTTCTAAAATTTCATATGTGATATTTGAATAAATTTTCACTCATTCATTTCAAGTTTGAAATTAACTAAAAAGTCTCCCACCAGAGGCCTGGGGAGCAGTGTGCAGAATGGGAGTCCTATATCATTTTCTTGAGATTCCCCTTTTCCTATACCATCCCAGCTCATTTGTTTTCTTTCAAGATCTTCTATTTTACTTTCTTACTCTATGTTGTAAAAAGACACTTGTTATTTATTTTATTCTTCCCTCAGAATCTTTTCTCTATGCTGTAGTTAGATATTCATGGGAATTTCTGATTCTTGGTAATTAATAGTTTACTTAACAGAAATTTAGAGTATATAGAGTTAATATTATAATTAACCAGCATCATTTGCAATATTTTAGAAATGTTTCTTGGCTTTGAAACTTTATCTTCAACAACATAATAACTTAAATTGGTGTTTCTCAACTTTAGCACAAGTGATATTTGGGCCTGATAATTCTATCATTTGCATTGCAGGAATATCAGCAGCATCTCTGGCTTCTATCCACTAGATACCAGTAGCCTCCTCCAACTAGGGACAGCCAAAACTATCTCCAGAGATTACCAAATGTCCCCTGAGAGGCAAAAACCACCATTGATTGGGAACCAACAATTTAAACAATGATGATGATAACAATGAAGATGACAAGGACCTTTTCATGTGCCAGGAACTAGTCATTCTAAGTACTTAAAGGACACATTATCTCATTCACAAGATAGGTTCTGTGATTCCCACTTTACAGATGAGATGATTTGAGTGCAGGGAAGTTAACCGAGTCACTTAGCATCATGGCTCCTTAGTAAGAGAGCTGGACTGAAACCCAGACACTTTGACTTCAGAGCCTACATTTTTAATTGTCAAGCTATATATAGCTGCTTTGCTGAAATCACACTAATCAAGAAAGAAATCATCAAAACCATGGATCATTTTAGGTTTAATTTCTTTTCCATTATTAAAAACACTTAAATCTTTGGAAAATATAGTTCCTACAAATTGAAAATCTTTCCAGGTAAGTTGGTTCCCTTATTGCATTACTGCTGTTCATTGAGGTGCAGAAATTCCATTAAAGACCAGATCTCCCAGGCAGAGATTAAGTCAAGGAGTTATATTCATGGGATCACCATAGAAATCATCATAAAACCATAGTCATGAGTATGAGGCCCATAAATATCATAAGGCTGCTTAAGTGTTTGATTAATTTATAATCATCATTTTAATATTAAGAGGATCTGTTTATTTTTATTATCATTAGTTTAGAAGAAAATAACTAAAATTAGTTCACAGAATTTATGCTAGCTCCTTTAGTATTCAAATATTTTTAAAAATATTTCTACAATAGTAACCAGAGAAAATTAGATTTCTTTTTTCTACTTCTTTATCTTAACTGTGTGTGGCAAAGGTGATATTTTCACAAAAAATAAAATCTATCATGCAGCATAATTTATAAAGGTTTAACCTTTGTAAATACTGTCTCTACAGAAAATGTTATTTCTTCTTCTTAAATTGTGTTTTAATTAGTTTCAAGCTGACTATAAAATGTTAAAAGGAATATAATCTATTAATAAAAGGTATGTATCTAATCAAGCACACTTAATTTATATAATATTAAATACATGATATGTATTATTTTTTTCAAGCTTCTAGGTAAGTTGATTAAAAATATAACAAAAAATTGACACTTAACTTACATGTATTGATTGATTTCTATGTGTCATGTGCTATCTTAACAGTTCTTCATATATTAACTCATTTACTCATAACAACCCCTTTTGGTAGTTACCTTTAATATTCCAATTTTGGCCTAGCCGGCCTGGCTCAGTGATTATTGACGTGTGAGTCAGAAAGTCATGGTTTGATTCCCAGTCAGGACAAGTGCCCAGGTTGTGGGCTCCATCCCCAGTATAGGGCATGCAGGAGGCAGCTGAACAATGATTCTCATTCATCATTGATGTTTCTATCTCTTTCTCCCTCTCCCTTTCTCTCTGAAAGCAATAAAAAATATATATTTTAAAAATAAATCCCCATTTTGAAAGAGGAGAATCAAAACCACAGAAAGATTGAAGAACTTGACCGAAGTTACATAGTTAGGAAACTTTTAGCTAGGCAGTTTGGCACCAAAACTATGACAGTATCACTAAATTTATACTGCCATATATGATAGTGTTCATCCACTGATTAGGTATATGAATTAAAGTATAAAATCTATCTAAAAATTAAGTTAGAAAATCTCAGTAGGAAAATTTACTTGGTCTCTTAAAAATTTTACCATCTATGAAATTCTTAGCAGCAGCAGGTAAGAATTTTGATGAAATGAAGTATTAATTATAAAATGGTTTTGAATATAATGATTCTAATATACTACTTAGTTAACTTATATTCCTTCTTCCCTCTCATCAGCTTAAATGTCTGGTTTCTCTAGACCTGTCCTATCACTTATGTCAATAAGACCAAGTTTGCTTGCTTCAGTCCTGGGGTATATTTGTCCTGATGACCTGTACTATTTAAAATTTCCTAAATTTTTTATTTTATTAAAATTAGCCAGAATGGGTTAAGTTCTCCACACTGTACCTCCAACTTCTGCCATAATCTCATTTTGCAGTGTGTGAGACATTTGTTCTGAGAATGGTGTTCTCACTTTCACACGTGGTTAAATCTGCAAGATGACCAGCAACAAACCTCTTTATTTGATCTTTTCCAGATGCAACATAAAACTGCTATCTCCCTTTCAAGGACAGCATGCAGGGTGCCAGCTGATAAAATAAAATGTGCTTTGTGAGGAGCAGCAAGGGACAGCTCATTCTCTCTGGTCCCAGGTGGTGATGATGGAAAAAGAAATCTACCCATCAACCCCTGCTGGTCTCTTGGTCTCACTAGCTAGTTAGTCCTATGGTCTCTTTCCTAGTCCTGTGAGATATCTGTTGTTGTCAGAATACCAATCCCCTGAGTCAGAGGGAGATATTGAAAATTATAGGCTAAGCATATGTGAATTATATAAGAGCATGGAAGCTGAGAAGTCCTGCTATGGTGTATAGAGAGTAGTACACACTCTGAATACTGTGGGGATTTTAAAAACATATTGTACATATTTGTGTTATCTTGAAATTTGGAAATAATATTTTGAAAAAGTTATGTTTTCTTAGATAAATTAACATTCTACAGGGAATTAAATGAGATGGCTTATGCTTTCACAACATTTCATTTGAAAAATATTGAACAAAGTAGATATTGAATAGCCTAATGACTTTTATATTGAATATAGATATTAAATTTGAATAGAAAACATATTCATAGACACAACTTGCTTGATGAGTTTATCGTGTATACTTCTTCAACATAGAAACCTGCAATAAGATTGTATTAGTTTTCTGTCACTGTATAACATATTACCACAAACTTAAAGCAACACATATTTATTATCTCACATCTCAGTATGTCAGGAGTCTGCACAGAGCTGAATTAGGTCCTCTCCTCAGTGCCTCACAAGGCTGGGATCAAGGTAAACGGGCTCTCTTCTCAACTGGAGTCTATTCTCAAGAGGAAGAATCCACTTTCAAGCTCATTCGGGTTGTGAGTAGAGCCCATTTGTCTGATTAAGTCCTGACGCTTTGCTGGCTCAAGGCTGGAGACTGCCCTCAGGTCCTAACCGCCACCTCAGGTCCTAGAAACCACCCATAATTCTTGCCAGGCGGGCTTCTCCAATTTATGTGCCTCACTGTGTACCCAGAGATGTGTCTCTAGCCCCAGTCTTCTAAGACAGCGCCTCCTCTGGTGGAATGTAACTATAGAAATAGCATCCCATCCCCCTAACCCACAGTTAGAAGCAAGTCACAGATTCTGCCCACACTCACGGAGAAGGGATTACACAGATGTTAAGCCCAGGAGGTGGAAATCACTAGGTGTCAATTTAGGGTTAGTCTGTGATAAAGATATTACATTATTTCAAAATGAAAAAAAAAAGAATGTGCTGATATATGACAAAACATTACTTATAGGTTTCAATGGTTTTAAAATATGTTCACAAGTTCTTTGAAATCACTACCCTGAGAAGTGGTATCCATGACCCCTATTCTTGATGCAGAGCTAATCTTTCTTAACTCTTTTCTAATCAATGGAGCCCTATTGAAGTGGTGTCTTGTGACTTCTGAGACTATGCAGATAGTTCCTGAACTGTTTCTATCATTTGCCCTTTGGAGGCCCCTTTGGGGACACACCCTTTCAGAACGTAGCCACCATGCTCTGAGGAATCCATATCACATGGAGAGGTCGCGGGTAGGTGTTTCAGTTAACAGACCCAGCCCAGATCCAGAATGTGAGTGAGGAAGCCATCTTGGAAAGAAATCTCCCAGCCCCAGATGTTGAAGGTCACAATCATCCCTAAGAATTCCCAGATGAGGCTCAAAACATTGTGGAGCAAGAAACATTTGTCCTCTGTGTGCCCTTTCCTAAATCCCAATCCACAGAATCTGTGAACATAATAAAATGGTCATTACTTACAGCTCTAGGTGGTTTGGTATTTAGTAATAGTAGCTAGAACACATATTGAGGAATTATGTGCAATTTTGTTTAAAATCTTTAGAACAACAAATTTGACATAAAATAATATATAAAATTTGTTTTATTTCATATCTATTATCACCAATTAGTTCATGAAGTTTATATGATTAGAAACTCAATTTTGCATTGAACTATGGTCTGCCAAGTTAAGCATTTTACATTTAAAACAGCTGGGAAAATTATATTTACTATGTAGATATTAAAAATCAATGAAAATATTAAAATACAGAAAGCCTATAGCTAAGGCCAGTTGTTAACTTATCAACATGGAAAATATTTAAATATTACCAACTAAATGAAAAATATATTAAAATAACATGTTATGTATAAAGAGTAATGTGTTATATGTGAAATGCAATGATTCTTTATCACCAACAAAATGTGGGTATAATTTGCTTTTCCACATTTCAGTTGGGTTTTATTTCAAGGTCAAGTTGCAGTATTTAGATGTTATGAACAATGTAAGATATTTCTTGGAACCTAACATAAGAAAGTAAAAATCTTGTGATTTTTGGCTTTAATTGCAAACACCATGTAAATAAACTCAATGATATTTAATAAAGAAATTTTGAAAAAACCTCGAAATCATATATACTTTTATTTCATAAAGTTGAAAAGATGATGCCTCTATGAGACTACCCTTTTCAACACAAGAGTACCAAAGGCATATTAAAGTAAATGGTTAAATATGCTTTACAGCTGCTTTATCTATGGAGACATAGCTTCTTTCATAACAAAACAGTTCTTACATAAGAATTAATCCCAGATTTTCAGAGCTGTGATTGAAAAGAACACAGAAGTTGTTAAGAGGGAATTGAAATACAAGATATATTAAGAAGTTGTAAAAGAGTCAGGGCTCATGGCCCAGAAAATTACATGTCTGGATTCTATGGAAATAATAATAATAAAAAATCCTGTACTTATTCTGTTATCTTTTATAAAACGTAGAGAGGAACTACCAACAGCAATGGTAAAATGACCTCCTGGGTGTATACATTTTGCATTTAATGGTTTTGTCTGTGTCCTGTTCTTTGATAGGATATCATAAATGCTCTTTATTCGGCTTTTGTCAAAAATTACAAAAATATTAAAGACCCAATTTTCTGCTATAGTAATTGGCACTTAAATTACCTAAATGACATTCCCAAATAAAAATCTAGACAATCCTATATGGTTTCTTCTACCTTTTGACTGAGGGAAGAACAACAGGGGTGACTGAGAATTTAAAGTAGTTATCTTTCACATTCACATATGGTTAAACATCGTTTGGGCCAGAGTTGTAATTCATTACAAGTAGTCATCAACAAATAGGAGTCACCAATAAATGAATGACACCTCAAAGCTTTTGAAAGTCCACAAATCAGTGGTGAGTCTAGACAACAGCCAATCAGCTAATGCCTCATACTGGGGAAAGTCAACCAGTCAACAGCAACCTTACTCCTGTGACCACACTACCACAGATGCCACTCCATCAAAAACAGGTCCACTTGTGAAAGCCCACCAATCCCAGAATGCTGGGCTTTCCAAAACTGGATTATCATCTCTAGCTTTGGCTTTGAATTTTTATCTTAAAATTATCTCTTTATTGTAATCAAACAAGAAGTAAAAATTTTCCATCAAAATACCAAAGCCACTTATTAATTTGCAATTATTTCAAAGATTGAATCATTGATTACCGTTATTTATGAGTTCATAGTCCAGATAGCAGATGCACTTGTGCCACTGTGAGATTATCACATGGAATCTTTTCAATTCTTGCAGTGGTTGCTATTATTTATTTTTTTACTTGTGTATATTTTCACCCCAAAAAGCAAGGTTGCATTTTGTGATAAATTTTATGAACAGTGGTCACTTATTAAACAAGGAAAATGAACTCAGACAACAGTGTGGTGACCGTGGCAGGGAGAGTGCCGAGGAGAGGTGGAAGATGGTATAGGAGAGATAAATGGTGATAAAAAAAAAAGAAAAAGAGACAATTTTGAAGCTCTTTGAGCAGTATGCATTTGTCAATTCAATATTTAAAATTATGGAAAATCAGACACAAACCAGAATATTCCAGCTAAGATTTTAAACTAGTACCAAAGAAAGTGATAACAAATATTTTATGAAGGGAAATTCAAATAAAGAAAACAAGATGTAATGGCCTTCCACATGAATATCTTCATCAATCTTTCAGTTCAAATGACTCAATGTACTAATCAGAAGCATTTTTTCTTATTCAAAAATTGCAAGCAAATTTTCAAGTGCCAGGGCAAAATCTTCAAAAATATAAAAAATAAATACTAACTCCTTTTACAAATTATCATGTAAATGTCTCCCTTTATTATAGTATAAATGAATGCAAGTAATCACAATACAGGGGAAAAAATCTTCCCTTTGCCCATGGCAACTCTAGTTGCCACAAATAGCAAAAGCTCAGTGTCGTTCATACACTTGTGAATCTGGACTGTGTTTGAATTGGAGTCTGCAGGTCAGTCGGATGGCACTCCTAATCTGAGCCAAGTTTGTCTAATCCTAGGTGAGATTTTTCTAGCATTTACATTCAGTTGGTGGAATGGCGAGAGACTGGTTTTAGATTGTTTTACTCATTTGTCTGAATGTTTTCTTAATATTGACTAAGGCTATTATAGTGAATGGATGATGACTCATCATTCTGTGGGATACAGTTGATTTGTTCTCATTGTAGCTGGGAAGGTTTCAAAGGGAAACAGTGGAAGCACACAAAGTCTCTTCACTGGCATTCCACCACCTTCTACTTGCCAATGTTCCAAGTTGAATCCAAATTTAAGGAGTAGTAAGACCTTAGACTACTCCTTGAAGCTACTAAGTCACACTGAGAAAGGCAGGAATGAATAGAGAATTGGCAATCAATTTACTACAAAGGGATTTAATAGTTTATCTTAAAAAAAAAAACAGAACATTTTTTTTCTGGTAAATTGGCATACTTTCCTATTGTAAAATGTCCTTAATTATAAGGTGAATTGGATACAAATTGATGTATAAGAAAATTGACTTGACTATGAATCACCGATTTTGACCACATTTTTTAATTAGCATGTTTTATAATATTATTTTATCATAATAAAGCTACACAATAAAATATTTAAACCATAAATAATATGAATTGAGCAAAGTATGTTTTCTTACTTTTTTGGCAATTACTTTACAACATATGCTTCTTTAAATCAAGATGTTTGTAATTTATCCAATCCTAGTGTTTTTCCTTTACAGCTCCCTGAAAGTTCCTCCACTTCAAAATAGGATAAATATAAGTAACAATATCTTACTACTAATAATATAATATATATGTTATCTCTCTAAAATACTTGCATTGGCTTTAGATCCCTTATATTGCTAAATAAAATATATAAATCTATACTAATAAAAGAGAAATATGCAAATTCTCTGTACCTCTGTGTCACCCATTAGCCAATCAGGAATGAGTGTACAAATTAATCCAACAAAGATGGTGGATTAATTTGCATATGCAGGTGTGGAACAACAGGGTGGGACACCTGCTATGAGCAGGAGGGTGGGAGGCAAAGGTAGTTGCAGGAGCAGTGCTCTGCTGGGAATGAAGACTTGCAGGCTCCCAGGCAGCTTGGAGCAAAGGCATGGGAAGGAAGGCCTATTCTTGCACAAATCTGCGGGCCTCTAGTATTACAATAACAGATTATTATTTTTAAATAATGTAAACAGAAGAAAACAAGGTACAGAGCATAAGTAGTATAAGAAGAGCTGGCATTCTATATGAGACTCTGATGCCAAAAGAAATGTCACAGATATTTTTATTTTGAAGTCAATTGTTTAAATGATGTTCATATGCACACACACAAACACATATATGCACACACACATCAATAACTAAAGCTGTAAGAGGATCCTCATGTTTTAAGAGGATTTCCATTCTCAGAGAGCCAAAAATGTTAAACAATCCGTAATTACATTTTCCTTAAAATCACAATTTTTTTCCCCTGCATTTCTTATGTTTTATTGACTTGTTTGTGTTTTCTTCCACAATTAAATACAAAATCAATAAGAGTAAGTCACATAGCATGCAAATGGGACTAAAAATTTGCAACTTCTGGTACATTTAATAATTTTAGGTATTATTTTACTCATGAAGTTTATGAGAATTCTGTTTCACTATATACAATAGTATCAGTACTTTGGTATTTTTCTATTTTTCACTTTTCATATCAAAGCAAGTTAAACATAATAAAAATAATCATATTCAACAACTGAACAAGAAAATACATACAGATGAGAAAATAATCCTGAGGAAGATGAATTGTTGACATCACCATATGATGAAATCAACTGGCAATGAGTCAGCTATGTCTAAAGTACATGTTATCTGAAATTCAAACATATGAAAGTTGAGATCTGTATATAATTTAACAAAATATTATAACATTTCTTTCTTTGCAACAATGGATCTCAATATTAAGCTTGCACCAGAATCATCTGGAGGTCCTTTAAATATAGATTGATAGGTCTTGCCCTAGAGCTTTTTATTTAGTAGGTCTGGATGGTGCTTAAATATTTGCATTTTAACAAGTTCCCAGGTAATGGTGATGCTACTAGTCCAAGAACCAAAGGGAGAATTGCTGATTAAGGAGGGAATGGAGGAACAGTATACAATTATATCATTCTTTTTAATAAAATATATTTTATTGATTTTTACAGAGAGGAAGGGAGAGGGATAGAGAGCTAGAAATATCAATGAGAGAGAAACAATGATCAGCTGCCTCCTGCACACCCCTACTAGGTATGTGCCCACAACCAAAGTACATGCCCTTGACTGGAATTGAACCTGGGAATTTCAGTCCCCAGGCTGACGCTCTGGCCACTGAACCAAACCGGTTTTGGCCAATTATATCATTCTTGAATCCAGTCTACCACTTCTTTGGATAAGTTGTGCTATCTTTTAGGCACCTTAATAAAAATGGCTATTTGTGCCAATCTGAAAGCAGATGCTGCAATTATGGATTATATAACTAAAAAATTGTTTAAAACTTTTCTCATATATAATGTTGATATTATTCCCTTAATTCATGTCTGGTTCACAGTTTCAAGTGTGGAACTGTCTTTTGAGCTGTTTTGTGTAAATTTCATTTAGTTTATATTATATTTTAGATTCTATCTCTAGTTAATAAACTCCATTTTTTCATGTAAAATAGGATATATTTGTGAGCACTTTTGCATCATGTGTGTGAATCTATTCCTATCCAGAGTTCTCATTGCTCAATTTTGGAAAAGAGTGAGAGTTTGTCATTTTAGTTAATATAAACTCTTGGGCACAGGAATGTACAGGTTTGAAGTACTAAACTCTTCACAGTGGTCTTAGTATTTGATTCATTTACTTCATGAGTTGGGAGACAAAAAATGTCCACACCACCAGCTTACTCAGTTTTGTTTCATCAGGAAAGGACTTCTTGTGGAGAAAAATGGTGGCAACCTCCCATCATTAACTTTAGTCTTTTATTGCAACCCACCAGTCTGAAAGTTTCTAGGATACTGAGCTTGATGAATTTTGTACAACCAAAATGTTTATGGCAAGTTTATGTTTCTCTAAACATTTATTTTAAAAGACGGTCATTTCTCATTTAGCCCATGATTGCTCCAACAAGAATGTCACAGTTTGTCTTAGGAGCAGTATTAAGAAACCTCCTGCTCCTACCGTGTATTATTTTCTCAGTGAAAACATTCACTAAGAAATGTAACTTGATTTTATTTTGTAAGTATGTACAAAAGTTACATGCTTCAATATGTATTTCCACACAGAAGTGGTTTGTTGGGTGTCTGTCGAGTTGAGTGGGGAGAAGGGTCATTCATAAAAATGGTCCCAGCCAAAATGTCCCTTCCTTTTCTCTGTTAAAGGAGAAGACAAGTCAAGTGCAGCAGAGCTGGCCTGATTGCTGCAGACTCCACCACTGGTGAATGTTTTATCTACAGGGTGCTTGCCAAGTTTCCTACTGACAAACAAACCCTGAAATATGAACCTCAAGCCAGTTCATCAGAAAACAAATATTCCATATAAATTAGTTTGAAGAAAAGAGAATCATACACATTCTTTTACTGCCAGTTATTTTGAAATGAAACAAACCCCTCCTACCTCTGCCAAAGCATGTGACAAACACACATAACTAGCTAAGTGGTAAGCCTTGTGATTGAATTTGTATTTCCAGACTAGTTTCAATTAACTTTTGTGTTTATTGATTTGTCTAGATTTATAATTTGAAAAATTTTAAATTGCATTTTCAAAAAGAGTGTGCATTTAGTTTCTGAAAGCTTTTGATGAAGACAAAGAAATTTTAATATATTGGTCTAGAAACAGTGATACTTGAACTAGGGGACATATTAAAAACGTAATGAAAACAATGGAATGTTCAAGAGCTAATGATATATAAAGCTTAAAGTTGTCTGGGTATTTTTTTTTTTCAGTTTGCAGGTTAATAAATGAAATGTTTTGGTGGTTTGTTTTTTTATTATAGTTGTTGGTTCTTTTTTTGTTTTGTTTTTTTTATATTCCAATTGACAAAAACCTAAAGCTACAGTACAATTGCCATTAGGATGATAACCATTATGAATTTACCCTTTCTAAAATTAGGGAGTTTATACTAGAATTTGTGAATTGCTAACATTTATACAGTGGGTTCTACAGTGCATATTCTAAGCCGCTTGGCCTGTACCAATTTTTTTAAAAATCCTGGGAAATAACTACTTTTTTAAAAATGAGGAAACTAAAAGTATACAAAGGTCAATTAGCCAAAGAGCTGTAGTTTATATTAATGAATTTGTTGCTATTTAAATGGAGGTGGCAGACAAGGTGATCTGCTTTCAGATTCTCTCAATGAACAATCAGTAGCCTTGGCTATTAGAAATGCTGTTGCATAAAGCCTTCAGCTGGCAGCACTTGGGAGGATTGCTTCCGTTTCAGAGCTGCTCCCTCCCCAGGGCGGCCGAGCCCAGTGACTGATGGAGGCGGGATAAAAAGTCTGGGCCCTTTCCTCCGAGATGGGCCAACTCTGCCTGGCTACATGAGCTCCAGAGGCTATTGTCAAGCTTACATGGCACCACGACCACCACCAATCCTGCTACCCTTCCCTTTCCATCCACAGATATTGACTCCAAGAACACTTCCTAATAAATATACTACACTCTAAACTCCATATCAGAATCTGCTTCTCAGAAAAGTTAACCGGGGACAGTCTGTCTGCATAAGGATGAAACACATTTGTGCCTATTACATATATTCATAATTATTATATAATGTGTCCATAAACATCCCTGTACATATAGTTGTAGGTATTAGTGAAAATTCATATTCAAGTAAATGGTGGCTAATTTTGCTTCAGTTTAGTATTCCATAGCCTAGCCTACAGATTTATTATCCTATTTGGATTTAGAAAAGTTACAATAACTTTATAATTGTAAGTCTACTTACCAACTCTTACAATAAATCTTTTAAGATTGATGATCTCCTTATCTATTCTCTACAGTGCCAGCTTTTGCAGTAACAAGTGATCAGTATTACCACTGCAAGCAATCCTCTGAATCACCTCCCCAAGCCCTTGACTTAGAAATCTATTCCAAATGTTGTATTATTGTTTTTTCATAACCCATTCTGAACTGTTATATAAACCTTGGGGTTATGCTTTCATCAATATCATATGTGCTTTGCGATTTCCCTCCAGCAAAATAACAATGCAGTACAACTTTCAGTTTACTTTTTCAAAACAGATGGAAGAGCATAAGGTCTTCACTCTACAATTCTCCTGCTTGGTAGATTGAAAGGTGCAAGTTATTGAAGGATTAATCATCCAAAACAAGGATCACTTCTGTGTACTTCTATTGCTGCCTTTTGAATTTTCATTGCTCTGTAAGGCCTCTGCTTCATGGTAGGTGAAGGTAGAAGTAAGAGGAAAAAGAAACAAGAATTCATCAAGCTATTGAATAAAATTCATCTTTTTAATAGACACTGATTAAAGGATATTACAATTGGAAAAAAGTTGTATTTTTCATACACATATCTCCATAATTGGGACAAATAGCCCACTAAAGTAGAAAACATATTTTCATGTTTATACTAGTAGCCCTGCGCATGAATCCATGCACCAGTAGCTCTCTACGGGACCTGGCTACTCCTGGTGTCGGCTGCCCAGAGGCTTTCCGTGATCCAGAGGCCCATCCGCGGCCCGGCGCAGAATGCTTGCCTAGCCACCATGGCGACAAAGCAACCATTCCGCCAAGCTGCTCAGGCTGCCCGTTCTCAGTGGCCAACCCCCTGGGACTGGGGGACTCCAGTGGGGCTGAGAGGCCTGGGCGCTGCCATCTTGTGGCAATGGGTACCTCCTTCTTGTGAAGGAGTGATAGTTAATTTGCATGTTACCCTTTTGTTAGATAGGATCTCAAATGAATCACCCTATGTTTAGAAAGAGGAGCTAAGATCCATGAGCTTTTATAACCATTAGTGGCAGAGGAAAGTTTGAACCCAAGTTTTCTTGTTTCCTGGCCCAATGTTCTTTCATGTACTACCTAACCACAGTTTTTACTTAATCTTCTGTATAGTATAAACTAATTCTTAAGGAAATTTTTCTAATTATTTTAGCAGCAATCTTAAAAATTCATCTATATTTCTATATCAAAGGATGAGCATAAAGGTTTGGCATCTCAGCCCAATTGGGGACAATGCCTCCAGCACTCCCTTTGGGCTCAGCTGTGATGGGCAGTAGGCCACTTTTCTGTTCATTCTTGCTTCCTTCTGCTCCTTTCTTGGGAGCTCTCCTTAAAAACACAGTATATGTTAAACTCCACCTTAAAAATCAGTTGCTTTTAGAACCCAACCTAGAAAAAGTCATATTTTTTGAAATCTAGTTCTATTTCTTCCATTAATATTTTGTGAGTTGAAGAGAAAGTCAGCTTTCCTGTCCCTCCAATTCTGACCTCCACTGTCAAAAAAAAACAAAGTTATTTTTATAATAAAAATAAACTTTAAAAAAGAAGATATAGATAGAAAAAAAATAAAAACAAAATTACTTTTGTTCTTTTAATGCAACTAACTCTAGTCCTTCCTATTAGACCAAAATAATTTGATATCTTTTAGTATACATTCAATTACTTGTCATTAGTAAACATCTAGGATATTAATCTTGGTAGTCTTCCCAATCTTCTCAATTGTTGGTTGTATGGAGTGTGTTCCACTCAAAACCATTTCCTTGATCAGCTAGAATCTACTGCTACCACTTAACATCTGACCTTCTCTCAAAAGTCTTCTAGCCTGACTTTTATTATCTCCTTCATGAAACACAATATACAGTTACATATATAATCTTTAAAGATAGTCAACATCCTGCACTTGTCTCTGCCAGAGAGAAGTTCTAAGTTTCCTGGTGAGTAAGTCAGTGGCTCCAGAGAAGTTCAGTTTCTCCCTTGCCCTGATCCAGACTGAAATGAAACCCTGCCAACATTTATGTATTCCTGCTAGAGAATCAGACATTCATTAGATAAACAAACTGAGAAAGAAAATGAATTTAGAAGAACCAAACTAGTTCAGATCAAAAGAAAGTTTATTTTAGGGCAGCCAAGACCAGTCAGAGTAATTGCATCAAAATAAAGGGGGGAAAGCCCAATTCATTCTAAGATAAGTCAACTTTTTCTTTTCATCGAATGCATGTGTGTAAATGAAGAAAAAACAACTGTCTTCTTTCCAGTATCAACTAAAATAGTTCCTTAAACTCACACACTGGATATCTGAGAGCATTATAAGTGTGCTTGAACAACAATTCTTCAAGTTCCATTTAAGTATATTGAAAAGTACTGGCCTGGTGCTTGGTTTGTTGGAGCTTTGTCCCATGCACCAAAAATTTGAGGGTTTAATTCCTAGACAGGGCACAGACCTAGATTGTGGGTTCAATCCCCCAGTCATAGCTCAAATGGGAGACACTTGATCCATTTCTCTCTCCCTCTCCTCTCCTGGTAAGTCAGTGGCTTCATCTCACCCTAAAATCAATAAACATATCCTTGGGTGAGGATTAAAAAGAAAGATTTAATATTTCTGTTTTAGTGAACAAAATATGATATTCCAATCAATAGCAAGTATTACTAAATATTAACATGACTTTAGTATTTCTTATTTTTCAAAATATCCACCTTTCCTCCATGCTATTTTCTCTTTATTATAATATATAACCTCATATGTGAAAGTGTGTAGTTGTATGATATAAATTAATTGCATTTAAAATGACTATTTTCTATGGACTGAATTGTGTCTACCCACGATTCATATGTTGTATCCTTAACCTTTATCAGGATGGTATTTAGAGATGGGAACTATGGGAGGTAATTAGATAATGAAGATGGATTTCTCATGATGAGATTAGCACCCTTATAAGAACAAACACAAGCTCTCTCTCTTTGTTTCTCTCTATGCCTATCTCTACCTCCCATCATATATATGAATAGCAAGACGGTAGATATCAACAAACCAGAAAGAGTGCCATCATCAGACACCAAACTTGCTGGTGCCTTGACTTTGGACTTCCCAGCTTTCAGAACTGTCCGAAATGTATGTGTTTAAGCAACCCAGTCTATGCTATTTTGTTATAGTAGTTTGAGCTGATTAAGATTAATTATAAAAATGCTTTCATAATAAAAACTAATTTTAACTACATGCACATAATCTTTCCTTTAAAGTTTGTTCTTCTGATTAAGTTTTAGAGATATCTATGAGCTTTATATTTTGGTCGTTAACCCATTCTGACTAAAAACAAGTTTGGGTGTTTATTTTGTTCAAATTCTATAGATTGCATAGTATAGGGCAGTGTTTCCCAAATGTCTCTCATGATGAGAATCACTGGTGGAGTTGTTAAAATACAGATTCCTGAATCCCAACTAAGAAGTGCTAAACTAGAATTTTGAGGAACATATAGGTAAGAGCACTAGTTAAGTATACAATTTTACCTATATGTTCTCCCAAATTCTAGTTTAGCACTTCTTAGTTGGGATTCAGGAATCTGTAGTTTAACAACTCCACCAGGTGATTCTCATCATGAGATATGTTTGGGAAACAGTGGTATAGGGTGTGGCAAAAGTAGGTTTATAGTTGTTCGAATGGAAAAAAATACAATAATAATACAAGAATAAACTCTGTGTTTTATATACCCGCAACCATAAACTACTTTTAGCCAGCCCTATATATAATCTTCCTGCCTTTAATCTTAAGATGATAATTAGAAAATTTCAAGAATATTTCCAACAAATACATATCATTTGGTTTAAGCAATAGCAACAAATATCCCCACATATGGTTTGTTTATCTATTAAATGTTAGGTGGCAAAACCCATTCTATATTCTAATTTAAAAATTTATGAATAGAAATAATAATCATGAGCTATGTTTTGCTGCCGTTTCCTATAGCCACACTTTATTTTTCATTGGCTGTCATGTAAACAAAACAATAATTTTCTAACACCAAGTTAATGTAAATGGGTCATTTTAGCATTGCTGATAAAAGTAAAAAGGCAAAAACAGAGGGGAACATGTCTACTTTCTCCACTCCCTCCTGTAAAAGAAGTGATATATTTATTTAATTTAAAAATATATATATTTTATTGATTTTTTACAGAGAGGAAGAGAGAAGCATAGTTAGAAATATCAATGAAAGAGAATCATTGATCAGCTGCCTCTTCCACACTCCCTACTGGGGATGTGCCCGCAACCAAGGTACATGCCCTTGACTGGAATCAAACCTGTGAGAAGTCCGCAGGCCGATGCTCTATCCACTGAGCCAAACCGGTTTCTGCAGAAGTGATATATTAAAAACCCCCCCACACACACAAAAAAAAGGAGAACTATAAAGGAGATGACAGAAACAAAATGTTGAAATCCTGAAAGCCTACATTTGAGTAATATTCCCCTAGTAAACAGAGAAAAGTAAACCCCAAACTAGCAGCTGGAGAAGCACTGCAAAACTAGCAAGGATCAAGAAGTGCCGGCATCTGGTCCTGCAAAAAAGTATACGTACAGGTGGCGTGGAAAACAGGAGACTTGCAAGAAATCTTTTTAAGAAGAGTTCCCAACTTAGAATGGTAAAACTTCTGTGGATGTCTTGGACCTAACATGTATTGATGTTAATCTTTGATGAATGGAATGGGCAAAATCTGAAATTTGTACATCAGAGAGAGACGTATTCATAGACTATTTCCTGATCATACTACAGTGTTAAGTCATGCTTCAACACCACTTCATTGTTAACTGTAACCATTGCATTATAGGTACATTTCCCTCCCCCCCCACCATTTATGTCTTTGTCTTTTGTCTTTACAGCCAGTCAACTCCTTTCCTACCACAATGACAAAGGAATGGAAGCCTCCAGGGAGGCTACATCAGAGGGCTTCTTGATTTAGGAACAACAGGCATGATGAGTGTGGAGGCCTCAAAATGAACACAAAAATTTAAGAGAAAATCAGCATGGTCACTAGTGAGGCCCTTGTACTCCATCCTCTCACTTGGAATAGGAACAATGAGACATATTTCCATGTAAAATAATTTTATGGGTAAAATTTTCTTAAAAGACTTATAGAACCCGGCACTTGAAAATATCCAACAAAACAGCTGGAACCATTCTGTGGCAGATTATAAAAAATAGCCACTTACTCTTCTCTTCGTCCCTGCATCTAGTAGTGTGACATTACAGATCTTCCCATCAAAAGGAAGGAGGGGGGGGAGCAAGGGGAGAAAAATGAGGGACATCTGTAATACTCTCAACAATACATTATTTAAAAAAAAAAAAAAAAAAAAGGTGGGGACAATTTCCTCACCTTTGATTCGGGGTTGGCTATGTGGTTTGCTTTGGCTAAAGGAACATTATTAGCAAACATGATGCAAAACAAATGCTTAAAAATCACTTGTGGATTGGGGCATGTTCTCTTGCATGTGGAATCCTGACACCACCAAATGAACAAGCCAATTATTGCCAAAAAATGAGGGAAAGAAGGTACAGATGTCTCAGCCAGCAGCCTATCATCCTATCAGCCAACAGCTGAGATAACGCTACTGTCAGCCAACACAGCAGTTGATAGAAAGGCCTGAGCTAGTCCAGAGAGATCAGCTGGGCTGGTTCAGACTTCACCTAAAGCACAGAATCACGAGCTTAAATACATGGTTATTATTTTAAGCTGCTCATTTTGAGATTTATTTGTTTTACAGCAAAAGCTAACTGGAATACTGGCTGTCAAAAATCTATTGTAATACCCACTATGGAATAAGACCCATTTTTTAACAGAACTTACTACTAGCTTTACAGGATTTAATTCTTAACTAGGAAAAAACAAGTCAGGTACTGTCATAACTCACATCTGAGAGAAGCACTTAATTAGAAAACTGACACCAAAACAAATTTTTTAAAAAAAATTTAAGAGCTAGGAGAAGACAAAATCAGTAAAGACAAAAGAATAAAACATCATGAAAACGTAAAGTCCTTGAAGAGATGAGTGATTGACTACCAAAGAGAATTAAGTTGCTCAAACCCAGAGCGATCATTGATAGTCTAAGAAAAGCACAGAAGGAAAGTTCCTCTCTGTGTAAGGAGTTATCTGTATGAAATTAAACAGAAGCTACCCGAATGTCTCATTGTTTGTCTATAAACTGCCCAAACAATTTAACTTTCCTCAAACATGTATTGGGCACTCATTGTGTTCTAAACACTCTTCTAGATGTCAGGGGGAAAGGCAATGAAAAACATGCACAAAAGATATGCCTTGCTTACTTTACCTAGCTTAAGGTAAATATATGGCTATTTTTCTTCTTAGGGATATAAAATTTACATACAATATCTATCTACTGTATAATTGAGTTTTAACAAGTGTATATATTCGTATAAAACACTTCCATCACCCCTAGAAAGTCCCTTCATGTCCTCCTTCAGCTACTCTCCATTCCCAAATAGGCAGTTATGTTCTGATTTCTGTCATCATGAGTGAGTCTGCCTGATCTTAAAGTCACATAAATGGAATCATACAATAAGTATTTTTTCTGTCTGATTTTTTACTCTGTGCAATATTTTAGAAATTCATCTATATTGTTGTATTAGTCATTCATCCCATTTTTACTGATTAATATTCCTTTGTATAAATATACTTTTTTTTTTAAATTCCATAATCCTGCTAATGGACATTTGTATTTGTTTCCAGTCTTTGGTTGTTAGAAATAATGCTATTAACATTTTTTTCCTTTATATAATCTTTATTGTTGAAATTATTGCATATGTCCCCTTTTTCCCCCCATTGATCCTTTCTAGCCCCACCCTGCTTCTGCCTTCACATTATTATGTGTCCATGAGTTATACATACATATCTTAGGAACCCAGAACACGATTCAAAATTGTGCGGTGCCACTCACCCTCAAGTCGCCTGTCTGGCCCTGCCTTGTCCCTGGGCCCTGCAGCAGCTGCAGATACAGCTGCTGATGGTCTGGCCCTGCCTCACTCTCTGACCCTTGAAGCAGCCACAGCCTCTGCTGCTCAAGCCCTCCCCCAGAGCATGCGCACAGACGCCCCTGCCACCCAGCTCCTGACACTGTGCACAACCTCCTCCCGTCCAGTTGACCTGTTAAGGCATCCTGGTTAATTAGCATATCTCTCTATTTTTATATATACATGCCTAACACCCATCCCAACCTTCCTTCTGAAAAAAAAATGGTATTGTTAGGAACAAAACAGTGCTATTTGCAATATAAAATATGATAGCAGAAATGGAAAACTGAATAGAAACAATGGACAATATGATTGAGAAAATCACCAGAATAATAATTTTTTTTAAAAGGCAAAGAGAAAGACAATAGAAGAGGAAGGATAAAATTTGAGAATCTGTTTAAGACTATGAATATTTGGATATGAATAATAGACATTTAATAAAGAGAAAGTAGAGAAAATTTATCAAAGGAATAACTTAATATGTTTTAGAAGTTAAATAAAATATTCCAGATTATTGCACAATAGTTTTAAAAAGACTGAAGCAAGGCATATGATTTTGAAAAATTACAATTTCAGAAACAAAGATAAAAAAAATTCAAGAGAAGAGAAAAAAAGGGGGGAAATGTTTATATGCAGATTATCTGGAGTCAGAATGTTATAGGACTGCTAAATAATTAACTGTTTAATGATCTTCATAGTGTTTTCAGTAACTAAAGTAGCTTTGTAGTTTACTGTAGATTGAGCAGCCAAAGATACTGTCACAATAAAAAGCTCTGAAATCTGCCGAAACCGGTTTGGCTCAGTGGTAGAGCGTCGGTCTGCGGACTGAAATGTCCCAGGTTCGATTCAGGTCAAGGGCATGTACCTGGGTTGCAGGCACATCCCCAGTAGGGGGTGTGCATGAGGCAGCTGGTTGATGTTCCTCTCTCGTTGACATTTCTAGCTCTCTCTCTCTCTCCCTTCCTCTCTGTAAAAAATCAATAAAATATATATATTTTTAAAAAGCTCTGAAATCTAAACCCCTCAAAAATGAGGAAGGAAAACACGTCTCAAGCAGAATGATGTACTCAGTGGACATATATCAAATGTGAGAAGGGGCTAATGACATTCTCAGGCTTGATAGGTTTTAAAGTTTTTATTGTCCAAACAACTTTTCTCAGGAAGTTACCAGAGGAGGTGTTTTCTCCAAAGAGCAGATGAAACAAGGGGGAAACATGGGCGGCAGGAAACAATGGATCTAACACAGGATGATGCAAACCAGCAACAAGTCTCCAGAGCAGGCTGACAAACGGAGTGGGAGGAGGAAGGACCCGAAGAGGGAGTCCAAAAAAGATGAAATTGGTGGAGTTCTGGACACATCTGGAACATGTGGAGGGGGTGAGAGAGAACTTCATGTTCGGTTTCATACACTCAGGTATTATGAGGTTTAGTAAAGTCCTTTTAGTGAAAAATGTTTTGGTATATTTGTTTTGTTGTAAATTCATTAAATGCACTTCCTATAAAATGGTATCTCCTCAAAAATGCGAGTTTGCCTTTAACAAGCTGTAAATTATACTTCTACAGAGTTATCAGGCTATTGATTCTAATGACTTTTTACAAATTAAAATTCAAACCAAATTACAAGGCTAGGGGTTTCTGTCGGCTACCTGTATTTAAATTCGACCAATGCCATGCATTTGATTCCTTCACAAATCATGCTACTAACAAATACTTTATAATGAATTATTCATACTCCAAACCATGAGCAATTTCCCCAGGAAAAAATGTAATAAAGACACTAAGATTATGGTTATCTACAATCAGCCAAGATGCTGTGACAGCCTTCAGAACGATGCGACACCAAGAACAGCAGGCACCCTGCTTTGGTATTCATGACTCCTTGAAGCTGCATTTTCCATTAAGTCCCCAACTCTAAACTAAACCTAAAGGGTACTATTATTAAAAATTTAGAAATGTAACAATGTGTTGATTTCTTTTTTACTATTATTGGACATCACCTCCACAATTTACTCTGGCATTGATTAATGTGTTCAAAGTAGGGCATGATAAATAAATGAATATAGATATTCATATATATATATGCATAAATGAATATATACATATATATATATATATATATAGGGTCGGCAACGAAGTAATTGCGGGTTTCACACATATATGGCTTCAGTTGAATTTTTAGGTTTGCAGACGTAGTACAAATGTAAAACACATTTTGTTATTTGATAGTTGGCTATTCAGCTGTTAATCAGTAAAAAGAGTTTTTTGATCTGTTTTGTAGTTTTCGTTTGGCGTTCATTGAAAAATGGAAAATCAAAAGGAACATTTTCGTCATATTTTGCTTTTTTATTTCCGCAAAGGGAAAAACGCATCGCAAGCTCATAAAAAGTTATGTGCTGTTTATGGTGACGAAGCCTTAAAAGAACGGCAGTGTCAAAATTGGTTTGCCAAATTTCGTTCTGGTGATTTTTCACTCAAAGATGAAAAATGCTCTGGTCGTCCAGTTGAAGTTGATGACGCCCTAATCAAAGCAATAATCAATTCGGACTGTCACAGTACAACACGTGAGATTGCAGAGAAGCTTCATGTATCACATACATGCATTGAAAATCACTTAAAACAACTTGGCTATGTTCAAAAACTCGATACATGGGTTCCTCACGAACTGAAAGAATCACAGTTAACGCAACACATTAGCAGCTGCGATTTGCTAAAGAAACGTAATGAAAATGATCCATTTTTAAAACGACTGATAACTGGCGATGAAAAATGGGTTGTTTACAACAATATCAAGCGGAAAAGATCGTGGAGCAGGCCAGGTGAACCAACTCAAACAACATCAAAAGCTGATATTCATCAAAAGAAGGTTTTGTTATCAGTTTGGTGGGATTACAAAGGAATTGTCTACTTTGAACTCTTACCACCCAACCGAACGATCAATTCTGATGTCTACATTGAACAACTAATGAAATTAAACAATGCAGTTGAAGAAAAGCGGCCCGAATTGACAAATCGAAAAGGTGTTGTATTCCATCATGACAATGCAAGGCCACACACATCTTTGGTCACTCGGCAAAAATTAATGGAGCTTGGTTGGGATGTTTTGTCACATCCACCATATAGTCCTGACCTTGCACCATCTGATTACTTTTTGTTTCTATCTTTACAAAACTCTTTGAATGGTAAAAATTTCAATAATGATGATGATGTCAAATCATACCTGATTCAGTTTTTTGCTAATAAAAACCAGAAGTTTTTTGAACGTGGGATTATGATGCTGCCTGAAAGATGGCAAAAGGTCATTGATCAAAATGGGCAATACATTACAGAATAAAGTTATTTAGTTCCATGAAAAAATTGTCTTTGATTTTTTTAAAAATCCGCAATTACTTAGTTGCCGACCCAATATTAGTATATTAACTTTTATATAGTAATGTTTATACTCTCCACCATCCTATGTCAGGTCTGATGGGGAGTGTGTACTTTAGAAGCCCTGAAGAGTAGCAAAGAAAAAGGGCAGAATTCATTGAAGAAAGATATTCAACTAGCCTTTCCTATTTTCTCACACTCCTGGAGGGTATGCTGGGATTAGGCTCTATGAACTCCTGCTTCCTAAGTATTGGGGTTTTGTTTGTTTCTAAACATTTTTAACTGAGCCATGATTAAATATATAAATACCTCAAGGAACACCCTAGATAAAGTGGAAGTGGAAGCTTAACAACATTTGAGCCAAAATAAAAGTAGAAGACCTACCTGACACACATTTCACCTTCAAACACATAATATTACAAAATTAAAAAAAGGTTAAATAAAATTCTAATCAGTTATATCTAAGAATTCTTATAATGATAAAAATGGGGAAAAAGTATAGCTAAACATAATAAACTAAAAAATGTAGGCATGGTCACAGCATATTAATTATTTAAATGAACATATTTTAATATGTTTATACTTAATTAATAAAAACCATATTTAATTTTCTATAAAGTTAACATAACTTATTAATAATTAAATTTTATTATGTTTGTATATAAAATATTTTTAAAAAGAATAACCCTGGTATTTCAATTCATTCTACTGTGACAGATTTGTCTTATTTTAGATTTTTATAATAAAACTCATAAATATAAGTTTTTTGGAAGTAATTATCACTCTAAGAGATCTATTTATCACTTTAATTAAGAGATGGTGGGTTTTGCACATAACTATATTATAGCATATATCTTGTCATAACGGATGGTAAGATCCTGAGAGTGAGCGAAATATTTATAGTAACAGGTCCCATGCCTGGTAGTTAATCAATATACTTTGTTTTAGTGAAGGCAAAATCATATCCTTTCTTGGACTCTGCTAGATTTCTGGATAGAGAATTTCAGTACATAGTTCATTTTCCTGTGAACTTTATTGATTGGCTAGGGAGACCACATGGCTATATACAATATGAAGCAAGGAGGGGACCACATAGGGAACTCAGGCTCTTGACATCTCTGTATCATCTGGAGTCCTGTTTGGGTCTCTATATTGGCAAACATTTACATTTGGGGCAGATGTTGTTTTTCACATGAAATAAAAATTTTATTATGTTACAAAAAACTGTAAATGTGAATATAAAGCAGAGACTACTTGGCCAGTTTGCTCACTAGTACGTGACTCACTAGCCCACACTAGCCTCAAGGCATTTATGATTCAAATTTATGCCTCCCCAATTACAGGAGAAAATTACATAGAGTTTTGTGATCTTGCAAAGGTCAAAACCACTAATATAAAATGAGAATGCCTAAGGTCTAATATATGGTCAAGTGTGTCCTAGAATTACAGGAATCAAATGGGGTAGGCAAATATGGGTTGATATTGTCATTAATTATTCATAGAAGAGATATACTGTATATTGAGTGTGTTGGAATAATCTAAGGTAAAATTTCAAGTAGATAAATTAGCATAATTTAGGAATAAAGTTTGAAATAAGAATGGTGTACTCATAAAACAATAAAGACCAATTTAATGCAATAGAAGTTAAATGCATAAAAAATGGAAAATAAGGTCAGAAAATTATAAAGAAACTAAATGATGCCCCACAAAAACCTATTAAGGTTAGTCTAAGAAATTTAATCTTGGTACAGCAGGCATCGGGGAACAACTGTTGGTTTCCCCAAAGGTAAATGATGCAAGCAAATAGTCTTTTGGAAAAGTGTAAGTGAGTGTTGATAAGCAGACTAGGCTAAAGAGGTTAATATTTTACAGCAAGAATAATTATTAGAAAGCTCTGAAGTGACTAATTAAACTGCAGGCAATGAAAAGGGAGTGGAATATACAAATCTAAAAGTCATTGAAATTAAATGCTTAAAAGTCCCAAAAATTGTTTTGTTTTATGCCAATTTCCTCTGGTGTTGGAAATAGCTTCTGAATAAATTTGCAAATATGAACACATATCACTTGGAAAATTACTTCAGCCTGTCTTTCAGCAAATATTCCACTCAAATCAATTATGTATTCACATATCTTTTAAAGCCTTTAACACTTATTAAAGTATTATGCTTATAATTTATTTTTGTCTATACTTTCAGCTGAAAGAAGGTGAAATTTTTGTTGAAAATAACACTGAAGACCATCATCAAAGACAGACAGCAATGGTAATGTGTAATGAATAGAAGTGATACAACATGGTGTTCTTGATCCAAAGTGACAACTGCAGTTGAGATTAGCAAGGACATTAGCCAGATGAGAGATAATAAAATTGGCAGATTTATGGCTTTACTGAAAGAGTGTGTGTGTGTGTGTGTGTGTGTGTGTGTGTGTAATATTTGCTAAAACATCTGCTCAGTTAAAACATTCAGTGAGAATTACAGAAGAAATAAAAAGGAAATGGAGATGAAAGAGAAACTATATGTCTGAAATCTCAAACTCCCTGAGTCTGAGTCGGCTTTTACTGCTTGATTTACCACTCTTTGTTCAAGATTACTACTGAGAACCCAGCAGGTATGTAAGACAAAGAGGAATTGGAGAAATGAGTTGGAACATCTTAATCCATGTAGCCAGAAGTGATAAATGACATTTCTAAAATGACTAAGATGCTCTTCCCAGCATTCTTGTACTTGAATGCCTATTAATAGTGAATGTAAGTACATCACATCTCTTTCTTCAGTAGATCAATCTGTTGATAGCTTTCCCAAATTCTAAAGTCGTACTTAATTGAAGTAAAAAGAGCCCTCTTGGTACACTAAGTGAATTACTCATCCATATGTGGTACATTATTCATATCCTGGGAAAGGAAGATTCCTTAAAGGAGAAATTTAGTTCCTAGAATGTTTTTACTTTCCTTGCTAACCATTTAATTGGGTCTTTTGTGAATAAAATTGAGCACTGCTTAATCTGAAGGTGAAATATTTCATTCCATGAAGGCAGTTTGAAGAGGAGGATTTATAAATATTCTGAAAATAACTGAGAGTTTATTATCTGTTAAGGCACAGATATCCTGAGTCTCCAAGTAAACAAACCTTTGAATATAAAAATTCAACTCCCTAAGAGAGTTGGATGTGCCTACAAACTGAAAATAAAGTGACCTAGACAAAACACATAAAACTATTGATATATTATCTGGAGAGAGAAAATGATTTAATTCTAATGGATTCTAATAGAATTTGAGTAAGTTGGAAGAAAATAACATGTCCATGAAAACAAATTGAAAAATTATAGTATATATGGATTTTTTTCAAGTAAAGTTTATCTCTCTGTCTATGTCCAACAATATGGTAAATAGACAACTAAGACCTAGCTTTGAACTATGCATACAGCTAAGGGAAATACTGGCAAGGTCAAGTACCAACTTGTAACTTAGTCGGAAACATTACAGAACTAGACTAGACGGTCAGAAGTTAAATATGACAAATACCCGACTGTTATAAGGCCTAAGCAAGAGTCCTGGAGAGGAAAAACTTTCTTAATTTTAGTAAACTAGACTAGCTAAAAACAAGGAGCTAAATTCTATCTATATCATATTTAATGTTCTGTGGTTGAATTAATTATCAAGTTACTAAAACTACATACATTTCCCTCCACATTCATGTCAGTTGGATGCCATCTTTAAAATGGGTCAGTTTTCATTTTTTTTTTTTGATTGGTGAAGAAGGTGCATCATTTTGAATGCTTTGCCTGGCACCTACAGCAGGATTTCTTTACTACATCCCTAAAGGATGGGGACGGGGGTGGGAAGTGAGGAGGAAGGAAGGGAAAGGGAGCTTAAATGCTTGGGTAGGAAGTCAGGAAAATTCTTTGTCCTAGCTTTCTTGACTCTGGCCTTTGCTGAACACAGAGAATGGCGATATTTAATAAGGAGAGGGACTGGAGAGAACGAGTTAAAGTGCTGGGACTTAGTAGCAAATAAGAGAACTGACCACAGAAGCCACTGTGGGAGCCCAGCCTGTCTGCTAGCATCAGCTACCATTTGCCCCAGCCATAGGCCTGATAGGAGGCACCAGGGAAGTCCTCCAAAAGTGTCCTGAACTCCTGCCTCGAATGAGGCTTTTCTCTGAAACTACAAATCTCATGATCAAGCACAGCTCTGGGCCTTTAGGAACCTTGTTTCATGATCACACTGATCCGTCATGTGACTCAGGATGTCACACACATTAATAAAACTGAGACCATCTCAATGGGGAATATACTCAAGGGAGGATCTAAAATACTTTAAATGAGGAATAAACATTTGAAGCATTTAAAAACGTTATTGCATCAATAATACTCTATAAATGTCATGCATGGAATACTCATAAAATTTCAGATAGAGAGCATGATGGAATATCAATCGAACTCAGAAGGTCACTATGAATGAGTAATGCACAGTAACATGTTCTCACGGAGAACAAAGGGCCTAAGTTTCCTGGTGATGCCCATGGTAGCTCCCTCATGTTTCCATATGTCATTGTTGCTATAAATGCTTTGTTTCCAGTATTACAGCTGGGCCCACAACCTAAATCTTTTCAATTCGATTGCTGGTAAGCTGAATAGCTTATGGCTTAGTGAGAGGATTCATATTTCTTAACTTTAAGCAATGAGTTGTTGCCTGTGGGGATGTGTTAAACTAACATATGAGTAATATGCCCCTGGAGAGTCAAACAAAGGAGGTGCCTTGTATTCGCACACAGTCCCTGGTGTATTTTCTTTTTTTTTCATTGCAGTTATAGACAAAATAGTATCATTTTAAAATCTGCAGAATAATAAAGAAAAAAAAATCTTCGGAGGCCCAGGTGATGAACTGTTTAACAAATTTAATAAAGGGAAACAAGCTCTGTAAGAGAAGGTTCCTGGGATCATCATTTACTCCTGACAGACCCACCTGCAGGGAAGCACAATGCGAGGAGCTTCCTTGCGGTGATATAAACTTTTAAAGCCCTGAGCCCACTGTCCCTCAGAAGTTGAAATAAGGGTGATGAAATTACTTCTCCACACGAACACATTTGAAAATTGACTTGAAACATCCGTCCAAAAACAAAAGCAATCTGGTAATTCTTTCAAAAGCATACCTATTCAAGAAATCTCTCCTCCGAACATCCTTGCTAATGCTTGTTCAGATGTCTCAGCCAAAGAACGAGCATGCATTCCACAGGTACAGATCCAATCTGATCATAAAGCCTCCTGTATTTTTACTAGAAGAATGACAGTGCAGGCTGGATAGCAACATGACACGTATGCCCCTCGTCTCTGTTCTACAACCTGATGGGTGTGCATGGTGGTGAACGACAGCATCTCTCTGAGTCCAAGGCAAAGGGCAGGGAGAGGGCATACAGGAAAGCATGCAGAGTAGCTTCAGTTGACTTCAATTTGCAAAGCATAATTTGTTTTATCCAAACAACGGACAAACATGGAGACTACAAGATTCAATTTAAAATGTTATAAATAACTTTGATCCTAGAACTCAATGCTTAAAACTGATACAATTAGCAAAGAAGAGAACATCACAGACACAGACAACAGTATGTCGATTGCCAGCAGGAAAGGGGGATTGAGGAGTGGTGAGCACAATACAACACTTTGTGCAGGTGATGTGTTATAAAATTGTACACCTGAAACCTATATACTTTTATTAATCAATGTTACATCAGTGCGTTCAATAATATTTTTAAAAAGACTGACACAATTATGTCACTATTGCAATACTGGGAATTTTACTACACCTTTGTTGGGAGTTAGACCAAAACAACAGAGTAGGACAAAGTGATATTGAAAATTAGAAATAAGAAAGTAATTTAGAAGCATGAGTTTTCCTCCATTAAAAAATATTTTATCAATATTTGACTTTCCAAATTACCTTAAATGACAAAGGATGGTTCAACAATGGAAAAGTAAAACCAAAACCAAAAGGGAGGACCAATATATTAAGTGAAAGGAAGAGGCATAGTCATAGGTATATTAAAGGTAATAAATAACAAATGGTAAACAAGACTTCATATGCATGTGTTATATATAGTATGCATGTATTATATATAATGTATATATTGTGAAAATTTATATATAAGGTATATATAATTGTGAAAATAAACACCCTAAATTAAAATGGAGTCAGATTTGCATTGCTCACCAAAGCTTTCAGACCTGCACAGGAAGAGAGGGTTTCCTTCTGTCCCAGCAACAACAGTCTGCACTGCTTACAGCCAATAATCAGCCATCATAACCCTCCCCAATTTCCTCTTAAAACCTAATGGAAGCTGGCCTTCCCTTTGTTTCCTCTGACTTGCCTTACTGAGTTCACCACAGTTTGCTTGTCCTGAATTGCATTTCATTTGCTATTCCCATATAAACTCGTTTGGACTAGCTAAAGACCTTGTTATTTCATTTTCAAGGTCAACTATCTACATAATACATTTATGTTTGTGTGTGTGTGTGTGTTCACTTTTCCAATATGAATTAAAAAAAAGAATAGTATGTACTCTGTTAATATTGGTTACCTTAAGAGAATTGATTGGAGTAGAGATTAAGAAGAAAGAGGAGATAATTAAATTTATTTTTGTAAATCTTTGATTAATTTCACCCATTATAGTATATGTAAACATATATATGCATAATTCTATAACTTAAAAACCCACCAAATAGAAAAATATTATTTTTAAAAAGAATGTTTCTCTTGGAATTATATTTCTATTATAATGTCTACAGCAATCCTTTGTAATTTTAATAAAAATGAATTACTTTCACATTCAGATGCCATTTTGTAAAAAAATCTTAATCAGAATAAGGAAATGATACACCTTTTATTTTTAAATATATATTTTTTTATTGATTTCAAAGAGAAGAAGGAGAGGAAGAGAGAGACAGAAGCATCAATGATGAGTGAGAATCATTGATAGGCTGCCTTCTGCACTCCCCCCAACCTTCAATCTGGGATCAAGCCTGCAACCCAAGCATGTGCCCTGACCAGGAATCAAACCATGGTTCATGGGTCGACACTCAACCATTGAGCCATTGAGCTGGGCTGATACAACATTTCCTAATAAATTAACAATAGGTATATAAAATTATAGGTCAATTTGAATAAATTTTTGATCTGCCAGATTTCTTATGCTTCTACCTAACAGGATGTTTAGTTTTTGTCACTTCCATATCTTTTGAACTCTCTTTTAAGACTAGGCTCTCAGTATTATCATACCAATAACTGTACATCATTATCAACACTTAGTGGAAATCTGGTAGGCATTAGTGGGTAAATAACAGCTGACTTTGAATCTATAATGCCTCAACGTTGAAAATTTGGGATTTACATGTAATTTGCACTTTGGTTCATGATGTAGGTGAAAAATGAAGTGAAAACAATTTAAAATAACAAGCTGTTGACAACAGAGAATACAATTAGAAAACAAGGACCAGCATTTCTGGTAAGGGATCCTTGAATGGTTCTGCAGGTGTTTCTGCAAACAGGTTTGTCAAGGATGTCCATGCTCTGCAGTTTGTCCGACATCATTTCTGTCTCACAGAAACTGAACTCATAAAACTGATGGTCAGGTACTCTCATGACCAGCACAAATTGTCCTCAAATCAGTCTTCTTTACAGACTCTATGTACTTGAGGAGGCAGATAATACCTTTGTCTTTCTTTCTAAAAATCTTATAACTATCCTAAAACCAAGAAAATATCCAGGAACAAATGACTATGGGGGCAAAAAATGAGAGTAGATATTAGATTGTGACATTTTAACATTCCAAGATAAAATTTATAGCTATTACTTTTAAAATAACTTTTATTTCATTTATCTGCATGCAAATCTGATACTGATATTAATTCATCTAATGAAACAACTATCATATTTATTAATTCTTTACTTGTTTGAAATAATAATAGCTTTATTCTGAAATATTCACTTTCCCAACAAGTCTCTTGTGGAGGAAAATCAACATACTAGGGAAAAAATGACATTTGTATCCAACTTGATCTCCAAAGTTCATCCCACAACTTTGCTTTCCTGAAGGTCATGAGATTCAGTTTGTTTTTTATTATGGCAAGATTAATGTACTAGCTAATAACAAATATTTTCTTCACATTTTCTCCCCTGCATCTTTCTTTCTGTACAGCAATATCTATCCCTGAGCTAAATATCTTCATCACTCTAGAACAGAAGCAAACAAAGGAACTGGAATTTTTTTAAATTAATTGAATTTAAAATACATTTTATTAAGTTCAGAGAAGAAACAGATTTTTTAAATACAAAAGAGTTAGGCTTTCAAGATTCAGATATTGAAGAGAAAATGCTTTCTCTTATTACCAAAAGCCACATCTTCAAATAATAATGAAAAGCTCAAAGACTCTTCCTATAGGTCCAACTTAAGTAATAAAAACAGGATTGTGAAAAGTGTAGGACACACAAAATAGATAAAATTGATTCAGCTTAGGGGAAAGAATTAACAACAGAATTCTTGGAAAAGATGAACAACAGAATTGTATAAACTTCGTTGACAGTCTTCCTAAAATGGTACTCTGTGCCTCATCTCTCTCACAGGCAGAGCCACTGAGCTAATAGGACCCTGGGATGAGGCTGAAGGGAACCTAGAGCAGAGTGACTCTCCCCAATGTGTATTCTGAAATGCCCCTTAGGAAAAGGTGACTCCTAAAGAATTCCTACTCCCAGGCCACAAAAGAAAAAATAGACAAGAGCGCATCAAAACAAATAAGCTTCTGCACAGCAAAGCAAACAATCAATGGCATTAAAGGACAACCAATGGGGTGGGAGAAAATAATTGTAAGTCATATGTCTAAGAATAGGTTAATATCCAAAATATACAGGGAAATTAAACAACGTAATAGCAAAACTAACAATAAAATATAACCTGATTAAAACTGGACAACCTACTTGAATAGACATTTCTAAAAGAAGGAAGGGAGGGAGGGAGGGAGGGAGGGAGGGAGGGAGGGAGGGAGGGAGGGAGGGAGGAGGCAAATGGCCAACAGCTATATGATTAGGTGTACACAGCATGACTAATGATCAAAGAAATGCATATCAAAACCACAATGATATTTTACCTCACACCTATTAGAATGACTGTTACTCCCCTGTCCCCAACCAAAATGCAAAAGATAACAAGTGTTGTAAGGATGTAGAGAAGAAAATATTTATACATTGCTAGTTGGAATGTAAATTGGTGTAGCCATGAGTTTTTCTCAAAAAAAAAAAAAATAGAACTATATGATCTAGCAATCCCATCTCTGGGTATTCATACAAAGGAAAGGAAATCAGAATTTTGAGGAGATATCTGCATTATGATATTCATTTCAAAATTATTTACAATAGACAAGATATGGAAACAACCTGTGTCCATAAATAGATGAGTAGATTAAAAATGTGATAGATACCCCATTGCGTGTGTGTGTACATGCATGTACATGCATAGAAGAGCAGAAAGGCAGAATGGTAACTTGATTTTGAGTGATTCCAGGGAAATGAAGAGATATTTGAAAGCGATTTCACAAATTTACAAATAGGTGGTATGACACAGAGATGTCAAGGTTTATTTCTAGGTTTCTGCCTTATGTAATTGAGTTGATGGACATGAAATTTCTTGAGAGAGAATAGAGGGGAAAAATAGAAAGCAGGGCAGGGAAGAGCTAATGACTTATTGGGTCGGCAACTACGTAATTGCGGGTTTCACACATATATGGCTTCAGTTGAATTTTTAGGTTTGCAGACGTACTACAAATGTAAAACACATTTTGTATTTGATAGTTGGCTATTCAGCTGTTAATCAGTAAAAAAAGTTTTTTGATCTGTTTTGTAGTTTTCGTTTGGCGTTCGTTGAAAAATGGAAAATCAAAAGGAACATTTTCGTCATATTTTGCTTTTTTATTTCCGCAAAGGGAAAAACGCATCGCAAGCTCATAAAAAGTTATGTGCTGTTTATGGTGACGAAGCCTTAAAAGAACGGCAGTGTCAAAATTGGTTTGCCAAATTTCGTTCTGGTGATTTTTCACTCAAAGATGAAAGACGCTCTGGTCGTCCAGTTGAAGTTGATGACGCCCTAATCAAAGCAATAATCAATTCAGACTGTCACAGTACAACACGTGAGATTGCAGAGAAGCTTCATGTATCACATACATGCATTGAAAATCACTTAAAACAACTTGGCTATGTTCAAAAACTCGATACATGGGTTCCTCACGAACTGAAAGAATCACAGTTAACGCAACACATTAGCAGCTGCGATTTGCTAAAGAAACGTAATGAAAATGATCCATTTTTAAAACGACTGATAACTGGCAATGAAAAATGGGTTGTTTACAACAATATCAAGCGGAAAAGATCGTGGAGCAGGCCAGGTGAACCAACTCAAACAACATCAAAAGCTGATATTCATCAAAAGAAGGTTTTGTTATCAGTTTGGTGGGATTACAAAGGAATTGTCTACTTTGAACTCTTACCACCCAACCGAACGATCAATTCTGATGTCTACATTGAACAACTAACGAAATTAAACAATGCAGTTGAAGTAAAGCGGCCCGAATTGACAAATCGAAAAGGTGTTGTATTCCATCATGACAATGCAAGGCCACACACATCTTTGGTCACTCGGCAAAAATTAATGGAGCTTGGTTGGGATGTTTTGCCACATCCACCATATAGTCCTGACCTTGCACCATCTGATTACTTTTTGTTTCGATCTTTACAAAACTCCTTGAATGGTAAAAATTTCAATAATGATGATGATGTCAAATCGTACCTGATTCAGTTTTTTGCTAATAAAAACCAGAAGTTTTTTGAACGTGGGATTATGATGCTGCCTGAAAGATGGCAAAAGGTCATTGATAAAAATGGGCAATACATTACAGAATAAAGTTATTTAGTTCCATGAAAAAATTGTCTTTGATTTTCTTTAAAAAAATCCGCAATTACTTAGCTGCCGACCCAATATTTGTTAAATGAATAATAATTGAATTATATGTCAAGGCCCCTAAGAGTCTCTCTGTCTCTCTCTGTCTCTCTCTCTCTCCTCTCTCTCTCTCTCCTCTCTCTCTCTCTCTCTCTCTCTCTCTCTCTCTCTCTCTCTCTCTCTCTCTTCCCTCCCTCCCTCTCTTTCTCTCTCTTTCTGAGGGAGCAATCCACTCTGCAGATACAGAATCAGAAACATATGTCTTAGATGTCAAATGAATGCTAAAGAAAATAACTGGTAAAATTGCTTAATTGGCATTTGTCAAGTAACTAGAGGGAAAAGGAAATGTAATTAAAAGTAAGTGATTTTTCCAGGCCACTCAGATACCTATCAGAGTCTCTTCAAGAGGTGTACATGAAGTACAGTGTTTTGTTAACTGGTTTACTTACACATTTAAATATTTCACATTTTCTAAGATATTGATTTCTTTGCTGAACAGTGAATTTTTCTGAAGTTCCACAGGCATGTTATTTTCATTCTTCACTTAAGCTATACTAGAGGCCTGGTGCATGACAGTCATGCACTGGGGGATTCCTCAGCCTGGCCTGAGCCCTCTCTCAGTCTGGGACCCCTTGGGGGATGCCTATGCCAGTAGGCAGTCATCCCTGAGGGGTCCTTAGCACTGCCCCAGAGACAGAAGAAGCTCCCACAATTGCCGCTGCACTTGCCAGCCATGAGCCTGGCTTTTGGCTGAGCAGTACTTCCCCTGTGGGAGCGCACTGATCACCAAGGGGCAGCTCCTATATTGAGTGTCTGCCCTCTGGTGGTCAGTGCACGTCATAGCGACAGGTTGTTCCACCATTTGGTTGATTTGCATATTAGCCTTTTATTATATGCTTCTAGAGGCTCAGTGCATGAAATTCGTGCACAGAGCGGTGTGTCTCTCAGCCCAGCCTGCACCTTCTCCAATCTGGGACCCCTTGAGGGATTTTGGGCTGCCAGTTTAGACCCAATTCTGGTAGGATCAGGCCTAAACTGGCAGCTGGACATTCCTCTAACAATCCAAGAGTAATGGCTCCCAACTGTTCACCTGCCTGCCTTCCTGACTACCCTTAACCACTTCTGCCTGCCAGCCTGATCACCTCCTAACCACTCCCCTGCCAGCCTGATTGATGCCTGCTATCAGTGGTCAGCAAATTCATTAGTCAACAGAGCCAAATATCAACAGTACGACGATTGAAATTTCTTTTGAGAGACAAATTTTTTAAACTTAAACTTCTTCTAACGCCACTTCTTCAAAATAGACACTCCCAGGCCATGGTATTTTGTGGAAGAGCCATACTCCAGGGGCCAAAGAGCCGCATGTGACTCATGAGCAGTGGTTTTCCGACCATTGGGTTAGTGGATTGAATTCCTATTAAAGCACTTGACAACCCTGTAGGACTAACAAGTATTTACTCCTTAGTAAGTAGTTATGTTAGTTCAGTTACATAATTAACAAGCAGTTCAGGGCTCTGTCCATGATGTCAGAAAGTCAGGGATAAAACCAGATATTTTTAATGCACTTTCACTTTGCCTCCCCCCACCCATCCTTTTTTAAAATTTATCCATGTTTGCCGGGACCAGTTTGGCTCAATGGATAGAGCGTCGGCTTGGGGATTGAAGGGCCCCGGATTCGATTCCGGTCAAGGACATGTACCTTGGTTGCGGGCATATCCCCAGTACAGGGTGTGCAAGAGGCAGCTGATCGATGACATTCTCTCATTGATGTTTCTATTGTAACTCTCTATCTCTCTCCCTCCTCTCTGTACAAAAATCAATAAAATATATTTTTAAAAAATAAAATAAAATTTATCCATGTTTTCAGTTGCCTTTCTTTCCTCTCTTTATTCACTGACCACTTTTGCCTTAGTTATGGTTGTGGCTGTTCTTTAAGAGTAACACCAACTGCAGCACTTGCATGCAGGCTTTCCTAAGCCTTTATTACCAAAGGAAAGCAACCCACCCTTATGAATGGGAACACTCCTTTCACCAATACCCTATAGGTGGTGCTTCATAAATTCTAAGTGATCTAAGCTCAGCTTAACTTCTATCAACCAATTTTTGATGGCTGATTCAGTTTCCTCAATAGTCTATAAAATATAAAAACATGATTAACAGGGGAAAAATTTTGGAACATACATAAGGTGTTCCCCCAAAATGTACACATACACTTTGAATAATGATAAAGGCAATGTTTATTAAAATACATTTCCTTTTCAAAATTGAGCTAACAGTTGTTATACATTTTTTGGTACACCTGTATCATAGACAGAAGTTAGTTTCCTCATATATAAAATGCTTTTATAAATCACAAAGAAATTCACAGTGATTCAATTTAAAAAAAATTGGCAAGGAGTATGAACATACAGTTTCTAGGAAAAGAAATACTAAGGCTTTTAAATATTTTGTAAAATGGTCAATTCCACTTTTAATTAACATTATACCTAAGGAACATTAAGGCAAAAAGGAGCCATTTATTTATTTAGAATTTGAGATAGAAAAAGATATATATTATGCTAAGCAAAATAACCCAGTCAGAGAAAGAAAAGTATCACATGATCTCACTCATATGTGGAATCTAAAGAACAAAATGAACTGATGAACAAAATAGACCCAGAGGCATAGAAGCATGGATCAGACTGTGGAATCTCAAAGGGAAGGTTGGGGGTGAGGGGGTGAGAAGAGATCAAACAAAAAACTTGTATGCATATGCATAACCCATGGACACAGGGGGAAGAAGGCCTGGAGTGGGGGCAGGTGCGGGCTAGAAGGGGTCAACGGGTGAAATAGGGGGACATAAGTAATATTTTTAACAATAATGATTTTTTAAAAAAAAAAAGATATAAAAGTTTTAGAACCATGTTAATAAAAGTGTGGGGAAGTGAACGGTGCTTACACTGTAAATTAGAACAAAGTTTGTAGAGGAAAACTGGAAAAATCTATCTAATTCAAAAAATATCATTGGATACAACAGTTCCATTTTTTTAAAGTATTCCTATAGGCACAGATAAAAGATATTCCTTTTTGCATTATTTTTTATGGCAAAATACCATAAATCAAATATCCTTCAGCTGGGAAACTGATGAACAAGTTATGGCAGGCAGCCACCTAAAACATTAAGATACCTGAAAACTTGATTATAAAACATGCCAGTAAGTTAAAAAGCAACACATATAATAGTTATGTAAATGGCTTCTATGTATGTTTTAAAAATATAGAGCCATGCCTACTTATATACGTATCTAGAAAGATACATGGAACAGTAACAGTGATTCCATTTGGGAAAGGGCACTGGAGAAGAGTTGAAAGAGCTTATTTTTCAAATATATACAGAGATAAAGAAATAATATGTAATGTATATTATATCAATAGTAATACTAGAGGCCCAGTGCACGAATTCATGCATGGTGGGGTCTGGCCGGCCTCCCAGATGGAGGCCAATCAAGCTGGGCTGGTGGGGGGAGGGGAGATGAAAGATTGGCTGGCTGGCCTTGCCCTCTATCAGGAGGTGAGAGGGAGGCAGCAATCAGGCTGCCCCCTCCCTCCTCACTCCCCAGATGGGGCCAGTTGCCCAGCTGCAGTGCACATCATATCAACCAGTCATTTTGGTCGTTCCAGCCTTCTGGTCACTTGGCTTTTATATATATAGACAATTACATGTTATATAAATTATGAATGTAGTGCATATTACATATATATGAATTAGTGAATACACTATTTAAACTCTGTCTAGAAAGCAAAATGTTCTATTTTCAAACAATGGACTTACTTGAGTATTTTGATTTTGCTATCTATTGCCATGTAACAAATTATGACAAATCCTGGGGCCTTAAAATAATAAACATTTATTTTAGCAATTTGTGTGGGGCAGGAATCTGGATGAGATTTAGCTAAATGTCTCTGGTTCAAGTTCTTTTGTGAGGTACGTTCAAATTGTTACCTGGACTGTGGTAATCTCAAAACTTTATTATATGGTTAAATGATCCACTTCTTTTTTTAAATATATTTTTTAATTGATTTCAGAGAGGAAGGGAGATAGAGATAGAAACATCAATGATGAGAGAGAATCGTTGATTGGCTGCCTCCTGCATGCCCCCCACTGGGGTTCGAGCCCACAACCCAGGCATATGACCTTGACTGGGATTCAAACTGTTGAACTCACTGTTCATTCATCTATGTTTAACCATTGAGCCATGCCAGCTAGACAAGGATCCACTTCCGTACTCCCTCACATAGCTGCTAGCACCCCTGGGTCCTGTGCCACACGGCCTCTCATCCACAATCATGGCACCACCTCATTCCATGGCAGCTACCCTCTCTTAAAGCAAGTAATCAGAGGTGGAGAGAGACAGCAAGAACAACCAAGAAAGTGCCATGGTCTGGTTAGAAACTAAACTTAGAAGTGACACCCTACCATTTCTATCATATACAATTATTCAGAAGTGAGTTAACAGGTTCAAACCATACTCAGGAGAGGGGATTGTACCAAAATGTGACTACAATAAAATGGGAATAATTGGTGGCCCCTACATATTTTTTAAGAGTTTATGTGAAGAGGATAGACATGTATTCCAATCACACAATAAATTCTTAATTTTGGCTTCATGGGCAATCTCTTGTCTGCTTTTAGTTTTATTTTTGGAAGCAGACACGTATCTTCTTAAGTAAAATTTGAAGAGCATGGTGGATAATCAACTTAGGTAGTGTGATTTATTCCAAGTAAGGTTATGAGTGTAAAGTAAGAATACACTCCCCCTACTATGTCATTTTAAAGTTTCCTTTAAAAAAGATAATGATTTGAGAGGAAGATCAACGTGAGGGAGAAACATAGACGGAGTGCCTCCTATACATGGCCCAACCAGGGATTGAACACAACCTTGGTAGGTGCCCAAACTGGGAATCAAACCTCCTACCTTTTGGTGTACAGACGATGTTCCAACCAACTGAGCCATACCAGCCAGGGTATTTATAAGTTTTCATGCATCAGAGCAGCCACCACATAATGTTTAAGGACACACATTTTCTTAATTAGACTGTCCCTTTATGCTTCAGACAGGGAAATGTAAGTCACATTATGGCTGGCTGGGGAATATAAGATTTAGGAGGAAATTCCAAGGCTGAAACAAGTGGTGCCCCCTCTCTTGATCATTTCGCTAGCACAGTATCGGCCGCCTTCCCCCAGGCGGCTATGCTGCAGCTGCAGAAGTTGCTTCCTCATCCAAGGACAGCTCCAAACCTTCCCTTTTATTCTTGTTTGGAAATCCTCTTGGGCTTTTAACTGGAATTAAAACATTAATGAAAAGTCATCTGTCTCAAATCTAGCCTGTGGTGCAAAAAAACAACAATAATATCTCCATGTTAATTGAACTAGTGACATGAATCGATTCTTTAATTCATTGTTAAAAATCCTTGTTGGAGGAGGGTATAGGCAAGGAAGGGGGATTGTTGGGAGATATCTATAACACTATTAACAACAAAAAATATATTTAAAAAAAAATCCTGTTGTAGCCTATTCTAAAATGTATCAAGATAATTAGGTGGAACGATTCATCAATGTGCTTATTTTATTGCGCTCCAAGTAATATTTTATTAGAAAGACAAAATAATATAACAGACTTATTTTGCAGTTGGACAAACGGGTACCTTTTTAGGAACAAAACTAAAAACCTACTGGAAGGGCCCCTGCGGCTTCATAATGACCATACAAGAAACTGCTGCTCCCTTGATTAGAGCCTAAGCTTCCGAGAATGAAGGAAGAAACAGAGAGAGAGGCCGAGGGAAGGAATCCCTGTGCTCATAACTTTTATGCTCACAAGCTTTCCCCCGGCAGGAATGCACTTTTATAAACTCCCCTCTTCGGTTCTGAATCACGCTGAGACTCTGCAGTCCCAGCGGTATGCTAAAAAGTAATGGAACCAACATGACCTCGCCACACAAATAATTTTTTTACAAATAGGGCCTAAAAACAGCATTAGCTGAAACTGTACAAGATGCCAGAAATAGGATCCCATTTCAAGAATTAACCCACAGGGTACTCAGGAAGAAGTTAACCCTCTTCGTGGAAAACCACATGGTTACCCACTCAAAGTATCAGAAACCAACTGTTCTACTTTGTGAAGTCCCTGGATAAGCCAGGGTAGGTACTTTCCCTAAGACCTTAAGCAAAAGCAGTTACATTCTCTTTTTTCGCTTCTTTGCCACGTGAAAGAAAAAAACAAAAAACTATATGTTATTGCATCTAATATTACATGTTAAAGCCTTGTAAAGATTAGTTTTTTTTTTGTGTTTTTTTTTTTTTATTACAAAGACCAGGCCACAAACGATCACAGATTCATAGCAGGACTCATTCATTTTACTTTAATATTTTCTAATTAATGGAGCATGAAGGACTCACACAGATATTCTTTCCAAAGCAATAAAACTCAAATTATTTTCTCTGAGCTATCATCTTAAATGTTTGATTTATACTAAGAGGAAGCAAATCCTACTGCATGGGTAGCAGCCAGTTTCGAAAGCTGCACCGGTTAAATATTTCAAAACTTTTGGAAACATCGTTTGCCAGAACTGCATGGAACACCCGTTAAGCAGACACGGGGAAGAGCACGGAAAGACATTGTGATAGGGTCTCTTATAACATTTACTCGCAAGCCAAGAAACACACAACTTTTTTTCAGAAGTTTGGACTTGTGCACATGATGTGCTCACACAGACTGGGTTATAAAAATCCTGAGCTGAGTTTCCATTGACCTTTGCCCTGCCTTCTTAACTTTGAAGAGCCCAATGACTTGTGTTTGAAGATAAGCCTAAGTGGGTTTCCAGTAGAGATGATCCAGATTGGTTACCTGCTTAGATGACTGCATACAAGAAGGTGAACATATTTAGCATTTAGAAGTTGTTTGATTCACCAATCACTACCAAGAATGCCTCGTGAGTCAGAAAATATTCACTAGTTAGTTGTAAACAGTCGGTATTCATTTTACTCAACATTGAAGATACTTTTGAGTACCTTAGAAGGTAAAATGAATACATTTTTACTAACATATTAAAGAAAAAAAACATTAATAAAACTAAACATAATTAAAAGTTATTGAGCATTTGCTATGTTCTTTATATTTACCCTGTTCAACCCTCTCAGTAATTCTATGTGCTTGGATCTGCTATTCTTACCCATTTTATATATATAAAGTGCAGAAAAGCTGAGTAAGCTGCCCAAGATTGCCAAGCTATTGACAGGTACAATGCAGGCTTTTTCACTTCAGAGTCTGGGTTTTTAACTACCACACGTTAAGACAAACACTTCACTGGGTGAGAATCAAGCTTGTGTTTTGTTGTGGTTATTTGTTTGTAATTCTAAAAAGGAAACCTATGCCATTATGGATTCTATGTGCAAAACAGACACCAGCACTTCTATTAAATGTCTCCCTCACATACCAATAATCAAAGCCATGATGAAAGCACTTAAAATACCAGTTAATTCTGTAAAACCTTCTAGGTCTATAAAACAAATATTATTTTTACTAGCACAATGGATTACACATTGCCATACATAAAGAAGGAGCAAAGTTTCTTTAGTAATATACAATGCCTGCTAAATGTAATAGACATCTATCACACTTCCTGGTTGCCCGGAACCTTTTGATACCTTAGCTATGGGGATTTTCCTCATGTGGCAGATATAACTCTCAGTGTTAACACTGCAGGCATCTGACTTAATTTGCACATAGAGGCATCCTACAATGTTCACAAATCAGATTCACCTATGAGAGACGTGGGTTCAGGAGTGAGTGGCTTGAACGAGAAGGTGTGAACACTGGTGTGAGCCCTGGATTTGCAGACTGAGTCCCCACTGACAGCAGCAGAAGCGGTGGAGAATCTGAGCTTCAGCTCAGGGCCAACTCCTGTGGTTATGGCAGCTGTCTCCTGGTCAGACAGATGCTCCAGGGACCAGATGATCAGCGATGCTCCTGAAGCATGGTTGTTAACCTGATCCTTCCGTACGACCAACAATCCTGTAAGTTAGGCAGTAACTTTCAGAAAAACAAAACAATGTGTATGCTTTATCAGCCAGATTCAGCTTCCATTGCTTATGTTTAAAAGCTCTAAGTTGGGGAATCTTGTTCTGGATAAAATGGGAATGAACACGTACCACCTTGTTTCTCTCACTGAGCACGGTTATAAAGCCTGGATTGATTGAAATGGACATGCTTTGAAGACCCTGAAAAGTAGATCGCAACTGGTGGGTAGAGGAAATGCAAAAGAATTCAAAGTGTTGCCTAAATTGTAATGAATTTTCTATTGCATCCCTTTTCTTTTGAACAAAGTAGACCCCCTTGGACTCCTAATCTACTGGACTAAGGGGTAATACGTGAAAGTTGGCTTAAGCCACTACATTTGGTAATGTGTTATGCAGCAATGGAAAGCTATGTATAAGACAACACAAGCAGATAACAAGAGAGTTTGACATAAAGCTACAACTGACAGAATTGAAAGGAGAATTCGAGATTTTAATTTCTAGTTGAAGACATAAACATTCCTCTCTTAGTAAGAGAAAGAACTATTGGACAGAAAACCAGCAAAGATATATAGAAAAACTTAACTTTGAGATTTTTTCATTTACTCATATTTAAATGGAGAAGGCTTTCAATTCAATCCTTTGTGGAAGGAATATACCAAGTATAGTCAGATACCAATATAAACAATGGTCGAGGAGCATGAGTTAAAATCTCTTGTTATTTAAGCAGCTGAGACTTAAATATTTTTGTTGTTACTCCAGCAACAGATAGCCTTTTTTCTGGTCTATATTGTCTATCAACAGGGTATAGCTTATATAAGTACAAAACATTTCTGTAATAAAATTCTTTATGAACATTAGATAAATGAGAAAGTACTCTATATACTGATATGGAATGATCTGTAAGATACAATACTAGTTGAAAAAGTATGATACAAAAAAGTGGGGGGGAAATGCTAGAATATAAGGCCGGGTGTTTGTGTGGGTGTGTGCATTTGCTCTTTTTTAGAATATATTTTTATTGATTTCAGAGAGTAAAGGAGATGAAGAGAGAGATAGAAACATTATTGATGAAAGAATCATTGATCTGCTGCTTCCTGCTTTCCTACTGGGGATCAAGGCCACAACCTGAGAATGTGCCCTTGACTAGAATCAAACCCTGGGACCTTTCAGTCTGCAGGCTGACAATCAAGTGAGACCTAGGGTTGCATTTGTTCTTGATTATCCTGGGAGGGGCCATAAAATGATAATACCAATCATTCTGGGGCACAGAACTGGATGCCAGAGTACAGAGTTAAGAGGGTACTTTTCAGTATATACCCTTTTGTACTTTTTAAAAATGTTAAACCTTGATAATGTATTACCTTTTTGAAAAACAATAACTAATCCCTATTGTTTAAAAACCCATACAATCCCAATCAGGCTTAAAAATTCATTTATAGAAAAGAGTAAAGAGAAACGAATATACTGCTTTTTAAAATATTTGATTTGTTAAAACTTATTCTGCTTGCTTTTTGGTCTTCAATATTTTCTAGAAAAAAAATACATTTTATAAACTTGTTTTATAAAATAAAAATATACTTATGCTCAAATTCTTAGCCTAAACAGTACATTTGAATTCCTTGTTTCAGCATTCCAGATTCTTTATCATTTATACCTAATCTACCTTCCTAACTTATATTGTTTTCCTCCTTGAACACATCCTGCATTTTCTTACCAAAGAGCTAAGCTATACTATTCCCCATGAAAAATCATGTTTCTTTCAGAGATCAAGAGTGTATAATAATGGAAAAGAACAAAAGGGCAAGTTGGAATGTAGATGCTTTACAATTAACTTTCACCTAAGTGTCTTATTACAAGTGTCTTATGTCAGCCCTGGACATAAGAAGTACTATTCTAACATGTATATATCTCACTAAAATTAATATTATATGTAACTAGAGGGCTGGTGCATGAAATTCATGCATGGGTAGGGTGCCTAGGCCTGGCTGACAATCAGGGCCAATCTGTGGCCTTACCAGTGGGGCAATCTGGGTCCCCCGCTGGCACCCGCCTTGGCTGGCTGGTGCCTGCTAGCTGGGAGCAGCTCCTGCATTGAGCGTCTGCCCCTTGGTCGTCAGTGTGCATCATAGCAACTGGTCATTCCCAGGTCATTCTGATGCTCAGCTGATTTGCCTATTAGGCTTTTATTATATAGGATTGTATAGATTTTGATAGACTGTATAGGATCCTACTTGAATTTTCCACTTAGTGTTATTAATAATTAGTATTTCTACACGATAAAACTAAAATAATTGATTTAGCTACAAAAACTTTTTTATTATAAGAGCATATTGCACAATAGCATGGAAAACATTTAGTCACACTGATATTGGGAATTTTTAAGTTCTGCAGGACTAGGGGTTCCAGTTTTCCCATGTGGCAATAATTATTGACTGAAACTCAGGAATAATGTTTTAAACCTGTACAAGTGTAAATAAACAGCTTGTAAGATGATAGTAAACAAACATTAACAGAATTAAACAAGCAAATAAAAATAGAATTGGATAGCAGTCATATTAAAGTATCCCTAAAGTTAATAATATACTATATGTTAAATGTGAGTAATGAATAATGGAAAATTCTATTTTGGTGATGATGTCACTTAAGGGATGATGATGATGATGATAATCTATATATATAAAAGGCTAAGAGAGAGGCCAACCAGCCAACTGGCTGGTAGGTATGACTTGCACAGATCACCAGGGGGCAGACATTCAACACAGGAGCTGCTGAGCAACATCAACTTTGCAGAGCCCTCTGGCACTCTGGGCCCCCTTTGGGGATGTCAGACTACCAGTTTTGGCTCAATCCCTAAAGGCCAGGCCGAGAGACCCTGCTCACTCCACAGATACCCTTCGAGTCCCAGTGCTGCCCCAGGTGTAGCCGGCTGGGGAGAGACCATGGGAGGCTATCTCTAGGGCATGTCCAGCCCATCTCGCCCAGTCCTGCCTCGCCAGCCACCTTCTAATTAATTTCCTGTCAATGTGCATGAATCCTTGAACCACGGCTCTAGTAATAATATAATTGCAGCATAGGTAATATTTATTGTGGGGTCATTGTGTATTAGCTATTTTACAAAGTATTTCAATTATATCACTCCATTTAATTTTCACAGTTAAACAATGAAATTGTGGTTCATTTTGGTTTTGTCATTTCATAGATAAAGAGACTGAGGTTTGAAAATATTCAGAAATATCACATATCAGAGTGGTAATAAATGCCCAAGGTAAAACTCAAAACCTATGCTCTTAAATACAGCTACACACACACACACACACACACACACACACACACTTATGTAAATATAAATGTATTTCATATTGTAGATATAAATGAATACAATATATATATGAATACAAATAGAATAAGGATGAGATCAAGAAGTATGAGAATAAGGAGGGAAGAAAGAAATTGGTTCCAAAGTTACTATCATTTTGCAATGTTTGTAGATGAAAATGGTGTAGATACATGCCACCATTATCAAGTTATTTTTGATAGGCTATTTTTAAAAAATATATTTTATTGATTTTTTACAGAGAGGAAGGGAGAGGGATAGAGAGCTAGAAAAATTGATGAGAGAGAAACATCGACAAGCTTCCTCTTGCACACCCTCCACTGGGGATGTGCCTGCAACCAATGTACATGCCCTTGACAGGAATCAAACCTGGGACCCTTCAGTCCACAGACTAATGCTCCATCCACTGAACCAAACTGATTTCAGCTTGATATGCTCTTATTTTTATATATCCTGATTCTTACAAGGATTTTAGTGAATTGCTTGGAGATATAAATGATAGTTTCATGATTAATTTTGACCTTTACTTCATATGAGAACCTCATCTAAAATAGGATGAATGACTTTTAAAATATTTAACTTATTTGGGTCATAGAAAATAACTAATTTAAACAAAATTACTAAATCATGAAAAACAACTAAAGGGTCATAAAATATCTGTAAATTGACCTTTACTCTGTTATCATAATTACCTGAACTGTTATGCAAATGAGCTAGAGCTAGGTAACCAGAATTTTTTTTTATTTTTTTTTTTATAAAGTGTGGTTTTTCTGAGACTACTCTTCCCAATTTGGAGCTCCACATATATGGGACAATGGTAATGTGACTACAAGATTGCATCCAACCATTTAAACTAGGATAACAGGGCCTATGAGAAAATATTCAGAGCTTGGGATTTTTTTAATGAACTGAAAAGGCGAATGTTAAGGGGGTGATGTCTAACAGCTGTTCTCTTCTTGCAGTGAGGCAAGAGGAGGATGAGACAGGCTTTAATTGTAGCAAAAGGGGTTTAGATTTGATATGTGCTGAGTTGACATAATGACCCCAATTTTTTTTTGTAAGCGGATCAAAAAGAAGAAATCCATGAATTAATGTTTGAAAATATTATTAAAACAATTTCAGAAAAGATGAAAATCCAGTAACGTCAATACATTCTGCAAGAAGGAAACAAAAACATTTACTTGTACCTAAAAAATATTTTTGTTGAATCCTCTAATCGTATGTTAAATAAATATTTTTGATCCAAGTATTTAAATCAAAAGTTTCATGTAAACATAAGCATAGGATAGAATTTAATCACTGAACTAACACAGGATGTAGTGAAAAATATTAACAGGGAGTTTCCAGAATAAATTTTAGGTGTGTACACAGGCAGAAAAAAAAATGCTAGGGCAACATGCACACTTTTTATCTGGTCTGTTCTTATCCTTCCTGAGTATGCTAGCACTGCCTGAAACAGTGAAAAGTTTTTCATTCTTGCCCTAACTGGTTTGGCTCAGTGGATAGAGTGTCAGCCTGTGGACTGAAGGGTCAAGGACTATTCGATTCTGGTCAAGGACATGTATCTTAGTTATGGGCACATCCCCAGTAGGGGGTGTGTAGGAGGCAGCTGATCAATGTTTCTCTCTCATCGATGTTTCTAATTCTCTATCCCTCTCCCTTCCTCTCTGTAAAAAATCAATAAAATATATATATTTTTAAAAAGGTTTTCATTCTTGGAATAAATTATGAATGGAAATATTAAAGACATTTCATAAGGCTGTAATGACTAGATAGCTTATTGTGATCCTTGGAATTCTAGGCTCCAAAGTCACCAGTATGAGATAACAAGTAGCAAATGAATTTAGGCAGGAAATAGAAAGACATAGTGATGGTCATTGGCTCTCTCTTCTGCTACGCATTACCCTTTTGGAAATCTTGAAGACGTCTTGAACAGATATAACCTAGTTGTGTCATTCTGTGTGCCTGTGCATGTGCTCATTTTTATTACATCAGAATATAAAATGAAAAAGGAATGTTTTCTATTTTATTGCTCATTTTAGAATTGTTAGTAATGCAATCACTCTAATTTACATATCAAAGTCTCCAGCTCCTAAAATGCAATCCTTGGAATCAAGACCTGGATGCTTACACCACCTAAGGCCAATTTTGCCTAAAGGTTGGTCTTATGTGTTTGATTACTTCTACATATTTAAGGCATATGCTTTTTGAGAAGGCTCACTACATATTTTTAGAATTTCATCACTCAAGGCCACAGCTGGTTAATACCAAACACCACTCATTTCCAAACTTTTAATGGTCATCAGAGTATAATTCTGCACATCAGAAAAACAGATATTCTTATGCTCAATGTACAACATAAAAAACAGGCAACGACAAAGAAAAACAAGGTGCTCCGTCACAGCTACTGCCGCGTCCTGGTGCTAGAGAGAGGCGTAGCAAATGTCCCTTCAGTTTCCTTTTTCTCTGCCCTTTTAGCAGAAACCGCAGAGCAAAACAGTGTGAATATTCAAACATCGGCCTTCCAAAATTTCAACACGGCTAAAAATCTGTGAAGACTAAGTTCATTAAATAGCCTTGCCCTGAGGAAGTGTTGATAGCAACAGTGTAGCCTAAATTTCTCCCTTTTCCTCACCCCTTCTCCATGGCCCGTTTCCAAACATTCCCCTCACTCCGATACATGTGCCTAAACCTAATAAAGTCAGTGCAGGGACAGCATGGGACCTGATGTTGAGACTAATCTGTGCAGCACTTGAAATATACCAAGTCGTAATAATCCCCGTACACTATCTTTCAAACCAGCCAGAAGCAAAACTCCAATCTGTAGGAAAACCCTCCCTTGTGCAACGGGTTTTAGTTTTCTGTTGTTTTCATAGAAGAGCCCAGACCAAAGCTCATTTTTAAGAATAAAAGTTTTTTAGCAAAGGAAATAGAGAAACAGTTCAAACTGCCTATCTTGATGGAAGCTAAATTCATAAGAGATGGTTCCCATATGCAGGGGGAAACACTCTGTCTGCTTTTGCATTTGCTTGGCACTGGGGGCCTATTTATTACTTCATATACTTGGACGCAACAGCAGCTATCATGGCGGAGAGCGGTGGTATGGTGATAGATACAATCTGAGTCCTAGAAAATGTCATTAATAGTTATTTTCTGGGCTTCATGAAGCACAGATAACAGGGAAATTAAAGGATATGACTCTATAAAATATATCATATATAATACTACATATTATAAAAATAAGAATAAATTCACTCCATTAAATCCAATAAGGTTGGGTTTTTGTTTTGTTTTGTTTTTTTGTTCTGTTTTGTTTTGTTTTATAATACAAAAAAAACTGTTTTATACATAGAGGCTAGTATTCTAGAGCCAAAATAATTTTTCGAAGTATCTCCAATTGGGGATTCTGCTACAATAATTCTTCAATTAAAATATACCTTATACATGTTTCTGCTTTAAACTATACCTGCTTATCAAGTGATTACATAGATAAATATTTATTTTGCCAAATAACCTGGTCACATCTGCAGCCCAAGCCTACCGTTCCTTGAGAGTAAGTGTGATGTAAATCCAACCTTCAAATGGCATATCACAGTGGCTAACAATCTATTTTCAAAGGCCATTTATATTCATCTCATCTCATGCTCACATTTCTGCAATGAGGTAACTATAGAAGGCTTCTTGGCTGACTCAGTGCCTCCCTTTGTCATGTGTCTGACAATGATGGTGACACTGATGCCAATAGTGACTCACCCCCAGGCACTCAGTGATGGTTCAGACTAGATTCATGGATGACTCCAGTCTCCAAATTCTTCCCATAATATCCTGCTGAAAACACCTATGGGCTATGTTAATAGCCAGAAAGCTACCACACATAAATTATTACCCACTCTGGGTCAGGGTATCAGCACATATAGCTGATATTTTGAGAAACCGGAGCTATGGCTAAGGTAACATTTAGTAGAGATTTCAATACTGGCACAATCTGATATATTTACTCTGGAAAGATCATTTGCCTTGCTCCTCTAAACCCTTATTATTATATCTCACCTGAATTGTTACAAATAGAGACATAGCTGCAAAGACTTTTGAAATTACTCGGAATGAGGAAAGTTCAGTAGCACAAACTTTAGAGGAGTTTCAATGCATATTATTATTTACACACACACACACACACACACACACACAAAACAGCAATTAGAATAAAAGAAAATACAAGGGTTAGATTGAAAAATACATTACTAATACATCTGACATGTAGTTTTAAGGAAACTGGCCTGTGTGAGGTGACTAGCAGTGACATAAGCAAAATGGCACCTAGCTTGTCAGGAACATTGTATGAAACTGATCCATCTAATGATGCTGAGCATAAAAGAAGAGAAGCTACAAAGAGAGGATGTTTCTATTTGATGCTATCTTATTTAGTCATTTAATTAAAAAAAAAAACTAGTTTTATATCATTTAGGAAAGTAGCCATCTCATTGACTTACCACTTTGTTACTGACATTAGACATAGTCTGACAAAAGACACAAGATCTGAGAGAATTATCATTATTAACCTGTTAGAAACAAGTAGGAGGAGGGAGGAAGGAGAACATGAAGAAAGCAGACAGATTTCCTCCCCCCACAAGCATTGTTAAATATTCATCAGTCTTTTCTACCAATAAGTGCAGTGTCATTTATCCTAGTAATATCAATATGCTCAGTGCATGTCTGTGACTCTGACTTCTTGGACACAGGTGCCCATGTGTTCTCTAGCTGGAATATGAACACAATCATGTGGGCATCATGCTAACATGAAGGTTACAATTTTGCTGTCTGGGCTGTCAGGAGATGCCCACAGGGCCGTTCCATAGAGCACACTGTAAGTAGCAATCTACATTAGCATAACAGAAGTTCTTCATAGTGCCTTCCTTTCCCAAAGTAAATTATATTAAAGAAGTTAAATAGTTTTCTTCACATATCTAGAGGAAATAATGAACATAAACTGATAAATAAAAACAGACCCAGAGAAAGAGAAGCAGTGATCAGACTCTCAATCTCAGAGGGAAAGTAGGAGAGGGTGGTGATAAGCGGGAAAGATTAGCCAAAGGACTTGTGTGCATGCATATGGGCCTAGCCAGTGGCCAGGACAATAGGAGGGTGGGGCCATATGTGGGGAGTGGTTTGGGATGGGGATGGGGGGGATGAGGACAATTATGTGATACCATAATCAATAAAATTAAAATAAATAAATAAATAAATAAATAAATAAATAAATAAATAAAGTTTTCTTAAACTTCTAAGGAGGTCTTACCTCCTCAAAGAATTAGCTCCCACTCTACGCAAATATTATCAGTGACTAAGGCCAAAGGAAACTATTCTGTACCGAGGCGCAGTCCTGCGATATCTTCATGGTAGAAATTAAACAGGACGAAACGTTCAAAAAAAAAATGATGGAATTATGGAACCGAGAGCTGTGTACCTGCACACTACAGGACTCTAGAAGCACCATGTGTTCCAATGAGTTTTAGCAGCAGTTGTCTTGTTTTCCAAGCGAAACCTCTTATCCCTCTCTCTGCAGTCAACGTCCAAATACGGGAAAAGATAAATGGAAAAGATCACCCCTTTCTCACACACTGTCCTTGTATAATGATACCAGGAACCCTGTAAGTACCTCTGGGAAAACCCTCTGGTATGAAAACAACTTTTCCAGGAAAAAACGTCTTGTTGCCTTAAACCTAACTTGAGGCTATGGCCTCACACATAAAACAAACCACAAAATGAGTCTACGCTCGTCAATCCCGGTTTTCGGCTCAATTAGCCTGTCCCTTCCAGTTCACTGACCACATTAACAATGGTGATTCTGTTTAAATGTCACATTTCTGATGTCACTCTCCTGCCCAATAAAACCTTCTGTGCTTTCTACTGTTTTAGGAAACAGCGCATGTTTATTAACACAACATGCAGGAATTGGATTTAAGCATGTATCCTAATTTGTTCTGGACATAATAATAAATCTCTTGACTACTCTTATTTTCTTCAATGCCAAAATAAGGACAAATAATTAGGTTGAATAAAAATTAGAAGAAACTAGTTGAATAAACTAAGGGTTTGGTCAAAGTAATTATTTGGTTAAAAAAATGACTCTTAACAGCCACTTTTTTCTCTCTCATAAACTAGTTTCTTTGAAGCATCACTTCAAGAAGTCTTTGAAGAGAAGTTTTATAGTCTCTTTTGACTTTTTATTCAGAATTTTACTGTTAGTTCTGAAGGATCGATTTTTTATTTCATTTAATTTTTATTAAAATATTTTTGTTTTCTCTATTCATATTAGTTGTGTTAGGTCATTTTATAAGTCAATGTGTGTGTTACACACAAAAGTTACAAACTATGAATTAATGGAAATAAGAATTTAAAAATATTAATGCGTTATCAGAACAGGTCCAATAGGTTTAAAAAATTGTGAAAGAAAGGGGGGAGGAGGCGTTGGGTAAGATAATCCTTCCAAATAACATCCTTTTCTTTAATTTTTGTTTTACTTGGTTTATTGATGCCATTCAATTATTATTATTGCTTTAAAATGATAAAAGTATTAAAAATCATGGTTCTATCAAAAGTATAAGCAAATTGGCAAATAAAGGAATACTATTTTTAAAAAAACTTATAAAACTATTCCCACAAATCAACCATGACTTACACCTATTTCTATATATTTCCAAACTTTTCCATGTATACATACATGAATTTACAAAATGGAGGGTTGCTTTGTCCCAGGCACAGTGCCAAATATTTATATAACCTCATAGAATTCTCACAACTTCAAAGGGGAGGCATCAACCCCATTTTTTAGATGAAACTACTGAGGTTTAAAGAAGTTGTAAATGATCCCTGTGGTGTTATGTCATTTATTTAGCCAATTTTCTATTCTTAGAAATTCATATTTTTTTTAAAAATGACTACAAACAGCACAGAGTAAGAATCATTGTTCCCAAAGTAGTTTAAATAAAAAATTTTAAAATAAAGAAACAGTTCTTGGATCAACACTGACATCTCTACTTTCATAACCTCTCACTGTCCCACACAATACTGCCTGATTTTCCTCTTTTCCTGCCTTTTATTGGATCAAATTTTTCCGTTCCTTTCCATGTTTGGTATATTATGCATTACATTTCTATTTTTCAGTAATTGCTCCAAAAATGTACCTTTAAAAAAGGTTAACAAAGCCAAAAAATTAAGCATTCTCTGTCCTACTTCTGAACAGAATGTCCTTAAAAATTTAACTCCTATGTTCTAGTAGTGTAGTTTCATTTTATTACTCTTAGGGAATTATTTTTAATGTACACAGCCAATGTTTATTTTACATTTTCAACTTGTTGCTTCTTGCTTTTTTTACTTTGGGCTACAATCCTCTTTCAAAGCACTGCTTTGGTCATTCTCTCAGTGGTGATTTGAGAGTGGTAACTTCTCATGTTTTTAGTTTATCAGAAAATGCCTTTAGTTAACACTCATTTCTGAATGATAGCTTAACTAGGTTTAGCCATCAAGGGTAAATGGGTGTCTTCCTTTTACATTTGAACATATCACATAATAATGTGCTCTGGACTGTGAAAGTCTCTCTAAAGAATTATTGGGGCTTGCCTTCAACAAAAAGTGCAAGTATGTCCATGGTACAGAAATAAATTTTATAGTAAATTCCTATAATTTTGAGTCTATGTAGTTGAATAATGTCAGACTGTACCATTTCATATAGTACAGCCTGTAATTTCTCCCCATTGGTTACTTGTCTTTGGTGTGCATACTTTTTCTTGAGTTTATTGGGGTGACATCAGTTAACAAAACAATACAGGTTTCAAGTTATAAGTCAACAAAATATCTTTCTAATACTACAGCATGCATCCATGGCACAAAGTACTAGTAAAGTCTCATTTTTTTCTCCTTTGCTCAATCTCTCCATCCTCCCAGCCCCTGAAATCTCATGCCCTGACAGCTGTCAGTCTGTTTTCTATTTATGACTTCATTTTTTATAGATGACTCTTCAACTACCCAAGTTCCAAGTTTGCCTTCCCACTTTCCTCTAGCAGGTCACTATAATTTCTCACCACAGAAAGATCCACAGTAAGTATCCCATCCTGGCATGGCTACCAGAAGGCCCAAGCCCTTGTATGCTTTCTTTATTCTTAGGAAACATCCAGGATTGAAATGACTATAAAAGGGGTGTTTTCTTATCATTGAGCTTATACTTGTATATACAAATATAAGTCCTTTGTCAGATACTTTCTCAGTTTACAACAAGTTATTTTTATTCTCCCAAGAGTATCTTTGGAAGAGCAAAATCTTTAATTTTTAATAAAGTATAACTTATCAATTATTTTCTTTTGGGTTTCATACTGTTGGTATCATATTTAAGAAATATTTGCCTAACCCAAGGTCACAAATATTTTGTCTTGTAAATTTATATCACTCTAGACTTTTTTATTTAAGTGCACAATGATTTTTTTGCATACATGCACACACTACTCATTTGTTCATTTGAAGAATTGTACATAACTGTTCTTCACTGAACTTCCCTTGCATTGCCAAAAATCAGTTGTCTATATATGGATGGATCTATTACTGAACTCTAATCTGTCCATTTATCTATCTTATATGCCAATACCACTTAGTTACTCTAGCTTTATAAACCTTAAAACCAGAAAATGTGAATCATCAAAGTTTGATCTTTTTCTAAGTGTTTTTTGTTATTTCATACTTTTATATTTCCATATGAATTTTGGTATCAACTTAACAATTTCTAACAAAAAAACTTCAAAAATTTTATAGGGGTTGCATTGGATCTATATATTAAACTGGTAAGAATTGGCATTTTAACAATATTGAGTCTTCCAAGCCATAAGCAAGTTATGGCATTCCATTTGTATTTTTAAATTTCTCTAAATAATGTTTTATAGATTTCAGCTTACAGATTTTATACATTTTTGTCAGATGTATAAGTATTTCATATTTGCCTAAGTGTTTAATATTTTCAAATAAATTCTCATTTTATTTTTATGTCAACACCCCATTTTTTGTTAATGTATACAATTATTTTTATATTGATTTTGTATCATGTAATGTTAATGAACTCAATAGTTCTGGTAGCTTTTAAATTTTTTCTTAAATATCCTATGAGTGCATTACCTTAAATAAAATTTTACTTTTTGCATTTTAATTTGGATACCCTTTTTTCCTTTACTTACTTTATTGCACTAAAACTTTTCGTATACTATTGATTAGAAGTGGTGGTGAGAGCTAACATTCATGTCTTATACTTGATATTAAGAACACTATTGATGATAGCAATATGGGTTTTTTTGTATGTTTGAGGGTTTCTTCCCCCCCCCCCCACATTTTGATAAGAATGTTGTTGTTGTTTAGTGATTGTGTGTGTGTGTGTGTGTGTTTGTGTGTGTTTAATTTGTAGTTTTTAAAATCAGAAATGGGAGATGAGTTTTGTCAAATACTTTTGATGGTTCTATTGAGATGATCATACATTTTTCTTCCTGTTAGTCTGTGGATACTATAAATTTTGTTGACTTTCCAATGTTCAATGAACTTTCTATTAGTGGCATAAAACTCAATGGAGTTTTATTGGTATTCTCCATTGATATGTATTGTATTGATGTTATGGTATTTTCCATTTTACATGTTGTTTTTACTTTGCTATGTTTTGCTTAGAATTTGTTACTCTATTTCATGAGAAATAGTTTTTTCCCACTGTAATTTTGATTCTTTAAATATTTTTGTTATGTTTTGTTATTAAGGTAATGCTGGTCTTATTGAATGAGTAAAGACTCTTGAAAAATCTGTGTAAAATTGGTATTATTTTGTCCTTAAATATTTGATAGAATTCACCTCTGTAGTCACCTTGGCTTGAAATTTTCCTGTGAAATTTAACTTTTAATAGACAGTGCTATTCAAGTTATGTATTTTTTATAACACTGGCTGTTATGTAATTCAAATGTTGTCTGTTTCATTTAATTTGACAAATCCATTGGCATTAAGTGTTCATATTTCCTTATTGTCCTTGGTATAGACTTTCTATTTTGCTTCCTCTTCATTCCAGATATTTAGAATTCATTACTCCCTCTTCTCTCTCTTTTTCTGCCTCCCTCTCTTCCCCTTTCTCACGTCCTCTCTATCTCTCACCTCATTTGTCTGGCTAGAGCTTTACTAATTTTAATGATATTTGCATATAACCAGTTTTGGATATTAATGATTTACTCTTTTTGTTTCTATTGTATTGATACTGGCTGTAGTTTTTATTATTTCCTTTGTATCTTCAGATGGATACTGAGGTGATTAATTTTAGAACTGTAGATCTATAAATTTTGTTTCACTTTTCATTTTTAGCAGAATTCCACAAATGCTAACATCTGGTGTTTTTATTTTTCAGTAAAAATTAATAGAATTTATTTTTCTTTGCCATAGTTATTTAGAAGTTTATTATTTCATTTCCTCATTATTTGGATATTTTCAAAATGTCTAATTCAATTTATTCTAACTTATTTTAATTCCACTAAGTGAGAGAATGTACTTTGTATCACCTTAATACTTTTGTACTAATTGATGCACAAACAGACCAGATGTGTTCTATCTTTTGTGTATTCTGCTGTTCTTAGGTAAAGTGCTCTACAAATGTCAGGTTGGTTATGGTGTTTTTCAAGTTTTCTATATCCTTGTTGATTTTATCTACTTATTCTATCAATTATTGAGGAGAAATAGTAAAATCTTCAACAATGATTGTGAATTTATCTTTTACTGTTACCATTCTATTAGGATAAACTTTAGGATTGTTATATTCTCTTTGTGAATTGACTATTTTATCTTTATGACTCCCTTTACCTCTGTAATATTGTCTGTTCTATGATCTATTTTATTTAATATTAATGTGTCTACTCCAGGTTTATTTTTTCCAGTGTTAATGTAGCACACTTTTTCACAATCTTTTACTTTTTACTCATTTCTCTCCTTATAATTATAGATTATTTCTTGTAGAAGCATGTAGTTACTTTGGTCTTCTTTTTTTCCAATCTGATAAAGTCTATCTTTCAATTGGGGTTAATGTGGTTATTGATATGGTTAAGTTTGAGTCTATCACCTAGTTATTTGTTTTCTTATTGTTCTGTTGTTGTTGTTGTTGTTTTTGTTTGTTTGTTGTTTGTCTTCTTTTTTCTGCCTTCTTTTGGATTAGTTGGACAGATTTTTATAATTCCAATGTATCTCCTTTATTGACTTATTAGTTATTATTCTATTATTTCAGTGATTGCAATAAGATCTAGGGGTGTCGAACTCAATCAGAGAAGGGGCCAAAATTTAAAATCCAGCCTAAATCGCGGGCCGAATGGTTTACTGAACAGTCATAAACTGACAATGTCATAAACTGACAGTGGAGTGCAGTGATGACAGCGTGGTGCGGGCCACATTGCAAGGCCTGGCGGGCTGGATTTGGCCCGCGGGCCTTGTGTTTGACACATGTGGTCTACACTTAAGTGATATTATACTCTTCATACAGTACTACACCTTAAAATGGTATATTTTCATTTTCTTCCTCCCAGATTATTTTATTTCATATGTTGTAACTCTTTTATATTGCTTTTACTTTTGTTTAAACAGTCAATTCTCTTTGAAGAAATTCAATTTTGTTTAATCTTGTATATTTACCCATGTAGTTACCATATCTGGTTATTTTCATTGTGTTGGATGCAGAATGTATTTTCACCTGCAGTCATTTTTATTCTATCTAGAGAATGTCCTTTAAAATTTCTTATAATATGAATCTGCTCAAAATTCTTTCTGATTTTGGATTCCAAAGAAAGTCTTCATTTCAGATCTGTTCTTGAAAGATATTTTAGCTGGATATAAATGTCTAGGTTCCTACTCACTGCATTATGATTTTGAATAACTCTCAGGGCAGTATACTGGAGCAATCATAGAATTTACCTCATTTGTATCCTATATCTCAGGGATTACTTAGCTTCTCTGATATCCACTGTATTGAAAAATGTTGTCTACTTGGTTTTGTTAATTATAGGTCAGAGAATAAACCTAGTCTGTTATTCCATCTTGGCTGGAAGTGATTTCAGATATGGACATATACATATATGCTGCAGGTATTTTATTAATCAATCATATTTTATCACATTACATACAGAATTAAATATAAATTATCCATTTTAACATGAAGCCTTAACTATTTCAGAAAAACAACAAAGATGCAGTTTATGCAAAATATCAATATCTCTGCTAGTGCTAGATATAAGCTGTTATTTCAAGTTCTAATGGACAATACACCCAATCTACCTACATACATTCCTAGTGTTGTTACTGTTCTTAAAAACTGTTCAGCAAGTTCCTTTGATAATACTTTCCTCTTTGTTTTTTTTAATATATTCTTGATTGCAGTGTTACAAATGATTCCCTTCACTTCTGTTGCCATTTGATTTCTCCCCTGTGAAACATGACATTTCTTTGGTTTATAGACTAATACTATCATAGCCTTTGCAGTGTGATCTCAACACACTCAAGTTGACTTACTCTATTGACACAAAAAAAGTAAAAAAATAAAGAAAGAAAGAAAGAAAGAAAGAAAGAAAGAAAGAAAGAAAGAAAGAAAGAAAGAATAGGAACATTCTGTGGATATTAATAATGTTGAAATATATATTTTCAGTCTAACACTATTTTCCAATTAAAATGCAGAATATCATCTTCATGAAAGAACACACAATCTGGTAAAGATTTTAGGGAAGAAGAAATTTATTTAATTTTAATCCAGCCTGTAGGAAGGCATTTCCATTTCTTTTATGTGGCCTACATTAAGTAAAAACATCATCTTCTAAATAGAGGAATCATGGAACAAGCCTCTCGCTATTGTGTGCTGATGTTAATGCAAAAGAGAGACTTCATGACTGGAAGGCATCCATGATATTAAACAGGCCATTGGGCTGTGAAGTGCTGAGAGTTGTCATGCCGAGCAACAGGCCACAGGAATGCAAATCATCCACGAAGCCAAGAGTGGAGCTAGCAGGTGGCCTTGCCCATTCATCTAATGTCAACATACTGTTCAGTCCAGGCCCCTGGAACATCCTGGAAGGCTCTCTATTGCTTTTAATTAAGTGGAATATAGGCCACATAGTGTTCCTTCAGATAAAATTTGAAAAAAAAAAAAGAGGAATCTTCTGAGCACTGAGGGTCACTTGCATTATATAAATAAATATGGGTGTTTGACTTAGGTTGTGTGGTGGTTTCAGTTTCACAGCTTATCCATACATTATTTCAGCATTTTATGAAATCTATTTCTTTGGCCTCTTTATGACTGACCAAAATTTTCATGAGGAAAGAAATGTATTCTTTCAGTGCTCTTATGATTAACATGTTATACTTTTGAAATATTTCTACTTTAAGGAGTTTTAGAATAACCATAACACATCTTTTCAAAATGAGTTTATAGAAGATTAACCTATAATAGTGGAAAGTGTCAAAGTATGGAATTAAGTCATTTTCTGAGGTCTGACTCTGAAGCCAAAACCATTTGTAATTGTAATTCTGCCTGAAAGTGTATATACACACTGCACACACGTCACCCACACACATATTGAATATATCAGATTATGTAGAACAAGTCACTGTCAGAAAATACTGCAACCACCACTCTTTAAAAGCCCATTAACAGTGATATTTCTTAAAGCCACTCCCCATATATAGCAAATATCTAAATTAAAAGGCCAACAGGATAGTAAGGATTTCAGAAGTTTCCTCTTAAACTTCATTACAATGATCTTATTATTTAACTAAGGTTAGTATTTTCTTCCTTTAGATATTTTTTGAGAAGTAGCATTTTGCTTTCAGTGGTGAAAATCTTCAACGACTTTGTGGGAAATGTGTTTTTTGTTGTTGTTGGAAATAGATTAAGCATCTCCATACAAGTAACTGGTTGATATAAATTCTAAGTTGTTAAGGAATGGTAAAATTTTTACTAACAGTCTGGTAAAGTATTAGGAGAACCATTACTAAAAATTTGAAATCAGATTATATTTTCTATACCCAGATCCATATCCATATCCATATCCATATATCTATATCTCATAGATAATAGCTGTATCTCAGTATGTCCTTGTTACATAAATGAAGAAAAAAAGGGCCAAGGGTGTGGAAATACTCTCAGTAAATGATAAACCTGACTAATTATATAATACAAATATGGCACATACCTTATAATAAAATATAAAGCAATACACAAAGAAAGATGGAATTCCTTCCATTCAAAGTTCAAACTTTTGAGCAAGTTGTTCAATATGCTTAAAAATCAAGTTCTACCTAGATTTTGACTAAAATCTCATTGCTCTTTCTGGTTAATTTACCCCTCTATCCCTTTCTGAGTGCATTACATAAACCTGGAGAACTTTAAAATCCTTACCAAAAAAAAAAGCCCTATTTCACACCTACTGGTTCAGATTATTCCAGTTAGGGCCCTGTTATATATATACTATATATGAAAATATTATAGCATCTTCTCATGCACAGTAAGTATTGATAAGCATTGCTTTAGTCATATCAAAATAAATATTTTTCTTCCAACATACATTGTCTTAACTCCACACACTTGCTTATGCTCTTTCATTTTTCCTCAATTGCTCTTTTCCCTTTTATCTTGACGATTCCCTGTAAGTTTTATCTCTCTCTCCAACATTAAAGTCTCAGAAAAAAATTAATTGTTCTCTGTCCTCTGCCAACTCACTTCATTTATAATTAATGAGGTTATGTTGCTGCAGTACACTTTGCAGCACATTAAATTTGGTCCCAAGCCCTCAATTGCCAGGAGATCCCAATATAAACCTTTACTAGAGAACTGCTGAGTTTATAACGGATTTGTAGGGATTTAGACTGGGCAGAAAAGGGCCATGTTGTCTTCACTGAGACCATCCTTTCCTTTAGGACCATTCTCCTTCCACACTAAGATGAAGTCTTGAGCTCTCTAACTACCACTGACTATCCGGTGTCCTTAGCCACAGTGCACAGCTATCCAAAGCCCAGAGAGATCTTGCCCTCCTCCATTTAAGTACCTTCCACCTAATCAATTCCTAAGTGAGTTTTTCAATGGGCTTCAAACTACAAGGTACAACCTGATTAGAAATTATTATCAAGAAGTTCAAGTTTTTACTCCCTACTCCACTATTAAGGAGCCTTGAATATACACTTTTGCTATTTCAAGGAGGCAATGTACTGCTCATGCTTTTCTGTTTCCATAGCAAAAAAACAAACTACAAAATAATCTCACAATATATTATCCCACCACAGAATTTTTAACCAATTACAGAGAAGTTTTTTCCCCTCTAGAACAAGCATGTCAAACTCAAAGGCTAGCACGGGCCAAATAATCAAGGTTTAAGTTTATGTGGGCTGCAAAAAAACAAAAGCTTCAATTTTCATAGAAACATAGGTTTATTTCTATAGAGACATGCTGAATACAAAGAGCTGAAATAAATGTGTCATTGCTAACATAAAATAATAGAACATTTTAATAAAAACGTTAACTTACTTGAACATTAACTTACCAAACACTGAATAACTGCACAAATTAGTAAGCGTAATGCAAATAAACCTATTTTTCTTGTTCTCTGAAAGCAAAATATTTCCTGTTGTGCACACCAAACAGGTCAATCCAAGACCAATGATGTGGCAATCGGCTGCTAAAATATTCGCTGCTAGTATTAGTGGAGAGAAATGGTGCGCCTGCATGTAAGGGAAATGAATTTAGCATGATTATAGTAATCAGTCATTAGCAAATGCTGTAGTTCGTTATTAATAATTATGTATAACAGGGTATTGTAAAAATCAAGTTATGAAATTTTAATTAAATTTCTTTCACATCATCATACTGGTTGGGCTGCCAAAATATTTGTTGTAGGCTGCATGCAGCCTATGGGCCAAGAGTTTGACATACTTGCTATAGAATGACAGTGATCTTGTTATGAGATAGATCATGCATTTAAAAATACAGATTAAGTGACTACTCTACATAAGTGTGCTAATGCTGTATACTGTGCTAAATGCTTGTGATGAGAGAGAAAAAGTAACCTGTAAATCCTGACCCTCATGTAACAGGTATTCTGAGAAAGATTCATACAAGGAAACTGACTATTACAATGTGGCATTCTAAGTGCTGTATGGGGAAGTATGAGAGGCCATGGGTATACAAGAAAATAGCATCTAATCAAGAAGATTTCACCTTTCAAACACAGTGTCTGTAGGTAATTAGTGCTTAATAAATATATTTTAACAAAATGAATAATTTTTAAAGGCTTAAATTTAAAATGTATGTCTTCACTAGCACTTACTCCTCAGATGCATAAACTATTGTGAGGGAGGTACTTTAAAAATTATGAAGCAGCTAAAAATTAGATCCCTTTTCCTCTCCACTATGGGATTAAACTATGCTTTGAGAATTAACACTTATCTTTAAAAGAAGCAAATGTCTACAATTATTTACTTACCACTGGTGGTGAGAATGGCGGAAACATTAGAACTATGCCCAGGTCTCCTGGCGAGATGCAGTACAAAGGACAGCATGCCCAGCACCATACTGGAGGGCTTGGAATTTTATTGACCAAGCACATGGGACTGGGGAATCATTAACCTCTAGATTGATTATTTGGCAATGGGATGATGACAAATCTTGGGGCAAATAAATCCTGTGGATAGAAAGTGGGATGTCCTAAAAAGTAGTAGATATCCTTATTTATTTATTTATTTACTTACTTACTTACTTACTTACTTACTTACTTCCTGAGTAGTACATTAGAAAGGAGAGAGGTTAGAGGAAAAGCAACATTGGGTGGGGCTTAAAAACTGGGTGCCAGTGCCCCCCAAAGTAGACTCATCGGCATATGGAGAAGTGTAATTTAACAATGAAATTAAATTCAGCTATATTTTTACTTTCCTCCTATGTTTTGATTCTCTATAATTACTACTAAATTTTGATCGAAGTCTGATAAAATTACAAGCTGAGTAGGAGTGATGTGAAGGGATAAGATAGCAAGCTGAAGGCACTAGTGCCCATAACTAATTCCTGCTGGGTTTCCTGGGATAGTATATTTTTAGGGAATTGGGTCTGAAAACTCCAGGCAGTTTTTTTCATCATACAATGGAAAGCAGCATGGATGGGCCTGTGAGACTAAGTAGTGGTGTCATTCTACCCAACTCAGGAGTGAGATGAATTAGCCCTCTCCCACCCCCGCCCTCCAAATACACCTTAGAAGGAAGAGAGTGGCACGTGATTGGTTACTCTAATTTACCTTAAGCAAAATTTCCTCTTCTGTCTGTTTCCTAATTAGAAACATAACAATGCCTTGCCCATAGATCCACGTGGGGAGGAAATAAATCAGAACAGGGCGTATAAAAGATCCATTAAAGTAAAACACAGGCTAGATTATTCTTGTGATACCTAGCAATGATTAGGATCACGTTTACCATTTTAAATTTAAGTGGCTAAAATCAAATGGGCTTAATAAGAACATGTTGGTCTGTTAAGAATCTGAAGAATTTCATACAGGTTGATGTGATTACTAATAAATAACAAAGAAAAGCTTTTGAAAGTTAGTTTAAAATGCTGTAGAATGAATGGGCATTTATGAATGTATAGTTTCATTGAAGTATGTTCCAATGCTCAAATGTGTATGCTTTAAAAAATTTATATTCAATAGTATTATTTGCTAAACAGCCATTTTTTATGCATCTCTGCTAGTCTTTCATATTTACTGGTACAAATGATTCTGTTTAAAGTCTACATTAGCCATGACTGGTAGGTCAAGTACTTCTGAAAAAGGATATTCATTAAGGGTAGTAAAGAATATGTATAACAGATTCTGTTTTAAGTGTGGCAATAAGTATCCACAAATTTATATTATAGAATAAAGTTTCTATTTTGGAATCCAATATTTCTTCAGAATATTCTCTAGCTAATTAATTGAAAGTACTGGTGGGATTTCTTTAGTTGCATTCACTAAAAGTTGGAATCTACATAATTTTAGAGTTCTAGGGTGGGCTAGAAAATTGAAAAGGGAATTAGAGTTATACAGATACAATAGTGATGCCCACATGTTACAGTGGTAGTTAGTGACTCTGGTCATTGGAAAGAAAAAAAAAGGCAATCTGGCTACATGTGAACCTAAAGTTATATATCAAAAACATCACAAAATTAAAGGCAAAGGACACTAAAATGTTTGCACCATACATGATAAAAGCTTAATACATTTTAAAATGAATATTTACTTTAAATAAATAGGAAAAGAGAAATATTCCAATATAAAATTAGCAAACACAGGCTTAGTCAATTCTTAAATAAGATGTGCAAATTAATAATAAACGCATGAAGAGCTAGTCAAACAAATTAAAGAATCTATCAAATTGGCAAAAAATGTTTATAAATTATAACACCCAATGTTAATAGATTTATAGAAATAAAATCATTCTCATAGAATGCTGGTGAAAATTTAAATCAGACAACTTTCTCAAAGTCATGTTGGCAATTATTTTTAAGATCCTCAAAATAAACATATCCTTTGATTCACTAATTTGGTAACTAGGAATTAGTAGTAGGACACAATCAGAAATGTGCATTTCTGATTACTTCTATTTTGGCATTTATTTAGCAAAAACACTGAAATCATCTAAAATGTTGGAAACACCTGACAAGAAATAGTTATATAACGAAAGACAGAATAAAACTCTGGGCAACCTTTGAACATTGTTTTCAAATGAAATATATAACAAGGAAACCTTTACTTAAAAAGGGCTAAATAACAAAAGTGTATGTACAAAACTATACATACATAATTTTCTTTCCAAATAAGTATGTGTGCTTGTTGAAAGTCACAGAGCAAGAGAGGAGCAAGGGAGCAAGAGCAAAGCAAGAGCAAGAGAAGTCTTTCTCACCCTAACTGGTTTGGCTCAGTCTATAGAGTGTCAGCCTGCAGACTGGAGGGTCTAGGGTTTGATTCCCATCAAGGGCATGTACCTTAGTTGCAGGCACATCCCCAGTAGGGGGTGTGCAGGAGGCAGCTGATTGATGTTTCTCTCTCACCAATGTTTCTAACTCTCTATCCCTTTCCCTTCTTCTCTGGAAAAAAACAAAAAAAAAAACAAAAAAAAAACACAATAAATACGTTTTTTAAAAAGAGAGAGAGAAGTCTTTCTCTGGGGGCTAGAGTCAGGAGCTGAATCAATGAGCCCTTCAATATTTGATGAAATTGCAGTGGCTCCATCCTCCTAGCCAACTGATAGTTGCCCAGGTCACACTGACAGGCAAGCACCTTCCCTACAGTCACCTGACTTTATAGTGCATGCATCCACCTTAGCCTTTATTTGATCCCTTCCCCCAGTGATCTTTAGGAAATAGATTGGTGGTTCCCTGGGACGAGTGAAGCTTGCAGCTTCTGGTTTATAATGCCTGGCCTTCTCTTCCTTCTCTCCCTATTGTTAATAACTAGCTAATTATGATGAGAACACTAATATTTAATAGCTACATACACTGTTTCCCGAAAATAAGACAATGTCTTATATTAATTTTTGCTCCCAAAGATGCACTAGGTCTTATTTTCAGGGGATGTCTTATTTTTCCATGAAGAAGAATATTTATTTTTTGTTGTTAAATGAAAATAAATGTATTACCTGTATATGGTATGGTAGTATAGTAGTTGTCAACACAAACCAGACAAACTGTGAATCCTACAGTATCAAGAATTTACTCATTTATTCAATGACAATCATGTCATCATCTTCTGGAACATCATCATCACAATCCAATTCCTGAATTTCCTGGTGAATTTTTTGTGACTCCATTTTTTTCAGAATCAGTGGACCAAATATCTCATGTTTAGCCTACGGGGGCCTTATTTTCAGGGGGATGCCTTATATTTCACTCAGAAGGAAACCTGTAAGTAGGTCTTATTTTCGGAGGATGTCTTATTTTGGGGGAAACACGGTAGAAGCAGAGATCATCACTGTGTCTTATGTTTGAATGTCTTGTTCACTTTTAATAAAGTTCAAGTTATAGTATTATTTCTAAATGTATATAGATATTTCAAGGTACCTTAATCTGTTTTTTTTTTTACGGTTTAATCTTCAAAACCCAGTTTTTCTATTAAATTCATCAATCATTACTTATATTTATGTCATTAAAGTACTTATAAGCATTTCACTAATGATTTATAAATAGACCATGATGTGACTTGCTAATACTCATCTTTGCAATGAGAAAAATACAATAGAGATTTATTTTATACAGAGCTAAATGGCATCTATCTCATTTGCTTATTCAACAAATATTTATTGCATTCCCACTGGGTGGCAAGAGGCATTTTAAATGGAGAAAATAGAGTAGTATACAAAATAAATTTAATTCCTGCCCTTATGAGCTAACATTGGGACAAACAATACATAAGATAAATGTGTAAATATGCTAGTTAGTGTCAGTGCCTAGGACAAAATTTAAGTCCAAAAAGTGAGTATCTGTGGGAGGTAAGGGATGGAAGTAGATTTTTCACAAAATAGTTAAAAAAAAAAAGTCTCACTAAAATGAACAACATTGTACCAGAAATTAACTAGTTATTAGTAACAGGAAAGAAGCAAAGAACAAAGGGAAGGCCAGACATTATAGGCATGTTCCCTGAAAAACACTGGGGGAAGGAGACTGGACAAAGGGAAGATAGATGCAGGCTCAGTAAAGTTGGGGTCACATAGGGAAGGCACTTGCTGTCAGTCACACCTGGGACAGAGGTCATTGGCTAGAATGGGCATGGCCACTGTGCTCTTGGCTCTCTTGGGACTCCTGTAATGCTGGGCTTGAGGAGATCCTTTGCTCTTACTTCCCTACATCCACTCACAAAACCCATGGACCCCACACACGATGGACTGATGGACTATAAATATTCTGATGCTGAACTAGACCTGGCTGCAATATGGAAAGGAAACTCAGGACATCGGCTTTGCTTCTTGCTCTGTTGAATCCCAGCTGCATCTCTTTCAGGAATGGATTAAGGTGAATGGGATTTTTTTATTTTATTTTATTTTATTATTTTATATTTTAATAAATGAAACTTTTGAAACCCAGGGATGTAATTCTACACAAATAAAAATCACTCATCCTCCCCTGAATCTCAGAAAATAATTTTTTCTCAAGTGATCATAAGGATCTGACCCCAAGCACTCGGTAGGGAAAGGGATCTCCCACTTCCACCAGTGGATACTCCACTTGCACTGATAAATAATCTAGCTTCTACCTTGAGAAAAGTCTGCCAGGAGATACTGGCATAAACAAGATCTTTTAAAAGATGGATTTGTCTACATTTGTCTTTTCCCCGTTGATTTCTAAACCCAGTCCAGTCAAGTATTTGCCCTCACCCTTTTCCTCCTATTCACAGTATAGGTAAACTTCCGCATAGGTAAACTCAGTAATTGATTCTAGATCCTCATCTTAACTGACCTCTCAGGACCATTGATTGATCTTTTTTTCACGTGACTTTCAAGATATCACAGTCTCTGTTTACCTCCAAACTTACTGGCTGTTCCTTCTCAGCTTCCTTTGCTGGTTTCACTTACACATCCAGACATGTAATGTACAGAAGGGCTCATCCTTCCTTTGCTTTCCTTCTCCAATACACTGAACACCCTTGCTGATCTCACTCAGTCCCCCGGCTATCCCATACCATGCAAATGCTGACAGTTCCCAAACCTTTATATTAAAGACAAACCTCATATATCTAATTAAGTGTGATGTTCATCCTCAGACCTGCTCTATCTGCAGCTTTCTTCAAATCAGTCAATTCTTCAATTCCATTTCTCCAGGTGTTTAGAATAAAAAACCTTGGAATCTAAAATTGGGACTAGAAAGCTAAGCTAGGGATATAAATTTTAGGATCATCTAATCTAATAAAGAGGGAATATGCAAACTGACCATCATGCCACAGCAAAGATGACTGCACCCACAGTGAAGGTGGGGTTCCCATAAACAAGATGGCTGCACCCACAGCAGATGCTGAGTTCCTGTAACGAGCCTTAACAAGCAATCAACAGGGACCTAAGGTGTGTGATGCTAGACTGGGGCATGGGACCTGAGGCTGTGCCTGCTACCCATTGGGGCTTGACAGGGACCTCAGGCTGAGTCCTGCTCCCCCTTGCTATGACCTGAGGCCAAGCCCCACACCTGGCAGGGCTTAACGGAGGACCTTAAAGTGCACTCCCCACCCTGGCCTAGGCCATTGGACCTCAGACCTCACCCCCCCACTCCAGCACTGGGCTGGGTGTCCTGAGGCCACATTCTCCATCCAAGTTCCAGGCCAGGGGACCTGAGGCTGCACTCCCCACCCTACAGGGCTTGATGGGGGCCGTGAGGCTGTGCTCTCCACCTGGCAGGACTCGACGGGGGACCTGAGGCTGTGCCCCTGCCCAGTAGGGCCTGAAAGGGGTGGGGCCAGCCGGTCTGGATCTCACCCAATGAGAGTGAATGGAGCTGACTGGGGCTGGGTCTTGCACAATTTTGAGGTGCCACAGGTGGGCAGGGACTTTACACTGGGTCCCGAGACTCTGACAGGAAGAATATTTTCATATACATTTTACTAATTTTCTTTCATCTCTGATACTTCTATTATAGAGAAAAGGCAAACAGCAATATTGAAATACTTCCTCTAACTAATCCCCTTTTATTGTGCATGATTTTGTGCACTGGGCCACTAGTCAGTACATAAATGCTTTTCAGGGAATTTCCCTAAAAATTATGTTTTGGTTTATCTTAAGATACAAATGATCCCTTGTGCTTGTTACAAGTCATGCTTCAATAGGAATTAAATTGAGTAATACTGAAATGAATTTGTAAATAGACACAAAACTGAATTCTTCCATAGTAAAGTCAGGAAGTCACTTAAACAGCTAATAGACAATTTATTTGCATGTTTAAAGACTAGAATTCTTTTGCATCACTGCTAGTTACAATGTATAAATGTGTGAAATACTCAAATTCAGGTAAAGGCACAGAGCACTCACAGATTTAAAATCAGATAATCCAGAGGTACTGTGAATAATAGTTTTTCACTGGAAATAGTAAAAAGTCAACAGAATTGGATTATTTCAAATTTCCTTACTGAGATATTTATATTTACTATCTGCCACATAAGAGAAAAATAATTGAAAAACTGAAGAGTAATAACATAAAAAAGGAAATTTTTTTTTTGCTAATTCAAACATTTATATTTTTTAAAGAGATGTTAAATACAATTAACATATTCTAGCAAGAGCCATTTTTCAATTATACTATATGACATAAAATGTTAGTCCTCAAGGTCATATTCAAATTTTCTATTTCATTATTCAATCAGTTATAATAATTCTAGAAGACCTATTAGAAAACTATTTTCCTTTCAGTAATAAATTACCACTTGAAAAAGTCATCTTGAAAAGCACAAGGTAAATAATGTTCAGTTAAACTTATGTATGTGTGGTGTAGTAAAGAATCCCTAGTTTTGTCTCTGATTCTTGGCTTGGAGTTTCAAAGAAACTTGGATTTTCCTGAGTGGAAATCTTCTGAGTAGGAGTGTCTTTGTTATGCTAATTAGGTGACTCAAGGTGGGCCCTTGGATAGCATCAGGACTGGGACTAAAAACCAATCACATGATTGGAACTTTGGGCTATTCCAAACACTTGCAAGAAAAAGGCAGCTGGAGTATGAGCTCATCAAGTAGTTAACAATTTAATCAACCATGCTCACAAAATGGAACCTCAATAAAAATTCTGACAACAAACTCAATGGTGCTTATGGGTCAGCCGTTGAGCACATTCCTATGAAGGTAGGGTGACATGCCTAGATTCCACAGAGAACATGGAAGCTTTGGACCCCCTAATCTCACCCAGATATTACCTATGTGGTTCTTCCATTTGGCTGTCCCTGAGCTACATCCTTTATAATAAAATTGTAATCATAAATATAGTGCTTTGGGTGAATTCTGTTAGTCATTCTGGCCAATTACCAAACCTCTGTGGGAGTTGTGGGAACCTCTGACTTCTTAGCAGGTTGATAAAAAATGCAGGTGGCTCCAAGACTTGCAGTTAGTATCTAAACTGGGGGCTGGGGACAGTTACATGGAGAACTTTGCCTTTAACCTGTGGGGTTGACACTAGCTCAGTGTCCAAATTAAACTGAATTAAAGGACTAGTTGGTGTCATAGTAGAATAGAAAAAATAATGATCAGTATAGAATAATAGGTGTCAGAAATAATGGGGAAATAGTATTCTTAAATGAAACACCTAAGGGGTAACCAAATCTGTTATCAAGTCTGTCCATTTGATATTCAATTATCAGCTCAATTCAATTAAAATAAATTAATTTATAAAATAAATTAAATTTTCCTGAATATTGAGATCTAGTTGCACAAAAATCACAATAACTTTTACCAAGTAACTTTTCCAGAGGATTTCCTTTCCCACCCACATAAATATACAAAGAGGAAGCTTCTGAGCCAGTTCTTCCTACTGCAAAGTAGAAATGTGGCAGGTATCCAATATATGTGAATAGTGTAAGTGGTAAGCCTGGATGATGTAGGAACAAAACCTACTTTTTAGTCATCGTATTTCATTGCTTACACATCTTTCTGGCATCAGCACATCTTGATTTCATTTAACCAATTTTTTCAGCCATCTACAAAATAAAAATGCAAGGCTCTTACAAAGAAATATTGGGAAAAATAAATCCAGATATAAACAGTACGTCTACAGGATTGTTATAGCAGCTCCAATTATAATGAAAGCAATGTTTTTAGCTTTCTTGCATTATGAACATAATGCTCCCAGTATTTCAGAAGCAAGGGGTCTATTTATAATGGTCTTGGCCTCATGATGCCAAGCCCTTAGCATGTGAACAGAAGCCAGAAAAATCAAGGATCCAAATTAAACCATGGAGAATGCCAATGCTAGTTTCTTTTCCATTTCCTTAAACATAAGACTAAGGATGGAGAAAGTCCAGTTAAAAATACTCTTACAGTTGAATCTTCAAATGTGTGAAATACAAAAAAAAGCATTTGATCTCTATTTTTTTATTCAAAATCTACATAAAGCAGCACCAAAATTAGTTGAAACTGATTTTATGGCAAAGAGGAAGCACTGCAAAAAACTAAAGTATGCAAAGGAATTAAATCAACATTAGGCTTCATCTCTTTCTCGTAGGATACAATAGAGACAGCTCACTGGTTTCAAAAGAAAAACACAACTGCTGTAATGTTGAAAGATCTAAGGACAATGAACCTTCCAGAAAACAAAGTAGTGTAATTATACCTGCTATCTGTACAGCTCAGGTGGTGAAGAAAACAACATGGATGAATGGTTGTTAATAATTACTGAAAAACTGTGCTCTGTTACAGAGTAAAATTAGCCCACTATGACCCTTCATTTCCAGATAAGTCATAATGAGATGTTGGTTTTCATACCTACATGGTTTTAGGACATTTACAGACTGAAACACCCAAACTCTGGAATGTGAGCTATTTTTTCTCTGTTTTCCATTTCAACTACTGAACAAGTACCAAACCATCACAACTGTGTGTTCATTATTACGCAGGTTAAAAGCTAGGAAGCTTTGAACATTTCCATCATAAAAGTAAGTTTTTTCCTCACAGGACTAAAGTGTCCTTAGCTTAGAGATTTACAAAATATTGTCTCATCCACAAATGAATTCTGAACTCTCTAATTGCATAGTATTTTCCGGTGTATAAGACGACTTTTGAAACGAAAAAAAAGTCAACCGAAAATCGGGGCAAAAGACCAAAATTGCACAAAAATTACCTGCAGATCTTGACGGCAAAGTAAGTCTTTTCTTTGAAGTGGGGGGTAGTCTTATACAGCGAATATAGGCCTAAACCTATGTTTTAACTGTAAAATTAGGGGGTCGTCTTATACGCCAGAAAATACGTTATTTTCTATTTGGAAACAATAAATTAATAAACATTCTATTTAGCCACATTGGCTATATTATTATAATTCAAGGGATACATAAATGTACCATTTTCTCCTACTCAGTGGTCATAGATTATGAAATGTAACACCTAGTCAGCCTCATGACTTCCTGATTATCCACATCTACCAGCAGAGGGGCCCATGGGTGCAAGTGAACTGTCTCCTTGGAACTTGGTCAGTCTCCTTCAGGGCACTTCCCACTTCAAAATCCTGAGTGTTGCTCCAGGATGCCCTCCTCACCAGAACTTTTCAGGATTATTTATGACTTTTAGGACAGTTTTCAAAAGAGAGCAATGCTTAACAAAAAGATATAAATTATATTAGTGGTATTTCAAGCATTCCACGTTGCTTGTTCAGCTTCCACATGAAGCTGTTCCCGCCTCTATGCAATGATGGAGATTATAAATTGTTATTTCCTCCACAACCATGAAACTAATTTGATTTAAAAATACTTAGGGCTGATGATTTTTAACCCCAACATATTTATATAACATAGAAATGCTATCTTTTGGTGGATGGCATTCATTCTTGATGAAAGCCTTCTTTCTAAAGCTAGAACATAAAAATGATTTCTTCAACTTGTCTATTATCTGCCTCCCTTGCCCTTGATATATTCCTTTCTAGAATCCCATTCTGGTACTAACACTTAACCAAAATCTGTACTTTCCTAAGTTATTTTTTATAGTTTTCATAAATATTAAAAACTCTTATGAAATTATATTGTAAGACAATAGTCCTCATTTATAAAATGAGAATAGCAAAGATTACTTATTTTAGAAGCTACCATAAACAGTGCATCCACAATTCCCAGACTATTTTTTATCCAAGCCTTAAATTGGTTTAGCCTCAATAAGTTAGAAGTCTCTCTCATAGTGACCTAATATTTTCTATCAATTTAAACAGAATTTTATTTCTGATTACTAAAGTTCTTGATCTATTAAACAGATAATCAATTATCTTTTTAAACGACAGTTTTTACATATTTTGTAATACATTCCACATAATTCATTTATTTCCACATAAGCAAATGAAATTCCATTTAACACAGTGTTATTTTGTTTGTATTATTTGAAATATCTTCAATATGCTTACAAGCAGGGATACAGACCAGATTTTTAAAATAAAGAAAAGGAAAGACAAGAAAAAGAAGTGTTAGTATAGGTTTAGAAATTTGAATTCGTTACCTGAGCAAGATGGTAGTAAAAAGCTCATGGAAAAGGAGACAAGCCTTTTCGCGTTATAAAGGTAGTTATTGAACGGAATTTTCTTCACACTTTTTCCAATTTTTAAAGGTCTATTTACTGTGTTTGATGTAGAATTTATGTACTTTTACCACAAAATCAATAGCATTAGGAAAGCTATTCACTACCATGTTCAAAGGAGTTGGAAAACATAACATGTGTGGATTACCCATCTTCTTTTTAAAGAGACGAAACATACATTGATTCTTTTGAAAAGCGCCATGATTAAAGGGCTTGTGGTAAGACCTTTCTGACATTTAGATATAGGTTCACATTCATAACTCGTTCCACGGGACCATTCCATATTCCCACAGTGTTGCCTTAACGTCGAACCTCATACACTACTGTTCTGTTCAACAGCAACGACAGGGCCAAATTCATGCTTCTTATTTTGAAAGTTCTGTGTTTTTAAAGAGTTTGATCAATGCCTTCTACCCATTAAGTCAGCAAGAGGTATTTTAGTAAGACCAATCAAAGGAATGAGGTAAAGGCAAGCAAGGAAGGGGAGTAGGAGTGGGGGGTGGGGGGGGGGAGGGAGGTTGGGGAATGTGATGGAAATGGAAGAAAAGAGAAAGTGCTCCCAGGATTTATGGGTTATTACAGCATAAGTAACACAGAGAAGCACATTACATGCTGATTAGTAAGTCTTCTTAAAGACCATTTTACTCTTCTTTGACATAGCTTAAATTATGTAAGCTTTCTTTTTTTTATGGCCAATTCTTAGGATACTCTGCTTGTTTGAACTTTGCCTTGATGCTTTATCCCAAGTATAAATGTGTTTCTCTAACAAGTATTCGACTTACACTCATGAGTGCACATAAGACTCAGGATACAATTTGGCAGGTAGATTGGTTTGTGACCAGACTTTTTCTTTTAAATTAAAAACGGAGACAGTATCTTTCATATTTTCTGAAACTAAATTAGAGAACTATGCTTATATTTCAGAAATACAGATAAACATGGGTCAGGGGAAAGTTTGAATAAGTTGTGCAGTATGAAGGGGATCACAGTGAACTATCCATTTGAAAAGTTCTTGCATTTCTGGAAGGCAATGCTGACAATTATTTGAGAGCATTTTCTAAATCTGCCTGGAACCACTGCCAATTTTGGTGTGATGATTCTTTTGGATCCATAAGACTATGGTATTAAAAACCTTTCACTTTACCTACCTTTAAATTATACACATGATTTAAAAAATAAAATAGTGAAAATATGTTTAAGTCCTTTTTTATCTAATGCCTGGGAATCCATTTGATTTTAAAAGATACATAATATGTACAGAATATGCAAAATATCTAATACAGTTCCCTGCATATCACAGGCGCTCAATAAATTAATTTGAAACACTTAGTTTCTATTATGTGCCTCTCTACATATTTACATGTATAATCTTTACACTAAGAGGTAAATGGAGATAGCATTACCCCCATATTACAGATGAAAAACTGAAGCACAGAGAAGTTAGATAACTTGTCAGGGGACACACAGCTGGTAGAGGGCAGAGGATGCTATCTGATGAGAGGATAAACCCAATGGATTGAAAGGGGAGGTGTAGCACCTGCAGAGAGTGACTGGAGCAGGGTTCCAGGTGAGTCTGGAGAGGTGGGAAGGGAGCAGGTCACAGGGGCTTGTTAATCATTTGTGGGGTTTTTTTTGTTTTGTTTTTTACCCTAAGGGCTCTGGGAAGCATTGGGAGTTTTTTTTTGTTTATGTTTTATTGTTGTTGTTGTTGTTTTTAATATATTTTATTGATTTTGTACAGAGAGGAATGGAGAGAGATAGAGAGTTAGAAACATGGATGAGAGAGAGTCATCGATCAGCTGCCTCTTGCACACTCCCTACTGGGGATATGCCCACAACCAAGGTACATGCCCTTGACCGGAATCGAACCCAGGACCTTTCAGTCCCCAAGCCGACGCTCTATCCATTGAGCCAAACCGGTTTCGGCTGTTTCTTTTGTTTTTAACGGAAAAGTACATGAACAGATATGCCTGATTATTACTTGACTGAAATGTGAAAAATATATCAAAAGGCAAAGCAGGCATCAAACAACCAGTTAAGAGGTGTTTACAGTGTCTCGGCAGGAGATGTTATCTGAGTCTAGGAAAGTTTTTCGGAAGATAAAGAGATGCTTTTGGGGGGTATTTCACATACTTTCTTCTAACCAACATCCCCATTATCTGCTGAGGCCACTTAAAGCAACTGAACACCACAGTATAAGCAACTAATTTAATGAGGTAAAAAGGTCAACATAAGAGCTGCTTGCCCCAAGAAGTTTTCCTTGAGCAATGATTCCAGGTTAGATGCCTCTGCAAATACTCCAATTATCATCCCTTACAACATCATAAAATATAGTATCTTGTAATAAGATTTTTCTGCTCTGCCCGCTCTGTGGATCCACGAGCTCTTTGAGAGCTCTGTGCCATTGGTGGGGGAATCGCCAGGATTTGAAGCAGTGCCCGTCTGTGTAGTCGATTTTGAATGGAAAAGGAGCATGTAGCTGCATTCCACAAGAGTAGATCATTAGTTCAAGTGCATGTGTACCTGGGAAAATCAGTGGCACATATGTGCTTGGGTAAGGAGATTTGTGTTGTGTGGGTGTGTATGCTGTGGCAGGAGGATGGGAGATGAGACATCCTTACTTCTTCAGGAAGTCACCTCGCCCTACTTCATAAATCATGCAACTCCATGGCAGGCACTGTTTTAGTCCCACACGGTCTCCCTTGTATCTAAATTAATCACCCCCCTGTGCTCATCACACCCACAGACCCTGTTCTCAAGCAAAATATTTCCACACCTTCACAAAAGATTTTACATTTCATTAGACTTCATAACATTAAAAAAATTAATGGAGAAAAGTCCTTGGAAGAGTGATTTAAAATTGAGTTATAGAATGAACAATAGAGAGAAACCTGTGCCATTATAGACTCATTCTATATAAATGACCAGAAATATTGCATTAAAAATTCATATGGTTTTCTAACTACTTGACTTGTTTCCAAAGTCAACTGGAATTGTAATTTGTAGTATCAACATTTGTTGAATTTATTGAGTGCCTTTTCCATGCAAATTTCTATGAGTGACACTATGAGGACTACAAAAATAAAAGTTATTTAAAATAAAAGGATGTCCCTTCCAAGTAGATGAAATTCATGTGTAAGCCTGTATAAATAAATACCATCTTCTAATGACTTGAGAAAAAATACAGCCCACCCATGGAAGTCACATCCTTCATGGAATGTTCCCAATCACAAAGCATTAATTACATCAAAACAAACAAACAAAAAGAAACTAAAATTTCCCGAAGGGAAGACCACATTTTCTGATCCAATATAATAGTAGAAGTAAGTACTAAAATCATCATTTTAACTTTGCTAGAGACCATACTGCATAATTTAGAAAGGCCTTACTTTGAATTACAGGAAATGTAGTAGGTTCTAACCTCATCCTTTAATTATCATGGAAGGATCTCATTTTACTTACCTGTAATGTAACTTGTTACAGGTGATCTGAGAACAATAATGCCCACCTCAAGTAGTAAGAATCGAAGGAAATAATGTATATTAAATGTCTAGCATAGTACCTTACATACAATAGCAGCTGGCCATAACTAACAGATTGACAGTCACATGCCAAACTAAAGCTGTCTTTTTGAGAGTTCAGCTTTGGAACCTTCAGAGTAAGAAATGTAGAATTTCAGGAAAATATGCCAGAAATAATACAAAAACAGAGTTGGGAGGGTGGGGATGAGAGTGGGCTGCATTTTTATTTGTGGTTCCTCACCTGAGACTTCTTTCTTGGGTTGGAGGGGGCATGAGGAAGGAGATGGCATTCTCAATGAAGCCAGAAATATTGAGTGTAGTACCTATTAGCCATATTCAACTGGGGTGCTGCAAGAAATTTAACACATAGTACCTAACTATTTTATCAGGGGCACTGACCTCTTTATCTTTAGATTGTAAAAAAAAAAAAAAAAAAAAAAAATGGCAATAGCCACCATAATAGTAATCTAGCAAAAATACCCTGTCTTGAAACATAAATATACAGATCAGATAATAGAGTTGAATCTTATTGGCCACATGAATAATAAGGTTGTATCTGAATGGTTATTGATACCAGAAATCTATATATGCAAGTATAAACACCTGATTTTTAAAGAAATATATTTTTTTACAGAGAGGAAGGGAGAGGAATAGAGAGTTAGAAACATCAATGAGAGAGAAACATTGATCGGCTGCCTCCTGCACACCTCCTACTGAGGATATGCCTGCAACCAAGGTACATGCCCTTGACCGGAATCGAACCTGGGACTGTTCATCCACATGCCAATGCTCTATCCACTGAGCCAAACCAGTCAAGGCTACACCTGGTTTTCTTTAAAGCCACTTTGGAGCAAAGAGGGTAGGTAATTACTACACCATCATTATTATTATTATTGTAAATCAATCAAAATTATATCTATTTTTGTCAGATTGGCCAAAATATATGTTTTGGTGTGCAGCAGAATTTTAGTCATTAGTTGATGTTGCCATGAGATAAAAATGGTTGAAAATTGCTGTATTAGACCATATCAAAAACATATCAAGACTAAATATTGATAGACTGATTATTGCATAAGACAACTAATATGAATTTACTCTGTGAGACTTGGAATGAATTATAGGTGTATTGGAAAACGTTTGGACCATTGCACCCATAATCAGTGTCTGATTTCCTCAGGTATGTGGTGATCAACATAACACTCAGGAAAGTATAGCTGAGCCTGTGTACTCCATCACCTCTCTGTCTCCTTAACATCTTTTAACTGAAAAATTGAAGACACAAATGAAAAAGAGAATAGTCCTCTATCTTTATTGTCATAGAGAACTACTTGATAACATTTATGATAATATATCTGAGAATATGGATCAAAAACTCCAAAAATTGAAGAGCAGCTGGAGTCAAGACATAGTCACCATTATATGTAATCAACTGAAATGTTAAGTTCAAAGTGAAATATTATACTGAGGCTAAGATGTTTATTTAGGATTTCAAATGCAGGTTTAAGAACCAAATTCTGCATTGCAAAATATATACTTAATTAAAAACTGCTATTACGTATCTCTGTCTGGAAAAGGACCAGTATATTTCAGATCACCTGTAATAAGTCACACGAAGGGAAACAGTGAGGGGTTAATGGCCATCCAAATATATTTGAAATTGTTTATTCAAAGAAGGTGTCTCCATGACTACATGCTAATATTTAAATAAATGCTATCCACTGATATTTAAACCACTGGTTATAAATATGGCCCCTTCAAAAACTCTGCTGCCACTAAGCAAAATGAGAAAGCACTCCCAGGACCTTACAAGCTTTTACAATGACTGAAAGCCCATAATGTTAGCAAGTGCATTTAAATAATTTTCCATATTTTCTGCTCAAAAAGAAAACTTAATAAATATCAAATATATCTAAATGTTGTTGATGCTTAAAAATAAACATTTAACTGTCCAATTAGATATATTGGTAGCACTTTGTAAAACAAGAGCCAAAAATGCCTAAAAGTAGCAAGAAATCCTTATGACACTAAATTTCGGCCCTTCTTGGAAAAAAATGGTTGAAGTGGGGAACCTAGGTAGTGAATTAACTGTGTGGCCATCTTTCTTTGCTCCCTACCTATTCATCACCAAATTATATTTTAGTTTAAATAATAAATCTAGCAATACTGAAAAACCAGGAAGAGAGGAGAGGACTTCAAATTAGCTGTGTAATTCTAATAATATTAAGTAAAAACTCGAGCCAGTATTAAGTTTGAGAAATACCCACTCTATATATTGCTGCTTTGAACATATTAGGTACACTAAGATTAATGCTGACACTGCGAACATTTATTTCAAGAGCATCTACAATAAGAGATAGAACTTTTATGAGAAATAAAATACTATTGGAATTATTTCAAGGATGGTTAAATATAGATATTTTAAATACACACTTAAGAGTATACTCACTACTTGGTAAAATAAATGTTTCAATAATATAGAATAAAACTTTCGGAAAAACAAATCATCAGTTTCCTCAGGCATGACAAATTAAAATATGAATGCATTAATACGATTTATTTAAGTGAAAAAACCCCTATTAAGTATGGTATGTACCCAAATCCTCAAGTCTTTTTCAATGTTTACATAGGCTCCAAAACTCCCATCAAATTTAACAGGGGTTTGACATGCGCACATAAAGTATGCACTCTTAAATTTAATTATTTCTCATTTAATCATTCCCCTTCATGATGGTCTGGCTTGATACCAGAGAACAATGAAAATGTAGAGTACATGTCACAAACAGACTGCAAAGAATAATATGGTCTCTGATGAAAAAAAATAATATTGAACACTTAGATTTTTAAGACTCCTCATGAATATACAAGTAGAATTAGACTGTCCTCACCTTAGAAGTCTTTTTAGAGTAAATGGTTTCAATATGAAAACATTTCAATGAAGATAGGGTCACAAAAAGTTTTGAATGACAATTAGGATTTATAGTTACATGCTTTGTTTTAAAAGTGTGACATAGTAGCTGTAGATTTTCCCAACATTTGGGGTCAGAATGTGAGGCCAGGCAAAAGGGCAAGGATGATTCAAAACCAGTAAATTTATTTACTTTTAGCCAATTATAATTAATATCACATCAAGACTGTTTACATTGCTGCTGTCATCCATATGCATTAGCACCAGGTTAATGTTCAAGCCATGAACCAAATGATTGCTTGCATAAATCTCCACTGCTGTTAGATAGCAAAGTCCATTGCCCTAGCCTTACTTCCTGAGAATAACCTTTGATCTTCAAATCAACAGTAAAATAATTACTGACTTGGGCCAAACCAGGATTAGTCATTTTGGTTCTGAGTAGCTGCACAGCTGGAAACAGATGTGCAGGTCTCCTGCACCGATCCTAAAGGATCTTCCCCAAGAGTTTATATCATGCTTGTCTTTCGTTTATCAGAGGCCAAAATGTTTCTCTTTTGTAAACGTGTGTAAAACATTCTCAGAATTTCAAACAATAACAAGTCAGGACTGAATGCGGCCAAAATGCAAAAAGGAAATCTCCCATCTGTCCAAATCAAATAGTTGCATTATCAGAAAATTAAGGCTAACAACAATGCACACACACATACACATACACACTTATTTTAATATAGACTTTCAATAGTTTTTCCAAGGAGAAACACTACATGGGGTAAAGCCAAAAGTTTAAGCAAGAAGGAAATTACAATGGAAAAACTTGTATTTGTGAAAATATATCTTAAAATGTGTTAACAGCCTGGCTCATATGGCTATCTTGGTTGGAGTGTCATCCTGTTCACCAGAAGGTGGTGGGTTACATTCCTAGTCAGGGCATAGTACCCAGATTGCAGGTTCGATCCTCTGTCAGGGCATGTGCAAGAGGCCACCGATCAATGTTTCTCTCTCACATTGATATATTTCTCTCTCTGGCGCTCGCTCTCTCTCTCTGTCTTTGTCTCTCTCTCCCTCTACCTTTTCTCTCTCTCTAAAATTTAAATGTGTTAACATATGAAGTTAATTTTTACTGATAAATTTGTCTTTCTTCTTTCCCTTTTATGCATAAATATTATTAATATTATTTTTTAGGGAAAACCAACTACATAAATACAATATCCTATGAAATGTTTTATGCTTAATTTCAGCCCAGTTGCTCAGTTGGTTGGAGCATCACCCCGCACTAAAAGGTTGTGGGTTCAATCTTCACTTGGGGCACATATAAGAGGCAATTAATTGATGTTTCTCTTTTTCTCTCCCTTTCTCTCTCTCTAAAAATCAAGAAAAACAAATGCTTAGATGAGGATAAAAAAATTATAATTTATGCTGATACCTTTAAATGTCATTTGCTCAGAGAAGAGTACTGTACTCATTCATTTTATTCAACAAATATTATTTAGTCTATTAAATGCTAGGTAATGATCCTAGGCATCTAGAATACAAATGCAAATAAGACAGAATGGAACTCTACAGCTTTATGTAGAGTTATAAATTCTACTGAAAAGAGACAGGCAGTCAACAAATAAATAAGATTAATTTCAAGTAGTGACTGATGCCAAGATAACAACAAAACCCAGTGATATGACAGCTGAGAGTAACTGGGTGTGTGGACAGCCTGCTTTAGATGAGGTATCTGGACAAGGAAGACCTCCCTGAAATTGATGTCCCTGGTGTAAGAATTAAGGATGAGAAAGAATTAATGTGTAGAATTATGCCATCTGTGTTCAGAAAGTTATTGGCCTGTGGTTTTCTTTTCTTATAATGTCTCTGTCAAGTTTTGATATCAGGATAATGCTAGCCTCATAGAATACATTAGTAAATAATTCTTTCTAGTTTTCTAGACGATTTTGTACAAATTTAGTGTCATTTCTTTTTTAAATGTTTATTAGAACTTGTCAATTTAGCCATCTGGGCCTAGAGTTGTCTTTGTGGAAATGTTTTTAACCATAAATATAAACTCTGTAATAGTTTGGTTGATTTTTACTATTTCTTTTCTGCATTCTATTTCATTAATGTTTACCCTAATAATACTTTCTTTGCTCACTTAAAAAAAAAAAAGAATTAATGATGAGGAAACTCTGGACTAAGAGCTGTCTAGGTAGAATGAGCAGCAAGTGCGAGGGCCCCTGAATAGAAAGGAGCTTGGTGTATTGAAGGGGCACAGAGAAAGCCAGCATAATGGAAGCACAGGAGCTTGGGGAACTTGGAAGGCACAAATTTCCACTTGACCTTGGAGCCTTTCCTAAGGAGAACTGATTTTATTTTGAGTTTTTCCTAAGCATATTTGAATCTTTTCCCCAAAGGAGCACTGGTAGCATGGGAAAGCTAGAACTTTCTCTTTTTAAACATTAATGAATAAGAAATAAAAATAGTATAGACAACTATACTAACATTTAAAAATTAATTTAGCAGACTCTTCTTGTCTTGAAAAAGGAATATGTAATCCAACCAATGTATTTTCCCTATCACCTTAGGCTATTGTCAAACCCAGGGCAATCAGGTGATTTCGGTTAGATTTCACAACTGTCAAAAACCTCTTGGGGCTGATTTTTATACTTCATTGAGTTTGGCTCCTGGATGATCTGATTTGACAGAACTGACATTACTCGGGTATCACACAGACACAGACTAAATAAATTTGCAGTATTTCAGAAACTCTATTGTTTTTATTCCAGTTGTCGCTGGAGCTTAGCCCCCTTCTTGCTCACTTGAGAAATGAGCATTCAGAGGTCACAACTCACTTGAAGTTAGCTCATGATTGACATACTTTTTAAATCTAAGCAATATGTTTCTGTAGAAATTGATAACATTTTACTAAAGAATTAATTAAATGAACATTATTTCAATTTAGCGTCCCAAAGCTAATAAATTTATACTGGTTAAAATCCAATTCATGTCTTGTAAAAACAACTAGAAAAATACAAAATAAACTTCACATGCAGTTCTACCATCCAGAGATAGTCACAGTTAATATTTGGGGGTTCATCTTCCAAATAGTAAGCCTTTTTAAGTTCACTACTCTTTTATTACCTATTTGTTCATATTTAACTGAATTTTTGGGGTTTCATATTCTTCTAAGGCACATAATTATTAATAATAATTTATGAACCACAATTATATTACCAACATTATACTACCAAACCTTTAAATAGTTCTAAATATTTTCTTTTATTAAAAAATATTCTAAAGCCATAAAACTTATAGAGAAAAACATGGGCAGTAAGCTTCTTAACATTGATCTTGACAATGTTTTTATTTTATTTTATTTTATTTTTTACAAAGAGCAAAAGGCAACAAAAGCAAAATAAATAAGTAGGAAATCAAACTAAAAAGCTTCAGCACAGCCAAGGAAAACATCAACAAAATGAAAAGGCAACCTATAGAGTGGGCTGAAACCTTAAGCATGACAAAAGGTTAATATAAAAAATAACTCATACAACTCAAGAGCAAAAGGAAAGAAAGAAAGGAAGAAAGAAAAGGAAGGAAGGAAGGAAGGAAGGAAGGAAGGAAGGAAGGAAGGAAGGAAGAAAGAAAGAAAGATAGGAAAGAAAACACAAAACAAACAACCTGATTAAAAATGGGAAAAGGAACTGAATAAGCATTTTTCCAAAGAAGACATACAGATGGCCAACAGGTACACAAAATGTGTTTAACATCACTAATCACCAGGGAGATGCAAATCAAAAGCACTTTATTGCAGCATTATTTAGAATATCTGAGATATGAAAGCAAGGTAAGTGTCCGTGGATAGACAAATGGATCAAGAGGATGTGATAAAATAAATGAACACAAGAAACAAACACATAAATACAAAGAATAAATTGATGCTGGCCAGATGGAAGGGAGGTTGGATGGAAAAGGTGAAAGGGATTGTAAAATACAAATTGCTAGTTATAGACATAGTCATGGGGATATAAAGCAAAGCATAGGGAATATAGTCAATAGTATTGTAATAACTATGTATGGTGTCAGATGTGTGCTAGACTTACTGCAGTAATCACTTAGTATAAGAATGATTAAGGTATAAGAATGTCAGATCATTATGTAGTATACCTGAAACTAATATAATATTGCATGTCAAGTGTAATTGGAAAAGAAATTAATTTAAAGAACATGAGATATCACCTCCTACTTGCTGAAATGGCTATTATCTAAAAGACAAGCAATAACAAGTACTGGTTTAGGGATGTGGAACAAAGAGAACCTTTGTGCACTGTTGGTGAAAATGAAAATTGGTACAGCCACTATGGAAAAAAGTACAAAGATTACTCAAAAAATTAAAAATAGAACTACCATATGAACCAGCAATCCATTTCTAAATACTTATCCAAAGGGAATGAAAACATTGACTCAAGAAGGTATCTGCACAATCATGTCTATTGTAGCACTATTTACCATATAGCCAAGATATGGAAACAACCTAAGCGGACACTGATGGATGAATGGATTAAAGAAAATGTGATATATATTTATTAAAGAAAATGTGATGTATAGATAAATAATGAAATATTATCCAGTCATTAAAAAGGACATCTTGAATTTACAACAACATGGAGGGACCTGAGGGATTTTGCTTAGTGATGTCAGTCAGAGAAGAAGCACCATATGATTTCACTGATATGCAGAATGTGTGAACAAAATAAAACAACTCATAGATATAGAGAACTGGTGGTTCCCAGAGGCAAGGAGTGATGGTGGAGGGTAAGGGGGTCAAAAACTAAAGTCTACTAATTATAAAATAAATAAGTCCTGGGGGTATAATGTGCAGCATAGTAACTATAGTTAATAATACTCTATTGTATATTTGAATGTTGCTAAGAGAATAAATTTTCAAAGTTCTCAGCACAAGATAAAAAAGTAACTGCATTGCCGAAACCGGTTTAGCTCAGTAGATAGAGCGTCAGCCTGTGGACTGAAAGGTCCCGGGTTTGATTCTGGTCAAGGGCATGTACCTGGGTTGCAGGCACATCCCCAGTAGGAGGTGTGCAAGAGGCAGCTGATCCATGATTCTCATCAATGTTTCTAACTCTCTATCCCTCTCCTTTCCTCTCTGTAAAAAATCAACAAAATATATTTTTTTAAAAAGTAACTTCATGTGATGATGGATGTTAACTACACATATTGTAGTGATCATTCCACTGTGTATGCAAATATTCAATCATTATGTTGTGCACCTGAAACTAATATACTGTTATATATCAACTATATCTCAAAAAAAGAAAAAAAAGAAAAGATTATCTGGTAAAAAATGTGGATAGTACCAAGACACAGAAACATGGCTTAAGAAATGTATAATATTTGGAATTAGAATGAGGTCTGTTCTCTGCGGCCTGCAGGTTAATAGTAGTTGGTCTATTGAGGGGGGAAAAAGAAAAGAAAAGAAAAGAAATTTCTCAAGAGAAGAACACACAAAAAAAGCTAATGGCTTCCTAGTCTTTGGTCTTTGTACCTTGAAGGAATGGCTACATTTTTCCATCTCTGGATATATGAGGTATTCCATGGTATCCTTAGAGTAATTTTTACTTAAAGTAGCTATAGTCAGTATCTGCTGTTCAGTCTTCCTATGGGCTTTAAGAAGTTGCTTCCTATGCAAATAGAAAAAAAAATTTAAAAAAGACAACCCCAAGAATAAAACAATCTACATTGGTAAGTGGAAAGAGAAATTATCAGTGAATAATAAATGTGAAGAAAATGTCTTCATGATAAACATATTTTTAAAGAGGACAATATAAGTAAATATAAATAAGGATTTGGAGTAAAGTATGTTCCCTTTTATTTTAGATAAATTGCCGAAGCCCAATTTCCTCACATACAAAACAAGAGAAATAAAACAATATGAGTGAGAACCTTTTGCTTGAAATTAAAGAAAACCAATTCTATTTTATGAACAATTTGTGGCACAATCCTTAAATCAAAAAACTCCTTAAATCTCAAATACATCAACTAGTAAAACCTCCCCCTAGTTTGCTGTGAGACAGACCTCTCTTTATCCTTCTCCAAAATCTTTGCTTCTCCAAAATCATTTTTAAATAACAGTTTTCTTGACATATAAGTTCTATACCATTAAGTTCATTCTTTTAGAGTGTGCTGTATAACTCACAAAGTTATTTAACCATCTCCACTATCTAATTTCCAGAACATTTTTAACACTCCAAAATGGATCCTGTATCTATTAGAAGTGATTCCTCCTTCCCCCTTCCTCCAGCCCTCGTCACTCAATAATCAATTTTCTGTCTTTATGGTTTTGCCTATTCTGGATATAAATGGAATCATATAATATGTTGCTTTTTGTATCTGGCTTCCAGATTCATCCATGTTGGAACATGTATCATAACTTTGTTCCTTTTATCTTTATTGCTTCAGTGCTTCATTTTTCTAATTCTCTCTGGAAACCAAAGGCTTCATCTGTTCTGGTCCATCTGGAGGGAACGAGATGGTTGCCAATAGGTCTGGAGCTTAACTGCTTACAGATTCGCTTGCTGAAGAATGGCTTGACTCTCTGGGACCCAAATGCTGAGACAAAAGCGCTCTGATTAGTTACACTTTGGCAAGGCTCATCTTTAAACCAGTCAACCGAGGTTAATATCTGAGTAGCTTATCTTGGTTCCTCCTTGGTACTAATAGTAGTCAGGGAAACAACACAGGCTATAAAAACGTCTGATTTGAGGAAGCCATATATAATAAAGATGAAATCAGGTTTGGGAGTTATATTTCCCAGAATATTTGGGGATGGCTGAGTGAGGAGATGAAATAATGTGTTCAGTATAATTCATAACTGTCAGACTAGTGAGCAGTAAGAAAATAGATACAAAAATAATTTAAACATATGCCAATACAAAACTTTGTCAGTTTGTTTATCCAAGAGAAGCTTAAACATTCTAGAGAAATTATGAAAGTACTAGAGGCCAGATGCACGGGATTAGTGCACTGGTGGGGGGTGTGGCCTGCAGGGATCCACTTATCCCCGTCAGCCACGCTGCGCTTCCACTGTGGGTGTGCATTGACCATCTGCCCCCTGGTGGTCAGGACCTGTCATAGCCACTATTCATCTGGTCGTTCTGGTCGCTGGACTTTTATTATATAGGATAGTTAAAAAAAAAAAATTGTTCCAAAGGTTTTGATTAATAGAAACCTTATCAGCATTTTCCCCAAAAAAAAACACTGGGAAAACTCTTAGTTGCTTTTTCTAAAATAAAAGTGGAGGGTTTTGTGGGATGGCACAGAAATGAAAGCAAGATTAATTGATTCATGAAATGGATAAGTAAGTATAAGTGGTGGTGTATTTATGCAATGGAATACTCTATAGTAGTTATACCAGTTATAATGTATTAATTACAATCACAGGCAGCAATAAATTAGAATCTCAAAAATATACTGTTGAACAAAAGAAATAACAAATGAAATATATAATATTATTCTATTTACACAAAATTTAAAAAAAGGCAAAACCAAATTTATTGAGATACATACACACACACACAAGCTGGGGGAAAGCAAGTGAATTTAGCATAATGCTTATTAACAGGTCAAGGTGAGGAATGATTTTGAAAGAGGTTAACAATGTAATAGGTATATAAGGAACTTCTAGAGGATGAAGTTCTATTCTTTCACTTTAGTTGTGGCTATTTGAATATATATTTTGTTTTTAAATTATATGTAAATTTTCATTCATATACACTGATTGGCCAGATTATTATGATCTCTGAATGCATAATAATCTGGCCACTCAGTGTATATCCTATATAATAAAAGGCTAATATGCAAATTGTCCCCTTGACCAGGAGTTCAACCAGCAGGCAGGTCAACCGCCCATGTTCCCCCCTTGGCCAGGCTGGCTGGACCCCACCCATGCACAATGCATATACATACAAACTGAGTGACCAGATTATTATGCGTTCAGAGATCATAATAATCTGGCCACTCAGTGTGTGTGTGTGTGTGTGTGTGTGTGTGTGTGTTTTCTTTTTGATTAAAAAAATAAATAAATAAAGACAAATGTTTCAAATTTGCTGTACCTTTTCTGTACTGATAGCTGGCCAACATTTATACATTGCCAAAGATATATTTAGAGTGGGTGGTGGGGAACACATTTTATGAGTTTTTCAAGATAAAAATAACGTTTTGAAAAAAAACATGAGAGAATTTTGAAAATTTATTTTAGAAAATGTTTATTTCATTGCTTGGTTTTGTACTAAAAAAAATAATTTGTATTAGCTATAAAATTATATATGTAAAGATTTTTTTTAAAACTTGTGAAAAAAATTGTTTAAGTACTTTGAAAAATATCCCAAATGAAAAATTCTGGTGACTACTTAAACCAATTTGCTAAAATTGTTAAAATGATGGAATTTCAAAATAGTTTGCAAGAAAAGTGATTCACATCACAAAGATGAAAATTTTGGATCTATGTATCATTTTGAGTTAACTTTTCTACCTGACAACTTCAAAACCAAGCTTGAAAAACAAAATCTTGAAATCAGAACAGATTTTCAAATTGCTGGATCATACACATTATTAAACAAAAATTTAAAAATTTAAAAATTAAATGACATTGCACTCACTGTAATATTAAAATTCTTACATCAGTTTCTTCCATTAATAGTTAAAATATATTAAAATTCATTAAAATATTTACTTAAAATATATTAATTTATTTCAAATGTATCAACTTATTAAAAAACATTCATTTTAAACTTATTATATTATCTCATTATAAATGTACATTGTGTGCACTGTGTAATGTTTACTGTCTCCAATCCCAATGGTTTAAAGATGTCATTTTTGTGTAAATAAAATATATTGTGCTCATGCTATAGAATTATAATAAGTACATAATTTTTAAAAGTTTTGAGACTAATGGTCTAAAATTCTTTTTAGTATCACATGAAATATTAACTTTGGATTTCTTGCCCTTGACTAAAATCATGTGGCGAGAATCAAGTGAATTATGTAAATACTAGAGGTCCAGTGCAAGAATTCACACACGGGTGGAGTCCCTCAGCCTGGCTGTCAATCTGGGTCAATCAGGGCCGTCTCCTGCCGTCTGAAGGGAAGTACTATGGGAGGTTGGAGAGCCAGGGGGAGGGACCGCAGGTGGTTGGCTGTGGGAGCATGTGGACCACCAGGGGACAGCTCCCCCTGGTGGTCAGTGCACATCATAGTGACCAGTCATCAGTTGACCAGCGTTACAGTTACTGAGGCTTTTATATATATACTAGAGGCCCAGTGCACAAAATTCATGCACAGGGTGGGGGGTGTCCCTCAGCCCAGCCTGCACCTTCTCTAACCTGGAACCCCTCAAGGGATATTAAATTGCTCCTTTAGACCCAATCCCACTGGACATCCCTCTCACAATCCAGGACTGCTGGCTCCCAACTGCTCACCTTCCTGCCTTCCTGATCAGCCACTAACCACTCCCATGCCAGCCTGTTTGATCTAACTGCTCCCCTGCCAGTCTGTTTGCCCCAACTTCCTTCCTCTGCCAGCCTGGCCACCACTAAATGCCCTCCCCTACAGGGTTGATCGCCTCCAGCTGCCCTCCCTTGCAGACCTGGTCCCTCTCAACTGCCCTCCCCGGCTAGCCATCTTGTGGTGGACATCTTGTATCCACATAGGGACAGGATCTTTGACCACATGGAGGCAGCCATATTGTGTGTTGGAGTGATGGCCAATCTGCATATTACTCCTTTATTAGATAGGATAGAGGCCTGGTGCATGAGTGGGGGCCAGCTGGTTTGCCTTGAAGGGTGTCCCAAATCAGGGTGGGAGTTTTTTTGAGGCATGGGGTGGCCTGAGGTGGTTTGCAGGCTGGCCACGCCCCCTGGTGACCCAAGGGGAAGCCCTGGTATCTGGAATTTATTTACTTTCTACAATTGAAACTTTGTAGCCTGGAGCAGAGCCAAGCCCCCTGCTCCCTGTGGCTGTCGCCATTTGTTTGGTTTTATGTATCTTCTATAATTAAAACTTTGTATCCTTGAGTGGAGGCGTAGGTAGGTCAGGATGTGTGGAAAGCTTGCTTCCTCAATTGCTGGGGATAAGCCTCTCAACTGTTCTCTGTGGCCGCAGCCATCTTGGTTGGGGTTAATTTGCATACTCACTCTGATTGGCTGGTGGGAGTGGCTTGAGCAGGGTGATGGTTAATTTGCATATTACTCTTTTATTAAGTAGGCTAGATCAAAGTTCCATATCCTTTGTCATACACATCAGTGTTCTTATATCATCTTTTTGTAGTAATTGTTTTGAACATTCATATAATTTCTTTTTTTAACCTGAGTTTCTGCTCATTTGCATAAAATTTGCAAATTTTTCTGATTTTTCAATATTCAACATATCAATCATTAACTAGTATTTATCCAGACTGTATGAATGATTCAATTTCTAAGCGGAAAGGAAATGAATTTAGAAGAATGACTACTTTCTAATATATGAACTATGGTTTTAGGCCCTCGTAGTTTCAAACCTTGCAAAAATACTTTATATCTATATACATGAAACGTCTCCTCTCATTTTTTTCTGGCAGAAAAAGAGGCAGCAGACAACTATTATATAAAATATCCCTTGTCTTCCTCAAACTTAGGCTATCTCTCTTCTGGTCTTTCTCTCCTTCTTATATAAGTTTCATTATATTTTAAAATATTTTATTACAATGTTTTTAAGGGTTTATGTGTTTTTTTCAACCAGTAAACTATAAATCCTTGAGGACATTGTGTCTTATTATATAAACTTGTAAGAGATTAGGTGGTCTGAAGGTTGTGGGTTATTGTTAAGCTGATAATCTTGTAAGAGATGCTCCAAGAATTATTTTTGCATAAATAAATTAATCATATATTCATTATTCCTTGCATCAGTGTTTCACAAAGAGTGTTCAAAAGAATAGTACTTCCGTAAAAGTCTCTCTGATAAAAAAAAAGTTCTATTGCCAAATGTTCTTGTGTGATGTGTATTACTATATTTCCTTACTAGAATTTCAAAATGCACATCAGTCTGTTAAAAGGCTCTGATAATTTTTACAGTAAATAAACCTGTTTAAAATTCTTTAACACAGTCTTCCCCAATATGTAAGTTGAGTTAAACCCCTCCTTTTTTTCCCCTGGAACACTTATTAATGTTCTGTGGAAGTGGTTTTGTATGCAATAATACTTTAAGAAATGCTATGTTATAACATTTCTGTTCTTAAATGTGCATGCAGAGAAAGCAATCAAGGGGAAGAGCTGTAATTATTCTTAAGTAATTTAGTGGGCTGTCTGCAGCTAAAGTGAAGGAAATGAATTCTAAATAGTTAAATTATTTACCCATGTAGAACTATGTCATTTGTTTATATTAAAAACATATGTTCTAAATTGAGAAGTAAATTTTATTTCATGTACATTTGTAGAGGGGGAAATTTTGTAGTTTCACTTGTCTGAAAATGACCATAATATAGAAACTAAAATATTCTGTCTTAAATTAATTAAATCAACTTAATTCATAAATTAAGCACAATAATTGTATGTATTAGTCTCTATAGTGTCAGCCTTGAGAATCTTCATATTTAAAACTACATTGCTAAATATCTCTAGGGATAAAACACCAATCACAAAAGAAGCTCATTCTCATCTTTTTATTTTTGACCTCAAAGAGCATTACGAATTTGACCAATTCATTCTTCTAATTTAAATTTCAATTCTCTTATTCGATTTTTCTGAAGAAAATCTGTTCTTAAAGGGTATAAAATTATACTGCCAAAGTTATTAAAAAAGTTTCATTAGGTAAATGAAAAGTTTTTGATTGTTAATATTCATCTTTAAATATAACTTGTAATTTAAAAATTATTTCTTTATATAATATACATAGTAGGATTAAAATGTATTTATTAATTAATATATTAATTATTTGTAAAACTCTAAAAATCACATTTTTTATTAACTCAAAGAAATTATTTTTTAAATTCCTTTTAGGAGAATAAAATACTGAAATAAATTGCAAATAAAGGGTTACTTTTATTTATTCCTTCAAAAAGTATTAGTTATGTATATATAATTAAGTAGAATGAATATCAAGTGAGATTAATTCTTATAGTATATTTGTAGATAGTGAGCCAATTTCAAGAATGACTGTTTTCAGTCCCAAAGATATAACTTGATGGATTTTTTTTACACAGAAAAACAATGTTATTTCATTCAATCTCAAGCATGTGATTTACATGGAGTGGAAGGAGGCAGAAATAAACACAAAAACTTAAGAATCTGACCCATAATGCTTTGGAACTCTTTATGCTACAGATTTGGACTCATTCCAAAAGTGTTAAAATAGATTCTGCAGACTCTTAACTCTCTACTCCCATAGAAACCTTCAACACTATAAAGAGAGAAAGTAATTTTTAATTTTCTGTATCTTACTCTGTTCCTTAGAAGAGGTCAAAGGGAAGAAATCTACTTACAGTCAAAGAGGCAACAGAACCAAGGAGAACATTTCTAACAAGGGATGAATTACATTATTCTGCCCTTCTCAATGATTAAATTACCTGATATCAATTCAGGGGTCACATAAGACTGATTATGAAATCATTAAGAGTTAGGAGGAAGTGCCGAAGCCAGTTTGGCTCAGTGGTAGATCGTGTGTGCAGGGGGTGTGCAAGAGGCAGATGATCGATGTTTCTCTCTCATCGATGTTTCTAGCTCTCTATCTCTCTCTCCCTTCCTCTCTGTAAAAAATCAATAAAATATATTTTTATTAAAAAAAAAAAAGAGTTAGGAGGAAGTACCAGTCACTCTTTTATCTTTGAACTATCCCTAAGGAAATCTGTAACAGAAGGAGGAAGTTTGGGGGGGAGGGGGAAGCCATAGGACAAGAAAGAGAAAAATAACTCTAATTTTGTACAGACTTTTGGACCACACACTTTAGCTTTTTGAAAACTACTTTCCACATAGCTTTCTTCCCTGTGCAAATGTTATTAATAATACATTTATATTATTAATATAAATATATACTGGGACAACAGTAGGACATTTAACAAAGTGAAGTTTATGAGTGAAGAAAAAGAGGATGAAGTTATTTATAAATGCTGGGAAATGCAAAGTTCTTTCCAAACATAGTGGAGCCCCATCCATTTATTTTAATCCTTAGATTGTTAGCTTTTTTTTTTAATTATTTATAAATGGTGTTTACTCATGTTTTAAATAAAATCCATAGCTACTTCCTATTTCTATATACACAGTATTTATTATTCATTGTGACAATTTCAACAATTTAGAGAGTTTGACTTAAGTCAAACAAATTAGTTTCACATTTTTTAGTTTAAAAGACTGATGAGTTCAATCATACTATATATTCATTTATACACATTTACACACAGTTACACTAGTAAAATGTACAGATGACTATAAATCATGCCAAAATAGAATGCCCTGTAGCATAGATTGCATTGTCTGCGATCTATGTAGCGTGACACTGTTTAAAAAATGCTAGTTGCACAAAGGGAAAATGTTAACCTATCTGAGAAGTATCCTGTTGACATAAAATCTCATTCTATTATCTAGCTTTTTCTGTTTTTAACAGTGTCAGGCATAATTGCAAAATGAAGCTTAAATCAAAGTTGGTAAATGGGCAAAATAGTCAGACCTGGGAAGAGAATGAGTAGTTCATTGGATCCCAAAGGAGGACCAGAGAGAGCAAGTGTTTACCAGAAGCTGTGGGGGATACCAAAATAAGAGAAGTTGAAGGAGTCAATAACTGAGCTGGAAACAGAGTTTAGTAAGTTCCAGAGGTGAGTCAGTCAGGTAACTAAAAGACGTATTAAAATGTAGAAGCATAGGAACCTGAGTTGGAAAAGTATATAGAAACAAAGGAGAAAGGGGCTGTGAAGGTTCATCCAACCTGGTATTGCCCAAGGCTGGCTTTAAAGAACTTGTTAAAGGGGAACCTATTCATAGTTTGGCCCACAAATGACTGTCAGTTCTCACTACCTCATTTGACATTTTCTTTTCAGATTGACATGTGTGTTTTTCCAGCAAACTAAACTTAAACAATTTGAGTAATGAGATTCTCTTCTAGTTATTATCCATTTAAAGAACAAAAAAGGTATCAGAACTTGGCTCCAGATTTAGTGTTTGTATTCATTTTATATGGTTGCCATAACAAATTTAATAGCTTGCCACAACACAAATTTGTTATCTCCCAGTTTTGTAAGTCAAAGTCTCTGCTTATTTCATGTTTTTCATAGGCTATCATCAAAGTGTCAGCATGATAGGCTCTTAACAAGAAGCTCTAGGGAAGAGTGTACTTCTAGGGTCATTCAGGTTGTTGGCAGGTTATTCAGGGTGCTCCTTGCAGTTGTAGGACAGAGTTTCCCATTTCCTTGCTGGTTGTCTACTGGTGATTGTTCTCAGCTTCCAGAGGCCATTCATATTCTCTGGCTGGAATTCAAGTGATTGCACTGGGCCCATCCAGGTAGTCCAAACTATTCTCCCTATTTTGAAGTCACCTTACTAGCAATCTTAATTTCATCTGCAAATTCCCTAAATAGTAGTGCCTGGATTAGTGTTTTATTAAATAACCAGGGAAGGGAAGCTTAGTTCCGGTGGGGGTACCTTTATAATTCCGCCTAAAACAGTTTTACTACCAAAAAATTGTGTGATCCCAGACAGAGAAGGCATCTCCCCCTTAGATATAATTTCCCACTGCAATATTAAAAAAAAAAAAAAAATGGGGCCAACTAAATTTTAACGTTCTTTCCAGCTCTGTGTTTATACCTAAGATCTCAGAACTTAGCACAGTGACAAGCATTCAGTTAGTGTAAAATTAATATTTGAGATTAAATAAATGGCTATCTTTGTTGAATATTGACCTTGTCTCATTTTTTTATTTTTAAAAATTATATTAATAAAAGTGTATATAACATCTAATATTTTATTATATATAAATAAAAATTTATATAATATTTTCACAGGCTTAAAAATAAATAAAGAAAAACTTCAGTGACACATTCTCTACCCTAGGACCATCTTACAGAATTGGAAAATCCTGCTGTTTACATTGTCCAATGCTGCAACTATGCCTTTAAATAATATACTTATCCTCCTCTATTTTGATGTAGAACATATCTATTGCTTAGTCACAATAAAAGATGAGGAACTTACCAAAATTACACTCCATTACCCTTCTTCACTTACATCCCAAGTGCATTGGTGACTGTGGCAAATTACAATTTCCAAGATAAGATCTCCCATTCCTCATCTGACAGTGTGATGCTGATCTCTGCTCTCATCAAGATGTGGAATGCTTGTTCCCCCTCCTTGAATCCCATACTCTTGTAAAACAGCAGAAGTGATGTTATTTGACTTTCAAGGGTAAGTCATAAAAAACCAATATAGCTTTCTCATCGTTCTCTTGGGATGTTCATTCTTGGAATCCAGCCACTGTGCTCTAAAGAAACCCAGATCACAAGGAGAGGCCCATGTGTAGGTGTTTCCAGCCAGCAGGCCCCACTGAGGACCTAGCTGACAGCCAGGATCAACCACCAGACATGTGAGGAGACCTTAGAAAAGACTCTAGACTCAGCCACCATTTGACTGTAGCCACATGAGACACTCCGGGAGGAGTTGAGCCAGATCAATCCTCAGAACCATGAAGGATAATAATAGCATGATTACTATTGTTTTAAGCTACTAGGTTTGGGGCTGGCAATAGATAACTGGAACATTTCTATACATATTGTATATTAAGTTTTATTGTCTTGGCATTTTGGTCAGAAATTCATTATAGTTTTATTTGATTTGATGAATGGTTTGCTTTACTATATAAAGAATAAACATTTAAAAATAGTGACACTCTGGTTAAGATGGCAGAGTAGATAAATACTGTACTTATCTCCTCCCACAACCACATCAAACTTACATATAAAGCAACTGCCCTTGAGAACCACCTAAAGATTAGCTGAACAGAACTCTTATAACTAAGAATATAAAGGAGCCATGTTGAGACTGGTAGGAAGGGTGGAGACTCAAAATGAACTGGTGCAACACTCATGTGAGGAAGTTAAGAACTGGGGGGAATATCTGGTTCTTCCTGAGGAGCAAAAAATCCCATTCCCACACTGAGCTAATGATCCCACTGCACCAGTGCTGGGAAGAGAAGCCCTCACAACATCTGACTGTGAAAAGCAGTGGGGATTCCATCCTGATAAGACAGCGGGCTCCTGTAGAATGAGGTGTCCTCTTAAGGGGCCTAGCCCAAAACTCACTGGACCACAAACACTTGCCCTGAGCTCCAGCAAAGGAAGAACAGCTTTAAAAGCACCAGGATCATACAGGGAGGAACTGAATTGTCTGGTTTCAAGGTGAGAGCTGGAAGAGAGCTGTATCTATGACAGAAAGGCAACCTTTTTCTTTGTGGAGGCCCCACACACAGCTGGCAGATGTATATTGTACCCATTGACTTGGCTACCACCACTCACCTCAACCTGAGATTATTCTCTGAGACCCCACCTCATTCAACCCTCACACCAGCCCAAAACTCATTCAGTAGACAGTCCTCATAAGCTGCCAGTTTCAGCCCATGCTGTCGACTTTCCCCAAATCTCTCAAAGATCCACTAACCCAAAACCAGCAACTCAGCATGCCCTATACTTCTTGGTAAATGGCCCTGGGCACTAGTGACAGCTGGCCTCCATTCACAGCATAGCCTCTCTTAAGGGCCTCCAAGTCCAGCATAGATAGCTACCGGCTGCAGGTCACTTTGTAGCTCTTATCAGGTGTCCACAGGACAGGCACAGGCAGTGGCTGATCTTGGCCTGCACTAAAACCCCTCCCAAGAAGGTTCAGAGCCAACACACCTGGTGAACTGCTTCAGAATACTGCAGAGAACCATTTAATTAGCCCTACAAATGACACACCCAAAAGATGGACTCACGAGGCACCTGAGCCTTGCTACAACAAATCCCACTCTGGAGGACAAACTTGGCATGAAACTTAATCAGCTTTAGTCATTACCAGTCCTCATCGCCAGTCGGCTTGAGGGTCAATTCCACTCACTGGCATGACAACAGCAATAAAGAAGCAATTATAAGAAGAGGACACACACAAGGGACACCTCTGGAGCACCCAGCTCACATGACCAGGGAAACTATGCCACTGGGCTACATAGGACAAGTAATACATAAGGCCACCCCACCAAGAACAGGAGACACAGCAGATCTACCTCGTACATAGGAAGAAACACAGGAAGGCAGCCAAAATGAGAAAACAAAGAAATGTCCCAAATCAAAGAATAAGACAAAACTCCAGAAAAGCAAATAAACAAAATGGAGGCAAAAAAAATCTACCAGATACAAAATTCAAAACTTTTTATAAAAATGCTCGATGATCTTAGGGGAAGAATAGATGAACATACACAGAGATGGAAACATTTAAAAAAGAACCAGTCAGTAATGAAAATACAATAACTAAGGTGAAGAGTACACTAGAAGGAATCAACAGCAAATTAGATAAATCAGAGAACCCAATCAGAAATTTGGGGGGCAAGGTAGCAAAAAACACCCAGTCAGCAAAAAGAAAGTTAATAAAAAAAAAAAAAAAAAAATATATATATATATATATATATATATATATATATATATATATATATATATATATATATAATGCCATAGCCTGTTTGGCATAGTGTATAGAGCACTGGCCTATGGACTGAAGGGTCCTGGGTTCAATTCTGGTCATTGCCACATGTCCAGGTTGTGGCCTCGATCCCCAGGAGGGAGAGTGCAGGAGGCAGCTGATCAATGATTATCTCTTATCATCAACATCGGAAAACAGATATTTACATTATGATTCATAACAGTAACAAAATTACAGTTATGAAGTAGCAACAAAAATAATTTTATGGTTGGGGGTCACCACAACATGAGGAACTGTATTAAAGGGTCACAGCATTAAAAAGGTTGAGAACCACTGGTATAGAGGGTTGCTACTGGCAGTAAGTATAGGTCAGGAATATTGCTAAATATCCTACAATTCACAGGAAATCTCACTAAAAGAAAAAATGATCTGTCACAAAAGGTCAACAGTGCCAAAATTGGGAAACTTTGGAACATACCTATTAAATTTAAAATTTTACTTGTTCCATATATCACTTCTGATTCCTCTGGATTTAGTGGATATATTTTCTTCTTTCTGGTGTGTGTGTGTTCTCTAAATATGTGTAGATCTTAGTTTATATTTATGCCAAAAATAATTTAAAAATACAAAGGTAAGTCATTGATTTTTCTCTCTGGTTTTTTTTTTTTTTTTTTTTTTTTTTTTTTTTTTTTTTTTTTTTTTTGACAGTTTCATCCTTAAATGAGAAAGTGGACTATTAGTTTCTGATAGATAGGGGTAATGTCAATATCTATCAGAAACTATCACTGTAGCTTGCTTGGGTATGGAGCAGGCAGGCTAGGGATCCCTTCAATTATCAAATAAAAAAGACTTTTTATCCTTGGGATAAAGTAATTTACTGTATTTTACTACCAGCTGGAACTTATTTTTCTTCTTTCTCTCTCTTTCTTTTAAAACATTTTCCCTGTGTCTTGATTTAAAGGTATGGAGTTATTCTATATCTTTCTCTACTTCTCTTTGAGACCCAAAGTCATTCTAGAATACCTTCCCAGATACCGTGTTTCCCCAAAAATAAGACATCCTCCGAAAATAAGACCTAGCGCATGGAAAGATAAGACATCCCCTGAAAATAAGACTTAGAGCAACTTTGGAAGAAAAAAATTAATATTGTAAGACACTGTCTTATTTTCGGGGAAACAGGGTAGGTTTTAGGTTCTAGCTTGGAGGCAAATACTACTGCTGTCAATCACATTATCTGCATACATGGCAGAGGAGGAGGGAAAGGGACTAGGTCTTTTCAGGCCTGCTATTATGAAAGCAGTGATTTAATTAATTAATTTCCCTGATGACTCCCAAGTCCCTCTCTTACTCTTTGTATTGTCACTGAACTTAGAGTTTCTCATGGGCTCCAGTAGGATTGATTGCTCTCACTTCTGCAATCTTGGCTGGGATTCTTGGGCTCTGTTTTCTCCATGAATTCCACCCCATCTGCTTTTTAACTCCAGGGTTTGTTTCTACTTTCAGGTCTACAGGTAGCTCCATATATTGTTTTCCAACACGTTTGTGTTTTGATTGTTTTAAATGTTTGTCCTTAACATTTGGGAATCCATGGGTAGGGGGAGAGGTAAACATGTAAACCGGAAGCTCCCCTGAATCAGTGACAGACCTTAGCTTTACATATTTGTCGTATGTATAATATTGTCAAACATCATGTATTTGGTCATGCTCCCCAGAAACATATCCTTAGACAATGATTCTTGTGCAAATGATTTATTGATGATATTCTGCTAGGGGACACTAGTATGAGTGTAGGGAGGCCAGGAAGGAAGATTCCAAATGTGATAGGAAGAATAACACCCTCCCTCCAGAAAACTGTCACACTCTAACCTCCTTAATCTATTTACATGGCGAAAAGAGTCCTACCCTTGTGATTAAGTTAAGGATCTTGAGATAGATTATACTGGATTATCCAAGTGGGCCAAATATATTCACAAGAACCCTTAAAAGTGAAAGAGGAAGGCAGGAGTGTCAAGGACTAAGATTTGAAAACACTGCCTTGCTAGCTTTGAAGATAAAGGAAAGGCCCACAAGCCAGAAATAAAGAGAGCTTCTAGAATGTAGAAAAGGGAGAGAAAGAAGAAAACAATTCTCTCTTAGAACCTCCAGAAAAACCACAGCACTTCCAATATTTCATTTGCTCAAAGTGACCAATTCTGGACATCTGATTTTCAGTTTGTATAGTTTTAAGCCACTGAGTTTGTGATAATTTGTTATAATCGCAATAGGAAATGAGTACATCAAGGGCAAGGGCAAAATCTCAGGCAAAATCCATCAGAAAGCATCTTGGCCTGACCCCACAGAAGCACTCTGGGGTGCCAGAACAAGGGGCCCATCACCTGGATACTACATGGCTGTGATACTGATTGTTACTTATAGTTAAATACCCAGGTTTTCTGGCTTTCAGGCTGGGGTGAGGAAACGCTGAAATGTACACAGGGTTCTTGGATAAGCTCTAACATCGTTCACTATTGTATTGTATGTAGCTGCGCCCCCATACACTCTTCGCCTGATTTTCTTCTGCCTTATGTGATCCGGATTTTACAGAAAATACATCTCTAATCTCCATTTTCCAAGTCAAGTTCTTCAGCACAGTTGATTCTCTCTGAACCTAACTTATAGTTTTATCTAGAAAAGTCCTTTTTTGACTAAGACTTAGTCATTTTCTATTGATTGTAACATAAGTTTAGAACAGCATAGCAAAGGAGTTACAGGGAAGAAAAAAAAACCTGCAGAAAAATGTAAGGAATTTGGTACTGGTCATCTGACTGAACTTTTAGAAAGCAGCAACATTTTCATTAATATTCCAAAATAAACATGAAACAGCTCTTAACATAAAATAAAGGCACTGGATTAAAGTTATTATCTAAAGTCATCAGTAATCAAAGGCAAATTGGAGGCAAAGATCTGGGATACTGTGAGTCTCATGCTAGGGAACAGTAGTAATGGTGTAAAGAACTTAAAGGCTATAAGGATAGTAATTAATTTTGAATTTGGAATCCTATATCATAAAAGGGTAATATGCAAATCGACTGAATGGTGGAACAACTGGTCGCTATGATGCACACTGAGTAGGCAGGCAGATGAGTGGGGGCAATCAGGCAGGCAAATGGTTAGGAGCCAGTAGTCGCAGATTGAGAGAGGGATGTCCAACTGCCTGGGACTGGCCCTAAACTGGCAGTTGGACATGCCCTGAGGGATTGTGAGAGTGAGCAGGCTGAGTTGAAGAATGCCGTTCCCTCGCTTTCCTGCCCATACACTGGGCCTCTTGTGTTTACAGAATCACCACCTCTATCACCTTGCTCAACAAAATTAAACACTAAATAATAATCTCAAGAAATTATTCCAATAACACACATCCTCAAGTCTAAATCTCTGCCCTTAACCTAATAAGTGAAAAGAGAGAGAATTGTTTCACTCATCTTTTCTTTCATCTACTCATTTACTTGAGTGTTGTCTATAATACATACATTGTACATTGGCATCTAGATAATTATGTGAAATAACAGGTATAATACTACACATATGTACAACTTAGGTTTCAGAAAGCTTTCAGTCTCATACTGTAAGGCAGATATATAGAATATCCTAAATATAAGATACAGTTATATTTAACAAATATAAAATATTTAATACATTAAATATATCAAGTACATTGACCCTCTGATAAAAACACAATTCTGTCATTACTAGTAGGTCATTAAAGGTAAACTGGCTTAAGAAATACCATGTTGGTTAATTACCTTGAAAATATGGGATAGAGAAATATCTAATCTAGGTAACATATTCCTCCCCACCAACACACTCTTCCTGATTCTACAAATAAGTTTCCATCAGCTTTTATAGAAAAAGTGTATTATGTATCATCTTCACCATATGAGAAAGTAATTGTCTACATCATCAAATCAACTTGGTACTTAAAATGTGTAAAGATTTAACCAGCTGCTAAACCTTAAAAGTTACATTTCTTTGATTTATAAGGATTTCCTTTAAAAATATTCAAACTTAAACCTGAAATCCAAAGAACTTATACTTGATTTTCCTGAAGTTAGAATCATATCCAAAGATTTCAGAGTACAATTAAGGTTTTAGTGTCCTAACGAATGTATACCAATCAGATCTAGAGCTCTGGTTTGTCAATTCAATCAGATATGCTGAAATCCATATTTGACAAGCTCTGGTTTGTCAATTCAATCAGATATGCTGAAATCCAGGTGAGGAAAATTATATTTAAATTAAATTGTTCCCTTTTTGTTGAGCCAGAACTATTCCAATCAAAATTGCAAAACCTTAATCATATGGCCCAATTATCACTATTTTATTGCTCTTCTTCTGTTGTTTTTTATACTCTTCAGCATGTGCAGCTTTTTCCCAGCTAATATAAAGGCTGCTAAGGCATTTGCTTTTATTGTACCCCCTTGTCATTAGTTTTATGTAGGATTGTGCCGAGCCAGCATGGCCAACGGTGACCTTGAGTGGGGGCGGCTGAAAGGCTTAGAAAAGACAGACGAGAATGAAAACTGGGTCTCGGTGGGATGCTGCTTCCTCATGTACAGACAACACCACACCCCACAAGCTGTGTCTTTATTTTATAGCAGATGCCACAAGGCAAAGTAAGGGAGTGATCAAGATGTTTACAACATTCTCGTGCATTTCAATCCCACTCAACTACATGCACCTGAACTCCATCACTCAGGCACCACGTGTTTGAACCTTAGGTTCAAGATTACAACTACAGCTGCTGGCTATAATTGTGCTGGAGGGCTCTGCCCTACAAATGGGGACTTACACGTGGCTACGAGAGGACTGTGCCCTCTCATGAGTTCAAGGCTTAAACCTGCCCAAACACTGTAGCTGCGCCCCATACAGGATACAAAATTTTTAACCAAGTCTCAATTGTTTAACATTCCTGCTGCTGTTTTAGAGATGTATTGTCATTGTTCCTGCTGATGTTGATTTTGTTATAAGCAATATCAGATGAAATGTAATTTCTTAGATCTCTGTGAGAAACCATTTAGTCAGGTGTCCAACGCCAGTGTTACAGAGACTAAGTCCTTCACAGTTGAGTCCTGGACCAGGGAAGTACAGTAAGAAGCTCCATATGATCACCAATACAAAAGCATCTTCTTCACTGAATAGTTTCTGTAATTCCTGTTGTCAAATTAACCTCTTTCAAATTGTAGCTACAGTTTATTTCTACAAATTGAATTTTTCACCTGTTGAAACTTAAATATATTTCTTGCACTCGAATGAGACACTAAACTAGTGACATCACCCTTATGAGTTCCTGAACATAAATTTAATAAGAGTAGAACAAAACAAAAATGGACCCAATAGTTTATGGTATTGGGCTGCCTAAGTAGAGCAGAAATAAATAAAAGGAGTTTTCATATCAGGAACCCATGCAGGCATCTACAACCTGGACTTTTGAGGTAGATGAGCCTTCCAGATACTTGTGAGAGAATTGACCAGAATCGGTATGATATTCTAAGAAAAAGTATTCTGAAAGAGGAATGGGGACAGATGAAAAGCAATGTAGTCTTTCTATACCCCCATATTTCTCAAGATCAGCCCTTGAAGGATAAAATACACAAATATTTTCTCATATATTTTATTCACCATAATATACTTCTTTGGAAAAGTGTCCAGTTATGAGGACTTGTTAAGTGATTGCTTAATCAAATGTCTCCCACCAGAAAAGAATTAACCAGTTCCATAAAAAAATAACCTTTTGTTAATTAGAATGTATAATAAACAATGGCTAAAAGCTACACAGGTACTCAGAAAACAGAATATATCAGCCGGTAGGATACAATAAGTGTCAGGATTTTTCTACTATGTTATTAAACTAGAAACTACTTTTTCTTTGTCACCAATTGTTCCCTTGACACAAAATAAGTGGAGGATTATTTTTTATTATTCTGGGGAAAAACATTGTTCCAGATTGACAATGCAGATGCTTGTGACAGAAATGGACCAGTTGTTCTTTTTTTTAAAAAAAAAAAAAAAAATATATATATATATATATATATATATATATATATATATATATATATATATATATTATTGATTTTTTTACAGAGAGGAAGGGAGAGAGGTAGAGAGTTAGAAACATTAATGAAAAACATTGATCAGCTAGCTGTCTCCCGCACACTTCCTACTGGGGATGTGCCCACAACCAAGGTACATGCTCTTGATGGGAATTGTACCCGGAACCTCTCAGTCAGCAGGCTGATGCTCTATCCACTGAGCCAAACCGGTTTCGGCTGGACCAGTTGTTCTTAAATGCCATGAGAACTAAGGGGAAAGAAAGTACTGGATACAGTACTATGTATTTACTGCTGCCAAATTAAAGAAAAACACATTGTGAAAATAATTCCAATGGTAAGTCAATGCTACTTGTTTTTGTTTGAAGAATATAATAATTACCTTTGTGGTTTAATAACCCCATTAAGAATTATTTGACATGTACAGCAAAAATTAATTTTGGCTTTTTTCTCTTCCATCATAATTTAATGTGGGACATGATCCTAAAAGTAGAGCCTGAGTTTCATTCCCATGGGAAAATAAACATATGAGAGATTCTGTGCATCTACAGTCATTCTAGAAGCTGAATAATGCAGATCTCTGCAGTTGCCCAAAACTAACATTTCTGAGAAACCATAGCATGATGATAGCCACACTCGGGGTTTTGTGAGTGTTTTCCACCACTAAAAAAGAAAAAAAAAAAAAGAGTACTTGGAACAAACAAAAATTGCACCTTATGTTTACAGCTCTGTATCAGTAAGTTAAATCCACAATAATGTTGTGTAACAACCAACCACAGAAATCTCAACAGCATATAGAAATAAGCATTTGTTTACTCACAAGTCTTTAGTTAATCTAAGTTGGCCAAGACTTGGCAGCTCTGTTGATTTGAATAAGCTCTTTCATATGTCTGTGGGTCCTTAGCTCCAAGACGGTCTCATTTTTCTCCTAGAACGGCAAGCTAACCTAAAGACATCCTTATGGTACTGGCAGAGGTGCAATAGAGAAAGCTCAATCATATAAATTCTTTTCAACGCTTTCTTCATATCACACTCATTAGACATTTTCATTAGACAAAGCAAATTAAGGGGTCAAATTCAAAGGTAAGGAGAAATATATACCAATATTTTACTGAGAGAAAATGTCAAAGATCAATGACAAAGGATATAGATACAAGAAAGGGTGACTAACTCTATTAATACAGTCTACCATCACCCCTACTGTAGCTACAGAGGAGTTGGCCCCAACTTCTATGGTTTTCATCTCTGTTTTATGGGCCTCAAGAGCCATCCCATTTTTTATTGGTGATTTTCATTTGCTTTTAAACACATATTTATCACTTAATCATCTTACACAAACCATTCACAATTAATTTAACAATAATCATACTTTTCTTTATCCATAAAGATGTAACTTAGATAATGTTAGGTCGCCGAAGGAGGAATTCAGGAAGCAGGAGTGTTGAGGGATTATGAATTTATTTGATCATCCACACACCAGGTGGATGCAACTTTTAAAGGACTTTTGGGGGGCTATTTTTCTGGATGGAGACTTCTTTGTGCATACCAGGAGGGGAGATAATGGGATGTGGTCACCACAAGTGAAATGTGGACTCTGCAAAAGGAATGTCCATAGAGAAATGGCCTGAAAAGCCAGTTTCTGGGGAAGGGGTATCGTTTCAGTTGCTCAACCAAACCTAACAGATAACACCTCTTCCAAACTGCCTGTTTGGGGAAGTGATGTAGAGAAATTTATTATTTGAGGTTTATTCTTTGGGGAAAGGCTGACACCTCAGGCCAACAATTGAGCATCTTTTCTTAATGAGGAGGCCTCTTAGACTGTGATGCCCACACATGTGGTAATGAGGTGGCAAAGGATAACAAGGAATAGGGGCATGCACGCTCTCCCATCTGTGCTTCATGCTTCCACTCCATTCTTTAAACTGCAACGAGGCGAATCTTTTCTTAGTATTTTCTTTCTAAATCATTCTCCTTATTGCATTATCCCCATTTGTTTTAAATTCTTTGCTATGAGCCATATACAGCTATTATGATAAGGTAAACAATGAAGCTAAACACATCTCAATAGTTTCAGAAATTACTTTTGGCTTGAACAAACTTAGCTATTTACCCACAATTATCAAAGTAATAAACTCTTCCCCTTGAAACATTTTAGATTTCAATTTCAGAGTTTCTGTAATCAACTAATAATTTTCACAAGATCCTTAGAATAATAATAATCATGAATAAAATTGCAGTATCAGATTTTTCTGACTTCCTACATTTTCCTGCTCATTGTGTGCAATGCTTGACAAAGCACAAGTCCTGACTCTTTAAGTAATCTTTTATTTCTTAAGAATCAGGTAGGTTCATTTGAAGAAAATAAAGGATCATCTTCACATTCTTTTCACTGGCCTGTTGAACATAAACTTGGATTCTCAGAGATGCAGGAGGAGAGTTCTAAAAACATGTACAAAATACAATAGAAAGACTTAAGAATACCATATATCCTGATAAATGTGGAAACTCTGGAAGTTTGTTGAGATTCTGGATTCAAAAATCATCTAAAAGGCATTGTGTTTTTGAAGTAGCTTTTATTTTATTGTCCATGATTAAGATTCCTTTCTATAAGGCCAGTTTATATGCACTGAACACTGTTAGCTAATCTGTTGCCTTTATAAATTTTTGCTTCCTACAGTCATACCCCATAATTTTGGTGTAGTTTTCTCATGATTCTTTTGCCACAAGAAATAAAATGACCACTTAATAATTTATTTTGTTGTTATTTTTTTGCATGAATCACTCTACTATATTATTTTAAAATACTATTACCAAGAAAACAGAAACACTAACCAGGAAGGATACATACACCCCTATGTTCATAGCAGCACAATTTACAATAGCTAAGATTTGGAAATATCCTAAGTGCCTGTCAGAGTCATAGAAGCATCAAATAGACTGTCCAACCTTTGAGGGAAGGTGGGGTGGGGGGCGGGGAGTGAGGGGGTAAGAGATCAACCAAAGATCTTGTATGCATGCATATGAGCATAACCAATGGACACAGATGGAAGGGGGGTGAGGACATGTGCTGGGGGTTGGGGGCAGCCAGGGAAAGGTCAACGGGGAAAAAGGAGACTTGTATAATACATTAAACAATAAATAATTTAAATTTAAAAATACTATTACCAATTGTCACAATAATAATAATTATTATTATTATTCCCAAATAAAAATGAGGAAACAGACTCAGAATCTTATATGGCATGCTAAGGACTTAGGATATTATTCTCCAGGAAACAGAGAGTAATTGAACAGTTTTAAGCAAGGTAACGAAGTGATCAGAGTTATATTTTCGATAAATTATTCTTACATCAGAATTTCCCTAACCATGCTGATTTGACAGAGTTAAGAATAGAGGTGGAGATTGTCAAAAGGTAATTATAGTAGGAGTGATGAGTAATAATACTAAGGCAGTAGCATTGTTAATGAACTTTAGCTTCACCTTACTTTTTTTTTAACTGTGAGTAAACTCACCATAACACTTTTCTCAACAAATAATCTTCCAGGCAGCCCTTACTAACATATGAGAATTGAGAAGCATATAAATATTTTTGCTGTTCTTTCTTCCCGTGATTTTGTATTAGCCTTCTAGATGGATTTGCCACCCTACTTACTTTCACCCTATTGCCAAATAGCTTAGATTACACTAGAGGCTCAGTGCATGAATTCGTGCACAAGTGGGACAGCTGACTCACCCCGATAGGGGCCTATTGGGCAGGGCCAGCCTGGGGGTCTAATGCTGGAAGCTGTAGCTTTCCCCCAGCTGAATCTAATTATACTTTCAGGATGGCCAAAAGAAAACCCACAACAGAACTGTTTTGCATCTCATGTGCCATGAGATGAGGTTGTTTATGTGTTGTTTGCAAACGTATATCAAGATGGATGATGGACCTTTAATGATTTTTGCGTTCTTCCCAGTGCTCTGCCCTTAGTTTTCCAATGTGATCTTCATGTCTGTTTGTTTAAAAGTTTTTCTGTATTTGAAGGTGTCTACCCTTCGCTGTTGCTCCTGGCAGCCTATGGGTCTTCTTCACCACAACTTTTAAAGAGAGACTGAAAGCTCTCCTAATCTGCAAGGCACCACAATTTGACAAAATCCCCACCCAGCCTCTCTACATTCCTCAGCAAAGGGCCGCCATCCTGTTAATGCTTAGGTCAACTTTTTGGCTAACTTGGAAGGTCTCCTGGGGCTGTGGGCCATGGAGGGAGAATTCCACACCTTGGCTGCAGGATTAGCAGAGCCCTCTGGAGACTCTGGTTGGGGACAGAAGGGACTGATAATTATTTTATTGTGTTTTCACTAAATGTACATGCACCAGGGAGCCAGGGAGTGATTTAGGGGTGTTGAGGGCTGATCAGGGGACGAACTGGCTTGGGGGAGGGGAGTTTGGGGGGCTGATAGGGGCCCAGATCAGGTTGGTTGGCTGCCACAGTGTCCGTCACAGCTGCTAGTCATTCTGGTCGTTTGGTCGTTCTGCCATAATGGTCGCTGGGCTTTATATAGTTAGATAGATATCACAATATAGTTATAAGAATGGCTAATGCTATAATAAAAAGAAGCCAAAATGAAAATACAGGAAGTATGTCTTCCCTCCCTTTTTCTTCTGCCTCCCTCCCATCTGGCTGAAAAACTTCACAATCCAACATTCCACTTGAAGGATAGGGAAGGAGAAGGAGTCCAAAGCAGTTAAACTTTCTTGGTTCAAATTAGAAACATGTTTCACATATCACTTCACTCACTTTCATTGGTAAGAACTATGTTATGGGGCCAGAACTAGCTGCAAGGTGGGCTGGGAATTATGGATTCAAGCTGAGCAGCTACATGTCCAAGATGAAGAGAAGGGATTTGAGGAAGACACAAAATTCTTCCTTAAGTTTTTTTTTATTATATAATTACCTTAAATTTTTTCCAATTATTTTAATTAACCCCAAAATAAGTTGCATACACTTTTTCATTCAAGTCTCCATGTTATCTGACACCTGACTACATAAAGGGCACTATTGTATTTCCAAATGATGTCATTTAAGCTTATTGTCGCAATAAAATTAGACAGTAAAAATTCCTCTTCATCCTTTCCCTCTCTTGTTTCAAGCTCATTTATTCTGCTAGACTGTAATGCATTCTCACATCCCAATGCTCTACATCTATATAATATCAAATTCCATGTCAAATGCTTCCTCTTCTATAGAGCCAGACTTGATCACTTTAAACAAAATAACCATTCCTACATTATTATCCTGAACTCTTTACCTAGAGTTAGGGTTAGGGACTAATTATTTTTTTTTTAAAGACTGTTATTTTGGAGTATTTATAAATGCAAAGTAATCTTATATAATAAAACCCTAATATGCAAATTGACCAAATGACAGAACAACTGGCAAAATGACTGGTCGTTATGATGCGCACTGATCACCAGGGGGCAGACACTCAATGCAGGAGCTTTCCCCTTGTGGTCAGTGCGCTCTCTCAGGGGGGCGCCACTCAGCCAGGAAGTGTGAGATAGGGCTAAGGAGCAGCAAGTAGGTGGGTGGTAAGGAGTGAGGAGGTCCTAGACTGCGAGAGGGAAGTTCACCTGCCAGCTTAGGCAGACATCCCCTGAGGGGTTCCAGACTGTGAGAGAGTGCAGACTGGGCTGAAAGACCCACTCCCATTGCACGAATTTCATGTACTGGGCCTCTAGTACTTATATAAAAACTAGAATAGAGTCCCCTGGTAGTCAGTGCACGTCATAGTGAGTGGTTGAACAAACTTATCATATCATTAGCATATTACACTTTGATTGGTTGAACAGCAACTGGATGACCAGACACTTACTATATTAGGTTTTTATGATACAGGATGAATGGAATAGATTGTTGCAATAATAATCCCCAATTTATTCATGCCTATTTGTATTTATTTCCCTTATGTATTTCCCTTTCACATGATTCCTGGGCTGTGGAACAATAGGAAATGTGATACAATATCCTAAAAAAAAAGCACATAAAGCTGTGCTTTCTAACTTCTTTAGGAATCCTGTGACCACTAGCATGTAAGTAAGCCTGGGTGAGCCTATTTGAAGACATATGGTCTCACAACCATGTTCTCTCCTGACAGAGTGCTAGCACAAGCCATATATACCCTGAACCAACTACCAGAAATGTGAATGAGGCCATCTTGGACCATCCCAGCCCATCAGAGTCAGAAACCAACTGCAGCTGCAGGATTGAGTCCAGGTAAGATCTCTAGAATAATCATAGCTGAGCCAAGTCCATGTTACTAATCCACAGGATTGTGAACTAATAAATCTTTGTAACCCACTAAGCCATAAAGGTATTCTTTTCTACAACAAAAGCTGAGAAAATTTATATAGGTACATTTTTAAAAATATTAATAAAACATTTTTATTACCAGTCATACTAAATAATAGTATTGTACATGGTTCCCTTCTCAATTAAAATTACTTCTCCATCCCTCTGGGATAGCCAATGCCTTGAATTATACATTTTTAAAATCACTGTCTTGCTGTTATTTGAAGTGTATATAAGATTATATCATTTAGTATTGCTTTATTTTTCAATTTATAAAAAATTACATCATGCCGTATGTAATCTTCTAGGATGTGCTTTATTTTTTCAACATTATGTTGTGATATTTAACCATAGAGTTATGACTTACATGTTTTCACTACTATATAATATGATACCTTTGTCCATTTCCAATCGATCAACATCTGTGACATGCCTGGGTTTTTAGTTGTATCATACATATATTATTGGTTATTAAAATGAACACTTTTGTCATAGACCTTCTTGTATAATTTTCTTGTTCAGATCTCCACAAATGTTCAATGTCTCCACAAATGTTTCTTGTAAACATGAGTTTAGAAGAGAAATCATTAGATGGCGGAGTAATCATTAGGTGGTAGTGTGTTCTTTACATGCTTATGCTCAATTGTTTTCAAAGTTATTTTACCAATTTATACTCCCATTAGCAGCGTAATGATCCATATTCTCTCCAACAGCCTGCGCTAAAACAATCTTTATAATCTACTTGTCAATCTGGTGGGAAATATTATCTCACTGTGGTCTTCATTTGACCTTTCATAAATGTTAGTGAGATCAGGCATTGTTTTATAATTAATTGGCCATAAGTTTTTTTTTCCTTTTTTGGGAAATGCCTAATCAAATTTTTACTCATTTCTTCATTGGATGGTTCCTATTCCCCTATTCCTTTTTCAGCCATTGCTTTACTTTTTTTTTTTTTTTCCTGTTTTCTTATCCCTAGAGTGCATCTCATATAAAATTAGTTAATAAATAGGAACTCAAACTCTTCATCAAGGAAACTACTTTTTTTTTAGATAATAGAGAATGGCACATACTCATTTACACAGCCTTTTCACCAATAATATTATAGTAAACTGGTTTGAAACACTTATTTCAACACAGATTAACCATTTGTCTTTCTGGTTTGAATGTTTGTCACTCTCCACATCCTGTGGAGAGAAAAAGTAAGAAAACAGACTTCTTCAAGTTGTTCATTCTAGTTAAACAGACAACAGACTTGGCTAAGATCTTCTAAATCAACTCCCACAACAGCATCTAGGATGCGGCACTCCCTAAGACGGCTGTTAGAAACCTTGAATAATAAAACAGATAAAATACAGAGCATATTTAAAAGACTTCTTCAGGCTCTAGAGACACAATTTGAGGCCCGATAGTTTAAACTAGTAAAACTGAAATAAAAGCAACCAGCACAGATTAAAGAAAGGTATCAGAAAAAAATAATCCATACATTCTATTTTTGTAATTAGTATTAACACATTATACAGGATTATATCTAATGATAAATAGAATATCTTAACCCAAGAATAATAACGTCTACCTACAGAATCGTTACACTACACCAGTGTTTCCCAAACTTTTGACATATGTGTACCCCTTCTATAATTTTTGTAACTCTGAGTACCCCTCGTACTCATGAGAACGTAGAATTAGGAGCAGCTAAGCACGGTGCAGTATATATCCCCACCAAACTCCAGTGCAACACGTACCCACAACAAACTCTTCCCGTACCCCTGGGGATATGCGTACCACACTTTGGGAAACACTGCACTACAGGATCAAGAAAATTTTGGACTCATTTTCAAATTGTTTCCTTGTGATGTAAACTTTTTGTAGTAGTACTAGCATATCTGGTTCTCTAGAAAACAAACTTTCATACTAGCTACATTTTAATGCAAAAAAAAAAATCAGTGTTACAAAGAACAATTGCTGTAATGTTAGCCCAATATAAAGCTGTGTAATAAACAAAAGACATTTTAATAATATACAAATGAACTTACAGTCAAGAGGTTAAAGGGAGAATTGTACCCTGAGAGACAGGAATGATCAAAAATCAACAGTACTTCTATGGAGGGTTTTCAAAGTATTTTCTTAGCCACTTTAACATTAAGTAATATTTTAAATCATTATGCCTCTCCTAAACCTTTAAAGCTCTCCCGTCATTACATATCCAGAATTTATTGAAAATAAAGTATTACTCTTTTGTTTTTTGTTTTTAAATGACTCATTTGAATGTAACATCTGTGCCAGTGACAATTCATTCCTGCTCCCAGATATTTAGCATCAACCATCTTTTTTTCTTCTTCTCATTACCATATTCACTTTACCAAAGCTCTCTGGACTGTTCAAAATGCACAGCAAACATTATTTAGAAAATCATATCACAATGTTTATTAAACGTATACCTACTTATTTTTGCCCCCTACAAAACTTAGAGTTCCAACTGACCTTCCTCCGTAAATAGAGACAACCTGTTTCATAAAGTCCTTTGGCAGACTGGAGCAGAAGTAAATTGGCTGTCTTCACGTAAACACCTGTTTCACATGATTGGGCACAATTAAGCTGTTGGTAATAAAACCTGGAGGACGATTCTCGTTTGTTGCTAGCACCTTGTATCTGCAACGATGCTGTAAATACCACCGAGGGCTGATCGTTTACAGATTTGTATGTCTGGCCAGACCTCTCCTTGGATTTGTGTTTCAAGCCACTTTCTGGACATCTCCCTCGGAAGTTGCCATGCCCCAAATCAAACTCTCAACTTCTTGAGGTGACCCCTCCCTGTCCTCTGCTGGAGCTCTGTCAATGTGTCCTCCTTCTTCCCATTTCTTCAGGTCATGCTAATGGGAATCAGCCTTAGCTCATTCCTCTCCCATTAACCAATCCTGTCAACTCTACCGCTCAGAGGTTCAGATTTTCATTAATTCTCACCACTCCTACAATGACCTCACCTCACCAGCCCACCTTACCAAGCCCTCTGGGGCTGGATTTCCCAATATCCCTCTCACTGTCCTCCTGCTTTGGCTCTCCTACCCAGGGCTCTCCTCACAATTGCCAGTGATCCCTTGAAAAACACAAGCTTCTTCCACTCAAAATCTCCTAACGGCTTGGCCTATCTGGATACCATTTCAAGTCCTTACAGTGGCCTTTAAGACCCAACAGAATCCGACCCCCTGCTACCAGTCTGAGCTCCTGTCCCTCCCCCTTTCCCGGGGAAACATCTCTGGCTTGGCCACACCTGCCTCCTGGCTGTCTCAGAAATGCCGGCCACCTTTTGGCAATTGCTGCTACCTTTGTCAGCAACACTCTTCCCCAGATGTCCACAGAAGCCACTCCTGCGCTGGGCTCTGTATTCCATTCTGTATCACCGCTGTACAAAGGAGGCGCTGCTTTTCCGGGTTCATGGGGCCCCTTCCCTCGTGTAATTTATAAATGCTAAATCACCCCTGGGCTCCAGGTAGCCTCTTTGTTTTATCAGATTCGCATGCCCAACAGGTGTCCCTTCTCGGAACACCTTGACCTCACTCCTCCCAGAAACACAGCGAAACTACAGGTCTGTATGGAGCAGTTCCCTCTTGGGGGAAACAAACAAACAAACAAACAAATGTCCTAAAAGCTGGAGGACACCTTCACATTCGGCAAATGAGAAGGAAACCACATCATCGAAGCCCAGGAAGGGCTGACACACAATCTCAACACAGTGACCAACGACTGGGAGGGAGCTCAAACGTCCAGCACTGGACACCTGACAGCTGAGCGCCCCCAAACACCTGGCTTTGGTAAACATTGGGGTTCTGGCAAAATGAGGAGCCATGGAAGCCGGCACAGACTTACCTGCTGGCCCAGCACAGAAGCAGCCCTTGGAAAGCGCCCTGACTGGACAGACACTCACCTGCTCCTTATGAAGCGTTGGTCTGAGGGCAGAGACCTGCTGGGATTTTCTAAGGTGGCTGGTAGGTGCCCTCCTCCTGCTCTCCCTCTGCCTTCCTAAAGCCAGATAGGGGCACCTTGACTTTTAATTTTCTTTTCCTTTCTAAAATTTCTTTCTTCTTTCTCTCTCTCTCTCTCTCTCTCTCTCTCTCTCTCTCTCTCTCTCTCTCTCTCTCTCTCTCTCTCTCTCCTCTTTCTTTCTCCTTTTTTTCTCTCTTTTCCAGCAAATGCACCTTTTGCACTCCTCCTCCAAGGGCGCTGTCACTGCTGCTCCAGAGGCCCCATCGCCCAGAGGGGATCCTCCATGCACCTTTGCTGCCCCTGTGTTCACATCAGGAGGCCTGGTTTTCTGCTAGTGCCTCCCAGCCAACACCCCTAGGTCACCTGCCTTTGGAGGCCAGGGGAACTTGCATTCTTGGGTCCCATGGGATGGTAACAGTTGGATAAACTGTTCTTTGGCAGACTGTCACCTCCCCCAACCCAGCCTCTTACCACTGCACAGATCACAGACCAAAATGGAACCCTTGCTTCCCACTATTATTAGCAGCCAATTGCCTCGTCAATAGTCTTGGACTGAATTGTTTGGTGTGCGCAAAAGGAGATAGTTTGCCTTCAGAGAACAAGAAAAATAGGTTTATTTGCATTACGCTTATTAATTTGTGCAGCTATACAGTGACTGGTAAGTTAATGTTCAAGAAAAAATATTAATTTTCATTAAAATGTTCTATTCTTTTATGTTAACGATGACTCATTTATTTCAGCCCTTTGTATTCAGCATGTCTCTATCAAAATAAACCTACGTTTCTATGAAAATTGAAGCTTTTGTGTTTGTTTGTTTGTTTTTTTGCGGCCCACATAAACTCAAACCTTGTTTACTTGGCCCATGCTAGCCTATGAGTTTGACATGCTCGGTTGTACATACATTGACTTTGAGGGAGGCTAGCTGAGTTACCTGACTCTGTCAAATTGAAACTAAGATGCAAAGGCGAAAGTGCAAGGTTTTAAATGTCTAAAATGTCTTTGTCATTTCTAATGGCTATATCTAATCTGGTTTCTTCTGTCTTTGAAATCCCCATCTTTCAAGAAGGCTTTAACAAATATTACAACTGACTGAAGTAATTTTTATAGAACCTTTGCTCTTTTTAAATTACTAACTTGGATATAGTGTCACTGTCCTGCCTAAATAAGAATAAATACTGGCATTTCTTCCTTTTCCTACTTTCTCTTCAATTATGATCTTAACCAAACTTGATAAAATACAGATGTATAGATATATACTTAGCAATGTATACTCTTTATCGGCAAAGCCTTCTTCACTTGGAACTTTAAAAAGTTTGAAGCAAAAAAAAAAAATGCAAAGAGAAAACATAGAAGAGGAGGTCATCTGAGACGAAAATTGGATGATAAATTGAGCACTTGACTGAATGGTTATAAGACGGTGACTTGTGTTTGGGAATAAGGATTTCTTCTGCCATGAATGGAGCTGCAGCATGAGCTAATTATTCATTGTAAATGTCTTGGGAGATGATATTTGCCAGACTGTATAGTAGCCAGTAGACTTTGGCTCAGATTCAATGATAGTGATACAGGGATTATAAAATGAGATAAAAAATACTTTTGAATTTTCTTTCTTGTGTTTTTCTTATAATTTTGTTCAATGTAAACATTTCTTTTTGCCTTAGTTTTAAAGAATTTGAATATTTGTGATTTATAACTTATATTTCAAAAAAGGATTAGGGACACATTATAAAGCAAAAGTATTATAAAGCAGAAAAATAAAAAACAAATACACAACAAAGTCAACATATAACTAGCTAAAAAGCCTTGAGTAGATTGGATCCTAATGAAATAAGCCAAGCTAGTGTGATTTTTAGTAATCAGAATATTACCAAAATAATACTAAGAAGTTATGATAATAGTTATTTGAGAATATGTGGCTGGACATGTGTATACTAGAGGCTCAGTTCATGAAATTCATGCACAGGTAGAGTCCCTAGTGGCTGCTAGATGCCAACCAGGGCCTCCCGTGGCACCCACCTTGGCTTGGTGCTTCCCACTCACCTGCTCCACCATCCCATTGCAGTTCCACTCTTGTCTTTGGGCTTTGGGGCCAGCAGCACCTCCACATGGCTGACACCTGCCATGTTCCATGCTGCCCCCTGGTGGTCAGTGCACATCTAACTCCAATCTGTCAAACTCCCACCGGCAGGGACAATTTGCATATTAGTCTTTTGTTATATAGGATATGTATACAGATATATAGATATCATTTGAAAAAAATATGAAAATACTACTACCAATAATCTCCTTTCTTAAATGAAATAGCAAGTGAGATATTTTCTTATTCGAATAATTTTTGCTACTTAAAATAATTTGTTGTTTAAACAACTTAAGAAAATATTGAATTTATTGAATTTTGCTTTGCTTATTTATCAGTGAGTTATTTATTAACACAAAAACTAGTTTTGGCAATTAAAAACAACATAAAGAATCATGTAATCCACATACCTTTTATATCTAATATTCTTATAGTCTCAGTTTGTGACATACTTACATGTTATATCCTTCAAATAAAGACACAAACCAAGAAGCACAATAGACACTAGCATAACAAGTTTAATATATTTTAAAATATAGAAATATATTTAAACAGCACATTTAAAGAATAATATAATAGACTTCCGTTTCTTATTCTTACAATGGTATGCCATTAATTAAAAAATATATTATTTAATGTACCTCCAATATAGTTATTATCAAATCTTTAAGATAAACTGTATTTTAAAAAACATTGCAACATATCTGAATTACAAACAAACCCATAACATTTTTAAGCTATTTCTATTTTTACTTGAAAGATCCAAAAGAGTGATTAATAAATGGTGCTTTATGAATAATCTAGATGAACTTTAAATAGGGCTAGCCACGGAGCCACGATAAATGGCAAGTTATCCATCTAAATGTCATTCTTTAAGGAATCAGTGTGTGTTAAAGAAAAGCCCTAGAAGGCCGAGCGAGAAACAGAGAGAGAAAATAAATTAATTTTAGAGGGGAGAACACACATGCACATACACACAACAGAACCTTCCCATTTGGAATTATTTGTGCTTGGAGAAGGGTTTACAAAATCCCTTTACAAAATAAGGCTTTCGTTGAGCTCATTCTCAAAGATATGAAAAATGGATTTCAGCTGTTCTTTCGAAATGGCAATTCTGTCAAAGCCATTCTGGGATTTTTGGTAATTTCCTCCAGTTTAGTTTCAGTGCTTTTACCCTAAATAAAATCCCTCGCATCACATCAATCAACGGACTCAGTTATGAAGGAGCGCTAAAGAAAATGGCTCTGTCGGCATCTTGCTCCGGTATATTTTATGCATGCAGTGACTCTTGTCTGTGGGGAGGAAAGTAGAGCACACGTAAAGTTTTCTTTATTTTGGACTCCTTTTAAACCAGGAAAAAAAAAAAAAAAAAAAAAAAAACCTGCAGCAGTAGTGTTGTAGATAATAGGCAGACATGATTTATTTGAGGTAAGAAGGTTGTACTGCCATTTTTTAGTGTTAACTTGGAAAGTTATGGACATGGGCTCAAGCCTGTCTCCACAGAGTTCCTGAAGCTTTGAGCTCTTTGCAAAATCTGCAATTCACCAGCCAAGAAGGAACATGCTCCTACAGTTACACCAATTCTGTTAAAGCAAACAGTTACAACAATTATGTGCAATCTTTCAGATTCTATGTTCTGCCTACCAATTATTTATTCAAATCCAGTTCAACATTTCACTTTATTGAATGAATTAGAAACTCTAAAAGAAAAAAAAAATGTTTCTATCTAAACATTTTTGTTTGGGCTGTTATTTTTTTTAAGTTTTACTTCTAAATAAATATCCTATCATAGTTTTTATTGGAGCAACATAACCAAATGCATTCATCGATATTTAACAGTAAAAGGAGTTCTTATTTCAAAAAATATATTAAAATTGTATTAGAAAAAAAAAATGTTGACATGGAATTGAATTGGATTTATCATATCTTATTGAAAGTTAGACTGGGCAATCTATTGTTTAATGTAGTGACCTATAAAATAGATTTCATTGATAAGGCATCCATAAAGGAGAATATATACCTTTAAATAAATAAACGTGACTATATACATGATATTGTACATAGGTAGAGATGAAATAAGCCAGACTAATTTTACAAAATTCTCCTTTTGTCTGAAAGTATACTTTTTATTGTAGTCATAAACCTTAATACAGATCCTTTTTTTTTCCTTCTTATTTCCATTATGACTTAATATTAGTGGCAGCCACAGGAGCGCACTACCATGTTTCTGTATTTTTTCAAAATGACATTGGAGCTGTCATCAAAGTAGAGCACAGAGATGGCGTTTAATTTGGTTGGAGCACAACAAGGCTTTGGTACGTGGTCAGGAAACATCAGATGAACCTGGGAAAGAGAAAAATGTTTTGTTTCTTTAAGGAATAAGGTAAATATTTTGCCTGCAGCTTTAAAATGGTATGCTTATGTTATCACTCACCATCCAGCACACCCTTCACTATTCTCTTTGTGTTCAGTAGCTGAGTTGGCTGGCAATAAAGGATGTGTTCGGAAGCACTGACACCTAGAACCAACCCAGCAGTTCTAATTATGTGTTGGGATCTTAAAAAATGTTCAGACAGCTAAGGAAAATACCTTAAATGGAAAAACCAATGAAAATTTTTCCTGGGGAAAAGAACATGGCAGCTAGAACTGAGTTGCTTTTGGTTAAGACAACTTCTATTTACTTCATGAGAAATAAGAAGTTATAAATGTAAATCAGTAAAGCTACACAATTGGACTGTAGGAAAATTCAGATCTAAGAATTATTTCAAAGGGATAATTAAACAATAAGTCATCAAAATTATGTCAACTCTTCATTTTCCATTGTAAAGGGAACTTAAATATAACAGCAAAATAAACTCCAGGTATAACTCAATATTTGCTTTAAAGTTTAAAGAAATGGTTTCAACTCTTCACAGAATTTTTCAGCAGATTGGTTAGAGTTTACTATCTTTTTTTTTTTTTTTTGAGCTGACGACATGTTTTATTTTTCCTGAGAATCTGTTGGTTATGTTCCTTGTTTTTTATTATTTTTTTTATTGATTATGGTCTCACATAATTGTCCTTATTCCCCCATTCCCATCCCAAACTCCTCCCTAGATATCTTTTACTTTCTTTATCCCGTAGACAACCACTAAAATGCAGGCTAAGTTAAATCAGAGGTAAAAAGCCTAAATATTTTACGAATTGAATATCCATCCCCCCAAAAGCCTAAAAAAGGTAGCTGTACATGGAAAGTGAAATTCTTAAATAAAGGGTTTGTTCTCATTTTGATCAGACTGGCAGTCTGCCTATGGTCTGAGCAAGGAGCCGGGACCTGGTTCCCTGTTCCCACCCAACTACCCTAGTCCTTCCCTCAGAGGGTTTTATGGGAAGTCCCATTGATGAGTCCGGAGGGATCTACAAAAAGCAAATATAGCATCCTAGAGTTTGGCTGTACAATGTCCTGGCTGAAATGATATAAGAGCCCTGCATATGGACAAAAACAGAAAAAAATGAGGTGATCTGACACGAACTTGAAATTTCCTAAGACCTCACAAAACTAAAAGTTGGATAGTTTCTATAAATTTCAGATGCAGCTTGTGTCCCTCATCAGTTTTATCTTCCATAACACGCACATACGTGATTGATCACCCTGTTTCAATGGAGCTTGGCAGCTTCACGAAGCATTTGCTTAAAATAAAAAAATAAAAAGGATTGTTCTTGAATGGTTTCTCAAACATATTAGTCACAAACATGCTCTCCTTTAACAACAAACATGCCTGTCTTCTTGTTTCATGTCCTTCACAGAACAAACAGAGAGAGCACAATGCCAGAGGGAAAACAGCAAACTTCCCATGGGTGCTTCAAGTTCTATGATGACTTTTATCCCACACCCCAGGACAGTGGTGCAGAGTGGGGTCTTGTTCCAAGTGCAGATTTTTTTTTAATGTTTGTTTTTCAACACTGCCTTCTATACTATACCCCAAAAGCTGACAATATGTAAATATCTATATATGAAAAAGCCTAAGCGACCATTATGACTGGACGACCTGATGACTGGCTGGTAGCTATGATGCACACTGACCACCAGGGGACAGATGCTCAATGAACAGGTTCGGGCACCTTCTGTCTGGATCGGGCCTACTGAGATCAGGCTGAAACTGGCTATCTGTCATCCCCCTAGGGGTCCTGGATTGTGGGAGGGTACAGGCCAGGCCAAAGGACCCCAATGGTACATGAATCCATGCACCAGACCTCTAGTATTTTCATAAGAAGAAAAAGGGAAATGAGAGAAAGGGTTGTATTTGACAGTTTCTTCAATAAATAGGCGTTGCTTCTCTTGAGGGAAATGTTCATACATTAGATATGTATCTCAGGAAGCAAAAGGCTACTTTCTGAGTCATTAGAATGAAAGTAATAAGAGGCAAAGTAGTTTTTGAGAAATTAAGCATTATTTTTTATAGGCTGATAGTGGCTGCCCTTTCTGACACTACAGAAACACAGTGATCATGGCTATCCCCTTCAGGGCACGAAACAGCAGCATTGTTCTCTGTATGGTCAGCTCTCAGTCAACGTGAATTCTCATAGACATGAAGAAAAGGCTAAACTTCATAGCATTTATTTTTCTTTTTTACAAGAAAATACAAACATTCATCCTTGCAGAGCATACCTGCTCCAGACCCCCCAGAAAAGTTGTCCTACTTATCTGTAATTGTTAGCAAAGATGAAGGCATATCATCCCTTAAAATTCCTCCAGGAATTTTCTCTATACTTTGTATATGGTATGGAAGTAGGCAATCTCATTGGTCAAGACTCAGAAAAAGAAGAATATGTATAAGTGACTACCTTTCAAAATATGTATTTTGTTTTACCCCTCTGCTTCTCTTACACCACATTTATTTCCAAAGTTTTTGCCAATGCCCAAGCTCTAGTTGTCATAGACATGTCTTTGGTGTCTAGCTATTTGGTAGTACATTGGAAGTCAGTGAAGACACCAGCATAATGGGCATTCAAGAATTTAATCTATCAATATAGATACCCCATTCCTTATTCAGAAGGAAACTGAGCTACTCTTTTCATCAGCTTTCAATTTTCAATTAATTTTGAAGAAAAAAAAAAAAGGTAACCTCCTGAAGGGTCAACTCCTCACAAATTCTAATAGTTACTCCTTTTTTGGTCATAAATAAGCCTCATCCACTAAGATAGATTATTTTACTTGTTTTTATTTTTTTGCCCAATAACTACTGCTCTCTTATTACCATTCATCAAATAACCCCATTCCCATCAGTAAGTCTGGAGTCTAAAATGTTTTCTTTTTCCTTTTCTTCTCTCCTAATTTCAATAGTTAAAATTTTCATATTAACCCTCACATTAATTTGGAATAACATCACATAGTCTATTGTACCTTCTAGGAGCCTGTCACTTAGTCTTCCAGAGTTTGTCCCTCTGCCATAAAGCAGGTTCTTCAGACTCTTAAAGAGGTTTCATGAGCTCATTAAATAGAGTAGAGACACTTAAAGACCACGGAGTCAACACCTATCTTTTTCACAAAAATAAGCCTAAACTATCACTGATTAAGTAATATTTCACTTTTTATTTCATGAGTCTGGAAAGGGGAAACATTGAAAATTATTTTTCCTCTTAAAGGTAAAAAAAGGTATTAAGAAATAGAAATGTAACTTCTACTTATATTCTACATTAAAGAACTTTCATAATGTCACAGTGTGTTATGGAGCATCCTTAAATAATTAGAGTAAAAGCCCTTAGATGAAACTCACTACAGCTATTATTCAATGTTTTTGCAATAATTATTAATGAATTGTTAGGTTAGAAATAAGTCACTGGGATTCTGTGTGATTAGTCATGTTGCATAGTGAAGCAATCGCAAAATGAACACATAATGTGATTACAACTTCCCTAGCTGCATCCTTCCCTAATATGAAATCAGGATTCATCTTTAAACCAGATTGAATTTCCTGACTATACCCATAATTTATTACTTTGGTTCTGAAAAGTGCCAAACGAATTTGAGAATAGAAGATAATACATTGATAACTACCAATGGATGCTTTCCATTAAAATAATTTTATATGAAGTTTTCATCTTAAACCAGTTTAAATCCTACAAAAACAAAGCATACCAGAGTTTGAACTATGGCATGGTTGGTAGCATTCATATGGGCATTGAGTGGAAAAGAACATTCTCCATCACAATAAAATGCAGCATATCCTTCTGGTGCTATAATCCAGTCCTAAAATGCACAAAAAAGAGGAGAAAAAAAGTAATATGAAAATATAATCTTAAAAATACTCAAATATATATAAATCTGGATAGGTTTCTTTCTCTTCTTTGTCCAACAATTAGTCTAATAGGATAGCCTCCCGCAAGTTCTTGATTTATTTTTAAGTTGACATTCACAAAAACATATAAATATTTTCACAAGAAAATGTCTTCTGTAATTTCTCCCACGAGGTTACTATGCCCAATATTCATAGTATGTATAAATCCATGCATTCATGAATAAAGCCATAATCATGAAATAATATTCTAAATATTCTTTAAACAGGAAATGATGAACTCTGGAAAGTTCAAGTGAACCAGACCAAAAAAAAAAGTATAATCTTGAGATACTTCTCATTACTTCTTAATAACTCATTCCTGGTTTTGAAACTTGACAACCTCCAAAAGCTTTAATATTTGTTTCTTGTACTGTTTTTTCTTTTCATTTGTGCATTAGCTTTATAGACTCTTTAGAAGAAATGAATTGAATCCATTTCCAAAACTGCACATGAAAATTTTTAGAAAACTAAAAAATTGACATATCATAATTGCTCTATTTTTTCCCCTAGAAAGGTAAAAATTGAAAAGGAAAAAATATAAAATTTGAAAATGTTGACATTTTAATATGACTTCTCAATAATATAGCTCATATTCTGAGAGCCATTGTAATAGAATAATATAATCTAAAAACACTTTAATTTAAATTATTAGTACATAGAATTATTAAAAACTCTATTGGTTAAATTCTCCTCCTTGCCCTATTAAAGAAGCTAATCATATGTTTATGAAGCTAATCATATGTGAAAGACAGCAATAAGTTTGAAGTGCAGAAAACCAACTTTATCTGGAAAAAAAAATTTTAATGACAGAGACAATAAAGTCAAGAATTTTGTTTCCTAGACTGATAGTTTGGAACCATTGGGGACAAAGAGAATTGCTTCAGTTAATCTAAAAAAAAAATAGTATTAAAATCAAAAGTTTGAAATACTTAAAGAATAAACCTTCTTTTTTTCACTTTTTAAATATTATAAATATCCTTTCTTCTTCAACATAGTTTTATTATTTTTACTATAAAACCTAATAATTATGTTTTTGTTTGTTTTTGTTTGTTTGTTTGTTTTTAGTATGTGGTTAAAAGAAAAAATAATTATGTTTTTATGCTGAAAGAATAATGGAGAAAAAATAATGTGGATAATCCACATACTGAATAGTCGGTTAAAATAACTGAATACTGTATTGGAAAATTTACTGACAAAAGTTACAAGGAACTCAGGATTTATCATAAAGCAGAAAAGAACACTTGAATTGACTGATCATTCTTACCTGCCATCCCAGGTCCCGGAAACTCACATAGAGTTCATGTTTCTTACAGGCTTGTTTTTGTTCGCTTGTGTTATAATCTGAAGACAAAAATCAGATTTTAAACAGATGGCAGCTTATTGCATATACTACTACTATTTCTTTGGTGAGGTCACTAATAAAAAAAAAGAAGCTATATATATTTGAAGTTGTAAAATGTGAGTTTGAGTCTTAAAGCTAAAGCAACTTGCTAAACATGTGATGTTACTCAGTTACTTATTCTGAGTTTCTTCCTCTATAAAATGTAGACAATAGCATTTACCTTTTGGGGCTCTAACAAGAATGTGGTTAGACTCCTTATGTGCTGGTGCACAGCATGATGCCTAGCTGCTCAATGAATGCTTATTCATTAATTTGTGCATATTATAGCAGCACTTACACCATCCATGAAGTAGACAGTGGAAAAGTACCAATTTGGACCATACTGAGTTGATTTTATTTTGACAAATATATTAAACTCAGGATACCCAAAGTTGGCCATTTGATCATCCTCCCCAAATCTGTCCTACTGGTAGACCTTTTTTTTTTCTTAACTGATGGCAGTTGCCCAGTTTTATAACATTTCTTAAATAAAAACATTTAAAAATATTTGAAGTAAAATAATTTTTTTTCTCTCCCACATCCAATCTTTCAGGAAATCCTACACATTTTGCCTTCAAATTTCACCAAAAATACACCCTCTCTCACCACCTGCATGACTGTTCCTTGTCCAAGGCACCGTCATCTTTCACCTGAATTACTGCAATATCCTCAATAATATTTTCCCTGTTCTGCCTGGCTCCCCTACCACAAAGCAGTCAAGTAGACCTTTTAATAAGTCAATTGAATCATATCACTCCCCAGCAAAATGTCCCAGGAGGTTCTCCATACCCATAAGAATGAAATATCCCCATGTGCTTTATTAGGCCCCATTACTTCTCTGATGCATTTTCCACTCCACCTCCTCTCCTTCACTCCAGTATGGCCAGGACACTTCCTTGCTGTTTGATGCACAGGTCAGCTTTCTGTCACCTTAGGGTCTTTGCTCTCATGGCCCCTTCTTCCTAAAATGCTCTTCCCTTGCATATCTATAATATATACCTAATGCCTATAGCTTGTTCAGTTATTCACTTAAACATCATCTTGTCAATGAGGCCTCCAGTGACTTCCTTAAACCAACACCCTAATATTCCCGGTCTCCCTCCCCTTTAATGTGCTATGTCATTTACTCATTGATTATGTGCATTGGTTCTTGTCTATTTCCTACTTTGTCAACTCCTCAAGGGCAAAATATCTCATTTGATTCTGTTTGGTTCACTGGTATATCTCTGTGGCAGTGACAGTGCCTGGCATACAGTAGGTACTCAATAATTCTTGGAGGCATTAATGAATGAATTCCTCACAGTGTTTCACAAATTATTTGGAAATAATTACATATTTTGGAATATAACCTGAAAGAACCATAACTTTTAAAAATTGTTTAAAAGATATAAGGATAAATGGAGAACCCTGATCTTGTTTCTGGAAAAAACAAAATATGGAAGAAACAGATAACTTTACAGAAAATCTTTCAATATTGTCTTAAAGTTTGTTCACACCTTGCACCAAACATATTTTAAAAGTCAACCTATTTTGATTTTTTTTCCAACACAAAATAAGAAAGAGGGGCAATTTTAGGGTAAGGGAGCCAGCAAAATAATTTATTTTCAAAGAAGACAGCTACGTTTTTTTTCCTAGAAATAAATGATGCATTCACTCTGACAGTCATCTCTGGCAAACCTACTTAGCAGTTTACTATGCAAAGCAGTCTGTCATAAGATATCACCTTTCAGTGTAATTATCCTCCACCTCTAAAGAAAATATAAGCACATCAAAGATCCAAGGAGCCTGTCTCAGTGGGCCCTGTCATCTCCTTTCACAGTTACTTCAACTCCTTATTTATTTAACGTCAGTCTAGAAAACAAGATAATGATTAAATTTTAAACCTAGAGACAGGTTGCCTTCTAATTCAGACTTATTCCTACTGTGCAATTACCTTCATTAAAACAAATTAAATATGTTGATAATGATGGGAGATGGAGGAAAGAGAATTTATTTGAAACCCAGCACTCATTCTCAGTAAACTTCTCAATCAGAAGAACATAGAATGGACAAGCCTCCTATAACTATGTAAAACAAGATGAAATGGATAATATTTCCTGTATTGTTTTTAGAGAAAAGAAAAGAGTTATAGTATTAGTTTGATTGCATAAACTTCTTGATATTTAGGATTTTTTAAAAAGCCAGCTATGCATGATACCAGGGGTCAGCAAACATTTAAGAAAAAAAAAATAGACAGTTACCGAAACCGGTTTGGCTCAGTGGATAGAGCGTCGGCCTGCGGACTGAAAGGTCCCAGGTTTGATTCCAGTCAAGGGCATGTACCTTGGTTGCGGGCTCATCCCCATGGTGGGGGGGGGAGGGGCGTGTAAGAAGCAGCTGATTGATGATTCTCTCTCATAGATGTTTCTAATTCTCTATCCCTCTCTCTGTAAAAAATCAATAAAATATTTAAAAAAAATTAAAAAAAAAAAAACCAGACAAGTCAATATTTTAGGCTATGGAGTATCCCTTGCAACACTCAACTTTTCTGCTCTAACTTGAAAGCACCCATAGACAATATATAAATGAAATGGATAAATCTTGACTTATGGATTCTGAAATTTGAATTTTATATGAATTCTACATGAAACAAAGTATTATTCTTCTTTGGAATCTTTTTCAAACATTAAAAACATTCTTAGCAATTGGACCGCACAAAATAGGCAATAGGCTGAATTTGGCTCGTACTTCACCAACTCCTGCATTAGACAATATGGGGAATATTTATTCTTTTGTCTTTGTCTTAATTAAAAACTCTGGATATGAATAACGACGTTGTAGCCAATAACACATACAAGACGTGTAAAAAGCCATAAACTATGTATGTGGTTATTTGAATTCCATGTTTATAAAAAAAATAAAGTAGAACTTAAATGTCAAAATATATCTGTTCCATCTATGCAGCTTTCCATGCAAGCTAAGTGATGTATATAATGTAACATCGCATAAAGGTAACGAGCAATGAAATTTATAACAGAATCTGGTTCCAAGAGTCTGATTTCATAGAGCGTTAGGACCATATGCTTATTCTGTCAGAAATAAAAATTAATGGATACTGAGTGAAGTAAATGTTGTACCCAAACCAGCAAAGTCTGCAGTTAGGTTTTCTATAAATGGTTGGCTGAATAACTGAGGGAGGAAGGGCAGGGAAGTTAGATTTATATCTTTAAAAAATACTGATTGGCAGCCTTTCAAATATTAAAGTAAAATGAACATAATGCTACTGTTGATGAACCTGCCCACAAATGAAAAGTTGTGCCAGAAATTACCAAAATGATTTGGTGCCAGAGCACACACTAGAAAAAATTTGCTAATATTCCTCAGTCACAATGCAGATATCATAAATATAGCATTTCTTTGTTTTGTATCTTTACGGTAATAATATTGGGAAATCAGTGCCAAAATATTTAAAGCATTGTTAAATATTTTATGCTAATTTCTTTGTAGTCAATTTCTAAAAAGAGTAAAAAGTCAATTATTTTTCTTAGTTTGATTTTTTAAATTATTTTTTCTAGAAAAAATAAACATTGTAAAATATCAAAATCAAATACATGGTGATTAAAAGTAGTTAAAAAAAATTCTGAGGTCTACAGAGAGCTTCAATAGTCTGTCCACTCATTCCTGAAAAAAAGCAACCAATAAATAAATATAGGCTAGCCTAAATAAATATAGGCTAGCCTATCTCTGAAGGATACAAAAGAAAATCAAGTCCAAAAATATCTAGTTACCAATATGGGTTTCTTTTTCTTTAAAATTTAGTATTAGCCCCTTTAAGGGAAGAAATATAGATAAATCTGTAACAAAACAAACAAACAAGAAAGAGAAAAAATATTCAAAATAGAGTTTAACATTTAAGCACATCAATTGCTTAAACCAAATATGATAAGATATTGTGTTTCAAAGTAAAAGCCAAGATGTTACCATTCCTATGCTTAGTTCCCCAAAGGAAAAGGAAGTCAGCATCTACAGCATCAGGATTTTAATCGATTTATAGAAAATGGAAATGACAAATCAATGAGGATACAAGAAGAGGTAAAGAAGCAGAAATGGTAAAAATTTTATTTGGCCTTGGGAATAGAGAAATTCTCAATAAACCCAAAACAATACCAATTGCCCCCAAAGATGAGGAATTTCAAAATCCAATGAACTCCTCACTTGAATGTATGCACAACCCAAAAGGAATTAGTGTTATTTACTTGTGTAGAAATAACTATTTTCTTTGTTTGAATGTGTGATGCAAAATAGACATCTCAAAAACAATAATTATCTAGAGTGTTTGCTTCACGTGCTTAGCAAAGCACCTATGATCCAAACTTCTCACCTTAGAGCTCATTGACTTAAAAACCTGTCCACAGACCTGAGTTTCAAACTGCCTTCCAGACATCTATAAATGCAAGTTTCCCAGATGCCTCCTACTCACTATTTTAATTTCTGACTTCACTCCTTTGATGTTTACTATTTTGATTAACAGGATCACCAGTAATCTAGCGGCCCAAGTCAGAAAATTTAGTAAGTTTCTTGGTTTCCTCTTCCTCCCTCATATCCTTCATTAAATCAGTGCACAAAGCCTCACTAAATTGAACAATTTCTAGACTACTTAACTGCTTGGAAGCCCTTTTCACATTTGGTTATCTCCTATTACAACATCCTCTCCTGGTAACTTACTCTAGGATAACACTTTATCCCTGCTCTCCTACATCTCTATCAGTCTTTGGTCTCTTTCATAGAATTGCTTTTTCTCCTGATTCTATACTTGAAGTGTTGATGTTCCCACTGGAGTCTCTCTCCAGGCTGTTTTTCTCTTTCTGTTTCTATGGTACTGTCAAGGCATAGGCTACATCTAACAATTTGGGCTCACATCTACATCTTTTCCTCTGCCTTCCACTTATACTTGACACTCCCATCTCCAGAGTCCCATTTTCACTCAGTCCTTGTTGGCCTCATTCCACATATTTTGGTTTCCACTTCCACTCTCTCCAATCTATAATTTTTATTGCATGAGGTGTTGGACTAGGCCCCTACTCATATTTGGGATTTCAGTTTCCTCCCTTGGCGTTCCACTCTTCACTCTGATGCCAAATTTAACTTTCAAAATTGCATATCTGATTATGACTCTCCTTTTCTGAATGCCTATATGAAGACACCAAAGTTCCTTATCATCACATACCTACTCTTTATGACTTGGTTTCATCATCGTTTTCTTGCTGATATAACACTCCTTTCACATAGGAATACTTGCACACCCAGCCATTTGACACTGGTACTTGGCTCTATAACTGTGCATATCAGTCTGAAAAGGCTTTATCTACACCTCCATTTCTGGAAAATGTCTACTCTCAAATCAGTGCTTTATGAAGTCTTCCAGGCTATACTAGGGCACTAGCTTAGGTTCTTATAGTGTTAATTAGTTTAATCTAAATATTAAAGATTAATACTATAATAAGCATGTACCATGGTTATCAGTTCTTTATACACAGTAATTCATTTATTCCTCACAACCCATGTAACCTTACCCTATGGGGCAGGTACCATTAAAATTTTCAATTTATCTATGAAGAACAGAGGCAAATAGAGGTGACATATATTGTCCAAGATTATACAACTAGTAAGGAGTGGACCTAGGATTAAGTGATAGAATGATATAGTGATGATAGATAGGTAGGTAGGTAGATAGAGTGAACTAGATGTTATATGCACCAAAATAATTGTTGTTTTAGGAAGGATTTCCAAAGTTTTGTATAACTCAGGATATAGAACATAAGCTTTTAGTGTTAATTACTATAGAAATCATGAAGATTAGATGTATTCTTATATGTGCAGTCTTGCAGAATTTTCATTGATTTTGAGAGCCCTGATTTAAAAAGAACCAAATGTTCTTGTTTAAGAGTGATATGATTAAATAAACTCTCACAAGCACTATTGACTATATTGCAGTAGAGGTCACCAAGAATGAGGTCACCAATTTGAAAGATGGTGGAGACATACTGTTAAAAAAAAATAGATAAAACAAGGATATAGCATTCACAAAAAGGCAAAACTATGGAAACAATAAAAAGATTGGTGGTTGTTAGGGAGAAGTGGGGGATGAATAAGCAGAGGATAGAGGATTCTTAGGGCAGTGAAAATACTCTATGTGATATTATAACAAAGGATATACATCATTTTACATTTGTCCCAACTTACAGAATGTACAACAGCAGGAGAGAACACTAAGGTAAACTATAGACTTTGGGTGATTATGGAGTGTCAATGTGGGGTCAAACTTTGGGTACACATATGCCATTCTGGTGAGTGATATTGATAATGGGGGAGACTATGCATGAGTGGAAAGAAGGAGTGCATGGGAAATCTGTACCTTCCTCTCAACTTTGTTATGAACCTAACTAAAACTTCTCTTTAAAAAGTTCTTAAAAAATACATAAAATATATCAAACATGTAGTTAAAAACATATAACAAAAATATATTCTCCAAAAGATACTATCTATGAAAGAAAATGTTTGGAAGTACATGTACCCTGTTGATATCGGGGTAACCTATCTCAAAAGGATTAATTGATCAAAGGAGAATTCTAACCTTACTTGATTATTTTTAAACAATGAAAGTGTATAACAAGTACATAAAATATTCTAAATAATTAATCCCAATTAATTGTTCTTTCCGGTTTTGATTAATATGTTTGTCCAAGAGATATTACTTTAGATCACATCCACTAGGCAAGAGATAGTGCCTGTCAGAGTTAGAACAAGTGCACAATGCTTTCATTATAATCACTTTTGGAAAGAAAGTGTCCTAAGAAATCTCCATGGTGTAGGGCAGGGCCACCAATAATTGGATTCGCCTTCAAAGATCTCTGGTATGGAAGCACACAATAAGTAATCTCATCAAACTGTTCTGCAGTGAATCAGGACTTGCCTTCTGGCCTTTTAGTGTGTTTTTTTGTTTGTTTTTTTTGTTTTTTGTTTTTTAATTCTTAATGCTCTATTCTTGCTGGTACTAATATAAGACAGCATCTTGCTCTCGGTAGGTTCTTTAAAATTTTTACCAACCCTGTGCCTTTATATCTTAAAGAGTGGCTAACCTAAAATTTAGCTATTGCCTCCATTTTCTTCCCCCCACACCCAAATTCAATAAACATCCACTGTACTGCCTCATCATGAAACCGGCTATTTCTCCCATAACATGTCTGCTCAATCTTCTTGCCAAAAAACTAGAGGAACAAAGAGGGATAGTTTCTGCAGAAAACCTGGGAGCTGCAGTTCAGTGTATTTTAACCTGAAGCGGGGGTTAGGTTTTCCCATACAGTCAACACATTAACTTAAGCACCAAGTATTTTGGTGGTTTCTGTTATATGCTAGACATGGTTTTAGACTCTCCCCCAGAATTATGCAAGGGTAAAGGGGTATTAAGAAATCAGAAGGCAAGAATCTTTGAAATAAGAAAGAAGTGGTGTAAACACAGCAATAATAACCTGGGTTTTAATTCTCCTCACTAATTGAGACTGTCAACATTTGATGATTTGTCTTAAAAAAAAAATTCAATGAGGCAAACATCTACTAAAATACTCCTCCTTCTTTTCTTAGCCATGGAGTCTTTGCACAGTATTTTATTGTAAAGGCCTAGTACTATTACAACATTTATTATTTATATTTGGATAATTTTAAAATTTCACTAGCATTTCAAGTCTCCTACGTATCAAATTTTGTGTTTATATTAGCATTCCCTTTCCTTAAAGCCCTGTCTTTTAGGTCAAATTCCATAAGACTTTTTCCCCGTCTGCTTGATTAGTACCTATTAAAAGGTTAAGTCTCATAGACACAAACCAGCTACTTTCTTCCTCTTTATTATCAAAATATGAACTCGCTCCAAAACTATCTATCACATAATTCATAGAAATGGTTGCCAATGACAAACTTTTAAATGAGAAAATATTGGTCTATATTAGAATAATTTTGTGCTCTAAATGGTGTGAGGAAACTGGTGAAAACTTACGTGATTTCTGCCCCATATGTTTTATTCATCTCTCGGTATAAAAGTACAATTGTTACTTGTGGTCAGGAAGAGAAGATAAACAGAGTTCACCAATGGGGAAAAGGACTTTGATGATTTTGTCCTCTAGAATGTCTCTGCCAAAGATGTTATGAGCTCAATAATAAGTACAGGACTTGGGCTTTTGCCTTTGTAGTTTCCTCAAAAAGTATTTACTCTTCTATTCAAGTTTTAACAAACCTTTTTCTTAATGCAGTCTGCTACATTAAATTAAAAACATTTCAACCAATTTCAGACCATTCTACATGAAAAGAAAAATATACAACTTTGACAGGGGAGTATTTACAAGGAAGAGAAGGTCTTAGAAAGTTGTTTTTGCCCAGCTTTCATATTAACCAATTACAATTTTTGCCAAACTAAATATCTTGTGAAGATCTTTATAAAATAGATTGGTAATGAGGCACTACTATCATGTTTTATTTTCAAGTGAAAAAGATGGTTAAACTTATTTGTTGGATAATTATTTTAAAACATTGCTCTAGCCCTGACTGGTATGGCTCAGTTGGTTGGAGTGTCATCCATACACCAAAAGGTTTCAGGTTTGATTCCTGGTCAGGGCACATGTCTAGGTTGTGGGTTTGATCCCTGGTTCGAGTATAGACTAGAAGGCAACAGACCAATGTTTCTCACCTCTCCCCCCGCACCCCCCCTCTCTCTCTCCCTCTCTCTCTCTCTCTCCCTTCCCCTTCTTTCTAAAATCAATAAGCATGTCCTTGGGTGAAGATTAAACAAACAGATAAACCAAAAAACCACATCCCTCTATACATAGCATGTAATTCAGTATAATGTTTTTGGGTTTGTTTTTTTTTTCCCCCATAAAAAAATCTTCCCTCTTGCTTCTGTTGTTAAATATACCACATAGATTTCTTTCTAACAGTATTCTCCTAGTGCCCATACTTTAGGAAGTTTCCAATGAATTCCACTTATTATTTTTGTTGACAGTCCCAGATGCAAAAACAAACAAAAACGTATGTGTTTTTATATGATTTATCAGTTTCAAGTGATTGGGAGAGGGGAATGAAGAGTTCAGGTATAATGGCAAACACTGTCTAGATGTGTCTTTTTGAAAGAGTTAAGCATCCTAATTTGCTGAAAAGCCATATGCAAGGATTACATCTGTTTTATCTGCCAGCTCATCTATTGTGCCTCGCATGTGGTGACCATTAACATGAAGAACACATATTTCACAAATGAACCAACATGTTAGACTAAGTTGAGTGCTACGGTAACTTTTCCCCTCCAAATAGACTTATTGTTCAGAGATAAAGATAATTTCTTGGCATAAAATAGCCATCATTTTTATCTAAAAAGAGCTTATAAAAATCTGTCTGTGGCCTGGACTAAGCAAGGCACTTATTGGCATAAATAATATAATAAAATCACTTCAGATTTTGGCAGTTAGAGGCATTTAGATCAAATGTACTTTTATAACCCTTCTACCTATCAATAGATTAAATTGCAAGCTCATTGGGATCCATTGGGTGTTTATAATATTTCATTGTAAGATTTTACAATATATATACATGTGTGTATACACACACACACACACACACACACACACACACACACACAAAGGCAGATTATCTAGATAATAGCCCTCCAAAAATTAATGGAAATATAAATATTATCTTAATTACCTTAATTCCTGCTTCTATTGTCAGGAAAAAAAATTTAAACTGCCTGATTCACATGTATTGTTTTAAGTACTAAAGAAACATTTTATGTTGAATTTACCTGGTTACCCATCCATATTTGCGAGGTCCTGGGGAGGTCAGCTCAGCAAGCTGTGCAATTCACTTTTGGCTAGACTTTGTTGACGTAGCCATTTCATAATTTTATTACTGCCAGCTTGATTTTAATTTGAACTGAATCTTTCAACATAGCAAGGCCAGCCATACTTATTTTAAAATGAATTACCAAGTGATTCACTGATGAAACATTCTAGGGATGCTAGAAATATTGCTGGGTGATTTAATAAACCAAATAAAGGTATATCCAGAGAGTAAATTTACGGTGGCTACTTGATTTGCAACATGTGACCCCATAACTCTGCATTTCTGCTCCGGTGTTACCTTACCTCCGGCACTGGCCATTCTGGAGGAGTCCTGGGGAGAGCTGGATTTGCTGCGGTTTTGGTTTTTCCGTTTGTTGGCTGCTCTCACGGAGCGCAGGAGTACCTCACTTGCCTTGAAGAAAGCCACCATGAATGGTTGTTTTGACTGAGGCCCATGTCTCCCCACCAGACCAGCAGATTTGACGTTGATACTGCGTCCTAGAACACAATGCACAATCACACGGTTTATGAAAAACGAGATCAAGTTTACTTGATGTGAATGAATTCTGAGGATACTTTGGGGGAAAAAGTTTTAAAACATTATCAGAACCTTTTCTTTTCAGGCCAAATATCTTTATAAACATTGTGAGTTTACAATTACAGGCAATTATTCATGCTTGGTTTTGCATTTTGCATCATTCTTCCACCACAGAACACCCTCGGGCTGCCTCCACTGACAGAGTCCTCAGTCCTGGAAGTCAGCAATACTGTATGTGGGAAGAAGGTTGACTACCATCAGCCAGGAAATGTCCACATGGAGTGACAATTTCAAAAATATGAGCTATGAACTCTTCTGTATTAAGTTCCCTACAATTTTCCTCTGAGTGATAAAAGCTGAATGGCTGGCTGGATGTTGCTACTTCCCCAGCTTCCTTGGAGCCCTTCAAGCATTAATTAGTGCTGATAGCCTCCCCCTTGCCCTCTGGCCCATGCCCAGCAGACTTTACAGAGCTGGACTCTACCTAAAGCTCTTCCCAGGTCATTCCAGAAGCCCCGCTGGGGATGGGAACTTGCTTTAAGTGCCAGTTTCTTCTCAGTTTGGAGGTAAACATGAAAATTTCATAATTCCCGCCCCCCTTCTGAGTTTTGACACAACTGGATGTTTACTGAAAAGATTTCAGAAGATGCAAACCAAGCCTGGCGTCTTTCAAAAGGGAGAAAAATGCCCGAGGGGCACAAAGACTGACCTTCATCTCTAACCTTCCTGAGCCACTTGGTGTGGCTGTGCATCAGAGAAGAATGGCCAGTAGAGGAGTGAGTTAGAAGTCAAGGTGTCCTAGGGACTAGCAATAGAGATTAATAAAGTACCTCTCCCATTGGGGTAATAATGATAACATTTGTAATTATAATAATGACAAATGTTTTGGAGCACTTGCTATGTATATGCAAGGCATTTTACTGTTTTCCTTGTGTTATTTGATTCCAGAATAATCTAGAAGTTACTTATTACTATTTCTCCTTTTTACAATTCACTCTTATTATCCTATCTAGTTTAAAATAATCACTGAAAATATTATATAGACCATAAATATCTAATATAATTTAATATATATGAAGCAACCCATTGGCTGATATTGGTCCATGAAAATCACACAAAGAGAATGAACTATGTCATCTTATGTTGTAAATTTAGTTGAGTTACTCAAAACTCATGCAAATTTTCTACTTGACAGACAGGAATTGCCCATCTTTGAAGAGTAATATATGATGTGGTTTGAAATACTAGTATGTGCATGACTGACTCTGCTCTGCCCCACGGGAGATGTGCATGTTTTCTTAAAACATTTATTCAGTAAAGACTGTGGAGCAACCTCAGTCCACTCTAAGGCCTGACCCACCTTAGAAGAAAGAAAAGGGAGACAAGCCCCTGAAACAGCATCAATGGCTTTTTAGCAAATAAACTCTTGCTCTTAACAAAATTTATCTTGGCAGCATAAATACTTTTGTGTATACTGCATTGTGCAGAGACCTTCCACCATCAGAAAATGAGACTGTGTCATGTGAGGCTGTGCAGCTGTTGGGACAGACACAGAGGTCCTTTAAATGGGGAAGTATTGGCTAAATAGAAAAGTGTGCTCCAGTCCAGGCAGCATCAGGATCCTCACCAATTGTCCTACAGCATATTGGCACAACCTGTTCAGTCCCTACAAGTATTAAAACGGCATTCCACCTCACAAGTGACACTCTACTCAGTCCTACCCAAGAAAGAACTTACAAATAATCAAAGCAGTAAACCTTAAACAAATAAGCATATAGGTTTCTCTTTTAAATGCAAACTTACAGTGGCATTATGCCAGAGTCTATATTTCTTAGAAAAACTCTATCACTGGCATAAATGAAAGAGGCAGTTTGATTTGTGGTCAGAGCAGTTTCCATTCTACTTCCACTGTAACAAATGTATTAATTCAGCTCAGACTTCCTCCTTCTGGCAGCCCTTTTGCTGTAAAAAGAGAAATTAGAAGTTCCAGCCAAATACCATACCTTGAACTGACCCACTTCAATACATAAACACTTTTACAACATGTTTATTCAGGTGTAGCAGTTGAAATTGGTTTAAGATGTTTCCAGTGACAGAGAACTCAGCAAAAGAAAAAAGAAAAAAAAAGAACTGAGAAACTTAACTGTTATGGAATAGAATAACTGGCAATCTGTTCTTCAAATTTTTGATTTTTTCCCCCTGTCTTGGAGTACAGCATAAAAAGTATTTGTTGAGCTTTTATTTTGATTTTTTAATGAAGTGTTAATTTAACAGAAACTACATTTTTACTTGTATAGATTGATGACTGCATAAATTATTTTTAATATATGATCTTTCTAATACCGAAATAGGTTGCTGCAAGATGTTCACAAATGGAATACAGTAAAATCGGTTTTCCATTCATTACAACACACACAGACCCTTTTATAGCTAAATAGGCACTTAACGCAAAGTTCCAAGTTTCCTTTGGTTTGCAGGAGGGTTTCTTTTATTATTTTTCTAGAGACTTTCAATATTTTAATTTTTATCTGTGGAGAAATACTACTGCTCTAAAGATTTATGTTCTGAAAACCATAAAGATGTGCGTGTGTTACAAATATGGGTTTCTTGGGCTTTACAAAGGTGGATATTGTGTGTGAAGCAAAGTACCCTTCAAACCAATGTGAACTCCCTTTAAAATAACTTTTGATATTATTAAGTTTCCTCTTGGTTTCCTTTTTACTTCAGCAATGAGGTGACTATTAAGATTCCATAAGTTAATGCTTGCTCAGTTTCTCTTAGTTTTGAGCTACACCATAGCTTAACTATTCGACTACTCCTTCAGACACAATACACCTACATTGATTATGTAGACTAAACCTTTTGAATGGCTGAACAGTTGTTTTCATTAGAAGTGCTAATGGGAACCCAGACTATGTTACATGTATTGAAAATATTGAATCTTTTATAAAATTTATTTGAACATGTTTAATTTTATTATTAATTATACAGTATGTTTTAGATATGGCACATATAAAAATAAAGAAGCCTACCCAAAAGCGTTTGATTTAGGAAAATCTATATGTAGGTGTACGTTAGTATGGATTTAATTTTCAAAGCTGATCCTTATTTTTTACTTCTAGTTTAAAAGATATAGAATAACAGACAGATGATACATAAAGAGTAAGCATTAATATACCATAAAAATGGGGTGGGATAATGAAAAGGGTATTAAGTCACAAGGGTGGGAAGGACATCAGCTGTGCCCAAGCTTAGTCACCTTGAGATTCAGACATGTCTAGGCATAGCTAGAATACTGGTAGGAGTAATCCACTGCACATGTTTTTGGATGGGGATGGAGCAACCTCATGGGAAAGTCATCCTAAGGAAAAGGTGAATTCCTAACTCATAGATTCAGAACACTGTCCTAATGAGTATACGGAAACAATGATTTTAAGTCTGTGAAGCTCCAATTAGGTTGTATTACTAACTTCTAAAGAACAAAGAGAATTCAAGAAGATGTCATAAAACTGTTTTTATCTAAAGTCCCTATAAAATACTAGGAAGGCAAGACATCACTACTTTGGAGCTTGGTTAGTAATGTGACACGAGTGGTGGAAAAAGGTTTTCCCGACGTCAGAAGAATAGCTTTGGAGCATCTCCTCATTGGTACAGGATGTAGGACCAAGATTATCTCCTATACTAGCATCAGCATGAGTTTCTGAGAGTGGTCGTGGTTCAAAGGTGAGCAGAGCATTGGGACTTTAAGGTGCATCAACAACTGTACCAAAGCGAGAGACGGTGCCAATGATGCATGAAGTGACTGTTAGATCAAGAGGTCACCTCCCTTGCATTATATCCAGGCCCTGATGTTGTACACTGGGCGGATGGAAGGGATGCGATCTGTTAAATGGGTCAGGTGATAACAAGAGAAAGAGAAGAATTTGGTTGTTCAAATTTAAATAGCTTTGGGGTCTCCTACACAAATGGGAGAAGTCAGGAGATAGCAAAGGCCTTAAAGAGCTTACCAGCAATCCAGTGATTTCACTGATGGCACCTACACACAAAGAAACAATGCTTATGCCCACTTATCCTAGGTTTGTGTATCATAGAATTCTTGGATTATAAAATGAAAGAGACCATGAGAACAAAAGTGGAAGTCCGGGGATTGGTACTGGCAGAGGTATTTGTCTTTTACGTTTATAAAAAGAATACCCATTAGATTGTTGCATGTAAAAACTTTTAAAACTATTCATATGTTGGCTGCCATATTGCCCCTCAAAATGACCGTACAAGTACCAAGGGAAGAGAAACAATGTGAGCAGCAAATATTTGGTCATATAATTTCCCAGTTGTATTAACCACACAGTGAATAAAGACATGGCTAGGATGATATCTTCTAAAAAGAAATAATTATTCTCTTCACACTGTAAGCAAGAAGCACGGATGTGAATCTGGGGCTCATGCCTAATACATTTTATCATAATTGAAGCTGGAGATTCAAGACTTCTAGATACACCACTAGGACCCTGATGACTTTGGGTAAGCACTGGGGTCAGGGCATTGTATTCACATCTGTCTAAGGACACACTATTTCACGTTTAGAGTCGGAGAGAAGGTAAGCCGGCAAACCAAAGATCCATCCCAAACTCACTGGTTTTGTATTTCAGGCCATTCTTTTTGGAAAATGTGACTTTCAAAATGTTTATTTCTTTAAAATCAGGGTTATTAAAGGAGACTCTGACATAAAACAGCTCTTTAGAGACATGTTGATGTTATAAGGATAAGTGGTTCCAAATAGGAGCATTTAGTTTCCCTCCAGAATATACAGTTTGAAAAACATTCATTTGAGCATTTATCAGAGTCTAAACGTTCATATCGCTCTAAGATGTTAGCATAAATTCCAGTTTGTTTTTTCCCTTATAAACTCACAGTAATTGACTGCTTAACCCAAAACACCTGTGATGGAACTCGTGCACAAATTGTCTTCCCTTCATTTCAGAAAAGATTCTTGCAGTATCCTTTATGAATGATTTCATAGAAAACAAATCAGTGCATTGTTTCTCATTCACATATGCTCCTGATCTTTGCTTATTTGTAATCTGTGATTAAATTTAATTCTGGGGCTCTTAAATTATAGTTTCTGTAATTCCAAATTATACTGGAATTTAACTCCTCTAGAAGCAGATGATTTAAAATGTGCAGAATTCTCTACCCATCATATAGACCAAATCATTTTATATCAGATTTTAAGGAATGTGGAGAAGATACAATTTTGTCTACTTAAAATTGCATATACACTTTAACTCAGTGTGACCTTAAAGTAAGCACGTTGCAATCTAGTTCTCAATCTCTACTCTGTTGTAATTTGATGAAAAAATTTGCATAGCTTCTAGTTTTATAGTACAAACATAAACTTATGACCAGATACAAGCACATGGATTTGATATGTCACAAGAAGAATTTTGCATTTGTGCTGAGAACTTTCTTGTTTTTAAAATGTTTTACATTGCCTTATAATCTCAAGCACCAAGAAAGGCTGGGTAGTAGATGATCTCAGTGATACAGGAAAACTTTTAATTTATTGGGGTAACAAAGTGTAAGGTTTTTGAGTTATTCTTTACAGTTAAGTTGGGATTCTGTCTGACAAACCAGGCTCTTCATGCAGTGCCTTTGCCAGAACTTCCCACTCTCTTCTTTATACTGATATTTAAATGAGTAAATTAAAAATAACCACTTAATGACATATTAAATATTATATATTAAATATTACATGTGTACAATTCTATACTATCTATTGAAAAGGATCAAAAACCAAGAAGGAGCAAATGTAATGATATAAGAATAGGATTCTGTGGCTGATATTAAAGGAAAAAAGACATATTAGAGGCATGCATAGAGGGCAATTGGGAACTATATGCTGACACACTGACATGAAGTGTGAGTTAAGAACTACTTGAAGATTAGATATGTAGTTATGCCCTAGCTAGTTTGGCTCAGTGAATAGAGCATCGGCCTGTGGACTAAAGGGTTCAAGGTTTGATTCTGGTCAAGGGCACATGCCCTGGTTGCAGGCTCAATCCCCAATGGAAGGTGTGTAGGAGGCAGTCAATAAATGATTCTCTCTCATCATTGCTATTTCTATCTATCTCTCCCTCTTCCTTTCTGAAATCAATAAAAATATACAAAAAAAAAGGAAATGTGATTATAATTCCTGGTAATATGACAGTAGAAGAAATCCATTTTCCTCTATGATTGATGAGAGGGAGAGACAAATTCAAAGGAGGAAGATTTTTTTTTTTTAATTGAAATTCTTTCTAAAACTTTTTTAAAAAAATATATTTTATTGATTTTTTTACAGAGAGGAAGGGAGAGGGATAGAAAGTTAGAAACATCAATGGGAGAGAAACTGATCAGCTGCCTCCTGCACACCCCACACTGGGGATGTGCCCACAGCCAAGGTACTGCCCTTGACTGGAATCGAACCCGGGACTCTTCAGTCCTCAGACTGACGCTCTATCCACTGAGCCAAACCAGTTACAGCACTTTCTAAAACTTTTGCAGAAAGGACTGTAATGCCCTCCAGTTTGAAAACATGGTGGGAATTAGAAAAGTGGATATTTGGTTAGCAACATCACCATGTTGACTAGAGGAGTGATGGGGGAAAATACAAACAGTTGAAAACTGAAATTCATGGGACTCCAGGAGGGAGGACTTGAGAAAAGAAAGGCTGGTCATCAAGAAGCAAGGTGTGTGCCCAATTGTGGAAGCTCCAGACACTCAGAGGTTTCATTGCACCAAGGGTGGGACTTAGATGACAGAAAATGATCAGTCTCTTTCCATGGGACATCAGTCTGAAATGAGGAAGTGTACTGTCTCTGGGATGACAAGCCCAACAAATGCTAACCTGGGCCCTATTTCAGGTAGTGGACTATGTATATCAAACTAAGAATTCTAGCTTCCCTTCACATAAGCACTTTTCTTTTCTTTTCTTTAATATATTTCATTGATTTTTTACAGAGAGGAAGGGAGAGAGATAGAGAGCTAGAAACGTCGATGAGGGAGAAACATCGGCCAGCTGCCTCCTGCACACCTCCTACCGGGGATGTGCCCCAACCAATGTACATGCCCTTGACGGGAATCGAACCTGGGACCCTTCAGTCGCAGACCAACACTCTACCACTGAGCCAAACCGGTTTCGGCCACACAAGCACTTTTCAATAGCTCTTCTTTATATACAGGGTGAGGCAAAAGTAGGTTTACAGTTGTGAGTAGGAGAGACAGAATTTATTTTTCTATTATTATTTATTGTACTGTTTTCCATATGAATAACTGTAAACCTACTTTTGCCCCCACTCTATATATATAGCGCCTTTCCCCTGAGGCCCTCAGAGTTTTACAGACATCATCTGTCACATGCCCCAAAAGACTGGTTAGCAGTCGATCTCACAGCCCTCATTTATTTTAAGAAAGCAGGAACATTCTTTTCACAAAACAAGGGGAAAGTGAACTAGTTTTTAGTTAATTTTTAGTCTTTTTTCCCAGTTATGATGTGACTTAAAACAAAAAAGTGTACACACACAGATATTTATTTCTTTAAAATCATAAGACATTTAAATAAAATTATAATGATGCATATTTTAGCAGAAATCAACCCATAGGGTCTTTAAAAATTATTTTTATGTCTTAATATGTCAATGAAGAAAAGCTTTTCTACTTCAAACTCATTTTAGTTTGTTTCATAGTCTGCATTTCATACTTGGCATTTATCAATAGTGGCTGAAGTGGTCCTCAAAATGAACTTACTACAGTTGTTTGGGAAATTTATGAGTGTCTAAAGGAAACATTCCTTTATACTAGCTTATATGATATATTGTTCAAAATATTTTTTTTATCATACAGAAAAGCATGGTTCCCTAAATGTTTGACCTTCCCCTTCAATTTGATACATGAACCTGTGAAATGACCACAAGCTGCTTGTAGGATCCTTGCAATAGGCCAGTATTACCAAAACGGAAGAGAAATACATTATTTTGACATCCAAGAGAAAGAGTGACAAGAGTAAAAGATGGTTTCCCAAATATGCAGTAAAGATACTGAGATATCAGATGCATGTGCCGTGATAAGTGTCTATTCTGCCCCCCCCCCAAAAAAAAAAATGGAGTTCAGACATTTGTGATTTATTTCTTATACTATGAAGATTGGATCAAAAAGTATTCATCTGAGTGAAGAGAAGCAGACCTTTTCTTCAGTTTCTCATGTCTTTGGCTATGGCAAGAATGTAAATTGGCCTACCCCACGTAAGACCATTCCCTAAGGGGAGATCTCATGCCTCCTTGTTTCCATGGTGGTCCCCAGAACAAAAGCATCCTTCTGAGCTATAAGGATAGGAAATAATATGCAAATTATATGGCTTTTTGGAGTGTTTCCAGAGTGTCTCACTGGGGTGATGAGCATCATCTGATCTCATAGCATAACTAGAACTTTTATATAGTATTAGAGGCCTGGTGCATGACATTCATGTGGGGAGAGGTTGGGGGGGGAGAGGGAAGGATATCCTTCAGCTCAGCCTGTGCCCTTGCAGGAAGCAAGCCTAAGCTGGCAGGCAGACATCCCCGAAGCGGTCCTTAGAGCTGCCACAGAGGCAGGAGAGGCTCCCGCCACCATCACAGCACTTGCCAGCCATGAGCCCGGCTTCTGGCTGAGTGACAATCCCGCTGTGGGAATGCACTGATCACCAAGGTGCAGCTCCTGCATTGAGTGTTGGTCAGTGTGCATCATAGCGACCAGTCATTTCACTGTTCGGTCAATTTGCATATTAGCCTTTTATTATATAGGATCAGTTGTATTACTTCAAAGAGAAATAGTGTGCTAGATGCACATATAGCTAAAGCTGGTACCCAAAAGTAATAATGAGCATGCCTTTTAATAGGGTCAGAGAAACTGAGAATTGAGGTGGTTGCTAATTCAATGCTTCTCAAGTTAAGAGAGAAGCAGCAGCTGCCATTCGCTGAAGCATGCTTTATTTTCATGCATGATCTTATTTATGCCTCATAACAAAACAATGGCTACATTTCAGAAATGAATAAAAATAAGGCTTAAGAAGTGTCAGGTGTTTGTTTAACTCCACCCTGTCAACCCTAACACAGTGTGCTATTCCTTTAAGTACACAATGTTCCCTTTGTCAGGGATTGTTTAGGGCTGATGCTTTCATCTTGAGAGGAGTGGAGGAAAACCATCCATCTCATTGGTCCGTCAGTGACCCACAAACTGTCTGTCAAGAGCAGTGTTGGAGCTGCTTGTTTTGTTAAGTTTAAAATTGGATTTTCCTTAGGAAGTGGGAAGATAAGCACCGAGCACTCCTTGCCAGCCATGAAAGGGCAGGTGGTCTCCCCGGTTTCAATTCCATTCAAATGGAAACTTGCCACACTGCAGAGAAATCGGTGTGCATTTTTAAGGACCTGGGGTATATAATTTCCTCATCAAAATAATTTCCCTCTAATTTCAAATTTTGATCATCGCTTACACTCTATACTGTTGGTTTGTTTGTTAGATGCTTTTGTTTCTGTTTTGGTTTTCCTTTCTCCTCTGTGAGCTTACTCCGCATGTGCCAAAGTTGAACTCCCAGCACCACAGAACTGACGTGACTCCTCAGACCTTACACTGAGGTTCTCTCTTCTGCCCACGGTGCTCCCTGCTCGTGATGCAAAACCAGCCCTGCTATTTTTGCAATATGTCTTTAATAAACACGTACCAGCAAGAAGTTAAACTTATAGAGGAAAGAATAACAGGAAAGACAGAGTTAATGCTTGTGAGTGACAAAAATAAGGAGAATTTCGTATTCTTCATGGCGTTACATCAATGTAAACCAGGAAAATATTTACCCCTCAGGTCACTACTTAAACCAGGGGTAGAGTATAGAATAAGATATACAGCAAACAACAAAAACTGGACTATGTTCCTGACATTGGCATTTGTTGGGCAAGACTGGTGTTCCATGATTACTGTTCTGAATTAGGGAAAATCAAAAACAGAAATACAGATGTGGCCAAACACGTCCATATCCATTTTCATTAGGGAAAGCTAAGTGATGCTAAAGTACATCTTTCACCAGATAATGAAGCAAGACTAACTCCTGTTTGTCTCTGCTTACTTTATAAATCACTGATTTCAAAACTCTCTTTTATGTATGTTTTTTACTTGTGATGCTAAAATTTGGATAAGCAAATTATGTTTGCCATGTGGCTTTCATTCAAATATAAACATACTATAAATTAAAACAAAGGAAATTGCCTTTAAAACCTCATTCTGAAATGTTGTGTATAAAATAGACATGGTAAAATAGCAAAGGCGAGTTTTACTATTTATTACTGAATATATTCTATAATCAACATCTGTTTATAAAGGAAAGTTACTTTCTCACTACAGATTGTTGCACAAGACCAAACTAGGCTATTTGATGTCCATTTCAGAGTTCTATCTGAAGAAAAATATAATATAGATATCAAAAATAGATATAGATATTCAAAAAGAAATCAGAATCATGGTTTTTCATTATCAACAGAACTAAACTATCTGTAAATTAGAAAGTTCAAACCTTTTGTTCAACATAAGAGAACCTAGAAAAGTAGTCCGATGAAGTTCTGCTTATATGGGTAAGGAAAAAACAAAACAAAACTAAGTAGACTGTCAATTTTAAAATGTGTTTCATTGCCAGAGATTTTTCTTTTTTGGAAGAAACATTATCCCAATGTGTTATTCCCCAAAAACACAATTTAGGTAGCCCAAGACCTTTTTAAAGTTGGAACTATATCAACTCACCATCAACCTTGATGCTGGGAGAAGGGATCATGTGATGAGAGAAAGGACTGATTTCAGACTGGCTTTTTGCAAAATAATAAACTAACATATATTTATATTTATATTTATATTTATATTTATATTTATATTTATATTTATATTTATATTTATATTTATATTTATATTTATATTTATATTTATATTTATATTTATATTTATATTTATATTTATATTTATTTATATTTATTTTTTTTAAACTTGAGCGACATTCTTGACTAGCCTGAGGATGAGTTTGCAACACCCCTGGTTTAAATTAGAAACTTGAGCACCAATTCAGACTTGAAGAGAGTGGGGGAGAGGTAGATAGGAGGTTTAAATGGTGGGGAGTATGGATTAAGGGACATAAAGCAGAGAAGGCAAGAAAGCAAGGGGAAGAGAATCTATCAGAACATGTTAGTGAGTGACACAGTGCAGAAAGGAAGGGTGAATTTGGTTATCAAATTAAAAATAAAGAAATTAAATTTGGCTAAATTCAATTACACAGTGAAGTCAATCCCTGGCAAAAGAAAAGTTACTTTTTCTTCTTTTCATTTTATGAATTTATCAAATTAACTTTAATTGTGTAGGGGGGGGCAGCGCTAAAAGAACTATTGAAGTAATGTAGTTAGATTGAGAAAACAAAAAATATGATAAAACTATTACCTTTTTTGGGCCAGATCACATGTAAATTCCAGACAGAAAGTATAAAAAAAAGAGGGTGATGCCAAACAAATTCAACATAAAATCCAATGTTGTTCCACAGCAATCATTATTAATAGCATTGTTTTACTTGGAAATTATAAAAATACTTTTTTATCCAGGTTATAATTTATACAAACTTCATATAATTTGTAATAGTCATAGCATGTAAGATCTGGCTCTGAAAACAATGCATGTTTAGGTTCATGGACAAGATTCTTAAACTATCTAAGCCTGTTTATTCATGCACAAAATGAGATAATCATGAAGATCAAGTAGACATTCAATTTAAAGAGCTTAGCAAAATGCCTAGTATTTAGTAAGCGCTCAGAAAAAAATGTTAGTTTTCTTTAAACTATTAAAATTATTTTGATTGAACATCACAGCAAATACATAGTTTGACTATTTACTTCAAATGAACTAAAGACATACCTACAAAGTAAAACCTGGAATTAATCATGAAAAAGAAAAAATGTGAAATATTAGCATAGAAGAATAATTGATGTTGATAAAAAGTACTACAAAAACAGTAGATTTTCAATTAGACAGAAAATACATTTTGATAGAGTGAGTTTGAACATAAGGTATAGTTTATGAAAATATTATATGATTAATAAGATAATTAATAAGATCGTGGGTTGAACAAAGAAATTTAACAGTGCTCCAACATTTATGTTTGGTTACCCTAGCCATGAAATGCATATTGACAATCTTGCTCATTTTCATTCAGTGGGAAATAGAAAAAATCTAAAGCATACAGGAAGATTTATGTTCTTTGATGTGCCTTAATACATTACATGAGTTAGAAGACCCCTAGGTCACAGTGTACATGTTTTGGGAAATAAACAAATGCTGTTTCAAACACCAAGGGAAATCTATGTAATATTTATTTTCAGTAGAAATCCAAATATTTTTACCATAAAAATAAAGGAATCCTCAAGTTTTCTGAATCATCCACATAAAATGACTGTGCGGATGGCTATTAAGCTATATTATTTATTTAAACAAGATTTATTTGTTTGTTTATTTATTTTATTGAATTTATTTGGATGACATTGGTTAATAAAACCATATAGGTTTCAAGTGTGCAACCCAGTAAAGCATCATACACTCACCACGCAAAATCTAGTTTCTTCATCCCCTTTTACTTCCCCTTTGACCACTTCCATCTTCTCCCACAAGCTTTCTCTCTGGCAATCACCCTACTGTTATCCATGTCAACTGTTATATATGTATGTTTTGGGTTAATTCCTTCACCTTTTTTTTTTTTTCACCCAGCATCCAATGCCCCTCTCTTCTGATATATGTCAGTCTGTTCTAGGTATCTATGCTTCTGTTTCTATTTTTTTTATATATTTTTTTTTCTTGATTTCAGAGAGGAAGGAAGATAGAAACATCAATGATGAGAGAAAAATCACTGTGCCCTGACCAGAATAGAACTGTGACCTGGTTCATAAATCACCCCTCAACCACTGAACCATGCTGGCCTGGCCTGTTTATATATATATATTTTATTATTAAATAATTTTATTGATTAGATTCCATGTGTAAGTGATTTCATTTGGTATTTGTCCTTAAAAAATTAGAAACTAATACATTGTCAAATTAATTTGTCTTCATGTTTTTGAAATTTTATAGAAATATGAAACAAGCCATTTTAATATTCTATGGAAATTTTTAGATTTTGTTTTGTTATAATACTGAAAAACTTTCTGTGGCATTTAAAGGGAATATAATCCTACTAAAAGCTGTAATAAGAAGTCTCTAAAACCCTTAATAATGTTAGATTTTCAACTATGAACTTATATCTGATACCTCACATGTAACTAAGTTTCTGCCTCAGTATTCCCCAAAAGAAAGTGCTTGGAATTTGTTGATTTCCTATACCAATTTCTCAATTTCTGATTCTGTCTTGAGTTTGAGTTTGACTGTAAATATTTAATATCAGGTTCCTTTACCATAGCAATTTCTATTTATTGTGCCCTCTCTGAATATATTATCCTATCTAATAAAATAGTAATATGCAAATTGATTATCACTCCAACACACAAAATGGCTGCCCCATGTGGTCAAAGATGGCCACTCCCATGTAGACATAAGGTGGCTGCCACAAGATGGCCGGCAGGGGAGGGAAGTTGTGGGTGATCAGGTCAGCAGGGGAGGGCCACTGGGGGGGAACCAGGCCTTCAGGGAAGGACAGTTGCGAGGAACAAGGTTGGCCAGGGTGGGGAGTTAAGGGTGAGCAGGCCAGCAGGGAATGACAGTTGGGAGAGACCAGGATTGCAGGGGAGGGCAGTTGGGAGGGACCAGGCCTGAAGGTGAGCACAGTTGGGGGTGATCAGGCCTGCAGGAAAGGACAGTTGGGGAGGACCTAGGCCTGCAGGGGAGGGCAGTTAGGGGAACCAGGCCTGTAGAGGAGGGGAGGTAAAGGGAACCAGGCTGGCAGGGGAGGGCAGTTGGGGGGGACCAGGCCTGCAAGGGAGGACAGTTGAAGGCAATCAGGCCTGCAGGGGATGACAGTTGGGAGGAACCCAGGCCTTCAGGGGTGGGATTTGGGGAAGACCAGTCCATCAGAGGAGGGCAGTTAGGTGCAACCAGGCCAGCAGGGCAGGGCAGTTGGAGGGGGAGGCAGGGCAGCAGGGTAGGGCAGTTGGGGATTATTAGTTCAGTTTGGGGGGACCAGGCCTGCAGGGGAGATAAGTTGGGGTGGACCAGGTCTGCAGGGGAGGGCAGTTATGGGGGGGACCAGGCCTGCAAGGGAGGACAGTTGGATATGACCAGGCCTGAAAGGGAGGACAATTAGGGACAACCAGACCAGCAGGGGAGGGCAGTTAGGGGCAATCAGGCCAACAGTAGAGCACTTAGGCATCCATCAGGCTTGGCAGTGGAGTGGTTGGGGGGTGATCAGGCTGGCAGGCAGTAGCAGTTAGAGGCAATCAGGAAGGCAGGCAGGCAAGCGATTGGGAGCCAGAAGTCCCAAATTGGAGAGGGTGTAGGCTTAGCTGAGGGACACACCCCCATGCATGAATTTCATGCAGCAGGCCTCTAGTATATGTATAATGCTTAAAGTATCATATATGCTTCTAAAATTACAATTACCTAACAAATTATCTCATGCAATATAATAATCCCTAGACAAAAGATCAAATAAATGATGAATTCGTTTCCACAGCCATTAATTCCCATTTCTTAAGCATTTTTTTTTCTTGTGCCTTAAATCTGCCCTTTTTTTGTGTGTGTGTGTACATTGATTTAATTTCTGGACTATGTGAAAAAATCCAATATTATTTATTTATTTTATCTAGTTAAATATTTGAAGGTAAATATTCCTCATCTATCCTTCTAATTTATTCTTAAATATTCATCCAAAAGTCAGGCAAGTATGCTCTAATCCAGCGTTTTTCAACCGCTGTTCCGCGGCACACTAGTGTGCCGCGAGATGTTGCCTGGTGTGCCGTAGGTGCAGACAAGACAAGAATTTTATAATTTTTCACTATTTTGTTTACTTAATATTTCATAATAAAGTAATTATAAAATACTTTCTTTGTGTTTATTTGATTCCTATTCAAGAGAATTACTTTATATATATATAGGCACAGAGTTAAATTTTTTAACATTTTCTAATGGTGGTGTGCCTCGTGATTTTTTTCATGAAACAAGTGTGCCTTTGCCCAAAAAAGGTTGAAAAACACTGCTCTAATCATTCTTAACATTAAACACTACATAAAGAATTAATTCTTTTATACTAATATTTATCTAGAAAAATCATAGTATATTTTACTTTTTACTCCCAGAAAATTTAGAAAGATATGCGATTCTTGCAATTTCACTGATGTAGACTCTCTCATTTATTTACTTGAAATCAATTGTCATCACCATAAATTCAGCAGAAGGGAGCCATATGCTTTTATGAACAAAAATGACAATTGCTTTATAAGAAAAAGTTCAGATAAGGAGAGAGAATATTATCATATCTCAAAATGTTTAAAAGATCCTTTGATAAGTAGACATAATTCAACTTTCTGAACTTAGATAAATAATCATGAGAAACTATAGTCAAAACAGCAGGACAAAAAGAAAAATATCACCCTTGATCTCTGAGTTTCTTTTGCTACTTATTAGCACTATGTCAGCTGATAGTCAGATTAACCAGCCACATAGATCATCTGACACTGGACATAGATAAATAGTCATTGGACAACAGAGTGGTTTAATTTAGAAATTTTCCCATGAGATTAAAAAAAAAAAAAATGACTGTCTTAGAGATCCTAAGGATAACACAACAACAAACTTATTTAATCAAATACTTTCATTTAAAAATAGCACATTTAGGAGATATCACAGGATACTGTAATTGTGAAGAAAATTTTTATCAGTATGATAAAGAACAACAGGAATAAAAAACACCTCAAGGTTATAGAAAAATAACTAATCCCATTTGTTATTATTAATGTAGGTATAACGGTTGTCAATTTCCAGGAATGAACAGCAATAACAAAAAATCCCACAAGTCAAAGAATAGAGAACATGGAAAAACCCTGGATAATAAAAGTTTTAAAGTACTCACTTTTAATTTCATTGTGTTGGTAACTAAAGTGAAGACTTTGTTTTTTTAAGTTTGTACAATAATTTCTTGGGGGAAAAGGAAATTAAATCATTGGGGCTTTTAGGACAACTCTAAATATAATATAATTCCTAAAAAATAGAATAGAGAAAACTCTTGTGTACCAACAAGCAGGAAATAAGCTGTACCTTTACCCCTTTACAATGTCTGAGAAATATAGCTGATGGTCAACACACATTACAGTCTAAGAAGAAGAAAACCATTACAATGGTTCATTTCCTTGACTTTCAAGGAGGTCTTCTTTGATGTTCTTCCATGCATTTCATAAGGTATCTTCAGTTTTCTGACGGTTTTATGGGAAATATTCATACAGTGGGAATTTTATGCAAATTTCTACAAATATCAGCACAACATGTTATATTATGAAGTATCAGGTCCCCCACTCTTTTTTTGTTAATATATTTTATTGATTTTTTTTTACAGAGAGGAAGGGAAAGGAATAGAGAGCTAGAAACATCGATGAGAGAGAAACATTGACCAGCTGCCTCCTGCACACCCCCCACTAGGGATGTGCCCGCAATCATTGTACATGCCCTTGACTGAAATCAAACCTGGGACCTTTCAGTCCACAGACCAACGCTCTATCCACTAAGCCAAACTGGTTTTGGCAGGTCCCCACTCTTTAGCAAACACTGTTAATATTTCTCTAGCCATGTGTTCTATGAGCAATAAAATACTGAGTGTTAAGTCTACAATCTTTGTAAGAAGTCATGTTGATGTGTAAGGCTTGCTAATAGGTTTACTAGTCAATTACTAATAATTCACATTGAGACCTGTTTGTTGTTATAAATTCTTTTCTAATGGTAATTAATCTAGGGAAGAATTTAATTATTTATCCCTGTATATAATAATATCTAATGACAAAAAAAACTTTTCCTTATATTATTGATGCAATTAGTTATCCACAAAATTATTTTTTCTAATAATAAAATAGCTGCCCCCATGTGGTCAAAAATTGCTGCCCTCATGTGGACACAAGATGGCTGCCACAAGTTAGCCTAAGAGAAGTTAGTGGGGACCAGGGAGGGCAGTTGTGGCAATCAGGCCAGCAAGGGAGGGCAGTTGAGAGAGACCAGGCCTGCAAGGGAGGGCAGCTGGGATGACCAGACCAGCAGGGGAGGGAAGTTGGGGGTGACTGGGCCTGCAGGGAAAGGCTGTTGGGGGTGAGGGGGAAACCCAGGCTTGCAGGGGAGGGCAGTTGGTTGGGACCAAGCATTCAGGGAAGGGAAGTTGGGGGTGATGAGGCTGGCAGGAGAGGGAAGTTAGGGGTGACTGGGTTGGCAATGGATGGCAGTTGGGGGGGACCAGGCCAGCAGGGAAGGGCAGTTGGGGGGAACCAAGATGGCAGGGGAAGGTAGTTAGAGGTGACCAGGCTGGCAGGGGAGGGCAGTTAGGGGTAACCAGGCCAGCAAGGAAGGGAAGTTAGGGGCAATTAAGATGGCAGGGGAGCAGTAAGGCATTAATCAGGCTGGCAGGGTAGTGGTTAGGGGATGATCAGGCTGGCAGGCAGAAGCAGTTAGAGGCAGTCAGTAAGGCAGGCAGGTGAGCTGTTGGGAGCCAGCATTCCTGGATTGTGAGAGAGACTGGGATAGAGTCTAAACAGGCAGTCAGGCATCCCTCAAGTGGTCCCAGATTGGAGAGGGTGCAGGCTGGGCTGAGAGACAACTCTGTGCATGAATTTTGTACACTGGACCTCTAGTATGGTAATAATCTTACTTGTCTTTGGTAAACTATGATTTGTGAATTTATCTAAAACTTCCTTAGAACATCTGTAAATCTGCCACAGTGATATAATTGATCCTAAATTAAAAGAGTGCCACCAAGAGTAAATAAAAAAGCCTCTGTGAACTACTCTAAATAATTGAGCATGAAGACCTATATTCCTGTCTTATTATATTCCAGACCCTATCATCTAACATAGCCTCACACTGTCCTTATAAGATAATTACTATAGCACTCATTTTATTGGTGCTGTAGCTAAATATGAAGTATTTTGAATGAGTCAATATTTGAATCTAGCTTTCTTAATGATTTCTTCTTAGAATTATATTTCCAGACTGGAGCTATCTATTCTATTTACTATACTTCTTATTTAAATTAGGTACCAAAAATTCTAAGTTACCTGTAACAATGTAATATAATTGATAAAATATGATGGAATTTATATTGGACAGTTATGCCTCTGAAACATTTTTCTTACTTGATTTGGCTACAAAATTTAGTAAAACTTTGATATTTCTAACTATAAATCTTAATCTTTACCTTGATATGTTTGGAAAGTATGCCACAACTTTGTTTGAAGAAAACTGGATTTTAGAGTCTTATTTTTTAAAAAAAGAACTTTAAAATGTTTCTTGGACATTAAACAATACCTTTACAAAACAACATTTTGATGACTTGAATACAAATGAATCAGAAACATACGGATTGAATTTTCCTTGATGTATAAATGGGTTTGAATAGAAAGAAAAATACTCATTGGCAAAATTCATTCTGAATATTGCCAAACCTAAAATGTCTGAAAACATAGAGTTTTAAAAAGACATTCTAATGATCTCAAAAAATACTATATTTGTTTTTTCCATCTCTAAGTTTTTCTATGAACTCAAGTTTGAAAAATAATTAATTTACTTAGAAGGGTTACTCTATATAAAATATCAAACAATGGAAAATTATAGGATTTAGGGTATAAACTTCACTTGAACGCTATATTATACTGCTGTTTAATAAGCCCTATGTGCATATAAGTATAAATTATAAGAATTATAGATTTAATAACCATTTTAATAAAGTCCTAATAAGTCATATAATTTAGGGAATTAAAAATCTGACACTAAATGATAAGACAGACCTAAGCCTACTTATTTGTTAGTAAAAGAGTATACATATTCTATCATGGTGGTTTATTAATCACTATGAGAGTGTTCTTGAGCACTTGGAAATTGATTTTGCACAATTACATAACAACTGCTTCCCTGGAAGCTCTATATTTGTCCATTAAAAGGCAGCATTTTGTTTACTTGTTTACTTGCACCTTTGTTCACTTTATTTTCCTGAAACAAGCCTATGAAACTCAGAGAATCATCTATTCTGCATGAAGAACAAAACACAACATCAATAGAATATTTTTAAACTCTCATGCCAAACCCATGGCAGTTCATTTGTCAGAGTTTTAAAAATAATATTTCACAGATTGACATATTTTCCACAGGTCCTCTGAGAAATCATAACCTACTTTTAATTTCAACAGCCTTTTGATTTCCAAAATATATTTAGGCCTCTGCAATCTTTTCTTTGGAGGAGAGGATAAACAAAATTTAATAATATTCATCATTGACTTTCTCCTCACCTTATGATTGAAACTATTTTAACTACTGCACTGTGGTTTGTGGTACAAATTTTTTCTCCTGTGTTATACCAAACTGGTTTGGTTAATAATCACCCAAAATTTACAGTTTGGAATGTCCTTTTAAGAGTAACATGTTCAGTGTCAGGTGTCTAAAAGAGCCTTTTAAATCACAAACTCATTCAATGATCATTCAAGACATGTTTTTAATACCTACAACCTGCATTGTACGAAGCACCAAGGGTGTGATTGTGAACAAGAAATACACATCCCATGACCTCATGAAACTGATATTCTTTCCAACATGTAATCACAATGGTGTTGCTGTGATTGATTAAAGCAGCAAGTCTAGTTCTTTTATGAAGTGTGAGTTAGCTACAGAATATATTATACATGTTACATTTCATGTTCCTTCCATGATTTGTCTCCAAATCACTTTCCTAATAGCATCTGCAATCATATTTACACATGCAAGTTGTTCTAGCCAACTCTGGACTATTGACTTTTCCCAGACCATACCATGCCATTTTCCCAGTCCATGTATTTACTCACATTGTTTAATTCAGGAATGAATTCTCTCCTAGGGTTTGACCACTATTCCATATACATCCACAACTCCTTTCCACCTCAGCTCCATTCCTTGCAATCTTACCCAGCTGACCTAGTTTAAAAGTCATCTGAACCATGGTCCTTTTATCTGTGTCCTATTGAAACTCAACCATGTCTTTTCTGTTTTCTTATAGTGTCTTGATTATATTACTATTTTTAGCATTTATAGTATCTTATTCTTTCTAAGATTAACTACAAATGTCTGTCTCCCAAGTTATATTGTCCTTTAACATTGTGTCTTACATGTATAAATGCAATAATTTTATGTTGAACAAATAAATAAATGAATAATAGTCAGTGAGTGAATTTGAAAGCATACTTTTCTGAGTATCACTCTTTTATAACTTCCAGGTACTTTTGCTAAGAAATAAACATATTTAGAATCCATTATTGCAAATAAAAGATGGTCTGTCTGCTCTTTTTGAAGTAATATCCTAATATCATGTTTGAGAGCATCAACAGTAGTAATGAATGGAGCAGTAATAAGTGGAAGCATCTGGTAATCTATGTTTATAGAGAAATGTGAGTTGTATATTCTCCATGAGGTTGCAGTTAATAAAATTAAGGTACTGGGAGGGTCACTCGCATTTCTTGGGCTATATATGCTCTACCTCTGGTTAAAATCTGTTTTAAGGATTGCTTAAATGAAAAAAGCCAGATTGTCTAGCACATTTAACCATTTTAATATTTTCACATTAGACAATATTAGAGAGACAAAGAATACCAACAAAATGCTGTATATATTAAACCTTAATTTTAAATAAAGAATTTGGAAACCTTTGAAAAAAGTGAAGTGCTTAAAAAAAACATAAATAATACAATAGTAATTTGAAGTACATTTACCCTTAAAATATAAGAAAAATAAATTAAGGGAAGAGGGGAACTCAAAATGCAATGTAGTTCTGGCAGAGAAAAAGATACATTGAAAACATATAGAAACTAAATTATATAGATAGTAAAGGAAAGATAACCAATATAACTAGAGTGAAAATACAAAAGAGAAATTTCAGAATTTTCAAGTGGGTGGGGGACGGGTGAAAGGAAACAGGCTGATCGTGTTTCACAGATCTCTTGAGTTGTTTGGTTAGACATTTCAAGCATAACCTCACGAAAAAGACTGGGAGAAGGACACATCACTGATTTACATTTTTTGTTTGGGCCAATACTGGGGAAGAAAGGACTGGCTCCCTCCCACACTTCCCATTTCCAAGTCACATTTCTGACCATAAATGTACAGAAGTTTAACACTGTACGAATTTTTTGAAGATTATATAAATATGTGCTTTTCTCAGTCCACATTTATAATGCTTGAATACTGAGAATCCGTAACACTCATCCCAAAGCCATAATTGAAAAATAACCTATAATTCAAAATATTTAAATTGTTTATAAAAATCAGCATTATAATTAAAATCCATGGAATGTATGGGTAGGGGAGTCTGAAACTTGTCTATAACACTTACAGCAAAAATATTCTGTTTCTCAACCAAGATCTGAGGCACACATGAAACCTTCACTACACTAACTCCAGACTATACTTAATTTATGGCAGCCCACCTCATTCCATATACAAAACCTTGGAATGACAACATTGGTTATACTATTATTCTTGGACTGTGAATTTACCTATAGGTAAAACAATGCCATGTAAAGTCCTGTGCTTACAGTAACAGACTCCCTTGCAAGAGACACAAGAGAGACACATCTTATGTTTAACTGTAGTTCAGTAAAACAAAACAAGGAGAAATGAGAGATTTTACAAGTCATGTTTCTACTGCCTGATCCTGCAAAAAACTAAAAGCAATAAAACTTAATAAGGCATGTTTTCTAATTATCATCCCTTTGAAAACTACCCTCCCTAGGGCTGACCCTAATATTTTCAGGGTATGGGGCAAGAACACAATATAGGCCCACATGGTAGACTTCTAAATATTTAAAAATGACTAATCAAGCTAAAATATCATTACATAAATTATGTTTGTTCCTGCTACCATGACAAATACAATTTTAAAAAGGTTCAGATTTGAATATAAATTTTTTTTTGACCCTTGGAGTGATCAGAGGCCAACAATGCTGTGACTAAATTGGCCTTGGCTCCCCTAACCTTTGGATCAAATGTTCCCAGCCCCCTCTCACCACAGTCTGTGAATTGTTTTCCATTCGTCTGAAATGACTACCCTTCCACAACTTCTTTTCCTAATCACATCTTCATAATATTTAAGATAGTAGCTTGATTTCTCTTGCTGGTTATTACTCGCTGTTCAAGACTCTTCTTAGTGTGTAGTGACATACATTCATCAAAATTCTTATGTAGTTACTACCTCGTGCCTCACCAAGCATCATGAAGTCATCTCTGCATTATCTCACCATTTCATCTCTAGCATCTAGCCAACCACCCAGCACAAAGTTGCTTAATGAATGCTTGTGAGCATAAGAATAACTTCTGGGGTGTCTAAAAATGAACATTTCCTACCAGCCCCTCCCACTAGTGATTCTGGAGCTGTGTCTTTGACTAAATGTTATAATATGTTAAGACCTAACTCAATATTATTTTCTGTTTTTTTGTGTGACTCTTTTGGTCCATCTCTTTTGGCCTCTCTTCCCCTTTGCATAACTGTATCTAATAAAAGAACAATATATACCCACAAGCTATACCCATAAGCCATCCCACCAGCCGATCAGGAGTGAGCATGAAAATTAACCCAAGATGGCTGCAGCCACAGAGCAAGCAGGAGCTTTGGGTTTCCCCAGCAATGGAAGAAGCCAAGATTCCCACACACCATGGCAGGCCCCGGACTCCACTCAAGGCTACAAAGTTTCAATTATTGAAGATAAATAAATCCCAACAAAAATAGCTGTGGCCATGGAGTGAGCAGGAGGCTTGGGTTTCCCCTGGCAATGGAGGAAGCCAAGCTTTTTGCCTGCCCTGGCCTCTTCTCAAGGCTACAAAGTTTCAATTATAGAAGATAAATAAATTGCAGATACCAGGGCCACCTCTTGGGTTGCCAGAAATGTGGCCAGCCTGAAAATCACCACAGGCCCTTGCCCAGGCCACCCCATGCCCCAAGGGAACCCCCACCCTGATCCAGGACCCCCTTCAGGGCAAACCAGCCAGCTCCCAACCATGCACCAGGCCTCTATCCTATCTAAAAAAAAAGACTAACTAATATGCAAATTGACCTCACTCCAACACATAAGATGGCTTCCCCCATGTGGACACAGGTGGCTGCCACAAGATGGCCAGCATGGGAGGACGGTATGGAGGGACTAAGCCTGCAAGGGCGGGCAGTTGGGGACAATCAAGCCTGCAGGGGAGGGCAGTAGGGTTGACCAGGCCAGCAGAGGAGGGAAATTAGGGGCAACCAGGCATGCAGGGAAGGGCAGTCAGGGGCCATCAGGCTGGCAGGGGAGTGGTTAAGAGGTGATCAGGCTGGCAGGAAGAAGCAGTTAGGGGCAATCAGGAAGACAGGCAGGTGAGCAGTTGGAAGCCAGCAGTCCTGGATTGTTAGTGGGGTGTCTGACTACCCACTTAGGATTGGGCCTAAACTGGCAGTTGGACATCCCCGAGGGTGCAGGCTGGCCTGAGGGACACCCCCTGCCACGTGCACGAATTTTGTGCCCTGGGCCTCTAGTTATTAATAGCTCTGTGGAGAGCAGCCACAGCATTTGGACAGGTTCAAGCCTGGAACTAATGAGAGGGCATGATCCTCCAATGGCAAAGCCATGTGTAAGTCCCAGCACAATTATAGACAAGGGCTAGAGTTGTAAGTTTGCCCTGATATTCTAAGCCATGGTCCAACAATGCTGAGTGATGTGGGCTTGATAGAATTCAGGCGCTTGTAATTGAATTATTCAAAACCTGTGAGAACATCTTGACCACACCCTTACTTTGCCTCAAGGAATCTGGCTATAAAATAAAGACTTGGCTTTCTGGCCATGGCGCTGTCTCTCCATCAGAAAGCAGCATCCCACCTAGACCCAGCTTTATTCTCATGTCTGTCTTTTCTAAATCCTTCACCGCCCCCTCTCAGGTTCACCCATGTGCCAGGTTGGCACATATGAAGCCCAAAGCGGGGCTGAGTATGGGAACCTGGAGCCAGCTCAGCATAGTTCTTTTGTTTGCTTACTTGGCACCTTTTAAAATATATATTCTTTGTTATTTTTAGTCAGGTTTTGAAATACAATTTACACATGGTAATACTCGGTCTGACTTAATGTACAGTTCTATTGATGTTTACAAATTATATAGCTTGTATCCACCACCATATCAAGACATAGATTCATAGCACATTGTATTTAGTTTCTTTGGGTCTTATCATATTACACTATTTCTGCTTGTGTAGATATTTTCCACACAAGATTACAAACCCCTTGAGAGCAGGAACAGTACCTACTTCTTTACCTCTCCACCCCCAAACACAGAGCTTAACAATAAGTGCATGTTGAGTAAATGTGTTCATAAATGGATTAATTAATTACTATACTGCACTATCCTATGGAATACACTACCTTACACATCATAAGTATAAAGAACATATTGGTTAAATTGAACAAAAAGCTATAATGTGTCAAAACCAGCACCACAAAAAAAATACATGAAATTCAGTGCTTACCATCTCCTGTTTCTGCACAGAGTTGTAAGCCCAAATTGTTCTGTGGATTAATCACCCAATGATTGCTGGTCACAGTGATATCAAAGACAAGCCAACCCACATCTAAAGCCTGGGCCTTTCTTGTGTCTAACAAAAACAGATCTGCATCCCTGAGGAGAAAAAGAACAACAATTAAAAAAAAAAGTTATAGGTTGGAACGAAGACCATCATTTCCTATACTTAAGTGAAAACATTACCAAGGCACTTTTTAAAATAACAGGAGTTAATTAAAGAACAAGGGAAACAAGCAACTCAAGTGATGAGTAATAAGATACAGAACCTTTTATATTGCTACACTCCTAACCCAAACCTGGTGCAGATTAGTAATATCTGAAAGTAATTTCCATTTTCCTGCTCTTCACTGGCCTTTACAAACTGACTTAGTGAGCTTGATTTGGTCCCTGATAATCAGTCCCCGAAAACTGCTATCTTTTAGTAGCTCTCACTGGCAAGTTCACAGGCAAGGATTAGACTGAGTAGAGACAAAAGTGAAAGTAGCTCCACTGGTTTGGATGAATGTGGATTCCTGAAGGAATCGAGCACAGAGATCATTTTCTATTTGTTTCTATGTTCATTATAAATTTTTCCATTTTGTTATTCATATTTTTTATTTTTATTTCACTTTCCATTTTATATAAATTATTTGATGGATATCCCAAGGTCTAAGAGCAAAGAATGCACTATTCAATTAAGGGGTAAATTCCATGGATTGAGCAAAAAGTCTACCCTGAGTTGCTTTAATATCTTCAGCATACGTGAGTCCCATGAGGACAGTAACAGCTATAAATATGAACTTGTATATTTCAGAAAAATCTCTACAATGTTGCTTTTATTAGCTTACCACTGTTAACTTTAGCATTAAATTTCCAAATTTATGAATATTTGTTTAATTACGATGAATTATTTTATTTATGCTTTTCTTACTGTAGGCAGCCTCTGAGCTAAATGTCACATATTTCTGACATTTAATCTTTACAGAAGCTCTGTTATATTGATGAAATTGGGGTTCAGATAGATTAATGGTAAAATATTGGAGCTCCTTCAAAACAAAATGGAAATAATTCCATTACGCATTTTTATGACCTTTTATACTGTGATGAATCTGTGAAAGAGCTTATTATTTATGTGAGGTAAATCAGAATTATGGCAATAATAAGCTATGTAAATACTGTTTACTGCATTAGCAACCTATGTGTATCATAGAAGTCATTTCAAAGATGACATACAATATGTAAAAAATTTTTTGAATAAAATCAAATCATGCACATGGTAATTCTTTAGATAAAATGCTCTATAGTTAAAAATGAACCATTTTAACAGAAGTGAAGAATCTCAGTCAATATTTTAGAAGTTACATCTTCATTTCTTTATTTCAACTTGATTTATGCCATTCTCCCATTAACCTGGAGAATATTCTATGGAACTTCCATTCTCCTTCACAATTTTATTTTTTTATATATTTTTATTTATTTCAGAGAGGAAGTGAGAAGGAGAAAGAGATAGGAACATCAATGATGACAGATAATCATTGAATGGCTGCCTCCTGCATGCCCCACACACGGGGATCAAGCCTGCAACCCTGGCATGTGCCCTGACCAGGAATCGAACCGGTGACCTCTTGGTTCCTGGGATGATGCTCAACCACTGAGCCACACCTGGCTGGGCCTCCTTCTCAATTTTAATCATAGGGCCTATCAAAGGAGGTTTGCAGACACTTTTTTTATATCCCAATTGTGACTCCATTTAAGATAACAGACACAGGACAAGCGTGTACCACAAAACAATGAAAAGTTTCAAACCATTCCCCACTTGAATTTTAAGAATGTCAAAATCTTCCTCTTCCTTCTAACTTAAAAATCCACCAAATAAACAAGCTCTAAGAAGACCTTATCTTTATAATTTTGAGATATTTAGTAAATATCTTTGAGACTACAATCTTATAATATTAACTTCATCACAATAAGTTAATAACAAAAGTCATCCTGTATCTTGGGAAATATCCAAGTGCTACCTGTGTCAAGTCTGCTTTCATTTGAAACAGGTAGAATAATATTCTAATAAATCCTGCAAAGCTTGTAACAACATTCCTTGGCATGATATAAATAAACTCTTAAAAAAACAAAAAGGTAAATTTTGACAACAGTTTCAACTAGTTAAAAATATCATTAGATAATTATTAAGGTGGTATTTTATATTATTTGTAAATTGTTCTACTTTTCTAGAAAAAGTAATCCCCAAACTATGTGCAAGTCTCAATACTATCAAGCATGTGCATGAGGAATATAGTTCCAGTTTTAATAGCTTTACCTAGAAAAAACACCAACCAAAGAATTGAAGCAAGCCCTAAATATCTCAATTTCATTGGAAGTTAAATCTAAGTAAATAGTGCTTTGAAAAATTCATATGTTTGTAGTTTACCTCTGGGAGATTATAAAGGTTCAGCTGCTTTCATAAGGTTTATGGTTTCCTATTCTTGACCAAAGCTACTTTATTTTTTACTTTTTTAAAATTTTAGTTTGACCACATGTATTCTTTAATTTCTCCTCTCTTATATAAGAAGCCTTTCTAAATTACCTACAGACAAGAGAATATGCTTTGAGAGAATCAAGTCTATTATTAATAAACAAAATATTAATAATTCTATAATTTTCACTTAAGTAGCAACTTTCACACAGCACCTTAAAAATAAATCTCACAAGTTTTTTTCTTCTGAAGTATAAAATTACTCCACTAAGGAATATCACTCATCTCACTGAAAATAGTAGACAATACTAAATATGTCCTATGAGCAATATAAAGTAAACTTGTTAAAGTTGCCATCTTACCATTTTTACCTGACTGCTTTTAAAGAGAGGGGAGGGTTTTTAATGAAGGGATAAGAAGTACAAATTGGTAGTTACAGAATAGTCATGAAGATGTAAAGTACAGCATAAGACTATATTCAATAATATTCCAATAACTATATCATCAGATGGATGTGAGATTTATCAAGATGACCACTTATTTATATAATGTCTAATCACTAGGGTATACACCTGAAATTAATATAATAATGTATGCCAACTGCAATTGAAAATTTAAAAAATGATAAAAGATAAAACTAATAATAATTTAAAAATAAAATTAGGGCAGAAAGAAAAAGAAAAAATATTAATGTATTTAAAAATAATGCAGTGGAATATATATATATATATATATATATATATATTCATTTATAGCAGAAATATATATTCATTTATAGCAGAAATAAATCCATAATATAATTTCTTTATATTTTGTGCAATCATAAGAATGAAACTAAAATTAAAGTCTGCATTCTAGCCAAAAGTCCATTTAAATAGATGTAAATAAGCAAATATTACATTAGTTTCCTAAGGCTGCCTTAACAAAGTGCCACAGGTTGGTTGGCTTAAGCAACAGAAATTTATTGTCTCCATTCTGGAGGATAGAAGTCCAGTCAAGGTGTTGGCATGGTTGGTTGGTTGGAGGACGATGAGGGAATGGTTTATTCCAGGCCTCTCTCCTTGTCTTATAGTCCTCATCTTCTCCTTGTGTATTCCTATCATCTGTGTGTATCTGTGTCCAGACTTTCCCCTTGTCTAAGGGAAACAAGTTAGTTCTTCAAACTCTAACAGCATCACCACATGCAAAAGCAGCAGCCTTGCATAAACTGTTTAACTGGGTCCCACAATTACAGAGTCAGGTCACTGTAATAAATCCCTTATTCCTTTTCATTCATAATGGCTCCATTTTTCTCATCAAACACTAACGGACAAGCTCCCTGGTATGAGTTGTATTGTATCCTCCCAAAAGATATATGGAAGTCCTAGTTCTTGTAAATGTGGTCTTATTTGGAAATAGCGTCTTTACAGTTATAATCAAGTTAAAGCCAGGTCATTAGGGTGGGTTCTAATCCAATATGGCTACTGTTCTTATAAGAAGGAAGAGACCCCTGGCCGGTTCACTCAGTGGTTAGAGCAGGACCAAAGGGTACTTGCCTCAGTTGCAGTAAAGGACATGTACCTCAGTTGCAGGCAACCAATCAATGTGTTTCTCTAACATCGATGTTTCTCTCTCTCTCTCTCTCCCTCCCTCCCTCATGCTCAGGTAGGGTTGCTCTGCCTGGCTGGCAATCAGGACCCATCAGGGCCATCTCGCCCAGTCCCAATCAGGCTGGTGGCCAGAGAATGACCCCAGGAGGGCTCCAGGGCATGTCTGGTCCTGTCTCACCCAGTCCCGATCCACCGGACCCCAGCAGCAAGCTAACCTACTGGTCAGAGCATCTGGCCGCTGGTGGTCAATGAATGTCATAGCGACCACTCAGTTGACCACTTGGTCAGACACTTAGCATATTAGGCTTTTATATATAGATATAATTCACAAACATTTCTCAGTAGTATGTTACTGCTTATGCATAAGGTATAAGACTCATGGATCCTTTAAGAGCTTCATTTAAGTTTATATTTATAAAGCAAAGAATCACAGAGTTGGAGTTGGTATTTGTTTAATTTTAACAAATTTGTTTAATTTGCTTGATTGTTAAAAAAAAAAATAAGTTACTTTTATGAGTTTCTGTTTCTTCTTCTTTAAATGAACATTAAAATAATATTGAGAAGGAGGCAAAATGGAGGCAGTGACCTTAGGCTCCAAGGTGATGGCCCCCAGCTGGCCCACTTGAGGGCAAGCACTCCATGGAGCACTTTGGCTGGCACAAGCTGATGGTCAAGAATCTGTGCCCAGTAAAGGGCCCTTAGGCTTAACCCTCAAGTTCAAAGAGGGAGCATGCTGGGGAGTGGCCAGCTGATCTCAGCCCCCAAGGCCTGGCTGTGGGGTGGGGGGAGGGCAGCCCACCTGGAGTACAGCCTGGTGGCAGAGGCCAAGGCTAAGCCACACTGAAGAACAAAGGCAGTCAGAGCAGCCTGCCCAAGAACAAGCACTAAGGCGACATCATGACCACTTAGAAGAGCAGATGCTCATGACACTGTTCACAATGCCATTATAGAAAAAAGAAAAGAAAAAAAAATGCCCACAAGAATGGCCAGTGAAGTGCACCACAAAGCCACCTCTCCTTGCCTGCCCAGCCTGCTGCCTCCCAGCCTCGATGGGCCTACTCTCTCAGGTGTCAGAGCAGCAGATATCAGCTGTTAAAGTTGTCTGTAGTTATGAAATAAAACCTTTCAAGATGCTAATCATCATCATCTATCTCATAAGTCTATGACAAGGAGAACAGGATATAAATATAAAAGTGCTTTATAAATTACTCTAACTGCAATTTTTCTTAGCAAAACACATTTATGGCATTTAAGTGTGTATGTAAGTTGTATGTATTATGCTTAATGCAAAATTGGGGCCAGAAATGATATATGCACCCAGCCAGTGTGGCTCAGAGGTTGAGTATTGACCCATAAATCAAGAGGTCGCTGGTTTGATTCCTGGTCAGGGCACATGCCCAGGTTGCAGGTTCGATCCCCAATAGGGGACATGAGGAGGCAGCCTATCGATGTTTCTATCTCTATATCCTTCTCCCTTTCTCTCTCTCTAAAAATCAATTAAACAAGCCGAGACCGATCTGGCTCAATGGATAGAGCGTCAGCTTGGGGACTGAAGGGTCCCGGGTTCGATTCCGGTCAAGGGCATGTACCTTGGTTGCGGGCATATCCCCAGTAGGGGGTGTGCAAGAGGCAGCTGATTGATGACTCTCTCTCATTGATGTTTCTAACTCTCTATCTCTCTCCCTTCTTCTCTGTACAAAATCAATAAAAATATATTTTAAAAATTAAATAAATAAATAAATAAAATAAAAATCAATTAAACAAAACAAAACAGAAGTGATTATGCAATAATCATTGCTAAAAGTCAATAACAACCCATAGTTACAAATTTTGGATATAGGAATTCATTTGTTTCCTTTAACTTCAATAACATTTATTGATACATATGAGATAATAAAACTTTGTCTCTGCTCAGCAGTGTGATTCAAAGGTTGAGCATCAACCTATGAACCAGGAGGTCATGGTGTATGTGTGTATTTATTTATTTATTTAAAACAATAAAACTTTGTCTCTAAATTCAATAGAAGAAAAATTTAATTTGAAAACTTATCAAAAAGCAGTCAAATTATTTATTAGAGTAAAAGGTGGACTCCTCCATTTTCATTAGAAATGAGCCTTTCAGTCCACAGTGACATCGCCATTATTTCCCAAATTTCTATTATAACTCTTTCACCTCCTTCCATCTCCTTTTGCCTTCTAAGAGCTTATTAAGTCTAGTAAAAATGTACTGATGGCCACCAAGAAGAAACCATCCATCTTTCTCTGGGTCTTTGACATAAATACCACCACACCATTTAAGGAACTTGACTAGAGCTCTCTCGCCAAATACATTAACAAGGGAATACAAATTAATAAAGGATATTCTCTGGAGTTTATAATGTCAAAAGTTGCTCTCTGGAGCCACTTTTGCTTAAAAGTGTAGGAATCAGCAAAAATGTCTCCAGACATTGCTAAATGTCTTGTGGGGGCCAAGTCGCCCCAGTTGAGAACCACTGAAATGGAGCATGATCCCAGCACAATGAAGAAATGCAAGCTGTGCTTGTGTGCTGTCCTGTACACTTAGGGCAAATGTCATGGACCATCTGAGTGTCCTGCTCGGAGGCACTGCTCTCCAGAGCCCATGGAATTTTGCAGAGTAGAAATTGTCAGTGTATGTTCTGAAGTATGTCCACAGAAGAATCACAAATCTTAGAGCAGCAGGAGGGGGGAGATGATGTAAATATGAAGCTGACTGTGAACTGGAATGATGACAGCTTAACTAAATATATCCAAGTAGTAAGGGTGGCTAATGACATGGAGCAAGCAAGCTTAAAATGTTTTTACAATGGAGTACAGACATTTATATTCATAGCAGAGCATTAGGAAAAGGTTGAGTTATGCAGAGCAGATTTTCATTGGGGAATATATAAATACATATATTTGTGAAAAAATTAATTCAAGTAAAGCACTTAGCACGGTGCCAGACACATGGTGAGTGCCCGTTAAATGGATAAGTGCTGGCTGCTATACTTTGTAGTAGTATTACAGGCATTGATCATTTTATTTGCATTACTTAATTATTTTATACATTTAAACATTTTAACATTTAGGAATATTTCTTCTAGCATATAATTCTCTCTCTCTCTCTCTCTCTCTCTCTCTCTCTCTCTCTCTCTCTCTCTCTCTTTCTCTCTCTCCCTCTCTCTCCCTTCTTCCCTCCCTCCCTCCTTGCACTTCTTACTCATCTCAAAAGACCCAACTCAAGAGTGAACTCGCAGTGGCTACCCCTAAGTCTCTGACCCCCCTACACGAAGAATTAATTTCCCCTTCATTTGTGTTTCCACAACACTTAGTGCATACTTACATCATAGTGCTTAGCACTTTGTATTATAGTTATTAAAGTCTGTGTGTAGCAGGCCCACCACAGCCACAGCCCTCGGGCTATGAGCTTTTGAGATCGTATTTACCAGGCCTTAATGCCCTTGTGCTTGCCACATGGTAGGCATTCAGCAAGGCATGCCGAACTCCGCTGAATTATCTGGAAAATTCAATCATGTGGAAACCTCATTTCCCAATAATGCCAGATATATGAGGTGTGACTGAAGAGCAATGCCTTCTCTATAGAAATTGGGGCTGTCAGCCTTTATGAAAAGATTAAATAAGTGAAATGATGCAAAGTGTGTTAACTTTTGACCAAGAAAAATAAAGATTTGGATAAATATCAGAACACTCCTTTAAATTGCACACATTTAAATATGAGTAAGGATAAATGGGGGAGGTGGGAGATGGTAAAATAAAATATATAATTTTAACAGTATTAAGACTCACTGAGATAAATAAGTGTGAAAAGAGATGACGTTATAGGTATGTTTTTTTCTTATTTGATTACATAACACTGTCAAAGAATTCATGGTTAATAGATCCATGTTTTAACTATAAAATATACCTAAAATCATCAGTTTATTGCAAGAATTCAAAATATATGCATAGACACACACACACACACACACACACACACACATACGGATTGTCAAGCATACTGCATTAAGGAGTACAGTCTGCACTGACCTTTCAATTGTCTGATTTTAATACAACATACTAAATAGATAAGATCCACAAGTGTGAAGACAGATGTTTTAACAGGTGACCCTAGCTTTAAAAATGGCCAAAGGTACTAGTTTTTTCTTCTTACCTCCAATTCTTTTTTTTTTTTTTCCCCTCAATCCTCACCCAAGAAGTGAGGATATTTTTAGAGAGAGTGGAAGGGATGGGGAAAGGGAAGACAGGACACAGAAAGAGAGAAACATCAATGTGAAAGACATTGACTGGTTGTCTCCTGCTCCAGCCCCAGCCCAAGCAGGGCATTGAACTTGCAAACAAGCTACATGTCCTTAACCTGGAATCAACCTATGACCCTTAGGTCCATGGGCCCACTGAGTCAAACTGGCCACAGCTATTTTACTTTTTTATTTAAGAAATATATAAAACCATAGATAATCCATACTACACAAATAACAACAACAATCAGATTTTAAAATTACTTTTACAAATTAAATTTTTTTCGGTTTTGCCCAGTTAGCATGGCTTTGTTAGTTGAGCATCATCTTGTGCACCAAAAGAAAGGATTAAAAAATAAAACTTTTAAGTTTTAACTGTTATCACACGATATAAAAATTTTTCATCTATTTCTCCTCATGTTCAGCCAATTGAAGTCAAGGTTCCCAACTGGTAGAAATGTTTTTCCATAGGATAAAGGAAGAAAAAACAATATTTACTTATCTTCATTTTCTGTGGGGGAAAAATGCCTTTCATAGCTTATGAAAAACCAATAGCAATTTATTTTTATATCCTGATGTTTGTTTTGTTTTGTTTTTATTTTTCAGCCTCTCTTCCTGGAAATGTTAATTTATAAAGTAATGTGTGGTATAAAGTTGTTTCATATCTCTTTTCTCTACTATAATTATGCATATTTCTGATTATAAAAATAATGTTCATTGTAAAACTTAGAAAATACAGAAAAGGGGGAGAATTAAATTTTAAAATTACCCACCAGCCTGCAATGAGCACTTGATTTTTCCTCCCAATCTGTTTTCTACATTAATTTATTTAAAATTAATATAATAATGTATATAATTATGTTTCCTGCTTTGGTCAACTAACATTACAGTCTGAGCATTTTCCAAGATTACTAAATATTTTTATTTTATTTATTTTTAAAATATATTTTTATTGATTTCAGAGAGAAGGAAGAGGAAAAGAGAGAGACAGAAACATCAATGATGACAGAGAATCATTGATCAGCTGCTTTCTGCATGTCCCACACTGGGATCGAGCCCACAACCCAGGCATGTGCCCTTGACTGGAATCCAACCTGAGACTCTTCAGCCCATAGGCTGACACTCTATCCACTGAGCCAAACCAACTAGGGCAAGATTACTAAATACTTTTAAAACATAAGTTCTACTTGCTTTATAAAGTATAGCATTTTCACTTTCCAGGAAATTGAGTGTAACTTTTTCCTCTTCTGTTTAAAATGTGTTCTCAAGTTATGCAATTTTAAACAGTAACATTGGAATAAACATTTATTTATTCATGAAGTTTTCTTTCACCTTTCTACATCTCTGATATTTATGTAAAATAAATTATAAATGTACAGTCTCCAATCCTCATACCTTGTCAACTGCATTTTATAGAAGAGTTCAACTATTATCTAAAACATGTTTTCAGTGAAACAAGTTCACAGATAGCTCCAATCGTATTGCTGTTAAATTGGGTGATGTTAATTTCATTACTACACATAAAAATATAGCAATTCCATCTATAGGAATCAAACATCACATAATTTTTTATTAAGTAAATGTAACTAGCATCATTTTGCTTACTACATTGTTACAAAACAGTAGGCGTCAGCAATGTTAATTACTGTTATCCTATATAATAAAGAGCTAATATGCTAACTAGACTGAACAGCAGAACAACCATTTGGAAGGCCTTCTGGACAAAGCCAGGGCTGTGAGGGCTGGCAGAGGCAGTGAGGGACTGTGAAGGTCAAGCCCCTTGCACAAATTTTGTGCATTGGCCCTCTAGTTATAATAATAATCACCACCTACTTATGCAAATCTTTAAATACTAGTGAAATAAATGCTCCTATTAAACTATATGGATATATATTTACCGATGTATTTATTAAGTATGAACTATGATCTTTGCACATTAGTCCTGCACACAGATTGGCAATATCATTTATTGTTATGAAATACTTATTTTTGCTTTTTTTTTTCCCACATGTATAAACTGAGACTCCAAGATGTACAGTAATTTTCCCATGTGTGAATTCCAAAGTCTGTTCTCTTATTGCTGTATATTACCATTTTCTATGGAGACATTGGAATTCTATGAAGAAACCTGAAATATTCTGAGGTGTTTGTGCTGCTTCTATATTTTCTGTCCCTTAAACATTTTTATTGGGAAGAAAAAACAAAGTGCAAAAAGTGATTTCTAGATCTATAGTAATGATTGCATTTTCTTACACTACAGATTAAAAAACCCCTGGCAATGATTGAGTGATTATTTGAAAGACAAGGAAAGCAGACATTTTCTCACCTTATCAATGGTACGTAAATTTGAAATGTTGGGTATGTATATGTGAGTTTATATTTTTCAGAGATTGAAAAGGATAATTTGGGGAGAGGGAACCATATACATTAGCAAAAACAAATATCACAGAAGACAATGGGTATATTATAATCCTACATGTTCTTAACAACAAATGTTTAAAAATGTAAACTTGGTAGACTAGAATTAATACCAAATTGAATTTTTCAAAATAATATTCTGTACATTGCAAATAATCTATTCAACCTATGCCTCCTAGAATTTGGAATGGCAAAGCAAGAGAACACCAGATAAAGATATACATGCACTATAGAAATCATTTTTTAAAATTTAGGGGAAAATTTAGGAAAAATATCAGTAAAATCTTAGATCTTAGAATAGATTCAAAAGTGTTAAAATGTGTGAGTATATTTCTATGAGATATGATCTGTATATTGCATTGTATATACACTTGAGACCCATATGATCTTACTAACCAATTTTACCCCAATAACTTTAATTTAAATTTTCTTTTAAAAAAATATGTGAAGACTTAGCCAAATTATACTCACAATACTAAAAAAGCATATTGAGTTCTTGCTGGTTTGGCTTAGTGGATAGAACATTGGCCCATGGACTGAAGGGTCCTGGGTTTGATTACAGACAAGGACACATGCCTCAGTTGCGGGATCCCTGGCCCCCTATCGGGGCTCATGCAGGAGACAACCAGTTCCTGTGTCTCTCTCACATTGATGTTCCTCTCTCACTGCCTCTCCTCTTCCCTTCCACTTTCTCTTAAAATCGTTGGGAAAGTATCCTCAGGTGAGGATAAACCAAAACCAAAACAAGCAAACAAAAGCATGTCCATGTAGTTGTAGAAAGTGAGAATAATATTTTTATTGGTATATTGGGAAATACCAAAGTTTCAAGATACACAACTGTCCTGTTTTTAAAGGAAACTTAATTTCCCAAAACTATAAAGTCTGATAAGCTAATCATCAATACCCATAAATATTTCAAATGTATTATTGATAAAAATCTGCATGGATTCATTCAGAAATAAATCTATAAATAACTGTGAATAGATTGTTCTTATTTTCATCATTGTTATCATGTCTTAAATTATACTGTTCACATACTTAGGAAAGTTCAAAGGGGTAGTTAGTAAAACAAATAATATTTTAAAATATCCGGAAAAGATAGAACAATGGACCTAAATAAAAGTGAGGACCTTTAATTGTGATCAATGTAAAAGCCTGTATATAAATTTAAAAGGTCAGTAAATATAATCCAGAGTAGATAAACACTTGACATACCAATAGATCTTATAAAAAACCAATAACACTTGGTATGCTAATCATGTACAAATTCAACATACATCCTACCTAATAAAGAGAGAATATGCTAATTGATCCTCACTCCATTGCAAAGATGGCAGCACCCACAGCCAATAAGAAAGGAGTATGCTAATTGTCTACCCCACACTCAAACATGGTGACTCCCACAGGGAAGAATAAGGCAAGGATATGCTAATTGACTGTCCCACCCTCGACAATGGCAGTGCCCACAGCCAATAAGGAGGGGATATGCTAATTGACTGCCCTGCCCTAAAATATGTCAGCACCCACAGCCACAAGATGGCGGTGCCCAGTTCCCTTAGCCCCACCATGGTTGCAGGCATGTAGCAAGGCTGGGCCAGCTCCCAGGTAAGCTGGGCCACTCCATGTGTCTGCCTCCAGAGTCTCCTAGTCCCCTCAGTCCCCCAGTAACCCAGAGCCAGCCTGAGGAGCAGGCAAGCCTCGATGGTGGCTGCCCTGCCACCCAGGGCTGCCCGAGGCTCAGGTACCAAAGCCAGCTGAAGCTTGTGCTGCCAGCAATGGCAGCAGGAGAGGTATGATGGTGCATTGCCTTCCCCTGATTGCCAGGTCACCTCCTGCCCCAGAGATTTCCTGGACTGTGAGAAGGGGCAGGCCAGCCTGAGGGACAACCCCTCTAGTGCATGAATTTTCATGAAACAGGCCTCTAGTAAAAATATAATGTGGATGACTGAAACTAAAGATAATTCAAGCATTTTCGAATAATATTAATGGAAGTATTACTCCAGTCATGGGTAATAGTTATTTCAAAACTTTAAATAATACCAAATAAATATATAGTGCTGGGGATTAAAAAAATAAATAAATAAAACAAACTTATCTAAGACACTGTCTCTTTTTTAGGAGCTCACAGTCCAAGTGGGGAAACAGACAAAGAAATATATTTGGAGTATTATTTTCAACTCTTGCCACTTCATTTCAAAAAATGCCATCATTATTTAGTATTAAAAATAATGTATTATAATATGCCAGGTCCTATCTCTGAGATAACTGAAGTAGTATCCTCATTTTATAAATGGAACCACTAGGTTGAGATTTAAAAAACAAACAGAAAAGCAGCAACAAAAAACTCACAGAAAAATATCTAGGAAGTGTTAAAACAAATAAAGGAGCATAGAACTTTCTACTGTGGAATTACTGCTCTTAAAATAAATTACATATGGATCAGTATTTTTTTAATAATAAATTAAAAATAAAATATATTTTTCACATTTTTTATTAAAGTGTACCCTGCTGAATCAATGTTTCATAGAATATTAAGTATCTCACACCTGAAGAAAAAGATTCTGTAACCAAATAATTTTGAGTAAGACTAGTTGTTTTTTTTTTATTATAAAGCATTTCCAAGACTAAAATTCTGATTGATCTGCACTATGATTCTCATAGAGGATGGTCTCACAGATTTTTCAAATGCATTTGATCTCAGATTCTTTATTTTTATTCACTGAGTATTGTGAGGGGCTAGTGTTCCATTGAACAGCCATTGGGAAACTCTGGCACTCCAGAAGAACAAGAAATATTAATGTCAGGAACTGGAAATCCTATATAATAAAAGCCTAATATAAAAGCCTAATATGCTAAGTGTCCAACCGTTCCTTCAATTGTTCCACCAGTCACTATGATCCAGACTGACCACCAGAGGGCAGACACTTTGACCAGTAGATTAGCTTGCTGCTGGAGTCTGGCCAATTGGGACTGAGCAAGTTGGGCCTAACACACCCTGGAGCCCTCCTGTGGCCCCTCTCCAGCCCTGATCATGCACCAGTGAAGTCCCTCACCCTGGTCTGCACCCTCCAGTAATGTCGGAGAGCCAGTTTTGGCCTGATCCCCACAGGCCAGGCTGAGGATCCACCTGTGCACAAATCCATGCACCAGGCCTCTAGTCTATACTAATAAAAGGATAATATTTTCATTAAACCAAACATCTTCCGGATGACCTTCTGGACGTCCTTTCAGACAAAGCTATGGTGGCAGGGCCGAGGCAGAGGCAGATAAGGGCAATCAGGCCGGTGGGGGAGAGCAGTTAGGAGATTAGGCCAGCAGGCAGGTGTGTGGTTAGGAGCCAGCAGTCCCAGATTGTGAGAGGGATGTCCAACTGTCAGACATCCCCTGAGGGGTCCTGGATTGGAGAGGGTGCAGGTCGGGCTGAGGGACACCTCCGCCCCCATTCACAAATTTCATGCACCAGGCCTCTAGTATTCAATAAGGAGATAAAGGGGCCTTAAAGGTGACATGATACCTGTCTTTAAATCTTTGTCTTATTTTAAAAAGTACATAGTATTTCACCAAAGGAAAGATAGATCTAAGGAATAGAAGCTACCAGAAATGGATTTTACCTCAATAAAACATTTCAATAAGTTAAAAGAAAATGTAAAAGCTGTCCAACAAAGGTGGCAAATCACCTTTAAAAGGTGTTACCTAAAGCAATTTTATCATTGTGTGAAAGGTTTGAGAACTCTGCTAAGCTCCCTGTTTTACTCTTTTATCTGATGGTTCATTTGCAGTAATTATCAACTGAGATTTCCATACATTTAGTATTTCAGATTTTCTATTCACATTTTTATACCATTTTTAATTAAACATTTTAGAAACAGAAGACATAGGTAAACTGTCAAACCTATTGCAAACATGATGTCGTACATCAAAACGCAAATAACATTCTATAGATTTTTCAGTTCTTTGTTATTCAATCTAGAAAGGCTATATATTTTGAAGAATTTGTCCATTTCTTCTAGGTTATTAAATATGGTGGCATATAGTCTTTCATAGTATTCTTATATGATCCTTTGTATTTCTGTGGTATCTGTCATAACTTCTCTGCTTTTATTTTGATTTTGTTTGTTTGAGTCTTTACTCTTTTTTATTGGTGAGTCTAGGGAGATCTTTCTCCATTTTATTAGTCTTTTCAAGGAACCAGCTCTTTGTTGCATTATTTTTGTATTGTCTTTTTGTTCTCAATTTTTATTTAATTCTCCTCTAATTTTTATTATTTTATTCCTTCTACTGATGTTGGGCTGCATTTGTTTTATTTGAGATAGGCCTATAATGATATAAGCTTTCTTCTTATTACTGCCTCTGCTGTATCCCCAAAGTTTGGTATGTTGTACTGTCATTCTTATTTGCCTCTATGTATCTTTTGATCTCTTTATTTCTTCTTTGATCCAAAGCAATTAATAAAATTAAAAAAAGACATGCCCCACAGTGACCAAGGAGGTCACAGTTTGACTCTTCGTGAGTGCACATGCCTATTGTGGGTGGGCTTTGTCCCCAGTGAGGGGCTCGTAGGAGGCAGCTGATCAAGAATTCTCTCTCTCATTGATGTGTCTATCTCTCCCTCCCTCTTCCTTACTCTCTGAAATCAATAAAATAAAAAAATAAAATGTTTAAAAAATAAGAACGTAAGATAAACAAATAAACAAAAGCTCAGAAACACAGACAACAATATGGTATTACTATAGGGGACTGTGGAGAAGGTAGCAAAGAGTAAAAAGGGTCAAATGTATGATAACAGAAGGAAATTTGACTTTGAGTGGTGACCACACAATGCAATATACAGATACTGTATTATAGAATTGTACCCTTGAAACTTCTATAACGTTATTGACTAATGACACCCCAATAAATTTTAAAATACGCATAATGACACATACAACTTACACTTACTGCCAATGAAAACCAAAGTCACTCTACTTTAATTTAAAACACACACCAAGCGAGCTAAATCATTATTATATTATGAAGTTCATGTGTGCAGAATAAAATGAAAGTTTCCTCGCTTATACAATGGCACAAGAGGCCCTGAAAGCACATGCGGGGATGCACAGGACCATGTGGCTCACAGAGACTGGTGTCAGAAGTAAGGAAAAGCTGTGGAATGTAGACGACTCATTTCAGATCAATTACTCTTGATACGTCTGAACCTCATCTTCAATGCCATTACACCCAAAGAAAACATGATGATGAATTTTACAATTAACATTTGTTTGCTAAAACAAGTACTGGATATAAAGCCCATACCTATTTGCATATTCCTTGATGATCTGATATATGCTAATCTTAATTGTTTCATTTTCAAATCGATTGTTGCTCCGGTCCTTGTATATTCGAAATTCAGCTGCTGTAACTGCTTCTCCATGAGGAATTTGAGTAAGATCAAACCGGAATTCTTTGTAATGCCTTCGCTGGTGAGAAAAATCCTTGTCTCTTTCAACTAGAAAAGAAAAAAGGAGAGAGAAAATGAGCTTTTTATAAGATATGGAAAGGAATGACAAATTCTCCAGCTTTGTAATTAAAACAAATAAGCAGGATATTCTAAAACTGGGAAAACACTAAAACCACAGACTCATACACGTTTCCAGTTGAAGGAAACTCCACAAACCAACAACCTTCGGTTCAAAAGCAATATAACCTCTGTGGTTTTATTACAAATTCCTGGATCTTAAATGGAAAGGCTATCCCAAAATGTTTCTTAAAAGTGGAGTTTGAAAAATGATTTCTACTATGTATCCAGTACCAGAACACAGAGGGTTCATACAAGAATTAGGAATATGTTATAGAAACTTCCAGAGTTCCAGGTGAAGTCCGTGTTGAGATTTAGCACAGCCAAGGGAGGAGGAGGAGAAGGAAGATTGAGAAATTGCAGGCACATAGGACGGTGTTTATGACATTTTAGAGATCAAGTACATAAAGCAAACTCATTTTTGGAATAAAGATTATCTCAAAAATGCCTTCCCCAGGAGAGTTTTTATTCTCCTTTCAGCAAATGAAATGTTTTGTTGCATTTTAAATATACTCTCATTAGTTCTTACAGATTGTTTAGTACAATCTCCTTACCTGTGATACAGCATACAAGCTCTCAAAGACCCTTTTCTGCTCTTCCTCAGAATTGAGAGGGGAATATATTTCCCGCTTCAGCAATCTTCCAATAAATAAAGTAAGAGAACATTGTCTCTTGGGCATATTAAGGGATGTTGAAGAATTCAGCAGAGCAGGTGTCCAGCATATTATTAATTCGGCTTTGTAAAATACTTTATTATTTGAGACACTCTATCTGTACTGGTACCAAAAACTTTCTTACAAAATACCTATATAAAGGGTTCATTTTTAGCGATGCAATATCACTTGATGTTTTCTCAAAAACTCAGTTATGTAAGCTCATTTACAACAAACTCACAAAAAGCCCACTGAAAAACACTGCATGCGAGATGTCTCGCTTTTACAGTTTTTCAGTGATAAGTTTCATTGCTAAATTTTGTTCCAAGAAAATAAAAAAATGTATGAGTTGTATAAATAAATTCACCAAGCTCTTGGATTAATATACAAAAATATATTCAGGAGTTCAATTGAAATTATGTCAACACTGATATGTATATCAGAAACTTGAGGTCCTACATGAGAAAAGGGTTAAGATTAAGGAAGAGAGAAGAGGGACATGACTGTCCAGGAATGACTGTGGGAGAGAAGGCTGTGGGAGAGAAGGCTGCTAGATCTGTGTTCTAGGGCCAGATGGGTTCCACATCTAAGAGGGAGTTTATGACAAAGGCACCCACAATTCCTCAGCTTCACCATCCAAAATAATCGCCAGTTTACTTTCCCCAGAAGAGCAGGTAGTGGTTTAAGAGAAGGCAGAGCTCATCCCCATGCTCACCACAGATACCTATGCCAGCAAAGAGAAAGCTATAAACTCTACCAGGAGGCATTTCTGTCCTATGGAGTTTCGCAAGGATGGTGCGTGCTCTTGGGCTATCAGACTCACACTAACACAACCTCACATGATTCACGAAGTTTTGTTTGTTTTTTTAAAAAATATATCATTGTCTTGGTCCTAAGAGAGACCCATTGCCAGGGAGATTATCAAATTTTCCTTAAGTAAGGAAGATACCCTCACTTTTAGGATCCTATTTGGACCCCTCTTTTTGATAGCAATAGTGGATACTGCCATGAACTTTTCTTTGCTTCCATTTGTCCATTCTCCTGATTGAGCCTTTTGAGAAGGATAGTGTAAGGTTAGAAAATACCTAGAAAATCGATATCTAGTCACTGAAAGTGCATGTATGAATATGAAAACTAGCCACAACTAGTTTGTTTTCTGAGAACTTTAATTCTATGTAAACCTGTTCTTTTCTGATCTTAATTTAAACAAAGTGGGAGACAATATGAAACAGTTCTGTCTTATATGAAACAGCTTTAAATAGTACTGTTCTAAATATTTTTAAATATTATCTTATCACACTTCATGACAATCTATGAGGTAGGTTCCATCATTTAAGACATAGGGAATAAATTCCTTGCCAAAAAGCTTGAACCTGGCTATTTGATGCCACCTGGCTATGGTTCTTAAATGCCAAATATCCTGCTTCTGCTTATAGACTATTTATTACTTTGCCCTAACTTATGAAGTATTCATGCTTTAATAAAAACCTAAAACCTCACATTCACAAGCTCAAAATCCATAAAGCTCTGAAAACAAAAAGTTTGGCTTCAAGTTCGTTTGGCAGAAGAGCTGAAGATTACTGCTTTGAGGCCATTTAAAGTTCCTATTTATTCCACTTTAATATGAATATTTATTGCTTTGCCGCAAAAATGTTCACTTGTTCAATGAGGTGGCACTACCCCAGGTCTACTTCAGGAGTCCCATACTTTGTAATCCATACACCAGCCATTCAAAACTGTGTCTTCTCTATTCTGAAAGTCAGTATTCAGCATTCTAAGGTGCAGCAATCATCATCCAATTTTTCACTAGCAATCCATTTTACATTTGAAATTAGAATTAAAATAACTACAGTCCTAGAAATAAGGGCTGAGGCGTGAGTTTGCTAGGATCCAGTCTACAGCATGCACCTGGATAATGCAGATGAGTTTTGAATTCATATTATGTAAAGTCATTTACTGTTCTGGAATCCCCTGTGAGATGTTGGTGTAATAAAGTGGAAAGCTAGAATTTCAGCTGTTATTATAAAATTTCAGTTTTATAATCCAGGCTATTTAACCTGACCTCTTAAAGGGGAAGGGGGCAAATATTCAAAGAGTTTCATAACAATGTATATTAAGTGTACCACACAGAATACAGTTGCAGTGCAGATTTGTCCACTGACTCAAAATCCTATATCCTACTGCTTTGAATTATAATTTCACTCTTAAATTTCATGGGACATGTTGGAGTGAGGAATGAAATAAAACTTGTTTTTCTATAGCATTGCACTCCTAATGATGCTCACAAATATTCACAAGGTAATCTCAGTTACCTCAAAGAGTAATGCTAGGGAGGATCAAATATTAACATCCCTGATTTAAGGATGAGAAAGTGGGTGATGAAAGCTAGGCAGTAACAGATGTCTGTCTTCTAATGCTCATTATAAATCTTTGTTCAATGTCCATACCACCTACATAATGACATCCTGCTGTTCCGTACTTAGAGACTAGTTCACTGTTAGTATATTTAAGCAATGCTCCTCAGGAGTAGACAAAAAAAGTGGCAAGTATTATGGAAAATTAGGGGTTTGACCATCAGTATGAAATTAACAAGCAGCACAATACATTGCCTAATTCAAAGATGTCTTCTAATAGATATTGGTTGGATGAGAAACTGTATAAATGGATCAAAATCAAGTTTTACCTTTTTAATTGATTTTTAGATAGAGAGGAAAGGAGAGGAATAGATAAAAACATTTAGGAGAGAGAAACATCATTGACTGGCTGCCTCCTGCATATCCCCTTCTGGGGGGCAGCCCAGGCATATTCCCTTACTAGGAATCGAACCTCCATCTCTTGGATCCTGGGTTTATGTTTAACTTTAGCCACACCAGCTGGGCAGGTTCTATCTTTTTAGGCAGCAAATCTTTGCTGCATTCCCAAATAACTAAAAGCATAATAATTTACTTAACTCTCATTTATTTGGCACATACTGTGTTTAATCCACAGAACCTTACTTATATACAAAAGTTTCTATAACATGCCCAAGAAACTTAATTTGATCTGAAAACAGATTAGATCCCAGGGTCAAGATTTTAATTCCCAAGTCCTCAACATCACAGCCCTTTGCTTGTTTGTTGTTCCTGGATTTAGTTTTGTTTGTTTGTTTGTTTGTTTGCTCTAACTCTCACTCAGTAGAGCTGGTCTTCTTCCAATACTTTCATTCTCCTGCATGATGCTCCTACTCTGTAGGAGCTCTGCTCATTTCTGAACTCTGCTCATTCTTCTAGAACTCACACCTTCCAATCAGTCTTAGCAAATGCTGTGTTATATTCACTTATTTAATATTGATTCTATATCTTATCTAATAAAATGTTTATGAATAAACAATGGTTGTATTCATAACCTGAATTAGTCTTATCTAATATTTATATGCGTGTATGAGGTCATCCTTTTACTACAACCATATTTTTAAATAATTGTAATTCACCATCTGGATCCCTTCATACTTGAACCTTTTTCCTACAGTACCCACTACCAAAAACTACACTCCCAAAATAGATGAAAAAATATATATATACACACACATTTTATATTCCCTAAATATAAGATTTTTATATAAGATAGTCATGCCTTGTTTATATTGTAATGATTTTGGTCAATATTAGGTACTCTGTTTCTCTATATATTACAATGGCTTGAGAAGCTTAAAAAACAAACAAGAAGGAAAAAAATTAAATGTATACTATTCTTGGTGTTTTGTTTTTTTTTTTAACTTTCTATTGTGTTAAATATTTGGCCCTTTCAATTCACTCTGTAATTTATGTTTTATCAACTAAATAACATGAGGTTCCTAAAAAAAAAAGAAATTCTTTACTATAATTTCTATTAAAATTACTAGATTAAAATATGCTAGATCCCATGGAAATCATATTTATTACTATTTCATGGTAGGGAATACTCTCTTAATTACTACAAAACAATGAGAAACAAATAAAACAGCAAGAGGATTAGATCCTTCAAGTCAGAACCCAGGCTTGCCAAGGAGATAGAATGACAAAAGTGTTAAAACATACTGAAACAGAAGGATAACGCTTTTCTCTCCTAGTGGAGACCATTTGTTTATCGCATTCCATAGCCACCATTTCCCTCACGTAAAGTGGACAAGAGAGTTCAGGAACAAATATAACTAGATTTACAACACACATCCTGTATCAATCAATTCCCCTATGAAAATTATCTTTTAAAACAGTACACAATGACCTGCCCAGACTGCCATTTTCATATCTGCTTACACTACTAACAAGGTCAACAGGCTACATTTTGCCAAACAGTCACACATACATTACACTTAATGCCACATGCTCTTCTCCCATTGTCATTTATGTGACACAATTATTTAGAAAATTGTGTATAAACCAATGAATATCATTAACATAGGGTTGCTTATTTATTTGAGTTGATGATTGCTAATGATGCTTTCTACAAAAATTAAAGAGTTGCTTTACTGCATATACATACACCCAACCTCCCTAAAAATAAACCATCAAAAATGAAGCAATATTGATTCAACTTAACAATCAAACACAGTCATAATGATGGGGGTGAATATACTTCCTTCTACTTCTAGGATAACAGTTTTTGTTCCAAACTTTTCCATCTATGTGAACTACCTAAAACAACAGAAAGCTCACCTACCCTGATAGAACCAGAGAATGAATTTATTATTATATTTTGGTTTTAAATAGTGGCAACATCAAAGCATACAAGAAATAAAATATGAATCAGAAGATTCCCATTCCATGATTAATGGACTGATAGTGAAAAGAAACAGGATTCCCCTTATATAAGCATCAAACTACATTCTAAGTGCTCTAAATTGCCAAAGTTCTGTGAAGATTAAGCTTCTCGTGGTTAAAGACATACACTGAAACCTTTTATTGTTGCGATATGACTTAACAGAAGTTAATGACTGATTGCACTCTCTCCTTTATCTAAACAAACACCTCTCCGAATGACTTTATCATTAATAGAAATGGGATAGAAATGTCAAGACTAAATATTTTCATGTCCACAATATCTGAAGAGTGAAAGTAATTAACAGAGGCTTGCCATTTTATCTCTTTAGTGATTTATCTGCATTTTTCAGGAGATGCCTTCATGGGCAATCAATCTTAATCTCCCACACAGGGCTGTAACTTGGAAGACACAAATAGAACCAGTAGCTGCAAGGCAAAGATAGCATTCTCCAAGGAGCCTAACCAGCTGTTGAAAGAATACACATCATTGTTTGCTGCTGAGTGCAAAAAATCATTAAGAGATTAATCATAGAATTATTACTTATCTCTGTTGCATTTTAAAGTAAAAGAAAAAAAAGCAAATATATCATGTGTCCAGCAAAATATGTCACTTTGCAAGACACCCTCACCTACTAGTCCACTGAGAAACATAAACTTGGTCTTATAAAAGCCTATTCATTCAACAGCAAATGCACATTACGTGTTTCTTTGAATGGAGAACCATTCCAGAGAGTGTGGTAAACTCCAGATTCCAGAAACCCTAACAGCCTCTTAACACCATAGCAAAGAGTGACCTGGAAAGAGAAGATTGTCCCCCTGAATGTTTTGTTTCACAGAACAATGTCAGTGGACTTTCATATGTTAAAATAGTCTTACTTATGAAGACATAAATGCTTCATAAATACAGTTTTGTACGGAAGGGAAATCTCAAAAGAGATGGTTAAATAATTTAAATATCGCAGTAAGATAAACATTGATTTTTGAATCAATTTAAAATACAGTGCATGTAATTTGAAATTTACAGAATGTAATTAATTATCAAATATGTTTTATTATTTTGCTTTAAAAATATAACTAATTTTACCCTGGTGTTGTGGCTCAATTGGTTGGAGCACCATCCCATGCACCAAAGGGTCACAGGTTCCATTCATGGTCAGGGCACATAACCGGGTTGCAGATTCAGTCCCTGGCAGGGACATATACAGAAGGCAACTGGTCATTGTTTCTCTCTCACATAGATGTTCTCTCTCTCTCTCTCTCTCTCTCTCTCTCTCTCTCTCTCTCTCTCTCTCTCTCTTTCTCTCTCTTAAAACATTAAAAACATACCCTGGATTAAAATATAAATAAATAAATAAATAAATAAATAAATAAATAAATAGATAGATAAAAACCTATTTAGTGACACAATGAGTGAAGTCTTATATAAAGAGAGCTTTGGAATTAAGATGAAGATGTCCCATGGCCTACCTTCTTAGATTGGATGGTCTCAGTGCTTAGCCCTCAATAGTTATTCAGAATACTATAATGATAAGAGCTATACATATCAAACAGTGGTATAAAATGAATAAATTTAAGTTAATAAATAATAATCATAAAGTTAACTACTGATATTATAAAAATTAACGTATTTCACATTTTATTTCTTCTCCTTTATTTGGTGCAATAAGGTAGATCTCCATTATTTTTCCCATGGTATGGATTTTAAAAAACCAACATATTAATTTCCTCAATGTCATAAAGTGAGTTAACTACAAAGCCAGGAATAGTATCAAGAACTATGACTCCAAATTCAATATTCTGTGCATCAGAATTTCAACTATCAATGACTGCTATTTCTGTCTCATGGCAAAAGTCTTCCTCTTTCATTCCAATGTCAGTGTTTCCATTTGAGTTTTGCACTCAATTTCCTGTGCTCATTCTTAGCAATTTTTCTCCTGTGTGTTTAATTTTTCTTTTTACTCTTTTGATTTTTCTTTTTCACTCTGTCAATAGAATACTGTAAACTCGCCTATAGATGAATATATTGGGTTTATTGACTTGTTTCAACATATGTCCTGGACAGATTCCATAGATATCCTTGGTAAGGGATGTTAGAATTCATTGGGATTATTAGAGTGATTTGGGCAAAGATTCAAAGAGGCAGGTTTTTGCTCTTGAACTCGGTGCCCTCAAGAAGCAAAGGTAATGACTGGTATTTTAATAAGTTTTCCCAGAATTTGGAAAGAAGAGAAGTAGAATAAAGAAGTAAGTAGAATAGGCAAAGCAGCAGCAGTCACTAATATTATCAAAAAGGGTCATTTTCAAGATTTGAACAAAGTTCTTATTTTAATCTGTCCTCAGATATGATTGTGAAATGGTCCTATATTTTACTCCTCCCTCCCCTTTCCCCCATGGTCATAGAGTAGACTTGTCCACTATGTTCCGCAGGAGGACTATGAATGCTGGGCCATCTCCTAGCAACTGCAAGTTCAGTCCACCTCCTGTCTGTCAGGAGGGCCATTTCTTGTTCTCTCCTTCCATATATGCTAATCTTGATACCCTAAAGATAGATAGCTACTCTGCAACTTCTACATTTATTCCATCTCCAAACATTTATTGGCTAACTGGTCCAAACCCTAACAGTAAAGAATATATAAGAAGCAAAAGGATAGGAGCGCAGACATAGAAAAATACAGTTATGATATAACTAGAGGCCCGGTGCACAAAATTTGTGCACAGGTAGGGTGCCTAAGCCTGACAGGCAATCAGGGCTAATCAGGGCCTTTTGGATGCTGGCCAGGCCTTCCTTCATTCCCTGCCATCCCCAGGTGGTCAGGAAACATCATAGTGAGCAATCAAACTCCCAGCCTCCCAGTCAAACTCCCAAGGGGACACTTTGCATATTAGCCTTTTATTGGTATAGATTGTGATGGGGCTTATGAGGGATATGTGTAATGTAAAGCAGATTAAAATGGAACAAAACATTATGTGGGAGGCTTCAAAAGAAGATCATTTTGAGCTTGGTCTTAAAGAATTATCCCTGGTATAGAAAATAATTCATATAGAAATAGAGGTGATAGTTTATGGCCAAAGCAGTAAATAATAAATGGTCATTGTTAATGCAGATTATGGAATCTAGGAGATCAGTGGTAGAGTATGAGTCATAGTAAGACTTTTTTGGGATTTGATCAATATTTTCTATTATTCTCATTCCATTGATGAATTCTATAATAATTAGTTAACTGGAACCTATTTTTGTAATAAAATATACATAATTTTTTTATTGATTTCAGAAAGGAAGGGAGTGGGAGATAAAAATATCAATGATGAGATAGAATTATTAGTTGGCTGCCTCCTGCACACCCCTCATTGGGGATCAAGCCCACAACCTGGACATGTGCCCTAGACTAGAATCCAACTTTGGACCCTTCAGTCCACAGGCCAACACTCTATCCACTGAGCCAAACCAGCTAGGGCACTTTCAAACCTATTAAAAAAAATAAAAATTAAATAAAAATTTAAAAAACCCTATTTTTAAAAATCAGTATCACCTAGCACAGGCAAGCATATAGTCAACACTCAAAGAGTTCTGAAAGTCAAGGAAATGAATGGTTCTTCAATAATTATCTTCCTTTCCTAACTTGATAGTTTTGTTCATCTTTCCCTGTAATTAAAATGTTTCCCTCATTTTCAGTGATCCAAATTCTACCTCTTCTTAAAATTTCTCATTCTAACCCCACAAAGATAATTTTGGCAATTGCTATCCAAATTAATTTTCCTGCTGGGAACCCACTAGCACTTTTTCTGGGTCACCCCTTTTGATAATGGAGATGGCTTATACTATAGTTAAGAGTCCCTAATTTCAAATGAGAAAAACTTGAATTTAATCTTAATCCCAGCTTAATAATATAAGAAAATCTACTCATTATCCCTCCCTCTGTCTTTATTTTTCCATCTTTAAAATGATGATAAAAGGCCTACTCCACAGTGTGCTGTAAAGGTTAAATGATATTTGTCTTGAGAGAGAATCTTAACATAGGGTCTGCAACATAGCAAGTTCTTCAAAAGTAGAATCTATCATATTAATCACTTTCCATTTGCATTATAATTATTATGTCACCTTATATTTACCCCATGAGTAAGATAAGCCAAAGAAATGTCCATGTTTTTTTTGTTGTTGTTGTTTTTATCTTTATATTTTTGGACATACTTCAAACAGGGCTTTTTGTATAGTAATGGTCAATAAAAGTTTAATTATATAAAATCGCTACTTGTCCTAAAGCACAGCCAGTTTGATTACCAAAATGTCAATTTCTTTATCTGTAATATGTATATTAAAGGGGATTGATGTTGTTGCTTTTTTAAAATAATTATTATAGTGAAATTTAAAAAATGTTCAGCCTAGATTTCTATAATAGTAAAGAGATAGACATTTCACATCTATAAGATAGAGAACATAAGAACACATATTTTGACATTTATATATTCCCCATCAGTTCAATGGAATTTGCTGGTTATGACACAACTTTTCTTTAATCAAGTCACTTAGCTATTTTTATCCCTAAAGATAATAATGAATACTGAAGTAAAAAAAAAAAAAAAAGTTTTATCATTTTTGGTATAGGCATTTCATATAGGAAATTATTCATTAAAATTTAAAACAAATATTCAATGTTTGTGTGTTGAATATGAATATTAAATTCCAATTAGTTTAGAATACAGATGATATATGATTAATTCATTTTATATAATTCAAATTGATTACTTAACGATGAGTAAACATATTTAGTATATAAATAATGGATTTTAATCACACTATGTACAAATATTTGAGAAAAGTATGTTTGCGTATAACAAATCAATGTAAAGTCACAACTCTCTGATAATCGTCTTTTGGTAAATATTTATTTCTTGTGTTTTAAAGATTGTCTGGCAGCTGAAGGTCAACTAATCTCACCAGATTTCACTGAATGACCTGGTGAATTCTTCTACTACACAAGTTAAAAAAAAAAATAAAAATCCATTTTAACCACCTGAAGGTGACAGAGGTTTTAGTAAATCGATATACAGCAAAGTCCCTTTCTTTACAACTTGAATACAATGAATGATACTTTATCTGCAATGAATATTTGCGGTTGTCTGACAAAAAAAGGTCAAAGGTTTTGTGAGTTCTCTTCTGAAAGTGCTCAGTGCCTTCTCTAATGACTGATAATTGAAAACAGAGACTGGGACTATCGAATGTGGAGGGTGACAGATAAGCAGATTAATGCCAATACTTGGTTAGGAGACACTGAAAGGTCAGGAGTCACAGGAATTAGCTATTGTGCTACTGTGAAAAGACAGACATCAAAAGTCCATTATCCCCTTAATAGCTGTTCCCCTAGCCTGAAATCCATTCTCACTTCCTCTGGTTATAATTGAGAGATAATCTGTATGTCCTTATTTACATGATGTGAAAGTGAAGCCACTTACCCTAAGTAATTAGGGTTTGCATATTTTTATTATACACTAAAGAAAGATTTCTTTCAGATCACATTTTCAGTGTATTCAGTGCTCATTTTGGAGAGTTTAGAAACATTTTACACAAGAAAATGATGCCTAATGAGAAGGAAGAAAAACTAGAAAATTTTACATTACATTAAATTTGTTTGGAATTTCTCTATGGGGTTTTGAAAAAAATAAAGATCACAGTTTGCATAGCACAAAAGATATGAGATTTTTGTAGCTGTGCAAATAAATGTCTTTCTCAAGTTTACTGCTTCAGATTTTAAATCAGTGTAACTTTTATAGAGTTCATTCAAGTTCAATCTGGGTTTCAATTTGTCATTATTTCCACCAAATGGGTTGCATCAGTGAGTGACATTTGGTACATGGAAGGAGGTCATAGAGAAATGTGATTACACTTAGTCATGTGTAATATTATTAGAGATGCAATTACTTGGTTGTACAGATTTTTAAGAGGAATAAAATGATGTATAAGAATACATTACATATATACTGTATAGCAATAAAAGGGTAGCTGATTTACCTGTTATGATTGGGCAAGAACCACAAATAGCTACTGGGGGCCTATGTTTTCTTCCTAAGAAGGGATGATTTGCTTTCTGTCTCCCCAGGAGACTTTAAGCTTGACAGCAATAACATTTTTACTTGGCTTATTACTGTAGACTCAGCTCCTAACTCAAACTCTGGCACACAGTAGGTATTTATATGGGGGGAAAATGAATATAAAAATATATGTCTGGTTCTGATTCTTTTGTTTTGTTTTGCTTGGGCTGTTTCAGAAGCAAGACTAAATGCGGACCCTGAAGTAACAAAATACTACTATTCCCACTGATCTGTTTTTTTCTTTCTTCTTTGAAAATAATTCAAATAAATAACGATAACTAAATAACTTAGATTGAATCCTAATGTCCTATTAGCTATCTTGGTACTTAAAAACATATGTTAGATGAATAGAATCTTTATGATTCTTAAATGGACATTTTACTCTTGGTGAAAGGTAAAAAGGTAATTGAAAAATTAAATAACATTACTCTTACTTTATAATTATTAATATAGTTGTACTTAAAATAATGTTCAGGATAAATCATATGTCAAGGAAGATAATATCTATGCATTTTTAAAACATAACATAAAATTCCTATATTATAATTGACTTTTCTCTGTTTATACAAAACACTTAAGAATTATATTTCCCTATAATAAATATATGTAATATAACAAAATCTTTGGTAGCATGGTCATAATTTTTAATTTTCTTCCTAAAACATTGAAAATAGTTGTTCTCTTTGAAAATGTTTTGTTTTTGTTAGTTCCATTTTTGTTTAAAAAAATTACTATAACTGCTTTTATCTGGTATTTTTTTAATATCATCCTTGAAAGTGAAAGTTTATTATATCCTCTGCATGTTTACAGATAGAAATGGGACTGCATAATACATGACTTGCTTAACATTTCTTTATGGCACTTTATTAAAATTGTGAGTTAGATGAATCAATACATTGTATTGAAAGATGTTTTCTATAATTAAAACATATGCTGGATTTAATAAATATATAAGTTGCCAGAATCAATAAAAAAAGTCACACATCATCCCACATTTAGTGAATGAGACCACATTGCAATTAGAGTCAAGGGATCCTTAGTGGTTTCAGGACGGAGAGTATTCATATGAATAGTCTCCTCTTTTGGTTGATCTGGTTTCACACTCTTGGGCTTTTCCTTTGTATTGGGATTTTATGTCAACCACAAAACTCATAGCAAAATTTAGCTAAGAATCATTGAGCTGCATCTGGTTTCGAGTTCAAGCTACACAAACCCTCCAGATTCCTTAATATACACACTTGGAACAGTAAGTCTTCTGAGATCTGGGTCAGACAATCTCATTTTAGATTTAAATTTAGTAGCCAATTTAATTTTATATTAATTATCAGATGGACTGTTTTCTGACACTTTCGTTGCTAAAAGTTTGACTTGTTTTTAATGCTATTTAATAATCCATCCAATTCAGGGGTCTTCAAACTACGGCCCGCGGGCCACATGCAGCCCCCAGGGGAGTCTGATCCTGCCCGCCAGGTTTTTTGGGCAGTGAGCGCAGCCAAGGTGTTACAGTAGGGATTAGTAGTTCATATAGTCCGGCCCTCCAGCTCTCTGAGAGACCGTGATCTGGCCCCCACTTTAAAAAGTTTGAGGACCCCTGATCCAATTAATCCAGATGTACTATTACATAAGAGCTAAATTCAGCAATAGAAAAAGCTGAGTATTAACCTTATTTAAACCATCTCAAAATGGTAGGAACTGGTGATATCTATGCAACATCTAGATTTGAGTATAAAGAGCAGGTATGAGTACAGGGTTAAAAAATGATGTGTAATTACTAGATGTTTAAGGAGCAAGTGAATTCTTAGGTCACGCTCCACATCTGTGCTGCTGACTGCTCTTCCCACCTGAGCAGTTTGGAAATTTTCTGCACAAGGGAGAATGGTGGCATCACGGGGCACCATTGAGGGTAGTATTCTGGGGGGTGAGGGAGGAAGAGGAACTAGAGAAACCTGCACCTACTAAATGCTGAGTTCCACAAAATGGCAAAGCCAAAATGTCTTATAGAGAAAATGTATTGATAAGGTCTATGCATATGCTAAAAGCTTCTAATTAGATTTTCAATTTTTCAGTATTAAATAAGAGAAGACAAGCAAAGATCATTAGATATCAGAGTAAACTCTACTTGGAACTATAGAGACAACAGTAGATTTTTCAAAGTAAAAAAAAAATAAACAAACACAAAACAAATACACACACACACAAAAAAAAAACACTAAAAAGAACTTAAAAACAAACAAACAAACAAACAAACAAACAAACAAAAAAAACACACAACTTGCCAAAACCGGTTTGGCTCAGTGGTAGAGTGTTGGTCTGTGGACTGAAAGGTCCCAGGTTCGATTCCAGTCAAGGGCATGTATGTTGGTTGCGGGCACATCCCCGGTCAGGGGTGTGCAGGAGGCAGCTGGTCAATGTTTCTCTCTCATCAACGTTTCTGGCTCTCTATTTCTCTCTCTTCCTCTCTGTAAAAAATCAGTAAAATATAAAATAAAATAAAAAAAAAAACACAACTTAATGCACTTTGAAAACTAAGAGAAGAGAGAGATTAAAAATGGCAGCAGAGCAGGTGGCTTCTGCACAGACATGCTCCCAGGAATAAGCTTGAATTACAACTGAAATATGGAAAGGCTTCCTAAATAATCAACGGAAAACTCACAGAAAAGAACCCTGATACCCAAGGACCAAAGGTAGAGACCTCATAGAGACTGGTAGGAGGGGCAGAGGCACAAAAGGGCTGATTGGGCACCCACAGACAGCAACTGAAGACCTGGAGAGATATCTCAGAGGTGGAGGGGTGCCATTGAGAATTCTGGAATCTAATCCCAAAGTTGGGCTCCCCAGCAGAGAGCAACAAACTGAGGAGGGTACTCACATAACATCTAGCTGTGAAAAGCAGTGGGGTGCTGTCTGCCAGGAAATAGCAGCTGAAAGTTCACGCACCTTCTTGAAGGGCCAATGCACAAAAATTCCCTTTGGAGTCACCCACCTTGTGCTCTGGCAAAGGGAGAGTGAAGTGAACAGGAGCTGTGAGAGCAGAACCCAGGACTGGGGTTTTGGGAGATAAAACTCAGAAGGCAGACTATCCAAGTTTCCTAGGCTAATTCGCTCACACATTGGAGAACATCTTTCTCACATAGACATCTGCCTTGCCTGGGGGGAAGACAGCTGACACACAGTATTGGAAAACACCTTGCCCTGAGGCCACTTAAGAGATTAGAAGTAACAATTAGCCTCCAGGCAAAAGCAACTGCCTCATCCTGTTGAAAAACTCTCCTACATCTGAGGACAATTGACTAAGGCAGTGGTCTGCAAACTCATTAGTCAATAGAGCCAAATATCAACAGTACAATGATTGAAATTTCTTTTGAGATACAAATTTTTTAAACTTAAACTTCTTCTAATGCCACTTCTTCAAATAGTCTGGCCCAGGCCGTGGTGTTTTGTGGAAGAGCCACACTCAAGGAGCCAAAGAGCCACACTCAAGGAGCCAAGGAGCCAAAGAGCCACAGTTTGCCGACCACGGGCCTAGGGGCAATTCAAATTAGAATCCTATTTGTCTGTAGACAGAGGCAGTCTCTGGAGGCTTTGAGTCTTTGCTTGAGCCAATTAGTCAGAAACAGCCATTGACACTGTCCTACACCAGAGATTGAGAGGTATAGAGGATCTACCTAACACATAGTCACAAATCTAAACTGACAACCAAAATGTAGAAACAAAGAAACAACCCCCAATGAAAGGACTAGGGGATTTTTCAGAAGAAGAGATAAATGAAGCAGATAAGAAATTTATCTGAATTAAGAGTTCAGAGTAATGATGGTAAAATGCTCAACAGTATGAAAAAAGATATAGTAACTATGGGGGAAAAAGAGAACTAAAAGAATATTTTGCACCTATGAAACATGAAGATGATGTAAAAAAAAAATTCAATGCTAAAACATCTCTTGGAAATAAAGCTGAAAATCAACCTCAGTTTGAAATATTAATTTGAAGAAATTTTCAAAAAGAAAGCAATTACTTAAAGAAGTGGAAGAGACAAAGATGGGAGGAAGGAAGGAAGAATGGAAGGAAGGAAATACAGAAGCTCTTTATTCTATAAAGAGAGATTAGGGGGAAGAAGGGGATCATCAAAGAAATAATTCAGTTCACTAATCCAAAGTGCAGAAGTTTTAAGACTGAAAATGTCTGCTTTGTGCAGAAACAGAAGATTCAATAAACTTTTAGGAGATAAAATCACAACTCACAGATATAGGAGGAATCAAGAATCAAAATGGATGTAGTTGTCTTAAAGACAACCCTGAAATCCAGAAGACAAGGCTATATGCCTTTCAAAATCATGAGGAAAAGTTATTTCTACTCTGGAATTTCATATTCAACTAAAATATTCATTAAATATGAAGGTAAACACAGACATATATACTTCGTCAATATGATGTAAATAAAGGAGTACTTTGCACAAGAAAAAAATACGGAGGTATAATAAGGATACTTTCAAAAAAAAAAGTGATTCCCACTCATCCAGTGTGGCTCAGTAGTTGAGTGTCGATCTATGAACCAGGATGTCACAATTCCCAGTCAGGGCACCTGCCCAAACTGTGGGCTCATTCCCTGGTGGGGAGCTTACAGGAGGCAGCCAATCAATGATTCTCTCTCATCATTGATGTTTCTATCTCTCTCTCCGTCTCTCTTCCTCTCTGAAATCAATACCATATATATATATATATATATATATATATATATATATATATATATATATATATTTATATTAATGTATCTCCAAAAGATTTTCTTAGGAATTTCCTAAAGAATTTACTCTACAAAAACAAGGAAGCCATAAAGAAGATGAAGTAATGAGTATAGGAAAGAGAAAGTTTAACATAAGAGAAACAAAGCTAATTCCCAGAATGATTATGAAAGGATATCTCAGGGTGACAGCTATGCTCCAGGCATAGAAAGCAAACAGTTCATATTGGAATGGGCTGTGTTAGGTTAACATTACAATGATTTCTTACCATCCTTAGAACCTGACAAAGTCTAGGTGAGCCTGATCCAGACTTGCAGCTATAAGTAACTTTTTGATACACATTTATGAAGTCCCTACTCTCTCCTCAAAGCCCTGATGGCTGTATCATCTGAGTATACTCACTTCTTCCCACAAAAGTGTTTTCCTTCCTTCCTTCCTTCCTTCCTTCCTTCCTTCCTTCCTTCCTTCCTTCCTTCCTTCCTTTCTTTCTTTTTTCTCCTTTCTTCTTCTTTCCCCTCCTCCTCCTCCTCTTTTGTCATCCTCCTCAAAGCTGGCTGCTGACTATGGTGAGTCTAGAAACTGCCATTAGAGAAAAGCTCTCTCATCAAATTTCAGGTGCCTGGACCATACCAGGCCCCACCACTCTAGAGGCCCCACCGTCCCAATTCACCAGCATATTCCAGAAAGGAGCTTTTAAAACTGCTTAATTTTATGTAGTAGTTATGATTAGCTCATCTTCTAGAAGCATACACCTAAACACTTTTACTTAAATATCCTATTGAGTTTATATTTACTTATATGTAAAATATATCTGATAAAATATAAAAATATAATTGAGTCAGAGAAAAATTTTTCATCCAAGATGATACTGAATTCAATAAGCATGGCTTAAAATCTAGCTCTAACTGCTTCCCTGCCTCTTAAGAAAAGCTCTAAGAGCCTACTAAATTTCTTTCTGAATTATCTTTATGCTTTGCCTCAGTGTATATACTAATTAAAAATGTTACTGTTTCTCACTTTTTATTTGAACATCTTTGCTTTACAAATAATTATAGAGTGTTTTGAAATAATTTTACATTGTGGAGCATTTATTATTATTTTTATTTATTTTTATTTTTAATCCTCACCAGAGGATATGTTTTCACTGATTTTTTTTTTTAATATATTTTATTGATTTTTTACAGAGAGGAAGGGAGAGAGATAGAGAGCTAGAAACGTCGATGAGAGAGAAACATCGACCAGTTGCCTCCTGCACACCCCCTACCGGGGATGTGTCCGCAACCAATGTACATGCCCTTGACCGGAATCGAACCTGGGACCTTTCAGTCCCCAGACCAACGCTCTACCACTGAGCCAAACCGGCTTCAGCTGTTTTCACTGATTTTAGAGAAAAGGGAGGGAGGGAGGGAAAACATCTCTGTGAGAAAAGTATTTATCAGTTGCCTCCTGTACTAAGAATCAAACCTGCAACCTAGGAATGTACCCAGACCAGGAATCAAACCTGCAACCTTTCGATGTACAGGACAATGCTCCAACCAACTGAGCCACACCAGCAAGAGTTAGGGAGCATTTTAATAATCCCCATGGATCACAATACATTGCTCTTGTATACAAACAGAGAATGACACTTGAAGCTGCATTTTATTTCCCCCCCTCAATGTGGGCTACAAGAGTAATGAGGAATAAGCTTGAAAGCATGTGAACATCACTAACCAGTCTATTGCACATTGCACTTAACACACAGTGAAAACAAAAGTCATCTCAAAGCATATATCCAGTTATAACTAGTTTTCTTTTTTTGCCTTTGAAGGAAACCAACTGAAGCTGAAAATAGCCAAGTAAATAATTATTGAAGAGAAGAAAACTGACAACGTTAATGGAAATGGACAAGGGAACTTATAAGGAAGGGAAATAATATATCTGAGAGAGTATGGGGTTAATAAACTCATTAATATCCATTACCTAACCACAACAAGCAAGTAATGTCACAGAATATGTAGACACGACAGCAACCTAAGAAGAATGGAGCGAAATCTATTTCATTAGCTATAGTAATGATGGAACAGAGATTAGAAGCTATAATTTTTCTCATGGGCTTGTTGCCATCCATATGTCTTATTTGTTTAAGTGTCTGACCACATTTTCTTTATCTTTTATATTGAGCTGATTGTGAATTTATTTTTTAAAAATTGAAAGTTCTTACAAAAAAAAAAAGAAATTAGAAACTACAGTGTCTCCCTTCTTATTCAAAATCATATAAGATATTCCACATTTGATCATGGAATCCTAATGAATTTATGAAGTTTAGATATGATTTACAAGTCAAATAGAATGTATATTTAGTGAGAGAAGAAAAACACATTTAGATTTGCCAAGTGCTTATTACTTAGCCACTATTTTAGGCAGAGAAGATGGAGTGAAAGAAGCGGGGCGATAGAGAGCCACATGCTATCTTCCTGCAGGCAAGGGACTACTCTCTGAGGTGGTGAGCACCTATTTCGTACACATACTTCATTTGAGGTTGGGGAAGACGGGGCAGGAGCAGAAGACCGACTATAGACAGTGCTTTTGTACTTAAGACTAAACTACATTACTTAGAGCTCACGGATATGTAGTTCTATTTTCCATCTCCTTCTGTCTGAGGCTTGGATTCTGTTCAAATTCCATTAACCCATTTTTTTTTTTCCTTTCTAGAAGTCCAACTATAGTCTCCATTGTGTTTAAGAGAAAGGCAATAGATAGAGCAGATTTGCAATACATGAAAAACACTTCAGTGGCAAGGGACTAAGAAAGGAACTTTCTGTCAGAAACTATTTGGGGGAAAGTGTTACAAAGGTTTCAATTTAAACTTAAAACCAAGGTGAAAGATAAATTTAAAATCAAACAGTTTAGAACTAAAAAATAGGAATAAAATATAGACTACTGTTGATATGTATTTAATACCTTTTGATTTAAAAAATAAAATACTAAATTTGTTTTCTTTCTTAAATATTAGATGGAATCATAACACCACCTCATCATTAAGTGTGTAGGCTGCTCAATTTCCTCAACAACAGCAAAACTAAACAAATTAACACACTCGTGAACTTGATTAAAATATGCTCATAAAAATATCAGAGAATAAACAATATTTGGAATTACAGTTGGTGTTCACTGAACATTTAAAGTATGCCACACAATGAATTAAGATGCATTTTTATGAAATACTACATAAAAATCTATAACTAAAATTTGAAATAACCTTGAAATAAATACCATGGTATTTATAAGAATAAAATATGATAATTTTTTCAGGATAATCTATTAATTAGAATTTTTCAGTAATAATGATTTAATTTGATTTTAACATATTTTCTAAATTAGACTCTTTTAAACCTTTTCAAAACAAAAAAAAATATGGAAAATGTTAAACCTAGGAGAGAATGACATTATGTTTTTATACTTGATCTCTGAAACATGTTCTATTTTCTGTCTATTCTAGCTCCTAGATGACAAATATATACATATAAAAATGATTGATTTTAGAGAGAAAGGAAGAAATAGAAACATCAAAGTATCAACATCCATTGGCTGCCTTATGCACGCCCCCTACTGGGGATCAAGCCTGCACCCAAGGCAGGTGCCCAGACTGGGAATCAACTGGGGACTCTTGATACATGGGTTGATGCTCAACCACTGAGTTGGGTCCAGGATGACCTTTAGGGCAGATTGTGTATCACATATTGTATAAGAGGGGTGGCAGGCTCATAAGTATCTTCCTGAAGCTTCTTAATCAATTGAAATGTTGACAGAGGCCAAAAAATGGACAGGTGCTAAAAGTGATATTGGGAAAGATTTCTGATGTGCCAGCCACTTCAGAATATAGTAAAACGACAACCTAATAGAAGCTACTATGCATCATCCACATTGAAAAAACAACTCTCTCCCACTCTCTCTCTCTACATCTAACACACACACACACACACACACACACACACACACACACACAGAGGCAGGAAGACGCACTTTACACGTTACCATGTTAACTGAAATGTGTACACATTGGAGCTGTGTCCTCACTTTTTACTATTCTGTTGTAGTCTCAGTTGCCACAGAACGAACACATGTTCTGCCATACTATACCTGTACCAAGCATTTTACAATTAGAGGGTTATTTCACATTCATTTGAAACATATGGATTGCTCAAATTCATATACTTCAGTTTTTTAATGGGGCTTTTTCTTAAATGAGGTCAAGTCGATATACATGAGATGCAGAGGTTTTAATATGCAATTATAAAATTTGATGAATTTGGACAAATGAATGCACTCATATATAACCAACATCCAAATCAAGATATAATTTGCATCATCTCATAAAGTTTCCACATGTCCCTCTCTAGTCAATCCCAACTACCATAAATAATTATTCTTTTTTATCTTAAAAGCTTAATTTTTCTTGTCCTTGAGTTTCTGGCTCCTTTCACTCAACAATAAATGTTTTGGGAAAGTCATTTATGTTTCTGTGTCTATCAATGTTCATTCTCTAAGTATGCTATGTATTATTCTATTTTATAAATATACCATAACATATCTAGAATAGATAAATCTATTGATGGGTTATTGGGTCATTTCAAATTTGGAGATTTGAATAAAACTTCTAAAATATTTTAGTAAATGTCTTTTTGTGAACACCTATTTCTTTAAATATATTTTTATTGATTTCAGAGAGGAAGTGAAAGAGAGAAATATCAATGATGAGAATCATTGATTGGCTGCCTCCTACACACCCCACATCGGGGCTTAAGCCCACAACCTTGGTATATGCCCTGACCTGGAATTGTACCATAACCTCCTGGTTCATAGGTTGTTGCTCAACCACTGAGCAATGCCAGCCAGGTGCAAACACAGATTTTTAAAGTCTCTCAAATACCTAGTGCCGGTTTTAGGATACACATTTTATTTTACTTTTTTAAAAGCAGCCAAAGAGTGTTTCAAGGTAACAGCTTCCTGTACACCTTCTACTGGGGATGAAGCCTGCAACCCAAGCATGTGCCCTGGCCTGAAATCTAACCATGACCTCCTGGTTCACAGGTCGATACTCACCCCCTTAGCCACACTGGTTAGGCTATTGTTTTTGCTTTATATAATACATATGAGTGAAATCATATGGCTCTTGTTGATTTTGTCTGACCTATTTCAATTAGCTTAATATTCTCAAGATTCTTCCATGCTATCACAAATGGCAGTATTTCTTCTTTTTATGACTGAGTAGTAGTCTATTGTATGTATGTACCACATCTTCTTTAGCCCATCATCCACTGGAGGACACTTGAGTTGTTTCATTGTCTTTGTTATTGTAAATAGTAACTTTGCGTTTACTTTAATTGTGTATTATGAATAGAAAGATTTCATTTGATGAAGTTCAATTATCTATCAAGACAGAAAGGGGGTTACTTAGTTCTTTCAGAAGATATTACCCATTGTTGTCTTTTAGCATTATAAATTTAACTTTTTCATTTAATTATATGATCCATCACCATTGATCCATTAGTATGTGTATTAGTATGTATAGCCTCTGGTTGATGTGTATACTATGAGGCAGAAGTTAAGGTTCATTTTTTTCTATATGTTTATCCAGCTGTTTCAGCTCCATTTGTTGAGGACTCTATCCTTTTCCATTGAATTTCTTTCCTCCTTGTGTACTTTGTAGAAAATTCTTTAATGTAATTCTGTGGGTTTATTTCAGCACTCTCCATGTTCTATTTGTCTGTTCTTTCTCTACTATCACATTGTCTTGATCATTGTAACATTATACTAAAACCCAAAATTAGGTAGTACAAGTCTTCTTATTTTGTTCTTCTTTTTTCATGATTATTTTGGCTCTTCAAGGTCTCTTACAATTTCATATACATTTTAAAAGTAGTTCATCAATTTAGATTTTTAAGAAATCATTGGTATTTTAGTTATCATAACATCTTCTATATATCTATATCTATATCTATATCATCTATATCTATCTATCTATCTATCTATTTATATATATATATATATATATATATATATAAAAGGCTAATATGCAAAGTGTCCCTTTGGGAGTTTGGGAGACATGGATTTTGATTGCTCGCTATGACATGTTCTGACCACTAGGGGGAAGCGCGGAACAAAGGCAGGTCCCAAGCAGCTGCTAGCAGCCAGGGGAGGAAGGCCTGGGCCAGCAGCTGGAAAGTCCCAATTGGCCCTGATGGCCAACCAGACCTAGGGACCTACTGTGAACAAATTTTGTGCACCAAGTCTCTGGTTGGTGTATAAATAAAGTTAGAGAATATTGTCGTGTTAACAATATTAAGCTTTCCAATCCATGAAGTCAATCTAGTCCTCTATTTGTTTAAATATTTTTAACTTATTTCAGTTATGTTTTATAATTTTCAGTATAGATGTCTTAAATATCCTTTCTTAAATGTATTTTGATGCTATAGTAAATAGTGTTGTAAAATTGTGTTTTCTAATTGTTTGATGCCAAGTTATAAAAATGCAATTACTGTAATTAATGTTTTACATTGACATTGTATCAGTGATATTGCTAAAGCCACAAATTTTTCTGTTTATGATAGTCTTTTATTATTTCTTTTTTAATCTTCATGTCTTTTATTTCTCCTCACTTCTTTACTTGCTAAGAACTTCAATAAAATGTTGAGTAGACATGGTTAACATATTTTTATTATTATATTATTTCTATTATTTATTATCTTAGCATAATAAAATATCTACTAGTCTTTTCACCTTCCAGTATAATGCTAACTATAGAGTTTAGGCATTATAACCAGTACTGATGTTATTTATCTGACACTGAAGATTTTATTCTAGCATTTCTTAGGATGCAGGTTGCCTTCCTTTGAAATAGCTCCTTCTTTTATGTAAAATACATAATTATTTTAGCCACTGTTGTGAATGATATCTTGTAGAGAATCTGTACATTTTCACTCTTTAAAAGCTGTTGGGTTTTATTTTGATAGGCAATTAAGTTTCTGATGAATCCTTTGAAACCTGCCAAGCTTTATTATAATGAAATTGTGATTTCTTAGCATAGATCTATTTTAGGTTGTCTTCAGTTCCAGATTATCAGCCCTAACCTAGGTATCCTTACTCCTAAATTAAGATCTTTCTGAATGTCCAAGAAGTCAGCAAGGTCTCTGCACTCCGGGGGGCTATATTTCCCATGTTTCCCATGATTTGGCCCTTGGTTCAATCAACATCCCAGTGATACCTGCTCTTGCTAGGCCTCACAGAGTCTCAGCTTGCACATGTAGAGCCCAAACTTTGACCAAGTTCTCACCTACAGTACATTTCTCTGAAAATTCCAACTGCCTCAGAAGCAGCTAGTACTCTCAGCTGAGGTCCCACCTTCTCACATCACACACAGAAATGCCTCCACACAGAAAATCTGGGCAAATGGGTCTTACCTTCCATTAAAGATTATAAACTACCACTGTCTACTATTCAATGCCTAAAAAAAGTTGATTCATATATATTTTCCATAGTCAGGCTATTTTTGTTCAATTTTATATCATTCCTAAAGATCAAATGTACAATCTAAGGTCAGTTAATTAGTCTGTTATCATCAGAAGAAAAATACTATTTATATATTTTTAAATATTTGAGCTACAATAATGTATATCAACTTTAAAGAAATATTTTCCCTCACTCAATCTACCTACCTCTTCTTTGCTATGAGACTAAAAAGAAACTAACTGGCCCAGCCAGTGTGGCTTAGTGGCTGAGCATCAGCCTATGAACCAGGAGATCATGGGTCAATTCCAGATCTGGGGACATGCCTGGGTTGCAGGCTCAGTCCCCAGCAGGAGGCAGCCAATTGATGATTCTCATCATTGATGCTTCTATATCTCTCTCTTTTTCCCTTCCTCTCTCAGAAATCAATAAAAACACATTTTAGAAAAATAAACGAATTGCTTGCCTGTACCAGATGCTATCTCCTAAGAATAAGCATCATTAAATATTCCTGGCCATTGATACTGATTCTTATGAAAACTATAAAGCCAAAAAAATAAAATAAGACTTTTTTAAATTTTATTTTTCCATAGGCTTATTAAATAAAAATATAATTTGCATAGCTATATTCCACCATGTAAAAACATCCTTTTAGTATCTAAGTATCACCCATTAGGATATATAATTTTAAGGCTTACTGACAAATGACTAGCTTTTAAAGCAGACTGGCTGGTTCATTACATTGTTTGGTACATGTACCAAATTTTAAAAAGTTACTTTAAAATACCTAAGCATTTTCTAAATTATACAAATTAATACATTTCTGAAATCAAGAAATATCACCAACTAAAGTGTAAACATATATCTCTGAAATAACATTTGGACCAAAACTTGCATACTATCTTAAACGTTTGATCATGCTTAATGTTAGTTTCCCAAAGTCAGCATTCTTTTTTTTTTTTTTTTTTTTTTTCATTAATCTAACATAGAGGTCCTGAATTTCACATTGATTGGGCAGCCTTTATCTCCACTAAAATCTATAAGGTTCTCCTGCAAACAAAGGTACAGTGAAAGTCAAATCAATTGCAAACAGGCTCAGATAAAAGGGTTTGGACAAATTGCTACTGAAAGATAATTTGAGCACACTGATAAACTCATTATATATTTTTTATCTTTCACGTTTTATTATTTCAATTTTAAAAACTGAAAAACAAAAATAATATACTGGTGTATACCTTTGTGGAATCTTTTAAATTCTAATAATAAAAATGAAGTGTTAGTTTTGAGGCGAGACTTTATACAATTATTTAATAAATGAAGAAATTATTTTTCATGCTGTACAGTGCAGTAATTTGATATTCAGAGAGAGAGAAATAACTAATCTAAAAAAGCAAAAACATTTTATATAAAATCAAATGCAATTTTGAAACACAGAATCCATTTAATAAATGGATGATGAACAAATAAACAAGCTTTCAGATACTGCCTGAGTGAAGATTCAAAATGGGTACTTTTAATATCCTACACTGAGTAATATTTTTAATATTCTACAAAGAAACACATTTTTTAAAATTATTTTAAAATAGAGATTATGATGTCTTCACCCATGATCCTTTGGATAAAGGATCATATTATTTATGAGAACACAGCAGGAATCTAGGAGCTGATTGCTCAACCTTCTCAATTAAGCCATTTCCCCCACTAAGATAATGTATTTAAAAGAGGAGTACTGAGTTTGGAGATGGTCCACTTATAATTTATCAACTTTTGAACTGCATTGCTGTCATCTTGTCATCATGCCTCATTAATCCAATTTTGATTGTGATAACTGAATAAAAATAATGTCAGATTCTCTTTTCTGCAACATCAATCTAAAGACAACAAACATTTTAAAAATAAATAAATAAAAACTATCAGCAGAGGGAAGATATATTTTCATGGTTACACAACTTTATAGTTATAATGGGATTATATATATATATATATATATATATATATATATATATATATATATAAAACTCATCTTTTAATATTATGTATTTAAAGTACAAATAATATTCTTTTAACATACACTTTTTTCCTTGAGAGTTACTTTTTGAATTCTACAAGTTGGCATGTCACATTGTTTCCAAAACTTCAGACTCACAGCAGGTCTTTAAAATTTATTGGGTATTCAATAAAGAAATACCAATACTTTTATGCATGATTTTATAAATTACATAATTTACCAAAAATTTGATTCTTGCCTTTTAAAATCTAGTAAATGTACAGGTTAGCTCTTGCTGTAAGTAATTTTCAAATTCTACAGAGGAACACTTATGCTTTCATACTAAATGAGATATTCAAGACATAAAACGTATCTAAGAAAAAAGTAATAACTCTGTATAGCACCTACCAAAATATTTTCTAAAAACCATCCAAATATTTTTAGATGTGTAGCTAAAAATGTACATTTTGAAATATTGACTTTGACATGTTCAATTCATTTTAAGTTCATTTCAAAAGCAAAAATAATGACACTTTGTATATATCACATAGCTTCAGTTTAATTCACCATATACATGACTGTCAGTTGTATTTATTATTTCCTATGCACATGAAAAATCATAAACAAATGCTATTCTACAAGTTATTTGAAACATACTAAAATTTGAAATCCCCTAGAGGACATTCAACCAATTTCATGGCTTATATCTTTACACTGCACATGTACATAATAGGAAACAGAGCTGTCATATTTACTTCATTTGACGTTTATGATGAGATTTATATTTTTACCCAGAAATTCACATTTCATTACAAATCAGATATGAGACAATGAAAAATAAACATTGAACTTTATGAATTATTCCAAAATACGATTTTAACATCCAAATTACTTGACATCTGCAAGTAACTAAATCACTATAGCAAATTCACCTGAAACCTAAAATAGATCTGTGGGGTAACTCTTGAAACAAATTATGTCTGGATGATTTGTGCTAGTGATTTAACCAGAAGGTACCGGGATTTCCATGGAATGTGTGAATGCAACACTTCACTTATTATAATGATGAGTATCTCCTACTAGCTTTAAGATTTTTTTCTTATTACAAAAATCTATGATTAATAGCAATAATTAACCATATCCTTGGATTATGGGTCCTCCATATCCTTGTATTCACCTGTAGATTGAGGATATTTTTTTATGTTACTTATTGCTGATGTGTGCTATATAGTTAAAGTTAGGATGGCTATGTCTGTACTAAACACATGTAGACTACTTTTCTTATCATTATTCCTTAAACAATACAGTATAAAGATTTTGGAGAGAAAGACACCAAATCCAATTTCCTCTTCTCCCTCGCTCCAGAGCATTGGCACTGTTTTAGGTTTGGTAAGTATTGTAATTTAGAAAATGATTTGAACTATAAGGGAGGACGTGGAAAGGTTATATGCAAATGCTTCAGCACCTATCTGCATGTGTGACTTTTGGTATTGTGGGGGTAGGAGTGGGTCCTGAAACTAACCCTCCCACCCCTCAGTACAGACGATGGCTCTGTTGTTACTTTACATTACTTAAAGAGCCAATATACTTTCCTGGATTAAAATATGAGGTTGAACTGTCATAAAACCACAGCAAAAAGCCCTTCAGAGAATTACAGGGACGTGGGCATGGGTTTCCTCTCACACAAGAGAGAGGCTGTGGTGCTTGGTCTGACCACTGGCCTTTGTCAAATTTCCCACCTCATCTTCTCAGAAAACATATGTTATACCTTTAGGCAGCTATTTTAGCCCCTCATTATCATATTTTCAAAGAACAAAGTATTTGGGAAGAAGGACACCAAATCCAATTTTCTCTTCTCCTGGACCACACCCTTCACCCGCATGTTCTAAGGCACAGAAAATCTCAGAGGAAGCTATGCTCTCCCTAGAGCGATTTTTGGAAATTCACAGGGCCTTGACCTTTAGCAGGAAGAGCAACACAAGAATCCCTCACAAGGAAGAATTGGCTCAGGCCCTATACTACCTGTGAATACCAGCCACCAGACTAAACCTCCATAAACATAAACTGGTCATTCTTTCTGTTTCCTTTTCTTTCTTCTTTTTTTATTTCAGAGCGGCAGAGAGAGGAAGAGAGCAAAAGAAACACCAATGATGAGAGAGAATCATTGATAGACTACCTTCTGCACTTCCCACACCAGAAAATCAAGCATGCAACTCAGGCATATTCCCTGATCAGGAATTGAACCCTGACTTCCTGGTTCATAAGTCAATGCTCAACTACTGAACCATGCCAACTGGGCTAAACTGGATATTCTTTTGAGCATAATAATATTAAAGTGTTTTTACAAAAACTTACATGAAATACAAGTAATTCTGCAAAATTCAACATGGAGAAGGAAATTTAAGTGGAATAAAGGTATTGTTGAAATCATTGAATGTTTTGGTTTACTTGCTACTCTATACTAGAGTCAATGTGTATATATATATATATTTTTTTTTCTTTTTTTTTTTTAATTTATCTTTATTGTTGAAGGTATTACAGATGTCCCCTCCCCTCCCCGCATTAATCCCCCCACCCTGCTCCCCCCACCCAGGCTTTCAGTGCACTATTGTCTGTGCCCATGGATTATGCATATATGGATCTAAGTTATTTGGTTAATCTCTTCCCAACCCAACCCCCTTCCCTCTGAGGTTTGTCAGTCTGTTAAATGCTTCCAAGTGCCTGGATCTATTTTGTTCATCAGTTTATTTTGTTCCTTAGATTCCACATATACGTGAGAAATGTCATGTGCCAATAGTAAGTAGAGTGGAAAAAGAAATACCAGTACTGACTGGATAATTTTCATTCTGTTAATATTTTACTTATTCTTACTGAAAACACATGGTAGTTGCTTGGGATGATCCTCTTTTCATATTAGAGAGAAATGGTGCCCAAATGGCAACCTGAAGGGGCCATCATAGCATTATTTACACCCTCATCTGAAAAATGATGAGTTCCTCCGTTTCTCTCCACTTCGTTAATTGATCAATTTATGACATGCGTCCTATCTTCAATTAAACTTGTACTTTTATCCACATTCATATTACTATCCTCTTTGTCTTGTCATGTATTTACATATTTAAATAGGTAATGTTTAGAAATAAATCATGGAATTTATATTCTTCCTTTATATTACATTTAAGCATTAGTTCATATGTTATAATTATGAATAGGTAGGTTAGATTTTTCAGGACTTTCATTTCAGGAAGTACATATTCATAGTTAAACAGTAATTTCAATATGAAATCCCTGCTGTAAGGCAGGGGGAGGGAAGTAATCACAGAATCACAGAGGGCAAACTGGATCAGATTAGCCCCAAGCACTGTCTACCCACAATTCCATTATCTCATGGAGTGGGAATTAGAATTCCTAGTTATCTATGCTAGACCCAAGATAAAACCTGAATTCTCATCTCATTTTTTCATTCTCAGCCCAGGCAGACCCAACACTTTCTGCCTTGTCAAAATGTTGTAATGTATCCTTTTCTATCATGAACTAAACCTTCTAGATAATGTACCTTGACTATCTTCATAATTTCTAAACACCAATATAAAATTATTATTGTAAAGTAATTTATAGGTACAGTTGAAACAGAATTTTGCATTACCAAGAACACAACAGCCTCATATGTAGGCTGAAACATTTGCACTGCCATCATCCTACATTTGATACTTCTTAAAATCCCAGAAAAATACAGAAGGACAATCATCCTTTAACTTACAAGACAGATACGTTAATGGAGAAATCAATGTATGTAAAGATGTAAAAATATTTTGTATTTTTAGGTTAAAGGGTTTATAGTCTAGGTTTTGAGTTTTCACGGATGGGAAGGTTCATTGGGGGATTAGCAATTTGTGCAAGAAGCAGAAAACTTTTCATTGTGTAGAATGTCCATTATCACAGGGTGTCAAGCACCCCACTTACATAATATCAGTGATATATCTCAATATTGTGAAAATAAAGACTGCACGCCAATTTTTAAAAATGACTTTTAGATCAAATCACATCACTCCTGTAGATTTTTCATAGAAATCACTAATTCCAGTATTCTCAGTGAAGAGTGCTTTTTAATTTTATTACAGTTGCTTTTCCTTAGAAGGACAAATGACTCTAACATAGGCAGTGTAACTCTTAAGTCACTATTTAAAAAAAAACTTTTTAAAGATGTCAATTTACTTTTTTTTGTCGAAACTGTTGGTGTAACCTAAGTTACATGTAGACATCCCTGTGTGAGGCCAAAAATGTCTACTTTCAACTGGAATGGGTCTTTGTGTATATTTCTACAACATTGCTTGTAAAATGTTCTGTTTGTGGTTCTGTTTCCTGGAAGACCACCCTAATGTAGGAATAAATATCCTGCAAAATATCAGCAGAGTCCTGGTTCTGGTTGACCAGTTGCTGGCACTTTGCGGTAATCATTCAAAGGCCAAAAGAATGCAAATTTTTAAACAAAGAAAATACTGCAACCCTGTCACTACATTTTATTCTCTATCTTTGTCATAAGAAATAGCACACAAAGCTTTGCTGATTGGCATACTGCTCATAATTCAATATATTCATATTATTCATAAACTCAATATATATGCATAAATGAAATTCTAGCTCCCAGATGATGAATGGAATCACAGTGAGAAAGTACTTGTTTATCTCATGTCCTAATGTAACCCCAGTGCCTGGCACATCACTGGAGCTTAATAAATATTTGTTGATAACTGAAGAGCTGGGATTTTATGCTGTGCTATGTGGATGTCCACAGAGGGCTTTATTGCGGGAGATAATCTTATTTCCTAGTGTTCAACTTCATCATCTATAAGATCTCTTATTTCTCAGCTCTAAAATGTTATGATTCTAAAAGTAAGTCATGTAACATATTTGACAAAAAAATGCTGCAGGAATTTTTTTCCTTCTTCTTTTTAGCCATAAAGAGTGCAGAGTTAAATCAGCTCTTAAATTAACCTAGTCTTAGCATGATCCCCTCTAAATCATAACTGAGAAGTTATGTGGATGCTGCTTGAATATATTTGATAATAGGGAATGAACACTACCCATAATAGTCCACTTCATTTTGGACAGCTAGGACTGTCAGAAAATCCTTCCTCATCTTGAACTGAGATGTGATTACCAATAATTTAGTACTATGCCAGATAATGTCTAATCACACCTCTATGTAAAAGTAATTCAAGTATTTGAAGATAATAGCCTCACTGCATTTTTCCCTTTTCCAGGCTATAAATATTGTGAGCCTACTATGAGTAGTCAAAGTTCTGAGGATTGGGTGAACATCAATGAACAAAATTGACAATGCCCCTGTCCTTACAGGGTTTATATTCTACAGGAAAAACTACAACAACAATGACTAAGAATTGATAAGTAGATAGATAACATCAGATGGTAACTGCCATCTTATGTAAGTAGATACATACACACATTCATATATACATGCATACAAACATATATATATATATAATTTTAAAATTTTTAATTATATATGTAATACACTTGAAAGCTATAGAGTGGTTTAATGATAAAATATATGTACAGCATTTAGTATTTGTGGTTTGCTAAGCAGGTACATGGTAAAAAGGTGGTTATTACCAAAGTTATTATTTGGATCTTTCTAACAGACTATAAACCTAAAGAAGGTTTTGTGTCCCATGCTTCCTTATATCTGGTGGCATGAACTGTTAATGTTGTGTTTTGTTTGCATCTTTGACTAATGTAATAGAATAAGGAAAAGGAAAGCTGTTTATAATTTTCTTCTCTTAAAGAATTTTCCTTTTCCCATTTCAAGCAACTAGACAGGTCTTTGTGCTACCTTTTCCTTCTGGGGATGATTATATTTTATGACAGAAACCAGAGGTTGCCTGCAGGCAACCTCCCTTCCTGGTTCTTTTTAGGTCTATAACTTAATATCATTGCAGGGATTATGCTAGGGGTGCCAGAGTTGAGAGAGAGAGAGAGAGAGAGAGAGAGAGAGAGAGAGAGAGAGAGAGAAGGGGGGAGAGAGAGAGAGAGAGAGAAAGAGAGAGAGAGGGGGGGGAGAGAGAGAGAGAGAGAGAGAGAGAGAGAGAGAGAGAGAGAGAGAGAGAGAGAGAGAGAGAGAAGGGGGGAGAGAGAGAAGGTGGGAGAGAGAGAGACAGAGAGACAGAGAGACAGAGAGACAGAGAGAGAGAGAGGCTAATGCCTTGAAGGGGAAATAGGAGGGAGGAGTAGCAAGACAGAACTATTTCAAGACTATGTAGGGGTCCAGAGCCAGTTCCTTGATGGAGACTGAGAATGGCAGTACTTCTAGAAGGGGCAGGAAAGCAAGCTTCCAATCCTAAGGAATATTATCGGAATATTTCTGGAAAGGGGGAAGGGTAGCAGAGTCACTAGACTTTAAAGAAACCTGTGAATTTGGAAAATAGAGCTTACTTTTATTAGCAAGTACATGCATATTTTTATCAAAATCAATGTAAAAGAATTTAGTACTTGTCATGACTATTGTGTTATTACTTGGAACAGATGTTATAGAAAGCATATAAAAAGAAATCTACCTGTCTCTTCTAAAAAAAATTCTTAAAAAGTATAAAAAGCCTACTTTTTAATCTTCCAGTAGATTCAGGAAAAAAGGGCATTTACCCAAAATGTCATGCCTCACATTACCAAAAAAAAATATTTAAAGATAAACATTTTTGCATATCAAACATTTCTCATTAAATTTTTTTCACTCCCTACCCAAAAATAACATATCTTCAAATCTTTAAAAAAATGTTTTGATCAAATTCTCAATAACTATCACTTGTTTATCTACCTTCTCATTAATATTTTTAACTTATTGGCATAGAATTTATGTAACCTATGAAGGGCTACGTGTATATTTATAATTATATATCATTTCTATTTTCATTTATTTTTTTCTTTCTATTTTGATGTCTGCCCAACATTTGTTGATTAAAAACCCTTAGATTAATTAATCTCACAGTTTGTTTCTAATTCAGTAAATTTTCTTTTTATTTCTATATGTCATCTTTTCAGGATTTGATGGGGCATATTGGATAAGAATGCATGATTTATTAATCTATATTCATATCCTTTTTTTTCTTTTAACAAAAGCTAAAGGCATGAATTTTACATAGAGAACAGTGTTGGCAACCACTCACGATTTGATAAATTTTCATATCTGATATTTTCTAAATATTATTTCTTAAACACTGAATTTTTTAAGTCAAGGGATTTATTTTAGAAAATAGTTATTGTATATTTTATGAATACTTAATTATAAATATAGCATATAAAAGTTCTGCCTCTTAGTAGTATGCTTTTACAAATAAAACATGGGGTTAGTTCTATGGCTGTGACAATGAAGAGTTCTGTGCCCACCACCACAATCAGCATACAGAAGAGTTCCATCACTGTCTACACTGGCAGGGGTCTTCAAACTACGGCCCGCGGGCCACATGCAGCCCCCAGGGGAGTCTGATCCTGCCCGCCAGGTTTTTTGGGCAGTGAGCGCAGCCAAGGTGTTACAGTAGGAATTAGTAGTTCATATAGTCCGGCCCTCCAGCTCTCTGAGGGACCGTGATCTGGCCCCCACTTTAAAAAGTTTGAGGACCCCTGGTCTACAGCTACTCTGTAGTCAACCCCTGCCTCCCCTGAATCCCTGGCAAATGCTCATCTGTTCCCCATCACTACAGTCAGCTTTTCATAGAATTTCAGATGAATAAAATTATATAACATGTAGCCTTGTGGGTTTCATACATTTTCCTTAGAAAAAATGTATTTTAGATTTACCTATATTTAAACATCAGTAATTCTTGCCTTTTTATTATTAAGATCTCCATTGAATGGATATACCACTGTTTATTTAACCATTCACGCTGGTTTCTGTATAAACCTAAGATTTCATTTCTTTAGGATAAATACCCAGAGATTTCTGGGTCATAATGGCAAATGTATGTAAAATGTTGTAAGGAACTGCCAAGATTTTTTTCAAAGTGGCTATATTGTTTTGCATTCCAACCAGTAATTTATGAGAGCTCCATATCCTCATTAATACTGGTATTATAAGTTTTTTATAATTCCCATTTTAGCCATTTTTATGTTTTGTAATGGCATCTTTTTGTAGTTCTTATTAGCATTTCCCTAATGACTGATGATGTTAAACATAGTTTTAAGTGCTTGTTGGCTATCCATATATTTTATAAGATTTTAAAATTTATATATCATCTGATTATTTAAATGTCCCATGAAATCTAAAAAAAAAAGTTTACATATTCACTACACAATTTGATACATGTCAGTATATTCAAAGTATGATCCTTGAAATGTTATTAATGTATTATCTAAGTAAATTACATTTCAGGGGGCTCTATTATGCAGCTTTGATTGAAGTAAGATTTCATACTATAATTTTGTATCTACCAATTTTTATTCACACTGCTAACAATTTTTGTTTCATGCATTTTGACTTAGTACTTTCCATACAAAAAGTTGGGAATGTTGCAGCTTTGCTGAGTTTTAAATAGTTCATAGTCATAGGGACTTGTTCTGTCCCATGTCATTTATTTTCCCTCACATCCTAGACATGATTATATAAAACTCTGACCCCTGCTTTCTTCTGCTTCTATTGTTCTGAAACATCTTCCTACTCAATTCAGAATTTATCTAATTATTTGATTGTAACTTCGCTTGAGTTATTTTGTCAGTTAGCACACTATTTTACTAAAAATTGGATTTCTAACTTTTACTTGTGTCTTTTCATAAAACTACACTATGATATAGTATTGACTTTCAAAAAATTATTATGCATGATCCAAAACTTTTCTAAGCTAAAAAAGGTTGTTACAATGATAAACATGTACAAGGAAAAGCCAAGACTTAGAGACTACATTTAGCCAAAGCAAAAATGCAGACATATCCTGGTGCTCAAATGTCACTGTCAACCTAGAAAGTGCCTGGAGATTGTGGTGATGAAAGTGAGGTATTAATACTCCACATCACAGTGGTCATTTAAATAACTGCTGATGACAAAGAGTGATTCCGTGAAAAAGGCTTAGACTCAAAAATCAAATTTGATACTAAAGTAGAAAGTATGTAACTTGTGGGTAAATGTTAATAATTGCTAGTCAATTTTAAAAGAATGTGCTTATTTACTTAGTATTCTTTCCCTCCAATGGGAAAATACCACCTTTAATCAGTATAATAATTGAGATACTTATTACACCTATCCCATTACAATTGTTCTTAGGTCACATGTATATTCATGTTTTATAATCAAATTAAGAAGATCACCTTGACATAAGGTTATTTAGACCAAATTCATTCATTCGGTTGATTTGAATTCTAAAACTGTGGCTCTTTGAAGTCTATGAATTCTTCACTTTTCTTAATTTTTAACCCAGCTACAGTACATTGTTGAGCATTTCTTTCTAAAATGGAATATGGGTGGTATGTTTTTCAAACTTTTAAATATTTTAAAGTGTATTCTCATGACCTTATAAAAAGTAAAATTGAAAAAGGACAAAAGTGAATAATTATTAAATATATAGTCCCAAGAGGAGTTTATAAGATAAGCAACAATGAAATAAGGCAAACAGAAAAAAAGACATCAACTTGCCAAAATATAAAATATAAAACATAAAAGCTTGCCAAAGTGAAAATATAAGTAGCCAATAAATACATTTAAAAAAATAAATATCTGAAAAAATACAAATCTAAAAAAAGATAAATTGTAGATTCTCAATAATGTAAATATTCGTATTTAATTTATATTTGAGTCTGATAAAATAGTACTAGCATTAACTGTTGCTGCAAATAAGAATTAAAATAACTTTAGTGAAAAGCAATTTAGCAATATTTTCCATATTTAAAAACAATTATATCTTTTGCTCTAATAATTTATTTCCTAATAATACTCTAGAAAATTATAAAAAAATTATATAAATACTTATATATAAAGATATCCCTTAAAACAGAGTACATGACAATAAAAACTGGAAAAATTGCATGCCCAAAAATAAAAGAATGTTTAACTAAGTGATTAATTATTCAGCTGAAATATTATTGTCATTAGAAATGTTCTTACACAGAACAAATGAACACATGAAAAGAGTCATATACTAAGAAACCATAAAAAATATAAAGATACATATTGCATAAACATTGCTAAACTCCATGAAAAAGTATATTTTGAAAGTATGGAAGAGAATACTAAAAATATCAACAATGATTGGCTCTAGATAATGAATTAATATTTTTTTTCTTATTTCTTTTCAATTTTGGATTTGAAGAGACCACAGTGTCAACAAATTGGGTTATGCTGCTTGTAATATTTCCAACATGGTGTTTATAAACAGTATGTCCATATGGAAGAGTGATTCTCAGAGTGAGTTTCCTGTAACTTAGGTACCTATGGTGCTCTGTCAGGAGAGTTCCTGAGTCCAAGTACATGTGAAACCATATGAAATATTCCTCCTTGCAGAGATTCACAATGCCCATCTGCATAATAAAGATACTGAGAAGTCTTGTCTTGGAAATATTAAAACCTATTTCATTACTGCTCCACTGTGGTGTTCAGATTTATTTGACTACAAAATTTCAGATAACACCTCTTAAAAGGACATAGAAATACTTTCAATAAAACACACTTTAGGAAATACTGACAGAGAACTTTGAGTAAAAAAGTAAGTGATTGATAGTACCCGAGAGAGATTTAAATAATTATGATTCAGCATGTGCTTTAGTTACTATATGCCAATGTAGTTGGTGAAATTAAAATTAAGTCCAATTTTTAACCTATTTGTAAATAATAATTTTATTATTTGACTTCCCAAGTAGATTTCAGTCTAAATAATTATAAATCATTTATTGAAATTGTTTATGCTTCTTTTTAGATTGTGGTTGGCCTATAAGTAGACTGTGTAGGAGGGGTTGGATAAAGGGAAGAAGGGAGAGATAAAGAAAATATAATCTTTAAAAGGCTGCAGGAGACATCCTCAATGCTTATTTTTATTCTGCAGCTACCTCTCGGTTTGCTTTTCAAAGCAGAGATTAGTCCTCAGGTGGATAGCAAAAAGTTGATATAACAATAATACCTACCTTTTACAACACCTCTTTTGTTTCCCCTTGCTTGGTTTTGAGAGCATTTGAAAGCTGAAACTGAACTGTCTTCCTATACATTAGTATTTTGCTTTAAGAAATATTATCATCTCAGAAATATTTTCTTTTCTTTTTTTTTGGGGGGGGGGGGGGGGGCGGGGATTTTCCAAAGGCCTTAGCCTTCAATTTGTAAGATACCGAAGGAGCAGACATAATATATTTAACGTGTGTGGTATAGGGGCAAAGAGTGAGCTATGCGAAAGGAACTCACTTTACACATGCAAGAGATTAGGGCTGTAGCTGCTACAAATCAAGAGATATGTATTAAATGTGGAGTGTTCAATGTTATATGGAACACAGAGGAGACTTCAACCGTGACTAGCAGGATGGAGCAGAGGCTATCTGCCAGACTCTCTCTCTGCAGCAGCAGAAATTCTCTAACTTGTTGGATGTAGATGGCCCTGCAGCCCAAACTCCACTTCGGTAGATTTCTCATGCGATTCACTGGTCAATCCAGTGTCAGGTCAGAAAAGCTAGGGCAAGGACTCATATTTAATTGTGGGGCAGCCCTGCCTGCTTGTGTGGCCTTCTATACTAGCCAGCAAGTTGGTAGTTTTTCAGGACCGAAAAGAACTCACTATTACTTTGTTCCAATACCCAATCATTGCTTTGGAGGCCTTTTACTGTGTGCAACTTGGATATTCTTCCTCTTGTCTATTTTGCCAAATGTTACTCCTATTCACGTCAAGTGTGCTAAGATAAAATCAGCACAGATCACCTTTACTTTCTTCATAAATGACCTGTAAGATTGCATGGCACAAAGGTCCGTACCTATGGTGTCTGCAAAGTACTTTATTCCTTCTGGTTTGTATTTCATTTGCTCCTTTCAAAAGCCACAGAATCCCAATTCAGAAGAAGGCCTGTAAGAGCCCAGCTTTAGGGATATGACTCTTGGTAAACCTATTAGTAGAGTCAGTTCGCTCAAACACAAAGCATTACTGATGAAGTGAATATATTCTAAATCCAATACATGAAATGTTGGGAAAATATATAGAACTTTACAAAATGTTCAAACAGTATCCCATGACAACCTTCCCAATAGTGTTTACAAAGACTCCTCAGCACAGCAGTGAAGAGTTGGACTCTGAATCCAGTTCCTCCTCTAAATCCAGTTCCTCCTCTTATAAGATGAAATAATCTAGCATCTCTGAGTCTCACTTTGCTCATCTGTAAAATGGAGTAACTCTGATAATTAAATAAGTTAGCACTTGAAATGCTGTTAGCACACTATCTTGTATTTTATGAGCACTGAATACACACTAACTGTGGAAGATAGTGGATTTCCTGTAAAGCAATCATTACAAGTCTTACTCTTGTTTTAATAAAAGTATTAAATGCACTTTGATGACCGGGTGTTTTGTTGATATGAATGGATGGGTAAACACTAATAAACGTGGTGATGGACCAGGAAACTTGGATCTACATTTTGCTGCAATTATTCATTTCACAATCACAGCAGATGGTTGGTAAAAAGTAAAGCAGTTGTAAAATATTGGTCAATTTCTCTCAACAATCAGCTTGAAGTAATAATTGCCTAGTGCCTAATATCCTGAGTAGATTCGAAGCAATGTATCAAAGGGCTCTTTATACCATTTCTTGGCATTCTCTGTTATTTTCCACGTTGTAAAATGTGTCTCTATTGCCGCTTATTATAACCTGTGTCCACCTCATGTTCAGTGTGCACAGCAACAAAGCAAGCCCCGAACACCAACTTGTTAGCACACAATTGAAGAAGGAAGGCAGGGTCAGGGGTCAATATTTAGACAGATCAAACAACTTAATTTTGAAAAATTGTATGACCTTTTACCCTTATTTCCTGAGTACAACACAAATAAATAACGAGTGTTTGAGCCACACTTATGCTCTGGAATGTGCAGTAAGCATCCAGTGTACAGGGAAACCTTTTTAGATATTTCCTTCAAAATCGCTGGAGCCTCCACATTAGGAAGGCCCTCCAGCTACACAAGCAGGTTTCCAGCAGAGCCCCTAAGATTTGCTAAAGCTGGGTTCTACTTTTGCTTTATGTCTTTTGGACTAAAAGGCTTCCTTAGATACTATTTAACTAGTAACATGATTTCCTTTTTGCCTTAAAGGGATTGAGGTTTGAAAAAATATTTTGTCTATACACAGGAAGTTAATTCCACCTGGTAATTTAAATAACAAAAGAACACATTCTTTTATGTAATGTTTGTTAGTACTTTTAATTTTATTTGAGGCTGGAATTTTGTGTGATTTCTGTAAAATATGTGATATTGAGCAAAAAAATTCTGGCACAAGAATCAGGGATTCTGGGCCTAGACCTGGCTCTTCGTGCCCTGTAATTTTGGCAGTACAACAGGCACACTCTTTTGCACAGTGCCTGGACCAACAGTAGATAATCAACTTATATTTGTCAAATGGCTGAATAAATGACCTTTCCGATTTCCAGTATCCACTGATGTATATTGTAGAATCATATCTATGCCTTGAGTGCAATATACTGCAATAATATATTAGTACCGGTAGATTGAAGCACACAATATATGTAAAGATCCCTTCAAAAAGTATTAATCATTAATATTGTTAAAACTTGTATATTTTTATCTATTTTTCAAAAATGGATTATCAAGTTAAAGAGTAGTGGCAAAAAACAAAAAAATCTGTAGCCAGACAGACCATGGATCCAGGATTGACTCTGCCATTTACCAGTAGGGGGACTTTTGTAAGCTATTTAACTTCTGATAAGCCTCAGTTTTCACATCAATAAAATGGGAATTGAAAAATATTTACCCATACAATTGAGATATAAATTATTGAAATGCTTGCATTAAAATTACACAGTCCAGTTTTTGCCACAGGGATTATTTGTATTGTTTTTAATGTTGCTTGGATTACTATAATTACAAGTACACTATAATTTAAAATTATATATTCCTAATAATGTCATATACTTTATTTTTTCCCTCAAGAAATTATTGTGAAACTTTTTTAATTGGTTAAAGTATTACAAATAGTACTCTCCTTTCCCCCCCATTAATATACTTTAAATGTATCACATTCCACAGAGAAAAGTATTTCACTTAATCCTAAAATTTTTTCCTCAAAGTAAATAACTGTAAAATAATAACTATTTGACACAACAGTATGAAAAAGAAAAGTCTTAAAAGTTGATTAGAATATGTCAGTAAATGTAATTGGAATCCATATTTTACAAACTTTAGTCATCAAAATTAAAAATTTAGCAAAGATCATCTCAATGACATCTTTCAGCATGTTATCAAATAATTAAAAACCAATAAATCCATGTTTTCCCACTCAATATATTATAAAATATCAAAAGTCAATACTTTACAATATGGATACTATCTATACAGAGAAGATGTCCACAGTAGTTATGGCCTTTTGTGTGACTTTTTGAATCAAACCTATAATTTTTATCCTGCTTCAAAATATTATAACAGAAGGCAATTTAGGAAAAATAATAGAAAGATCTGTCATCTAAAAAAAAAAAATCAACCCAAATAAATAGTCTAGAAAAATAAAAATACTTTAAATTAAATGGCATTAAATAGAAATAGAGTTATAGTAACAAAACCAATAGTGATGAGAATAGCTACAAATTAGAAAATCATAAATTTAAACATAATTTGAGTTACATGCAATACGAAAAGCTCCTGATTGAATGATTATTTGTACAGAGTGACTGTCCTATTTAGAATTCAGGAGTTTATTCCCCAAGATTTTCATCATGAATCAACTTTAAAAAAAAAAAAAAATCAAAACTATAAAACAAGCCAAGTTGGCTTATGAAAATAAGTGTTGAATCCTTCAACATTTCCCCTTACTTCCAAGGGTGTTTCAGAGAGTGCCCATGTCTTCACTACCAAATATTTTCTAATTGTATATTATTACCTTGGCCTGCAATCAGTTTCCCTTCTCCATAACACGCAAGGAAATGGAATTGGTAATATCTGGAACTAAAGTGAAACAAGGGGTTCGTTCTAGGAATCTGACCAAATGTAACATGAATAACACCTTTCAGCCGCAATCACAGAAAATGTTGCCTTTGGGTGCTCAGATGGAAGCCCTACAGGCTCCTGAAGGCTCTGTTGTACACTGACCTTTTCCAGGACACCCTGATGAGGAAATACAGTCCATCAACAAGCCAGCTTGGAGACAGAGTCAATGAAATCCCAGGGTTCATTTTTCTCTTGGATAAAGAAAATGTCATGTGTTTAATGGTCCACAAATATTAGCAAAGGCGTTGATCTGACAGAGTCTGGTGGACTGGAGGTGGCTCTCCTCTAACATTAGAATGCCATATTCTACTCTCAGAGAAACAGGTATAGTAGCCATGGAAACCCTTAAGTGAGCACTTTCTCCTGTAGATTTAAAGGCCTATAAAATTACCTTGTTAAGTTCTAACTATATTATGATCTCCACCTTACATATATGAAAACAGTTTCAATGACGTGAAATAATTTGCGAAGAATAAATAGCGGTTAAGGCAAAGCTGGTATTCAAACCAGTATGAGTCCAAAGCCCTTACACTTAAATAGTTAAAGAATCAAGTAATTTCTCCTCTTATAGTTTCTAGTGTACAGATTTTTTTCCTCCTTAGTTAAAACTTATTCCTAGATGTTTTATTCTTTTTTTCACACAATTGGAAATTGAATTGTTTTCTTAATTTTTCCTCTGATTGTGATTAATAGTGTATAGAAATGCAACAAATTTCTATATATTAATTTTATATCCTGAAACTTTGCTGAATTCATTTATTAGTTCTAATGGATGTTTTTAGTGGAGCCTTTAGGGTTTCCTATATATAGTGTCATGTCATCTGCAAACACAGTTTTACTTCTTTCTTCTTTCTTTCCACTTTAAATACTATGCTTTTTTTTTCTTTCTTTTTTTTTACTTTCTGTTGCTTAATTTTCTGGCTAGGACTTCTGATGCTATATTGAATAAAACTGGCAAGAGTGGGCATCCTTATCTTATTCCTGATCTTAGAGAAAAAGCTTTTAGCTTTTCACTGTTGAGTATGGTAGCCTGTCCACACTATCCCCAAGCAATCTACAGATTCAATACAATCCTGAAAAAATTCCAATGGTATTTTTCACAGAATTAGAACAATTAATCCTAAAATTTGTATGAAAACCAAAAAACCAAATAGTGATATCAAGAAAGAAGAACAAAGTTTGAGGTATCACACTACCTGATTTCAAAATATATTACAAAGCTATAGTAATCAAAACTATAGCACTGGCACAAAACACAGGTCAATGGGAAAAAAATAGAGAGCTGGAAATAAAGCCATGCTTATGTGGCCAATTAACCTTAAGGCAAAGCTGGCAAAATACACAAAGGAGAAAAGACACTCAAATGGTGCTGAGAAAACCAGATAGCTACATGCAAAAAAAAATAATATGAACCACATTCCTATATCATGCACTAAAATAAACTCATACTGAATTAAAGACTTAAATATTCAGACCCAAAACCATAAACTCCTAGAAGAAAAGATAGAAACGTCTTTAATACCAGTCATATAAGTTTTTGTATGGATATGTCTCCTAAGGCAAGGTCATCAAAAGCAAAAATAAACAAATAATAATAAGTCAAATTAAAAAGCTTTTACACACTGAAAGAAACCAGCAACAAAATGAAAAGGCAACCTGCTAAATGAGAGAAGATATTTGCAAATAATATTTTAGTTAGGGTTAGATATCCAAATATATAAAGAGTTCAAACAACTAATTCAATAAAATAGTCTGATTAAAAAATAAACAGAAACCCTAAAAAGATATTTTTTTAAAGAAGACATAAAGATGAAAAAAAAGGCATAAGAAAAGATGCTCAACATCATTAATCATCAGAAAAATGCAAATCAAAGCCATAAGGAGATACCACCTTATACCTGTCAGAGTGGCTATTATAAAAAATATAACAAATAACAAGTGTTAGTGAGAATATGAAAAAATGGAACCCTGGTGCATTGTTTAAAATGTAGGTGGTGGAGTCACTATGAATGACAGTAAGAAAATTTCTCAAAAAATTAAAAATGGAACTATGATCTGATTGAGTAATTATACTTCTGGGTATTTAATTTCATACACTGGGCCTCTAGTATTAACTGTATGGTAACAAATAATAACTAAACTTATTGTGGTGATCACTTCATAAGATATAAAAATATTGACTCACTATGCTGTATACCTGAAACTAAAATAGTATTGTAGTTAAACTATAATTACAATTTTAAAAACTTCTTCACATTATGAGCAAAGGAAATATCTACAGAACACTAATCATAGTGATTTCCAATCAAGAAGACACTGTTGGTAAGCATGGTCTTACCTCCCACAACCATATCAAAATTACAATTAAATTACATGAAAACCATCATTCAAAACTGCCTGAAACCTTAACTGGTTTGGCTTAGTGGATAGAATGTTTTCCTGTGGTCTGAAGGGTCCCAGGTTTGATTCTTGTCAAGGGTATGTACCTTGGTTGCGGGCACATCACCAGGAGGTGGTGTGCAGGAGGCAGCTGATGGATGTTTCTCTCTCATCAATGTTTCTAACTCACCCTCTCCCTTCCTCTCTGTAAAAAAATTAATAAAATATAATTTTTTAAAAAGTGCCTCACCAAAACTGGTTTTGCTCAGTGGATAGAGCATCCATCGGCCTATGGACTCAAGGGTCCCAGGTTCAATTCCAATTAAGGGAATGTATCTTGGTTGCTGGCACATCCCCAGTGGGGGATGTGCAGGAGGTGGCTGATGGATGTTTCTCTCTCATTGATGTTTCTAACTCTCTATACCTCTCCCTTTCTCTCTGTAAAAAATCAATAAAATATATTTTAAAAAGTAAATAAATAAAAAAAAAAAACTGCCTGAAATCTAGTTGAACAAAAGTCCTATAACAAATAATATAAAGGAGAAGCCACAATGACACTTGTAAGAGGAGCAAAGACGTGGAAGGAGCTGGTCCCATACCCACATATGGTGGTTAAAAAAATCAGAGGGATAGCTTTGCTATGGAGATCCCCCTGAGGAGCTAGGACTCCCAAACCCACACCAGAATGACCAGTCCAGGGTTCTAGTGCCAAGAAGAGAAGTTCCCATAACTTTTGGCTGTGAAAATCAACAGAGATTATGGCTGAGTGAGATGGGGGGCTTTTAAAGTTCCAGGGGTTCCTCTTACTCAGACTCACTCACTGTGAGCTCCAGCTCTGGGCTCAGAAGATGCAAGGATCATATGGGGAGGAACTGAATTGTCTGGAGTCAGACAAGGACTGCAGGGGCAACTTTATATAATAATAAAATAAAAAAATAAAAAAGGGGGGTGGGGGGTGGGGGCACTGGCAGAGGTTATTGTTCCTTTGCTGAGTCCTCCTCCACAGAGCTGGTTGGTGATTACCATAACTGAGACTGTCAACCTGGCTAACATTTTTGTCCCACCCTGGTGATTCCCTGAGACACTGCCCTACCCTACTTGCTGGCCTATCCAAGCCTTTTCAGTGGCTTCCCCATACAAACAGCCTCTCTTGGCTCATGCTTCAGACTTTCTTAAAATCTCTCCAACAAGCAGCATCTTGCCAAGTGTCCCTAGGCTAGGTACTAGCAAGAGCCGGCCTTGGTTCACAGGTTGGCCTCTCCTGGACACCTCCAAAGCCAGCACAAGTAGCAGCCATCTGCAGATCACTCTAAATCATGCTCAGTGGCCCTGGGCAGAACACAGGTGGTGGCTGACCTTGGTCTGCATTCCCAGGAGGCACCAAAACCAGCATAGCTAGTGGACAGCTTCAGACCACACCAAAGCACCACCTAACCACCCCCACAAACGACACACTCAAGAGGTGAATAGCAGGCAGCAAAGTCCCACTAAAGTGAGCCTTGCTCCATAGAGTTAGACAAATGTGCACCTAGAGTGCTCAGCTCAGGTGACTGGGCTAGCTGAGTCACTGGGCCCTATAGGACACCTACTACATAAGGCCCATAAGGCCACTATACCAAGACCTGGAGAAATAGCATCTCTACTTAATAGAGCCAAAATGAGGAGACAAAGAAATAGGTCCTAAATGAAAGAATAAAAGAACTCTCCAGGAGCATTAAATGAAATGGAACTTTGTGATAATTTCAGCAGCATAAAAAAACAAACAAACAAACAAACAAACAAAAAAACTACATGAGAATTATTTTAAAAAGTCAGAAGAAATGAAGAATATAATAACTGAAAGCAACAATAGAGTAGATGAAGCAGAGAATCAAATCAGCAATTTAGAAGTAAGAAAGGAGAAAATACCTAATCAGAACAGCAAAAAAAATTTTTTTTTAAATGAGAATAGGTCAAGGGGCCTCTGAAACAACATCAACCTGACCAATATTTGCATACTAGGAGTATCATAAGGAGAAGAGAGAGAGCAAGAAATTGAGAAAATAACAGAAAATTTCCCTAACTTGGTGAAGGAAATAGACATAAAAGTCCAGAAAGCAGAGTCCCAAACAAGATCATTCCAAAGCAGTCCACACTAAGATACATTATAATCAAAATGCCAAAGGTTAAAGACAGAGAGAATCTTAAAACCAGCAAGATAAAATTAGTTAGTTACCTACAACAGAGTACCCATAGGACTGTCAGGTGATTTCTCAACAGAAATTATGCAGGCCAGAAGGGAGTGGCATGAAATTATTAAAAGTGATGAAAAGTAAGAACCTACAACCAAAGTACTCTAATCAGCAAAGCTATCATATAGAATTGAAGGATAGATAAAGAGTTTCCCAGGAAAAAAAAAAACAAAAAAAAACTAAAGGAGTTTATTATCACTAAACCAGTATTACCAGAAATGTTAAATGTTATCAGAAGGAAAAAAAACATAACAATATGAATAATAAAATGACAATAACTATGTATTTATCAATACTTTAAATGAAAATGAATTAAATGCTCCAATTAAAAACTATGGTGACTGAATGAATAATAAAATAATACACTCACATATGCTGTCTACAAGAAACTCATTTCATATCTAAATGAGTATGAAACGAAAGGGATAGAAAATGATATTTTATAAAAATGGTAACAAACAAACAAAGTTGGCTTAGTAATACTTATACCAGACAAAATAGACTTTAAAACAAAGGCTGTAACAAGAGACAAAGAAGGGCCCCGCAACTCCACTTCTGAGTACTTATCTGAAGAAAATAAAATACTAAATTGAAAAGGCACATATATTCATTATTTACAACAGCCAAGGTAAGTGTCTACCAATGGATGGATAAAGAAAAAGCGGTGCATCTATACAATGGAATATGATTCAGCCATAAAAAAGAATGAAATCTTGCCAACTGCAAAAACATGAATAGAACTAGCAGGTGTTATGCTAAGTGAAAAAAGTCTGACAGAGAAAGACAAATACCAGATGATTTCCCTTATATGTGAAATCTAAAAAACAAAATAAAAGAATAAGCAGAATAGAAACAGACTCACAGATACAGAAAATATTTGGATGGTTGCCAGATGGAAGGGAGGATGGGCAAAGGGATTTAAAAGTACAGATTGGGAGTTACAGAATAGTCACAGGGATATAAAGTACAGTATAAGAAATATAATCAGTGTAATAACTACCGTATTTTCCGGCGTATAAGACGACCCCCTAATTTTACAGTTAAAACATAGGTTTAGGCCTATATTCACTGTATAAGACTACCCCCCACTTCCGAGGCAATACCAGTTCTTTTTTTAATAGACGGCCTCTCTGACTGGCCAATCTGAGCAGGCTTTTTTTCATTTCAAAAGTCGTCTTATACGCTTGGAAAATATGGTATGTATGGTGTCAAATGGGTATTAGATGTATTGGGGTGATCACTCCATAAGTTATATAAATGTTTAATCACTTAGATGCACACCTGAAGTTAATATAATATTGGATGCCGAACTATTTAAAAATAAAAACATATTAACTACTAAAAAACACATTAACCATAAAAGTTATTTAATTGATAACCTTCTCTTCTCCACTAAATAAGTCTTTGGTGCCTGCATCAAGGCTATTTGCAGAAGAGCCTATACAGTTTCCCAGTTGAATTCTCTCTCCCTCTGCTTTTGATAATTACAGAAGTAAAATCAGTGTAAAATTACTGTCCTCAGTGGCTTTGAAAGGGAACATAGACCATACTGGAAAGGGGCTGTTGTATCCAAGGCTGTCTGTGATTAAAGGGCCGAGGAATGGCTCTGGCCTCAAGGCTTAGAGGTTGGTTATTTATGAGAACTAAATAGCAGACATACCTGCTCCACTAAATTCTACCTCTGTAAGTCACAGGAACTCTGCCAGAGGAGAGGAGAAGTAACAAGAACAAAGATAATGATCTCAATTTACCTCATCCTAACATTATTTCTGCCTGCAACATGAACTGTGGGAGAATATCAGATGATTCCACTCAGAATTCCAAAACCTTTAACACACAGTCATGGGTCAATTCAGGAACAATGACATGGGATTGAGAATAAACAGGCCTACAGATTAAAGAAAATATATGGCTCTTTGTATTTACCCTACACATTTGCATACACTCTAGTGCTTTCCATGCTGAGTTTTTTGATTGGCAATTGCAGTCTACTGTTTGTATTGTAATCTGAGAGTGCTACTTCTTCCTGGGCTTTTGTTTTTGTTTTAAAGTTCAGTTTGCTCTAAAATAGTTTTAATATATCCCATGAACTTACTGATCCATATACAACTCAACTTCTTTTTTTTCCCTCCCCAGCAAGCCATGTGTGCTGTTGCTGCTTTATTTCACCAACTTGTGAATTCACTCTCACATTAATTTATGATTATCTCTGGAATTTTATAAATGAACTAGAACAAAGGTATGCACACAGATGAGTAAGTTGCACTGAAATGGAAGTGATTCTGGAACTCTTATGGACAAGATGGCCAATATTCACTTATGGATTTGTGCCACATATCTTTGGTGTGTGGCTCAGGAACCACTCTCCAATGAGAAACATGACAGAAAAGTGTGTCTAAGTATTTATTCCTCAGTCTCCCACCCTGCTGAGTACCTACGGGTTGGCTACATGGCATCTCTCTCAAAAAGGCCATCGTTCCTGTGAAGATACCTTCTTCCTAAAGCTCTCCTTGGAGTTTTCTGGCCCTGGATTGAAGGAAAGCTCCCCTGCTGCATCATCATCCCATTTTGCCAAAAAGCCCTGCCCACAACCTTTTAAAAACTACATTTGTTACACCTCCTCCAATGATTCATTTTACACATGCTGTCTGTTTCCTTCTGGGACTCTGACCCACCCCTGGGGATTAAAAAGAATGAATAGGTCATGTTGCTGCCCTCACAACATGTCATCCAATCTGCAGGCTGGCTCCCCTGGCACGTGACCTGTGCGGTTCCCCAGAGCCCTGCTCCCAGATGGGCCCCATAGTTGGTCTAATGCTCTGCTGCCATCACTCGGAACTCCTGATAATTTTTGAACCAGGGCCCCCAACCCCCATTTTCATTTTGCATTGGGCCTCACAAATTATTTAGCCACTCCTGCAAATATGGTACAGATGTTGGACACAATGCAACTCTGATAACAATAACGCCATTTATTGAGGTCTCACTCTGTTCCAAATACTGTTCTTAAAATTGTGTGCGTATTCACTGATTTAATCCTCTCAACACCCAGTGTGGGGGAAATCCTATTAGTACGGGGCACTTTTTAGATAAGAAACCAGAGGCACAGAGAAAATTTAGGTTATTTGCCAGGAGTCACAGGGCTAGAAAGTACAGAATGTGAGATTCCACTTCAGACTTTCTGGCTTCTTCTATGCTACTCTGCTTCTGCAATGGAAGCACAAAAAGAAAAGCCATTTGAGCAGTATTATGGCTTGAATTTAAGATTCGGAAAATATCCTGTGTGTCCTATGTAGAAAGATTAACCACAGATCCAGCAAGGACAGAAAATCTGTGCAAAATAAGTAATATTGAATTTTTCATATCATGACAGCATAAGAATAGCCGAAGGCATTTGTAAATATTAATAAATCTTTTGATTTTGACATGTCTCATAGTGTTGAATAAAATCTAAATGGGATTTACATCTGTTAATCCCAACATTTAAAAAAGCTATTTTCCTTTGTTGCTAACCAACTCCAGGAAAGCTATTCAACAACAAGAACAAAAATATTTGTTGTTTGCCTCCAGGAAGAAGATAAATAATTTCTAAGAAATAATCTAATGATAGTATTCATTTTTAAAATGCACAGTTGTTTCTTTAAATGCAAGCACTATACTCCATTGTTTATGAAAAGAAAAAAGGAAGGGCACACCATTGTAAAGACAGATATCTTCATGGTCTTGGACTTTATAAAATGACACACATCCTAGTTTAATTCTTACACCAAACTATTAAACATCATGCAAGGTCTTGGTTGCTAAGTTTTATGTAATATTTATGTAATTCACTGTCTTCCAAGTACAGAAGACACCCTCTCTTTAGTCATGAAAGTTCGTTGTTGTTTTCTTTTCTCCCCAAACCATTAACAATCTTCTTCCTAATCTACAAATGATTTTTTTTGTCATTTTAAACATTCTACACTTTAATTCATTATGTTTCTCCCTTTGTAGATTATGATTTACCACAGCCATTTAGACAAGACACACAAATCAGGGGTCACCATTTGGTTGTAGGGGTTCTTGTAAACATTTCTAAAAAGGCAGGTGAAGACTCCCACTGTTATTTTTATCGCACTGTCATAACATTAAGATCCATAACTGGACCTTACACATCCCAATCTGACATCAACATCACAACAGATCCCTTCTCCTCCCAAATACATGAGCCGGTTGTCAGGGCTGACTGGTGTGTTTTAAAGGCTATCTTGGCCAAGGGTATTATTTTAAGAGATGAGCAAATGGGGAAACCCCAGAGCTGAGCCAATAAAATATGAAGTTGAGGTGCAAAGAAGCCCTCATAAACGTGGCTTAGAACAAGGGGTTCATTGTTTCAAGCCAACCCTTGCAGTGGCTCCTCTGATCTCAGCCCCTCTCTGTGCGTCAGGAAAGCCTCTTCCTTCAACCTGTGGTTTTCTTTTTTTTCAAGCTGAGCTATTACGTTATTTATGACTGTACATGTGAGTAGCCAGTCTGTACGCTTCTTGTACACAGACACTGAGAGCCGCCCTCCCTTTTCCCCACGTTGGTATTTCTGTGTGGAAGGATGAAAGGGTTTTCCCCTGGAGCTGATGTGGCTGGGGATGTTGAATTAGCTGCTGTGTCAGTATGAGGTAGACTGAGGATTTCCCAACACATCCTACACCTGCACACCCAGGCCAGCTTCTGATGACTCAAGGCGTTTGTGTCTTTCTTTCGAGGGCTTTTTCGAAAATATTCTGTTTGTCTCTCTGTCTCATTTTCATTATGCTATGTCTCTGTGACCCCTCATCTCCTTATTCTCTCTCATCAGCTCTTCTCCACTTAAGAAAAGGAAATCTCTTCACAGAAGTGGCAAGGATATTCATTAAAACTAAATATAAGCAAAAGTGTCATATAAACTAAAAGAGAATCGCATTTTTTATTAGAGTTTCCGTTTTGTAGTTTTTGTTTAATGTTGCATGTTTCTCCCCCCACCCCACCCCCTTTTTTTTTTTTAAACTTTCCCTTAAACTTCCCCTTTTAAATTTTAATTGATGTTCTATTAAATTCTGTCAATGGGATCCTCAGGCAGAGGGTGAGGAAGCAAGGAAGAATGCCATGGTGGAAGCAACAATTACAAGGGATGGCAGCAGAGCAGTTCTCCTGCCCTGGGGAGCTTTGCTCCTGATGGAGGAGGCCGTAATTGGCACATCATAACCTTTCCTTCCAAACTAAAGGGGAAACAGGAGACTGTACCTAAATGATCACTCTGTAACTAATTGATTTCCAGCTAATCTAAGCCTCCAGCTATGAAGAAACTAGGACCAAAGGCAGATCCCAGGAAGGGTGGGGGCCTTAAGGAGAAGGTGCCAAGAGAGCCTAGGGCTAGAAAGACCTCAGAACTAAAGAGAAAAAGCAAAAAGGGGAGGGGAGGGGAAGGAGAGAAGGAAGGGATGTTTTTTAAAATGGAAGAATAAAAGGGAAGGCATTGGGGAGGTGGTGGGTGAAGTATTCCCAAGCCTTTCTGGAGGATGTTATCATACCTTCCTATTTCCTGCTGCTACTTCTCACTAAAGGTTTACACTGGCTGTTTGTGAATGACCATTAAACTTCCAAAAAGCTTTTACTTGAACTGTGATGGGAACTATCTCTGCTGCCACGCCCATCATGGGACAATAAAATGCATTTAAAGGAAAACAAGAGTCCCTTTGGTCACACTGATGAATGCTACAGGTTGTTGAAGGGGAGCGAGACCTCTCCACCCAAAGCAACTTCTTTTCTCTTCAGAAGCTGAGTTTTAAAGAATGATACTTCTGCCGTTATTAGCATTGTGATTCCAGATATAGTCCAGGAATGTGTACTCTAATGGATTTAGATTATCTTTCCTCCCATCCCATTCTGCCTCCCTCAAAAAAAAAAAAAAAAAAAAAAAAAAAAAAAAAAAAGGAAATAAAAAGAAAAAAGAAAATCTTGCTTGTGTTTATGGGCATGTTTATGTTACACAAGTGTTAATAACCCTGTTGGAGACACGACATGGATAGGCATCTTTAGGTAGATCTCTATATAAATTCCTCTCCACTGGGCACTTGAGTCAGCCAAAAACAACAATAAATATTAATGATGTCTTTCAAATCTTTCAACAGAGTACATAAGCATTGTTTTTTTCTTTTCTTCTAGTGCCAGGAGAGTTTAATAATTTGAGGAAGTAAGAGGAGAAGGGTTAATTTAAAGTTTTGAAAGCATTTTTTAAAAAATTTCATGCCTTATCATGCTAAATATTGTTATAAAATAAATACATGTAAGTATTATATTTATATATTTTTCTACTTGAGAATTAATATATATTCTTAAAATATATCTAAGTATTTGACTCTAAGACAACTGATCCAGTCAGTTGAAAACCATTAATAAACCCAAAGTTCTTCTTTATCAGAAAAATACATGGAGACTAAGAATGATATAAACATAAATTTCCTGTATTTACTGATTTTTTAATTCCTCTAAAACATCTACAACATTGTCATTTTAATTATACTAACACCATGTCACTGATTTCTAACTAAAAGATCTTAGAAATGCTCTACATGTTTATGTTTATATAAACAGAAGATATACTTAAATATTACAAGAAAATTACCAAGCAACTTCTTTTATTTGCATAGGTATTTGATATAGAACCTTTAACATTTTTTATAAAGAAATGGCTAAACAAGAACAAATTTACCATAAACACACTTTTGTTTCTAACTAACTACTGTAGCATTGACTAAGAAAAAAAAATTCACTGATATTCAATAGTTTTCTGGACAAAACAGAGAAGTCTACCTGTAAAAGCTAGATACTGTAAGACTGACTCAAGTTGGCCTAAAAATAATGCATAGAATAGAGTGGAAAGCTTCTCTTCACACAATTACTAATTAACATTTGTTTCTTAAAAATAAACAAATCACTACAATAATTTAAAGGTCAAAATACTGTGTTGAGTTACATAGTCAGTTGTTTACATTGATCTTAACACAATTTCTTTACATTATATTTTTTTCATTTGGTAAACTAAATTGTTTTTCACTTAAGGACAAAAAATTATTCTCATCTGACATTTTTTAAATAGATATTTTGTTAAATATGATTCAGAGTTTGAAATAAGTTTAATTGTTCTTGATAAGCAAAATTTATGTTGAAAAAAATGTCTTCTTGAATGACAAGATAATTGTAGAAAATCTATTATTTGACTTGAAATGACACAGGCAAGCATTCATAAAAAGGATGTTACTAGATCCTTCTTATATAATTTATCTTATTATGAGAAATGTCAACAGATTCTTTTTATATATTTAAATATCCAGGTGACTTCCTCAATACAATTCCCTTGCCTATTGCTAATTTGATCATTTGCCCTTAGATACTAAAATTTAAAATAAAATTATCTTGAGTCTTATAAGAACATGAAACAAGTTGAAGATATTTGCTAATGAATGATACATAAGGACACAAATTCTCAGTGCAGTTAGCAATGATATTACAGTGTCACCTTTTCTAAGTACACTTTGACCTATTTTATCAGGAAAAAATACAGAAAATCTTTTTACTAAGTAATGATAGGTTGCAACTTTTGGATATATTAGAAGGTATGGTCTGGGGATAATAAAATGAAATTGTGGTTCAATTTTCCTCAGAGACTGGTAGGAAAATTCAGTATCAGAATTAATTTATCAGTAATTTAATGTGAGGAATTTAGTTTGGAATATTAAATTTTAAAAAGTCAATATGGTTTATTTTTGAAGATAAATCATTACTCAGCAGTTCAAGAATGATAAAAATAAATAAAAATTTTCTGAAATTTATATACAATTATTTCTCTAGAGTAAATGAATAATTATTTTTCATGGTATATTTAATGAACTAGTTAGTTATTATAATGCAAACAATATAACCAAAATTTCATTGATTTAAAAATATAATCATTCTTAAATAATCAAAATAGTTCTAAAAGTCATTGAATAAAACTATTTATTATTGGTTTTGATTTTCTTATTCTATGTCAATTTATAAAAAGTAATGGCATATAGGTTCAAAATTATACTTAATTCCTTTCTAAAACACAAATACACTTCTTTTGTGAATGATCAAAATATTTAAATATAATAAAATATTTTACTAGAACAGATTTATGTCTGGGCTATTGTTTTTTAAAGTATATAATATAAGACACTCTTTCAAAACAGATTTTAGGTGATCTGAACTGATATTTTCAGTGATTTATTTTGTGAATATGTAAATCATGCCAGATTGACATTTTTCTATTAAAATAGTAAAATTAATTTAAATTATTGAATAATGCTTTAGAAATTGCCACAAAGTAAAAATATATCATGAGCCACATTTGCATGTTACTTAAAGAAGGAAAAGCAATAAAACAAATTTAGAACTAAGCTATATTTTAATGGCTTGGAAGTTTCAAATGAAACCTGTTAATTATATGTCAAAGAAAAGGTGTCCAGGACACCTGATTAGAGCAACCAATGATGACTTACTAAAACTTAATAAGGAGAGCTTTGTCTCTGGTAACATGGAACATATGATTTATTATGCACCTTATCCTTCATGCTAGGACTGCTGAGAGCAAATGAGCAGAACACATTAAGCAACATACATTATAAAAGTATCATGTGCTATTAGGAGTTGTTGCTATCTGACTTTTCAAAGAATATTTTTGAGATATATGAGGAAGTTTTTAATTAAGTCTATAATCAAATATGTCAATTTTAAATCAAAGCCGATTGCATATTTAAAACGGTTTTTAAAGTTCTTACATTAAAATGTTCTCAATTCTTTCAAGTTGATTAAACTTGTTAACACTATTTTTAGCCTTCAAAAATAAACATATTCTATCTTTTCATTATCTTGAATGTCTGAAGAGAGTAAATTTTTACCTTCTGTATCTATTAAGACATTTAAATAAAACTATAGCACTTGTAAATTCCTTTTAAATTGGGAAACTTTAATATTATTGCAAAATGAAATATAAGGCATTAATTTACCATTTGAGAGTGCCAATCTTTTAAAACTGCCATGAAAGTATCAACATTGAGAAAACATAATTTTAAAAATTATTATATAATAATGTTACTAATTAAAGAATTTCAATTAATTTTTATCTCAAAAAAAAAGAAATTCTGTATAGGAAAAGACCATCCTGGCATGATTTACATTTCCCTTGATTCTAAAAATAATCAAACAGTTATTATATATTTTAATAATTACAGTTTAAAAATGTTAGATTGAAACTTTGTTTCTAAAATATTTTTCAGAGAATTTCAGTATCTCTCACTGAAGCTATTTGAGAGTCTTCTTTTACATTATTATTTGATCTTGTTTAATTTCATATCAATATTTTTGCAGTAGTTGCCTCTCCTGAATGAGTGATTTTGAGTAGCATATAAATATACACTTATATGTTTCTAAATTATTAACCAAAATATAGCTCAAAATGTCACTTTTACTTTTCTGTCTGTAACTGCTATTTAAAAATAGTCCATTATTATTTTTTGCTCTTATAGTTATTATGTTTTATTATAACTATCCTCATAAATCTCCTTTTTTTTTAGATGATTGCCTGTTTATTCATACATTTATACACTAACTAAGGTTGATATTTTAACAAGCACTGAAAAGACCCAAATCTACCCCAAGTATATTTGCTCAATTTTAGCTTTTTATATTAAAAATAAAATACATATATGACTTCATTGCCTAAGGCAAAACCTTACATTGCATCAATGAAAGAAAGGAAACAGAAGCCGGAGAGGAGAGTTATAGAAAATGACTTTATGTAAACATGACCACCTATCAGGCAGCTACTTTACCATTAGAAAAACTTCCACTTTGTAATAACACAGATTAACAAATAAACGAACAACATACCTAAGTTGACAAAGCTCATGACCATGTCAGCATCATTCAGAAAGTTGGTATCATGTAGGCTAGCTAGAGGAGGACTCTGGGTGGTCAGGGGCGTCGTTCGAGATAACTGTATGCGACGCGGATATCCATTGGGAGAGGCTGGGTGTCCCTTTCTTGCTCCTCTGGGCTCTCCTGCCAGGGATGCCCTCACTGAGTATTCCGACTCCTCCGGATTTTCTTCGCTGGCCATGGCGTTGTAGAGGTCCAGCATGAAGAGAGGTGCAGAGGAAGCTTGCTTTCCAGGTGAAAATGGTCTGGGTCTGTGAGGCAGACCCAAGATAGAGAGAATTTCCCTCTGTATTTCCCGTCTTTCATGGTTCCGCAGTCTTCTATAAATAAAACTGGAGTGAACATGATTGTCTCCCAAACCTCCTTTTGCATAACCCAGTAAAACCCAGCAGCTCCAGAGGAAACCCACAATACCCCTAAATAAAAATACACTCAGATGCATTTTTGTCCAAAAGCAAAGTTGATGTTTTCAGTCCTTCTTGTCCTCTTTAAAAAAAAAAAAACCTAAGTTTCAAGGAGGTACAATTTCCCAGTAGCAGAAAAAACAAATTTACCTATTCTTCATGACAGTGACATTTCTGTACCCAACATCCTCACTGATTTTCCTGCCCTATTTTAAATATTTTGGAATATGTCAAGAGTAGTTATCTCTAAGAAAGCTGAAACTCAAGTTTCCAATTATCCACAGTTGTTAAGAGTTTTTGCTGCATTGATGTAGCAGAAGACGGCTAATATTATTTGATCAGATGACCTAGGCATTCCTATATGAATGTATGATAATCAGGCCTTTGGTATTTGAATGAACGAAAGTTGATCTTCTGACAAACTGTAGTTCCCAAAGTTATCTTCACTGGATCTTGAGTTCTTCTCAACCCTGAAGCTCTTTCCAAGACAAATCCTGATTTCTGAATCACAGATCTATGCTGATCTGCACCTTGGTGTTGGAATATATATTTGTCCGGCAGCCTGGTGATAACTTTAACATCTTTTGTGTCGTCTTAGTGTAAAATACGACTCAAGGTTGTACTAGTCAAGTAAATGTGTTTCCCTGTAGTTACTTGAAAACCTTCCTGTAAGTCCATTCACTCCCTTTCTCCTTCTTACAGTTAATTCCACCTCCAGCAGGCACAAATATACCAGCCCTCTTCAAGGGAGATCTAAAGAGTAATGTAAGCACAACCCTGCTGGGAAAGAAGAGGCTTCTCATTGTAATTTGAAACTGGTAAAGCAAAAAAGAACTTAACCCTTTTGCTACCAGAAAAGCCTCCATTTTCGCAATTTTATAGCCACGTATCTGACACAGAACAGTGGTGAATGGGGCATATAAATTCTAGAGGGGGGAAAAAAGCCAATTTTCAAGAAGCAGATTGAAAATGTTGCCACCAATGTTATGTAGTAGTCTTTCAGATCTTTCTTTTATAGTACACATTTGAAACACTTCTGCGTGAAGTCTCAGGTTGTGGCTAAATGAACATGATATGTTTCAGTTCTGTATTTGAGTGTATTCCTGGTTTTTACAAGTTATTAAAGTTCACTTCTTACAAAATAAGAGGAGGAGTTGTAAATTGAGGTTGATTTGTTGTTTCTTAAGTACAGCCAGATCTTTTACAGTAGAGAATTAATCACCGGTAATTATGCTTTACATATCAAAGTCCTAGTTACAATAATTCAATAATGGTAATTAGGTAGCCCAGCTTCAGTGGTATTTAAATACCAATATTTTAAACAAAAAAGTATATTCATATTTCTCTCATTAAGTAAGTGTGGTTGAAATACAAACACCCTAAAGATATAGTGTCATGATTCTTAACTTTTAAGTCCTTTTAGTTGAAATGCAAACAGACTTACAAATTAGGTACTTCCCATTAACTGTGCTCAGCACTTTGATTGGCTTTAACCCATGCAAATAGACACAAGTCAAATATTGTTCACGACCACATGCAGATTGGAATTTGCCTGTTTAAAAGTTGATGGGTATAATGGGGAAAGTGCACACTTTTCTAAAATACCATGCTTAATCCGAGGAAATGAGCAAAGTACGTGTTTATCCTTCATGTTTAATGCCTTTAAAAATTGGAAGTCTCAATGTTTTTGTGCAGCTATAATTTTCCTTACAAGCTCTCCCTTAACCTTGGGGCTCACAGTACGTTCATTGTCTAGCATAGTATTCTGATAGCTGTGTTGATTTATCAAGCAAATTCTAGCATGATTATGAAATTTTAATGTTTTTCCTTTACTCTGCCTACAAGCACCCGCTTTTTTGTTTAATGTATTTTAAAATATTTCCCGTGAGTGTCTAAATCAAAGCCATATTTCTCACAAGTCCTCATTTCATTGGTAAAGGCAAGCTACTGAAAAGGCTTGCAGGATCTGATTGTATGTGTAACTTTTTCTTACACAAACTCACGGGGCTAAAATGTGATGATGCTATTTAATATTTGCCTTACTGAAAATTCTTTGTTAATAGCCATGTGCAGTAGAGGCACCCAATGTTGGCATACATAGAACACGGATATTACAGGACATTTTGGAAGTAAAGGAAGAAATACCGTTTCAATAAGAAATGGTTTAAACCACTAAAATTCTTGAAATTGTATATTCCACATCCAAACCAAATGAAGAATTTTTTTTTTTTTTTTTTTTTTTTTTTTTTTTTGGTCATTGGTGCAAATTCAAAGCAAGCACTTTGAGACAAAATGTTTCCCTTGGCATTTATGAAAACACACCCCCAATAAAGTATACGATGGTTTTCTTCTGCATTCTGCAATCAGTTATCCAGGTAAGGAATTTGCTCCCTGTCTCTAGAACACAGCATAGAGCTACAAGGAGAAACTGGCCACTAAAAGAAGGGACAACGCCTAAAATCTTCCACGTGTGCTTCTTTTTTCCTTTAGGGACAGGTGGAAAATAAAAATGAACCTAGGCAGCACGAGTCTCAAAAACTCACTTTCCTAAAGCATGATTTGTAATATCAACCATTGTGATTGTGATTCAATTGCTTAACCAGGCACATAGCCTACCTCTATATTGGAAATCGATTGTTAATAATCTGGGTCAGAATTTTTGGTATCTACTCACCCCCTACCTTCTCTTTCAACTGAGACTAGACTTGGCAAACATTCATTTTTCAAAAGGATCAACATGTGCAATGAGAGAAAGAAAATAAAGATGACAAAAACCTGCCGGGAACAAAGAGGAAATACTAACCACCAAACAAAGAGTCAGACTCATTTTCAATGAAAAGTAAATGTACTTTACCACATCGTTTGGTTTCCCAGGTAGATTTATATCTAAGGATAGGGAAGCAATTTGAAAGATAAAGTATGCTGCAAGTATGTGGCATAAATATTTTACATTTCAGAGCATGTATTCAAAAAGTGTAGAAGTCAGTGAAATTATTGAATAAATATCTGCTGAGAAAGAAGTTAAGACAGGAAAACATCCAGGGCAGCATAAGAACTGTTTCTAAATACAAGTACATTTCAAAAAAAACTCACCTTGCAGAATGTACTATTTGATTGGGGTCTATACTAATAGAAGTGACCTTTCAGAGGGCAAAAGAGACAATTGAATCCAAGTAGAAATACTTCTCAAATGTTATTTCTTTTCTGTTTGTTTTGTCTTCCCTAAAATTTGACACTCTTAGCCCATAAGAATGTAAACCTACTATGTCCCATAGCCTGACTTCATTTTCCCCCAGACTTTCAAGGCTGCAAAAAACTCTTTTAAAACCCCCTCAACAGAAAGTTGCAGTATTTTGTACATCTATTATGTTCTGGAAGGGTCTTCCTATTTCATTTCTAAGTGTCTCTTTTCATTGTAATGTTGGTTTCTCCATGAAACAAATTTTTTTATGGAAACGTAGAACTGTAGTGAAAGACAGATGTCCAATATAAAGGGTACCTGCATTCCTAAACCATCTCTCAAGCTTGGAAAACAATCCAAAATCATTTTAATATCATCATAAAATTCTTAGGCAAAAGCTACCTGAGATTGGATTGTAGGGAGTAAGGGGAAAGGGTGGGAAATGAGGAGGGGTTGGTGTTGGAGGGAAAAGGCAGGGAATCTTTTTGGTGAGTACATGCACAAGTACAGAACAGAGCAGCATCTGTGATATCAAACTGTCTTCAATTCACTCTTTTTTTTTTTTTTGAGCCAAAAACATAGCATAGAGAATGTGGCACACATAGAAGTGGTCCCAAGGAAAACAGAATGGTGCTATAACACCACCATCTGACTTAAATTCTCCTGTCATACCTGAAAGGGGCTGCAATCATGCAGTCCACACTGTTTGTCTATTTAATGAATACTTGCTAAGGAAAACTTAGAAATGAGTAACAAAATACAATCACTAAAACTGTTTTGAAATTTTTGGCATTATTTTTCATAGATGATGACATTATTGAGTATTTTTAAGGGAATAGAGTATTTTTCAATATGTTTTGTATTATTGTATATTTCTAAGATTGTTTTATATTATTTCAAGAGGGTGGGTGCTAATAGTCACTTAAGGGAGAATAAACAAACATTTAATCACTAGAAATCAAACACTGTTAATAAAATGCCCATCTAAGGGTTGTATTTGAAAAATAGACTCCACTTACCTGACCTCAGAAACATTTGGTCAGAGACATTATTGGAGCAGATGCTTTATCCATCATCCAAATTGACAGAATATTTTAAATAATCAGGTTGGTCATTGAGCCATTGTGTAGTTAACCTATAAGAAATATCTTCATTTGTAGAGCAGTTGATAAATTTGAAAGCTCATTCACAACAATTCACAACTGGAAAATATGTATTCATTTAACAGATATTCATTGCATGCCTGCTGTGTAACTATACTATGTTTACATGCTTTAGATATACAAAAAATTCAAACCAGGTTCTTGTCCTCCCAGAGTTTTTAATCATATGACATTATCCTTTCACTTGATTTAAGAGCATAAAATTATTTAACTGTGGTTATAATTGAGACACTTCTTTTTTTCTTCTTGAGAGATTCGCTAGAATGCAAACTGTATAAAAGTAGGGGGTGAGTTTATTTTGTTAACCAGTGTCAAACAGTACATATTAGTAGTTCAACTAATATTTGTTGAACAATCCATTTTCTTAACAATGATGAACATTATTCCAGAGATTTTTCTTTTAAGGTCAGTATTCTTTGGCAACAGAGCTGTAAAGAGTCATTAGGCACACTAGTTGATGAATTACTGCAACCCTTGTTAGGTTGGCTCACCCCACTTTTTATAAGGAAACTTGCAGGTTGCATGCTTAATCCCACAGTTATGAATCCAAGTGCTAACTTTGGTCAATACTAGGTAATTATAATGACCTAGAAGGAAAAGTATCATGTAATGAATCGTATTAGCACTTGCAAAGTCTATCATAATAGAGAGAGCCAAATAGGTGATTGCCTATTGAATTAAAGTGGCCCTTGACTCAAAAGAGCAATTTCTGTTCCTATCAATTAATACCTCACTTCTTTGAGTTATAATGGCTTACAAGTTTTGTTTTAGATTTTTGGTATTCTTTTTATGGCCCATATTACAATGCAAGAAACCCTGAGAGTGCCTACTTTTTAACAAATATTAGCAATTAACACCATACTTGCTAAGGCTCAAGAGGTATGCAGTAGTCCCCATTTCTTTGTAGGTCTATATTCCTAGATCCCCAGTGGATGCCTAAAACCATGGATAGTAGTGAAATATACATACCTATGGTAAAGCTTAATTTATAAATTAGGCACAGTAAAATGAAAATATTAAAATAGAGTAATCATAAAAAAGTACTATATTAAAGGTTATGTAAATGTGGTCTCTCTCAAAATATCTTATACTGTTCTCACCTTTTCACTTGAAAGAAGTACTTTACAGTTTCTCTTTGGCATATCTAAGTTGCCATCCTCACTACTCATATACTTTGGGACCATTATGAGAAGAATACGGATTACTTGAACTCAAGGACAGTGATGACTCATCAGCAAATTTGATAATGGAGGCAACTACTAATTCACCAACAGGCAGATAGTATAAATAATGTGAATATGCTGCACAAATGGATGATTCATGTCCCAGGCATGGTGGAATGGGAAAACATGGTATCTTATCATGCTAATCAGAACAGTGCACAATTTAAAATTCATGAATTGATTATTCATGTAATTTTCAATCATGGTTGACTGTGTAATTCAAAATGTGGAAATTGAAACCACAGATAAAGGGGGACTACTGAATATAGGGTTGAGTAGACACTGGGATGAGGTGAGATCAGAAAATGCCTAGAGTCTGGGAAAAGGTACTTGATAAGGCAGGTTGGAGAGAACCAAAGAAAAAGTCTTTAAACCCCCACTATTCTTACTTTACAGAAGTCATCCTACCACCACATTAGCCAATTCAAAATCTACAGAAATGTTATATGAAAAATACAACTGTCAATATATCCCAAATTCCCATGAAGAGCAAGTTAATCCTCAATGGAAGATAAAATATATTTACAGTGTTAATCACCTTATGCTCATAATGAGACAATTTGAAGGAAATTTAAAAATCACCTAATGCAAAATTGCCTGGATAGCATATGCACTATTTATTATCTGCAATGCTTTAATTAAATGGCCCTACTTTTCCATAGCATCTTTTTGCCCTCAGGAAACATCCAATATTTCATCGAATCATCATCAAAAGCTTTAGGATAAATTTAGAGCCTAATAAATTAGCACCAATTAAATCACAAAAATTGTCCACTCAGCAACAGAAGAAAAATATATGTACCTGTCACCCACTAATACCTTGCAACATGAGATGGATGATATGAACTCTGTCCAAGACATAATAATCCTGGGGAAATATAACTATAATAACAATGAAGATGATGGACAATAATTACTAATAATATTCAAGCTATAAGCATATAATATTTTACTAACACAAGGTTCTTAAATCAGGTTACACATTACAATCACAAATGAGAAACAGGGAGAATTTTAAAGAAATACTAATGATTGGGCCACACCAAAGACCAATTCAATCATAACTCTTAAGAAGGAGCTTAGGCACCAGTCTTTTTAAATACTAACTAACACGTAACCAAAGTTGAGAGCCCCTAACAAATATTCTTGACAATATCTAAACCACTACGCCCACAATAAGAGTTTGTTTTTGAGTATCATAATGGAGTTTCCAAATTACAAGATCCTCTTTGGTATGCAATAAATTGTTATTTAAACAAATACACAATGCTTGCATCCAAAAAAACCTTTTGCACTCATTTATATACTAAATGCAGCTTATTCTGCACTGAAGCAATAAACAAAGCAGATAGTTCCAGCTCTTCCCCCTTTTAGAGGTCAGTTGTTTCTAGGACAATTTCCTTACCTATTAATATCTATTAATATTTGAATGCAGAGGTTAAAATGCAGTTTTTTAATGACCAAAATGATATTGTATCACAGGATAGATAAGAATATATTACTCAAAATGGCATCTGTTTATCACAGTCCTCTTGGTTCTCGTTTGTAGTTCTCTTGAATTATAATATAATGTGAATCACAAAGCCTGATCCGTTACAGCTCTAAAATTCAATTTAAAATAGTTCTCTAAACTCACATTACAGGTTCCTTTCATGTCTGTACTGGATGTGTTCAGTTCTGAACTTATTCTAACTTTCTGATTTTTAGACGTGTGTGTGTGTGGGGGGGGGAGGGGGGGGGGATGGTGCCCGCACACATTTCTCAGAAGCTCCCTCTTAACTGGATCTCCTTTCCCAGTTACTTCTATATTTAAAAGCTATTGATTTTCTCTTCTTAAGCCTTGCATTCTCCTGATATCTCCTGTTCCTCCATTTTACAATAAACTCTTTATCTAGCTGTCTCCATTTTTAAAAGCCTTATCCCTCCTAGTGTTCTTATCTAGAACTCTCTTTCAAGTGTGTAACTGTTTTCTTTATCTCTCACCTTTCACCACCCCTCTCTTCCTGCAGGGTAATCCTACCCTTCTCCCTCTTAATTTCTAGGTTTTTTTTTTTTTTTCTTCCTCCTAGAAGTGTTGTATTTTCTATAACTGCATGTTCATTAGAAAGGCAGTGATAGCATCAAATTGCAGTATAATAACATTCTCCCCATCTGATAAATGCATTTTATTCTGAAGTTGCTTCTGTAGAAAGGGATGTGAATTTTGGAGCCTATCAACCCAGCTCTCTGTCAGTGTTTTCAAAGGCAGACATAAATCATTTTGAAACATTCACAACGTTTAATAATAACAACATCAAAATAACCGCATTTTAATGAGATATACAGACTACAGTGCAAATACAAGAAAATGATCTAAATAGCTACTGAAATTAATTCCTTATGATAGTTCACACCTAGAATAATGACTTACTCTCAGTATTTTTATATTCTGGCATCAGACATTTTCCCTATATGGAGGCTCTTATCCAATATGCTATATCACCCAATACTGTCTTCTAAATTGTCCTTTAAGACTTTTCCTAGAAAAATCCCTGGATATAATGCTTATTAATTGCATGTTGTCTTCCAACCATTTTTAAAGAATAAACTTAAGCCAAAGTGTCTAATTTCTAATGTAATCCAGGAATTTCTCACACGTAGATATACAAATCCATGAGAAAGATTCATTAGTATTGGACAAAATCAATTTGATAATGTCTCCTAGAGTGGTTTAAATGCCAACATTCACAACTGGTCAAGCTTTCAAGCTCTCTTTAGGTGGTAAAAGTTATTTTTATGGAACTCTGAAGCAGTTCAATTATTCTGAGCTTTTGCTGATCTAAATCTACAAATGCTAATGGGTACTTAGTTCTACAGTTATAAAGCCAAGAATATTCTGGCATTATACCTCTACCAAACAGAAGCAGTGAATCATTTATACGCACTAAGTCAGAATAGATAAGGATAAAATTAATAACTATAGAGCATGAGCTTAAAATCTATTGCCTTAGAATATATATACTATTTCCTTTTCAAGTATCCAAAGGCCATCTGTATGCTTTAATCTTCTAAGAGGTACTCACTGTATCTTATCACTTAAAATGTGTTCAGAGAATCTCAGCCAGGAAGCTAGATTTATATCTTGCTTTTGCCACTTACTGTCTGAATGACCTTGGAAAAGTCACTTTGGAATTCAGGGGTGAGGAACTTTATTTCTTCCAAGGGCCATTTGGATATTTATAACATCAGTCAAGGACCATAAAAATTATCAACTTAAAAATTAGCCTGCTATATTTAGTCAAACATGTAATTAACTCACCCCTAATGCTTTGGCAGAGCCAGATCAAATGATTTTGAGACCCAAGGACCTGGACATTCCCCACCTCTGATATAGTACCAGGAAGGGCTCACTCTTCTGAATCTAATTTTCTTTATCTGTGAAGTGGTGGGTGGGGGTAGGAGAGGCGGGGAGGGGGTGGGGCACTGGATAACCCCTCACCATGGTTTGCTGAACCCATTAAAATGAGGAAATATTGTATATGAGAACATATTTCATAATAGTTAATATGTCTCATAACTTACTGTCATGGACACGCTGCCCGATAGAATTTAGATTATTGTAAAGCTTTTCCATGGTTTGGTGCACAATGCTAAACTGTGACCCAATGTCTGTATTCCTATTTAACCACTTGATGGAGAGAAAAACATTTGAAAATTACTATGAAAAGATCATTCTTCAAAAGAAGGTTGTTATGTCTACAGATAGACAAAGTTAGACAAAGCCAGGGAGTTTATGCTGTTATCTTCATGCATAATCTCCTAACATCTTGAAGGACATAAAGCATCACTCTCCTTGGTAATACCCACTCCCTGTTTTATCAGTCCATCTCAAATCTGTTCCTATTTTTATCCTAGGGCCGTGGCAAAAAAATAGGTTTGAGTAATTAACTGCTCCTCTACTGCACACGAAGGAGAATGTAAAATGCCTATCTAGCCGGAGGTTTTCCATTAGTGTTTAGGAGATATCTGCTTCTGAGTGAAAAGAGAGGAAGGGATGGCTTGCTCAGCTTTGATTCAAGTAAGCAACATATGGCCAACGACTGGGGACGAGAATTGACCAAACCATATAAGCATGCCTGCAAAGGTGTGGTATTCCAAAAGAGAGACATTTATACTACACAATTTATAGCACTGGTTTTGTATTAGAACAATTGATTCAAGTAGTGGTTCTGGTACTGCCTACTTTGTTACACATCATGAGAAAGATTATTTAACACCTTAGTCTCAATTTCTTCACCTTAAATGGAATATTAATAATATTTATTATAGAGTGCTGTTATGATTCTTAAATGACACAATATGTGAACATTCTTTCATAAGTGTAAAGCATTCATTCCTATAGCATTTGGCACATTTATTATTCAACACACTTCCATTGAGATGCTAACTGAACAATTTTCATACCTTTACAGAGAGATTGCCCAAAGCATTTAGCATGTGAGTGTACATTTAGAATAAACAAAGATATTTCAGTGGTGGTGGAGATGAAGGGAAGTTATAATATGCAGAATTTGACAAACAAGTTGTCCATAAAGTCAGTAAGAAACTGATGGCTGAGCTGACTGTTTTGCAAAAGAAATCCTGGGATTGGTCTTCAACCAACACGTTTTGGGAAAGAATGAATCTGTGTTTTGATTGGAGAGGCCAGATGAAACAGTCAAGAGACATATGAAAACATGCTCATAGTTACTAATAATCTGAGAGGTGCAAATAAAAACAACAATGAGGTACCATCTCACACCTGTCAGAATGGCTATCATCAACAAATCAACAGAAGACCATTGCTGGCGAAGATGTGGATAAAAAGGAACCCTCGTGCACTGCTGATGGGAATGCAGACTGGTCCAGCCACTGTGGAGAATAGTATGCAGTTTCTTCAAAAAATTAAAAATGGAACTCCCATTTAACCCAGTCATCCCACTTCTAGGAATATATCCCAAGGAACCAGAAACACCAATCAGAAAGGATGTACCCCTATGTTCATAGCAGCACAATTCACCATAGCTAAGATTTAGAAACAGCCTAAGTGCCAATCAGCAGATGAGTGGATTAAAAAACTGTGATACATCTACACAATGGAATACTATGCTGCTGTAAAAAGAAAGGAACTCCTACCATTTGCAACAGCATGGATGGACCTGGAGAGCATTATGCTAAGCAAAATAAGTCAGTTGGAGAAAGATAAATATCACTCATTTATAGAATATAACGAACAATATAAATTGATGGGGGGGGGGGGGGGGGAGAGACAGATCCAGAGACAGAGAAACATCAATCAATCAGACCGTAAACTTCAGAGGGAAGGTAGGGGAAGGTGGGGGTAAGGGGGAGAGGTCAACCAAAAGACTTGTATGCATATGTATAAGCCTAATCAATAGACACAGACACCAGGACAGTGAGAGCATGAGTGGGGGGTTGGGGGAGGGGGGACAATAGAGGGTATAAGGACACATATGTAATATCTTAATCAATAAAGAAAATAGAAGGAAAAAGTCTATGTTCATGAACCAGACTGAATTTGAATCCTGACTCCACTATTGCACAGCAGTGCAACCATGCTCTGCCTCAATTTCCTGATTGGTAAAATGGGGATAATAATAGCTCCTCCCACATAGGAGTTTATAAGGATTACATGAGCTAATAAATGAAAAGGACTTAATAAATAATAAATGTCAGGTACTATTAGAGTTCACTACTTGATGACCAATTTCTGGAAGACAGGGCCCTCTTAGGAATCACTAGATCCTCAGTGTTTGGCACACAGAACAAACAGAATGAGTTTCTTTAAAAATATCTACTAAGTATCTACCTGTAGCTAAACAATAGCAACTATAAAACAAACAGTAATAAGTATTGATATGTCTTCAATTACTTTACCAATATATCATCCAAGTCTAAGAAATGTAGGTCATGACTGACTGGTCCATAGAAACTGCAATTGCATTGATAACACGCTCAACAAAATGCATCCTGTAATTTAATACACAAAGGTCAAAACGTTTATCCCCTAAAAATGTTTTCTTGTGCCAATGTGACCTATAATTTCCAAGTACAACAATGTGACCTATAATTTCCAAGTATAATTTCTATGAACTATTACAAATAAGAATTTAAAAAATATGTGCTTTTCCCTGACTGGTGTGACTCAGTTGGTTGGGCGTTGTTCTGTGTACCAGGAGGTTGCCAGTTTGATTCCTGTTCAGGGCACATGCTCTGGCTGTGGGCTCGATCCCTGGTTGGGGGCGGGCAGGAAGCAACCTGATCAATGTTCTGTTCTCATAGTAATACGTTTTGTTTTGTTTTTTTCTCTCTCTTTCTTCCTCTCTCTGTAAAAATCAATAATTTTTTTTTCCTAAAAAGTGCTTTTAACAGTAGCTTTCTTAAACTGAACAGATACAGTTTCACTTTTTCAAATGTTAAAAACACCTGGAGATATACTACATAGAAGTAAGCATACTATGAGTCCAAGGAATAAAAATCAGTTCATGACTTTTATCTTTTACATCCTTTCACTCACCAAATGTAGACTATTTCACTACCATTTGTGTTCTTTCAATAGGGTGGCAAGGAAGGAGGAGAGAGATTAAATTAAAACTAGTCTAACCTGTTTTGTTCTAGAAATTTTTCTTAGGTTACGTGGTAAAGAAGTCCCAAAAAGCATTTAAAAACGGTCACCAACACAGATAAACTGAAAAATAAAATGCTTATTCATTTTGATAAAATCAGTTATAAAACTAAGTTTGTTTCATCAAGTGAAAATAGCTATCCTTCAAATACATTCAGGCTTTCTTTAGAAGTCGTTTTAAAAAGTGCTGTGAATGGTTAATTAATTTGCATTTGGTATTATTTGCCAAATATAGCCAATCATAACATTTACATACAGTAGATGGACAGAGATAAAATTCCCGAATCCAAATATGCAACCATAATAAGTGGAAGAGTTTACTTTTTCCCACATTTATGAGAATGAAAATGAAAGTCTTTTGGTGTTCAGACCAAACTCAAAACAAAATTCCTGAACTTCTGTTTTAGAATTTTGATGCCAAGCCTTAGCTAACAAAGTAACAATCCGCCGCACTGTTGCAAAGCTCTTAAAAAAAAATGGGGTTTTATACAAACACTGACAGGCTCTGACCATCAGTGGCATTAGGAGGCGCCACCATAATTGCAGTCTCCTGAAGACATAACTTATTTCAGGCGAAGGAGAGCCAATATTTTGTATTTTAATTAAGAAACCTGGACTTTGTTTATAATAATTGGCTGTTAGGTCAATCCTTGCCAGGATATACTTGTAAAAGAAAACTTTTGCCTCAAGAAAGCTTTCATTTAAGATTTTGCAACAGATTTAGGATTTGGGATGGAATCCTTTTCAATTATTTATTTTAGTTGCTTTCATTATAATACCAAATAGCTTAATATATTTGCGTATGTTTTCAACCTACTCATCTGTGGCTATAAATATTTATTATTTGCTTCTTGAAAATTTTTAATCATACTGATGAAAATATATTGTTTGCTATGAATACAAAAGACAAACTATTTTCCTTATCTAACTAGTTAGACCTGAAAATAAGTTTGCACAGTGCTATAAAATAACTCAATCAATAACTCAATCAAGACAGAGTGAAATACCAGAGATCATCTAATAACACATAAAACATCTTAGATGTGAAACACCCATGTACTCATTTTGAAAAATATATATATGTGTGTAAAATATATATATTGGCTGTTCAGATCAAAGCATTCTATATAATAAACCTTTAAAGCTCCTATTGTCCAAATGTTTTTCTTTTCAATAATAATTATATTTTTGGCACATGCAACAATAGTAGTATTGCTTAGTATTTGTTTTAAAACTAAATTAGAGGCAGAATATGTCTGAAAATTATAGCTCTGGAAAATTGCGTACCAAAGGAAATCCAATGGAACACTGCCACCTTTTGGTAACACAAATGGTAAAGCTGCAGTTTACTGTAGCCTTTTTGAATGAAAATGTTTAGACAGACTTTCAGATTTTAGAAATAGAAATCCTATCTCTGTTGGTATGAAAATAACTATCGTAATTTTTCTTCTCAGTTGTGGTCCTTTATTTTTAAGTGTTTCAGTTTCTAATTTTGCAAGTTCATCCTCAAACTCTTGAACTTTAGAACCTGGAAAGGATTCTTCCTGTTTATTTTGTAAAGAATGGCAAGTAATGGCCAAGTAATGAACAACACAAAAGACTTTTATACCCTGGGCCTATCCCGAGCATTTCTATGACTTCTCTTTATACCTAACCACAGCACTGCCCTACAGAACAGTCTTTTGCAGAGACACATTCAAATTCCCCAAGGTACTAATTGCATTTCTTTCAGCTGGAAGGATTTATGCCTTCTCACTCCTAAGTGTTTTATGTATTCAACTTTAAATTATGGGGCAAAAGAAATGATACAGGAGGTGCCTAAGCACATATAGGGACTAATTGGCGTGTGAGAAGAAATAAAGGGCTAAATATAGACAGAGATTTTATTTAGAGGAGGACCTGAAACTGTGAGGCTGTCTAAGCATAGGGACAAAACAAAATAAAGCAAAGCAAGAGTAGGAGAGTAGATAAGCATTAATAAATAAGATAAATAAAAAAAAAATAGTTGTACAACACATTATACAATTCTTTTTCGGTTCAGTTCCTGCAACCTAATAAAGAGCCCTTTTAGCTACAAAGGTAAAGAAACAGTAACTAATATGTAATCAAAATGAAATAAGAACAAATATATAGATGAATATAAAGAAAAGAGAGAGAAATTCCTAGATGTGAGCAACCAAGAAGAAATCTAAAAATGAGAGATTTGTCAAGTGACTCCCTAGCTGTTCAATGGCTGATCAGACTCAGGTAGAGTCCTATTTCTAGGGGCTGCAGATTAAATGTCCATTTGTAACATGAACATGACCTTGGGTATATATGAGTTTATGTGTAAAACCGGAGATGCATGCAAAGAGCCAGAAAAATGATGTGACTCCTGAGTGACAGAGGAGAGGAATAAAATCACTCTCCCTGGGGAAGTAACAAGAATATATCTGATGTGGCCCAAGAATCCAAGTGGAAAACAAAAAATTCTTTTTTAGAAGTTAAAAGCCTGTGTGGTATTATACTGTCTTTCTGGGTAGCGGTAGAATCTCCAAGCCTAGAAATGAAAAATTAATCATAAACTAATTAAACACAGCATCGCTTCAACAACCTGTGGTCAACAGTATTACAATAGAGGGGAACATACAGCAGTAATAGGATATTAATTATAATTTGAAAAGGTGGTAGCTCTCATCTCATCTCAGCTGTTTTCTCTTTTTCATTCTCTGGCTCTTAGTTTTGAGTCACCAGCTGTCCCGCTCTGAGGACATTCAGGCAGCCTATGGTTAGACCCACAAGTTGAGCACCTAAGGCCTACTAGCACCCACTAAAGTGAATTTGAAAGCAGATCTTCTGAGACCTTTCAACAGCCTCCTGAGTGAATTTGTAAGCAAATCTCTCCCTCCATCCATCCCTGTAATACCATCAGATGATACCATGGCCACAAACAAAGGCTTAACTGCAGTCTCATGATTCATCTTGAGCCACAGGCTTCTTTTATGCTGGGGCCAGATTCTTGACCCACAGAAAGTATGAAATAATAAATGTTTGCTCTTGTAAGCTTATAAGTTTGGTGGTGATTTGTCATGCATTATTGACTAGTTTCTTACATGAGTAAGATGTCCTTAAATCTAGGTTAATTATTGGTATCAGTATCTCAATATTCATAATGGAATGCTAAAGAATATCACCAGATAGTCCAGTTGCTAAATATGGACCTGCCATCAATAAACTTTATACATATCAATATTTTTAGTCATCAAAGAAAATAAATATCAAAAACTGTTTCTGATTCTAAAAAAACATGGCTGAGAAACAATCCAGAAAAGATATTTTAAAAAACATACCATTCATGCACTGCTTAAAAAACTTGATCTAAGGATGAGGTATAAAATAAGCTTTTCTAAATACTGATGTTGACAATAGTGTCCATCTCTAAATATATCCCTTTTAAAGCATCACATGAAATTTTTATTTTAAAATTCAGTTATAAGGAAATGTGTTTCTATAATTTCATTAATTCATTCAATAAGTATTTATTGCTTTATCATAAATTAGGCATTCAAGATTATACTGGGAATATATTTATTAAGGGGGGAAAGTGTCTCTACCTGCATAGAAGTAACATCTAAGAAACAAGTAAATATTAAACAACTGATCCCAAGTAGAAAGATGATAAGGTAAAAGCTTTAACCAACACCCCCAAATGGCAGATCTCAGATATCAAAGAGAAGCGTTAGACAAACATAAAATTTTTCAAAGGGGATTTATAAAAACCAGTTAAACAACCCATAACTCCTTTACTTCAAGGGTTCAAAAGTAATGAATACTGCTGATGTGTTGTAAGTCCTTACTTATTTTTGTCTGCATCTAACATGAAACTTAACTGTAATGACAAGGGTTTCAATGCATCTCCTCAGAGAATCTGACATGTACACCTTAACATTGGGAGTTGCAATGGATGGTGTTCTATTCCCACCTAGAAAATGTTAAAGGCAAAAAAACCTTGGGCTAGTGTCTCTTATCATGGACCAAGGGAGATGGCCAAGTTGAGATGGGCTTGTTGTTACAGAATTCATTAAAGCAAAAGGCACCTGAGGGTTTTCCATAGAACAGATCTGGACCACAGATGCAGGAGAGTCAATACATTAAGTCACGTTAGGGCCTTGTCCACAAAGGCTATCTAAAGAGTGAACTGGCTGCAGTAGAGAAAAGTTGAAAGCATCCCTGGATTCCCAGAGCAATAAACTAGAAGAAAAAAGTATCACCTACATCAAGACAGTAGATGAGAAGTCCCGGATGATGGAAGGCAGCAAGCAGTGCATCTGAAGAATCCATGCAGGTATTTTACAAAAGGAAAGAGTCAGTGTTTGTTGAACATCTGTAGGCCAAGGGAAGACAAAGCAAGCACATGAAAACGTGCAAATAAGAAATAATCTGCTGCTTTTACCCCTCTGCTTTAGTATCCTATGGCTGCCATAACGAATTATCACAAACTGGGTAGTTTGTAACAACACACACAACCCAGTCTATAGTACTAGAGGTCAGTTTGAAATTAAGGTGCCATGTTCTTTTTGCAGGCTCTGGAAACAGGATTCTTGTGTCTCTTCTATTTTCCGGTGGTTGCCAGCAATCCTTGGTGTACCTTGGCTATAAGTGTTTAACTCTAATGCGTGCCTCACACTTCTTAGTGCCTTCTCCCCTCTGGGTCTGTCTCTACCTCCTCTTCTAACAAGGAGACCAATCATACTGGAATTAGGGCCCACACTAATCTAAGGTGACCAGACGTCCCGCTTTTGGCGGGACAGTCCCGACTTTTAACAATTTGTCTCAAGTCCCGCAGCGTTTTAAAATAGTCCCAACGGTACGCTGGACAATTTGTGAATAATCAGGACTGTCCCGCCAAAAGCGGGACGTCTGATCACCTTACCCTAATCCACATGTGTCAAACACAAGGCCCACGGGCCAAATCCAGCCCGCCAGGCCTTGCAATGTGGCCCGCACCGCGCTGTCATCACTGCACTCCGCTGTCAATTTATGACATTGTCAGTTTATGACTGTTCAGTAAACCATTCGGCCCGCGATTTAGGCTGGATTTTAGATTTTGGCCCCTTCTCTGAATGAGTTCGACACCCCTACCCTAATCGAATAACATCCCACCTTAACTAATTGCATCTACAAGGACCATATTTCCAAATAAAGAGGCATTCATAGGTTCTGGGTAAACATTAATTTTTGAAGACACTATTCAAACACATACACTCCCCTACCTCCTAACCATTCAAATCCAGAGGGTAGTACGAAAAAGTAACTAATGGTGGAGGTAGCTAATGAGCAGACTATTTTGCCTTCTGTCTCTGCCTCCCTCCAACCCCTTTTTGTCTTGATTTTGCATCTTCATCTTATGCCAGGCTCCACCTTTTAGTCAGATTCACCTTCTTTCAGTTCCTTAGACTTGCCATACTCACTCTTGCTACAGGCTTTTACATTGCTGCTTTTCCCACCCGGAATGCTCTTCTGGAATATACCTACATGCTTAAGTTCTACTTATTTCTTTTTTTTTTAATTTAAAAAAATATATATTTATTGATATTTCAGGGAGAAGAGGAAGGGAGAGAGATAGAGAGCTAGAAACGCCGATGAGAGAGAAAATCGACCAGCTGCCTCTTGCACATCCCCCACTGGGGATGTGCCCGCAACCAATGTACATGCCCTTGACCAGAATCGAACCTGGGACCTTTCAGTCTGCAGACCGACGCTCTACCACTGAGCCAAACCGGCTTCGGCTACTTATTTCTTCAAAATTCAAATGAAAACTCACTTTGTCAGGACCCAATTGCTAGTCCATGGAAAAGCTTTTATAACAAAATGAGGTAAAAATAAGTTATAGTAATAATTATACTATCAAATAGATGGATATATCAATGCATATTAAATTTAAGCTTGAGCAATAATATAATTGCAGGCTGTGCTTTCTTGGGAAATATTTTCTTTTTATTCTGTGATTTTGCCTTTCCTGCTTTTTTATATTTAAGTGCATTTTATGTTAGCATATCATAGTGATAGAAGGTGGCAGTTCCTTCTTTTTTTGCCCTTAATTGTCAAAGATAAATAAAACACTATAAAGCTGACAAGTTTATGTCACAAAATAATTGAAATTTTATTGACTTATAAAATCTAGAAGCCTGGGAATTACTCAGAATCTAATGGTAAGACTATCATATGGCACATTAGAGAAATGAAAATGTGGGAAAATGCAATAAAAAAGATACTCTCTTTTCACTAACTATGATTGCCTTCATTCTGTGTTTTTTACTATTACTCTCACAGCTACTAAACTTGTTTTTATTCCAATATTTTATTCCTATACAATTTTCTAAATCCATTCCTCACTGCTGACTTACCCATCATTATTGCTTAATTTAGTGCTTCCCTTCATAAGACCTCTGAATTCCACATCTCCTTCACTTTTTAACATTCCCATTTAACCAAGCTGTTTGCTCAGGTCCTTTCCATTGACTGTGTTCTCTGCTGCGGTTCCCAGAGTCATGCTGTACCAGCAGGGCCCTCATCATTATACCCCAGTCATTTGTTACTCTTACTCCCTTGTTGGCTCTGAATTTAATATTCTTACAGTGGCTCCTCCAAGCTAGCTTAGTCATTTCAACCTCCCACTCCAATTCTATACTCACTTAACCCATGTTTAGCTCCTTCTATAATGCATTGAAATCATTTAATAAATTTTAAATTAATTCATTTTCTACCTAATAATGATTCTGTATCCTCTTTTATTTTATTTTTCTCCTCTATGCATGGGGGGGAGGGGGGGAATGCTTTGAAATCTCTCCAGTCCCTTACATTTACAAGAATTCCATACTACTCTACATTGCTCAAGATCACACAGCCTCCAGAACTCCCTTGTTAATGTTTTCTACCAAGTGTTACTGTCAATCATAGACCAAATATGCATTTTTCCAAATATACATTGGTCTGAATATCATACAAACTCTTTTTTTTTTACCTGCCAATCACTGGCAAAGTATTATTATTACCTCTCTTCTATTCAAACTATCATCATTTTATCACTATACATGTCAACTACAAGTATTAAGATTTTGTTTTTACCATTTTAGCTGAAATTTTTTTCTTATATACCAAGTCTGATATCCTAATTATATGACTAAATAAATTTTCCCATTCTTGACTTTTCTGATATATTCCTACAGCAGTCGACACTGTAGTTCAATATTTAAAAATGTCAACCATTATTTCACTATGAAATTTTTTCTTCTCTTGAATATATGGCACTAATTCTCCTTCTCTCTGTGTATGCAGGAAAAACTTTCTGGTCATTAAAACTTGGAAAAATACCATAGGCTGCTCTCATGTGTGCTCTCTTCAAATAAGTCTACCAAGGCCTTCCCCTAAATTCTAGCAATACCACCAATTATGTGTCTCTGTCATTGTATTCTCTATCAATACACTTATCTCTTCTGCCAAACCTCCAAAAATAATGTGCTCTTTGAAAGTAGGGACTTTTGCTTTTTAATCAGTGGGAGTTCAGTGCAAGCATAAAGTGTTTTGGATCTCATGTTATAGGTTTTAAGACTGTATCCTAAATGTTAGGAGAAATCTCTAAAAAATGTTTAGAAATGTATTAGATCCCACCTCACACCTGTTAGAATGGCTATTATCAACAAGACAAGTAATAACAAATGAAGGAGAGATTGTGGAGAAAAAGGAACCCTCATTCACTGCTGGTGGGAATATAAACTGGTACAGCCACTATGGAAAATAGTATAGAGATTCCTCAAAAATTTTAAGAATAGAATTACCATATGTCCCAGGAATTCCTCTTCTGGGTATCTATCTAAAAAAAAAAATGTAAAAACACTTATTTGCAAAGACATATGCGCTCCTATGTTCACTGTAGCATTTTTCACAGTGGCCAAGATACAGAACAACCCATGTGTCTTTTGATAGATGATTAAAGAAAATGTGGTGCACATATACAAAGGAATATTATTCAGCGATATGAAAAGATAAAATATTGTCATTTTCAAAAACTTGGATGGTTCTTGAGAATATCATGTTAAGCATAGTCAGACAGGAAAAGTCAAGAACCATATGATTACAGTTATATGTGGAATATAAAACTGAAAGCAACAAATGAACAAACAATATAAGTAAACAAAAATTCATAGAAACAAACAACAATATGGTGGATATTAGAGAAAAGGGGGGATGCAAGGGTAGTAAGGATAAAGGGGACAAATAGATAGTGATGGTAAAAGAGTTGACTTTGGATGGTGGGCACACAATGCAATATACAGATGCTGTATCATAGAATTGTACACATGAAACCTATATAATTTTAGTAATTAACATCACTCCAATAAATTTAATGAGAAAAGTATATTATATTTGAACAAATTTAAGTTATAACTTTAAACTATAAACTCAGATAAGCAGAAATGTAATATCCTTCTTCTGTAATACACCTATTTCAATCCCAGTTTTTAATCTCTATTATTATACTTTTGTCAATTCTATAGGAAATAGTTCTTTGTAATTTAAATGCTTTCTACTTAAAATTTTCTTTCCTTCCAACCCCCTTTATCCTCAGGGGTTATTTAATTTCATGTCATGAAAGGAAGGCATCTGGTCTATGGCCATTGCTAATAGTTCATGCTACGATCTATTTAAATGCAGAGTCAAGCAGGGTTCCTGAGATTCTAATTGGATCAACTGGATGAATGATATTACTTTTCACTAAGAAAAATAAAAAGGAATAGGAGCAGGGCTCAGACTGGAGAATGCTATATTTGCAGGGTGTGGGAGACAATCATGAAAGTAACTCAAGCAGACAGATGGGGCATCTGAGATTGGGCATTCAGAAGAAAGAGGTGAGCTAGAGATGGTGATTTAGGGCATCAATACATGCCTGGCAAAGACAGATGCTCAATAAAGACTTGTCAAATAAACAACCACCACACACCATTAGAAATTATGGTTGAAGCTATGGGAATGCAAGTATAGAATAATAATATATAATGGCTGAAAACACAAGGTTAGGAAACATGAATATGTATGAAACAAGCTAAGGGAACTTTGTTCTTTAAAGAGACAGTGTAGGAAAACACACACACACACACACACACACACACAGAAACACCAAAGAGATAGTAATGTCACTGAAACAAAGATAGCAGATAGTTCAAAAGGGTGGATTAACCCTAGTGCAATTCCAATTTAGGTGTCTGTTTTGTCAAACAGAAGTTACTTATCTCTGCCCAGCTTCTCTCTCACCTAAGTGTGTGCTCTACCCCATGGAATAGTCTATGGACATAGACAAGAGTCCTCTGAGTCCCCAGAACTATCTTTTTGGTTGTAAACTAAAGGCTGAAACATTATCACTTTAAAGAAGATAATGATGAAAATGAGCACCAATTATCTTTTTTTATTATTATTATTTCAGAGAGGAAGAGAGAGAAAGAGAAAAATAGAAACATCAATGATGACAGAGAATCGTTGATCAGCTGTCTCCTACACACCCTACACTGGAGATCGAGCCTGCAATAGAAATCCAACTATGACGTCCTGGTTCAGAGATCAAAGCTCAACCACTGGCCAGGCAACAACAATTATCTTTACAAATGATCAGTTTAGGGATGCACTATACATTGTTGAAGTAGAGGCAATGAATTATGAAGGCAGTCCAATTAAAGTAATGCTGGCAACTTTGAAAATGTCTGTACAGCCAGTGATTTCCCTTTGTGGCTTTGAAATAATACCACCTATGGCCTTAAGGTTAAAATATGGTTCAGAACCTGTGCATATGAGTGGACAGCACTTAGTAGTTGTGGTAGAAGAGGCAGAGTCAGTAGATGAAGAGGAGGCGGGTGTAAAAATCATAAGTATGTCTGGAAAGCATTCTGCCCCTGCAAGTGGTAGCAAGTTCCATAGAAAAAAGTAAAACTTGCTGTTAAGAAGATGATGATGATTTTGAGAATGAGAAAGCTGAAGAAAAATCTCCAGTAAAGAAATCTATATGACATACTCCAGACGAAAATGCACAAAAATCAAACTAGAATGGAAAAGACTCAAAACCATCAACATCAAGATCAAAAGGTAAAGAATACTTAAAAAAAAAAAAAAAAAAAAAAAAAAAGACAGGAAAAGGCGCCTAAAACACCAAAAGACCTAGTTTTTTAGAAAACATTAAAGCAAAAATACAAGCAAGTGTTATATAAAAAAGGCACTACTGTTAAATTAAGCCTCAAAAATGGGGAAAGAGGAAAATGAGAGACAAATATAATCCCTACTGAGTATCATCAACAATCCAGACTGAAGTCTTCTATTTCAATCTCAGTCCCCTTTCCAGATTAACCACCAGTCCATGTCCCATTCTAAGCTGGAAGCTGAATCACTCTTAATCTCCTAAAGCACATATATGTGACTGCTGATTCAGTGTACATTTATTTCTAACTGTTTATTTATCTCACCTCTTTGACCATGTTTTAAACACCTATATTATCTTCCTAGCCGCTCAATAAATATTTGAATGAATCAAAAAAGGTGGACTAATTATCATTTTCAAATAGTTCAGTGAGATCAAGGAAGATAAGAAATAGGAATTGTCTTCAACATTAAGCCACAGTGAGATTATCAAAGACTTTTACCTAAAAAAAAATTTGGTGGTGTAGTCTTGATGGAAATCAGGTTTTAAAGTTTATAGAAAGTGAAATAAACCTATAAGATAAAAGGCTAATATGCAGATTGTCCCATTGAGAGTTTGACCAGGAGACCAGGACTTTGATCACTCGCTATAACGTGTGCTGACCACCAGGGGGCAGTGCGGAACATGGAAGGCAACTAGCATTGATGGCAGGGCACTGATGGAGTGAGGGAAGGAGGAGGTGGGAGGCTGGGAGGCAGGGAACCTGATTGGCCCTGATCACCTGTCAAGCCTAGGACCCTACCCAGGCACAAATAATAAATGAAGATAACTATTTTACAAAGAAGTCTGAACAGGAAAAGGAAAAGGAGAGAGAGGTTTACTACTAAAAGTAAAATTAATGTTTAAAAAGAGGTTTGGGAAGTTGGTTGCATTTAGAATTGAAAAATATTTTTTTCATTGGTTAGTTTATTAATCTCAGATCTCTGGTTATAATCTTCTCTTGATTCTCTACCTCACCAGTCTCAAAATCATTTTGCAAATGATTTGAATTCTTTCTCAGTAGCAGTTTTCATGTTTGCTCCAATTGTTTATTTCGTTCTCCTACCACCATTTCTCTGAAATAAACTTAAACTCCCTTAAGTCACACACAACAATTCTACATTATCCTATTGAAAAATTGCTTTGATTATATCACATGCCTTCACAACACTTTTTCAGCACCTTTCTGCTTCCTAACAAATAAAGCAAATACTACTTTTACAAAGAGAAACAAAGCCCTCAAAATTGTTGCTCAGCTCAAATCAACTCCATTTTCCTAAAAGTATACCATTATCATGTCCTGTGTCTGCCAACAGATATCCTCTTCACTTTCTCCACTTATCCAAATTCCACTTACCATCTCAGACTCAGCTCAGATGTTATCTCAACAATGCTATTTGCTTTGATCTCAAGTAGAAGAGATCACTCTTTCCTGGGCAATCTGACAGTCAATTTTGACAGCTTCTATCACACTTTTTACACACTGAACTAAAGTTATGTGTTTAACTCCCCTATGAGATGGCAAACAGCTTGAAGATGGAGAATATATTATGTATATCTCTTAGCTCTCACAGAGCCTTATACAGTAGATGTTCAGCAACACAAGTAAATTTGTGAATGCAGCAATGTTCGTGCAAGAAGAGTCCAGAAAAGGAACAGGCACAAAAGACTGAGACAAAATGATTTGCTGTTCAGTAACTAAGACATTCAAATACCTCTGTCAATCATAGCATGCGCAAAGACTTCTTAATTAGGGTTGTGAAAAATTGGTTTAAATATGATTCAGGACACACAAATAATAATGATACCAATAGTAGAGTCAGCAGCATACGTTAAACACACCATGGGACTGTGCATTGTGATAGGATTCTAGGCCTTTTGGGAAATGCTGAGGAGCTAAAGAAAGGGTCCTGCTTGCTTATTATCCTGCAAAGTGTAGCAGTGAGTAAAGAACACTACAAATATAGTCCCATGAAAAGTTTTGAACTAAGAATTCTAATTTGGTTCAGCAAATAGTTTGAAGTATCTTTTATGTACTAAACACTATGGGTTAACATAGTAGTGTGAAAGAGAAGATGGTAAGATACAGAACCTTCTCAAGAATCTTATCATTTAACTAGTGGCCCAGGGCACGAAATTCGTACACATTAAAAGGCGAAAGATTTATGCGATCTGAAGAGAAACCAGAGCATGAAATTTGTACACATTAAAAGGGAATTAATTAGAGGAAATATTTTAATATTGCTATTTGCCTTTTTTTCTATAATAGAATTGTCTGGCCGGCCCCATCCTATTGGGCAACACCAAGACCTGGCTAGCACCAACCCTGTCAAGCCCCGCCTAGCAGGGGATGCAGCCTCACATCCCACTGCTGGAATGGGGGGCGCGGCCTCAGGTCTCCCAACCCTGGCCTGTGCCACATAGCCTTACCCAGACCCCCCCACGCCATGAGACCCCAGATCCCCCATGCTGCAGGACCCATTATTGTACCTCCTGGTGACTGGTCCTTTGGTCATTACGGATGAAAATAAAGTCATGCATTTAAGCATGCACATTCATTTTCAATGCCTGATTTATCTACGTTCTCTAAATTGCAAAATAAATAAAATCTTCGGCCAGATATATCATAATGCCAAGTTCTTTATATAATGACACATACCACTCTCTCCATTCAGTATGCTCCATTTGAATGGATTAAATGTATGTGACTCATATGAAAGGCACTGCTGCTTACTCTTAATAGAGAAAGCATTAGCTCATTACCTAATGCCATAAAGTGGTTTAAATGACTTGAAGAAAAGAAGGAAAAATAACAACAAAATAATTCACTAAAAACAACTTTTAGTGCTGTGGATGGCAGAATTCTTTCACTTTCCCTTTGTTTTTTTTCTGCTTTCCCCATGTGCTCTGCCTCAAAATCAACACTGAAGACAAAATCAGATGCTGTAATCTGCATTTTATAGTGCCATTGGAGTAAAAAGAGGTGTTTGTCAATCTTTACCTTTTATTATTATTTTTTTTTTTCTTTATCAATTACCAATGCAGCTCAAACTTTCTCCCAATGTTCCAGGAGCCAGGCCAACATGGCTGTGCGGACACACCTTTGGTAGGTGCTGTCAGGCTTCAGGGCTGGGGCAGAGAACATATGCCAGGTATTGCTGGAAACAAATCAGCTCTCCTCTCTACATAGCAGGAGTCTTTTCATTATAAAATGAAAAGCAGAAGCCATTTTCCATTACCCCCATCCCCAGTCCTCCTCGCCCGGGGGTGTAAGAAGGGGCTGGGAGGATATTTGCTCTCAGATTTTTGATTTCTCTTATGTAATTGAGCCCAGGGACAGCTGCTTCTCTGAGTGCAATGCCAGCCGGCTCAGGGCTAGCCGCACCTGGAAGGCAAGCGGCAGCTCAGACCAGGGGCTTTGACCAAGCCCGAGCCCGCGGATCACAGCAACCTCGCAGGCTGGCTGCCCCTGAACACTCTAGGGCCCTCCCAGCTCCACACCCCAGCTCTCTGCTCTCCCCCTTTCACCCACAGGCACCACCAGCATGGTGTGCCCCAAGGCTTGGTGTGCAGACACCATGGTTGCAGGTTCAAGATGCTCTGCCTCCTCCTGGCACTTTGAGCCATAAGCGCCAGTAGGGACCTTTCCACTCTTGATCTTTGGTCACTGCTGAGGTTTTCTGGACTCTCTAGGCCAGGAACAGCCAGAATCTTTGCCCCTGACCAACACCATGCCTGCAGCCTGCCTGGGGTACCCCCAGCCCTGGGAAAGTGTGGGGGCGTGGCCAGTCTGGGTGAGGGGCTGTGGGGGAGGTGGGGGGTTGGTGAACTGTCCCACCCTCAATTGGGGTGGGAGAAGCTGATCAGGGGTGGGGTCTGGGGAGGGGCTGGGCAGGGCAGCCATCTTTTGATGGTGTTACAGTTTGAGGGTCAATTTGCATGTTGCCTCTTTATTATATAGGGTTATTGATGAACAAGAGAAGCCTTACCAAAATATCAAGCAGTAAAATAATTCCTATTCAAAAAATTGAATTACTGCGTTGGAATTCACCAGATGACTATAAATTCTTCCCTGGACTTGGGAATAAAAGAGCTCTAGAGAGGAGGATCCATGTGAAATGGATATGGAGGCTTTGTGTCTGCTGCAGAGACACAGGATGGGTAGAGTCAAGGAATTCTGAGGAAGGGAAAGTTGAGAGTATTTGCTTATCTTTTCCGCAGGCTCAGATCTACAAAGGCCCCTAACATGTGAGAGAGGGAGAGGGAGAGGGAGAGGGAGAGGGAGAGGGAGAGGGAGAGAGAGAGAGAGAGAGAGAAAGAGAGAGAGAGAGAGAAGAGAGAGAGAGAGAGAGAGAGAGAGAGAGAGAGAGAGAGAGAGAGAGAGAGAGAGATAAGGTTTAGATAAATGTGACTCATTTGTTCAGGGAAAGAGGTCCAGTTCCAAAGAGATAATGGGAAAGGAGGACCCTTGAGGAGAGGCCAGTGAAGCAGGGGCCCAGGCTGAGTCAGGATTTTGAAGAGACGTGGAAGCAAGTGTCTATTGGATCAGAAAAGCCAAGCAGAGATTTTGATGGCTGAGGGAACTTATAAACCAAGTAATAATTCAGAATTATTACAAATCAATCAGTAGTAATTTAGAAAGCCTATGATACCAGAGAATGACAGTCTTATTTCCCAATTAGATAGAAGCCAAACTTGAGCATTCAACTTTCTGTAAAAATATGTTAATGTTCTAAAAGTACACAAATCAAAATAAACAGTATTTAAGATAAAATATCTGTGGTCTTATTAGGTGATGTTAAAAAACAAAAAGGAAAACCAGAGGGGAGGAGGATCTGGGGGAGATAATAGATCAACCGAAGGACTTGTATACATGCATATAAGTACAACCAATGGACACACAACTCTGGGGAGGGAGGGGATGTGTGGGAGGGAGGGAGGGAGGGCAAAAAAAAATCAATAAAATATGTAAAAATAAATAAATAAATAAATAAATAAATGGTAAAAAAAAAAAAAAAAAAGGAAAACCAAAGGTTTATAGCAAAGCTGTATCTCTACACTATATACTGACAGCTGTCAGAGGGAAGGAGTGAGGGGAGACTGGATGAAAAATGGTGAAGGGATTAGCCAAAGAACATATATGCATAACCAATAGACACAGACTCCATTGTGGTGATGGCCAGAGGGAAGGGGTCTGGGGTTGGGGCTCAGTGAACGAAGGGAAAATGGGAGCATCTGTAATAGTGTCAATAATAAAAGTTAAAACAATGTGTCAGCAGAAGAGCAAGGAAATGAAAAGCAGAAAATAAATATAATTAATGAAGGGATGATGCCAACACCTCTGACTTTAGGAAAAGTTTCTTTAATGTCTAATTCAAAAGAAAGAGGGATAAATAAAATTAAAGTATTTTACTCAGTGATAATTTTTTAAAGCAATTTATCAAGGAATCTAAGGAAGATGATTTCTTATTTATCTAGTCTTGTATCAACAGAAATTTAAAATAAATCATTTCCCACATCTTAGAATTTATTTAAAAATTTAAACAGCCCTGGCCAGTGTTGTTCAGTGGTTAGAGTGCCAACCCTTGCACAGAAAGATTTCATGTTCCATCCCTGGCCCGGTTGGGGCATGTGCAGGAGGCAATCATTCTATATGTCCCTTTCACATTGATGTTTCTCACTCCCTCTTTTTCTCCCTCTCTTCCACTATCTCTACAAATCAATGGAAAAAAATAGTATCTGATGAAGATTAACAACAAAAAATTAAAAAAATAAAAATTTAAGCATCTTATAAATTCAAAACACCTATTCTTTTTTTTTTCTTCTTTTTTTTCTCATTTAAAAAACTCCCAGGCTTAGACCCAATTAATCTCTATGAACTAACGAAGGGCAATGACCCTGGGTGCAACCCAGGCCTATAAAGTCATGACTCATATGAGAAAGTAGGTACTTTTAAACTATTCTCTAGACTTTCTATTTTATTTATTTATTTTTTTTTCTGTTCTGTAAATTTTTTGGAGAGGGGTGAAATTTGGAAGAGAACACTTTCTTAGTGGTAGTGTGTTCATGTGTTGAAAAGGAGGCCAATATCACACCAATAATTGTTGGAACTCAAGTATATCATTAACAGTTTTTCCTTGTGTCTGGTTATATGAAGGGTAAAAAGCAGGGAATGGTGCTACTTACGTTTCCTCACTTAAAATCTTTGTCTCTGCATCTTTCAGGAACTCGTCTATATTTTTCCTCATTAATTACACTTTAAGAATTATTTCCCTCATTTTAATCATCACTATTTTAATCGTCACTAAAATGCACAGAAGGAATCCTCATCAGACCAAAAGGTAGGGATGGAATTTGTGAGTGGTACAATCAGATTATGTCACCTATTCATCATTGGCATTGACATGAGTGGGAGGAAAATACAAGGGTAAGGACAGAGGGTGCATGGGGCCTAGGGATGGAAGGGTGAACTTGTGACCATTTCAGACATGGTGATATTTGATCTGAATCCTCAAAGAAAACCTTATTCTTTATTACAGAACTAGAGGCCTGGTGCATGAAATTTGTGGACAGGGCGGGGGTGGGTGTCCCTCAGCCTAGCCTGCACCCTCTCTAATCCAGGACCCCTCAGGGGATGTCTGACTGCTGGCTTAGGCCCGATTCCAGGAATGGGCCTAAACTAGCAGTCAAGCATTCATCTTGCAATCCAGGACCACTGGCTCCTAACTGCTCACCTGCCTGTCTGCCTGATTGCCCCTAACCACCTCTGCCTGCTGGCCTGATTCCCCTAACTGCCCTCTCCTGCTGGCCTGATTACTCCTAACTGCTCTCCATCTTAGCCATTAGATAAAGCAGCGATTTACAACCTTGTTCATCTCATGGCACACATAAACTAAGTACTAAAATTCTGTGCTACTCCAAAATATAGATTTTTTTGCAGATCTTAGAAAAATAGGTATAATTTTGATTCTTTCACACCGAACAGCTATTGTCATATTTTTATTTGACAACCCAATGGGGGAAAAGATCAGTTCCCTGACTACATAGTCAGGCATTGCATGTTTTAAAAATTCTTGCAGCACAGAGGTTGAAAATTGCTGAGATAAAGGAGTTGCAACATCAGGTTTTGCAGACTAGTTTTCCTAATAAAGATATTCAGTGAGAGTTCACAAAGGGAAATCAAGTATGGAAAGGAGTCCCTAGCACTTGCACAAAAGTAGAAAATGAGAGGATTCACTTTGTGCCCCCAGAAACTTGGAGTAGCTAAACGGACGGGCCTGTTTTGAAGTGTAGAAGAAAAGGAAGACAGGGAAATGGGATGAGGCCCAAATGCAGACAACCTTCAGCTCCATGGAAGAATGTTTAATCTGTCAGGAGTGAGGAGTGCAGATTATTTTTAAGGCAGAGACTTAATGTAATCAACTACTGCAGTGGTAATATGGACAAAATCATGGAGAAACCCAGGATTAATGCTGGCATCTACAAAAAAAAAAAAAAAATCACTGTACAATATGACATTAGTTAGTTTGCCATTACAATTAGAATGTAAGGGGGAAGCTAAAAGTTAGTGTTCAGGTCATCATTTTATCTGATTTTTAATTAAATGTTTCCAAAGCAGGGAAAAGTAAAATCAGCTTTATAGGGGGTTCATGTCACTGGCAATGGATCTGTTCTACTTATTCTTGTAACACTAGCATCAACAAAGGCCAATGTTAACTTTAGGGGTATCAGTCCTCTCTTGGCTTAAGTTCTCACTTGGGAAACGTGGGAAATCAGCCCATCTAAACAAGCTCCATCTCTCCCATTTGGCATGATGGTGACAAGACGGAGCCAAACAAATAAATAGCAGCAGTTGACAGGCAAGCCTCCCTGCTTCCACTGCTGAAAGGGGAGGAAGCCCCACTCCTACCCCGAGTCTTTGACTACAGAATCCTCCCCCGTAGGGCTCACTTTATCTCTGGCCATACAGCTTTTCGGTGGAAATTCCCTTCTCACAAGGGTCTGCTCACCACTGTGCCCAGCAGGAGGATTCTATCCACATTCTGCTTACACTTCTGTCCTTTAAACTGATTCTGTAACTGACATTGGAGTTCTCCCCTGTAGATTTAAAATAATCTCAGATCTTTACTTGGCAAATCAGCCATTTCCCTTTTATTCAAACACTAGAGGCCGGATGCACCAGCACTAGCTTCCCTCCGGCACCCAGGACCCAGGCTGCTTCCCACCTCTGGCCACCAGCAGGCACACAGGATCTGGGCTGCTTCCTTCCTGCCACCCACAGGCACCAGGGGCCTGCGCTGGCTTCTCTGGGGCCACCCATAGGCTCCTGGGACCTGCTGGCTTTCCTCTGGCCCTGTGGCCTGGCATCCAGTCTAATTAACATATTACCCTTTTATTATTATAGATTTCTTGACATATAAAAGCTCTCCTGACCTGAGGGAAGCTCAATTTTCAGCGGTGGCATCAGTCATCTTCAGACTCAAAGAATACATGACAACTGGAACCACCTTCAAATTGTGTGACTTTCCCATCAGTGTAGCTGTAGAATCTAGTATAATGTCAGACTCCTCACAGTGCTCAGTAAATAGAGATCCCACATGATCACAATTATTCATATAATGTTGTTAATTACATTTTTTCCTAAAAGTTCTCTCTCCTTAGTGTCTTTACATGCAGTTCAAGAGAAGGTAGAATGTCTTCCTATACAAGATCTAACTTGATTGTACGACAGCTAAGAATTTAGTTTTATTCTGTTTATACCCATATGGCACTTAGAAACTTAGAAATTTTAAATAAAAAGGATTACTTTGGCTTGAATCAAAATGAATGTAATTACTATTGACTAATTATAAAGAAAAAGTCAAGGGCTTAATGAAATCTTTTCTCCTAACCTACATACAACTTTTTAAAAAGACTAATATTAATTCTCATTGTGATATAAACTGAAAATATTTACCCTGATGCAAATGAACTGTCTCAGACGTTAGTGATATTTTTAATAAATTTTTATTGTTGGTAGTATTACAGATATCTCTCATTTTCATCCCCTCTTTCCCTCCAAGCCCCTATCCACCCTGCTAGGTCTTCACTACCCTATAATCTGTGTCCATGGGCTATGCATATAAGTATATGAATTCTTTGGTTTATCTCTCCTCAATCCCTCCATCAACTCCACATTGAGGTATGTCAGTCTGTTCAATGCTACCGTACTTCAGGCCTCATTTTGTTGGGCAATTCATTAAATTCCACAAATAAATGAGATCATGTGATATTTGTCTTTCACAGTTTGGTTTATTTCATTTAGCATAATATTCTCCAGGTCATAATATGTTAGTGATATTTTTCATTTCAACCTGACATAATATCTATGATGTTCGTTCGGGTAGTGGGAAAAAAAATGAGTCATTGTATCATATTATACCTACAAGGTATCTTCATATCTAGACAGTTTCTAACTGTATAATTGGTTCATGAGGCAAGAGAAATAATCCTATCTAATAAAAGAGTAATATGCAAATTAACTATCAATCCATTACACTCACAAGCCATGCCCACCTGCCACGGCCACCAGCCAATAAGAGCAAGTATGCAAATTAACCCCAACCAACATGGCTACAGCCACAGAGAGCAGAAGGGAGTCTTGGGTTTCCCCAGCAATGGAGGAAGCCAAGTTTTCCACATACCCTGGCAGATCCAGGCCTCCACTCAAGGCTACAAAGTTTCAATTATAGAAGGTAAATAGATTCCAACAGAAATGGTGGCAGCCACAAAGCTGCAGAGAGCAGGAGGCTGGGGTTGGCCCCAGACGAAGGAGGAAGCCAAGCTTTTGCAGCCCTGGCTGGCCTAGACCTCCACTCCAGGCTACAAAGTTTCAATAATAGAAGATAAATTCCAACAGAAATGGCTGCCACCACAGAGCAAGCAGGAGGCTTGGCTCTGCTCCAGACTACAAATTATCAATTGTATAAAGTAAATATATCCCAGATACCATGGCCTCCACTTGGGATGCTGGGGTGCATGGCTGGCCTGCAACCCACCACAGGCCCCTCACCCAGGCCGCCCCATGCCCCAGGGGAATCCCCACCCTGATCCAGGTTACCCTTCAGGGCAAACCAGCTAGACCCCACCCATGCACCAGGCCTCTAGCCTATCTAATAAAAGAGTAATAATATGCAGATTGACCATCACTCCAACACACAAGATGGCTACCCCCATGTGGTCAAAGATCCTGCCCCCATGTGGACACTAGATGGCCACCACAGGACCAGGCCTGCAAGGGAGGGCAGTTGGGAGTGATCAGCTCTGCAGGGAGGGCAGTTAGGGGTGACCAGGCCTGAAGGGGAGGATAATTAGGGGCAAACAGGCTGGCAGGGGAGCAGTTAGACATCAATCAGGCTGGCAGGAGAGTGGTTAGGGGTGATCAGGCTGGCAGACATAAGTGATTAGGGGCAATCAGGAAGGCAGGCAGGCGAGCAGTTGGGAGCCAGCAATCCTGGATTGTGAGAGGGATGTCCAACTGCCCTTGAGGGGTCCCAGATAGGAGAGGGTGCAGGCTGGGCTGAGGGACAACCCCATGCAAAAATGTCATGCACCAGGCCTCTAGTGTTTTAATAAATGTGGTAGGCTCACAGTACTATTAATTTACTTTTCCTCTCTATTTCCTTAATATACAATGTCAGAGTAATATTATAAAGTCTTGTGCTTTTATTTGTGAGAATCTTTACCAAAAAATAAGAAAATTCTGATCTAATTAAAGTCTAATCTTATTTTATGCTTTTATTTATATATTATTTATCTTGAGTAAAACATGGAAGAGACTGTGGATTGAGTCAACGTGCCAGCGATGTGCTCTGGGGCAGGGGAAGGGAGAGCCCTGATGTGCATTGTTTGCCCAAATTCTATGGTGTAAATTGTCTCATCTATCTTTCAGTTAGAGTTCTGGAAACAACTTCAATGCCACTGATGAGATGTACTTGCACAATATTTAGGATGGAAAAACTGAATCAGAGGCTCATTTTCTCTGATGGAAAGCAAAGTTGTAAGAATGTGAGATGTTTCTGCAAATCATTTCACTGTTCCCTCCCCAGGTTGCTGGGTACCCAGCATCTACTGTGGCAGCTGCAGAACAGCAGCACCACTGGGGCACTCTTCAACTTGACAGAGCCCATAGCAGTCCACAAGAAGCATGAGGAGATTGTGGTGAGTCAGTTCTGCAAAGCCCCGGGAGATTTTCCTGGAAGACTAGCTTAGCCCTCCACTCCTTCCATGCATACTCAGTAGCCTTTACTTCCCCCATGTTAAATCCTTTATGCTTAAAATTTGCCACATGACTGGATGTTTTGTTGGTTCCCATGTACAACTTGAAATTTCTTAACTCTGCATACCTAGCCATTTCCTCTCCTCAACTGTGAGAATATCAACTCAAATATAGTTTATGAAATCTTCTTAGACAAAGATTCCCTTTTCCTTCTCAGAAGTCCTATAACCCCTTGTCTGTTTATTCTCAAGTTACAGGAATCCTGGCTATGTCTATAAATTATTCTCATTTCAGGATTTATGCAAGTTCAGGACAAGTGAGGTAGACCCAAGTCATATATTTGCATAGAAGCAATAAACTGTGGGGAAAACTTTAAGAGAAACAAGCATAGGCACACAAGATGGGTCCAATAACATCCCTCTCTTTATCAGAGGATTGAGGGTTTGGGGTACAGCCTTCATTCCCTAAACCTACAATTTGTCTGAACCCCAGGGAGAGAAGGAGCTATCAGCAAGCAAAAATAAGTCATTGCTTCTCTAAAATTCTGAATGTCATTGGTGTACACACCATAAAGAAAAAACTTTCCCCCTATTTTGTTTATATACCACAGCTACAGAGCCTGAGGACCATCAATTCTCCCGGCAGTGAAGGGCCTTCACACAGCTTACAGAGCAGCTTCAGCTGTGCCATCTCTTAGGCACTAAATTTTCAGTGGGTGGTTAAACAGCAAGTTTGGCAAACCAAGGAAAACACTGTATAGGGGGCAGAATTGAGAAGGGACAATAGTGTGGGCACATACACACAAACAATATAAAGCTTTGGATGGCATGCAGTGTCTCATGTAAGTCAACTACCAACATTTTTGAGCATGTGTAGTCAAATCTATTCAGAAGAAAAGAGGAAAAATGGTATGTGGTTACTGTAGCCAAAACACTGTGCTCTAAACACATATGCATACCATCTAGGGAACCCCAGAAATAGCTAGGGAAAATAGTTTTAGTGATGGGGAATACAGCCAAAGGAATAATGATTTTATGAAAAATATGATCTACATTTACTTCCAGGCTCATGTGACCTGGCATCAAGATTATGCAAGTAATGGGTGGCAGGCAGTGATGTGAATGCATGTGATTTTTCCCACCTAATCAAGCCTATAAACTCAAAGCTCAGTTACAACGCCCACACAACACCTACTACATAATAGGTAAGCAAGGTACATATTAAATAAATGGGTACCAGTTTCTTCTATACATTTTCTTCTCCACCAAAAACTCACACACATCATCCATAAACACTGCCAACACCATAAATCACATTAATTCAACTTTTACTTTTGTAGAAATTGTAACAATAGGGTTTCATGAAATCTTATCCTAAGAAAACTCAAAGGACTTTTAAATTTATTTCCATATGTAGAAATCATTAATACATTTCGTAGGGAGTAAAAGTATAGTATAGTGATTGTAAATTTTATGTTACAAATGAAAATTGAGTATCAATAACTGCAATTATTTTTTTCAATTTATGTAATAGTTATTTCACCCCTGAAATAGAGGTAGAGAAAAACGTTAACTTGACACTGGTTTATGCTAATTTCTGTAAAATATTCTATGTTCTTGAATGTCCACAATGATTTTGATAATGTTTCCTTTGAAAAATATTTAGAGGTGTTAAATCTATGATCTCAAGAGGTGTGTGTGTTTATACATGTAGCAGAAGGTCCTTTTTTCCTTTGGTAGAATAATTAGAGTTCTCTTTTAAAAAAATAAAATAGCAAGTAAGTACATTGGCAAGTCCAATGAATATGTTTATATATTAGTTCTGATGGCTTCAAAAGAAGTCAATTGATGCCATATTATGCCTTTATTCTCTCAAGAGATAGCAATCTTGTATGTATAAGACATGTTTACTTTAAAGACCAGGTCATGTTTTACAACTACAATTTCTTTATAAAAAAAAAAAAAAAAAAAAAAAGACAAAAACATGGCCTAGGGCAGTACTATAATATGAATAAATATATTCAGCCATGAAAATCCTACACTTGACCAAATTTGCATGCTTTTTATATTTGCTAGTAACTATTCAATACTATGGGAAAATGTATGTATATATACAGATTTTTTTCTTTAAATCATATATTAATAAGTAACTAAAAATAATAGCCTCCAAAGAGGGAATTCTAATGAGGCTTGAACCAGAAAGAAAAGAAAAAAAAAAAATCTGCTAATCTCCTATAATCTCCTATCAGGCAGAGAGTTAAATAACAGTGTTATTAGAGACTTTGATGATTTTGGAGGCAAATTTAATAATGATATAAATCAAATGTTAAAATAATCCTCTAAGGAAACTTACTTCATTTGGGAGAAAAATAAAGTTTCACCAGTAACCATAGCGAGTTGATATTATTGCAGTTGTTTTTATAAGTTGTTGCTATGACTTTTTTGACTTTTGGGCTAGATTCTATTTCAAATACAACAGATGGCAACGATTACACTTTTGTAACTTTTTTTCTTGAATAACTAAACAGAGCACAATAAAATAAACAAGCTTATACACTAGAGAGTTTTTTCTTGATTCACATTTTATTAAAACTAAAAGGGAACAAAGTAACTCAAATAAAAAATAAAATGAAACCTCCATGTATCCCAGACTTTATGCCCAAATTTTAAAATATTAAAATATTCCACTGTTTTACTTCCCTCATGATTTCAAGAGGACTAAAACAAAAGAAACAAAAATATTGTAAGGGAGAAAGTTTGCAAAACTGACAGCTCAAATCAGAAGCAAATGTTAAAGGCTGAGTTGGAAGTTCCTCTGTATCTGCCTCACTTGCTGCAAAATTTGAGAAATCAGATTTAGGTGGAATTGAAATCCGAGAAAAATATCTTATAATGAAATTTTATTCCGAACAGTTTTGAATTTATTTATCAATACTATATGATATGTAACCCCAAGCTGACTTTCTTTTCTGACCCCTCCAGAACAATATTTGATAATTTTCAAAATTCAAACTGAAGTGTACATATAAAGCCATATTACCATTACTAACCACAAAGCATATTTTTAAATAAATTAATTCTATAAGGATTATTTACTGAAAATGGCATAGTTGATGGGAAATATTCTCTAATAAAAGAGCACTTCATTTGATATTAGGGAATAAAGTTCCATTTTCAAATGTTTAAAATGATTATGAGGTCTTTGGGTAAATCATTCAACTTTATTTTTTTTTCAACTTTATTTTTATTATTCTAGTAAATGAAGACAATAAATTATCTGACAAAATAGAATTTTTAAATCATGCGCAAATGTTGATATATTATAATTAGATAGGGACTTTGATGCATCATAATAATATCAATGTTAAAATGATTAGTCATTGTTATCCCACTGGCATCGATAAGAGTCTTTTTTAAATAGTGTGTGGAATGGCGTTTATAAAACGCCAAATTGCCTTTATTAATGATCTCATCATGATTTCATTCTCTGGTTAACAGCTTGAGTGTTTGGTAAAGTGTTCTTACTGAGCAACACTCAAAGTATTTGCCTATAAAATTTTTATTTTAAAACAAATCCTGCAAAAATTCAGCAAGTCACTAGTTAAAGATCAGCAAAAACAAAATCTTAGTAATGGTTAAAGATCTAATTTTCCTAAGTAATTATGATCACTACTACAAAATCAATTAATTACTAGATATTGCAGACTGAGGCCACAAATCCTAGCACAAATAGAATGAAATTTCATATTCATGAAATGTTTCCTTACTATAAAAAGAATACTTAAAGAATACTTGTTTTCTATTTGGAAAGAGAGAGAGAGAGAGAGAGAGAGAGAGAGAGAGAGAGAGAGAGAGAGAGAAACAAGCAAGCAAAAAAAGCATGCATCATGTTCAGAAACAAACTATTGCATTTTTACTATATATTCTTTCAGGTATTTTTTTTTCTATGCCTGTTCAGGAAGTCCTCTATTTACATATGTTTGATTTCCTGGAGATGTATTTCAAAGTCAGAGGTAAAAACAAGTGATTTCTTACATATTACATATAAATAGAGCAGGTTATATGCCCAAATAATTAATTTTATACGTGTCCATGTGCACACCACACACATATTTCAAAGCACGCTTATTGGAGTTCAAATGGGCCTAGGCTTATCTGCCTGGCAGATGAGAATCTCCAGACACACAGAGACTGCCAATAAGAAGACCCTATTGAGACCCTACTGGCCACCCGCTATTGACCAGAACAGGCCTCCTCTCTCCCTTAACCCTCTACAGGGAGCAGAAGCAGAAGACCCTCAGTCCCTCTAGCCTGAATAAGCTGAGTGCCTTGGATGGGAGTGGGGAGAAAGGGCTATTCTTCCCTTGCACACACTCCAACCTAATGACTCTTAGCCCTGTGTACTGTAATCACCAACCTGATGGTCCCACTTGCCTGCCTGTTCACAAAAAAATCCAGTGCCACCTGACACTCACCGTAGTCCCCCTACTCACCCCAACATGGGCCACCCTGTATCCACCATGCAGGAAGTCCACTAGAAGCAAAGCTTGAATCACCCATTCAGATGGTTATGGGGCCTAATAGTCATGGGCTTCATGGAAATCCCTCAGCAAAACTAACATGAGCATCAGAACAGAGCAGGCTGTCAGACCAGATAAAGGTTTTTTTTTGTGTGTGTGGCTTAGTGCCAGCAGCACCACAAACTGGCTGAAATACAGTCAAGGCTGTGGCAGTCGATCCTACCATTTAAGGCCTCAAAACCGTGCTGTAAAAGATGAACTCATATAAAACTATACATGTAAACCAACCATGTAAATGTACAAGTTGCAGAAATGTCATATAGTAGTTTTTAATTTATATATACATAAAAGGCTAGTATGCAAAATGTCCCCTCGGGAGTTCAATCAGGAGACTGGGAGTTTGACTGCTCGCTATGGCATGTGCTGACCGCCAGGGGGCAGCACAGAATGAAGGAAGGCCCTGGCCAGCAGCTGGCAGCTAGGGAAGGAAGGCCATGGCAGGAAACTGGAAGGCCCCAATTGGCTCTGATCACTGGCAGGCCTAGATACCCCTACCCCTGCACAAATTTCATGCACCAGGCCTCTAGTATTGCTATGAAGATTTTATGCATTCACATCTATATTCAGACAGAGATTGAATTAAATCTGTTGATTGCTTTGGGTAATATGAACATGTTAACAATATTAATTTCTCTTAATCATGAGCATGGAATATCTTTTCATTTATTTGTACCTTCCTCAATTTCTTTCATTAATGCTTTGGTCTTTTTAAATATACATGTTTTCAGCCTCCTTCAATGTATTTCTAATATTTTATTCTCTTTGATATAGTTTAAATGAACTTTTCTCTTTCTGATACTTCATTATTGGTACTACATAGAAACACACAGATTTTTATGATTGATTCTGTAGTCTACAACTTACTAAATGCATTAATTTTAATACTTGATGGAGTCTTTAGAGTTTTCTTTATGTAACATTGTGTCATTTGTAAACAGTGACAGTTTTACTTCTTTTTTTTCCAATTTAGCTGCCTTTTATTTCTTCATTTTGCCTAATTATTCTGGATGGTACTTCCAATTCTATGTTGAATATAAATGGTGAGAATAGGCATCCTGTCTTATTCCTGATCTTAGAAACAAAGGCTTTCAGTTTTCACCATTGAGTATGATGTCAGCTGTGGACTTGTCATATAGGACCTTTATTATGTTGAGGTACTTTCCCTCTATTCCACTTTTATGAGAGTTTTTATCATGAAAGAATTTTGGATTTTGTCAAATGATGTTTTTTTCTGCATCTACTGAGATTACCATATAATTTTTATCCTTCATTTTGTTAATGTGGTGTATCACATTGATTGATTTCCAGATGTTGACTAATTTGCATTTCTGGAGTGAATCCCACTTGATCATGGTGTATAATCCTTTCAATGTGTTATTGCATTTTGTTGATAATTATTGCATTTATGCTTATCAGCGATATTGGCCTGTAATTTTCTTTTCTTGAAGCACCATTGTCTGGTCTTGGTATGATGATAATGCTGGCTTCATATACTAAGTTTGGAAGAATTCCTCCTCTTCTATTTTTTTGGAAGAGTTTGACAATGATTGGCATTAATTATTCTTTGAATTTTTTTTAAATTTCTTTATTGATTAAGGTATTATATATGTGTCCTCATCCCTCCATTAACCCCCCACTCATGTCCTCACCCCTCTGGTCAATTGGTTAGGCTTATATTCATGAATACAAGTCCTTTGGTTGATCTCTTTTCACCCACCCTCCCCTAGCTTCCCTCTGAGGTCTGTCAGTCTGATCAATGCTTCTTTGAATTTTTTTAGAGTTTACCAATGAAGCCATCTGGTCCAGGATTCTTGTTTGTTGGGAGGGTTTTGATTATTGATTTAATCTTCTTACTAGTAATTAGTCTGTTCAGATTTTTTAGTTCATCATGACTCAGTTTTGGTAGGCTGTATATTTCCAAGAATTTATCCATTTCTTCTAGGTTGTCTAATTTGTTGATGCATATTTGTCCATAGTAGTCTATTATGATCTTTTGTGTTTCTGCAGTATCAGATGTAATATTTTTGCTTTCATTTCTGATTTTATTTGAGTCCTCTCTCTCTCTGTCTCTCTCTCTCTATCTCTCTCTCTTGTTCTTGGTGAGTCTACCTAAGGGCTTATAAGTTTTGTTTATCTTTTCAAAGAATCAACTTTCAGTTTTATTGATCTTCACTATTTTGTCCTCTATTTCATTTGTTTCTGCTCTAATATTTATTTCCTTCTATCTACTAACTCTGGGCTTTGTTTATTCTTTTTCTACCTCCTATGTGTATAAAGTTATATTATTTGAGACTTTTCTTGTTTCTTGAGATAGGAATTTGTCATCGTGAACTTTTCTCTTAGAATTGCTTTTGCTGGATCTCATAAATGCTGGTATATTATCTTTACATTTTTGAGTGTCTCAATATACATTATTTCTCTTTTGATTCCTTCTTTGACCCAGTGGTTGTTCAGTAGCATGTTGTTTAATCATCTCATATGTGAATTTTTTTTAGTTTCCTTCATGTAATTAATTTCTAATTTTATACCATTGTGATTGGAAAAGATGCTTAATATGATTTCAAATCTCTTACATTTGACTTGTTTCGTGCCCTAATTCTTGCTTGTCTTAGTAATTTTATCTTCACCCTGGACAGCATGGATCAGTTTGTTGGACATCGCCCCATGCACCAGAAGATTGCTGGTTCAATTCCTGGTTAAGGTCACATTTCTGGGTTGCAGGCTCCACCCCTGGTGTGGGATATGCAGGAGGCAGCCAATTGATGTGTTATGACACTAATGATTCTCTTTCCGTCACTCCTCTCCTCTCTCTAAAAAAAACAAAACAAAAAACTATTCTAATAATAATAATAAATAATGTTATCCTTGGGTCAACATAGCATCCAGGGGTGAATTTTATTCCTATCAGTGATAATAAACCTCACATTTAAAAAATAGAGCTATTAGAGGAAGATGAAAGTACCCACTAAATATTCTTGACGTCCTAGGACATAGTAGGGTAGAATGGTTCCAAAACTGTTTTCAAAAGGATTGCACAGGAACACGTACATGGAATTTGGAGTTAGGAAACCCAGGTGAGTTCAGCATATTTCTAGTTCTTATTGAGCAAGAGGACTTAGAACAGACACTTCAGTTCTCGTTCTCAATTTTCTTAAGATTTGCTTGTGGATTAAATTAACATTTAGTCCATCGTTTTTTGCAATACTCTTGCAATATAAGTGGGAGTAAAAGTTGTAGATGAAGACAAAATAGGCCAGGGAAAGAATGAAGAGAGAACAGAGTAGAGGATAAACAAAGGAAAAGTAGTCTATAAATGATCTCTGGGAAAAGTAGTTGGAGAGATGGGGAAGCAACACTGAAGTGGGGGAGGAAAAGGGTATCAGGAAGGAAAAAGGTGGTCAAGCATCAAATGTCTCAGATAAAAAGAAAGAGAAGACTACATAAAATTGCCTGTTGTCATTTTAGCTCAGGAAACAGAGCAGAAACCTGATCACAGTAGATGTGACAATCACACACTATTCTTTCCAAAAACTTGACAGTGAAGGAAAGAGAAAGAATGGCATCTCCTATCTCACTGACATCTGTAGTTCTTTTCTGAATGTTGAAAGAAGACCTGGGATCTTTACTTAGACAATTGTGTCAATCACATGCAGAGTTCTAAATACATAGAGACCAATAGTAAGCTCCTCAAAGGTATGTGACTTATTCATCTATGTAGCTACAGAGACTATTATAGTTCCAGACTATTTTTGAGGGTTAGTACATGCTTAGAGCTCAATATGATCATAGATCCTTGCGGTCACTATGCTAAAAAAAGCTCAAGGAAAGGTTTAGGTTTTTCATTAAGGGTTTATTTGTTATGTTTTTATTTTGGGCAGATGGAAATTTATTTTGTTTATATACAGAGAAATATGAAGCAACAGAGAGAAGAATATGAGAATAACTGATGCACTAAAGATTACCAAGGAGGTGACAGAGAATGGAATCCAGGATCCGAGAGGAAGGACAATTCTTTCCACTGTAGGGTGATTCAATGGAGAAAAGGGTATATGTATATGCAGATAAATGTCCTTCAGACTGTGAATGGGAAAAGTGGAGGAGATAGGAAGGAATTTGAAACAGTTTCAATCTATGAAGTAAGTATCATAGTTAGGTTATCTTCTCAGTGTGAGCAGAGGACATGGTACAGTCTGATTTGAGCAGAGCTATGATGGTTTAAAGTAGCTGTTGGGAGAGATAGGCAGTTTAAGATAAGTATATGGAAGTAGTTTCTACATTATGAAGGCTTGCATAAACTTAGATTCTCAGTATTATATATGTGGTAATATGTAATTTAAATGCAATTGTAATGAGAAACCAAGTTTATTAATTTAAATACATAAAGACCCCTAAATTCTACAAGAAAGGAACAAATAATAAATAATAAAGCCTATGAGTGTAAAATTACAACAGAAAAAAATACTGGAGGCAATTCTTCAACTGTGCCAGGAATCAACAAATATAATTTAATAATGTCACTTTTGCTTTTCAAATTAGCAAGTTGATACTAGTAAATTTGTGCTCCCATTTAGAAATCCTTAGATGCATCACATATTTTTCTAAAGCTTGTTTCTTTCACTTAATACACTACATATATTTTTCATGTTAATATCCACACAATTATTGTTAATAGTTATTTACCATCCCAACATAATATAATTATTTAATGAAACATCTTTTGTATATCCTTATTGTTTATATTTGTTACAACGTGTTCCTATTACAAACATCTTGGTGCATCTGTATAATTATTTTCCTAAGGGAAAAATTTTAAGTGAAATTTTTAAGTCAAAGAGTTTGCCTATTAAACCCTTTGAAACAAGTGTCAAGAAAGGTTGTGCCAATTTTTTAAGAGCAGTGTGTATAATTTATTTTCCTACATCCATGCCAACCCTTCGCATCACCCTTTAATCCTTGCCAAGCTAATAAACAAAATATGCTGTTACTATAATAATTTGCATTTCTCTAAATACTAGTGAGAATGTAATTTTTAGAAAAGCATTCTTTAATGGTCATGCGTGTTTTTCTTTTCTAAATTGAACAATATTTTGTCTACTATAATGAATATTTCTAACAGTAATAATATTCAGTGCTGTTGATAAAGTTGTAAATTGATTGATTCTTTCCTTAGCTCTGTCTCATATGCTTAACCCATTCATGAAGTTTTCAACTTGAAAATTTGATTTCTAAATGTTCTCTCTGATTCTTTTAATTTCTGCTGGTTATTTTATAATCCTTCTTCCCCTTCAAGATTTTCTATATTGTTATTTATTTCTGCGAATAATTAAGATATATTTTTAGATTATTAGGTTCTTAAGAATCTAAATTACTTTTTGTTTCATTTTATATTTGGTGACTTTTGAATGTGATCTTCTCTTGATTAAAAGAGTTACAAAGTCACATGGCAAAGAGCTTGAATTTTGGAAAGTAGAGAAGGAAAATGGCCATTTTATAAAATATCGTAAGAATAATGACTCTGCTCTTTGTTAAGAATTTTTGAAGGGCTGAAACAGGTTTGGCTCAATGGATAAAGCATCAGCCTGCAGACTGAAAGGTCCCAGGTTTGATTCTGGTCAAGGGCATGTACCTTGGTTGCGGGCACATCCCCAGCAGGGGATTTGCAGGAGGCAGCTGATCGACGTTTCTCTTTCATCGATGTTCCTGATTCTCTATTCCTCTCCCTTCCTCTCTGTAAAAAATCAATAAAATATATTTTTTTAAAAGAATTTTTGTAAGCCTGAGAAACTTATTAGAGAAGATGCTCATGACATTACCTTTGTTTCAACTGTAGAGTTATCCTCAGCAGATATGTGAACTGCAGTTACCGGTGATGCTGGTACTACAGTCTGTGCCTCATATATTAGAGGCATGGTGCATGAATTTGTGCATGGGTGAGATCCGGCCAGCCTGGCCAGGGGAAGGGAACATGGGCAGTTGGTTGGCCTACCTGCTGGTCAAACTCCTGGTTGAGGTGACAATTTGCATATTAACCTTTTATTATATAGAATATATACTGAATGGCCAGATTATGTGCTCAGAGATCATAATAATCTGGCCACTCAGTGTATACACATCATTTGAATTAAGGCTTCGTGCCTTCAAGTGTTCTACCTGCCTATGAATTGGGCCTGTAAGGGCTGGAAAACCATAGTGTTTGGACTTCAAGCAGTAAGAGAAAAGATTGAAAGAGACTTGACTCTTCACCAATTAATCTTTAATAAAATCTGGCAGCAGTTATATGAAAAGTGTGACTTCCCCACTCACATACAATATTTAAGATGTCTTAAGTGAGTTTAGTCAAGAGATATAAAGGAGTAAGGAAACAAAGAAATAAGTCAGCATGGGAATTATGTATAGAAAATAATTGCGAATTTTGGATTGGAAAATAGAAATGGCTAGAAGCGTAGTTCAGAAGCCTACTAAGTTTTTGAAATAAAAAAAATGTATTATGTGCCGAAGCCGGTTTGGCTCAGTGGTAGAGCGTCGGTCTGCGGACTGAAAGGTCCCAGGTTCGATTCCGGTCAAGGGCATGTACATTGGTTGCAGGCACATCCCCGATGGGGGGTGTGCAGGAGGCGGCTGGTCGATGTTTCTCTCTCATCGACGTTTCTGGCTCTCTATCTCTCTCCCTTCCTCTCTGTAAAAAAAATCAATAAAATATATTTTTAAAAAATTGTATTATGTAAAAAAACAAGAGTCCTGATTGAAAAGAAAGATATATACTTGATTAAGACTTAAGAGTTCCTATGAACCCCCGAACTTTCAAGAGTAAGGGGCAGGATTTAAAGCCTATAGAGCCATCAACAGCCATTTCAGATATGGCCAAGGAGAATAATGGATAAGAAAAATTCTTTCAAAGGGCAATGTGAAGTGACACAAAAATAGCAGATAATACTTTTTCCCAGATAACAGAATTGGAGACCCCCTGAGCACTTTCCTCACCACCCCAAATAGCAGGCCTTCATGCAGCTTGCTGCACAGGATTCCAGATTTGCTGCAGGCCAGTGATTTTCCTCATTTTTTGAATCATGGCACACATAAATTACTAAAATTCTGCATCAAAGCAAAACATGTATTATATTTTTTTTGCCAATATGACCCAAGGAAGTATAATGTTGACTCATTCACACTGGAAGCTATCATGGTATTGGATGTTGTAATTTTCTATTTGAGGATCTAAGGGAAAAGAGGTCAGTGCCTCTAACTAAATAGTTAGGTATTGCATGTTTTTAAAATTCTTGCAGCACACCAGTTGAAAATTGCTGCTATAGACCAATGACTTATTAGGGACTTCTTTCTTTTTACCAACAAGATGTTTACCAAAGTTATCTTGCCTTGATCATTACTGTATATCAGGAATAGGAATTGAGGGAAAGGAGGGATGGCTTGTCATTTAAGTCTGCAGACTAAAAGATCAAGAGGAAGCATATTTGGGTTCGATGGAAAGCACTACAGAGCTGTGGCCTTATCCTGTGAGCTAGATGCAGGACTGCCTGCAATTCACATTGTCTCCCTTGAGGATGGGATTACCTGGTATTCTGTGTGTGTGCAGAGGTGAAAGCCACCTGATCTTTGGTGTTTAGAGAATAGACTATAGCAGGCAAATGCTAGCAGTTACACATGTGTGTTATGTATTTCTCAGTTTCTCTTTAGACATGGACTTTCTTTAAAGTTATATCACTTCTTAGAAGGAAGGAAGGTCCATGCACATGTGGATGGAATCATGTATGCTGTTTTTATACCTAACCTCAAATATGGGTCTTGAATACATGCTCATGTTATACATGACTACCTCCCACATTTTCCTTTATCTATGTAGCTAGTACCAGAGGATTCTGAGATGGTGTAGTCACATTGATGGAAGGAGGTGGAATGCCTAAGTGATTGCTTTTGGGAGTCACCCAACCTGCTTCAGACTGCAATGAGAAATAAACCACAAAGATTTGTCCCAGCAGCTAATATTATTTACCCTGAATAATACAAAACAGATTACTTAGCTACTCCCAATCTAAATTGTACCCTATAATTGAACCAAAGAAGTATAATCTACCACCGACACTAAACTTTTAGAAGAATGTTTGTGCAGGGCAAAGGAGAATGCAGCAAAATCAATGTAGACTTAGAACATCCTCCTAGAGATCCTGAGAACTGTTTAAGGAAAATGATTTATCAGCCTTTGGAAGCAAGGTGGGGAATGTGGGAGGTAGTCATGTATAACATGAGCGTGGATGTCCCAGACTAACCATGGACTATGAGCTCATGTCTTTAGACATAGACTTTTTGTAAAGTTAAGTCATACTTTGAAAGGAAAGGCAGGCCCATGGATGACATATTGATGCTGGTTGGGATAGGCTCTAGACATGTAGGGGGCCACCTCAAGATTCAGGATAAGTGAGTTGTGGAAGGCACTAGAGAAGCAAGGCAACTAAGGTAGATGCTGCTAAGTTTTGGAAACTTAAGGATTTGCAAAGATGCATTAGGGGTGCTCCTGGGAGGAATCTGAAACATAATTTGACCACACCGTGGTAGGAGTGGAAATTTTCAGAGACATAAAATTAGAGTTGTGCAAACTTTGTTAAGTCTCCTTGCTTGAGGATTTTTTGTGGTTTTAAAGCAACACATTTATCAATTAGGGCTCATGACAACTTGCATGCCTCTTTTACTGTATAATATGCCAAATATACTACTACACCAAGAGTTGAAATTTGTACACTATAACTCAGAAGTACAAAAATATATACACTTTTAAAATCCAAACATGATGTTATCTGTCTCAAGTTTCCATTTCTACTCAATGGATTTTTAAAATCTTTTAAATGCTTTCAAGGGAGTTTGGTCTTTTAGGGTCAAGAGTCTCTTTGGGTTCTTAATAACTCATTTCTCATTATATAAATTCTGAATTTTAAATTATTCCTTTCTTCATTCTTCCTGCTTTCCTCCCAAGAGAACCTATATGACCTTAGGGGGTTAAACTATCTTCTCCTACAATCAAGTTTAACCCAATTAGTCACTGAGAATTCTCTGATGTGCTTGGACCTCCTTGATTCATTTGGCCTCTGGGCTAGTACCACATGCTGAGTGCAGTGCTCCTCCAGAGCACCAACACACATTCTCTGCAGCCCCCTAATCCAATCTGGTCCTGTTAAGCACCCCTACATCAGCCAGCAGGGCACAGAAAACTTCTGGGTTGCCTAAACACCATCCTCAGGCTATGAGGATGTAAGACTAACGTCTCAATCTCATTTACCTAGGCTTTATCCTCAACCAATTCTAAGTTACTGACCCACCTTATCATTCTCAAACCATACTGGTTAGTGTTCAAAATATCCCAAGATATATCCACATGTGCTTTTCCAAGATTCTCCTGCACCTGTCACCTCGCCCCTGAAGGAGGAAACAGGGATCCTCAATTCTTGCTTCAGACCCAATCCCTGACTCTTCCTTTTTTAATCCTCAGTTTCACTTCCCAGCAGGGGAAAGGATTTCCCTTTGCTCTGCCTATAGGACAAGAATTTCCCTGATGGTGTATGTTCTTAAATGAACATGAGCCTTAGTCTCAGAGTAGCAAACAGTGTGAGGCACAGCAGATGAAATCAGGTCTTTTGCTCGCTCACTGTAGGAAGTGGTGTCTCCCTGGGTCCATATTAAACTTGAAGAACACTTGTAGTATCTTTCCAAGGAAAATAAATACCTACTTTCTCACCTTCATATACACAGAGTGAACAAATTGAAAAGCTGCCATACTGCCTGCCCCAGCCGGTTTTGTTCAGTGGATAGAGCATGGGCTCTCAAACTGAAGGGTCTCAGGTTTAATTCCAGTCAAGGGCACATGCTTTGGTTGCAGGCTCCATTCCCAGCCCTGGTCAGGGTGCTTGCATGAGGCAACCAATCAGTGTGTCTTTATCAAATGGATCTTTCTCTCTGTCTCTCCCCCTTCCTTCCAATCTCTCTACTACCCTGTTTCCCCAAAAATAAGACAGTGTCTTATATTAATTTTTGCTCCCAAAGATGCATTAGGTCTTATTTTCAGGGGATGTCTTATTTTTCCATGAAGAAGAATACGGTACACATTTATTGTTAAATGAAAATAAAGGAACTTTATTACCTGTATACGGTACGGTAGTACGGTAGTTGTCAACACAAACCAGACAAACTGTGAATCCTAGAGTATCAAGAATTTACTCATTTATTCAATGACAATCATGTCATCATCTTCTGGAACATCATCATAACAATCCAATTCCTGAATTTCCTGGTGAATTTCTTGTGACTCTATTTCTTTCAGAATCAGTGGACCAAATCTCTCATGTTTAGCCTGGGGGGTGGGGGGAGCGGGTATATTTTCTAGGGGATGCCTTATATTTCACTCAGAAGGAAACCTATAAGTAGGTCTTATTTTCGGAGGATGTCTTATTTTAGGGGAAACATGGTAGTAAAAGTGAATGGGGAAAATATCCTTGGTGAGGATTAAGGGAGGGAGGGAAGGAGGGAAGGAGGGAAGGAGCGAAGGAAGGAAGGAAGGAAGGAAGGAAGGAAGGAAGGAAGGAAGGAAGGAAGGAAGGAAGGAAGGAAGGAAGGAAGGAAAGGAGGGAGGGAGGGAGGGAGGGAGGGAAGGAAGAAAGGAAGGAAGGAAGGAAGGAAGGAAGGAAGGAAGGAAGGAAGGAAGGAAGGAAAGGAGGGAGGGAGGGAGGGAGGGAAGGAAGAAAGGAAGGAAGGAAGGAAGGAAGGAAGGAAGGAAGGAAGGAAGGAAGGAAGGAAGGAAAGGAGGGAGGGAGGGAGGGAAGGAGGGAGGGAGGGAGGAAGAAAAGACTGCCATACTGACACAATTGCTCTGACCAAACTCAAAAGCAACGATTGAATAAAAGGGGTCAAATGCAGAATTATCACAGCATTAAGACAAATTAAAGTGAGAAAATAGAAAAATACCTGACTAAATTGTCACAAAAATTATATTCATATATATAATGTGTGTGTGTGTGTGTGTGTGTGAGAGAGAGAGAGAGAGAGAGAGAGAGAGAGAGAGAGAGAGAGAGAGAGAGAGAGAGAGAGAAATGTTTAAGGATAATTTAAGGATAATAAATCCCTTGTGAGGAAAAAGAACACACTATATACCCTTTATTATTTTGAATGATTTAGTAAAATTTATATATACTAGAGGTCTGGAGCACAAAATTTGTACATGGGGATAGGGTGGGTGTGTCCTTTAGCCCAAACTGCACCCAATCTGGGACCCCTTATGGGATTTCTGACTGCCCTCTCACAATCCAGGACTGCTAGCTCCCAACTGCTTGCCTGCCTACCTGATTACCTTTAACTGCTTCTGCCTGCCAGCCTGATCACTCCCTAAGCATTTCCCTGCTAGCCTGATTGATGTCTAACTGCTCCCCTGTCAGCCCAATAACTCCTAACTGTCCTCCCCTGCCAGCCTGGTCACCCCTAACTGCCCTGCCCTGCAGGCCTGGTCACTCCTGTCATCCCCTGAAGACCTGGTTGCCCCCAACTGCCCTCCCCAGCAGGCCTGGCCCCCCCCAACTGCCCTCCCCTGCAGGCCTGGTCCCCTCTAACTGCCCTTCCCTGCAGGCTGGTCCCCTCCAACTGCCCTCTCCTGCCGGCCATCTTGTGATGGCCATCTTGTGCCCACATGGGGCAGCCATCTTGTGTGTTGGAATGATAGTCAATTTGCATATTACCTCTTTATTATATAGGATATATAGTATACTAGAAGCCTGGTGCATGAAATTCGTGCACTGGGGAGGCGTCCCTCAGCCCAGCCTCCTGCGTCCTCTCCAATCTGGGACCTCTTGGGGAATGTCCAACTGCCAGTTTAGGCCCCATCCCATAGGGATACCTCAGACATCCCTCTCACAATTCAGGACTGCTAGCTCCCAACTGCACACCTGCCTGCCTACATGCCTGATTGCCCCTAACCACTTCAGCCTGCCAGCCTGATCACCTCCACTCTGTTCCCAGCCTGATCGATGTCTAACTGCTCCCCTGCCAGCCCGATCTCCCCTAACTTCCTCCCCTGCCAGCCATCTTGTGACCACATGAAGGCAGCCATCTTGTGTGAGGGTATGATGGTCAAGTTGCATATTACCTCTATTAGTATATAGGATGGCTTCAGTCATTCTCAAACATATCTAGAAGTCTTTGAAAATCTAGGTAAATCTCCTTAGATATTTTTATGTATAAATACTTGAATAGGATAAATATATCTGACAAGAAGAGTTAAGATTCTAATGGCCAGCAGTCCTCTTAACCTACAGTCCTCTCCAACCATTTGGGTCTTCTTAATTTTAAGACACTTGTTTCGGGGTTTTCTTACATTCTGCTCCCTCTGCCTGAAATGCCCATCATGCCCTCCTGTCCATATCACAGAGTTTACATCTCCCTTCACTCAGGTTTCTGTTCAAATGGTAGCCCATCAGAGAAGCATTTTCTGACCACACTTTACAAAATAGAATGAACCTCTCTTCAGTCTATACCTTCTTGTCTCCTTTATTTCTCTTCAAAGTGCCTGTTACCTAACAGAATAAATATGTATGTATCTGCATACTATTTTACCTACTAGGATGCAAGCTCCATGAAAGTAGAAACATGATCTGTCTTTATTCTTCTGTATTCCTAGCACACAAGAAATAATGGTGAATACATGTACATTCTACATATTACCTACACTTATGATTGAATACTTGGGAGCATTAAAATATATGGGAATATTATTTAGCTAAGTATATATGGTAAAAGTGAATTGTTAAGATAACTAACAGCTAATAATGATGCAGGATACTAGCCGGTTTGGAGGTCCCTGAATAGTCCATATTATCTTTCTGCATTTATTAGATTAATTTTTTAAACTTATTAGGATATACATTTCCTTAACATTTTCTTCCAGTTTTCTTTCTGCTTCTCAATATGTCAAATAGATTTTAAAGTTATTTCTGGATTATACAGTCTTCAATTATTTTCATAAAATTATGTCATATATAAAGGCAAACCATATTCTACTAAATATATTCTACAAAACATTGTGACCTCTAAATTTATTTTTTAATTTATTTTTATTGATTTCAGAGAAGAAGGAAGATATAAAGAAACATCAATGATGAGAGAATCATTGACTAGCTGCCTCCTGTACACCCCCTACTGGGGATGGAGCCTACAACTTAGGTATGTGCCCTTGACTGGAATCGAACCTAGGACCCTTTTAGTCTGCAGTCCAACCCTGTATCCACTGAGCCAATCCAGCTATGGCTATGACCTCTAAATCTAAATAAACTATATTGCAGGACATAGGAAATCTTTTTAGATTGCATATTTAAAAGAAGGGATAGCCACTTTACAAAGTAGTGTTCGATTTATTAACATTTATATTAACCTACAGTGAATTGAAAAAAAAAATAGACTAAATTATCAGCTATGTCTATACATTAAAGTGACAGAACACCTTACCTACTTCATATGTGACTCCCCAGGGTGAAAGCAACCCCTAAACTTGATTAACTTTTCTAAAAATTTTTGCAGCTTCATATCAACTTAACACTTCTTATTTTACATTTAGGTAAAGATTTTTCTTTCTCCACTTTCCCTATCTTTTGAACACACTGGCATCTTCCTATAATACTTAATTAATCACAAAATTTATTATAGTATCAGAAAGTCAAGAAACCCCAAAGTCAACTCATTTCTTAGAAAGACAGGCCACAGAATGAGGTAAGATAATAGTAAGTATTTTGTCCTAGGATTATATTTATAACAAGTACCTGTATTTTTGTTAGGAATTACAACAAGGGATTTGATGGGCTTACTGCAGTGCCAATTATGTGATGAAACACACCTGGTGGAAAAGCAGGCTCACCTCTACTTCTTCAGTGTCCCCTTCCTCTAAGGTTAAGAGAAAACCTTGATCTCATGTATTTCAATCCAATGTTATTTACTGAGGGATTAATTTACCTCTTGCTTATTTTCTTTCTCTTTATAAAGTTAACATATATGCTTATTGTAGAAAATACAAACAATTAAAAATATTGAGTACCAATACAATACAAAAACAGGAATTATCATGGTACCTACAACATATGGTAGCCAAGAGCATTCAATGAATTAAAACACATTAAGTATGTTTCACAATTTAGTTCTGAGTTTTTCCATAAATGACAATTGTAATAAATATTGCCAATATTATTGTGATTATCTTTACACCTGGATAGATGACCTAGGATAGCTACTAAATATATATATATATATATATATATATATATATATATATATATATATATATATATATATATATATCTATCTATCTATCTCCAATGAGTCTGTTTCCTTATTTGTGAAATAAGTTCCAAGAACATAGAGGATTTTCTCTGGAGCAACTGAAATCTGGAAATATTTTCAAGAGGTCCTTGCAAACAAGAGAACTGCATGAGTGAGCTGTTATCCAAATCATCAGAAAAGATTAAAAACACCATAAATATTTAGGATATGAACAAAACAGTCTGTTAGGATAGCTAATTATAAGTATTTTATTTGGCAAACTAGATAAATACTTTAAAAAGTATAGCATATTATATGCTACTAGAGGCCTGGTGCATGAAATTCATGCATGGGGGTGGGTGGAGTTGTCCCTCAGCCCAGCCTGCACCTCTCCAATCTGGAATTCCTCTCACAATCCAGAACTGCTGGCTCTCAACTGCTTGCCTGCCTGTCTTCCTGATTGTCCCTAACTGCTTCTGCCTGCCAGCCTGATCATCCTCTAACCACTCCCATGCCAGGCTGATTGTCCCTAACTGCCCTCCCCTGCAGGCCTGATCACCCTTACCTGCCCTTCCCTGCAGGCCTGGTCACCCCTAACTGCCCTCCCTTGCAGGCTTGATTGCCCCCCACTGCCTTCCCTTGTAGGCCTGGTCCCTTCCCAGCTACCCTCCCCTGCTGGCCATCTTGTGGCAGCCATCTTATGTCCACATGGGGGCAGCCATTTTTGACCACATGGGGGAAGCTATTTTGTGTGTTAAAGTGATGGTCAATTTGCATATTACTTTTTTACTAGATAGGATAGAGCCTGGTGCATGGGTGGGGGACGGCTGGTTTTCCATGAAGGGTGTCCTGAATCAGGGTAGGGATTTCCTTGGGGCTTGGGGCATGGGGCAGCCTGGGCAAGGATCCTATGGTGGTTTTCAGGCCAATCACACACACATACACCCCTCTGGTGACCCAAGTGGAAGCCCTAGTATCTGGAATTTATCTTCTATAATTGAAACTTTGTAGTCTTGAGTGGAGGCCAGGGCAGGCCAGAGTGGGCCAGGGCAGGTGGGAAGTTGGCTTCCTTCTTCGCCAAGGGCAACCCAAGCCTCCTGCTCTCTCCAACTCTGTGGCTATGGCCATTTTTGTTGGGATTTATTTATATTCTATAATTGAAACTTTGTTGTCTGGAGCGGAGGCCAGGGCCAACCAGGGAGGGCAGGAAGTTTGGCTTCCTCCATTGCTGGGGCAACCCAAGCCTCTGGCTTGCTCCAGCTCCATGGCCGCTGCCATATTTGTTGGGTTAATTAACTTGCTACTGATTGGCTGGTGGGTGTGTCTTGTGGGCGTAGCAGAGGTATGATCAATTTTCATGTTTCTCTTTTATTAGATAGGATTATTTTTATATTGTTCACAATATAAAAATATTACTGTAAGTTTCAGCAATTTCTCTTACAAAAAAACTACACTTTAATTTTAAAATATATATGCACCCCTATATTCACTGCAGCATTATTTACAATAGCCAAGATATGGAAGCAACATAGGTGTCAATCAATAGTCAATTGGATAAAGAAAATGTGACACATAAATACAATGGAATATTACTCAGCAAAAAAAAAAAAAAAAAAAAAAAAAAAAATTAAATCTTACCATTTGCAACTAATGAATGGATCTAGAGAGTATTGTGCAAAGTGAAATAAGTCAGACAGAGAAAGACCATATGATTTCACTTATATGTGAAATCTAAAAAACAACAACAACAAAATGAAAAAAAAAACAAAACAAAAAAAGGCGCATAGAATCAGAGGACTAATGGTTGCCAAAGGAAGAAGGGTTGTGGAAGGGTGAAAACGGTCAAGGTGAATAAGAAGTACAAACCTCCAGTTCCAAAATAAATAAGCCACAGAGATGTAATATACAGCACAGAAACATAATAGTATTATAATAACTCTGTAAAGTGACAAATGACTACTAGACTTAGCACAATAAATGCATCATAAGGTATATACCCTGTTTCCCTGAAAATAAGACAGTGTCTTATATTAATTTTTGCTTCCAAAGATGCGCTATGTCTTATTTTCGGAGGATATCTTATTTTCGGGAAAACACAGTAAATGTTGAATATGTTGTACACATGAAACTATAGTATTGTATGCCAACTATATGTTTATAAAAATATTAATTACTCCAAGTTTCTTACATGTATTAATTGGTTAATTCTTAAAAGGCAGCCATACTATTATATTCATTTTGCAAAGGAAAAACCTGAGAAAAGGAGAGATGACATACCCTCCTCAGGATCACACTGGTAGGGCAATGACTTGCCTCTGTTACCCCTACTCCTAGTTAGCCTACTCCTCTGCAGCCCCTTCTCCTAACCACTACACAGCACTGTCTATATGCCTTTTAATTACATTACCGATTTCCATAACTCTTAGTGTAAATTGTTTTTAATTCATATTTGTTCTATAAGATGAGCCACAAAAAAAAAAAAAATCACATACAGACATAAAATCAGGAAACTGAACTGCCATATCAGTGAAAGCATTTTTCATGCTTAGACCAGGCAGGAGTTAAAGTCAGGGGTGTCAAAGAAATATGGATGAAGTATTCAATTGGCAGCTGGGGTTGGACCTCTTATTTTCCTATCAAGTAATATACAATGTGTGATTATTTAGAGCTACCCAAGAGCTCTGCTCAAATGAATGCTTACCCCTCACTCCTCCCTGATTATGAGTCAGGGTATAAGACATTATTACTCTTAGAAAGCCAACAAGTGTAGACAGCCTTTCCAAACAGCTTGTCCAACTTCTATGATTCCACATTAATTTTTCTTTAATTCAAGTCTCTTTCTGTGCTGCTACAAATGATTAAGAGGTACTATTTAAAAGAAATGGCATTTGACCAATTTTTCCCCTCTGAATATAAGAATGCTCACCCAATTTTCCCCAGGGCCACATTTAATGGCTGATTAAACAGAAGATGTTCCATTTTTTTACAGCAAATTTGTAAGATCTGTATTGCATTAATAAATTGCTTTTAAATCTACTTTCTATAGTTAATCAAAGATACTATATTCCTCAAATGCTTGTTGATGGACTACAGTTTTGTAGGCAAAAATATTAAAGATTTTGGAAATTATAAAGCACTTTTTATAGCTTTCCAGGTTCACCTTACACAGCCTTGTAGCTCAGTCAGTATAAAGTCCAACAACTGCCTGACCCATTAATAATTTTAATAGTAATGTAGATGGCATATTCCATAGTATAATTTTTAGTAAGCATTAAAAAGCTAAAAATAAATCTTTTATAAAAATGCATATTTAAATAATTAATATATCCACAAGTAGATTAATAATAAAACTGATTTTAACATGTCTATCATATGGAAAGTATGAAATTATTTTTCAGCCTTCCTATCAGAAAATATTGTTCTTTTTTCTAAAATACCTGTTGATTTTCCAAAAATTTGGGCTTCTCTCTCACCGCATTCACTCAAGTGCGAATCCTATGGAGACCCATAAAAACATTTCCTTGTATCCCAAATGGCTCTTTTATTTTGTTATCCTGTTGTTGTTTTGTTGTTTGGTTGTTTTTTGTGTTGTGTTTTTCTTTTTCAAAGCAGTATCATTTAATAACTGGGTAGCAGTCCCTCTACCAACTGTGCTGTTTTTGGTGTTTAACAGGGACTATGATTCTCCAAGGAGCCATGCTTAAAGAAACACAATAGCTACCTACAAGTACTAGTATTTTAGTAGCAAACTCTCTAAAACTAAAGTCTGAACTGTGTCTGTTAATGAACATCCAAGCAACACTCACTTTAAGAACTATACACATGCAGCTTCAGACAACAGGAACTAATTGAATAAGAGGAATCACACACATTAATCCCTGACATTAATTAGGTTTGTCAATAATTTTTTACATATGGAAGAATTAAGAAATAGCTTTTAAATATAAGCTAAAACAAGGCCAGATTTTAGAAAACCAACATTCTCAAACAGCTTCAAAGCCTGAGTCCAGGGCTGGGGAACCACAGGTCCAGTTGTCCAACTCCGTTTTTAACATAGCAATGGGGCAAGTCTGGTTCATAGGATTCCGAGCCCAGACCACATCACATGACTGGTCTCATTAACCTGTTTTCTTTAATAACCAACTGCTCATCATCTGTATATGACAACATAGTTAAGTGCCTGTTATGGACTAATTTGTGCCCCCCCACTCTACATTTACATATTGAAGTTCTAACCCATGACTTCAGAATGTGCCTGGATTTGGAAGTAATTAAGATAAAAGAAGTTATATGGGTGAACCTTAATTCAATATGACTAAGATCCTTTTATAAAGAGGATAATAGACATCAGACATGCACAAAGGCAACACCATGTCAAGATACAGAGACAAGATGGCCATCTACAACCAAGGAGAGAGGCCTCAAAAGAAACCAACCCTGCCAACACCTTGATCTCGGACTTGTAGCCTCCAGAACTGTGAGAAAATATATTTCTATTGCATAAACCATCTAATCTGGGCATTGTACTATGACAGTTTGAGCAGACTAATGGAGATAAAGGTCTGTTTCACTTGACTCCCTCCCAGGATACATCCCATGACCAGTCTCAACAGCTTATTTCCTTTAATAACCTGCCCACCTATTCACCTGTGGAGGGCAATATAGTTTAACTGGCCTTGAACCAATAGCGTACTTGCAACTTCAGACAACAGGAACTGAGTAAGAAGAATCAGCAAAATATTTGTGAAAATCAAGAGCTAAACTCTTCAGTGTTAACTCTAGTTGAAATACACACACACAAAAAAAGGAAAATTATTCATCCTATTTACAGTGACAGTATTGTCAACAGAATCCAGGCATCATTTTATCTTTCTTATTTATTTCTTACAAATTATTTGTTCTTTAGTCTTGATTAATAAGTACTTTGTGTGAGAGAGTCTTTTTTCTGATAGTGCTTCTAAAACAGGGGTCTTCAAACTACAGCCCGCGGGCCACATGCGGCCCGCAGAGGAGTCTGATCCGGCCCGCCAGGTTTTTTGGGCAGTGAGCGCAGCCAAGGTGTTACAGTAGGAATTAGTAGTTCATATACTCCGGCCCTCCAGCTCTCTGAGGGACTGTGATCTGGCCCCCACTTTAAAAAGTTTGAGGACCTCTGTTCTAGAACATGAGTACATTGCAGTTCCATGGGTAACAACTAAGACAAGTGTTCTAATGATAATCCTGTATTTGAAATGGAAACTCCATGTCTTAAGTTACTAAGAAAGCACTTCAATGAACAAGAACAGCATCAATCAGATTATGGGACCTCAGAGGGAAGGTAGGGGAGGGTGGGGATAAGGGAGAGAGATCAACCAAAGGACTTGTGTGCATGCTTATGAGCCTAACCAGCGGTCATAGACAATAGGGGGTGGGGGCATGCGTGGGGAGGGATTTGGGATGGGAATTGGGGGGTGGGGAGTGATGACAAATATGTGATACCTTAATCAATAAAGTAATTTTTTTTAAAAGCACTTCAGAATCTAAAGGAAGAACTAAGAAAGTACTTCAGAATCTAAAGGGATTGTAAAAGCTACTTTAACACTGTAAAGTCAAATCCATCTCATTTACTCATATACAATTGCCTTATATAACCTATTACTAAGATCATGAAAGGAGAGTGTAATAAAATATGTAGGTCCATAAAAACAGTGCTTCAGGAAGTCATCGGGAAAAAATGATTCAGTGAATCATGAGAGACCCCTATTGACCTTTTTGGGTATTAGAAGTAACCCATCACTACTTTAGACAATAGTTTGTCTGCATTCCCCTTTGTTTGAAGAGCATTTGTTAAATCAAGGATGCTTGAGATCGTGGCCATGTCTTATTTGTCTTTGTTTCTCAGTGCTTACCCCAGAGCCAAAACTACTAGTAATCTAATAATATCCATTTGGTAATATTGAATTATATTGGCTAGAAGTGAAATGTTTACAAGTAAGAAGCTTCTTGACAGTGGCTGGGAAATCTCTCACAATTCCAAGAACAGGATTAGAGCTGGATATCAGATACAACTGGAACCTAGGATGTAAATGCAGTCAGGGCTTTTGTTCATCTCTTTTCTTGGTTCCTCTCCATTAGTCTCTTCCATTTCTTCCCTCTCGTCCATTTCTCTAGTCCATACATAAGAATTCAGAAATACTAGAATAAACAAAATTTTAATGTTGCAGTTTGTCACTATGTGTAGAAAGCTGGCTTTCCTAGTCCAGACCATCTAGTGAAAATTAAGTACAGAGGCTATAATAAAACAATATTTTAGAAGAAAACAATGAGCAGACATTCTCACTGGAGTCTGTTCTGTAAAAGAATCAAGGAAATAAGTGAGTGAGTGAATGAATGAACAAATGAACAAATAAATGTTGTTATAGAATCCTATCTAATAAAAGAGTAATATGCAAATTGACTGTACCTCTGCTATACCTACAAGCCACGCCCACTAGCCAATCAGGAGCTAGTGTGCAAATTAACCCAACCAAGATGGCTGTGGCCACAGAGTGAGCAGGAGGCTTGGGTTTCCCCAGCAATGGAGGAAGCCAAGCATCCTGCACACCCTGGTCAGCCCAGACCTCCCTCTGCTCAAGGCTACAAAGTTTCAAATATAGAAGATAAATAAATCCCAACAAAAATGGTGGCAACCATGTAGCTGGAGAGAGCAGGAGGCTTGAGTTGCCCTGATGATGGAGAAAGCCAAGCTTTCTACCTGCCCTGGCCAGCCCAGGCCTCCGCTGAAGGCTACAGTTTCAATCATAGAAGATAAATAAATCCCAACAAAAATGGCAGTGGCCACAGGGAAAGGAGGCTTGGGTTTCCCTGGCAATGGAGGAAGCCAAGTTCCTACCCTGTCCTGGCCTCCACTGAAGACTACAAAGTTTCAATTATAGGAGATAAATAAATCCCAGATCCCAGGGCCTCCACTTGAGTTGCTGGAAGGCGTGGCCGGACTGCAAACCACCAGGACACCCTTCAAGGAAAACAAGCTGGCCTCCACTCATGCACCAGGCCTCTATCCTATCTAATAAAAGAATAATATGCAAATTGGCCATCACTCCAACACACAAGATGGCTGCCCCCAGGTAGTCAAAGATGGTTGCCCCCATATGGACACAAGATGGCCACCACAAAATGGCCAGCAGGGGAGGGTAATTGGAAGGGACCAGGCCTGAATGGAGGACAGTTGGGGCAATCAAGCCTGTAGGAGAGGGCAGTTAGAGGTGACCAGGATGGCAGAGGAGGGAAGTTGGGGGTGACTGGGCATGCAGGCAAGGGCAGTTGTGGGGGGGACCCAGGTCTGCAGGGGAGAGCAGTTGGGGGGGGGGGGCGTGGGAGGACTAGGCCTACAGGGGAGGGGAGTTAGACATGAGACCAGGCCTGCAGGAGAGGATAGTTAGGGGTGACCAGGCCTGCAGGGGAGGGCAGTTAGGGGCAAATAGGCTGGCGGGGAGCAGTTAGGCATCAATCAGGCTGGCGGGGAGTGGTTAGGGGGTGATCAGGCTGGTAGGCTGAAGCAGTTAGGGGCAATCAGGAAGGCAGGCAGGCAAGCAGTTGGGAGCCAGCAGTCCTGGATTGTGAGAGGGATGTCCAACTGCCTGGTTAGGTCTGACCTACCGGGATTGGTCCTAAATGGGCAGTCGGACATCCCTTGAGGGGTCCAGGCTGGCTGAGGGATACACCCTCCCCCATGCATGAATTTTGTGCACCAGGCCTCTAGTATTAAAATAGCTTGAGAATACAAGAGCATATAAAAGAATTAACTTATTATGCTACCTTACTGATTTGCTATGTCAAATGGCTGTGAAGGGTTATATATGTAATTAATTTGGCAAGGGATATATTATCAATATAGTGGGGAAGTTGTTAGCAATGAAAATGCCAGAAATATTAAATAAACTATAATTCCATTTATAAACAACTATTTTATGGTAAAACTGAATTTCATTAAAAAATTAAAATGTGAACATTTCTTTTCTTTCTAAAAAAAGCCAACAGATATTTACTTAAAACATGAACTGAGCCCAGCCATTGTGGCTCAGTGGTTGAGCCTCAACCTATGAACCAAGGATGTCATGGTTGATTCCTGGTCAAGACACATGCCCAGGTTGCAGGCTTAAACCTCAATAGAGAGAATGTAGGAGGCAGCCAATCAATGATTCTTTCTCATCATTGATATTTCTACCTCTATCTTCCTCTCCCTCTCTAAAATCAATACAAATATATATTTTTTTAAATGTGGACTGGTTAGACTACAGTATTGGAATATTGGAGAACAGAACAAAAGTCTTCTGTTGAACATCTGGTAAGTTTACTTTAATTTGAAATGCGCTATTACTGTTTTTCTCCCATGCAGAAATTAGCCAGATTAGATACAGATTTAATTTTTTTCCCCCCATAGGATTCCTCCCTCTGTCACAAATATTTGAGGCATGGCTTCTAGAGGTTTCTGAAGGTAAAACAATATGTCAGCATCATTCTGTAGCGTCTCAGTATAGTAGCTTCCAGTAAATATTAATTAAATTAATGAACCTCCTCTGCTTATTTTCCCAATTCTCTGTGGGTAAATTTAGGAAAGTTCCAATAATTTTTGAAATGGAAAAAAAAAAAAAAAAGATGACTAATGAGATATATAGAATAGAAAATTAGAGATGTTATATGATCTCAGAAGGCATAGAATTCTATATTGAAATACTAAACAATTGTATGATAGATATTCAGTCCACACTTTATATCAAAATATGTTTTCAGAAAAGCATTGACTTCATAGAATTGAAATCTATTAGACTTAAACGATTCTAGGACAAACGAGTAACTCCCTAATGTTCCTGTAAATCACCTAGAACTGGCAAATGTTCAAGCCACAGAATTATGTTAGCAGACTAAATCATCATAGGAGTTCAGAAAATAGTTCAGTTTTTTAAAATACCCAAGAATCTGAAAATATGTAATTCTCCAAGAAAATTTTCCAAGGACCAACATACTAACTCATTCAAATGAAAGGTAAGTGAGATGTCTACAAGGTTGACAAGAAAAGTCCCATTGCTTGGTATTCAATTCCCAGTTTTTCCTGTTTTCCTAGAATTGAATATGGTAAGGTGAAAAATGTACTTAAGCACCTTTTTTGTGGACTTCTTGTTTAGAACTTCCATTTTTCTTCCTCAGCTGCCATACAATGGTCCCTTTAACTAAATAATCTCCATTTATTCAAGCAAAATCCTGAATTATGATTTGCATTTTCCTTGTTTGTACTGAATTATATGGCTGAGGTATTACAAATCCTACTAGTTTATCCTTTATAACTAAAGCATTTTAATGTGGGGCATGATTTCTTTATGTAGAGATAGATTTCATCCCATTTCATTTCTCTATTTCATCTGGAAAAGTGTAAGTTAATCATTCTTCTCTGACTAAAATATACATGGTTCTACCAACATAACTCAAAGCAGGAATTAGGTTTAAAGATCCTGTATAATAAATTTTAGTTCTCATTTTACAAATCCCATGAACCATCCAAATAAACTTGAGATGATTTGTTTAAACGTTCTCTTTCATAGTATTTATTTAAAATACACAAGAACTAAAGTGCTATGTTATACTTAATTAATGCCCAACTAAATGGCTTAAATTATAAACCTGGCATATTTATTCAATAGTTAATTTGCCTTATGAAGCAGGGCATTAATTCAACATTTTTCATGGATTTTATGTTTACATTATATTGTCAAATTGCACTAAGAATGCTACTAAGCTGTTAAATTTCCATTCTGAGTCAAAGATGCAGCTACTATTAACAGCTTAAACTCTGAGCTTTTAACAGACAATACTAATTACTCACTTTAATTCTGAATTCTTTCAGCGTGTTGGTAATTTATTCTTCTTCAAAAGGGATTTTAAAACTATTTTCATTTCATTCACCATGTCCATTCAATGTCCACATTATTATACTGATAATTTAATAGGCGTAGGATCCTGTCTTCACTTGCTTTGTTCTCTGATGTTATCTCTGATGTTGATTTATTTGAGTTATTTGAATAAATGTTGATTTATTTGAGTTATTTGAATATAAATAACTTAATAATTTAAGCTTCTGATTTTTCACTTCATTTAGAACTAAGCTCAAATAAATTACACCAACATTCAAACATTTATATTGTGTATTGGGATTAGGAAAGGTATTATTTAAAGAGACCAGCACTATCTCTTATCATCATAACAAAGAAAAGACAAATGATATTCCCAAATGACTTCAACCTTTTAAATGTAGGTATAAATTAAATTTCCTAGGGTACATACCATATCCTTGAATTATCTATTATTGGTTTTAGGCTTCATTTAAATACTAGAGGCCCAGAACAAAATTTGTGCACTGGGGGGGGGAGAGGCGGTGTCCCTTAGCCCAGCCTGCACCCTCTCCAATCTGGGATCCCTCTCACAATCCAGAACTGCTGGCTCCCAACCGCTCGCCTGCATGCCTGCCTGCCTGCCTGCCTGCCTGCCTGCCTATTTCCCCTAGCCACTTCTGTCTGCCTGCTTGATCACCCCCTAACCACTCCCCTGCCAGCCAATTGCCCCCAACTACCCTCTCCTGCTAGCTCGATCGCCCACAAGTGCTCTCCCCTGCAGGCCTGGTTTCCCACAAGTTCCCTCCTCTGCAGTCCTGGTCACCCCCAACTGCCCTTTCCTGCATGCAATTGGTTGCCCCCAACTGTTCTTCCCTGCTAGCCCGATCACCCATAACTGCCCTCCCCTACTGGCCATCTTGTGGTAGCCATCTTGTGACCACATGGGGGGGGGCCTTCTTGTGCAAAGGCATGATGGTCAATTTGCATATTACCTCTTTGTTATATAAGTTGCTCACTAGTTTATAAAGCTCACTAATTCATAAAGTTATACAATTTAATTTCTCAAGTAGGAAATTTAATGCACACAATTTCATACAAGTGTTTTGAATATTGTTACTCTTTTTTCAGTTATTTAGATTCTTGAACAATTCATTTATAAATGCTAAAATAATACTTTAATTGTTTTCATAAATAGGTACTGTATAATTGGCTTCTGAGATAGCTTTTGTAATGTAAATCTAGCCTGCTACAGTTTTCCACAGTCAATTTGACTTTTAAATAAAATGAACAATCTTACCCTGGGAGACTGTGGGGGAAAAAAAAAAAAAAGGCATGAAAAAAGTCCACTTATTTGGATTCAGTGGAAAATAAAGGGGAAAATGAAATCAGTTGTCTCATCCTTAATATTTTATTTCTAGGCACAAGAGAAGAAATTTCCCAAATATCTGAATTGCTTCTCAGATTGGATGTGGCTGACTAGCTTAGACAAGAACTTTTCTAGGACTCTGAGAATTTACAGAAATCATAGAAAAATTATTAAACAGTTGATAGAATAAGGGCTAAGGGCTTGGGCCAATTTTATTTCCAAGCAAAGCTCTTTTCACCCAGAAATTGAAAACAAAAACAATAATAAGCTTCTCCTAAACAACACGTGTGTGCAAAGAATACTAATGACAATGAAAACACTACATATCAGAATCCATGGAATATAATTAAAGCAGATCAGAGAAAAACTTTTAACACTAAACACTTTTAAGATGAAAATAAAATAAATTTATGACCCATTTTTAAAACTAGAAAAAGAATAGAACAAAAAAAAAAGCCAAATAAAATATTTTTAAAAAGTAAATAATAAAGAAAAAGTGTAAAATAACAAGTCAGGGTGTAAAAAAAAAAATAGTACACATAATTTGTAAGTGGAAATTCTGTTTTTTGAAAATAAAAATATAGCCACCACAAGCTAAGCTGATGAACAACAAAAAATAAAAATATAAATAAGAAAGAAATGTTAATGGGAAAATACACATTGAAACAAAATAAAAAGTTTTTAAATCATAAAAGAATGATTTACAGACATCTGTGCAAATATATTTTAAAATTTAGATAAGAAGGATAATTTCCTAGAAAAATACAGACTACCAAATTTGACTCCATTGGAATTAGAATACTTCAGAAGACTAATCTTCAAAAAAGTAATAAAGTGATTAAAGTCAAAAAGCAAATGAAAAAACTGGTAGAAAACATTTCCATCATATATCACATCAAAGAGCTAAAAACCCCATTATGTATAATAACTGAAAAATTGAAGGACAAAGATCTAAAAATATACTAGAAAAATGAGAACCCTCAATACATTAAAAATATTCAAACTCACTCATAATTAGATAAATATAAATTTAGATAACACTGAGACACCATTCAGAATGGAAAAGTTTTGAAAATATGAGAACATAGCCTCTTGGCAAGGCTGTGGGATAAACACTCATACATTACTGGCAGTAATATATCTATGTACTATTTTTGCAAATGTTCTATAAGTCTAAATACATTTTAAAATAAAAATTGAAAAGAAAACAACAATAAAAACTCTAAGTGCAGAGTGATCTAAGCTGACAGTGGATAACATGTAAAATGGAAAAAAATGATGAGTGTGTTTGAACAAATCCAACTTTGGAAAAGGTAGAAAATCTTTAATCCATCACACCATGGAGCCAGTTACTGTCTTTCGGCAACAAGTCCAACCTCTATGTTCTGCAAACCACTTTTCCCAAACTCCTTTCCCAACTCACCTCCTGTTAAGATCAGCCAATGAAGGAATACAGCAGTGGAGGAAAAATTGAAGACGAACTGCAGTGGAGGAGAATTTGAAGAGTAAAAGGACTGCCTTCCTGTTTTCCACTTCCTCTCAATATACCCCCATAGCTGCAGTCTGTTGTCTCACACCAGCTTCCTTCAGCATTCCCCGCACCAGCTCCTCTTCAAAGCTCCACACATGAACCTGGCAGTATAAGAACCTGCTAAACAACTGTGTCATAGTCCAGGACCACTTAAGCACCTACCTGTCACCTCCACCTAAGCAGTCTGAGCACCCACCAGACCACACAACCTTTAGAGGTCTGAGGGATACATACTATAGGGGCTTAATCACAAGTAACAACAGCAGCCTGTAATTATTGGAATTGAGAGTCTGCCCCGTCTTCAGAATCCCAGCACAAATTGCATAGAGCTTTCCTCAGAGTTCCAAAGAATCAGCACTATTGAGCCCTTCCCTCTAACTTCTGGGTTCCAAAACCCACCTATTCCCTGCTGTTTCTCTAACTTCTTGAAGTAATTAAACTTATTTACTTCAGAATGCCCTTTTAACTCCTTCCTACACCTGTGTAACCAATGTCTAATCTACCGAGTTTGAAATACCCACTATGGACTTGGCTTTCTGGTATCGTACTGACTGTTTTGGGAGGAATTTCTAGGTTGGGGGAAAGGTATTTTGTTTACAGTTCATTTATTCACTAATTTAATATTAATTGCACAAATAATTAGTCACCGTGATATATAAAAATGAAAAAGTCATAGTTTCGGCCTTTAAGTGGGTGAGGTAAGTATTTGATCACCAAGCAGATAAGCTCCATAACAGAAGAACACTCACAGAGCTAAGAGCGCAGGTTAAGAGGCACAGGGGTGCAAGAGGGCTTTCTGAAGGGGTGACATTGGAGCATGGCAGATCACATAGAACTCTCAAGGAGAGGAGGACATCTTGTCAGAGGAAAGAATTTCTAAAAGAACATAATAGATTCAAAGAATGCCGAATAAACTCTGTACACAGGATAGGAAAGGGTCACAACTTGAGGTCAACAGGGAGTTAATAATCATCAAAAGTTTTTTTTGTTTGTTTGTTTTAAATATATTTTATTGACTTTTTACAAAGAGGAAGGGAGAGAGATAGAGAGCTAGAAATGTCAATGAGAGAGAAACATCGACCAGCTGCCTCTGCACACCCCCTACAGGGGATGTGCCTGCAACCAATGTACATGCCCTTGACCAGAATTGAACCTGGGACCTTTCAGTCCACAGACCGACGCTCTACTACTGAGCCAAACTGGTCTCGGCCATCAAAGGTTTTGAATGACACACTAACTAATTTTAATCCACTAAAAATTTTCAGAGGATATTTCCTTAAGATTACTTATACAGCATATTAAAAAATGAAGACAGAAAAATAAAAAAACGAAGACAACCTTCAGCCCCTAGATCCACCTTCCAGAAATGTTCCTTACATATTGTTTCCAGAAAAATTGGACTAATGTATAAATTCATAGTAAACATTAATATAGATCCCATTAAATACCAGATGCTATTCAAAGTTATATTTATTACCTATTTAATCCTTACAACAGATCTATTAAGTATTTACTATTATAATTTTCACTTAACAAAGAGGAATTTGATATTAAAAAGACTAACCAACTTGCTCAAGGTCCATAACTAGTAAGTGGTGGGGTCAGACTTTGAACACAGCAAGTATGGATGGCTCCATGATCTATGCTGCTAACCACTATAATACAGAGCCTATTATAGTTACATGCATTTGTACGGATGTTTTCAAAAAACATGAAATAAATATTCTGACACAAATGACTCATACTCCACATTTTATTCTGTGCCTTGTTCATTCAATTAATGATATACCTTGAAGATAGTTCTATTTTTATCCACCTTTATTCCTAAGTACTGCATAATCTCAAAGGTGGTGATGGGTAGATAGGTGGGAAGAGATCAACAAAAGAACTTGTATGCATTTATGCATAACCCATAGACACAGACAATAGAGTGGTGAAGGCCTGGGGAGAGGACAGGGGTGGGGCAGGCTAGAGGTCAATTGGGGAGAAAAGGGGACATAGGTAATCCTTTCAACAATAAAGATTTAAAAAATTTTAAATAACTGCATAGTAATTATCATGTAAACATCCCAAACTATACTTAAACATTTTTATTTTGATTAAGGTTCATTACAGGTTTAGTTCTTACAAATAATGTTGCAACAAAATTAATAGCAGAGGAATTGTTCTAAGAAAATATTTATCTTTTATATTAAAACTATTGCACCATTTCCCGTCATAAATATAGATGTAGAAGGGTACTTGTTGGTCCACATTCCTGGTGAGTTTTCATCAAATTTGTATTAAATGTTTGCTCATCCGATAAGTTAAAAGTGATGCCTACACTATTTTTAAAATATCCTGCTGTGATGAACTATGTGTTTGGAAAGACCCTGCTGAGGCTGTATGAAGGTTCACTTGGTCACACCAAGAGTTAGGACAGAAAGGACAAGCAGGAGACACCAATAACAGAGAGTGTAAGAAATTAGGATGATTTATTTCAGTGGTTCTCAACCTTTCGAATGTCATGGCCTTTTAATACAGTTCCTCATGTTGTGGTGACGCCCAACTATAAAATTATTTTTGTTGCTACTTCTTAACTGTAATTTTGCTACTGTTATAAATCATAATGTAAACATCTGTGTTTTCTGATTGTCTTAGGCGACCCTGCTAGCGATCGCAGATTGAGATCTGTGACCTTGCTAGTGACCTCCACAGGTTGAGAACCACTGCTGTAGAGCCTAAGACCATCGGAAAACACAGATATTTACATTATGATTCATAACAGTAGCAAAATTATAGTTATGAAGTAGCAACAAAAATAATTTTATGGTTGGGGGTCACCACAACATGAGGAACTGTATTAAAGGGTCACAGCATTAGAACGGTTGAGAACCACTGGTTTATTTAGAACAGGGCCTTGCATGTATTAGGAGGGCTTATGGAGAGGGGAAGCCATATCAGAAAAGCCAGCTGTTGAATTAGAGCAGCAGACCTTTGTTCGTGATATTTAATATCGCAGTAAAGAAGGTCAAGGCAGAGAAAGGATTCTAGAATATCTCCTAGGTTTATGAGTTAAAAAGCCAGGAAGATTGTACTGAAAATAGCTGTCCTAAGAAACACAGAAGACAAAGATTTGGGGACCATCCAGAGGAAATTTAGGATGATAAAAAATAATCTTACAAATATAAAATCCTATATTTATAGGAATGACCTTCATGTGTGGCAGAGGCTATTTCAGAATATTCAGTTATATTTAATGCCACTTAACAATAAATCATTGACTTCTGCAGCAATATGAAGGCCCTTAAGTCAAATTACCCAGCATATTTATGAAATGAGCTGTACTATGCCAGAGTATTCTTTTAGTATTCTGCCATCTAGTGAATAACAATCATTTGTGCAACTTGGCCTATAAATTACAACAAAGAAACCTGAATTTTATATCTTTGTGTTGTGATCTTTTCAGTTTCCACAACATAGAAAATGTATCTGACAATGCCTCACATTTTTTGCATAAGATAATTTTGTAATTATTAAATATTAAACATAGAGGACAGAATGAAAACTTATTGGCTTAAGCCTCCAATTTGACCTTGAGGTGATCTTGAACATTCATGCCATTAAAGACATGGAGCAAGTTCTTGAGAGTTTCCTCCACATTATGCCATCTTCTGTCATCATTAAAAACATCAGTGTAAACAAAACAAAAAATCTTTACTCACCAGCAACTTTTTTTCTGAAATAAAGTGTCTTTAAGTAACAATCTTTGTCCATTCAATGAGTTATGCTTAATAACATTATCAAAAATTTATAATCTGAAAATTAACCTACATTGCACCTTAGAGGTTGTGTTTTCATGATGAAGTGTATTAAAAAAAATTGTTTTCTCTATATTTCTATGAAACCTTCCCTAAGTTCTCTTGAGTTGATTACTTGCTTTGTGTAGCTAATGCATTTTTGTGTTGTTAATGCCCAGTATTAGTTATCATCCTTTATACAGATACATATTCTAATTATTTGTTTGTAAGCTTATTTCCCCAAAGGGTTAAAGAGACAATCCCATGTTCATTTTTATATCTACTATAACTTTTATGAAGTATAGTATCTATTGGTTTTCAATAAATGTTAACAAATGAATGATTTAAAATAATTGAATTGAATTAATGGAAAATGTTTGAAGTTTTATTAATTTTTTTACCTTTATTTAGTTGTTAGAGTATGTAATTTAATTTTTGATAATGATTATGTTTAACACCAGCTTGAAAATTCTTTTCTCACACTTGGCCTCTGGGCAATCTGCCCAAACAGGTCAAGTGAAGGGAGGGGCAGTTCAGATCCCACAGGCATGCATAGTATCTGTCTACATCCCAGTGAAGTTTCATTCATTTTAATTCAAATTAAATTAATATATAATTTAAAATAAGCAATTATTTAACTCAGCTTCCTTCATTAAACCTAGACAAGATGTGAATGAACATACTGCCTGAATACCCACAGGAGCCTAAAATATAGATGTATGCTCATTAGAATTATTGGATATAGTTAGACAAAAAAAAACACAAAAAACTCTCCTTTGAAATTTGTCCTCATAGGTAATGGCAATATTCCCAAGCTTGTCAACCTCTCTCTCTTGGCAGATCTCTGTGCTCCATCTGTCCAACTTGAAGGCTACAATGCCCTCAAAGTGAGCCTGCCTTATGGATATCTTTATTCTGTGTGATTATATGCCAGAATACATAAACCTGAGCTATTTCAGATTGTCAACGGAAATAGTTCCCATGAGAGTATTTCATTGCCTTATGGATAATGATTATGGATGAAACCTCAAAGCCATGCCATTAGGCCTGAGTTCAATTGTAATTAGTTGAATACATTGATTGCAGGGCCTCTTAATCCATCTACAAGTCTGACCTCTTTGGCTTTACCATATCCAAGCTAATTCTAAAGACTTCAGATAAGAACCCCATCATCTTTGTAGGTTTTTAAAAACACTGTTAGCAAATTCTGTTCCTTTGGGAAGCTGTTTTCATTTTTCTTTTCACTTTAGCACCCCTGCTTTTAAAAAACAAACCTGAGCACCATTTTTTTTAGGCAATAATCATATTTGCGTATTTCACAGAGCATTATCCCCATCTATTGGGTCGGCAGCTAAGTAATTGCGGATTTTTTAAAGAAAATCAAAGACAATTTTTTCATGGAACTAAATAACTTTATTCTGTAATGTATTGCCCATTTTGATCAATGACCTTTTGCCATCTTTCAGGCAGCATCATAATCCCACGTTCAAAAAACTTCTGGTTTTTATTAGCAAAAAACTGAATCAAGTACGATTTGACATCATCATCATTATTGAAATTTTTACCATTCAAGGAGTTTTGTAAAGATCGAAACAAAAAGTAATCAGATGGTGCAAGGTCAGGACTATATGGTGGATGTGGCAAAACATCCCAACCAAGCTCCATTAATTTTTGCCGAGTGACCAAAGATGTGTGTGGCCTTGCATTGTCATGATGGAATACAACACCTTTTCGATTTGTCAATTCGGGCCGCTTTTCTTCAACTGCATTGTTTAATTTTGTTAGTTGTTCAATGTAGACATCAGAATTGATCGTTCGGTTGGGTGGTAAGAGTTCAAAGTAGACAATTCCTTTGTAATCCCACCAAACTGATAACAAAACCTTCTTTTGATGAATATCAGCTTTTGATGTTGTTTTAGTTGGTTCACCTGGCCTGCTCCACGATCTTTTCCGCTTGATATTGTTGTAAACAACCCATTTTTCATTGCCAGTTATCAGTCGTTTTAAAAATGGATCATTTTCATTACGTTTCTTTAGCAAATCGCAGCTGCTAATGCGTTGCGTTAACTGTGATTCTTTCAGTTCGTGAGGAACCCATGTATCGAGTTTTTGAACATAGCCAAGTTGTTTTAAGTGATTTTCAATGCATGTATGTGATACATGAAGCTTCTCTGCAATCTCACGTGTTGTACTGTGACAGTCCGAATTGATTATTGCTTTGATTAGGGCGTCATCAACTTCAACTGGACGACCAGAGCGTCTTTCATCTTTGAGTGAAAAATCACCAGAACGAAATTTGGCAAACCAATTTTGACACTGCCGTTCTTTTAAGGCTTCGTCACCATAAACAGCACATAACTTTTTATGAGCTTGCGATGCGTTTTCCCTTTGCGGAAATAAAAAAGCAAAATATGACGAAAATGTTCCTTTTGATTTTCCATTTTTCAACGAACGCCAAACAAAAACTACAAAACAGATCAAAAAACTTTTTTTACTGATTAAAAGCTGAATAGCCAACTATCAAATACAAAATGTGTTTTACATTTGTACTACGTCTGCAAACCTAAAAATTCAACTGAAGCCATATATGTGTGAAACCCGCAATTACTTAGTTGCCGACCCAATATATTATTGTAGTGAAGCTGTGGGAAACTAAAAAATATATATTATTTCTCTTAAGAAGTGGTCTACTTTTAGAATTTATATCTAACCTCTATAATATACATTTTCCATAACTACTGCCTATTGGACATAAAATTTAGAGATGACAGAAGTAGTCTTCTTGTTCAGGTAGAGTCCCATAAGTTTATCTTATAGGTGAACTCAGGAGAAGAAAATAAACATACTCTATTTTCCCCCTTCTGGGGCCTTTTTCTCTTTCATAAAGCACCCCCCCCCCCCCCAAGAAACACATATTTTCTACATCAAGCTTCAAGTTTACAGTGGCACATGGGAAATGGAGCTGTAGTCATCCAACTCTGGCTATGGAGAGTAATTTAAATTTAGAACAAAATATTAGAAAAATCCATTTGTCCCAGATTCTAGCCATAATTCCTATTAAACTTTTTTTATCCTCACCCGAGGACAGGTTTATTGATTTGGAGAGAGGGGAAGAAAGAAAGAGAGAGAAACATTGATGTGAAGGAGAAACATCCATCAGTTGCCTCCCACACTTCCCTGTCCTGGGACAGTACCCACAACCTAGGAATGTGCCCTGACCAGGAAGCAAACCTACCACCTTTCAGTGCTCGGGATGATGCTCCAACCAATTGGACCTCACCAGCCAGGGCTAATTTCTATTAAATTTATCTTTAATAAGCTGATATGTTGATAGGAATTTGCTGGACCCTTGTGTCTTAGTTCCTAATTAATTCTGAACTTTAGAGGTAGAGAAAGTAGTGTAATTTATTAGTAGCCTCCTCAGATGCCAATATATATTGCTAATTATGCTTTCTTTGTTCAACTTTTTTTAAAACACACACACACACACACATATATACATATATATATATATACATATATATGTGTATGTATATATGTATATATATTTAATTTTATTGATTTCAGAGAGGAAGGCAGAGGGAGAGAGAGAGATAAACATCAATGATGAGAGAGAAGAATTGATTGGATGCCTCCTGCACACCCCACACTGAGGATTGAGCCCACAACCCAGGCATGTGGCCTTGACTGGAATCAAATCCAGGACCCTTCAGCCCCCAGGCTGAGGCTTTATCCACTGAAGCATAAAATCCAGAGCCTTTGTTCAACTTTTGCTAATGACCTGACTTTTATTCTTTTATAATTACCATGGGATACATAATCTGTGAAATACATGCCTTCTGTTATAATCTTCAATTTAAAAAAGGCTTGAAAACTTGCAAACAGAACCAATCATCATATAATAGAAAAATACAAAGATTCACAGAGGGTTTGTTTTACAAAAACAGAACATTTTAAATAATAATATAAAATAATTAAAAAGTAGCTTTTAAAAAGTATCATATTAATACTTAGGTAAAGAAATTTATATTACTGTGGGAGTGGACACATTAAAAAGAGCTTTTTCCTTCAGGAAAACAGATTAAAATAGTTCTTTGGAGAGGACCATGAGAACACAGAGGAATTTATGGACTTGAAGAACCAACACATTCTAAGGACACTAAAGCATACCAGGCAATTTAGACTCCAGAAGAAATGGAAGAGTTAATCTGTTGCCTCAAGGCTTTCTGGTTGAAAACAAGCTTGTAGACCGGTATAAAAAAAATACCTTTGATATCCAAGTGTTCTCCAGGGGGAAAACATCTGCGTGCATGCCTTCGAATCAAACTTGATACTGATCCAGTAGGTGAGCCCAGACGAGATCTTTTTCTCTTTCAAGCCACATATTGTAGAGGTAATGGAGAAAATGCTAGATGCCAGAGTGGCTGGGAATCAAAATCTGAGAATTAAGGAGCTTATGTGTAACTCTTTGGATGTTGTTTAAACTCTGACACATTTTTATTTTCTATTCCCATAATTCTCATTGGCCACAGCTGAGCTTATAGCAGAACGCTGTATGAGACCCATTTAGGACTATAAAACAAACAGAAAGGATGTCAGGAAATCGAACCAGTAGCATAAGAAAGTGAGAATAATTTCCCACTGTTGAATTAAAAGAGTCCAACAGAGGATAAATACAAAAGTAGGCATTAGAATGAAAATGCCTAAAGAGGATAATGACATGTTTAAAGAAGCTGGCCATTTTAATTTTGTGAGATCAGAGTCGTCGAGTTTTCTTCCTTCCAGAAATATAGGAAGATACACAGGAACTGAAGAGTATTGAGGAAAGTTTGACCAGAGTATACTTACAAAGAAACTCCTAAGGCTCAGAGCAACAGCTACAGAGAAGACCCACCATCTTAGAACCTTCAACAGGGAAGCTCTTCCCATTGGCTGCTCTGGCTAATCACCATCAGCCTGATCTGATTTTGCTAATGAGCCCTCAGAGCTGAAACTGTTTGCTTCTGGAAAAAGGAACTGGGATACTGAGGAAGGTCAGGAACCTATTTGTGCATGAGTGTGTTGCAATGAGCCCTTATATATAGCTCTCTACATAAAATGTTAGACTTTATAATTTAAGAAATGGAGAACATTGATAAAAATTTAAAATTAAGTGCAACAAGAATACAAATTCTTACAAAAATCTTTACATTAGAAGAGATCAGTATGATTCTTAAGCCTGCAGCATCAGTGTCACCTGGGAGTCTGTTAAAAATGCAAATTCTTCTGCCTCAAACCAGACCTATTGGATCAAAAATTGGGGGGAGGGGCAGGAGTCTGTGTTGGAATAAGCCCTCCAGGTGATTCTGATAAACACTGAAATTTGAGAGCCAGTGGCATAGAATATAAAGAAATAACAGCCCAGCCTGTGTGGCTCAGGGGTTGAGCTTCAACCTACGAACCAAGAGGGCACATGCCCAGGTTGCAGCTGGATCCCCAGTGTTGGGTGTACAGAAGGCAGTTGATCAATGACTCTCTCTCATCATGATGTTTCTTTTTTTTTTTTTATTGATTATGGTCTCACATAATTGTCCTTATTCCCCCGTTCCCATCCCAAACCCCTCCCTAGATATGCCCCCCCCAAACCCCCGTTGTCCATGGCCACTGGCTAGGCCCATATGTATGCACACAAGTCCTTTGGTTGCTCTCTTCCCCTTACCCCCATCCCCCATTACTTTCCCTCTGGATGTTTCTTTTTGTCTCTCCCTCTCCATTCCTCTCTGAAATCAATGAAAAATATATTTTTTTAAATTAACAGGTTAACCCCAAGCCACTTTTTAACAATCTCATTCACACTTTAAATAATAAACAATTGTTTGGAATTTAAAGTAAAAACCATAAATGATGATATGGTAATGCCTAATACATTTCATATAAATTAAAGAGGGGAATTGAAAATATTATTTATAATGACTTAAACGGTGGGTTGTTGTTTTTTTAAGCTAGAGTATTTTAAAGATATTTTAAATGTATTCTAACTAGATAATAAAACCAGTATTATAATGTGTTATATTGTGTTATGATATTTATTATTTCTGCTCATCTACTCTTGTAAGAAAGATGGTAAATTTTTCAAAGGCAGGAAGTTCCCCTAATGAAGCCAAACTAAATGAAGAGAAAATCAAATACAAACTCCTTATGCTTGAGAAGAACATGTCAGACTTAAGGACATAGAACAGGAAGTGGACAGCTGGATTGAGCAACATACTGAGTTCAGTGAGCAAACCTAATTAAATCAGAAGTTTCTGACTTCTTGCCAAGGCCGATTTGGCTCAGTGGATAGAGTGTCAGCCTGTGGACTCAAGGGTCCCAGGTTCAATTCTGGTCAAGGACATGTACCTTGGTTGCGGGCACATCCCCAGTGGGGGGTATGCAAGAGGCAGGCAGCTGATCGATGTTTCTAACTATCTCTCTCCATCCCTCTCTGTAAAAAAAAAAAAAATCAATAAAATATATTTAAAAAAAGAAGAAGTTTCTGACTTCCAACCAAATGAATGAAATTAAAGTCTGAGCAATTGCACTTTACTGATGACAGAGCTTATTACTGATTCTTAATCTGAGGGGATATCTAATGAGAAAGATGGAGATAAAGTTAGCTCAGCCAAATAGCAGACCACTATTGTGAGAAAACTGAAAATGAAGTTCTCAGGGATAAAAACTATAGTAGCAAGAGTTGAAGATAAAGGCTGTTGACAACCCAAAATGAATAATGAGCTGCTATCTAGGGATGAACTGAAAAACAGATAAATAATTTGGCAAATGCAACTTTTCCCTGGAAGTTGACCCACGTTTGATGATAATAATAATAATTATTATTATTATTTATAATAATAATAATAATTATTATTATTATTATTATTATTATAAATGCAAAACCTAGCCACAGAAAGTGGAAATCCTTAGGAAATCCATGAGCAAATAGACATGATGCTATGAAATAAAATGAATTAAGGGAGAATCCAAGATGGCTGCACAGGTAAACACCTAGCTGCAGCTGCACACAACAATTTCAATAAAATACAACTAAAATAAAAAATGGATATTACCCAGAACTACAGGAAAGTCGACTGACTGGAAATTCTACAACGAGAAGCAAGGAGAAAACCAGAAGGAAGAGCGGAGGAGCTGTAAAAGCCTAAGGTACGGAGACACGCGGCGCACGTGGAGAGGACAGAGCCAAAGAGGAGGGGCAGCTGAGTGCCTGGCTGGCGTTCCCTAGCAGGAAGGAGATAAAAGCTCCGACTGTGCTGGGCCCCAGTTCTGACTGCTCTGAACCCCAGTTCTAGGCCAGACCCCGGGGACCCAGGTTCATCCATAGGGAGCTGGGCTGTAAGGCGGAACCCCAGGGGAGCAGCGAAAGGAGCTCCCTGAGGCGCGCACATTGCGCGCAGAGAAGGGACGGTTGGCTGTGCTGTGGGATTGCCCTGGCAGGAAGGAGACAAAAGCTCTGGACTGCTCTGAACACCACCTCCAACTCCACTTCCAACTGAACTGAACCCCAGTTCCGGGCTCATTGGGGGAGAGCCTAGACTGTTTGGTAGCAGGCAAAAATCGAGGGCACCTTTCTCTCAGAGGTGCTTGCAACGAGTACTGAAGGACCCTGGGGATTACTGAGACTCAGGAGCCGAATAGGGCAGGGCTGACGGAACCCAAGGCTGTAGGCTCCATCCTGAAACCCCACCCCATCAGGGAAGCTGCGAAAATGCCGATACAACGAAATAGATCACAAACGAAAGAAATGGAGGACAAAAGGCGACTGGATATAGAGTTCAAATCTATGCTTATAAGGTTTTTCAAGAATTTCCTAGAAAAGGTCGATAAGACCTATGAGGATATGAAAAGGGATCAACTAGAATTAATAAGGAATCAACAAGAAATGATAAGGGATCAACAAGAAATAAAGAATACATTGTCTGAAATAAAAAAAATATTATACAGAGTCCTAAAAACAGAATGGAAGATCGCAAGAATAAAGTCAAAGATTTGGAACATAAAGAACCAAAAGACACTCCTCCGCAGAAGCAAAAAGGCAAGAGAATCCAGAAAGTTGAAGGTAATGTAAGAAAACTCTGGGACAACTTCAAGCAAACCAACATCAGAATTAGGGGGGTCCCAGAAGATGAGAGAGAGCAAGATATCAAAAACATACTGAAAGAAATAGTGATGGAAAACTTCCCCCACCTGGTGAAAGAATTAGACTTACAAGTCCAGGAAGTGCACAGAACTCCAAACAAAAGGAATCCAAAGAGGACCACACCAAGACAAATCATAATTAATATTCCAAGAGCAAAAGACAAAGAGAGAATACTAAAAGCAGCAAGAGCAAAGCAGGTAGTTACCTATAAAGGAGCACCTATACGATTGTCAGCTGATTTCTCAACAGAAACCATGCAGGCCAGACGGAATGGCAAGAAATATTCAAGGTGATGAATAGTAAGAACCTAGAGCCAACGATAATCTACCCAGCAAAGCTATCACTCAGAATCAAAGGCCAGATAAAGAGCTTCACCAATAAAAAAAAGCTAAAGGAGTTCATCACCACCAAACCAGAATTATATGAATTGCTGAAGGGGGTTCTTTTCAAAGAGAAAGTAAATAAAGATAAAAATTATGAACAACAAATACGTAACTATCAACAAGTGAATCTAAAAATCAAGGAAATTAAAAAAAAAAATCTGATGAACAATATTAACTGTTGAATATAATAAAATCAGAGGTATGGAAGGGGAGTGAACTTATGATTCTTGGGGAAAGGGGGCGTGGGGCGTGCAGGAAGAGACTGAACATAAACTGTGCACCTATGGATGAGGACAATGGAGGGTGGGGAAAGGGCAGAGGGTGGGGTGGGAACCTGGTGGAGGATTCAATGGAAGGGGGAGGACATTTGTAATAATATGAACAATAAAAATTTATTTAAAGAAATAATAAAATAAAATAAAATGAATTAAGAAGAGGATACATTAGAGGAGGGAGGAAAAGGAGGGAAGAAGGCTCTAAGATCCTGAGTAGGGCAAACTTAAAACTGATAATTTATTATAAGAAATGGAGGGTGAAGAACGGAAAAATCCTACTGAAACCATACTGCTCATCCTCTGTAGACAGAGTGCCAATGGCTCACTACTTCTCACAGCTTGTGTGTAGCACAGGGAACCTGACTTTGGTCCAGTTCACATAATCTGATTAATTGACAAATGATGTAAAACCAAGTGGCATAAAAATTCAGTGCTTTTCAATTAATTTTAAACACCAAGAATTATCCCTGTACATTTTTTGCCTAGATGGTATATAATTAATACTAAGGACACCAGTTTAGAGATACAACCTGTAGATAAATTAGATTTTTCTTAAAGAAAATAGTCCTCAAGACAAGTGACATAAATTATTATGATTCTTTAAAAAATACATGAAAATTTGATGATAATGAGAGAAAAGCCCCAATAGGACAAAAAAAGGAGTGAAAAGGAGAGAAGGAGCAAGGGAAACATTTAGATTTGGTAAAAGGAAGAAAGTATCTATAAAAAAGGAATAATAGAAGTCTGGGTAGCAGCTCTTCCCTTTATCACCTAATTTAAAGGACCTGAACCCTGATGGGACAACTAGACCTTCCCTTCCCACCAATGGACACAGTGCAAGACATACCTCTTTTTGAACAAAATATTGAAAATAGTTTTACAAATTTTGAAGAAAAAGAAAGAATAATAAGGTACTGCAGAAATGATTAACTCATTTGTATTACTATTATGCTATGTAACCAGTTCTTTTGCTTTTTTGGCATCTTTCCTATCAATGCCTTTCTAAGCATAACTTCACCGGGACCACGCTGTGCTTTCATGTATGTGGTAGCAGTGACATATCTTGCAGGCTCTCCTAGATCATAGTTGTTGCTTCTCCTTGCATGTTCCTGGTCAGCACTATTTTGGCAGACCTGGAACCAGATTATTCTGCTGCAATAAGGATAGTAACTCCTTCCAGCATGTGGGGGTACAATAAGAAGTCTGCAATTTGGAAGACATCCCTCACTCAACTATGATCTTGGACTTCCAGCCTCCAGAAATGAGTCTGAATCTTGAACATTTGGAAGAGAGCGTCTGAGCTTTAGAGATCCTACCAGGTCTCTCAAGGAAATAGACCAGCAGCTACAGTTAGCTGCAATCCCATTACACCTTCATGCTGTCTCCCTTGCCTAGAAATATATTCAGTCTCAAGAGAAGAAGCATTTAGCAAATTAGGGCAAGACAGAACCACAGAAAACAATCTCCAGATTTTCATGACAAATAGGATAATGCTGTTCTAGCCAGTAGAACCTCTTTCTGTCATAGCATGAATATTTACAACCACCAAGATTGGAATTAAATGGGACCTGTCTCCTCTGTTGTCAGAGTCACCCCAAAAGAGTGGAATGATGAGTAACCATCCCAGTTGCTGTCATACAGAATTGTTTCAAAGTCATTTTGTCATTTAAGCCCTCTGCAGCTCATTTAAATACTAGAGGCCCAGTGCACTAGATTTGTGCACTGGGGGGGTCGGGGGGGGCGCGAAGATCCCTCAGCCTGGTCTGAGCCCTCTCCCAGTCCGGAAGCCCTCAGGGAATGTCCAGCACTCAGACATCCCTAGCGCTGCTGTGGGAGAGATTCCTGCCACCACTCTGGCTCTCCAGCTGTGAGCCCAGCTTCTAGCTGAGCAGCACTCCTCCTGTGAGAGTGCTCCTGCATTGAGCGTCTGCCTCCTAGTGGTCAGTGTGTTTCATAGTGGCCAGTTGTTCTGCCATTCATATTAGTTTTTTTATTATATAGGATAGCATATTTAGAAAATTAAAATATATTGAAACCTTTAAAAAGTGAGTATAGCCAAAACCAGTTTGGCTCAGTGGATAGAGCATCGGCCTGCGAACTGAAAGGTCCTGGGTTTGATTCCGGTCAAGGGCATTTACGTTGGTTACAGGCACATCCCCAGTAGGGGGTGTGCAAGAGGCAGCTGATCGATGATTCTCTCTCATCGATGTTTCTAACTCTCTATCCCTCTCTCCTCTCTGTAAAAAAAATTCAATAAAATATATTTTAAAAATGAGTATAGTAAGTAGTATCAAGTGAGTGATAGAATCTGTTCTAATTCTTATCATTAATCCATTCTGATCTGGAAACAAGCTTTTGAGTATTTCTGAACTCTGTTCATTTCCCTTTAATCTATCTGTTTAATCATATTCCAGTACAACACAGCTTTAGCTTCTGTTACATTATAAAATATTAGAGGTCCAGTGCACAAAATTCATGCTCTGGGGTGGGGGTCCCTCAGCCCGGCCTGCGCTCTCCTGCAGTCTGGGACCCCTTGAGGGATGTCTGCCTGCCGGCTTAGGCCTGTACCCACAGGGAGCAAGCCTAAGACAGCAGTCAGACATCACTCTCGCAGTCCAAGACCCCTCACTCTTTACAGTCCAGTTGCTTGCTGCTCCTTAGTGCTGCCACGGATACAGGAGAGGCTCCCACTGCCCCCACTGCACTTGCCAGCCATGAGCCCAGCTTCTGGCTGAGTGGTGCTCCCCCTGCGTTGAATATCATGCAGCCAGTCATTCTGGTCATTCCACCGTAATGGTCACGTAGGCTTTTATTATATAGAAAGTTAACAGCAAGTAGGGGCTAGTTTTGTTTATAACCCTCTTAAAAATTGTCCTGTGTATTTTTACACATTAATGTATTTTCAAATAAATTTTACTATTATTTATAACTAAATAATCCCTTTCATTTTTATTTGTACTTCATTATAAAGATTAAGTGAACATATATTAAGAGAATGTTACTAACTTTATACTACTAAATATTCTTGTCAAGGAACAAGGCAGTATTTCTTTGTCTTGGCTTTCATTTGAGTCTTTTTTATTTCCTTCCTCAGAGTTTTACAGTCATCTCTATATTAGTAATACTTAATAACTGTTAAATTTATTTGTAAGAAAATTATGTTTTTATAATGACAATCATTTACTCCATTATATTTTCTATCTAGTTACTATTGTATGATGTTCTTTTATTTGTTTTCTAAATAATCTACTCAATTATCTAATAATTTTTAATATTTTTTTTAGTTCAGAAAACATGTTCTCATGTTTCCAGATATGCAATGATAGCATCTGCAAAGGCTGAAGATTTGCATTCCTGCCATTTATTTCATGCACCGGTCTAACTGCATGAGCAAATACTCCTGAATAGCCCTGACAGTGATGGTAATGCAGCTCGCAAACCATCCATTCTACCTGAAGAGAAAAATGCTGATGTTTCATTTGAAACATACATTTTATTAGCATATTCAGTGACTGATTAGTCTTATGTTGTTAAGATTGTTGCATTTTATCAAGAATTTCCTATGTTTTTTCTCCTTCATAGTTCTCAGTAGCCTCGCCAAAGTAAGGTTGCCCTTTTAAAGTTATGAATTGTCAATGCCAGATGCAGACCAGTTCACACCTGTTGATCATCCTCCAGTTCAGAATCCAAAATGCCACATAGCAACCACTACTAACCCTCCTAATTTCTCTAAGTTCCACTGTGCCAAGGAAGGGTCAATTCTGCTCCCTTAACAGTTGGGAGGGGAACTCTGAAACAACTGGGCTGTATCATTCCCACAGGTAGATGCAAAGGAAACCACAGCTTGATCCCTGTAAATGATGAATAGATATTTTTCAACAAAGTGACTTGATTTATATATTTATTAAATGACTCTCACCAAGCACATTAATCACACGAGATTTGCGCCCGGAAGGAATAGGTCTCAAAGTTTAACCAGTGACAGGGAAACAAAAGCACAGCCATCAGAAGCCAAGGATTTGGACAAATCACATTAGTAACTGTCATTAATTTCACTTTCACGGATTCTTCAATCTTTGATTAGGAAGACAAAGATGTTTAAGGCAGAAATCTCCCACAAGAGATGACTTAATCATTCCTTCTGCAAATATCTCAGAACAGGGGTAATAGGAGTCTACATCACGTGCTTCTCATGACAAGGCTCTGTGCTCAGGAAGTGGGGCTCCGGGTACCCAGGAATTGCACTCTGAGAAGAGAGACCCTTCATTCCATAAAGTCTTTTATAATAAGCAGAAGTTGAGAGTCTTATTCTTAGGCTGAGGAGTGTCAAATTAAGTAAACAGAGAAACCATTTTATTTCAAATCACATTTCAGCCAAAGATTCCATACACTGGAGGGGTTTTATCTTGCATTTTAAAGAAGAAGAAAAAAGGCCAAAGAAGTTAAGTGGCTGTCCTTGTTAACTGTGCAACATAATAATTAACTAGAGGTTAAGTGTCCTCAAGTTTTATATCTAAAGCATTACTGTGAAGTTGTTGTATCTGATAGGAGATAAGGAAGAAAAAGAAAGCATACACATTTATAAAAATGAAATCATCAACTTTAAATGATAAATAGAACAGATTGTTTTCCTCTCTGCTGTAATTCACATTTTCACAAGTTTTTTTAACTTCTTGTAGGCTTCTAAATATTTTTTGTAATAAGAGCTAAAATATAAGTTAATATCGTTTTTTAAAATTTCTTTATTGATTAAGGTGTTACATATGCGTCCTTAGTCCCTCATTGCCCCACCCACCCCACTCATGCCCTCACGCCCCTGTTGTCTGTGTCCATCAGTTAGGCTTATATGCACCTTCCCCTTCCTTCCCTCTGAGGTTTGATGGTCTGATTGATGTTTCTCTGTCTCTGGATCTGTTTCTGTTAATCAGTTTATGTTGTTCATTATATTCCATAAATGAGTGAGATCATGTGATATTTATCTTTCTCTGACTGGCTTATTTCAGTTAGCATAATGCTCTCCAGTTCTATCCAAGTTAATACAGTTTTATTTTAAACTCATTAAAATTGTGAACTTGATAGAAAATAATAACTGTATTTTTATATTTAGGATGCTTTACAGACTTTAAAAACTGGTTTATTTTTTAACATTTTCAAATTTTTATTCTTAAAGATCATGAACCTTAATAATAATCATGAATAATGCAAGCAAGTTTAGTAAAATTTGCCAATAGTAAGAAAATTCATAATTAAAAGCATGTAATTATAGACCAAATTAAATTAAACTTTCTAGGGGGAAAAATCACTTTTTTAGGCAAGATACCAATTAGAATATACATTTTATATATACTCATCTTTCTATTGTAAAAACTTTTCCAGAATAATATTACCTAATAATTAATTAGTTATATTTAACATTTATATCTCCTATTGAAACATCTTACTCTAATTGCTATCTTTTCCCCAACTATAATTATCACAGTAACTTGAGGTACAGTGGCATTTGATCTATTTTAATTAGATTATAAAACTGTTTTTTAAATTACCTTGTTTTGTAATTTTCATAACTAGATGGCTCAACAGCAAACATGTTATTTAATTAGTACTTTGATTGAGTTCACTAGCAACCTGATCATACTTGAGAAATATGATAAAATGTAGATTTTAAGCTATCCACACCATAAAATAGATACTATGGGAATTAATTAATAAATAGTCTGTCCATGAAGTCCAAAGAACATCCTGGATAGATTCATTTCTTTACCAAAATTATAAAGTCCTGCAAACTTTCATTCGGGGCTTCTCACATTCTTTGAAGAAGGAACCAGCTTGATAGTAACATTGTTTTTCTCCTTCCCTTCTTTCTTTTTTCCTTTTATACCTTTATTCACTGCCTTCCTTCTTCCATCCTTCTTCCTCCTTTCTTTATTTTTCTCCCTCTCTCTTTTCCCCTCCCCCTTTCTCTCTTTTTCTCCCCTTCCTCTCCCTCTCTCTCGTCTATTCTTCTTCCCTTTCTTTCTCCCTTCTCTCTGGAAAACACATTAACAAAAGTTGAAGATAATACAGACAATATTCCAATCCAAACTGAAAAATTAGTTGAAAATAGGAAAAACAAATAAAGACAGTGATCTATGACCCCTCTCCACTGAAACTGGCCAAAATTCCAATGGATAGTCAAGGAAAAACCCTCAGCTCAAAGTAGAGACCTTAAGGAGCTCCATCAGTCAACATATAATCCTACAACAGAAGTTTACCCAGAAAAATCGTGAGCTAAAGGGAAACAAGCAGAAGTTGACAGATGTGAAGGAGTGCAGGCTAATCCAACATTCAACAAATGAACTGCAAATGTCAGAATAGAAGGAGATGCTATAACATACCAAGTTATTATTAATCAGAAAGTCCATGACAACTGGCTCAATATTTCTGCTGAAGAAAGAGCTTTGACATAGAGAATACACAGGCTCCTTCCTGAAGCAGAACTCAATGCAATGCTCCAAAGATTCACAAATGTAAAACTAATTCCAAAAATATCTGGTTTACAAATCCCTCCACAGAAACATGTCCAAAAGACAAATCGGCTCTGTTGCCCAAGCTGGTGGATTACATTACCTATGCCTGTCATAATCCAACAACTTTGTCTTCTAAACTCTACCAAGGAGAAACGCCTGAAATAAACTTGTGCTTCTGATAATCACCCACCTGGTTCTAACACGGCAGCTATGTTCTTGCAATATATCTGTCTTTGATCTGAGCTCCAGTGCAAATCATTATTGAGATGTGAGCAAGATGACTTATTTCTCCCTTTCCCTGTGAGTGGAGAAAGATCTAATTACCTCTTGATCAAAGAGATGTGTCAAGAAGTTGTCTGAAATTTTCAGACCTACCTCCTTCTGGTACTGAGGGACTGGCTGAGAGTTAAAGAAAAATATCTTCTCCCATCTGAACACTAGGGCTACTTCATGGATGCAGAGTGGCTAAAGTGTTTATTTGTCCATTCTGTGTGAATGACCAAATATCTAATCTCCTGCTGAAAATGGAGTAGAAAGACCAACTTGCTCTGATTTGCTCAGACTGCCCAGATTTTAGCACTCAAAGTCCCACATCCCAGGAAACTCCCAGACTAACTGAGAAAGTTGGGAACTCTAGATAGATGTATCTTCTCTGAACATGATGCTGTGAATGAGGGTCCACACAGATGCAGGGAAATAAAGGCATGAATGGGACAAAAGTACACTGTTCTGGGCCCAAATCCAGAGAGGCTCTTATGATTTTCTTCTTCTGGAAACTCCAAAATTATAAAATTTGTCTCCCCCCCCCCCCCCCAATAATAAAAAAAAACCCTCATTTTAGCAATTCTCTTTTTTTTTTCTGAGTCTAAATGACATGTACCCTAAGATTATTATGAGAATACTTATGATCTAGGGAATCACATTAATTATTTGAATAAGTTTGTACACCTTACCAGTGACCTGACGTATCTCCCTGTTGGACCTTTGTTTTTTTGTTTGTTTTTTAAAAAAATATATTTTATTGAATTTTTACAGAGGAAGGGAGAGAGATAGAGAGCTAGAAACGTCGATGAGAGAGAAACATCGACCAGTTGCCTCTTGCACATCCCCTACCGGGGATGTGCCCGCAACCAAGGTACATGCCCTTGACCGGAATCGAACCAGGGACCTTTCAGTCCGCAGACCGATGCTCTACCACTGAGCCAAACCGGTTTCGGCTCCCTGTTGGACCATTGTAATGAAATTTACTCTGGAGTTAATTTTTCCCTGATCACTATGTTTGCCCCCTTGAACAGAACTTATTTTTTACTAGCCAGGCATTGTACATTCCAGGAATGAGGAGCCACGATTGTCAGGTGAGCACATATTCTTCCCTCCATCTCTTCCAAAACTCCCCACAAAGCCACTTCTGTCCCGACACCCTCACCAGGGATGGGTGCTCTATCTTTTCTTGAATAAAGGCCACTCTGGTTTCCAATTTCCATGTTTGCTTAGGCTTCATGGAATGTTTCTTTCCTGTCTGGGTTTTATTTTATAGTCCCAAGTGAATAATTACTTTCCTTAAGAGAGAAAAAGGGTGGAAAGGAAAAGTAAAAAAAATAAATAAATAAGTAAAAAGTGACACAAGTGATCATACATCCTGAGAGAAAAAGGAAAAATGTTTATGTGAAGATATATTCTATGGGAAGGAGCACTATTCATGTACAATCTCACTGGATTCATTAGAGGCAAAACACCAGGTTAAAATAGCTGAACTCATCAGGAAGATACATTTCAGAAAATATCATTACAGGAATATGCTTTGGATTTATGTTGTCTTTTGGTGTGGTCACACACCTGTACCACATCTTCTCATCCAGTTTAATCTCCTCTAAAAAAAAAAATCAATAAAATATATTAAAAAAAATAAATAAAAAAATAAAAAAAATAAAACTAATTTTTAAATCAATTTTGAGAGAAAGAGGAAGGGAGAAGGAGAGAAACATCGATGTGAAAGTGGACCATCAATCAGCTGCCTCCCCACTAGGGATGGAGCCCACAACCTGGGCATGTGCCCTGACCAGGAATTGAACCAGCAACCCTTTGGTGAATGAGATAACACCCAACCAACTGAACCGAACTGGAAGCTACTATTTTAGCCTCCTTCTGTCTGACTCTTGTGCCTATCTCTTAATTGGTTCCAAATTTGGAACAGAGAATGTAATCACCATTAACCCCTTCTAATACCTAAATTACTATATTGATTAAAAGGACACAATTATGCCCAAAGCAGAGGTTTTATTTTCCTTACAGCTAGTGATCTGAAAACTTTCCCAAACTACTTTTACTTTTAGAATATCATGTGCCACCCAAAATTAGGGCATTTGAAACAGACTTCATTAAAGAATTCTACAACCTAAAATTTAAGCCAGTTCTATAAGGAGACATATTTGCAGCTTTGTTCTATTTAACATATGCAAATTTTCAAATCTTTATGGATACAATATAATATCTCTGTTGAGCCACAAGCAATTTTATTCACTTTTTTTCTTGTGGTTTTTTTTTTGTTTGTTTGTTTTGTTTTGTTATATGTAGCTAATATAAAGCCTCTTTACTCGTGGCTATGTTGAATAAAAAGAACTAACTAAAAAATAATTTTATGGAATGTAGAAGATAACTTTAAGCATCAGCCCTAAAGTTTTAGGATACTGGAGAAAATTTTTTAAACTGTTTTCTAAAATTGATTATAGTGAAGTGTGTAGAGGTTTATATTGTGTAAGTGAAAGACTAAAAATGATGAAGAGTGATATTTAATTAAATTATCAAAAGCTATGTTCTGATTCCTTTTCTTAGTGTAATGGTATTTTCTTACTTTGCTAAATAAAAAATCAAGGGACCATATGTTAGCAATTGTCTTGAGAAAATGGATATTTATCATATATTCATGTCAATTCATATGAGTATTATTTAAGAATGAGCCATTATTATGGTTGATTTCTTTTTGTTGCCTTAAAATAGGATTTCCTACAATTTATATAAGAATGTTGACCTGAAGGAATTCAGGATGAAAATATGCCAATTTTAATTTAGAAGAAGTTCTCTTAAAATTAGAGTAAAACCCGCTGAAACCGGTTTGGCTCAGTGGATAGAGCGTCGGTCTGCGGACTGAAAGGTCCCGGATCAAGGGCATGCACCTTAGTTGCCAGCACATCCCCAGTAGGGGGTGTGCAAAAGGCAGCTGATCAATGATTCTCTCTCATCGATGTTTCTAACTCTCTATCCTTCTCTCTTCTTCTCTGTAAAAAATCAATAAAAATATATTTTTTAAAAAAATTAGAGTAAAATCCAAATTGTATAAATTGCTTCACTATCTATTATATTGGATAATTTTAAACATTACTATAAAAATAGCAATTAGAAAGCAATTAATAAATACTTAGATTAAACACTTGTCTGTTTAATCTAAGTATTTAGATTAAATACCAAAAAAATGTGAAAATTATGGATTAGCACATATTATTAATAGGTCCCTAGTCTTAGAAAGATGGTTTTAAATTTAACATTAAGTATATAGGCCTTTATCATCAGTTTTGTGATAACTTTTTTTTATTAACTTTCTCTGGAGTTAAATCATAGTAGTATTAGCCATTTGATGTCCTAGATGAGGAAGAATAAGTTCCATTCTGGTCAAGTGATAGTGAGCTATATAATAATACAATGAATACATAAACTACACCATATGTTCTCTAGCTATGAAACTGACTGATTTGCCGAAGACCAGAGAAATTTTTGCTGGTAGAATGACTGTTCCAATGGATTAAATAAAAAGTAGGGAAGAGGTAGAAGTAAAGTAGATTACTTTTCTTCTTCACTTTTTACTTATTTTCTTTTTTTGCAAAATAGGGTAATTGTAAAGTACAAGCACATAAAGTATATTAAAATCCAACTGGGATTCCTTTGGAATTCCCAGTTGTTCACATTTATGGACATAGAGTTTCTCTGGATTTAATCTTCAAAAAATACTTTAATAACAGCATGTAATTAGTTAACCACTTTCTAAATTTTGCTATTACTTTAGGATATAGCTACAGTTGATTGCAATTCTGGGGCAAATAGTAAGAATGCTTTTCATGTGATCAATGTTGTTTCTAATTACTGCTGTGATGGAAAATGATATTTGTAATAGTACAAAAGGCTTATTTTATGTTATTATATACTGCAGATACTATTTTCTATAGACCAAACCAAAATCTGAATTAGAACACTTTTTCTTTATGGGAAGAGTAAGAAGTGACAAAAAGAGAATAAAAAGAAAGTCAACTTGAAGTTGAGACTGACTTCTTTAGTATCCTGGTTTCCAATTGACTTTGGGCAAAATACTACCATTTGTGAGCTGCGTACTCTTTGTCTCTAAAATGGAAATAATACAACTATCTAACTGGGTTGTTGTAAAGTCTAAGTACTTAACACATCTGACACAAAGGAGTCCATCAATTGTAGAATACTCCTCAGTCCCTTTTGCTCCAAAATATTTTTTTTTATTTTTTTTTTACTAATAAGGAAAATTTCAGAGAACTATTGATGCCAGCAAAGAAAAAGAAAAAGAAAAAAAAAAGAAAAAAAGAGGTCTAGAGGAATGCAAGAAGTCTTCCTAGAAGATTTATTTTAAAATAAGAAGCAAATGGATACCATATCCAAACCAAAGTCAGTTCTGCTAGGTTTTTTTCCCATCTGAGAAAACATATCTCATAACACTTTACTTCATTAACCAACTTAAGAGTATAGAGCTTCCCTAATCCTCCTGTGCACTGTGATTATTAAAATTCTTGGCAGCTTGATGTGCTAGAGATGAGAACACATTAACTCAATTATATGCAGTGAGGCATGCTTTATTAGAATACTACCTTGCCTCTTATTACGTGGGTTTAGCTTGTCAAAAGTAACAAATGAAAGACTTAACTTCCCATAACTTTTTTCCTCCCACTTCATCTATTATATCTTTTGATATCCTCAAAAGTGCTTGCTATACTCCAAAGAAACCTAGTCTTAGAAAATCTTTGAATTTCAATGTCAAAATGTTCATAATATATTAACTTTGCCTGACAAAGTTTAAGCCAATATTTTTTTTGTTAGCTTTCTATCAGAGAGCAAGTACTGTCCAACAACTGATAATTTATTTATAAAGATATTCTGTTAGCAACACTTGACTCTTTCCCACCAACTGGGGAGACACAAAGGAAACCTAAGTCAGCTCTAATGCTGAACCAATTGTCTCAGTGTTCTTGACTTTTAAATTTTCAGAAAATAGATGCCTTCTTTGGGTTGGTATGAGGCTGAACTGATCTCTGAGTTTCCTTTTAATTCTAAAATTCTCTGTATCTATGAGTAGTGTAGGAATCCTATTAAGATACAAAATAAGCACAAAACAAAATCTAGTTAAAATCAAGGAGCTTAAAGTCCAAGCTCCCTTCTAATATCAGTCCTTAACTATTAAGTCAGTTCATTCTCTCAAGACACAAAGTAAGTTGATTTCCATTTGCATTTTAATTTTATATATATATATATTCTATACACCCGGAACTTCAGTTGCATATATAAATGGAATAATCATAGTCTCTATCACATCAGAGTTTAAGGTCTAGAGCAGGTGTCTTAGTCCATTAAAGCTGCTATAACAAAATTATATAGGCTGGATGGTTTTTAACAACATAATTTTTTTTTCCTTACAGTTATGGAGGGTAGATGTCCAAGATCGGCATTGTCAGGTCTGGTAAGGCCCCTCTTCTGGATTTCATGTGGCCGTTTTCTCCTTGTATCCACACATGGCAAAGGAAAAGAGAGAGTTCTCTGGAGTCTCTTTTGTAAGAGCCCTTACCCCATTCATGAGGGCTTCGCTCTCATAACTTAATCTCCTCCCAAAGGCCCCACCTTGGGATGCCATCACACTGGGAGGTTAAAATTTCAACTTATGAATTTTGAGGGGATTAAATATTCAATCCATAACAAAGAAAGACAAGCAAATAATTAAAGACAGAATGGGGGCTTTGATGAGGCAAGTCTTTGAATGTTTTTGGTTTCTGGCTTGAACAACTGAATGAATAGTAATTGCTATCAAATTCTAAGAGCGAGCACACAGTGCATTAGGAGACTAGAATAAAAATAATTCTTTAAGTGTAAGATATTCAGCTTAGGCTATTCAGTTGAGTTTTAAATGCCTTTCCCAGAAAGAGCTTTCAACAGTATGTAACCTTTCTCCAATCTTGATGTTGATGCTAAAACTGAAATCATTTGATCCATGATTAAAGAAAGTGGAATCTCCTAAGGGAATTATTTTGAGATTCCAATAAACCTTCAAACAAATGAGAAAGATGGTGGCCATGCTCCCCAGCCTGCTGAGGAAGAAAAGTCCCAGAGGTAAATTTCATTTCAGAACTTTGGTAAGACATGAGAGGTAACATATAATTACAACAGAGGATGATTTGGGGGCTGAGGTACATGTTTTACTCTTTTAAAGAAAAAAACTGGAAATTACTTCCTCTGATTGTAAAGAATCTAGTCGTAGAACTTCAAAGCTCAGTGTTCTGTGGGCTTATCTCTTTATCTCTTCTATAGTCTCATGAGCTGGAAGAAATATTTAGGACTAGAGGCTGTCTTGTAATTTTTTCCAAGTTGTTCAGCAGTACTGGGAGAGAAAAATTAAGCACCTCTTTTGATTAGGTTGGAAATAAAAAATCCCAAAAGGACTGTAAAAATAGACAGTGAGAGGGAAAGGGAACCCAAAATTCAGAGAAGGGCTTTTGATTATGAACTAAAAATTCAAGTTGAATTAACACAGGTAAAGTTAAAGTTACTGATTTCATTGATCCTAAGTTCAAATTTGTTCACAAATAGTAAATGATCTCGGAAATCACCACCAATAATCTTAAAATTGAGGTTATTCTGATACTAAAGCATGTACAAACTTGTAGTAGCTATTTATTTTGTCATAATTTTAATAATTTTGAGGATTTTGAATACTCATATGAAGTCTAATTGCCACACAATGTCCTCAGAAAGATTATGTTATGATTCAGCTTTGAATAAAAAGTTACCATACACATCCGAACCAGTTTGGCTCAGTGGATAGAGCATCGGCCTGTGAACTGAAAGGTCCCAGGTTCGATTCCGGTCAAGGGCATGTACCTTGGTTGAGGGCAAATCCCCATTAGGGGACATACAGGAAGCAGCTGATCAATGTTTCCCTCTCATTGATGTTTCTGATTCTCTATCCCTCTTCCTTCCTCTCTGTAAAAAAAAATCAATAAAATATATTAAAAAGAATAAGTTACTATACACCCACAAAGGCATGGAAACAGAGCAAAGTATAAATATCTGTCTAATAATAACAAAAGAACTTTTTAAAAAATTATACATTTTTTAAAAATTGGTGAGAAGACAAGTTCTGTACTCATCAAATTTAATCATATAATAAATACAGTGTTATCAACTATCTATACTCACTATGTTATACATTAAATACTCAAATAAAGAAAAAATATGAGAAATAATCAATGTGATACTTAACTAGATGGGTAATTTCTAAAGTCTTTTCCTTCTTATTTATACATAAAAGAATGATGTCAATTAAAATTAAAGGCTTCTTAGACTTGATGAAATGTGGAAAGTGAACAATCTAAAATTGTTCCACTGTCTTTTCAAATATCTTTAATTATGTATCTTTTTATTATTATTTAATCTTATTTGATTATTTCATTTTTAGAACACCTTTTTTAAGGCACTATAATTGTTGGTGCTACCTGATGGCAGGAAATCATAATTATTGGGAAAGAATTAAAAAAGGAAAACAATTTCTAAAGTGCTGAAACTAAGTTTTAAAGTAATATATCCTGGCAAATGTCCCAGACACTTTTATGGACCCAGAAGAATAGTTGCACTGGACTGTATAAAGGAAGTGACATGGTAGATTTAGATTCTGATTAACTTTTCCCAAGGATTTAAAAGAAACATTCTCTAAATCAAAGTTTGTCAGTGAGGAAAATGTAAATTCTAGTAGTTTGTTTCCTGGATTGGTAGCAGATCATTTATGCATGCTATAACTGCTGAGCACCTGTTTGTATAAGCAACTATACTGGACTCTGTTGCAGATGCAATTAGAAATGGGCAGAGTTTATAATCTGGACAAGGAACTAACACATATATACAAATAATTATAACTCAAAATGCTAAAGAACTTCCCGTCAGACATGAACCAGGACCCTGCTACAAGCTATTTACACACCTCTATTTTGGGTGACAGTAGAAGGAGGTTGAAAGATAGACAAATACAGGCAATTGTGTGACACAAGGTGTTTTAATGAGTTACCTGTAAAATGTGAAGTGCATCTAATATTCTTCAAAGTCAACTTCCATGTTCATTCACTTTAAGGCGATCGTTTTAAAATATGAGGGGATAAAAGAGAAAACAGAAAGTATTAACATTGCTTTTCCTTATGATGGCACAGCATTGGATTTTTAAAATAGAATTTAAATGTGTGTAACTTTCTAATGGTGCATCTCCCTTTTAAAATGTGTTGTCATTTTAAGATCCAAGTTGAAGTAATTTGCAGTTTTATGATATTTCACTAATGATCTCAAGGTTCTTGCTGCAATAAAAAAATCTATTTTTATTAATAGATTAATAAAATGATTTAGTGCTTTTCCTTTTTACATATTGCAATCAATTACATTTTCCTGTCCATGTCATTTTCTATTATTTCTTTGCTGTCACATTTTGTATGTAATTTTTTATTTCACTTTCTACCATAATTACTTATTTATAAAATTGTCTTTTTAGTTAGAACATGAGTATGTGAAGGCAGAGAATATATCCTAGTCATCCTCCAAAACACCCAGTAAAGTGTCTGGAACTTAGTAACAACTCAATAAAACATATAATGAATAAATATATGCATAAAAAATGCCTAAAATAATGGAAATAACTTTTAAAATATATAGAAGCATATGAAAAATATATTGGTTCTCATGTTTTATTAAATTTTAATTCCAGAATACTAAATATTTTTATTGACATCGAATTTTTATAATGTGTAAAATAGCATTTCTTTTCAAACGTAACACACAGCTGTTGTTATATAGAAAACCACTAACTAGAGAGAAGAGAGAGAGAGAGAGAGAGAGAGAGAGAGAGAGAGAGAGAGAGAGAGAATAGAATATATCCATGGACTTACTTGCTGAGGGACTCACTTGCTCTGAGCTTAGGTACTGGAGCAGTAGGTAGTGCCAGGGCCATATGGTGAAGAACTGAATTGTCTGGCTTCATGACGACAACCAGAGGAGAAGCTGTCTCCCAGACAGAAGTGCTGGAAGAAGCCATTATTTATTTGCTGAGCCCTCCCCCTGTGAGTGCAGGTGGGTACCATATCTTAGTCTATATTAATCTATCTAACACTGTTCCCTCCACCCTAGTATTTCCTTGAGACCCAAGCTGACCCAACCTTTGCGGCCATTCAAGCTATTTCCAGTGATTTTTATATACAGATGACTGGTTTTGGCTCATGCTGCAGATTTTTCTAAAATCTTACAATGGTTCACAACCTCCATACAAACACCATACACCCACTACTTCTGACTAAGTTGCCCAACCCTGACATTAGTGGCAGCCAGCCTTGATTCATAGGTTGGCTTCTTCCAGGTACCTCCAAGCCCAGCACAAGCAGTAACCATCTATAGATCATTTTGTAGTTCATACTACATGGCCCCAGGCAGAGCAGTCTATGGCTAATTTGGGCCTGCATTACAGTCCTCTGAAGAGACTCCAGAACCAATACATCTTGCGGTCTGCTTAAGATTACATCAGAGCACCACCAACCACCTACACAAACAACACACCAAAAAGGCAAACTCAGCAAGCACCAGAGCCTTGCTAAAACAAATCCTGCTCTGTGGTGTTAGCCCCTGCAGACAGACCCTCCACTACAGTCATGGCAGGTCTTCACAGCCAATCAGCGTAAGGGTCAGTATTTTCCATTGACATGCCATCAGCAATCAAGACTCAAATACAACAGAAGAGTACAAACACCCAACACAAGAGACCCTCCTGGAGCACCTTCTGGCTGAGGTAACCAGAAAGACTATACCACTGGCCCTACAGGACATCTACTATATAAAGCCCCTCTACCAATACTGGGAGATACAGAAACAAACACAGGGAGGCAGCCAAAATGAGAAGAGGAATAAACATGTCTCAAATGAAAAAACAGGACAAAACTCCAGAAAATGAACTAACAAAATGAAGACAAGCAATATATTGGATACAGAGCTCAAAACATTAGTTATAAGGATGTTAAAACTTTAACAAAGACATAGAAAACACTAAAAAAGGAGAGAGAAAATCATAAAAAAGAACCAGTCAGAAAAGAGAAATACAATAATGAAAATGAAGAATACACTAGAGCAGTGGCCAGCAAACTGCAGCTCTGGAGCCACATGCGGATCAAGAGCCATGGTTTACCCCTCTGTTGACTAATGAGTTTGCCGACCACTACACTAGAGGGAATCAACAGATTAGATGAAGTAGAGGATCAAATTAGAAATTTGGAAGACAAGGTAGCAGAAAGCAGGCAATTAGAACAGCAAAAATAATTTTAAAAAATAAGGATAGTTTCAGGGGCCTCTGGGGCAATATCAACCAAACCAGTATTTGCATCATTGGGGTACCAGAAGATAGAGAACAAGGGATTGAGAACCTATTTAAATAAATAATGACAGAAAACTTCCCAAACCTAGCAAAGAGAATAGACACAAAAGTCCAGGAAACACAGAATCCCAAAGAAGGTAAATTCAAAGAAGTCCACACCAAAACACATCATAATTAAAACGATGAAGGTTAAAGACAAAGAAAGAATCTTAAAATCAACAAGAGAAAAGCAGTTAATTACCTACAAGGGAGCTGCCATAAGGCTGTCAGCTGACTTCTCAACAGAAACTTTGCAGGCCAGGAAGGATTGGCATAAAATATTCAATGTAGCTGAAACCAGTTTGGCTCAGTGGATAGAGCGTCGGTCTGCAGACTGAAGGGTCCCAGGTTCGATTCCGGTCAAGAGAATGTACATTGGTTGCTGGCACATCCCCATTAGGGGGTGTGCAGGAGGCAGCTGGTCGATGTTTCTCTCTCATCAACATTTCTAGCTCTCTACCCCTTTCCCTTCCTCTCTGTGGAAAATCAATAAAATATATATGTATATATTTTTTTTAATATTCAATGTAATAAAAAGCAAGGACCTATAAACAAGATTATTCTACCCATCAAGGCTATCATTTAGAATCAAAGGTCAGATAAAAAGTTTATCAGACAAGAAAAAAAAAAACAAAAAAACAAGGAGTTCATCACTACTAAACCAATATTATAAGAAATGTTAAAGGGCCGGGACCGGTTTGGCTCAGTGGATAGAGCGTCGGCCTGCAGACTGAAAGGTCCCGGGTTCGATTCTGGGCAAGGGCATGTACCTTGGTTGCGGGCACATCCCCAGTGGGGGGTGTGCAAGAGGCAGCTGATTGATGATTCTCTCTCATCAATGTTTCTAACTCTCTATCCCTCTCTCTTCCTCTCTGTGAAAAATCAATAAAATATATTTTTAAAAAAAGAAATGTTAAAGGGACTTATTTAAGAAGAATAAGAAAAAATATACATGAATAATAAAATTACAATAACTACATACCTATGAATTTTTACTTTAAATGTAAATATATTAAATGCTTCAATCAGAAGATATAGGATAGCTGAAGAAATAAGCTGCCTATTAAGAAACTCACTTCAGAAAGTAAAGAAATGAAAAAGGATATTGCATGCAATGGAAACAAAAAATAAAATGCTGGGGTGGCAATATTTATATCAGACAAAATAGACTTTAAAGCAAAGGCTGTAACAAGAGACAAAGAAGAACCCCACAATTCCATTTCTGAACATATATTTGAAGAAACATAAAACTCTAATTTAAAAAGACATATGCATCCTTATGTTCATTGCAGCATTATTTAAAATAGCCAAGATATGGAAGCTTCTGGCTCTTGCCTCTGCTCGAGAAGGAGCTGAAAAAAAATAAAGTAAAATAAAATAAAAAGAATAAAAGGAGGAGCTAGGAGCCTGGATCGCCAGGGGGCATGGCCAGCCTGAAAATAGCCCTCAGCTCCTCACCCAGGCTGGCCACACTCCCATGGGGTGAGGGTACCAACTTGGGGGCTTGGCCAGCCTGAAAATGGCCCTCACCCCCTCATCTAGGTTGGTCAGGCACTAGTCTTGAACTTTTTTGAATACATTGGTGCTCAAGTAATTTTATTCTTTTTTGCTCTACTGTAATTGAATTATATTAAATTCATTTTCAAATTACTCATTGATACTGACTAGAGATGCAACTACTTTTTGTACATTGATCTTATATCCTTCAATCTTGCTAAACTTGTTTATTAGGTCGAGTAGATTTTTAGTAGATGCATATTATTTTTTAAATCCCCTTTTTCACTTTACAACATAGTATGAATAGCTTTTCAAGTCAGTTCATATATAGCGTTTTAATTCCCATTTTAAGATTTGCATTGTCTTCCACATTGTGATATAGCAAAATATATTTATCTACTCACCTATTGATAGGCACTTATATTTATTTTCTCCCCATCCCTTTTTTTTCTTTGCTATCACAAAAATACTGAAATGAAAATTCTTGATTATACCTCTAGCTACTCAACATGTTCATATTCTTATAGGTCAGAACCCTAAAAGCAGAATTTACTGGTCATAGTGTATTATATATCTAAAATGTTTAAAAATATTACAAGATTGTGCCTCAAAAGGGCCCTATTTTTCTATCATCGACAGGAAAAAAATAGATGTATTAAGGTGAGATATCAAAACAACTCACAGTTTCTAATAATGGTCCTTTATCTTGAGTAGAAAGAATTTCTCTGCAATAAAGCAACAAGACTCCTCTGAGAATTCACTTAAATGTGGTGCTTAGTGAAGGTAGATACACAGCAGAACTCCTGGGGAAGGCATCTTTCTTTCCCATACATTTTAACCAGAAATAACAGGGGGGGAAACTAAGAGAATTTACTGTAGTTCAATCAATCAACATGCATGCTGTGAAGCTTTCTGACATTTTTACTTACTGATTCCTAGAGGAATATGGTTGGCTCACTAGGTCTCAGAATGGGAAGCACATGTTTGAAATGCAGAAACACATGTAGACGGGGTATAACTATATACTTCTCCAAATAAATGATTTCTCAAGTATGTATATACCTACGAACTGATACACAAATATGTATAAATGTTCTATATAACTTCAAAAACAATGGAATTTTTCCCCAAGAAAACAATAACAAAATGGAAAAAATAAATATGAATGGGAAAATTTAGAATGCCAAAAACTCATTAGCAAAGACCCAGGATCTTTCCTCTCTAGGAAGCCTTGGAGTAAACTTAAAAAAAATAAAAAAATAAAAAGGAAAGGAAAAACCAATTGTATTTTAACCACCAGAGGGCAGTGCACTATAAGTAATGGACTCCAGTAATGAAGCCCAGGCTCACTTCTTGCATAAAAGATCACATTTATGTAAGAATGACAATAGATTATAGTTTACTTTTAACTCTAATGTAATTTTTAGAGTTTACTCTGGTATCAATATAATATTCATTTAGAATATTTATAGACAGATAATCACCACTAAGTTACCCACATTGCTAGAGACCTACATGAAATTGGAAGATGCATCTATACTGGGTCTTATTCACCAGTTTTTTCCTCAGTACATGCATGGGATTCAGTTTAGGGTAACAACTCAAATACTTGATGAAGAAGAAAAAAAATCAAAACATCTATAGTCTCAGTCCTATTTAATTTCTGAATCAATACTAATGAAACCTGGTGCTACATTAGAAACTAGGACTAACCTTAGGAAAGCCGGGCTCCCTCCCTGGACCCTGACCTTCAGAAGGCCCTATCTTGGCCTGCGATAGCCACACCACCTCTCCATCAGGCTAGTGTTGCCGTTCCTCTTATGGTCAATGCAACGTGGCCACCTGAAGCCTAGGATCACTCTTTTACATCACACTCTGGTTATCTCACACACAAACTCAGTAGAATCCATGTTCCATGCTTAGGTAGTCTAGTTCTCTGAGCCCATCTTACCCAGAGTAGATCGTGCTATGGCTGTGGAAAGCCCAAGACCCAAAGGCTAGCTGATGGAAAGCTCTTTGGAATATGGATAGAGTTTCCATGTAGAGGCTGGGTTTTAGGAACAGGGAAACTGAAAAAGAATTTTAACTCTTCCTTATATTTCTGGAGTACATAATTTTTAACAATAATTTTATATTAATTGTATAATTTTTAAAATACAGAGGTAAAGATATAGAAATTAGAAACAACATAACTTGGTGACAAGGTGGATATAGAAGGTGAAAAGGAGTGAGTAATCTCCCTGGCTTTCAGGCTTGAAGAAATAATTGAATAAGAAATTCATCAAATGAAATTAGAAATTCAAGAAGGGGAACGTGTTTGAGAACATGGTGTAGCAATGATAAATTCTATGACGAACAATTGTGTTTGAGGACCTGTGTAATACAGGTATCTCCCACTTTTCAAAGTTGGAATTTTGCCACTTGCCTTTTACAAAATACCTACATTAGTACCTGCTTTCACTAATTAAAAGAAATCTGAGGAGGATTTTCACTTAAACAAAAACAAAGATGAAAACCAAAAATAGCATTCAGCATTTTTTTTTAAAGGAAAAGATACATTATAGAGGCGATGTACACCCCAAGCAGACAGAGTGGCCCCTCTAAGCTCCTCCCTGAAAACTACACTCAGCATGTCAGCATGAAGCCACCAGAGCTTTGCACTGTGTCTTCGAGCACCTGTGTTTTATTTTGATTTATTTTGTGCATTCCAGCTTTTGCTATTGTTAGTGTTATTGTACGTTTCATGTGCTACTTGGTATGATTTGGTAGGTTATCTTGGGGGTCTGGGAATGATCAAAATTTTCCCATATAAATTAGTGATAATTGTTTCTTTGCTTTACATCATTTTGGCCTACAAAAGGTTTCATAGAACTATATTGAATAAGAGTGGTGAGAGTGCACATCCTTGTCTTGTTCCTGATTTTAGAGAAAAGCTTTTAGTTTTTACCATTGACATGATATTGGCTGAGGGTTTGTCATATATGAACTTTATTATGTAAAGATATAATCCCTCTATTTCCCTTTGACTGAGAGTTTTTATCAAAAATAGGTGCTGGATTTTGTCAAATGGTGCCAATTAGAAGTCAAATATTAAGTAAATGAACTATTTCCTGTCCATAAGGTGTTAGTTCTCTTCTATGAAGATTAATGCAAAAGTACTGCTTTTATTCATCATCACTGATCATTTTCTTGAAATAAAAATTCATTCAACAATGTCTCATTTATTAACCAATTTACACAACATAGTGTTCTAACCAGTAAGTAGTAAGTTGCTATGTACATTTGGTAATGCGGAATCAGAGCTAGTAGAAGAATCCTTAAAGAAGTCCAAAGAAATGAAGGCTGGACAAAGTTCTGTTGTTGTTCTTATTGTTTCTTTCTTTCTTTTTCTTTTTTTTTCTTTTTTCCTTTCCTTTGGCATGCTCACCTTGGCTTTAATTTCTCTTCTTTAAAAAAAATATATATATTTTTATTGATTTCAGAGAAGAAGGAAAAGGGAGAGAGAGACAGAAACATCCATGATGAGAGAGAATCATGGATAGGCTGCCTCCTGCAAGTCCCCCACTGGGGATTGAGCCCACAATCCAGGTATGTGCCCTTGAATGGAATTGAACCTGGGACTTTTCAGTTTGCAGGCTGATGCTCTATCTGCTGAGCCAAACCAACTAGGGCTAATTTCTCTTCTTATGCTTACATTTGTAAGTAATGAAGGCTTGTTATCTATATATGCCAACTTGGACTTTAATGGATTTATTATTGGCCTAATTCAAACATCACTTTCTACCTCATTTCAGAGTCACCTTCCTCCAGATTATACAGCACACTCCTCATCCCTGCTTCCTACTGTTCTCCTCATTTCTCTCACACCCACCCTAACCCCTGAGGAGTTACCTTGTCTTTATGTGAGTCCAAGAGGAAACAAAACAATGAACTAAATTCTATATATTCTCACTTAATATTAAATAGGTTCTAATTTTATCATAAGCTAATTGATATAACAAATAGTTAAATTTCTGTGGCATTTTCTGGTCACAAATCCGAACAAACATCTAAATAAAGATCCAAAACACTTCTAATATTAAACATTGAAATAAATGTGAGCTACATATACATTTAAGAAAGATTAATAAAGACAAGTAAGATTACTGTCACACAGAAAGCGGCCTCCATCAGGAGTAAATTCTCTTCTCTCTCTCTCTCTCTCTCTCTCTCTCTCTCTCTCTCTCTCTCTCTCTCTCTATTTCTTCTCTCTCTCTCTCTCTCTCTCTCTCTCTCTCTCTCTCTCTCTCTCTCTTTTTCCTCTCTCTCAATGTTATAACAAAACAACATTGAATGGAATGATGTTGTTCAAGAACCTGCTATATACTTTTAGATTCCAAGGGATTGAGAATCCTACAAAATAAAACCCTGCCCAATCTTGGGTTTTTTGTTTGTTGGTTTGGTTTGGTTTAATTTTGTGTGTGTGCATCTGTGTAACACCCAAATAATTCCTTCTTAATTCCACTGTGAGAACTCTCCATTCTATTTTTTGAGACATCTAATTGTCTATTTACAACATCCAACATCTCTCCCTACCTACTTCCATCATGCAAGCACAGTGCCATAACTCTGATTCATGTAATCCATGTAACATTGGAAGGACAGGAAGAGTGCTTCAGCAATATAAGTGGCGAGAAACATGGCCCTCGGTGTCCACTAGGTTCAAAGACTATCTGGTGTCCAAGTCTCACAGAGCCCTTAGGATTCTCTGTTTGGTTCCATGCTGTAGGAAAATCTTTTGAACAAAGGATATAGCTCTTCGGGGCAAAAACAAATTGTCGGCCAGTTTTGTTTATCTAGCTTTAATCCTTAAAGAAGCACAAGATAGTTTCTTAATTTGGGAAGGACCTCTGCCTCCTCATATAATGAGGCACATTATTAAACAGAGCAGCAGTACTTCTCAAGGGTAGATCCCTTATTAAAAAAAGTTTGGAGACAATTTTCTAGCAAGTGCTTGATAAACTTCTTTACCAAACACCCTCCTTCTCAATTTCCACCTGGGGGAGGGGAAGAAGGTGGTTTATTCTCCACCGACTTCTGCTTATTTCATTTTGGAAGAAAGGCCAAAATCCACCATGACACCAACTTCAGGATACCACATGACCTATCTGATATCTTAACTGAACCATCTGTTTCTGCTGCATCCAAATCTTTTCATTGTAGTATGTCATTGTGAACAGGGAATATGTTATTAGAAGTATTTATTTGTATTTTTTTTAAATATATTTTACTTATTTTTTTATAGAGAGGAAGGGATAGGGATAGAGAATTAGAAACATCAATGAGAGAGAAACATCAATCAGCTGCCACTGGACACCCCCTATTAGAGATGTGCCTGAAACCAAGGTAAATGCCCTTGACCGGAATCGAACCCTTCAGTCCACAGGCCAACGTTCCATCCACTGAGCCAAATTTGTTAGGGCTATTTGTATTTTTATAGCACTCTTGATTTAAGACATCCTAAAGAAATTACCAGTACTTGTTGAGTTAGTCATTCAACAAAACTATTTTAGAGTGTCTCACTCATTGTGTCTGACATTGGAAAAAGAGAGAGGAATGAGATACAGGTTCCTGCCCTTAAGGAGCTCACAAACAGTAAATTATAAGCCCCAGGTAGTGCGATAATTGGCCTCACATAATGTCATTTTTCTGTTCCAGCATTCCATCCAGCGTACCATTTTACATTCATTTGTAATGTCCCATTAAGCTCCTCTTGGCTCTGACACTTTCTCAGACTATTCTTGTTTTTTATGACTTCGACAGTTGTAATATTTGTCAGTTATGTTTCAGAATGTCACTCAGTTTGTTTTTTTCTGATGTTTTCCTCATGAAGAGACTGAGGTTATGTATTTTAGGAGGATATATAAAATGTTCAGTACCAAAATCTCATAAATATAAGGGCAAGGCTGGTCTTAGGCAAAACTGAAAAGTAGAGTTCCCATAGTCAACCCCCTCTACATCCACATGCTTCCACCCCCACTTCCTCAGCACCAACACCCAGAGCTGTCTCTTATCTACTTTTCCCTCCCCAAAGAAAGCTTCCTCTACCTCCCTCTCTTCCTCTCTCTACCTGCATCCACTGGCTCACTATAAGATCCTAGAGCATGCCTCCTTCACTCCTCAGAGCTACTCCCTGCGTGGAAATTTCTACACAACACTCCCCACTCCCCTCGATGCCCACCTTATTCCATTTCACATCCCATAATACTTCCCATTCATACTTCTGGTCTCCTGCTAATGTCAACTTCCTCAGGAAGACCATCTGCCACCCCTGGCCACAACCTGCCTCTTAGGAAGTCAAATCTTAGGGAAGCTTTAGAGAAGCTGGAATGGCTCCTTCATGGTGCTATGATCAGATGCACATGTGATTCTGTGATTCATGCTGACTTCCCCCTATTATCTGCAAGCTACATGAAGGCAGAAAATATTACCATTTTTTCTCACCTGATATTATCAGTGCCTTGCATAGGATCTGATAGCCAGTGGATGCCCACTTCATAGCAGTCAGAGGTAGGAAGGGGGACGGGAAGATCACAGCAAATGCAGATTGGTCCTTTGACTTGATTGATCACCACCCTATGAACTATGGTATGAAATGATGGTACCTATAGTAATTAAAAAATTTGTCTTGCATTGGCATATGCTATTCCACCTTATAAGAGAAAAGAAGTCTTGAGACCAACATCTTAAAGCTATTCCAAACACTATTAGTTACCTGACAGCTGATAGCTCAATTTTGAAAACGAAATGTATTTTAATAAACATTGCCTTTATAATTATTCAGAGTATGTATATACATTTTTGGGACATCCTATATATTAAATATGTACTATTACCAGAAGCTATTACATACAACTCTCAACTCTACCTATAACCAGTAATTTCCAAACTGACTTTCTACTAGAAATCATGAACTTTCGTATATGCACACGTATTAGCCAATTTATGTGTGTGTGTGTGTGTGTGTGTGTGTGTGTGTAATGGGTACACTTGAGGAAGATTACAGCAGCAGGAACCAGCATTAAACCTCTATTGGAATCATGAAGGATATACGTAAGTAATTAAATAGTGAGGGATTAAATTCAGTTTTATATATTAAAATTTTAAGAAGAAACATAAACATTATCCAGAAAAGAAATAAATAACATCCAAAATATATTTTATATTCAGTTATGGCTGTCACTTAAAATAAATGCTAATGAAAAAACTGCATTATTCTAATTATATTTTTGGAACACCACCTAACTAGGAAAGTCTAAGCTGACCAAAAACCCACACCACCAAAAGCATGCAATTTTTTTCCTGACACATACACACACCTCCCCTAACTCAGCAATCAAGAAACAGCAAGACAAGTTTTAGGTGACTTACCCAGCATTGTACACAGCTGGTACATGTTCTAGTATTTGAAGTTCAGTCCTTCTCATTCCAAAGCGAGTGCAAGCTTGGAGGAGACTTCAGAGATTATCTTATCCATCTTGTACCTGCAACATAGAATTAGCCCACTTACTCTGTCAATGTTCTGCGAATTATTCTGGATACTTGCTTAGCAGTATGACAGTTAAAACAAAATTAATGAAGTATTACCTCTCATATGGAGTTCTTTCTCAAATTTTCTTAAAGTTAAGAATACATTAGCACTTTGTAAATTATGATTGATTTAGGCAAGTGAAAATGAGTTGAATAATGTGACTATTTTAAAAAAGAATTCACGAACAAGGAAAATTGTTTTAAATATAACTTTGATTGGATCCTGGAACAGAAAAAGGACAATTATGGAATAACTGTTGAAACCCAAAAAGAGCCTGTAGTTTAGTTTAATACCAATGTTTATTTCCTAGTCTGACAAACACACCCTTGTTATGTGGGATGTTGATGTTAGGGGAAGGAGAGTGAATGGCATAGAGGAAATCTCTGCAAAGGCTTTGCAACTTTTGTGCAGATCTAAAATTTTTCCAAAATAAAGGTTATGTAAAAACAAATAAGAGGATACTGACACATCTCATGGAACCCAAGTAGTTGAAATATCCCAAAAGGAACTAGAACCATAAAAGAAGGAAAATTGTGCAGATGATCATATGCAAAATGTTCAACTTCACTAACAATTGAAGAAGCAAAAATGAGGTATGCTAGTAATGTATTTACTGATATTAGCCAATTTATAATGATAACTAATGTTGAGTAGATTTTGGAAAATTATCCTTTTGCACGCTGCAAAGAATATTTATCATATTAGGATATTTATATACTGCTAATAGAAACTTACCTCACCCTAGGAAAAGAGGAAACTTTTTAGCTCTAAAATCTGAAAAGTTCAAAGTTAGGTCAAGCTTTAAGTGAAGTTTGGCCCCGGTGTGTAATAATCTAGGTTATTTCTGTCTCTCTTCTCTGCTTGCTATAGTGTCCATGGTACCTAAAATTTATTCCCCACATAGCTCAAGACTGTCAGCTGTTCCCATGGTGGTTGGTAGCCTTCCTCCTTCCCATCAAAAAGTCCAGAGAATAATTTCCCCACTCATTCGGAAAAAGTAAGTATTTCTCACCTTAATGGCCTGAGTTAAGTTATGGGTCCACCTATCTATTCCCTCTAAAACCATCTGGATGGAAGTTTCAGAGAGGAGGTCCATCAAAAGAAGTAGAGATTACTATTTCCAAGAAGGAAAGGGATAAATTAAACTTCCATAGAAGCCTTTCTCTTCCATAGAAGAGAAAGTAAATAAAGATAAAAATTATGAACAACAAATAAGTAACTATCAACAAGTGAATTTAAAAACCAAGAAAATTAAAAAAATATCTGATGAACAATATTAACTGTTGAATATAATAGAATCAGAGCTATGGAAGGGGAGTGAACTGACGATTCTTGGGGAAAAAGGGAGAGGGGGATGTGGGAAGAGACTGAACATGAACTGTGCACCTATGGATGAGGACAATGGGGGGTGGGGAAAGGGCAGAGGGTGGGGTGGGAACTTGGTGGAGGAGAGCAATGGAGGGGGAGGAAAAAAAAGAGGAACATTTGTAATAATATGAACAATAAAGATTTATTTAAAAAAAAAAAAGATAGGGAATTTCAAACAATTTTAGCTTTTTAATTTATTTCCAGTAATCAAAGTTGTACAAAAAAAGGAATTGTGCACAGAGATGTTTTGGTAATTTTATGCAAAAAAAAAAAAGTTTGAAATAATCTTAATTAATAATCTTAATTCCCAGCAATAGTATGTTTGTTACACAGATTACAAAATACCGTTCAATGGACTAAGCATCATGTTTTCAAAGAATATTTTTTAAATATGGTTTTGTTAATTTTTAGAGAGAGAGGAAAGAAGAGGGATATAGAGATAAAAACATCGATTAGAGAGAAACATCATTGATCAGCTGCCTCCTGTGCATGCCCCTACTGGGATCAAACTCACAGCCCCAGGTTGTGACCTGACTAGAAATCAAACCAACAACTGTTTGGTTTCTGGGTCAATGCTCAATGGCTAAGCCACACCAGTAGGGCTCAAAAAATATTTACTGACATGTGAATAAAAGTCATACTGCATGGGTAAGTTCAACAAATAAGTATTGATAGCTTACCATGTCCCAAGCACTGGGCTACATCAGTGAACAAAATAGACCAGGATTCCTGATCTCCTAAAATTAAATGAATAAATAACATTAAAAAGAATATTTGTGTGTGCATGCATCTGAACACTCTCAGATGCATGCACACACAAATGTCAGCAAAGAACCAACATTTTGCTATGCCTGCATGCACAAATATCTGCAAAATTGTACATTAATTTGTTAAAAGTAGTTTTCTCTGACTGATGGTTTAAATCAGATGTTTTTGTTTCTTCTTTGTCTTTTACTATATTTTCTAAATTGTCAACCCCAAACTTGTATTGCCTTTTAAACCAGAAAATAAGTAACAAATTTGCTATTTTAAAAAGAGTGAATATTGGATTTATTTTTATTTTTATTTTTTGGTATCTTGGCATTTGCGTAACACCTCTTATATGTTTAATTCCTTTCTTTCTACTCTTACTGATTTGGGAATTGGATAGTGAGAAAAGAAGGGAACTTATTTTTCTACACCAAGATCTGATTTCATCTAATTTGCTCAAATCAAACATTTTTGCATCAAATTTATTTTCATAAATGTTGATGATGAATTTTTATTTCCCAAGGTAAAACAGCATTTTTAGATTTATGAAAACCCAAGAGTAGATGGAAAGAATGGACATTACCTATTTTTATTATTTAAGATATGATTGCTGAGAGAATTACTCATTCGCATTTTAGAATTCCCACAGCATGACTCCTGTCATGTGTTAAAAATATCCCCAATACTATCCAAGGCATTCTGTATTAGCCGTGGTGTGCGAATTCCAAAGTCATTCCCAGGGGAGAGATTTTCTAAAGCCATTTCCCATGAGAAAACAAAGCATCTGACTTTTGGTGATATGAAAAATAAAATGTCTACTCAAATAGCCAACTTTTCTGTTTTAACTCTTCACTACCATATCAACAGTGGTCACAACCTCCTTGGTATGTATGGGCTTAAGGCAAGCATTTTGAGGAGGCCTGCTCTATGGAATGAATTCCTATACACAGTTCACATGATGTATTGAGCTGGATGTGATTGACTTTGACCTTTTAGGATTGATCAAACAAGACTATAAAGGTTCTTTGGAACTTGTTGAGTGATGAGTGAATTCAAATGGACTCCCAGGAGTGTCATCATTAAGTTACTACTTGCTCACATAGTGGGGGGAAAAAATCTCTGAAATTCTTTTATAATCAGAAAAATTTTAAATGGTTTCATGCACATGAGGTGTTCTCTAAACACGATGACATCCTAGTCTGAAGGATTAATGACTCCCTCCTAAGTCCCAGTAGGTTTTGTTGTAACACTGGCCTACAATTTATTCAGGAAAGAAGTAAGAACTATTTTCTCACTAGATTCTGACTGCTGTCCTTTCACTATTTTTTAAAACCATTTAAGAGTCTTGATTCATCAAAATAAATATCAGGTATTTCAATTATTTTCATGAACAGGACACCCAATGAAATTACACAAGTATCAGATATATCTCATTCCCAAATATTTCTTTAGATCTTGGGTAATAAGATACTTCTGCTCTATCACATATACATAATCACTCAGTATGGACAACTGCTCAAATACATGGACTGAACCCATCACTTCCAGAGAATGGAGCATTCACTTTAAGAAAATTAAGGCAGCCTTGTTTTTCTGTAAGAGATTTAACTTCTTTCGGAGCAAGCGATTATTAAATGACAGAGGCCAATGACGGCACAACATCTGCTCACCAGCAGATATTTTCTGCAAAAGGAAATAATTGGAAATAACATTAGCTATAAAGAGTTTATATTGATCCCTAACACAGTTTCATAAGTTTTATTATATCTTTTATGACTCTCTCAAAGGTTTAAAACTTTTATTAAACTCTAATTTCAAATAAGATTTGGACAATAAACATAAGTGTTGTTATTTTTAAAAGACAAACACGTTTCAAAATCAAGGTCCAATAGCACAATAGCAGTAAAAGAAGTCTTCAATGTTTTTTAAATTCTTTGTAAAACATCTTAACCACTGTGCTCAACCAACAGTTAAACACAGAAATACTGTCCAGCCAACAATTAAACACTGAAATAAACAATTAAATGCTGATATTCATGGCTCAGCATTAAGAAACTGATTCTGCAGAAAATCACGAAGATCTTCTAATGCTTAATACAAATTTCAGTGTCCACATGGGAATTAAAACTCTAAAATAAATGTCTGCTCTGAGAGTTCAAAGTCACAAATTCTCTTTTTACTGCTGTAACAGGATATGCTAATCCTATATAATAAAAGGTTAATAAACCAACCAACCAACCCAACAGCATAACTATATCGGATGCTATGAGGCACTGTGGCGGCCAACAGGCCGGATCTGCTGATCAGTCCCTCCCCCAGCCACTCCTCCTCCAATGCCTCCCCCAGGTGATGAGCATCTGCTTTCCACCCCCCCACATCCCCCAACCTTGGTCTCTGCGGGCCGAGGCCACTCCAGGGGTGAGCTGCACCCACATCTACAGTACCCTGGACCAGACAGCCCGCAAGATCAGCCTGGCCAAGCTCACCCATGGTCAGCTGGTGCTCCACCTCCTCCTGAGGACCTGGCGGCCCGAGGCCTGGACACCCACTGCTAGACTTCATCAGCTCAGCTTCCCAGGGAGGGCAAGCTCCTCCTGCACTGCATGGGTGTGGCCGAGCTGGCCAAGTGGTACAGCCTACTCCTTGGTGGCCTCAGGTGAGGTCCCCAACCTGCTGGACCTGCACCTGTTCTTGGGCATGGCCCTCACCCTCACCAGCCCCCTGAGGGGCCCTCAGGTGCAGTGGGTGGGCCTGGACGGCGAGCTGGGTCTGGTGCCACAAAGCATGGTGGACGAACGAGGAGGACTGCAGCCTGCAGACCACACAAGAGGAATAATTCAATATGACTTTAAATCCTTGTCCTTAGGGTACTTTGTGCCTTAAGATATTTACTAATGCCAGTAAGAAGACATTCTTCACCACAAGCAAAACATTGAAAAGCAAAGGCAAAACTCTACTTCTAAAAGCAAAAAATGTTTTGTAATATTAGTACATTTTAAAATATTTTCAATATATTATCTTCCCTGATGAAAATAGATGCAAAAGACTTAAAAAATATTAGCAAACCAAATCCAGCAATACATTAAAATGATCATACACTGTGATCAAGTGGGGCTTATTTATAAATGTTTATAAAGCAATAGTGTGTTAATATTTGTAGCTAACATTTATATTATGCCAGGCACTGTTCTAAGTACTTTACATATATTAATTAATCTATGAGTTAGTATTATTATCCTATTTACAGAAGAGGAAATTGAGTAACTTGCCTTGGCTAAGATCATACAGAGAGTACAAAATGAAATGGAATCTAACACAGTCCCTTACCTTATTACTATTCACCTTACCCCTTCCTGTCCACTCTCTTTCCATAGTATAATACTTCTCACCTTCTGGAATAAGAAACTAATAAAAATAAGTGATAAAATCAGGAGGAAGTATTCTGACACTCAAAAGGAAATATTAAAGAAAAAAAGTAGATCCCTTGGAGTCCAGGCTAACAGAGAGGGACTTCTTTTTCACCTTTCTTCCCCAGTGGGTAAATTTATTCTAATCTTCCAAGAGAATTGGCTTTATATTGAGATTTTAGTTGCAACTACATAACTTACATGGTTTCTTGGGATCTGAATGAGATGCTAAAAATCTTGAAAGCAGAGAAGTGAATCCTGACTCATTTCCAGCACCCAACTGAATTTTAGGTCGGCTAATACAGTGGACGTGTGGATACTTCTCTTTGTCATCTTTTAGATAAAAATGAATATGAATGTATACAGAAAATGTCTGTGTCTGACTAATATTTCTAACTAACATTTATTGTCTGTGAATGTACATATAAGTATCTGTTCTTAACAAAAAGCAAAATGTTTAAAATTGAATTTATCTATCATAGCATTTTCATATATTACAATATATAGAATTTATTAGCTCTGAAAATTATATTTAGGGGTAGGAAAGAGTTTCAATTTAAAGTGAAAATTGTAAATTTTGCATATTGTTTTTCTCAGATATCACTATGATATGGTAATTGTTTGAAAGGTATAACATTTGACATTTGTTCACAGTGATATTTCATTCCTTCGCAAAGCTACCTTAGGTTATTTCATGACAGTAGAGAATTTTCTGATTGGGAGGGATTTCCAAAATCAACATTTTGAAAATGCAGAAACGAAAGCATGGCTAAATTAAGCACCTTGCTCCAAGCCTTAGAGAGACTAAGGCAACCCTGGAAATAGAACGTAGTGTCTTGTTCCCTATTTCTCTCTTGCTCTGTACAGATTTCTCTCTTGCATTATATAGATCTTCCTATCCCAAAATAAAGCTCAACATTTTAAAAAATAAATAATTTTGCAAACTACATTTTGAAACTTATATATACACATAATTTTCATTTTTGAGAGCAACTTCGCATATTCAAAACATGTATTTTCTACTGCGATTTTCTAGTTAAAAATTCCAACTAATATAAACAATAAAGAAAGGAAGATGCTACAGAACAAGAAAGCTTTTTGTCTATAATTGTCTCTTTTGGCCAGAAAGAAGGGCAGCCTGGTGCTTAACCTAGATGCAAAAAGATAACCCTGAATCAGGACCTTTCTCACAGCTTCAAAACCCATCCCTGCTTCACAGCTGTGAGATCCTGGGCAAATGTCTTAACTCCCCTGAGATTTAATTTCTGCATCTAGAGTGCGGAGGAAGCCTGAGGGGTGAGGGTTCGGGGAATAGCATCAGTTCATGGGGTTTTGAAAATCTATAAGGCTCAATGTCATGAGTATTATAGAGGCTCCAAAAAAATACTCTTAAATATATCCTTGTAGAAAACTATGAGTATCATTTCCTAATACTAGTATAATCCAAGAATTATAAAACCTTTCATTTCAATGAAGGAGTTTCTGCTATCCTTATACTTTTAATAGCAAGATTGTTATTTAATATTAGGAGAAAATGTGAGTTTCCAAATGCAATGCTCATAGCAACAAGAAACTAGCTGGATTTTGCAAGCCAGCTCATGTGGAACCTATTTCAGATGAGGGGGTTTTGAGTTAAAATCCTTTAAGATCACACACTCAGAAGCTGTTTAATTGCCATAGAATGTAAAAATTTTCTATAGTTCAACTAAATGCAAATTGTTTGGCTGCATAAAGACTTCAGTTACTTTAGTATTCAACCAACACATATTTAAATCACTTCCTAGTTTCTGTTGATGAGGCTAGCCAAGCAATGAGAATACATTCAATATTAAAGTAAAAATTGTTTGGGGGTTTAAACTTACTATTTTGTCACTTAAACTAATTTAAAACTTCAAATAATAGTTTAACAAATCAATTGAAATATTTTTATCAAATTGGACTCACCTCATCTGTTGTCTCTCAGAGACCACTGTTTTTGTTGCCTAATATCCAGGATTTTGAAAACTCTTTCCTTTGTTTTGCCAGTATTTTTCTTGCTATTGCTTCAGCAGGGAAAGCAAATATGCTTCCTGTTACTCCTAAGCTGGAAGCAAAGTTCATGAACTGATTTTAACAAGAAGGTATTCATGAACAATTCTTGAAGTGGGAAATCCTCATGCGGAGGTAATTGTAGATGATGACATGCCAGGCCTTGTGGAACAGAATGGGAAGTAACAAATGCAAATTGAACTGATTGATTATTTAATCAGACACAGACATTTTGATTTAGTCCACTCTAGAAAGAATGTGAACATTGACCATTGATCATCTTATGTATCAGTCAGCTTAGGGTAATTTTCGCTGCAGAAACAAATCTCAAAAGTCCACATATTGCTCTATTAAAGGACTCGGGCTGAGAGAGGCCCCTCCATCCAAGATGTATCTAGTTTGATGGCAGAAGTAAATGAGAAAGTGCTAGAACTGGAAATGTTTTCTAGCTTCTGCTCATATAGGGCACTCATGTTGCTCCCCACATTTTATTGATCAAAATTACTCACATGCCCATCCCCTATATGTAAGGTTCCTTAATATTTTTGACATTAGCAAAATCTACCATGTCAATAAAATTTAAATGAGTAACTCTAAAACTCCTTTAAATTCTTATGACGTTTTCCCAGGAAAATAGAAATATGTAACAAAAATGAATATTTTTCATATAATATTCTAAGCCTTGTGAATCCCTGTAGGCTACCCAAGGATTGGAGACTATATATTCTATAGTTTAAGAACCTTTGATTATGTAACTTTGATGTTATATAACTTTGGGGCCAGAAGAAATCTTAGTCACATTATTTTACATTTTATAAAGTTGAAATCTCATACTAGTATTTTGAGAAAACCAGAATATATTCTCATTCTGTTGACTACAAACTCTAATCAGATTGTAAAAAAATCTAGTAAATATAAATTTATTAAACATTTGTAATACTTGAGAATTAAAAAAATCATTTAATCTACTATGACTTATACTTCATTTTCAGAAATATTAGTTGATACATCTTAACAAAAATGTTCCTTTGACTGAAGCAAGTTCACTAAATTTTATTTGAACTTTTAACTCAGTCATTTCATAGGGCCTATGAGAATAGTAAAACACCTGTTGGTCAGTGTTACTTCTCTTTCTTTTAAGAAATCTTGCCAGATTTGTCAGACTGAAACTACACATGCTCCATTAAAAGTCAGAGAAGACCATAATAATATTGAAATAAGAAACAAAAGTACTATTGTTTCATTTCTGTTTTGAGGGATGGAAAAGCAAGTAAATCAAGAAAAAGAAATACCAAAGAAAGGCCAAAGAGTACATTATTTCTCTTTAGGGCATAATTTTATCCATCTCCTTCTGCATGTGAGCTCTGTATTTTCTGTTGTTCATACCTGTAGTCATTATATAGCATATGAAAATAGGTGAGAGTAGTAATGGTTTAGAAAAAAATATTATTTTCATGTTTATAATATTTAGTTAGATTCAGATAGCTTAAAGGTTATAATATTGTATTTACAAACAATAAAAATATACACAAATTTTCTTGTGGTATTTTTAGGATAAGACAGGACACATATATAATTATGACACAATAAGATGACTCAATATTCAGTAGTAATCAGAGTCCCACATTCAAAATAGAAAAGTCTAAGAGCACTTATTCACAAAGAAACTATTTTCAAAATCACAGGCAGAGTGTAGGGGAACCTCAGGAATACTACGGCCCTCAGAAATGGCAGCGCTTCATATGCAGGAGCTGGAAAGAGAACAGCGAATGGAGCCCAGAGTCAGAAAGTCTTAGAGAGAAATCTTCCTGGAGAAGAGCAGGAACGTTTGCTGAAAGGACACCAACATCTTAAGATGATCACCAAAGGGGAAAAGATCAATGCACTGACCTTCTTCTCCCGCCTCCTCTGCTCTGCTGGGGCTTCCCATTGGTCAAGTTGAACTTGAAGAAGCCGGAAATCAAGAAACCATGTGCTGTTGGGAGTAGATCTCGAGGGGCAAATGGGAGGAACCTGGCTCCAACATACAAGTATAGAACTGCATGATGTTAAGAAAATCAAATATGCCTGACCAGAGTAGCTCAGGGGTTGACATCAACCTATGAACCAGGAGGTCACAGTTCGATTCCTGGTCAGGGCACATGCCCAGGTTGTGGTCTCAATCTCCAGTGTGGGGCATGCAGGAGGCAGCTGATCAATGATTCGCTCTCATCATTGATGTTTCTATCTCTCTCTCCTTCTTCCTTCCTCACTGAAATCAATAAAAATATATTTTGAAAAAAGAAACTTAAATATGATCAATGAATGAATTATTCTCCAGATATCACTTTTACTTCCAAAATATCATTAAATATTCTTTCATCATTATTTTCCTCAATTTCTCCCATTAAGGGGGAGAAATTAAAAGGGGGAGCAAGTTTTTTCAAAGACTTATAGTCTCAATGGTCTGTAAATTTCTTGCAACAGGATGCCAGACTTACAAATTTTTCTATCCTAAGCACCTGACATTAATTTAGCACACAATAAATATTTACTGAATTATCAATAAAGGGAATGAATCATGAAATTGGTGTATATAAATCCCAACAGTAAAAATGGAAAGCTATACAACATAGATTGTTTATCCTAAATGTAACTCCTCTGGTGGTATCTCATAAATCTATGTGACATGGAGATGCTTTCATTCTTCAACACCCTGGCCTAGGTCTCAAAATTATTCCTTTAGGTATTCTCACACAATTCTCTGTCTAGCTAGCTATACATATACTGGGCCCCATGCTTTCCATTTATTTTATGGTAAGATGGTTCTCAAAATCTATCACTACTAATTCCTCCAGTTTTCTTTGGGTGTTATATTGTAACATATTAATCTCTAAAGGAAAGCAGGATGATTTGTTAGAATCAATCAGTACTCATCAATCAGGCCACTCCAGAGAAATAAATCTCAATCCTTTCAGGAGAGCCAGTGGAGCCTTGTTCTTTTGGCCTCAACTTGGCTCACCCAGAGAGTGATCATCTTTAAATAGTGTAAGTAAACAAATCAAAGTTCTTTAGAGACCTAAAATGTGTAGCTTACTCCATTTCCAAGTCAGTTTTCACTTGACTGAAAACACTGCTCCCTATGCAATTCACACTCAGAAAGCCTATAACCTCGGGCTAATTATGAAGTCATTCTTCTCTGTCCTTTCCTTTCTCTCTTTTCTGCTTCTACACTATGCAGCAGCTATGAAACATTCCTAGGTGACATAAATGTTTATATAAAAAAGAAAGAAAGGCCACAAGTTTTTGTATTTCAACTTTTTAATATATTTTTTTGATAGAAACTGAGAGGTTTTTTTGTTTGTTTTGTTTTTTTGTGGGTTTGTTGTTGTTGTTGTTGTTGTTCAAAATGTATGTATTCTACCTGGAATGTAGTCATGACCAAAATATCACCATATATCATGGACGGTGGAGGAAGAAATTGAAGAAAAGCTGGGAGGGCAAAAGAAAAGAGAAAAGAATGGAGAAAGAGGGGGAGGAACGAGGGAGAGAAAAAAAAGAGGGAGGAATTTTCTTTCACTTATCCATTCATAATTTCTCTTCACATTCAGACTCTTCACATGAAAGTAACAAAGAAAAAAAAATGAAGAAAATGTATAAGAGAAATGATGTGTTGCACCAAATCTTCCCAAACCTTACATAGATCACTATCATAGGTTGATGAACTCTAAACTTGAAATAGAAAAATTTTATAATGTGGGAATAGTGTATGGCTTAGATGAACTGTAAGGTAAAGTCAGAGGGACTTAGGGGGGGATAAGATGTAAACTTTGTATGAAATAAAGACTCTGGGCTTTGGAGTAAGAATGTGCAGGCTATGACTCCCAATGTCATACATATATATATATATATATATATATATATATATATATATATATATATATATATAAAATATTTGACTTTTTTACATAGAGAGTTAGAAACATTGATGAGAGAGAAACATTGACCAGCTACCTCCTGCACACTCCCTACTGGGTATGTGCCCGCAACCAAGGTACCTGTCCTTGAATCAAACCTGGGACCCTTCAGTCTTCAGGCTGAAGCTCTATCCACTGAGCCAAACAGGTCAGGGCCCAATGTATCTTTTGACAAAGGGAAATTAAAAAAAAGGATTCTGATCAGTTACAAAATATGATGAAGAAAAAAATACTAAAAAATGAATAAATGAGATTGGTATATATAATGTACAAGGACCCTTCTAACTCTTCCAGAGTGATCCAAGGAATCCAAGACTCTTTTCCTTCTTTAAATCAAAACATTCATCTTTAGAAGGCTGCTTTCAGTAATCAAGCAGCATACAGCTAACAGTCCTGTATGGGTAATTTAGTGCAATTCACTATCAAAGGGTATGTTCTGACAACTAGTTCATCTTAGTGGTCACAATATGAAATTAAGTTGTTTAAGGCTAGACATTCTTTGGATGGTTGAGGTTTTAATGGTGGGAATTTAATGATATCATTTTAAAACTTTTTTTAAAATGTTTCCAAACATACGCATGTCCTAGGATTTGTCAGATACTAAGATTGGTAGAGCACAGGGAAAAAGTGGGAGAAAAGATAAGAATTTCAAAGTTCAATAAATGGTGCTGGAAAAATTGAACAGGTATCTATCTGCAAAACAAAAAAAAATGAAACTAGACAACCAACTTACACCATAGACAGGAGTAAACTCAAAATGGACAAATGACTTAAATGTAAGTCACAAAACCATAAAAATCTTAGAATAAATTATAGGCAGCAAAATTTCAGACATCTCTCATAGCAATATGTTTACAGATACATCTCACAGGGCAAAGGAAACAAAGAAGAAAATAAACAAATGGGACTAGATAAAGCAAGATGCCATGTTGGATAAAGACATGTGGCAACACGGAACCAACGGCTGGGTAGGAACTGAGTCCTCCAATCCAACAGTCCTTAAGAAACAGAATTCTAGCAGTTTCTGCACTTGGATTTAGGTTCTTTGTTAGTCAAGCCTTGGGAGACTCTGAAGCAGAGGACCCAGCAAAGCTGTGCTGAGACTCTTGACACATTGAAACTGTACGGTATGAATGCATGTTGCTTTACACCACAAAATAATTGATAACTAGTATTATGAGGAGGGGTGGTCTGAGAATGTGAGTTTTCAGGAGTTATATTTGGGCTAAGAAATCAGGTACTCTGGCCAAATTATTAATTAATCCATAGGTAGTCTTCTCACCTAAACCGGGCCATTCAGAATGTCTCCCAAGAATTTAACAGTTAGAAATAAAGAATGGAGTAAAGGTAAATCACATTCTTACTGCCATTCTAGAAGGAAAAAAAAAAGTTGAAAAATCATACTCCTATTGCTGAGGGTACAATTCAATAAACCGTATTTCTATCAATGGCAAAGTGAGTGGGTTTCTAAGAATCTCCTAAAGAATCAGACACACAAAAAAAACTAGATGCAATTTATCTATACAATCTTTTAAGTCATAACTCAGATGTGAGATAATTTCAGAAAATATGTTATATTAAGAGTTGAGTTAAATTATGGACAATGATTTTTTTTAATTTTTTTTTTTAGTCAACAATTTTCATTGGTGACTATGGAATTTGAGGATACAGAATATGCAGACCTAATCCTGGGACTGTGGTTGAAGAAACTAATCAGTGATAGGAGTTTAAGCTGGAAGTATAGGATGATTAAAATAATTTATTATTTTGAGAGAATAATATGAAAAATGCAGAGGTACCTTCTTTTTTTCAGAAAATGAAAAATAAAGGATAAAATTTAATTTTTAAAAACCTGCTTATCTATATGTAAAACAGATTAAACTGAATGTATTCCTAACCTCCCTTTTAAAAAAAGAGAGAAAACCCATCTATTCAGCTGCCACTCCATTCTCCTCCAGAAGAGGGCAGCACTAGGAAACAAGATGGAAGACCCTTTCTACCTTTTAACTTCTTGGAAACCCAGCTACATTGAACATTATAAATAACCAAATTAAAAGAAAGAGATGCATGGATTCAAGAAAAACTAAAAAAAAAAAAAAAAAAAATAGAAACCTATATTTTGGCATAACACAAAGATATAAACTTGAATTATTAATTATGATTTATAGTTAATTTTGTATCATCCATCAACACAGTTACTAACACAAACAAATCACCAACACAATGAAGACTTCAATAAATAGCAGTTGCCTTTCTAAAAGCAGCAGTACTTTTTGGTTCATAGTTAGGCATAAAATGATACACAAAATATCAATGTTAACTCAAGGCACCAGGAGGCAGCAGTCACTCTGACTGGAGACTGGAATCTGATTAGCATGGCATTCCCTGCTGGGTGGTGAGAGCATGGAAATTTGAATAGCCACTTTCCTGGTCTTTAATATGAATGCATTATCGCAAGAGATGGAGAAACTGACTTATAAAGTTGAAATAAGATTCAAGAGGATTGTTTTTCTGTGTGGTCTCTTTTCTTGAATTCTAATTCAATTTAAAAGTCTCCCAAAAACATAGCAAAGAACAATAGTGGAACTCTGGATTGATCCAACCCCTTCTTTTTTTCAGCCCTCAGGCTGTACCCAGACATAACCAGCAAAATCTAAATTGTGCCTTTTGTTGCTGAGAGGATGCCTTACAGACAGTCTCATGTGCGAATTTATGGTAGAATTTAGCCCAATATTCTGTCTTAGTCAGGTCCTGTTTAGTTTGCCACATGTTTTTGTTGTTGTTCAATAACCATTACCTTAGCCGTCATTTGTTAATGTCTCTGTTAGTATATTCTGAAAAAGAATAAAATTATGCAATCATTTTGAAAATAGGAGATATTAAACAATTATTAAGTTCAGGAACATTTTCCTATAGTGTATAGCTGTGTATGTATTTTAATCATCAATATCTAATGTTTCTGCAAATGCATTTTACCTGAAGGTAAAGGTTTTAGGATGTCCACTTATTTAAGGTATCCATTGTTAAAATAATGCAAGAGCAAAATAATTGAAGTATAAAAATTGTGAGGCAGAACTGTGAAGCAGGAAAATGTAAAAGGTTGGCTAACTAAATTTAGCCAACCATTCACAAAAGTAGTTTAATTTATATAAAAATTCAGAGTCTGCACTGAAATAAAATGTCTAAATCATTGTATAACAATGAAAATTAGAGTAGAGTAAATATAAAGACAATGGACTAGACTAGACTTCAAGACACAAAGAATTAGGCTAGAACTGGCAAATAGCTTCAATTCAAGTATCAATTCTAACTAATAAGACTTACCTTGAACACTTTGTTGAGGATGAGTTATGAACCATAGCTAGATTCAGCAGGAAAAAAATAATACTAAGTAACAATTCTACCATAGATGTGTATGAAAAGAAGTGTGTCTGGAGAACCAAGATGGTAGCATAGGTAAACAATGGAACACATCATAATTAAAATGCCAAGAGTTGAAGACAAAAAAATTCTAAAAGCAGTTAGTTACCTACAAGTGGTGTCAACACTACCGTCAGCTGATTACTCAACAGAAATTTTGTAGGCCAGAAGGGAGTGGCAAGAAATATTCAAAGTGATGAATAGCAAGGACCTACAACCAAGATTACTCTACCCAACAAAGCTATCACTCAGAATTGAAAGTCAGATAAAGAGCTTCACAGACAAGAAAAATCTAAAGGAATTCACCACCAAACCAGTATTACATGAAATGTTGAAGGGTATTCTTTAAGAAATGGAAGAGGAAGAGGAAAAGGAGGAGGAGGAGGAGGAGGAGGAGGAGGAGGAGGAGGAGGAGGAGGAGGAAGAGGAGGAGGGGGAGGGGGAGGAGGAGGAAAAGGAGGAGGAAGAAGAAGAAGAAGAAGAAGAAGAAGAAGAAGAAGAAGAAGAAGAAGAAGAAGAAGAAGAAGGAGAGGAAGAAGAAGAATGGACAATGAAATGGCAATAAATACATATTTATCAACAATTGCATCTAAACATCAAAATAAACAAATAAGAAATCTAATAAACAAAATTAAAAAAATAAAATAAAATAAACTGATGAATAAAATAGAGTTAGAGGGGCATGGAAACATGGAGTAGACTAATGAATCTCAGAAGGAAGGGGGGTAGGAGAGTGGAAAGAGATTAACCAAAAAAACATATGCATATATGCATTACCTATGTACACAGACAATAGGGTGGTAAAGGCCTGGGGTTGGGCAGGAACTGGGTGGAAAAGGGCAATTGGGGGTCCGGGAGGAGGGGGCACCTGTAATACTCTCAACAATAAAGATTATTTTACAAAGTGAGAGAAGTGCATTTGCGGGGGGAGGGAGGGAGTGGTGACCTAGTGGCATTCCTGATCTAAGCAATATTGCCAACAGTCAATTAGCTAACTGATTTTCCCCAAAGTCTTTTTTTTTTTTTTTTTAGCTTTATTATTTGTAAAACAAGAGTTGGACTATATTATACCCAACTATATTAAATCTGTGCATAGTATACTCATGCATTTTAGGAATAAATTATTGTTAACATGAAAACATTGTAAATGCATAACTTGATGCTTTTTGTGAAACAATTGCATGAAAAGACATAATTCTGGATTGTCATAAAATCTGATTCAAGAGCCTACCAGCAGTTGTACTTACTGGTGGGGTAACATTACAATTATACTCCACAGATGGAGCTACTAAAACAAAATGTCTCAATGTTTGAAGAAGAAATTGTTCATTGATTTCACACCAGCATCTAGAATAATGCCACAAAGAAGTTTCATGACATCAACCACATGAAACACTGATTAGAAATCTGCTCAAGAGAAGTCTACCCTCTCCCTCAACTATTTAAATATATATATATATATATATATATATATATATATATATATATATATATATATATATATTGATTTTTAGAGAGAGAGGAGAGGAGAGGGAAAGAGAGAAACATTGATGTGACAGAGAAACATCAATGGGCTGCCTTCTGCACACACTCTGACCAGGGCTTGAATCTACAACTCAGGCATGTGCCCTGACCAGGAATCGAGTTGGCAATCCTTTGGTGCATGGGACAATGCCCAACCAGCTGAGCCACAGCCTCACATACCACATATGGAAGGCACTATTAACAATAGATGATTTTTTTCCAATGGTTATGATGTTATTTTTTTTAATATATTTTTTTGATTTTCCACAGAGAGGAAGGGAGAGGGATAGAGAGCTAGAAACGTCGATGAGAGAGAAACATCGACAAGCTGCCTCCTGCACACCCTTAGCGGGGATGTGCCTGCAACCAATGTATATGCCTTTGACCGGAATCAAACCTGGGGCCTTTCAGTCCGCAGACCAACGCTCTATCCACTGAGCCAAACAGGTTTTGGCTGATGTTATTTTTTTAAATTTATCTTTATTGTTGAAAGTATTACAGATATCCCCTTTGTTTGTTTGTTGTTCCCATTGATGCCCTCCATCCCACACCCATCCCTCCTAAGCAACAACAGTTGATTCTTAAAAAACAAAGCCATCAGTATTTTACATCCAACTCAAAAAAAAAAAAAAAGAAAAAAGAAACAAGATGTCATCAAGATGTGAAAGATTCTGTAGTGACTATGGCAAGTCTTTTTTAATATAAAATGCTTTAAATTAAAACTAAGTTCTTGATATCTATTGATCTGTTTTAACCCAAACCTAAAATTGTAACTCCAAGTCTAACCTATTGAAGCTTACTACCAGTAGAATAGGAAGGGGGGTTGATTATCTCTATTACTTTGACCTCTTTTTTTTTTTCTGGTTCTTTTATAGCTAAAAAGAATATGGGGAAATAACCACATTTTTCTATCTGAAAACTGTTTTATTCAAAACTTTTTTTTTTAATATTCACAGAGAAAAGCCAAAATATTGTAATAAAAAAATCTATATTGAATGCATAAACCTAATTTCTAAAATGGCTGAAGCTCTGCATCACCAAACCACTGCTTTTATTGAAGCATGGGCAGGAATCAGGATTAATTAGTTTGAGAAAATAACAAACCCACTGTTGCCAAGGTAACCTCTTTCTAATTTGGAGAGGATCTTCACAAGTTCTAACACACACATAGGAAATATTTCCCTTCTCTTAATTCTTTACGATGAGAAGGCAGTTTGAAGGTGCATTTTAAAACCAAGCCAAATAGAGAGTAGAGAGACTGGTGCAGCAGACAACTAAGTTTTCTCGGATGAATATTGGTTAATAATGGCAAGAGTTATAAAAGCTCTTAATAACTTCCCTCTTTAGTCTTAAATAGGTTGTTTCTCATGTAAAATCCTTGAAGCCATTAAAAGCCAAACAACGAATATTCTCTGTGGTTATTCTGACCTGAAGATGCAGAATTTTACCTCTGAAGTTAGATTATATAATAACCGATAATATTTATAGCTTTGTGAGCAGTGAAGAAAATTGTGCATAGATATTTATGTCTTATGAAATCATTCTTTGTGCCAGTTTTCATAAAGTCCCTTGGAAAAGACTGACATTTTTATCAAAATCACAGCAAGCAAGTTGTAGCTGGAAGATACTTCCCAGCCACTCCTGCAGCCTAGTCTGACCCTCAGCATCTGTTTTCTCTACTGCAGAGTGAGCAGGGATGACATGAGCCACCTGGTCTAGGTCTTGTCTTTTTTTTTTTAAATAATTTTTATTTTCAATTACAGTTTACATATACTCCAGTGACCAGACATTATATAACTTAATAACCAAGCACCACAATAAGTCCTACACCCATCCAGCACCATGCCTAGTTATTAGAATATTACTGACTATATTCCCTATACTATACTTTACATCCCCATTACTATTCTGTAACAAGCAATTTGTACTTCCTAATCCCTTCACTATTTTCGCCCTCTCCCAATCCCTCTCCCATCTGGCTAACCAGCAAAAAGTTCTCTGTATCAATGAATCTGTTTCTGTTCTGCATGTTTGTTTTGTTTGTAGATTCAATTATTGATAGATACGTATGTATGGCCATTTTATGTTCATATTATCCTTATTCTTATTCTTATTCTATAAGATCCTTTAACATTTCATGTAATACTGGTTTTTATGGTGATGAACTCCTTTAGCTTTGTCTTATCTGGAAAGTTCTTTATATCGCCATCAATTCTAAATGACAGCTTTGCTAGTTAATCTTGGTTGTAGGTTTCAGTCTTATCTTAACCTTGGACATTTGTGATCTTTTCTCCCTTTGTGAGATGGCACACACACCTGTAAGCCAGTTTATACCATCCAGATAAGGACAACACTTTGTGGGAAGATGGAAGAAAGAGATCTGGGTCTCTGAATGACAGTATGAAGCAGAGAAACCCCAGCAACCTGGGCTATTTCTCTAAGGATGCTTCTATGAGAGAGGAAAAAATTATATTTTTATATAATTATATATATATATATATATAGAGAGAGAGAGAGAGAGAGAGAGAGACAGAGAGAGAGAGCGTGAGCGCCGGGGCCACAAATTTTGTGCACCAGGCCTCTAGTATATAATAAAAAATAATAACTATCCTTATACCCTTTACTCATAATATATAAAATATTACCAATATGGTTATGCTTCCTTTGTACTCTATTAATTAAAATTCATCTTTCTTCAACCTCTGAAGAAAATGTTGGGTAATCTTCAATTTGTTATGTATTTGTCCTAAACCTGTTTTTATAGTTTTAATAAATGTTTCATTAAATAATATATACATAAATATTCATTTGCATGATTTATAATATTATGTAAATGGTATCTTCATCAACTAAGAATCTTAGTTACAAATGCAAAAGAATCTACTTTGGCTAGTTTAAAATCTGCCAGATTCTCAAAAAGTCAGTGCCAGAAACCACATCAAATATAATATTTTTAACAAAACAACTCTTCTAAGCAGGAACTGTGATGCTATGGGATATAGAAACAAATATTTTTGTGTTTCTGCACTATTTGAGCTTTCTGAATAATTTTTTCTGAAAACTTGGTTTCCTGGGATAAGATGGTGAGAACAATCGAGAACAATTCACTGAACTCTGAAAGTATGTTTCTATTTCAAGAGAAAATGAGGCCCAGGATCTCGGAGAAATCTGTAGTTATGAAAAGCCAGAGACCCGTGAGGCTGTGGCCCCTGGAGAGAGGTACATATATTCCAAACATTAGTGAGAGCCCAGGATCCTTTCCATCCCTTCTCCATAGAGCAAAGGTTCTCCTCTCAGGAGGGGAAAGAGGAGGCAGCTGTCTCTTTCTTCTCTATATGAGAAGAGAAGCCACTTTTCTCTTCTCCTCATCAGTGGAGTGTCCAGCTACTTATGTAGACTTTTCCATCTGGCTTTCATCACATCACCTCAAGGGTCAGGACTGAGGTGAGAGGGAAATTACATACTTATTAATTGTAAGGTAATAAATGCAAAATCTGTCTCTGATCCAGAACACCTCATGCACACATTCAGAATAAAATTAATAAAGATGAATATTAAAATCCCAAGTGCCTGGGACTAGACGCTATAAACTCCAACACTACTTCCCCCCAAACACTGTACTAAACAGATGCCTTAGGTCAGGTTATTGAGGAAACGGCTCACGAGACTGAGATTTCTATGCTTGATGTTTATTGGGAAATACTCTCAGGAACAACACCTAGAGGTGGAGGGAGAAACTAAATGGTCATGAAATTATAACAAGGACCCCTTAGAGTGACCCAGACATGTAAAGTTGGCGCAGATTTAGACCAATAGGTTGGACCCCTAGAATTGAGCAGTCATTGGATTCAAGCTGTCTCTGGGGAAAAGGTTTTCTTCAGCTACTCTGCAAGGGCAAGTCCTCTGAGCTGAGAGTTATCAGCACCAGCGCGAACAAATTCAAAATGAGTGCCTCTGTCTTGAAGGAGGATCTGGACAGCACCTGCTCCCAGACCACTTCCTCCACATGTAGCCTCCGCCTTGCATGGCTCACTTCTGAATCCAAAGTCTGCATGAATGGATCCGATGGGAGAAAACTTCCTGAAGTATGGTGTATCAAAACTATCAAAATCCAAGTCTATGTTCCTGTAAGGACCAACAAAGTGCTTTCCTGTCCATGCGAGAAGCTGTTTCCATTATACTCAACCTGCCATCTGTCGGCTGCCAGTTCCCCACAGTGTGTATGCAACTGCACTTTGGGAGCACAGGGCACAGAGGGGAGGGGCAGGGAAGAAGAAGAGGCAGTGATCTCAGGGTTCAGCGCTGCTAGGAACTGAGGCACTTAGCTGTGGAAGTAGCTGGTCTGCTTTTATGAAGGGATATCCATGCTGAGCTCTAAAATCACCATACTAGCAAATATGACTAGTTATTTCAGACAGATGATGATGATACAGATATAAACATGACATAGAAAAATAAAATAACATATACTTATGTAGATAAGGTTTAACTTATCTGGCTAGAGGAAGAAGCTGGTGTAGTCAGAATATCGTAATCAGAATATCACAATCAGAATATTGTGGAGACTGGCAATATTATTTTGAACAGATTTTGGTATGAGTTTCCATGTTCTCCTAAAAAGGGGGGGAGGGGAATAATTGCAGGTGAAAACCCTAATTGAAAACTATGTCAAACTTTTTGGAAGCTCACATGCCACCCTTACAGCCTAATGTCATATATTTAGACCTAGAAAAGGTTTTTACACCAACTAATGTGGATATGTGCCAAACACTACTTCACATCGGCCAGGTAAACATCGCCAACCCAGCTGCTATACAATATAAAACATGATGGTGGAATAGAGTATAGTTCAGTCAGAGGGTTCCTTACCAAGGGTTCATATATCACCCTTGGCCCCTCTGGTTTAAGTGTTCTCCTGAAATTAGAGCTAAGAAGCTGGGTGATAACAATGATATCTGCGAATCATGCTAGCAGGTACTATTCCTATTGACCCCGAGGTGTACTGCTGTCTCTGCAGGGTGGAAACCATATTTCAGATCCAATTATTAAAATGTGGGGGAGGGGATCTGCTTTCCAGGACGACAGCTTCATACTGAGTACCAGAGCCTGTATAGATTTGCTCTGGTAAAAATCTACATTTTCAGTGGAATCACCTCTTGATTAAAGTTACATTCAAAATCTTTATTCTCCAAGGCCAAGCAGTACAGATGAGGTAAATGAGCCTGCAGTATAGAGAGAACCACACTTGCATCTTTTGAGTTTTTTTTTTTTTTTTTTTTTAGAGTGGAAATAACTTCCATGATTCCCTGCAGATGTAGTATTTTTTTTAGTTTATATTTTGGGGAACTAGCTTAGGACTTCAGTATCTAACATTTGACTCTTATACCATAACAGCCTTCATGGCATTGGGTAGTATCTCTAATCCAATAATATACTTAAGAAATGGGCTCAGCCAGTGTAGCTCAGTAGTTGAGCATTAACCTGTGATGCTCAATTCCCGATCAGGGTTCATGCCTGGATTGCAGGTTCAGTCCACAGTAGGAGGCACTCTCTCACAGTGTTGCTGTTTCTATATATTTCTCTCCCTCTCTCCCCCTTCTTATATATATATTAGGATGAATGATAAAAGGCTGTGTTTCCACATCTGATAGGCCCACTGACATGGTCCTGAGCCAAAATCCAATTTATCACACAATCTCAACTCCCCTTAAGCCCACTATGACTGATGAAACATAAGATATTCTGAGTATTGGTATCAGTTTTCTTTTGCTGATATAACAAATTACCCTTAACACAAGGCCCATTTATCTCACAGTTTATTAGGTGAGAATTCTGATGCATTGCAGAAGGCCAAAATCAAAATGTTGCTTTCAGGTTCACCCTGATGGTTGGCAGGATTTTGTTCCGTACATCTGTTGGACGGAGGTCCCCTTTTCCTTTCTGGCTTTTCTCCGTGGTCCCTCTCAGCTCCCAGAGGCCACCTGCATTCTCTGGCTCATGATTAGCTCTTTCTCTGCTCTGAATCTGATTTCTCCTTCCAAGGCATCCCTCTCTGCCTCCCTCTTGTGATGGTACTGAAGTGTACTTTCTCAAGGATGTCTGATCTTTTTTTTTTTTTTTTAATTCAAGAACTATGGGCTGAAAAATTGGTAAGATGCCAATTCTACATTATGTGGCCAAAAGGCATTACACTATTAGAAAATAGCATAATATAAACTTGGCTAAAACATTCTCTAATTCTAATGAAGTTTTCAAACATCAGTTTCCTGTAATAAGGTAATACCCAAGTAATGTTTATAATTTTTAACAATTTAAGTTAATTTCACCCTTTATCTTAAATGGAATGTATTATATCAAATGGAGAAATTAGGCTATTTATGAGCTATTTTTCATTTTAATGTATACATGTGTATTATATGATGTGTGTATGTGGTTTGATAATATGTGAATAGGTGTGGCATTAGACACAGAACATGTCTTTAATGTTATACGTATGCAAACTAAATAAAAATATTTGTATTTAAAAATGTGCACATCTATTATTATACTTCATGTAAAAAAGTAGTATTGTTCGCATAAAATAATTAGTATTATTAGTTTATTGGTAAGTCAAATACTCTGATAGTTAACTTGATGTTTATTAGATAGAATATATATCTGTACTATGTAGCAGATTCCTAACTAAGCTAGAAATGTATTTCTCTGTCTTATAACAGTCTAGTCATGAATGATCCAAGGTTGGTATGAAGAATCTGCTTCACCAAATCATCTTGTCGGTCTGACCATTGCTAGCAAATGGTACTTATCTATGTGGTCTAAGAGGACTTGTTACCATGTCCACAACCCAAGAAGCAGTATAAAGGAAGGAGATAAGAGAGGGCAGGTTCTCTCTCTTTATGAGCATAGCCTATGACTAGCCCATATCATTTCTGATTCCATTCCTTTGGGCAGAACTTAGTCACATGGCCATGCAGCGCTGCAAGAATAGCTTGAAATATAGTCAGCACTAAGACTAATTGTATTTATTAAGCAACTAGTTACTGTACTAAGCCCTTGATGTAGTTTTATTTTAATTTAATCTTCAAAACTAGCACTAGACTTATTTTATATTCAACTTGTCTATAGTCACAAAATTGGAAAATTAAAGCCAGAACTTAAGTTTCTGATTCCTAGTTATTTCTTTTTCATTCATTCGTGATAGTATAATAACTTTTGAGCCTAAGGCAGGAGGGGTATGTACACATAATACGAGGTAGTCTTAATACTAGAAAAGCCAAAATGAAATTATGTCTTTTTCAACAAGCGCTTTTGGGCAGAAAATCCTTTGGATGTCTTTAGATTCCCCCATTGAGAAGAATAATAAAAAATGGGAGGCCACCCAATTTATCAATGATGTTAAGCCTGAAGATTTTTGCAACTAAATTTCACACATGAGAATGAGCATCTCTAAATTTCATGACCAGATGTTGACTGGATAATGCCAACTGCAACTGTGCTTTTTAAAATCTCTCTCTGGGGTTTTCTATTCAGCACAAGTCCCTGGAGCACAAGAGGTACTTCAGCAAGCTCCCTACTGAGAACATTGACCGCAGAGGTTTCCTCCTCAGTGCAAAACAAGCTTCCACTTTATGAGCATTATTTCTATTGCTAGTTAGTATTAAACAACAAAAAATGCACTTAGTAAGCATATTATAATATAGAAAGAACTATGGTACAAAAAGACATGTTATTTATGGGAAGCATAACATGTAGTTCAATAGTTGATATGACACAGAGATGACCATTTATAAAATGATAATCAATTTTAAAACACTGAACAACAGCAGTTTGTTAAGCTTGTATAGTTTATGAAAGTATTTAACCAAATATCAAGGATCAAAAATTCACACAGGAAAACTTGGCAGATGAGAAACAGAAATCTGATGGCTTTTATAGGAAGGCTGATATTAGAAACATATCCAAAAGCAAAGCATCCTGCCCAGCTAGGTGGCTCAATGGTTGAGTGTCAACCCATGAATCAGGAGGTCACGGTTTGATTCCTGGTCAGATCACATGACCAGGCATAGCTACCTCAGTCCCTAGTGGTTGATGTGCAGGAGGCAGCAGATCAATGATTCTCTCTCACTATTGTTTCTATCTTCCTCTCACTCCCTCTCTCTGAAATCAGTAAAAATAAATTAATTAATTATATATATATATATATTTTTTTTTTCTTTCTTTTTTTTTTTTTTTTTTTTTTCCTATTGACGCAACCTTTAGGTCTAACTTTCAATAAAGCATCTGGTAATGGATCCCTATCACCCTAAATGCCTTTAGATATAGAAATGATTATATCTCTTCAAATGGCTCCCTGCTCCACTTTTAAAGAGAGATCAGAGAAAGGAATAGCTAAGTAAACTGGGACAAATTATTTTCCAGTGAAGGAATTGTTGCATCTCATTGCATTTTGGTGGCCGCTGACTCTCACGGCAGAAGGGAACTTAACCAGAACCAAACACAGAATTTCTTCCACTTTACCTACTTATCACTCCATTTCATGGGAACAATCCCCTTTCACAACACTTTACCCTCAAGTAGCTATTATTAAAAGTGGTAAATGAGGTTAAAAATTCATTCAGGGACACAAAGGGCTTGATCTCAGCACAAAAGCTTTCTAGAATGAAATGGGAGATGGAACATTTCATGCCCCTGGCTTCTCAGTGTTTATTGGCTTCTTGAATAAGATATAGAATTAGCTTAAAGTGTTTTTGTGGTTTCTAATATAAGATCCTAAAGGATTGTTAAGTGGGGGGGAGGGAAGTAGATGATTTTGTCATGAGCAGAGCAAACCTTAGACACAGATGGCTACTCAAAATCCTTGCAAGTTGGGGTTTAACATTTTGGATTAAAATGTAAATTCAGAATGCATCTTCAAAGACTGACATGATCTTCATCTCATCCTTCCAAGCCAGAGGATCTTCAGTGAAGAGCAGCTGAGCAGGCGAGTGGTGAATGGTGAAGCCCGGATGCTGCAACCTGATGAAGATGTTTCTTATCCCTGTGCCTTTCTTGGGAGAATATGGGAGAATCTTTCCTCCGGCAATGACTAGATGGATCGTTTTGTCACAAGAGCCATTTCCCCTCCTGGATAAACACAGTTGAAAAGAGGGAGAAAGGCAATGGAGGAAATGCCCCAGGGGAAATACACCTGTGTGGACTCTGTGGTTGCACCCAGGTAGGCAGGGGCCGAGTGTCCAGTAGACACCTAGAGCCATCCAGCCCCTCTTCTCATCTCTCAGACCAGGTGGCCCCTGGCAGCCTTACAAAGCTTAAGTTCTCTGTTCTTTTGGAGGACCTTGAGATACCTGATGATACTCGCTTACACTGAACCAGCTTAAGCCACATCCCTGGGAGTTGGCATACCTCTGTCTTCTGCTGCACGAGGTTCTACTAGCCCTACACAAAGTGCATGTGCAGCCGCATGCATTTCTGGTTCAGCTTCCTGCACCTGGTCAACCTCCCACATCATCTCCTTGGGCTCCAAGAAATGGTGGTCTACTTATTTCATGTGAAGTGTAGTGAATACAGCTCTCTCTAGAAATTCTTTTTTCTTTTATCTTCCTCCTTTCGTCCTTCCTTCCTTCTCTCCTTCCCTCCTTCCTTTTACTAAATCACTGTCTCCACTGCTTACCACATGAGGTTGGAGTGTCTTCACTCCATCTTTGCTTTCAGGTTTATTCAGATTCCTTCTTACAAACTGAAACACAGATTTTTGCATTTAACGTTGAAGCTGTGCTTGTTGAAGAAGCTCCCAGTGGCCCCTTGCTGGTCCTGGTAATAGACAGAGGAAAAGGCTGGGGCCACAACCCATGGAAAATCCTGCAGATAGTGTTACCTGGCCCAGATGTCCTGCATAGACAGAGTTTCCATGGAGGAGTTGGTTCGGTCTGGGGTCCTATTGCTGCTTCTGATGTTGTGGGGGGAAAGGGAGGACACAGCAACACCTGGGGGCGGGGGGAGAGGGGACTGCAGCACCTTACAGTTAATCTCTGCAGCAGTCCACAGCCCAGGGGGCCCCCTAGGCTTTAGAGGCGGACTGGGATCCCTAGGAGAATCGAGCTGGGCCTGGGTTAATGTGGGGAAGCAGAAGTCATGGAGGCCTCAGACCTGGCATGGTTAGGCTGCATTATCATTCTGGCTGGAGGCTGGCCAAGGCTAGCCTCTCCTAAAGCAGGGAATTCCTCTTTTGAGTTAGTGGAGAGGTCACTGTTCCTGGAAAGAACAGGGGTGATCTTCTTCAAGCTGGATAGGGGGCTGGCCGGCAAACTGTAAGTTCTCCTGGCTTTCTCCCTGATTTCTGGTACTCTTCAGTCCCTGCTTTTTGTGTGTTAATATAGGGAATACTCTTAGAGTAGTAATTAGAAGTGATAATGGCAGGCTGGCTGAAACTCTGCTGTTTGGGGTTGTCAGAGATGCTCTGCTGTACCTTATAGGATGGGAAAGAATGTTGATATTGGTCAGATCAGCTGAAGGCTAGGGCTTCAGGGTAACAGTGTAGTCCCCAGCTCAGATCTCTTATAGCCTGGGAGTAGAAAAGTAACCATCAGCTTCTCGTGCTTCTGGATCTTTTTGATGTATAATCTATGGAATTCATCAGCTCGGTCTTACCCGGCTGCTTATACTCAGGAGTGGCTCCATGTAAGGCTTCAGCATTCATCCATGGATTTTCCATGATTTTCTCTAAAATGTCTTTCTTGCTGGAACTGAGAATGAGAAACTTCTTGAGCACATTTTCTTACTGCATGGACATGTAAAATCGAATATGGTATTTTGCAGTCATATATTGGCTCCTGCAGCTTCTCAAAATTCTACCCATAAAAAGATAGGAATCTTAGGAGCAGCGTATATAGGATGGACCCCCAAGGTTCACACGTCTACCTCAGGGTTGCCTCCTACCTTTAGCCTTGGATGAGTTCTGGGGAAGCCTAAGAAAGTCAGCCACAGAAGGTGTTCAACTTCTTGTCAAAGGTGAATTTCTTGCTGAAAACAAAACCTGCAATCTTCATGTCCAGGTCAGCATCCAAGAGCAATTGTACTGCCTTTGAGTCTGTGTGAACAACACACTTCTCATGCTAATACTGCACAGTAGACAATATGGTAGATTTCTGCTCAGATCTCTTTTTCTCTCCTATTGCCATGAGTCAGTAGGTACTTAAACACCTCTCTTCCATCAGCATACTCCATGACAAAGTGGAGTGTTTCCTCAGTCTCTTTCACTTCAAAGAATTTCACTATATTGGGGCCATTCAGAGCCTTCATTATTCTTACTTCATGAGATAGTTTCTGAAGGTTAGGTTCCGTTGAGTCTTGTCAATGTTCTTCACAGCTACCTGTTTCCCCATCAGGGTTTGCTTGGTGGTGTTACTCTTGACAGGTGCTTCAAAAAACCCAGTAGCTGCCAATGTGGTGCCCTCTTCAGCAGACATGGCTGCCTGAGATGCACTGTAGCATGATGAACTGGTTGTTGGGCTTGGAGTCAAGGAAAGATCTATGTGGCTCTCTTGGAAAATATGCCAGGCAGAAGTAGGAGCTAGTGCAGAGCCTTGAGGTGAGAGTGAGCCTATCATATTCAAGGAACAAGAAGTCCAATAGCTGGAAAGAGGTACAATAGGAGTAGACAGTATCACAAAGTTAATAGGCTAGAGGAGAAAATGCATGCGGGACCATATCCAACAGAGTTCATATCCCAAAATATATAAAGAACCTCTCCAAGCCAATAAGAAAAAAAGGAAGGAAAACCAGTAGAAAATGGGCAAACGACCAGAAATCCTTAGAGGTCCACTAGTTCTCTCCTTCACATTTCTGCTCTAATCTCACCTTTCTGTGAGGCCTCCCCTCATCTCCCTGTTTGGTCTTGGATTACCTCCTACATAACCTCCTTTATAGCTTTATAAAAAATATTTGTATTAGGGAAATTTTGAACACACAAAATTAGAGAGAATAATACAAAGACTTCATTACATATCTATTGTTCAACATTAATACTTATGATTACTGTGATCCTTTTTTATATTATCTATAAATACTTTAGTCTGCATCTTTTAAAAAGTATATTTTTTGAATCACAGATGTTATTCCACCATCAAATCTAATTTACAATATTTACAGAACTAGTAGTACTGTTCACAGTAACATATACCAGTCAATATTTACATTTCCCAGTTTATTAAAGATACCTTGTTTAAGTTGGTATATTTGTATAAAGGTTCAAGCAAGGTTAAAGAATAAATAATTACCTTTTTACCTTTTATTCTAGCCTCCCAGCTCTATTCACAGTATCTTTTAATTTTGTTTAAAAAACTTGAGAAATTATATACAATTCTGAGGAACTGTGCATGCATGTTCTGTAAAAGCAGAAGCCGAAGTAAAATTAGTTTCAGATATGATCTTCTTTCAATGTCATGATTATTCAGAGTATTTATTGAAATGCAGAAGATGTACTAAGGTTCTCATATATTAAAAATCTAAGTAAAAATATATATTTGTAATCCTCAGAGTAAATAACCTCAAAGTTTATACAAATGGACAACATTGTCAAAAATATGACAATTAAAAAAATAATCAAATATGCGTTAGTCCTCATATTAAGAACCATATAATAAAAATTTCAATTAAGAAACATGAGCCCTAGCTGGTTTTCTCAATGGTTAGAGCCTCAGCCCTCAGACTAAAGGGTTTGATTCCGGTCAAGGGCACATACCTCAGTTGCAGTCTCGATCACCGGTCACATCGATGTTTCTCATTCTCTTCCTCTCCTCCTCCCTTTAACTCTCTCTAAAAACCAATGGAAAAAAAATATGTTCAGGTGAAGATTAACCAAAAATAGAAAAAGAAAAAGAAACATGATATTTCAAGAAATCAACATGGATATCAATTCATTAAAAGAAACATATTAAATTCTTATTGTTCAAATCTAGTTTCTATCATAGGTGCCGCAGCTATCCAAGGGCAATTAAAATGTTTATTTACAGTACCTTAGATTACAGTGTCCACATAGGTTTAAGCAGGATATGTTAAAGGTATTTTGACATAGGCAGAGTGAGGCAGCAGAGTTGAAAAGAAAATATATTGCACTGGGAATTTAGAGCTTAAAGTTCTGGCATATTCTCTAATTTTAACTAGATATTAGATATTAGGAAAGTCAGAATTTCTTTGCTTCTGCATGCTCCTCTGAAATAAAATTAAATATATATATATATATTTGTTCTATTTAGTTCATAGGGTTGTAAAGCGAGACTTCTCTAAAGATACCAATAACATTTTCTTTCTAAACAAACCATCTTTTTGACAGGCTGTTATCAAGAAATGTACGTGTTTTATAATGTACTCCTTTCATTTCCTTTCCAGAAACTACAGACAGGCACTTTGAATTTAAAATAAAGCAATTGTATTCTAACGCTCAAAAGATTGAGTTTTCAACACATGATGTGCTTGGTGGTTGTACATACTGAAGGAGCCATGGCTCTCCACAGTGGACCAGAGTCATTCTTTCCAGTCACAGCCACACCCAAGTGGGTTTCACCACTCTCTCCACACACTGATTGAAATACAGTGCTGCGGTGATTACAGCAACTTTAGAGACACCCAATGTCCTCATTCAAAGTTCACCCAACTCCTGTGCTCTTTAAGGATATCCCCAAATAGGATGATGCTTCACTTGACTTTTGACAACACTTCTATGTAAATGTGATTCTCTCCACTTTTCTCTTCACAAGTAATCTTTTCTCCCCTCTTCTCTGTCGTCTATTTTTCTCAAAATAGCTCTAGGAAAACAGTTGGCTGTCCTACAGTTCTCTCAGAAGTGGGCCTAAAGGTCACTGTGGAGGAAGATGACTGTATCTGACTATTCCAACATCCCTTTCAAAATTTCAACCTTTCTTTGAAATATTGTTTCATTCATGCACCATCATGTTGGGAAAAATGACTCATATAACCTGTTATGTATGTGATACTATGTTTGTTTTTTCATTCAGCTTAAAAATCACCTATTTTTATATGAGATGATCTTTGCTGGGAACAGGAACAGAGTCTGTGAGAAGGAGAAATGCTGTGGCTTGGAGAGGCTGAGCCAGAGTCTGGGCTGGAGGAGAAGGCAGACTCAAGGGAAAGAGGGCATTTGAAATTCAGCATCCAGGCTGCTCATTTGGTGTGGGGCTGTCACCTGCTTACACAAGAAATCCAGAGATCATTGCAGAAGCGGCTCAGAGATCTTTCCTCCATGTTGTTCAAAAAGTCAGACACCAAGTGGCAACTGAGTCTATCTGCTATTGCCTTTTTCTTTGTTCATTTTACAGACATGATCATCAAGGAGTCTTATTGGTTTTGGTACCAGATTTCACACTTTGATATACATATAGGGAAAGTTTTCGTGATGCTTGCAAGATTTCTTAGATTGTTCTGTTTCTTTGACTTGGGATTGCAACAGCCTTGTACTTTGTGGGTTTCTCTAGCTCTTACTAATACAATCTGCTAGTCATTTAAAGAATACGTTTTTCATTGCTTTTCTACTGCTGCTTTGCTTTGTATAAGTTTTTCTTTAAGATCAACTGTGTTTGCTATATATTCAATAATATATTTTCAAGCTGTAAGCTTGCTGCTAGCTGTTGTATTTTTCCCACCTAACATCTACTTTCTAATTTGTCTACAGTCAAATATCTATAAAATGAATTTATTTGGTCTTTTCCTTCTTTTAAATAAAATTTTAAAATAATTCATATTTTTAAAAGATAATATATATACAGAACAAATGCAGTCTGTATGAAATAACCATGATATAGAAACTAGGCTTTTCTGTGATTTAACCTAAGAGAAATTTGGACAAGTCTGTGTTGTAAACTCCAGAAATAATAAAAGGTAAGAGTATAGCTAGTAACTAAATAATGGAAATAAAATGGAATACTAAAACATACTAAATCCATTAGAAAACAAGAATAAAGAAAAACAATAAAGAATAGATGGAACGAACTGAAAGCAGATAGCCCCAAACCAGGTTAATAAGAACTGTAATTTAAATGGTCCAAACCACATGTCTACAAACTATGGCCTTTAGGCCATGTCCATCCAACCAGCTGCTTTTGTAAATGAGCTTTATTGGAACACAGCCATCCATGTGAGTTTATGCAATGTCTATGTATACTTTGACATTATAATGATAAAGTTGAGTGGATGCAAAGAGAGACGGTGTGGCCTTCAAAGATTAAAAAAAAAAAAAAAAATGTACTCTCCAGCCTTGTTACAGAAAAGTTTTTTCACTGTTGGTCTAAAAACTGAAATTCAAAACAGAATTTCCAGGATAAAGTCTGGATAAGAAGCAAGATCCAACCATGCTTGTAAGATATCTTTACACTTCTGATGTAAAAATGCAGATAAGGTAAAAGTCAAAAGATGAAGGAAGTGCAGACATACCTCTGAGATACTGCAGGTTCAGCTCCAGACAGCCACAGTAAAGTGAGCATTGCAACAGAGCAAGCGGCAATCATTTTGCTGGTGGAAGATCTTGCCTTCAGTTTATAAAAAATACAACACCTTGTGAAGTACAAGAAACTGAATCCCAATAAAATGAGGTATGTCTGTATTATCATGCAAGTTCTTTTCAAAATAGTGCTGGGTGTCTATATTAATTTCAGACAAAGTATATTTCAGAACAAGGATTCTTGTCATTGGTGAGGAGGAGCCCTTCCCACCCAGAACAGGTAATCCAATTCCAACCAGCAGCTATCTTCAAACAATGTGTCCATTTACATTTGAATGGCTACGCCTTTTGATAGCCTAAAGGCAAGTTTACATGTAAACAAGCTTGCTTCTCAGTTCCTAGGGCAGAAAAAACAAGGTTTAAAATGATTAGATTTTAAAATTTATTCTTAAAAATATAAAAGTTTATTAATTTAAAAAAAAACAAGGAAATTAAAAAACCTGATGAACAATGCTAACTGTTGATTATAATATAATCAGAGATACGGGAGGGGAGTGGACTGACAGGGGAAAAGGGAGTGGTGAATGAGGGAAGAGACTGAAAATAAACTGTGCACCTATGGATGAGGACAATGGGAAGTGGGGAGAGGGCAGAGGGTGGGTTGGGAACCTGGTGGAGGGGGGAAGAAATGAGGAACCTTTGTAATAATATGAACAATAAAGATTGATTTAAAAAAATAATAATAATAATAATAATTAAAAAAAAAAAAGAAAGAAACAAAACAGACAACAGTATCGTGATTACCAGACAGAAAGGGGGTGGGGAAGGCAAAAAAAAGTGAAAGGAGGTTAAATGGTTATGGAAGGAGACTTGACTTTGGGTGGTGAACACACGATACAATATGCAGATGATGTATTATAGAATTGTACTCTTAAAACCTATACAGTTTTATTATCTAATGTCACTCCAATAAATTCAATACAAAAATTTTGAAATTTGATACTTTTTTCCTTAAAAGAAAATTAAATTAGAAATCAACAAGAAATAAATCTGAAAAGTATCCAAATGTATGGGAATTAAATAATAGTTTTAAATGATGCATCTAACAAAAAGGAATCAGAAGAGGAATTAGAAAATATTTTTAACTTAATTAAAATTAAATTCAGAATACCAGAGTTTTAAGATGTAGCTAAAGCAATGCTTAGAAGGAAAATGGTAGCTTTAAATGTTTATATTAGAAAATAAGGAAGGTCTAAAGTCAATGTTTACTTTAAAAGCTAGAAAACAGCCAAAACCGGTTTGGCTCAGTGGATAGGGCATCGGCCTGCAGACTGAAAGGTCCCAGGTTCTATTCCGGTCAAGGGCATGTACATTGGTTGCGGGCACATCCCCAGTAGGGGGTATGTAAGAGGCAGCTGATCAATGATTCTCTTCCATCGATGTTTCTAACTGTCTATCCCTCTCTCTTCCTCTCTGTAAAAATAAATAAAATATATATATTTTTTAAAAACTAGAAAACAAAGAACAAATTAAATCCAAAGTAGGTCAGAGAAGGAAAAACTAAAGATAAAAGCAGAAATTAGTCAAATAGAAAATGAAAAAAGGAAAAGGAAATTTTTGTAACCTATATCTGGTTCTTTGAAATTCTAACAAAACTACCACAAAAAAATCTACTTGAATTAATAATAAGCACATTTAGCAAGGTCCCAGCATAAAAGATCAGTATACAAAAATAACCAAATAAATATTTTAAAAATCAGTAGTATTTTCATAAACTATTTTAGCAAGGAACAAATAAAAGTTAAAGTTTAGAGCATTGCATTTATAAGAATCATCCAAAAACATGAATTACTTAAGAATAAATAATGTATACAAGACCTGTGAAAACTACAAACTATTTCTAGAAGAACCAAAATAGATAAGAACCAAAATATTCCATGAAAAGATTAAATAATTTTTAAATCTCAATTTTCCTCAAAGTGACCAATAGAGTTATAGTCTCGATAAAAATTTCAGCAGGCTTTTTTTTTTGGTAGAAATGGACAAATTTTTCTAAAATTTTATAGAAATGCCCTAGCTGATTTGGCTCAGTAGATAGAGCATTGACCTGCAGACTGAAAGGTCTTGGGTTTGATTCCAGTCAAGGGCATATGTCTGGGTTATGGGCTACATCCCCAGTAAGGGCCATGTAGGAGGTAGCTGACCAATGATTCTCATTATTGATGTTTCTATCTCTCTCCCCCTCTCCTTTCCTCTCTAAAATCAATAAAAATATATTAAAAAATAAAATTTTATAGAAATGCAAAGGCATTAAAATGGGCAAAACAACTTTGGAAAATAAAAAGTTGGAAGTCTCACTCTAAAATTAAAGTAATCAAGGTGGTATGGTACTGGCATAAGAATAAACATATATATCAATAGAACAAAAACTTGCTCTATACTTATGGTCACTTATTTTACCAAAGTGATCCAATGGGGAAATTATAGTTTTTTCAACAGTGTTTTATAGCCCCATTATGGAAAAAGATAGCTTAACCCTCAGTCACACTAACACAAAACTTAAATCAAAATTAGTCACTGGAAATATGGAGGAAACACTTTGTAAAAGATCAGTATCAGTCTAACCACTATGCTGTAAACCTGAAATTAATATAAAATATTATTGAATGTAAACTGAAATTGAAAAATAAAATTAAGAAATAATTTGATCACAGACCTACCTGAACATAAAAGCTAGAAGTCTAAATACTTCTAGTCTTATGTTGCCCAATGCAATCATTACTAGAAACATATGCCTATTAAAATTTAAATTTAGGCACATTTTAAATGCTCATTCGCCTTATCTGAGTAATGGCTACAGTGCAGATATAGAAGTTTTCCATCACTGCAGAAAATTTTATTACTTTGATTTTGGCAGGAAAGAAAGGGAGAAAGTCTTCATGCTCTCAGTTAGATAAATTTTTCTTAGATGGAACACAAACTATAGACACTAAAAAATAGATAAAACTGTACTTCATAAAAATTTAAACTTCTTTTTAAAGAACTATAAGAAAATATGTATGCAAGCCACAGACTTGAAGTAAATATTAAAATATATCAAAGAACTGATATCCAGAAAATACAGCTGCTTACAAAGCTAAGAATACACTTAAAGCACAATCCAGTAACTCTACTTCTGATACCCAAGAGAAATGAAAACATCTCCATACAGACTTATAGATGAGTGTTCACAGAAGTATGAGACTGTTTCCAGAATAGTTTCACACTGGCCACAACCCAACTTTCCACAAACAGGTAAATGAATAATCAACTTGAAATATACTATTCAGCAACAAAAAGAATAAATCATTGGTAAACACAGCATCATGGATGAATCTCAAAAACATTACCCTGAATGAAAGAAGCCAGAAACAAAAGATTACATAAGTATGATTTCATTTATATGGGACTCTAGAAAAGAAAATTCTAATCCATAGTGACAGAAGGCAGATGGGGAGTTACCTGGCGCTGGAAGAGGGATAAATTATCTGAGGAAAGGCACAAGAAAACTTTTGGGGTATCATAGAAATCATCTGTATCTTAATTGTGGTGGCCGTTTCACAGGCACATACATTTGTCATAACCCATCAAAATACACACTTAAAAATAAACGCATTTTATTATATTTTAATTATGCTTCAACAACATTTTCAAGGTAACTAATTATATTTATTAAATATATGCAGTAAATAAAATCAAGTTTTTGTTTGTATTTTGGGCTTTATATAAGCAAAAAGGAAAGGAGAGATAAGAGAAATATAATGCATATAAATATCAGGCTATTTTGAAATTGTGAAATGAGGAGAGCAGGAAAATATTTACCTGATTTATTTGGATACATTTTATATTTTTAGTTGAAGTATATTTTATGTAATCAGAAGTACAAAACCATCGGAATTATTCTTGTCCTCAGAATTTCCTTTTCCCTGAGTAACATTTTGTACAAATTTCATTTCATAAGCATTTAGACAGATTTTCATGTAAATACATATTTGGGAAAGAATGTTTCCTTGCCTGCTTCCTTGGAAATTAGATGATAGTAGGCATAAAAAGTTATGTGGTTGAATACTTTTCTTTAATTTCCATGCCTAAAGACCAAAATCTCTAATATTGAACAAACATGTCGAATTTCATCAACAGTTAGTCTTGTGAAATAGAGAATTTGGCACCAAAAATCCATATTATTTCACTAAAAATTAGAAAATGTGGTCATGTTTTTAGAAAGCACCAATATTAAAATAGTAGAATATTAGAAAAAATAAGTGTAAATTTTGATTTCCCATGGAAAATATGCATTTTTTCTATTACTTCCCCCCGCCCCCAGTTTTCCCCAAACTAACTAGTATTATATTTAGTGTTCAATGTTTTCAAGGCATTAAAATAGCTTGAATGCTTAATATTATTCAAAGCCTTATTTCACCATATAATAATCTATAATAATAAAAGTAAAACAAAGCTGGGACTGTGAGAGAAGCCTGGTCCTGGGTGCCAGAGGGAAGCCAGCACCGGCAGCTAGGGGAAGGAAGGCCTACTCTTGCATGAATTTTGTGCATCGGATCTCTAGTTTACTGTAAAATAATATGTGATTGGGGTATACTAACAAAGATATTACAGTGCCTTTTGTTTTTCACAAATTTTAAAGTGAAAAAAAATGTTTGCACACACCATTTGTTATATAGATACAGTAAGTTTCATTCAAATAATAAAAATTATACTTTTGCAATAAACACAAAAGAAAATAAATACTTTCTTTTACCTCCAAGGAGTTACCTAACAAATGTACCCTTAAACGTACTAAAAAATCACAATAAGTCGCAATTCTTAGCAACAATGAGGCTTGATTCTACACAATCTTAGTGATTCCACAAAAGTCAAATAGATGTATTAAATATTTATTTATGCACATAGCCCATATATCAGGGAGCAGAGGAACTGCAACACTTCCTGTCATCTCAGCCAATCATGTCCTCTGAAGCTCCTTTGAAGGAAGTCTGTTTAGTTAGTGCAAGAGGAGACGGGTTCCCTAGCTGATCTTGATACAAAGATACCGATGGCACTCAAGTAGCAAGGTTGCACATACAGAATTCTGCTTTATTTATCCAGTTAAATAATAGCAGGATATCCTAATAAACAGGCTTCATTAGAGAAAGAGGCAGGCTAGAGAAAGAGTTAGGGTCAAAGTCTGAGATGAGATTTGATCATTGATTGTATGGGTCAAACTTGTCCCAATACTTCAGCAATTAGCCACAACTGACAAGATGGGGCTAACCTAAGACCTGGACTCCACTGGCAATCACAACAGCTCACCTCTCATGTGCTCTGTATTTTAAAATGAATTATCACAGTTAAAAACAATCCTCTGAGGTAGTATTGCCATTCTCCTCAGAGGTAAGAATACGGGTGCTATCACAACTAAGTTCAAGGCCACACAGCTAGGAAATGTTGGCATCTCTGTCCAAAACCCGTCTGCTACAGACCTTCCTGGTTTCCTTCTGCCTTTCTTCTCATCATTGGTGAAGTTTCACAGAAAAGCCAATTATCAGAAAGTTATCAAATGATAGCTAATAGGTATCAAGACTTTCTGCGTTCCCTGGTACTCTGATAAGAATTTTACTCAGCTTGCCAACATCCTAGGCTTATTGGCACCACTCATACCCTCCTCCTTATATTCATTATACCAAAAAATACAATTCAAAAAGAATTTCAAATCAAAGCTGGTCAAGAGGTATACTTGAAAATGTGTTTTCAAACACTGCATGAAGCTTGCCCTTAACTAGCTCACAGACGCATGAGGGAGAGTGACAATAAATAAATAAATAAATAAATAAATAAATAAATAAATAAATAAATAAATAAAAAAAAAATTTTTTAAAAATCGCAAAACAGGATTAAAAACAAAAAGGCCATCATGGGTGAATGCATAGGCTGTTAGGGGAACACTTGGGACAGAAGTACCAAAATTGACCTGGGATATTCTCTCTGAATAAAACCTGCAAATGACATTCTGGTGTACAAAACAACAACAATAACAAAACAAAAAACAAAAACAAAAAAGCAAAAAACACACACACACGTAATGTGACGTCTTTCTACTGAACTAGATAAACTGCAAGGCAGTGAAAAGTTCTGCCTGATGAACACAAGATATAGAAATATTAGGTGACTTCCAATGGCCAATTATACACTGTTTTGCAACAAGGAGAGCACAATTTAGTTTCTATCAAGGCTGAAAACATGAATTTGGAGGGTGGCAATCTTGGATTCATTAGACAAATGAAACTCAGTGTTTTCATTTATAAAATGAAAATAATATGACTTATCAGGTCCCTGTGACTTCTTTGGCCCCTAAGATTCTAAAACCTTCCTGGGGCCATTAACGATTCAGGGGGACATACAGCAGCATTCACCTTTTACTCCCTGTGTGTTATTTCAGATAGCAATCATTTCCTAGGTGAGCTAATGCCTCTAACGTTTTAACTAGCTTGCCTTAATCTGAACGGCAAAACCATGGTATCATGTGGCATGAAACTAATCAGAACCAACTTTCTTTCCCCCACTTTTTCCTACCTGGGTGCCTCACATTCCTATGGAGGCTTAAAATGATCTTTCCCACTTCTCCTTTCTTGACAAGCTGTAAAGAAGCGTGTGTTAGTTAAGTGAAAACCTGATACTTAAAGACGCTAATAAAGAAAAGTACATTTTCTTAAATGGAGTTAAATATATTATTACCAAAGGTATCCTTGGGCAGATACATTAGAAGTCAAGAATCTTACCACGTTTCTTAAATTTTATCAGAAAATGTCTACGTGGTTCTTAACATTCTTTCCTTTTGTCCTCAGCAAATGCCATCTTTAACCACAGACTTCCTTTTTCTTCTGCATTACTCATTTGCATAAGCAAAATGCTAATCAGCATTAACATTTTGCATCTAAAAATGGTAAGTGAACCCATAAAACTTGTTATAAAAGCAATTACCTGACATTACACTCTGCTCCTTACTCCTATTACCCTTTAAAAAACAAACAAACAAAAACAAACAAAACTAGACCCTTTGTTTCCCTGGACTCAAAATTATAGAAGCATAACATGAGGGTATATTAATTACATTCGATCTTTTCACTTATGTGGACATAAGTAGGTTCACCTTTTAAATACATGCGATATGATAAAAACATATTCTCCATTGTAATGCCAGCCCAGCCTCAATCACTACCATTCTCTGTTCTCACTGGTTTCTTTCTGAATAATTGAAGTCTGAGTCCCTTCCTGCAAGCAAGCTTCACCCTTTCCCTGTTGCCCCTAGTTGTGAAGGATGAAACAATTCTTCCTCCCCCACCCCCGCCCACCCCAAAGTGCTGAGCAATCCTCTAAGACTCAGTTTGTCTAATGAATTATCAAACGAGACTTCAATGAGTCTTAAGAAAAGGAAATACATTTTCAGAAAAAGCATTTCTGAAAAACCTTTAATACTTCAGATTTTCTTAGTTTCTATCACTTCTTCACTGGTCATTTAGAGCTACTTTTAAAATACATTTTTTTTTAAAATCTCTGGAACCAGAAATATTTATTATAGCACCAGAGAAGGAAATTTCTCTAGGAGCCTTGTGGGGTAAACCAATGTTAAATTAAACAAGGAGTTCCATGAGACTGAGGTGGTTTCAATGCTTTGTAATCTATATAAATGCCTCAAGATTAGAATCTAATTTTGCTCAATTTAACTATTTCGTTTTTACAAGTACATCCTGGGTGTATGTACAAATTTTGGTTGTGCCTTATCTCACACTATCACAGTTAACTCACCTTCCCAAAGTCACTGAGGATGGTGTGGGCACATCTGGAAATTATCCATGATTTTAGTAGTGTTCATATAAAACCATTCAAACCTGTAAATACTTTTTGTGAGTTTATAATATTTGAGCCAAACTGTCAACTATTATCAGGAAGCAGATTCTCAAGGGGTTGGGATACTGCTCCAGAGAATGGAGGTTTTCCATCTATTTTTATACACTGCAATCAAAGGAGGAGACAGAGGTGGGTTCCTTGAAAGCAAAGAAGAAAACCTCTGGGATTGGATACAAAGTAAAATGATAGACAGGTACAGGAGTGGGGGCGGGATAGTTAATAGTCAACAATTAACAGGATAACAATAACAATGAAGGAATTTATGGTCTCCAGTCTTGGCCCCCAGGACATTTGATTGTGGCCTGAGGGGTCTGGAAAAAGGGAAGTTACAAATTACCCAGACATTTCAAAGATATGTTATCACAGATACAAAAAGAGAGGCTCAGTTAAGGTAAAGGTTGACCTTGTCAAGGAAGATACTGGCCTAGGAAGTGATGACCCACCATAACTGCTTTTAGTTAAAGTTTAATTGCAGACCTTCATTCCTGGTTACTTTAGGTCTTTGAGTTTGCAAGACTGCCTGCTAATGCAGGCCTTCCCTGAGCTTGTCAGGTTAACATGTGGGCCCTTTTGTCCAGAGTAGAGCTAATAAAGTGATGGTCTCTCTTTTTTTTTCTATCCCTTCTGCAATTTTATCCTCTTTTATCTTCACCTTCATCCTCAGTGCTACTGCAAGGGCATTTAATTAGCTTATCCACTTCCAACTGTCATCCTAATGTCCAAACCTGTACAGAATTTTTATTAGCGTTTGAGCCAAATTAACAACATGCCAGGAGCAAGATCTCAAATGCTCAGGAGAATGACAATTTTGTAGTCTCTTTTATACAAAAGAATTAAGAGGAAATGTAAGAAAGACAACATGAAAGCAAGACGGAGAAATCTTTGTGACTGGGTTAACAAGATTATGTGCTCCCTTGAGGGTGATTACACCTCTGAGGGGTTTGGACTTCTGGTATCTCAAAGTCATCTAAACCTATGTAAGAACAATGGACAAGGCTCGCTTAAGGCAAAGATAGACCTCATATAGGCCTGGGACATACTACCACCCTGACCTGCCTAGCTAAGAATTGGATGCTCAGCTCACCCTGTGAGGATACTTTTGGTCACTGAGATTGTCAAATTTATTAGAGCCCCTTTTTCGTCCAGGCGATCATTATTGGTTTCATCTTACATCAACCAGAAAGATCATCCTTCAGTGCAAATCTCTTCATGCTACTTCCTCCTTAAAATCTGGCAAGATTCTTTGATATCTCCCTCCTCCCCCTCCATCCCTTTTCCAACTGTCTACCCTTATCTTCAGCTACCCTCTACAACCAGCTTTCTATAAATAAGTATAGAATTACTTTCACTTCCACAGAGCAGTAATCTCTTGCTTCCCAGCAGTTTCCTCTGCCTAAAAGACAAATCAGTTACACCAGAATCTCTGGTGGATCCCAAGAAAAGAAATTTCTTTAAATCTTCTTAGGTGATTCTAATGTACAGACAGAGTTGAAAAACACAGTACCCTTTGTTTTAGAGATTAAAAATAATAAAAATAAATTCAGGAAAGTTATCTGATTTATCCAAGGTCACACATGTAACAGACCTTTCTTTACTTAAAAAAAAAAAAAAAAAAATTGTTGTTGTTAATCCTCACCAGAGGATTTTTTTTTTTCCCATTGAATTTTAGAGAGAGTGGGAGTGGGAGAGAAACACCAATGTAAGAGAGACACATAGATTGGTTGGTGCCTGCATCTGCCCCTACCAGGGTTGGGGATCAAACCTGCAACCCAGGTACATGCCTCTGTCCAGAATAAAAACCACCCCCGTGGTCTGTGGGTCAGAGTTCTAACCAGTGAGTGAAACCGGTCAGGGCTGTTTGCCTTTTTTAAAAAAAAATAATTTATTACTTCAAAATTTCACTCTGTAAGTGCTCTAGACACTTTTCAAATGTCATCTGAACTGGTCATGATAGAAAAATGCAGTCACTTTTTCTCAGCTCTCTGGTGATTCAGAATGATACTCCAGTCAGTTGTTTCAAGTTGTCATTCTCTTTTATCAGTATGGGACTTTGAAATCTATCTATTTACTCAAAATTATTCTGTGAAAACCTACTTTAGGGAAGGCAGAACCCATAAATACTTTAGTGAGAAAAAAACAGTAATGTTTCTGAATATTTCTTATTTCAGATACGTTACTTGGAACAAAATAAACTTTTCTATGTATCAATAGCTTTTAAGATAAAGTTTTGTTAAAACATTCCAGAGAAAGCTTTGCAGCTCAGTTTAACTAAAGTATGGGTTGACTTCTGGTCTTTTCCCTTAAAACTACAGACTCCTAATTTGAGTTTCCCTTCATGCTCCTCATTATGCCCCAAAGCTCTCACAGTTTAGGTTCTCAATGCTTTAACCACAGAGCTGCTAATTTCTTGTGTTGAAATTTTATACAGTGTACTATTCCAGGATTATAGGATATGTAGATTGACTATTCATTGTAATCTCTAGGTAATGATAAGAACAACTTTCTGCCTTCTTTAAGTACAACACAGCTAAAATACCAGCTGCCCAGCCAGTATGGCCCAGTGGTTGAGCAATGACCTATAAACCAGGAGGTCATGGTTTGATTCCTGGTCAGGGCACATGCCTGGATTGTGAGCTCAATCCCCAGTGAAGGCTTGCAGGAGGCAGTCAATGAATGATTCTCATCATTAATGTTTCTCTCTCTCCCTCTTCCTTCCTCTCTGAAATCAATAAAAATATATTTTAAAAAACATACAATACAATACAATATAATACAATACCAGCCAATGGACCACATCAGTAACTGAGGAATACCAGGAGTGCGCTTCAAACCTGTTTTGACAATAAATTTATCACTTTGAATAATTAATAAAAGCTCCTAACCAGAGCTCTTAGATAAACTGCATCATATAAAGGTTAAAGCAGAAAGTCAAGACATCACAATATAAATGGCTTCATTAACTGGTTTCAACTCATGAAAACAGTACATTTTTTTCTCCTTTGGAATAAACTTTAAGGATATAAATCTAATCATACTTAGAAAACAGAAAACAAATGTCCTGGCTAAATATCATAGTTCATATGATAAATATAATAAGATAGATATGAAATAAATATAATAAAACATATATTACTTTTATATATTTTGCTGCTCTCTACTGGGGAGTCAAAGAATGATTGCCAGCTCTATCTCAAGCTCATCCTTATGTGCTCAGATGGCCTAACATGTGTGCAGGCATGTTTGTGGTGTGTGTGTGTGTGTGTGTGTGTGTGTGTAAAGCAAGAGAGAATCTCTTTTTCTTCCTCTTATAAGGTCACCAATCCTATCAGATTAGGACCCTACTCTTATAACCTCATAACCTTAATTACCTCCTATCTGCAAATATGGTCACATGGAGGTTATGAACTCAACATTTGAATTCAGTCCATTGCATCATCCTATACATTTCTATATAATTTTCTCCTTTCTTAGAATGAATGTACAGGAACCACTCATTTCCTTACCTCTGACATACATATATCCCTAATATTCAAATAGACCAAACGGTGGAACAACCTAACAACCAATTTCTATTGACCACTAGGGGGCATGCATGAACTATGGCAGGCACTGGCAGCAGGTGGGATGGTGGAGCAGGTGGTTACTGAAAATTCTTTGCTCCCATGCATGCTGTGGTTTTGCCCAGTGTTTGCACCCACTGTGCTGGCCCCGATTGCTTGGCGCTGTCAGCGGGTGCAGGCAGGGTCAGCACTGTCAGGGTGTGGAAGCCATGGCAGGAGGAGTGGGGCTTCCAGCAGACAGGGGCCTGGGGACTTTAGTGGGAGGGGCCATATGGGGTACAGAGGATGGGCCGAGACCCGCCCCTGTGCCACTGCAGGCTCCCATCCCACAGTTCTTTCAAGATGCACAGATTTGTGCACTGAACCCCTAGTTAGATATAAGTTCTCTCAGGCCAGACTCTACAGTATTGCTATTGTATCCCTATCACAGTAACTGACACCTAATGGTCCCGTGGTTAATATTGGTTGAATGAATTAAGAAATGGTAGCAACTTTTGGGTGGGGAGAGTTGAAGAAATTGAGCAAAAAAAGGAAAAACTCATGGACACAGACAACAGTAGGGTGACTGAGAGAAGCAGGGGAAGGGATGGAGGAAATAGGGAGGGTATGAGTGGGTAAATGTTGATGGACAGAGACTTGACGTGGAGTGGTGAACACATAATGTAGAGTACAGATGGTGTGTTGCAGAACTGTGTACCTGAAACCTATATAACTTTGCTAACTAGTGCCACCCCAATGAATTTAATAAAAAGAAAAAGAAAAGAAAAAGTAAATTATAGTACAATACAAAAAGACACTGCAATTAGGACTGTAAAAACTTTATTGTACTTTGAATAATAAGCATGTAACAAAATTTAAAGCATAATAAAGATAAAAGATCTCAAATTATGTTCCTTACAAAAGCATTAAGTACAGTACCCAAAGACTATTCATAATATTTTAAAGTCTACTAAAAACATCAAGACATACTAGGGACTGCGGAATTTCCTTTCATCCACAGCATTTACTCCCATTGGCTTTGCTACAATGAACGTTAACATATATAAACGTACACATATAAGTGCAATGAAACATGAAGGCATACAACAAACATATCAATTACCCAGCAAGTATGAAGAAGAAAGTCTTTTTACTATTTCTGAATTTCTGCATGTTTTGAATATACTGACCAGGTAAAATTGCACTTTAAAAAACATGTATTTGAATGTTACATAACTTTCACCATTCCCTGTGTAATTGATACTTTCTCAGCAGAGTCATTAATCAAATTTGATAATTTTCAAGTGAAATAAGAAACACATTAATCTTATTCACATGTAATACTCAGGATGTTGAGCAACCAGCAGTCCACTGCCCCATCCAATCAGCACAGACACTGCAGTAAATGACTGGTATGGCAATAAGGTCGGTCCCAGCTGAATATCAGCCCTGATCTTATTTCCAATGACCAGAAACATGTTTTTTCTAATGAAGAAGCATGAGTTATGAGATATGAAGCATGAAATTCACACAGACATGAAATGGAACTCAAATATTCTGCTGCATGGAGGTTGCATGTGAAATGTTTCACAGTGACTGACATGCACTGGCTAACAGGCAATGGTGGTTTTCATATTCAACTTTGATGAAAACAAACGGACTTACAAGAAACCCTTGAGATTTGATTAATGCTACTAATCTAAAGGCTCCAAATTACTGAGGATCCTTTAAGATCAGTATATGTGACCTTTTATATATATTTCCTTAAGGCAGTGGTTGGCAAACCACGGCTCATGAGCCACATGCAGCTCTTTGGCCCCTCGAGTGTGGCTCTTTCACAAAATACCACGTGCGGGCATATACGTACAGTGCGATTGAAACTTCGTGGCCCATGCACAGAAGTCGGTTTTAGACCTGGATGAGTCTATTTTGGAGAAGTGGGGGTGTCGGTCGCATGTGGCTCTCGAGCGGCAGTTTGCTGACCACTGCCTTAAGGAAAAAATAATAATAAAAACACCGAGGTACTTTAGTTTCTTTTCAAGGGATTATTGTTGTTATCTTCCTGAGATGCAAAAGACCACAGAAGAAAAGCACCATGCCTAGGTCGCTGAATGAGGCATTAGACCTTAATAGTTTGGTCCTTTTCTAAATGGATCTCTTCCGACAATTACACTGAAACATAGTGATGGATCGCAGATGCCAGGGGGGCCTGGTTGCCCTTGGACGCCAGGTTTTCCATGATCTCCATCTTTTCCAGGGAGACCAGGGTCTCCTGGGGGACCTTCTTTGCTTATTCCAGGAGGGCCCTCTGGACCTAAGATGGGACATTAGCAACATATGAACAGAGGAGTTTGTTTTTTCATGGTGATATATATCTGGTCTTGTACAATATTTAAACTGAAAAAATTTCCTTGAAAATTATAAATATTTGCACTAATGTGAAAAGAGGAGGTATAATTTGTTAATTATACATACCTTCCACTTTATAAAGGACCATACAAAAGTAATCAATAATTTTTGTAAAACTAAGCCAATCTATCCTAATATATAAAAAGCCACGGGCTATCATGACCGAAACTACCGGAGGAATGACCAAACAGCAGGCTGCATGGGGCAACAGGCCAGTAGGGGGGTTAGTGAGGGACAACCAAACGACTGAACAGCAGGCTATGTGGGGCAACCAGGTCAGCGGGGGGGGGGGGGGGTGGAGAGGGGAGTGAGGGGCAACCAGGCCAGCAGTGGGGGGGGGGGGGACAGTTAGGAGCAACCAGGCTGGCAGAGAGGGAAGCTTGGGGGCAACCAGGCCGGTGGGGGTGGGGGGCAGATGGGGGCAACCAGGTTGACAAGGGGGCAGTAAGGGTTAACCAAGCCAGTGCAGGGGCAGTTGGGGGTGACCAGGCTGACGGGGGGGGGGGGGGGGCAGTTAGGGGTGATCATGCCAATAAGCAGAGGTGGTTAGGGGTTATCAGGCTGGCAGTGTGGGGCGGGGGGGGGGGGGGGGAGGGTAGTTAGTGGTGATCATGCAGGCAGGCAGGTGAGTAGTTGGGAGCCAGTGATCCCGGATTGTGAGAGGGATGTCCCCCAAGATGTCCTGGATTGGAGAGGGTGAAGATTGGGCTGAGGGAACCCCCCTCTGTGCACAAATTTTGTGCACTGGGCCTCTAGTATTAATATAACAATAATGCTACTATTAATAATTAAGATACCGAACTAACATTTTAATATTTTAATTTGTGGGTTGTCCAAACTTATTAAATTATTTGATCCACCCAAAGCCTTATGAGGTAATAACATCGTCTAAAACAATAATAACACACATTTATTGAAAACATAATTATGTCACGTACTGTTCTGCAAGCACTACATGCATTAACTCATTTAATCTTCCAAAAATGTCATGATGCAGATGACATGTCATCACCATTTTACAAATGAGGAAACTGAGGCATAGCAACATTAAATAACACAGCTAGCAGAGGGCGATTTAAGAGCCTTGGTTTCAAATTATTTGACTTAGATTTGTGAAGATTTTCTTAAAGCCAAGTATGCAGCAACACTTATGATCATATACCAGTTCTTACCTGGTGGACCAGGAAGCCCTTGGTCTCCAGGGTACCCAAACCCTTGGTTCCCTTTTGCCCCATTTCTTCCTGGGAGGCCTGCAGTGTCAGAGATTGGAGTAAGCTATTTTTTTCCTATAAAATCACTGCCTCCTAGATTGTTTCTTTCCAAGCTCTTGATGCACACATGGAAAGAAAAATGCTTATTTTAAAAATAGTTTCAGAAATTTCTGCTTCAAAAATTCTGTTTCCAGTTAGTAATATTAAATAGGTGGCAAACTATCAGTGGTTCAGCTATCCTATATAATAAAGAGGGAACATACAAATTAGCCATCATTCCGTCACAAAGATGGCTGCACCCACAGCTAAAGCCAAGTTCCCATAAGGAGTCTTAAGGAGAATCAACAGGGACGTGAGGCTATGCCCTCCCCTACTCCCATGGGGCTTGACAGGAGACCTCAGGCCATGCCTCAGCCCTGGTATTGGCTGGGGGACCTCAGGCTGTGCCCTCCACCCTGGTGCCAGGCCAGGGAACCTGAGGCCATGCGCCCCACCTGGTGGGGCTTGAAGGGGGACCTGAAGGTGCACTTCCTGTCTTGGTGTTGGGCTAGGGTACCTCAGGCTGCTCCTTCTGCCCCAGCACCAGGCTGAGGGACCTCCAGGATTGCATGTGGGTGGGCAGGGACTGGACTCTGGGTCCCATGGTGCGCCCCATACTCTGACAGTAGGAAGGTTTTCATATACATTTTATAATTTTCTTTCATCTCTGACACGTCTATTATAGAGAAAGGGCAAATAGCAATATTAAATTATTTCCTCTAATTAATTCCCTTTTAATGTGTACAAATTTTGTGCAACAGGCCACTAGATTAAATATTAAAAAGGAAAATGATTTGGGATCATTTCTATTAGTCATACTGTTCTCTTATTATTTTAATGAAACATCTATATTGTTCAAAATTAAATTAAAAGAGAAGAATTAGCAATACACATTTCACATAAACATTCAAAGACAAAGAGAAGTTGTGGGTTATTAGGAAGTTTGGTTGGAAAACATAATTTTTCCTATAATAGAAAAATTAATTGGGTAATCTTTGATAACAGAAATTATCAAAGTTGAAATAAAGGAAATGGCACCTTGGATTTTCTACTTAAAGACCTTATTAGATTCAAATAAAATTTCTAAGTGCATTGTCAACATTTTCTAATTTGTTATTTTGCATGCTCCCTAACTCTGAACTATCTACTTATACTTGAAAATGTTGCTTCAAGAAAATATTGATAGAATAAGCATTCTTTCACTCAGTTGACAAATTACAGAAAGACTAAGGGATTAACATAACTTTTTTTTTTTTTGTCATCATGAAAACAAAGATGAATTATTTTCTACTCCAATAGGTATGGATACAAAAAGGAAAATACCTTTCTTGTTCACTCGCTTATGCACATAAGTACCTTTTAATCCTCTGGCACCTGGGCGTCCAGGAGCACCCATGAGTCCAGGAACACCATCTCTTCCTGGCAAACCAGGAAATCCTCGGGGACCTTCTGGGCCTACAGGGCCAGGCGGCCCAGGGACTCCAGGGGAGCCATGTTGGGACTGGCAATGATCACAATTTTGAATTCTTCCACTCTGAAGTAAGATGGGTAGCTGGGCTTGAAAACAAAGAACCCCACCCCCATATGCTTAAATGTGAGTGGTAATTAGCAGTATCTCTAATAATTTTTAAAACTTTACAGATATCTCTTGCCCAATAATTTCACTTCTAGAAATTTATGCAATTACTCATTGTTCTGTACAATTGTATAGTTTGCTTAAAATTCGAGGGAAAGAGTGAAAGTGTCCTGAAGAAAAATTTGATAAATTACAGACATCCATATTTATAAATTAAATCGTCATAATTATGTCAAACATTTTATTAATGGTGAAATAATAAAAATTTGTTTATTAAAAATAGTATATATAGTATTTGCCAGGACCGGTTTGGCTCAATGGATAGAGCGTCGGCTTGGGGACTGAAGGGTCCCGGGTTCGATTCCGGTCAAGGGCATGTACCTTGGTTGCGGGCATATCCCCAGTGGGGGGTGTGCAAGAGGCAGCTGATCGATGATTCTCTCTCATCGATGTTTCTAACTCTCTCTCTCCCTTCCTCTCTGTACAAAATCAATAAAATATATATTAAAAAAATAGTATATATAGTATTTCATCTATATTATAAAAATACTCATCTAGAATAAAAACAGACAAGGGTTTATAAATGTTCTTTATTTCTTCTTTATCCTACTCATGTATTTTATAATTTCTACAAAGAATTGCTTTTACTTTTGTAATTTGAAAACAGTTATTAAAAACTCTTTGAGACTTACCTCTTAATACATCAGTGCAAATTTGTCGAATAAACTGTTCTGAATATTCTCTCCCCTGCATCAAATCATTAGAGATTATAACATGAATATACCAAGTAAAAAGCAGTGAAAACTATGAAAGAAAGAAGAATACATACAGGCTTCCCATCCAATCCTGGAGGTCCCTGAGGACCCGTTTCTCCAGGTTGTCCTTGGGGACCCGCAGGCCCCATCAGGCCATCCATCCCAGATTCTCCTTTTGGTCCAGTGGCACCTCTGACACCAGGTTCTCCCTTTTCACCTTTCTAAAAGCAAAAGAAATTCTCAAGAGTTCTCTTTAAGTATTTCAGGAGGTATAATTGCATCTTGAAAATCCTTAAGGACATGGATATAAACATAAAACATATATATATATATATATATATATATATATATATATATAGTATATATTGTATATATATGTTATATAGTAAGACACAGTTAATGACCAGGAGGGACATTTTATATCATATCCAATGGCCATTTATCCATCCATCCCCTATCTACTATTTCTTCAGTAGGCAATAAATAGTGCCAGAGATAAATGAATGCGACACAGCCCTATTCTCAAGGAGTTTAAATTTAGTAAGACAGACAAATAGGAAAACACAAAATATTATTCACTGAAAAATAGGCAGAAAAAAATTTAGCACCCAGTCTAAAGAAAGAACCAACAATATTGTCAAATGCATAACATTCCATGCCTAACTGAATGAATCTACAGATCCTGAAAGTCACTATTTAGGAATCAATGAACATAAAATACATTTTCTGTATTACTAGATTTATAAAGCAGGGAAAAACCAAGCAATGAGGACTGTAGAAGGAGCGTAACAGGTGAAGAAACATACCTCTCCTTTTGCACCATGAGGACCTTGAATTCCCTTTAAAAATTAACAGGGGGGGAAACTGTAATAAATGTGTAAGCTATAGTACCAGCACCATTTATCACACAGTTAATCAAATTTAAATTTTAGTTTGAAAAATATTGATACAATTAGTGACAGATTTACACATATAAGAGATCTTTGCCTTTTTAAAGGAGACTAATGACTAGGCAATATGCTAACTGAATATATGAAAATGTTCATTTACATAACTGTTTCATTGTTAGATATGAATATTTTATATGCTGCAGGCCAAATATAAGGTTAGAATAGGATTCTATCTGAATTATACTTAAATTTAAAATAACAATAATAAATTTTATGCTGAACTTAAAATATATTACTATTTTAATGAAAATTAAAATTCAAATAAGGAAAGATAAAATATATTTATTCTTTTATTTTGTAATTTAGAGTATTACATTTTTCTCTATATGCTCTTAAATATACTTTAGTGCATGCTACTGATCAAAGACAAATTAAAGCAAATATATCAGTAACAGTGATTAATAGGGATGAAAATGCCTATTTGTCCTGTGCCTAAGCCACTCACAGCTGGTAAATCACTGGATACATGTAATGGAATACTATATTGAATTATTTTCACCCCTCTTTATCGCATACTCATTCCAGTGATATAATATAGATAATAAGAACTTTCAGGGAAGGCATTAAATTTTTCCATTTTTGAAATTCATCATACTTTCAAGGTTTTAAAATCACCAATATCAGTTTAAAACAAGGGTATGGTTTTCACAGACACAAGTAGTACTTCATTATTCAACTTTAAAATTGAAAATTGATGTTCTTCAATTCAATATAAAACGTAGTGTAGAACATTCCACCCAATGAATTTTGAATTTGAGAATTTGTTTTGATTTATTTCTCAGTTCCCTAAATATGGATATTAAAATTAGGCAAAAGGAAATAAAAATTAGGTAAAATCAGTGTATGGCACAGAGAAAGGTAGATTCTCAAATTAAAGAGTAATTTAAAATATAAAAATCTTAGTGAGTAAACTCTCTCTGTAAGGCCATTCATTAAATATTGAGGATTCTGAAGAAATGCAGCAGTATTCCCTACCAGACATAATACTATAACCGGATTCAGTGCAAGAGGAAAGATAAAATAATAAGTTCTCAGGACTAAAGCTGAATTAGAGCTGAAACCGAAAACAGCTATCATCTGAGAATCACTAAGATGATTTCATGAGAGAAACATTCACTTGAATTCTATTCATAACAGGAAGGTCAAGACACACTTGAATTCTATTCATAACAGGAAGGTCAAGACACATGCACAGGACTTAGTAGGATGGCAGGTCACTCAGACTTAGTTGACTTAAAGAGTTTGGGCACAGTATCCAGCTGCTAAAAAGCAGCAAGTGTTCTGGCCCCAGGGTCCTCCACATGAGCTCAGTTCCTGGGGGTGGGAAATGCAGCTTTCACTGAAGGGCAGAAGCTGCCTAGGATATCCAAATCCTACCTTAGGGAGCAGACTTGCTATTTTCTTTGAGAAGTGAGAGAAAAGCAAACCAGTGAGCTAGCTATGTGTGAGCTCAAACTCCAAAGGAAGTATCCTTCTGTTTAGAGAGTTATTGTGAGTATCAACTTCTGGTGAAAGGCCTGGGTTAGGGAGGCTGAATGGATGAAGAACCTTCTCCTCTAGGGAGACTGTTGATAGATAGTGAAATGGAATTTTTGGACTTGCACCTGGACTCTTTGTCCTTTGGAGTCAAAGAATGAATCCACAGACAGAAGATGGTACAGTAAAGGTGGAAATTTATTAAAGAACAAGTACAGACTCCCACGTAGGGAAGGAGAAGAGTCCCACATAACGGACTCCCATGTGAGGAGGGGGAAAGGGTCCCACTGAGTTCTTTGTCCCATGGCTTATAAAGGCTGCAGATCCTGGTTAGTCACTGTTCCCTTAGACTGGTTACTATAGTAACTCCTGGGCTCAAATGTCCCATATGAGGTTCTTCCCCCTCCTTCCTTATTGTTTTCCTATTCCCTTAATTTCCAAAATGTCTCAAATTTCCTAAAACCTGTCTTTTTTACTCCCCAAAATTCCTGTTTCAATAGTGTATGTTTAACTTAGTGAAACTGAGGGAATTGGTCTATGTGGCCAGGGAGGGAAACAGGGACAGGTTTGGTAGTGTCATCAAGTGAATGTGAATCAAGTGGAGGATCACAAAAATTAAGAGACATTTTTCATTAACATTGTGGTACCATGGGAAACTCAATCTATTTCTCCTCTTAGATACCTTGGTGCTTATTGTTAGCTCCTAAATTCTCAACTCTCCTTAATATCTTGCACTCACCTTCCAGCCCATATTACAGACAACCTTGGGGCCATATGCTTTTAAATACTCTCCACATGGACTTTTGGATTTCTCCAAGAGAGGGACACAGAAACCCCTGTAGAGTATTATCCACGTGTCTCCAGATCTGGTGTAATTACTGAATCTTTCTCCTTCCCACACACAAAAGTGACCACCCTATGGTGATGGGGAGCATAAGACATTTTGGGGGCTGGCAGTCTGAATTTGTTCCAGTAATCTGCTTTCTACTGCACTCTGTTGCTAGTCAATAATTAACTCCATTTGTGAAAGAATATAGGAGACTAGCAGCCAGACTCTGTATCTAAGTTAATCAATGTCCCTAATGCATCCTGAAGTCATTGCCCCTTACTTAATTCCAGACCTTAGAGTCCCCTGAACAAGTGCTTTGAATAAAGGCTTTTCCTGAAACCTCAGAGTGTCCAACTGTCTCTTCTGCGCCAATTCCATAAATTTTTTATTCCATAACAATGTGTGTCCTTTAAATGTGGACCAAGTTGGAACTGAGCTGAAGTATAGGCGATGCAGCAGGAAACGTGCTATGTAAGTAAGTATTCATCACTTTTATGCTCTTTTGGTTCAGTTTGGCTCCAACTGAACTTATGTGGCAGATGGTAATCTCATTAAAACACTAATTAATGAGGAGAATTTAGTCAGGGAAGAAGCAAAAACAATCTTATTATGTATCTGTTTCATAACACTGTCCCTCAAAATAAGATTTTAATAAGTCTCTGGTGTAGTAATTTATATTTCTGAACAAACTAGAGGAAAACAAGTACATTCCTCCACTACATATGGCCTCAACTGTTTATATTGCAAGAAGAAAATCAAGATTGAACAGTAGGTATGGAGATGCTGTTGTTGTACAGCTGCCTTTGGCCAATAAATGCTCCTAAAACAGGTGGCATTGTCTACCTTCAGTCAGGTAAGCGGCCATGAAAAAGCACTGAAAAGCAAGTTTCAGAGCCACCAATAGAAACGAGATAAGAAAGTGAATGTAAAATAATTAAAAGCAAACCAGTATTCCACCAGCATCTAGCATTTTCATCCTTGTATGATTAGAATTCATACTACATTGACCTTTCCCCCCTATTTTTAATGAAAGTAATCCTCACTCAGCACTGCCCAATTATATTAATTCTTATTTCATTTTCCATCAAAGAAAAAAAATATGTACCTGTTGCCCTGGAATCCCTGGTCTTCCATTTTCTCCCTTTTGGCCCTTTAAAATTTAACAAATGTTATTAATTAGCTTGCACACTTATGACACAATCACATATAAAAATTGGAATTTAGCAATTAGATATTGATGGTAAAAGACAAAGGAACTGGAAAAGCAACCAAAGCATTAAAAGAATAAAGACCTTATTTTATAGCCAAGCAAAAAAAAAAAAAAAAAAAAAAGCCAACAATATACCTGAATGCCTTTTTCACCTTGATTTCCTTTGTCCCCCTGCAAAAAGGCAATTTTATATGTATCACAGTAGCATATTATGTCTCAAGCAAAGAAAAATATATGATCTCATACAAGTTCCACAAATGCCTTATATACAGAAGCTGACTCCAACACAACATTTGGGAAGAGAATAAAATCACATCCTGTCAAAATGATGTTCTAAATGAACATTTTCTTGTGCTTTTACAGTCAAAAGAAAATTTACTACTATTTCTATTTTACAACAAGAAGAAAACATTTCTATATTGATCATAATCTGAAGTTAAACAAGGAAAATAGGACTTATTTTGGCAAATGTTATTTTAAGAAATCAAACTGAAAAATCTTCCATTAAGTTCATTTACCACAATGTTAAAGGAAACAATGAAATAAAATATAATGTTGAAATGATATTTTTAAAGACATGCTTCAAAATGAAGTTGGGGGGATTAAATTCCATAATAATAAGCTTGCTAGAATTTCTCAGTTAGAAGACCAACTAGTTCAAGGTCCTTGTTCATATTGATAATGAACCCACAGATCAGGAAAGGTGACCGCTCTCCCAAAGTTGAACTTGGACAGTTTCCAAATTTCTTTTCACAAAAAAAAAATACAGTTTTTGTGTTTACAGCAAGCAGAATGCAGATTTTCTTTTATATGGCAAATTTCTGAACAAGGAACTGCTCTAAATCTAACTATGTATTCACAGAAGATTTAATATTCACTAAGGATCTAACACTTAATTGCTGTGATGAAGCTCATTCCTATGTCAGCAAGTGCTGCCTAATGCTCATCAGAACCAAAAGGTCAAGGATCATACTGGGCATAATAATTTAGGGGCCAACTAGATAATACATGAGGGATAGAAAACCAAAATGGCAGAAAAGCCGAAACAGCAAAAGATATGAAGAGGAAAACCTAAGAGCTTGTATCCTTTCCAAAATAAAAGCAAGCATATCAGCTTTTAACCTGAAATGCATATATTTAGAGTGTATAGACTTTTTGACAAATGGGCAGTTACTTGTTGCTTAAAACCTTCATACAAACGATACAACTCATGGTTCCTTGAAAAAGAAGAGAGAGAACTTTATATGAGCATATACAACTTGTATTTTAAACTCCTTACATAAATTTAATAGAATTTATTCTCTGTAGTAGAAGTGTTAATAGATAGGAACTTTATGGTCAAACATCTAATTGTAATTTTTATCCTTTCAGACTTTTGCCCCAGTTTCAGTAAGAGCAATTCATATTTTGGTAAGCGTGCCTGATGTTGAATACTTTTCCTGAAACATTCTTGACTCACCTGGATTGATTGCAAATCAGTCTAAATTTATAGAATAGTATTTAATTGTATGTTCATATTTTCTGATCTGAAAGCCTCTTCCCAGGCCCTCATCTAGAAGATAATACCCACATAGGGACATGAAAGACACCACAGCTCATAGCATGAGCTTAAACACATTATACAGGACAGCTTATCACTAAAAGTATAATCAGTCCTACTATCCAATTTTCACCCAAGGAAAGCTTACATGTTAGCGGCTCATGAAAAGTGAATTATATCTCCTAACAATGCTTACCGTTTTCCCTTGGATTCCAGGTAAGCCCAGGTATCCTGGTTCTCCCGGGGGGCCCACTGCTCCTGGCTCTCCCTAAGGAACACAGACATTACAGGAAGATCACAGACCTAGTGCTCATGAAATATACCGCTGTTTTCATTTCTACATATACCTCACATTTTAAATTGCTGCTAAAAAAACTGGTTGACATTTAGAGTTATTGCTATAGGAATAATAAAGAATAACAAGTTTATTCTTTAAATAAACCTCTTATATATTTTTCCATAGTTAAGAATTTCTGATAACATACCATAAAATTTTTATGAATATTTAGTACTTTTATTGTATTTCAGAACATTAAAAAGTAAATAATAAAATAGTGAAAATAATAAACATAGGTATCTTTCTTTTCCCATTTACTAGCCACTTTTTCTTCCTCCTTGAAACTTTTTCTCATATTTCTACTTTAAAAAATTTACCTAATTGTTTCAAAACTGGTTTAAATCAACAGAAATAAAAAGTACTGAACATCTCATTACCCACTATTTTTGTTATCTATTTTCTCTCAACCTTTCACAAACATACATACATATATTTTATTGACTAAAACTCCCATAGTATTAAACATTTTTTCAAAATTTTATTGTTATAAACAATATTGAGGTGAACATCTTTGTAGTTAAATTGGGTGCACATTTGTAGTTTCTCTCTATACATATGGAATATTATTTTCTTAGAAGCAAATTCTTGAGCTGTTTCAGAATATCCCTGAGTTATCTTAACTCAAATTGTCTACTCTTCATCATCTCATAGAGGTTATTCTCTTTTTTTTCTTGAGTGCTGAGAATCACTTTATTGCACGTGTGTAGGGGTTTGGAATGCTGGGGAGTCTGGAGAGGGAACACACAACAGGCTCCATCCAAGCGAGAGGCTCAGTCACTGGTGCTGGGGGAGGCTCAGGGGGTGGCAGCAACTGTTGCCTCTGCTATCACTCCCGTGGGAGCCTGGCTCTGTTGGCCCTGCCCCGACAAGTGTCATTGTGGATGAATGTAATGATCCGATCCTTTTCATCCCTGAAGCTCCGTTGCATCTGCTCCAGCATCTGGAGGCAGAACAGTGAGGACCCTGCCTGCCAGCATGACCGGAAGGCAGAATCCCAGCACCTGCTGTGTCTGTGCTGCTGCTACTACTGCCTTTACTCTGGTCCCTGGGGCCTCACATAATGAAACTGGACCCAGTATCTTAAAACTTTTAAATAGGAGGTTCTCAGAAAGCATAGAGTGAAGATGTATCAACAATCTTTGTGTTAAAACTAAGAGACAGGACACGATCCTGAATGCTTCATGGTTTTTAGTGTTTTGTTTTGTGTTTGACCATCAGTCCAAAACTTTATCCTAAAACACTTCTGTAGAAACTAAGTTTTATTTTTTTTTTGCTCATTCTGTCTGCTCCTAAGCTGCTCAATATTACTCTAGATTTTTAAAAGCTGAAGGGAACTGAAAATCTCATGAAATAAACATAAGTCTGGTTTGAGGGAAACTGGTTAATAGCAGCCCTGGGTCCCCACTTTGAAAATAAAGTCCCGTCCTTCAGCAAACAAAGGAACAGCGCCACTTATGGGAGCCACCTAGTACTCCTGTTTCCACCCATGTGAGAGAGTGGTATTCTCTAGACCAGAGAGAACTTTCATGTTAGCATACAACTTTTACAATTTCAAGAAAAATCAAGTCAAAGCACATTTCATGCATTTATTACCCAAACTATGAGAAAGTGTCCAAAAAACACAAGTGAATTGGTCCATGTTGGTCATTTCCTTTCATATACCTTAATTTTGTGACAAAGGAAATCCTAATTTCAGATAACTTTTCTTAAGAGATACCAACTAAATGTTAATATCAACTAAAGAGGGCAACTTATAATTCTTTGAAAATATTTCCAAGTGCATCAAATCATAGTTACCTTGAGCCCAGAAACCCCAGGCATCCCTTGCAGTCCAGGTTCACCTTTATTTCCCTGTCAATGAATCAAAACATTTGAATTAAAAAAAAATGAGTCATAATTTATCAGATATAGACATTTATGGAAGTACATTTAAAATTAGCCTTAGCCAGTTTTGCTCAATGGATAGAGCATCACACTGCAGACTTAAGGGTCCAGGATTCAATTCTGGTCAGGGACACATATTATGGTTGCAATCTCAATGCCTTGCCCTGGTAGGGGCTCATGTAGGAGGCAACCAATCGATGTGTTTCTCTCACATCTTTCTCTTTCTCTTTCTCTTTCTCTTTCTCTTTCTCTTTCTCTTTCTCTTTCTCTTTCTCTTTCTCTCTCACCTCCTCTCTCTCTCCCTCTCTCTCTCTCTCTCTCTCTCTCTCTCTCTCTCTCTCTCTCTCTCTCTCTCTCTCTCTCTCTCTCCTCTTTCTCTCTTCCACTCTTCTAAAACTCAATGGAGGAATATCACTACCAACCACAGTGATAATGAACAAAATAAAATAAAATAATTTCTGTATTTTCAACTTTCCACTTGTTTGAAACATGGACTCTATACATTGAGCCTACTTATGAAGAAAAACTCTTTTACGCAAGAAAGTGAGTTCTCACATTTATAAAAGCTCTCTAAAAGTATGTATTTTTCATACTAGCATGTCCAAGTATAAGGAGAGAGATTAAAATATTTAGGGACCAGAGCTAATTAGCTAGGTCTCAACACCACATATTTCAACCTCTAAGTTGAAGATCTTTCCTTTGCTGTTTTCCTTTCTCACTATGGCTCACCTTCAGGATGCACCTGAAGGAAAGAAACCTAGCTTCCAATGTACAGTGGCTTTTTTGAAGAAATACAGATCAGAAAATGTTTAGTTTGTGCTCTTTTTTAAAATTCCAGCACAGTCCTTTCTAACAGAAACTTGGCGAGCAAGACTGAATTGACAGCAAAGAATGTAAGATGGGACAAGATGATTGGATATAAAAGAGAGAAAAGGCCTGCTGGCTAATAAGGAGAAATTGTCAATGGTTGTTCTGGTTTGCAAATACACAATAATACCTGAAATCACAATCCAGTCAGCATCTGGCAAAAGCCCTAGTTAAACAGGTCCGTGTGACACCTGAAAGGAGCAGGTGGTGATCATCCGTAGCCAAGCTGGACTCACTTCTAAGGGGACCAGCTTCATGGTCAGCTTTGGGAAAGTGCTCTTGCTGAGAAACATGTGAACCTGATACATGGGTTTAATTAAAGCATGTAGCACATAACAGCAGCGTTGAGCCATGGAACAATAGCTCCTTAACATTTCTAATGTTACAAGTGATTAAGCTGGAAATCAAGGATGTCAGAAGCCTTGCCAAAAGTTACATGGCTTGATTATGTTAATGTGTCCTCATATCAGTCAAATGATGTCTTTGAAAACCGGAATGTAGTGAGGTAAAGTAAACTTACCTATAATGGTTAAACAGCTATTTCAAAAAGAGGTATTGTAATCTAAATTGGAAGTGTTCTGCAGATCTCCCACAGAGTGTCAACCTCACCCCTGCCCTTCTAAGATAGCTTTTTGTCCCACTCTAGCCAATGATATTGAAGGCATAGTCCACATACATATACTTGACAAAACTGGCAGAGATAAGCTAATAGAGAGGTCAGTAAACTATGACCTGTGGGTTAAACCTAGCCCAAAGCATGTTCTTTTTGTGTGTTTTTCTGTTTGTTGTTTGTTTTTAATATGAATGCTTCACAGACTTGTGAGTCATCCTTGGGCAGGGGCCATGCTAACCTTCTCTGTATCGCTCCAATTTTAGTGCATGTGCTGCTGAGGCAAGCACCAAAACATGTTTCTATAAATGAAGTTTTAGGGAAACACATGCATATCCCACATGGTTTGTGTTTGCCCATGGGTGTTTTTGCAATAAAATAGAAGGGATGAGTAGTTGTAACAAAGACTATGTGGTCCTCCAAGACTAAAGTACAATCTGTCCCTTTGCAGAAAAGGTTTCCAAAACTTGAGCTAATTAATATACAACATAAAAAGAACTTAAAATGTTTTGTTGAAAAGATTGTGTTAATATATATAATCTTAACATCCTGGGTCCATTTTTTAAAAAAAAATATTTTATTGATTTTTGTACAGAGAGGAAGGGAGAGAGATAGAGAGATAGAAACATCTATGAGAGAGAGTCATCGATCAGCTGCCTCTTGCACATCCCCCACTGGGGATATGCCCGCAACCAAGGTACATGCCCTTGACCGGAATCGAACCCGGGACCCTTCAGTCTCCAAGCCGACGCTCTATCCATTGAGCCAAACCGGTCTCGGCCCTGGGTCCATTTTTAATAAAATTATTAAAAATAATTGCTCAAGTTCAAGATGAAAGAAATTAAACTTTATAGTAATTCATGTAAAAATAACAAATTGTGTGATATTGGAAACAACCACTTGACTCCTTAGCCAAATCAGCGACATCAAGAAATGCCACAAATATCTTCTAGGAAAAAGCCAGTAGATTTCATTGACCATCAGCTAAGTAGAAGCCAATAATGTGAAGTGGCTAATTTTAAAAAGCTATGAATGGGGGACATCTGTAGTAGTATCAACAATAAAAATCTGATGAAATCTTAGATTGTATTCTCAAAATTTAGAGAATCCAAAATATGATAGGAGAGTCATTGTATCTCAGATACTTAGAGTATACAACTCCACATCTTCTTAAGAAAATGACCTTGAGAAGGTATGGAGAACCTCTACTTGGCAAGCCAAGTTACTCAAAGGTTTTGCAGCAACTCTGCACACCTGCTGCTTGGACCCACAATACTCCAAGAATCCACATGGGTCCACACTGGTGAAAGGACAGCTACTTTTCCCTAATCACTAGATTCCCATGACATTTTATCCTCTCTTTTGTAATGCTTCAGAAACTCATAGTACATTAGATCATCTACTCATTTAGTATGCCAGGTTCTATTCCCTGTGGGGGAGGAAGAGTCTAGTTAAACATTGAATTCCTCCAAAACAGCAATTATATAATTTCCTTTTGAAAGATTTTTCCTAGAATATACTCATTAAATAGTTGAAAATAGCTTCCTGAATCTAGCCAGGACATATTTAGTTCCATCCTCTAAAAAAAAAAGTAACAACAAAAAATAGTTTTTTCAGCACAGGATTCTATACACTAGCAAATGGTCATAGCATGGTATTACAAGAATTTCATTTCTACCATGAGAATACCTAACCTGACATCCTAAATATTTTTATCAAAGTTGCCTTACTTTTTTAAATTCAAAAAGTAAAGATAATATACTATCTTACCCATAGTCCTTAGGGAAGAAATACCTAATAAAACTCACTAGAAGGCATTTCACATTTCACGAATAAAAATTCTATATACATTCCACTAAATAAAAATACCACAGAGAGGACTGGAAAACTGGTGATCATTAATGCTCTAGGTCAGTGGGTGTTCCTCAGTGCCCTCTGAGATGCCATTAAGGGAGGAGGAAGCTGAGTAGTGAGGGAGTCTAGAACCTTCCCAGCTTTAAACCAGACTTTGCTTTACTTTAGTCTGTTCTATATGCATAGTTTTTGCCTAAGATTTTATTCCTACAAGTGATTGTTTCTAGAACTAAAACCACATTCAAAATAAAATGTAGTTAAAACTTTTACTGAAGTACATAAACGGTCACTTGACAGTTCTCAATCTTATTAATTGTCCAATATTTACCTTAGATCCTGGAGTTCCAGGCTGACCTGGTGAGCCATCGCTTCCGATTAAACCCTACAATTTTAGGTGGGAATTCAAGAGAAATATAGAGAAAAACATTTTAAAAATTTAAATGCATTTCCAAGCCACACATTCTCATAACAATTGATGCACTTACGGTATTTGGAAAATTTCCTTACACACATCCAAATAAAGGCTAATAACGTAAATAAGCAACCTATACAAGATAGAATGAAAGCTAGCAGAGCCCTTGTATATTTTTGCTCAGAGAATCTACAATAGCACAAGTTACTGAATGGCTGATAAAAAGACAGATGTAAGAAAAAGTTTATTTTTTTTTTCTCTATATTCATTCTTCCTTCTATCATGAGGGAGTAGAATTAGGTTTCTACATAGATGTTACCTTGATCAACATTATTTACAATTTCTATTTTCTTGAACAATATTTTGAAAGAGTTACAATCTAATAAATTCTTTGAATATAATAATCTCTCTTCAAATTACAAAATGGCCATATTTTTAGGTAACCATATAATTCATAAGACAATAATAACCACTCTAGCAAAAGGACTTGATTCAGTTTTTGTTATACTTTAAATACCATCATGTATACTAAAAATATCTGCTTTCTCTTAAATGTGGCAAAGGAAATGTGATGAGCAAAATAAAAATTCAATTAATATCATCAGAAAATACTATAATCTCCATATGGCCATATTAAAAATACCATGTCATCAATGCTATGTTCTGCTGTCAATTTAGGATGTGATTGTTATTATAAAAAGTAAAATATACTGATTAACAGCACAGATAATAAAATATTAGAAATTTATTTTCTGGTTTATCTATAGTAAGGTTTCTAATCTCTATTTTGGTGGTCAAATTTTTGAGAACCTGAAGATTTTCTTTAAAAATGGACATAAACATTATCTCTTTCATACAAATGGATGGAATTGGTGAACACTAAGTATCTCATTGCTGGACCCCATTCAGTTTTTTGAACTCCAGAATACCAACTCCTGGTACACAGCAACAATATTTCAAACACCTGATAATAGTGACATTAACATACAGGTATCCCCGGAGCTCCTTTTTTTCCTAATGGTCCTGGAGGCCCAATTTCTCCCTAAAAATCAAATACAGATCAAATTTAAAATTGGAAATTATCAACTCATTTCCAGAAGTTTTCGACCCAAGCACTACAAAATGAAAATGCAATACCAATCAGCCCAGTGTGGTCTGTTTTCCCTTCCTGTACTACTCTGTTTCCCCGAAAATAAGACAGTGTCTTATATTAATTTTTGCTCCCAAAGATGCGCTAGGTCTTATTTTCAGGGGATGTCTTATTTTTCCATGAAGAAGAATATGGTATACATTTATTGTTAAATGAAAATAAAGGAACTTTATTACCTCTATACGGTACGGTAGTACGGTAGTTGTCAACACAAACCAGACAAACTGTGAATCCTACAGTATCAAGAATTTACTCATTTATTCAATGACAATCATGTCATCATCTTCTGGAACACCATCATAACAATCCAATTCCTGAATTTCCTGGTGAATTTCTTGTGATTCCATTTCTTTCAGAATCAGTGGACCAAATTTCTCATGTTTTAGCGTAGGGGGGCCTTATTTTCGGGGGGATGCCTTATATTTCACTCAGAAGGAAACCTGTCAGTAGGTCTTATTTTCTGAGGATGTCTTATTTTCGGGGAAACACGGTATAAGAACAGAGTAAGGCAAAGCTGAAAACTCAGGAACTGAACACCTTAAAGAAGTGGGCCTGGGGTCTGTGGACTTACAAAGTCAAATATTTGCATTAGGAAATCAGGTATGACACTTGCCAGTCTTTCAAAGAAGACCTAGCAGTTCACAAAAAGGTGAGACAACAGTGGGGAGGGATAATAAAGAAATTTTTTTTTTTTTTTTTTTTTTTTACTTATCAGGGTTTAAGATCTATGGTAGTAAAAACAAACTAATAAAAAAAAATCTAATATGGAATAATAGCATTCAGATTTAAACTTATGGAATTGTGGCTCATTGGGTGCTCCAAGGGATTCTCTGAATCCAGAACAAAAACAAAAAACAGAAAGAGCATTCTCTGTGAGGAAATGCCGGTCTTATAAGAAGTAGTGGAGGACTTCAAAGATCCCTTGTTTTAATAAAATATACTCTGGGTTGAGTTTATGATTATGCAGATTCGGAGCTGTGTAGGAGTCAAAGGATTGGGTTAGTCTAAGTATATGCTGAGCTCATGAAACTGACTGCTGGACCAGCCATCTATAGAGGCAGAACTTTCAAAGGAGGTTGAAATGGTGTCCATGCTACCAATAGAAGTCAGCTCTCCATCTCCAATTAGGCTGACAGGACTCCCACCAACTAACATGAGCAATGAGCTCACAATCAACAAGAAAGAGAGAGCAAGCCACAGACTGAGATTAAACAGGAATACCCACAAACTACAGAAGCAGAATTTAAAACTGTATATGAAATATTTAAAAATTTAAATAAAAAAACCCAGGAGGATTAGTAGGACTGAAAACAGAATAAGAAATTTTTTATGAATAAAAAGACATTAAAAATTAGAACTTGCCCTGGCCAGTGTGGCTCAGCAGTTGGAGTGTTGGCCTGCACACCTAAGTGTCTTGGATCTGAATCCTGGTCAAGGACACATATGTGGGGACCAGTTGGGGTCGATGCAGGAAGCAACCAATCCATGTATCTCTCTCACATTGATCTCTCTCCCCCCATCCCACCCCACTCTACTTTCCTTCCACTCTCTAAAAAAATCAATGGAAAAGATATCCTCAGGTGAGGATTTTAAAAAAACACACAAAAAAACAATTAATTTAAATACATTAGAAACAGTAAAGGAAAAAATACACTGGAAAATATGTCCAAAAAATTTAACCAGAATGTAAGACAGAATAAAGAATATAAAAAAAAATTATTTAGGCATATAGAGGACAAAATAAGAAGGGATAAATATATCTCATAAGAATTCCAGAAAGATGCAACAGAGAGAATGAAATAGTAGTAATATGGAGGTAATGGTTGATGTTTTATAGTTAATAGAAATGATTCCACAGAGCCAGGAAGCAAATTGAATTCCCACCAAAATGAATAAAGAGAAATATTTATCTAGGTACACCACAGTGAGTTTCAACAACACTAAAAACAAGAGAATAACTTAAAAAAATCCAAAAGAAAGGGACAGACACAAATCAATGGTCATCAGAATCAAAGCAGATTTTTCATAGTAACCGAAGCCAAGAGACAATAGAAGAAATGTCTCAATGTGTTAAGAGAAAATAATCATCAATCTTGAATTGTATGCTCTACAAAATTATGTCTCAAATACAAGAGTAAAATAAAGATATTTTTAGTTAAATAAAAACTGAACATTTGTTATCAAGATATCTGTACTAAAAGAACTTCTAAAGGTATAGTTCAGGAAATAGTAAAATTACTACTTAGAGCACAAGATAGAAAAGTAACCTAGTAAAATAGAAAGCAAGTATGTAAATGCAAATTAATATTATTTGGATAAAATAAAAATAAAAACTAATTTGTAAAATAATAGCTTCTGAAATTATATCATATTTGAAAAATTGACCTGCCATGAATGTAGTAAAAAAGTATTCTTGGTGAAGATACATTGCCCTTTCAATAAGCTGAGCCATGCCCAAATCTTTCAACTTTCATCATTACTCACCTTTTGTCCCATTAATCCTTGGTTTCCAGGAAATCCTGGGATTCCCTAAAAAGAAATAAATTATATTTTTAAATAAAATTTTTGTTGATTGTGTCATAATTGGATTTTTAACTTATAAATAATGCATAATTTCAAGTATATCAATTTACAGTACAACACTTCCACTTATAATAATCCAATTTGGAAAACAGGAAATTTATGAGAGTTGATACTATATGAACATCTACTGATACTAAAACTTTAAAATAAAAGCTTTCAAAAATCTCTGAGGATATTAACCTTGGTTCTTCCTTCAGACAAACGTAAATGATAAAATAAGGACATTTTATCTAAAAATGCATGTAAGAGCCCTAACTGGTTTTGCTCAGTGGGTAGAGCGTCAGCCTGCGAACTCAAGGGTACCTTGCTTGCAGGCACATCCCCAGTAGGGGAGTGTGCAGGAGGCAGTTGATTGATGTTTCTCTCATTGATGTTTCTAACTCTCTATCCCAGCGTTTTTCAACCGCTGTTCCGCGGCACATTAGTGTGCCGCGAGATGTTGCCTGGTGTGCCGTAGGTGCAGACAAGACAAGAATTTTATAATTTTTCACTATTTTGTTTACTTAATATTTCATAATAAAGTAATTATAAAATACTTTCTTTGTGTTTATTTGATTCCTATTCAAGAGAATTACTTTATATATATTTAGTCAATATAGGCACAGAGTTAAATTTTTTAACATTTTCTAATGGTGGTGTGCCTCGTGATATTTTTCATGAAACAAGTGTGCCTTTGCCCAAAAAAGGTTGAAAAACACTGCTCTATCCCACTCCCTTTCTCTCTGTAAAAAATCAATAAAATATATATATTTTTAAAATGCATGTAGGCAATGGCTATCTACAGGTGTTTGAAGTATATACTTGAAAACATAAGCATTTATAAATGTACTAACTAGATATAATATAAAATAATATTAAATCTCAATGTAACATTATAAAATATAAAAATATAACATTATAAAATATGAAAACAAAAATATTCTATAAATATTTTAAAACATAAAGCAAACTGAGTTTTAAGTATAATGAACATAGAATAATGTAAATTGTATTCTTATATACAGAAAATTTATATTCTCAAAGAAATCAAGATCAATATTGCTCAGGATAAAGGCCCCATTTAAAATGATGGCATTTGCAACCAAATCTCAAACACACACACACACACACACACACACACACACACACAATCAGTTAAGATCAAGTTCTGAATTTAAATAAAATCTTATAAAATTGTATCAAGATGGCCACACATTATTCTATGCTGATACAGTTGTGCAAATGTCCCTTGGCCCCAAGAATCCCTAAAGGGGTCATGTAATTGCCCATGATACAAGCAAACCTGAAAAGCTGAATTTTGCTGCACGGAGTAGTCCTTTATTATTTAGGGTTTCATCACTACTCAAGTCTCTATGCCCTTCATAATCTATGATAGCAATAGGAAATCGTTATAGATATCCTGACTCTAGTCTTGTTTCTAAAACCAACTCAGGAGGCAGCAAAGTTTTCACCTTCACTTTGGTGGGAGACAGACTTATGCCCAGGCATTCCAGAGTAGCAAGCTGGCTTCCACCTCCCAGAAATTCTTGAGAACCCATTTACCCCCTGGATCTGATATGACACCCTTCTATCTGAGTAATTCTAAGACTGAGCGTGGTTTACCTTAAGACATAGCCACAAATCTTGCATTATCTCAACATATCAGATATTGAAAATATTTGGGGAGAATTTCAGGTTGGAAAAAAAAGGTTGTTTTTCAACTATTGTGTTTCCTCTAAAATTAGTGAACATTAAAATACATTTCATAGATGTGAAAAGAAGTTATATCCTCTATTCCACTTATACCAAGAATTTTTAAATATTAAGTAAGTAACAAGTAAAAAATATATAAAACTATGTAATATTAAAAACAAAATGTAAAATTAATTTATTAAAGCAAATTTTGGCCAAACTAATATAATATCATGAGTGTGCATGGAGTAAAAGACTATTGAGAGAGAGGTTAACCGAAAGAGCTGAAATCATTCAGAGCTTTATTAGTTAATAAAATTCTCCTAGATAATATTTTCCCGGGCTCCCAGTGCATTTATTGAAACAGACTAAACTTTGCCAATTTTAATTAGCAGAAATATCATTCAAAACCATTTAAAAGTTACCAGTTTGTTGATCCAAAAGTATTTAGTAATAACTACTTTATAGAGCAAATGTTTTTCCAAGCTAAATCTTTATATTTCCCTTTCACCTGTGTGGTCTGGGTTCAGACAACTGTGAAATGTATAAGCAAAGACAGAAACAAGTCTTCTATTTGGTAAGAGTAAAGAGATCTATTTTGTCTACTTATGTGATTTCAGTTTGGGTTTTGAGGAAGAGGAGAGAGTCAGCTAGAAATTCATGTATAATGTGCTGGAAAAATGTGGGTATAAAATAAATGTTCTAGAAGCTTCTCTGTAATCATTAAACCATTGCTGTGTAACAAACAGGGGAAAATAACAGTACCTAATTCATGGAGTTTGTACATTATATCAATGAACTTTCACAAGGCTTAGCTCAATGGTGGCATGATAATGATTGGATTTTCATGACTATCTTTTCACAGCTCCTCCCTGACCTTTTAAAGTTACAAAATAAACGAGTCCACTCTTTTCAGCATCTCAAAGTTTGTCTTCTTCCCCCTCTATTTTGAGGAAGTCTGTTTTGCCTTTCCACTTGACTTTTCCTATGCTCATTTCCAAAAGTTGCCATTGTTTCTAAGATGACTCTGGCAATCTATGGCTTCCCACTAGGGGGCGGCAACATGCTGGCATAGCCCTCATTCATTACCTTTGCCTTTTCATGTTTGGCTGATTCTGATTATATAGAAAAATACTACAGTTACTCTCTCTCTCTCTCTCTCTCTCTCTCTCTCTCTCTCTCTCTCTCTCTCTCTCTCTCTCTCTCTCTCTCTCTCTCTCTCTCTCTCTCTCTCTCTCTCTCTCTCTCTCTCTCTCTCTCTCTCTCTCTCTCTCTCTCTCTCTCTCTCTCTCTCTTTATGCAGAACTATAATTATATTTCATCACTATTAAAAACATTTCTATTTCAACACACTTTTCCTCCCAGAAAAATATGACCAAAAGTTTCAAATATATTTACAGGTGAACTCAACAACATTTTTCAATCCACTGTTTTTAAATTCCAGACTGACAGATCGTTATGAACGATGTACAAAAGATTGCTCTGTGGTAAGATAACTCTGAAGTAAGTCACAGTCATAGCTGTCAAACCTTAAAGAAACCAATATACAAAAGTACTTGCAATGAACTCTTAATACGGAAATTACTGGTTTTACTACCCTCTTTAATATTTCAATGCAGTTTTACTATTTCTTTTGATCTTTAAGGGGAGAAACAGAAATCTAAGTAACAATGGATGAATTTTTTCTCCCTAGCCTACAAACCAGAACCCACATGGGATTGGATCCAAATTACCCAAATAATTTCAATAGACTATTCTTTGGTAAATACTTGTGGGCTCCTCATACTTATGTACAATAGGTAATGCCACCCATCTGTCATAATAAGTTACATAAAGAGACAAGAGATGCCACAGAAAGGAACAGCTATTGGTGAGCCCTTTGCAAAGTCGCTTCATGTTACTGGCATTTCTCACCCTAATCTAAAGGCATTTATATAGTATTAAAGCCAAGAAGATATGCTATATGATTTGCAAATGTATTATTTTTTAGGACAAGATTTAAAAAGGCAAATATTTATTAAATTAAAATTACATACCTGAAAACCCAGAGGAGGTGGAGGAGGACCAGAATGAAATACCTGAGAAACGTCCACACTGCCACATCACAGAAACCTTAGAATCGTCCTGACCCCTCCCTTCAACTACAGAAAAATAACCTACCCCTGGACATCAGCAAGTAAAACCATGCATGTGAAACACATTAGCGAGTTAAAAGGAACATGTACATACACACATATGTAAACCTGAAAAACAATTCCATTTCAAAGAAAAGTTCCCAAGTAATACCAGCGTTGTTCTAAACCAGTGTTTCCCAAACTTCTCTCATGATGAGAATCACCTGGTGGAGTTGTTAAAATACAGATTCCTGAATCCCAACTAAGAAGTGCTAAACTGGAATTTTGGGGAACATATAGGTAAAATTTTACTTAACTTAGTCCTCTGTCTTAGTTGGGATTCAGGAATCTGTATTTTAACAACTCCACCAGGTGATTCTCATCATGAGAGAAGTTTGGGAAACACTGTTCTAAACTAAGCTCCGATCCTCTGAAAACCTAAAAAGTGCCGCTCATACTATTTTGGGCACATAGAATGCCATAGTATAACTCAAGACAAATTGTGGTGAACTTCTCATTCAGGAGAAAATGGGACATGGATTTTTCAAAGACATTTATTTATAGCTGACTCAGTAAAGCTGTATACCATTTTCCAGAGAAATCTGAAAATTATAATAAATATTTTTAAAAGCAATACAAATGTTGACTGGTGCAACCATATGGAAAACAGTATGGAATTTCCTCAAAAAAATTAAATATGGAACTGTCATTTGACAGTGATCTCACTTCTAGGAATATATGCTAAGAATCCCGAAACACCAATCAGAAAGAATGTATGCAACCCTATGTTCATAGCAGCATAATTTACATAGCCATCAATAGATGAGAGGATAAAAATCTGTGGTACATTTCACAATTGAATACGATACAGCAGTCAAAAAGAAGGATCTCTTACCCTTTGGGACAGAATAGAAGGAGCTGGACAGTATTATGCTAAATGAAATAAGCCAGTCAGAGAAAGACAAGTATCACATGATCTCATTCATATGTGGAATCTAATGAACAAAATAGATCCAGAGATAGAGAAGAATGGAAGAGACTGTCAAATCTCAAGAGTGAAGGCCTGAGTGGGTGGGTGGGTGGGAAGAGATCAACCAAAGAACTTGTATGCATATGTATAACCCATGGACTCAGACAATAGGGTGGGGCAGGGGTCAATGGTGGAAAATGGGGACATATGTAAACTTTCAACAATACAGATTTTTAAATTTTAAAAAAGTAATATATAAGTCAACAAATAAAATATTTTAAAACATCAAATCAAAGGTTGAAGGCAATTTGAAGAAAATGAATTTTAACCTTAATTCATTTATATGATAAAAAGCAAATAACTATTTGGAAATTATAACTTCCTAAGTATCTTTTGTTGATAACCTCATTTTTGAAATATTACATATATAATTTTACACCTAAATTATTGAACTTATTGTGTAACTCAGCCCATTGTGAGTTTTGTTATGTTCATACAATGTACTAGTATATCCCCATTTTTTCTATTGAAAATAATGAGATGATACACTAATAAATATTTACTAAAAGAAAAAATTAAAGGGAATTGTATTAGCTTTCTCTTGACCTATAACAAATCACCACACACTTAGTGACTTAACACAATAAATTTTATTCATTCACAGTCCTATAGGCAGAAGTCCAGCATGGGTTTCACTGAGTTAAATTCAAGGAGTTGGCAAGGAGCTGATTCCTTTCTGAAGTCTCTAGGGGGGAATCCTTTTCCTTCTCATGCAGGTTATTGGGAAAATTGAATTCCTTGCTATTGTAGTACCCATGTTTCCAGTTTCTTGCTGGCTGTAAACTGAGGACCATTCCCAGTTTCCAGATGAAATCACATTCCTTTGCTCATGGATCCCTTCCTTTATCTTTAACATCAGCAGTGGCCAATCAGATCTTTTCCAGTTGAATATTTTTACCCATCCTTTTTCACATTTAATTATTTTTTTATTAGGTTGGGCCACCTAGATAATCCACAATAATCTCAAGGTCATTAACATCAATCCTATATGTAAAATATCTTTACCATGAAAATTAACCTATTCCCAGGTTCTGGGGATTAAGATGCAGGCATCTTTCTGGGGTTGGGGAAGTCATTATTTTGTCTACCTTAGAAATATACCTATTATCCCAGGACCAGATAGTTTCTATGTCACTTAAACTTCCCCAGGCCATTAAAAAAATGGAGATCGTCTAAATTCAAGTAAGCCTAATTACAAAACCAGTCAAGAATAATTCCTAAGAAAGAAATCTACAAACTGATCTATATTATTACTACAAATGAAACTTCACTATTATGTTAGGAAATCCAATATATCAGTGCATAGAACAAACTGAGCATGACTAAGTAGGGCTTGTTTCAGGATGCAATGAGTGACATTAAGAAATATACCCATATAATGGGTTATGTTTATGTAAATTACTATATTAATAGAGGAAAAACAATACAAAATCACTTCAAAAGATATTAAAGATATATTTTATAAAACTTATCATGCATTATTAATAACCTTTTAATAACCCAGGACTAGAACTTGGTAAAACTGGATCTGAATCCTTGGGAAACCAATTAATTAATAAACACCAGACTTAAAATTCCTATTTAAGCTTAGGAATAAAACATAGGCAGATCTGAAGTAGAAATTCCACTTACAGTAATACATCCTCTCTGAAAAATAGTTCATAAGTATGTGTGAATATAAGTAACTTCAATAGGAGAGATTAAATAAAATACATACAATCTATAAATAGATTCTGTATTCTCTCTTATAACCTGATCTGGTAAACATCCATATTATAAAGGTAAAGTTTCAATGGACATAATTTTTATTGTAAAATATGTATATGTATTATTTATATATTTTTATATGAAAAGAAAAAGTCTGAAAAGGATCTCATTGAGTGAATAGCAGCTATTATCTCAGAGGTGGGAATGGGATTTAGCTAACAGACTTTAAAATTAATCACATATGTTCTTTATATTTTGCCTATTTAAAAGAATTAAATAAATATGTAATAACAAATATAAACAATGAATAGAATAAATATAAATAATAAAAAAACAATTAAAATGTTCAATAAAAATTTAGTCCATAAAGTTTTTTCATTTCAAAAAATTCTCAGAAAAATAATCTAAGATTTTTTTTTTTCTTTACATTTACATCATTAAAGAAACTACTGTTAAAAATTGGTTGGCAAAAATAAAAAAGATGGCTATCATTGGATTAAAGAAAAAAAGCTAAAACAAGAGAATGCAAAGATCAATTCTGGAAGAATCTTAACATGACTCATCATTGTGACCTCAGATAACAATGCATTGGCTCAGTTTTCATGACTTGGTAGATTATTCCTGTAGATAATTTTTTACATGTTGCTAAGGATAAACTTAGACAGGGCACCAATATCTCTGAGGGAAGGACAATGCTGTGTTTCTAAATCTTTTTACAAAAGAGCTACAACTTTGGCATTGGACAAGATTAGCCTAACCAGGGAGCATTTGCCCACTTCTCCACAGTAACAGAAATTAACTTTTCTAAATTAAAAATGCTAATACAGCATATCTAGAATTAAAAATAGTTTTATTATTAAACTAGAGGCCTGGTACACAAAAATTTGTACACTCAGGAGGAGATCCCTCTTCCCAGTCTATGCCCTCTTGCAGTCCAGGAGCCCTTGGGAAATCTCCACTTGGGGGATCAGACCTAAGTTTGCAGTCAGACATCCCTCTGGCAGACCAGGAGACCTCAAGAGATGTCTGCCTGATGGCTTAGGCCCACTCTCTATGGGTATCAGACCTAAGCCACAGTTGGGCATCCTTACACTGCGAAGGTGGCGGGAGAGGCTCCCACCACAGCTGCTGCACTGGCAGCCATCAGCCAAGCTTGTGGCTGAGCAGAGCTCCCTTCCCCTGTGGGGGTGCACTGACCACCAAGGGGGCAGCTCCTGTGTCGAGTGTCTGCCCCCTGGTGGTCAGTGCACATCATAGCGACCAGTCATTCTGCTGTTGGGGTCAATTTGCATATTACCCTTTATTATATATGATACTATAATAATTTATAGCACTCAAATTTTTAAACTTCTAGGAAAATTAATCACCTAAAAATTTCATGTAAAATTGAAAATAGAATAAATTTAAATGATCAAATTCCTATCTTTGTGAGGATTTACCTCTTTTATAAAGAAATTTAGTCTTATTCAATTGCATCTACTACCGTGTTTCCCCGAAAATAAGATATCCTCTGAAAATAAGACCTAGTGCATGGAAAAATAAGACATCCCCTGAAAATAAGACCTAGCGCATCTTTGTCTTATTAATATGAGACACTGTCTTATTTTCAGGGAAACAGGGTAGTAGTATACTAGTATGTATCTTTGTCTTACAATATATTATTGTTTCTGTGATTGTGTCAAAAATAAGAAAGTATTTTAAATATAAAAGGGAACTGAATCCTTTTGGAAATATAATTTCACATTATTATTCATGAAAATACTGAAGCTTATTTAGGCAGATGAATCTATTAAAATGCATACAGCTTAGAAGGATAAGGTCACAATTTCATTTTCCCTTTAATATTTCACTAAAATTGTTTTTCTTGGTTGGGTACCATCTTTCTACTTTCATATTCCTCTGTTTTGAGCAACCTGTTCTATAGCCTCTATGTCACTAGCTGTCAAATTTTACATCAGATTCACATAAAGCATTGATTAAAAATACCATTTTGCTCTGCCAGCATAGCTCAATGGTTGAGGGTTCACCTATGAACCAGGAGGTTATAGTTCGATTCCCAGTCAGGGCAAATACACAGGTTGTGGCTTGATCCCCAGTCTGGAGCATGAAGGAGGCAGTCGATCAATGATTCTCTCTCATCACTTGTATTTTTATCTCTCTCTCCCTCTCCCTTCCTCTCTGAAGTCAATAAAGAAATATATATATATTTTAAATACCATTTCTTGAGCCCAGGCCAGGTCACTCATTTGGTTAGAGCATCTTTTCCATATGCCAAGGTTGGGGGTTCCATCCCTGGTCAGGGCATATACAAGAACCAACTAATGAATGCATAAATAAGTGAAACTACAAATCATTGTCTCCTTACCTCTCTCTCTCTCTCTCTCTCTCTCTCTCTCTCTCTCTCTCTCTCTCTCTCTCCCCTTTTTTAAAAATAAACAAACAAATAAATAATTCTTTAAATATTATTTCTTGGGCTTCAGCTCCTGGTTCTGATTTATTAGGATGGGGTCAGGCCCAGAAAACTCAGTTTTAAATGGTACCTCTGATTATTTCAATTTAGGGAATTGGTGGATCACAATTGAAAAAAGTGTTCTTCATGAAAAAAAAAAAAAAAACACTCTTAAAAACTATCTGTATTTGGGATGATTAAGAAACTCATCAAAGAGTTTTTAATTTTGATTTATTATCTGCCAATTAAATTTTCATACCATCCATTTTATGTCTCTCTGCTTAAAAATTATATATTTTATTTTCCACCAATCTTTGACTCCTGGATCAATATTTTTAATTCTTTGCCCTTCATGATTAACTTCATTTTAATTTAATGTCTTATAATAGTTTTAAACTTCTACAAGATTTTTATGTATCTTGAATGAATTTTCTCTTTCCCTCACTGAAAAGCAAGTGTTCCATCTGAAACCACCCAGTGCAATGTTGTACATTCTATAACTGATCAGCAAATATTAGTACCTGACTATGCATCTCAATAAGATTCCACAACAATTCTAAGGCTCTCTAGTGGAGGTTTCCCATTTTGTATGACTAACATTAAATTTTTAAAATATATTTTCAGAAATTCTTTGTTTTGCCTAATCCATCAATTAACTGGCTTCTTTTTTATGTAGACAGAAGAAAATTTTATCACACAAAAAAAATTATTCATAGTTTTTAGAACCAAGAAATCATGGTTCTAAAAATTAAACCAATTTAATTTTAATATTAGCTTATCATACTTTTTTTTTAGCAAGAAAAAGATATTCATTGAAAAAGCCTAGTTCCTAAGTGTTAATAACATAAAAAGAAATTTACATTCTAATATCATGTGTTGATATTTTTCATCAGATTAAATTAATGGTGAACCATTAGAGTAGCACATGACTTCTGGAATATATTTGTAAATATTTGTCTCTTTAGTTAACAACACAACTTGGTTTTTTACACAACCGACAAAGCATTTATCCATGCCAAAAGCATTTCAAAGCCACAATCTTTTAAAGAACTAAAATTAAAACAGAGTATAAACAGATAACTATTAACTAGGCATGTCTATTTCAAACAATGGAACAATCCTGTTCAGTATTCAAAATTAAAAAAAAAATCATTTCAGTACCTAGAACTACTGGCAATTGATTAACTTATTACCAAAAATAAAAATGGACATTAATATAAACAAAAAGAATATTTTTCAAGTGCTCTTTCTCAGCTATTCTCCCTCCATTTTAACATCCCTTAAACACATCCAGAACATAAATCATTTTCTGATGTTAATTCTCAGAGGCATCATACATTGGCCTAGTGCTTGAAGTGGTAACCACACTCAAGCACTTTGAATATATTTATTAAAAGATAAAACACAAGAAAAAGACCTTTAGAATAAAATGACCTGGTTACCAAAGTGTGCACTATAGATTACATTAAAAATATGAATGTTTCCACAGTCATTGAAAGTAGACATTTTCATTTCATCTGCTCATATGGCAAATTATATGGGTCATGAAACCAGTATTAAAATAAATATGCTCTGTCTTGAGCAACACTATTTTGTTAATTCTGTATTTTCCATGCTTTGAAAATGGAGAATGCATTTGAATTATTCAAGAATATTACTGAGTACCTCTTAGATATCAAAGGTTTTTAATACAAAAATGCCTCTGGTCCTCATATGACTAAAGGACATGTTTACTCAGAGGTTATGTTACCCATTTGGAGAGTTAATCAAACATTATTTTTTATGTTCAATTGTACTTATTCCTCTTGTCATTTCAGGGTTCAATAAAGCCTCTTCAATTACAAAGAAATGGACAAAAAAGAGGAGGACTCAAGTAAGTATATTTTAATATTTATCAGTGATCTTACAATGACCAGGTTATAAAAAATTTCTTCAAAACAACACCAACAAAAATGATCAAGATGATAGGCACAGATTTTTTACACTTAAAATCCGCAATGTCAGTTTATAAAGTTGGTTGATTGGTGGTCTGGTTTTACTATGCCAATGAAGTCATTTGTAATTGGAAAGAATAAAATAGATCTATGATTATACATGGTGGGACTTTATTAATAAATTTACACAGATAATTAGCTAACATTTGCTTTGTAAGGTTAAAGAAAATGTATTATATTTCCAGTCATTACAATGCCAAATGCCATATTTTGGGAGACCAAAAAAAAAAAAAAAAAAAAAAAAGTAGATGTGTTAGTTGTAAATTTAGTCACTCTTGTAGATACTCATTTACATTTTTTTAATTGATTTTTTTACAGAGAAGAAGGGAGAGAGATAGAGAGCTTGAAATGTCGATGAGAGAGAAACATCGACCAGCTGCCTCTTGCACACCCCTTACCGGGGATGTGCCCGCAACCAAGGCACATGCCCTTGACCAGAATCGAACCCGGGACCTTTCAGTCCACAGACCGATGCTCTACCACTGAGCCAAACTGGTTTTGGCCTCATTTACATTTTTAAATTTAGAATAAACATACTTCAACATTCATTCAAAGAGTTATTCTCAATTAAGTTTTAAAACCTAAACCTGGAATTATGAGAAAATCATCACAATAATAAAGACTACTGAATTTCCTAATCTGTTCAATGTGGGTCGCCTTCACCCTAAAAGTGTCATTTGAAATTCTTAGCAGATACCAGGCTAAGGTGGTTCCACTCAACACATACCAAGGATGTGCCACTCCTGGTGCCTGCAAGAGGAGTGTGGGGGGGAGGGGAGTGTTACAAATTAGCACAAAAGACTTTAAAAAGCTTGCCCTACAATTGCAAATCAAATCAGAACAAGGACAGAACTAGTGAGGTTTTTCCCCTCTTACCTTCTCAATCTAAATAAGAAACACAGTCAAGTGGGCAATCAAAGACACCTCCACTTTTCTAGTATAATAAAGTGGATTATTCCACACAGGAAACCACCAGTTCAACATGAACTTTTCCCAGGGATTTCATGCTTGCCTTTGGTATTTATGCATAACAATGACACGTCAAGTAATCACACCACAGAAAAGGTGGTTAAACAAAAGGCCTACTTGTCTCTTAAGTACATGATGATTTGGCAGGGATCAGCAGTTCACATTACACCATTAACACAAGCATAACATGTGGTTTAGCAAGAATTTAAAAGGCATGAGGAAAGGAAACAACAAACGCCTCCAGAGCCAATGTCCGCAAATACAGTACAATGACCTCCACGTCTTTATTTCTGGAAAAATGATAAAGCAAACATTTCCCTCCTCGCCCCCCCACCCCCCCAAAAAAAACAAAAAGACCAAAAAAAAAAAAAAAAAAAAAAAAAAAGACGTAAGATATCCTATGCTCACCTCCATAGATCCAGAAAATGTGGCATATTCTCTCCTCTTCAGTCATGGAGCTCCAGGGATCTTGGCTCAAACAGTGGAACCCTAGTCCTGCCTACACATCTTCATCATGAACCATAGGCTCTCTGTGCTCTAACAAGCTAAAGGCTCAGAGTGCCCGAGGAAAAAGTTACCCTCAATAGGAGATGTTATCAGGACTGAGGGTCAGGACAAGAATAGCCATGACACAGAGGCAGTGGAAACACTGCTACTGCAGGTAATCTGGTCAGCAACAACTGGCCGATGCAGAAGACTGACCAATGTGATAATTGGGCTTAAAAAGGTGATTTGACCAAAAGTTAGTATTTCCAGTTATCATTTTATAGCTGCTGCTAAATTCAGTGTGCTGCTGCCCTGGACAGCCCTGCCCCCGACCCACCTTAGGTAAAATCTAGTAAATTTGTGAGAAGTTAGGAAAACCTAGATCCAACAATTGAGGATTCTTCAAAATAATCTATTTTATCCTTCATCCCCTGGCATGAAAATGTAACCTGACAAACTAAACATCTTTTAAAGAGAAAGATAGTGTAAATCACTCAAAATCCAAGCCTTAATTTTTTCAGAATCTATTTCAAAAGCATGCTCACAGGGGGAAATAAAAGTCGGACAAGCAAAAAATAGAACATAACAAACATCAGAAGCCCAACCTGGGGGAAGACAGAGGCAAAGTAACAGAAGTGTGATTATACCATGTTTGACATGCAGATTCTTTCTTATGCATACACTAGAGGCCTGGTGCACAAAATTCATGTATGGGGGGGTGCGGGGGGAGTCCCTTAGCCTGGCCTGCACCCTCTCGAAATCTGGGACCCTTGGCTCCTAACCAATCATCTGCCTGCCAGCCTGATCCCCCCTAACCGCCTCTTTCTGCCTGCCTGATCACTCCTAACCTCTCTGCCTGCCTGCCTGATCACCCCTAATGGCTCTCCTCTGCAGGCCTGATCACCCCTGACTGCCTCTGCTTTGGCCCTGCCACCATGGCTTTGTTTGGAAAGATGTCCAGTCTAATTAGGTATAGATATTCATATTGAATTATATTTTTAAACTGTGGCTTATATACATTATACATATGCACCAGACATTTCAATCTTTCCAACTTTGTAATATAAAGCCATGTGAACTCAAAGCAAAAAAACAGAATGCAAAAATGTAGAAAAAATAAGTGGATTAAAAATAAGTTTTTAGAAACAAATGAGAGTTTAAAAAAATTGAATATACAGAAAATATTGATGACTGAGGAGCCCTGCTTTTAACCAAATTGTTGTTGAGACCTACTTATCTATTTTCTTTTTTTTTTTTTAATAAATCTTTATTGTTCAGATTATTACAAATGTTCCTCTTTCCCTCCCCCACCAATTGCTCCTCTCCACCAGGTTCCCACCCCATCCTCTGCCCTTTCCCCATTCCCCATTGTCCTCATCCATAGGTGCACAGTTTTTGTTCAGGCTCTTCCCGCACCCCCACTCCTCTTCTCCCCGAGAATTGTCAGTCCACTCCCCTTCCATACCTCTGATTTTATTATATTCACCAGTTAATATTGTTCATCAGGTTTTTTAATTCCCTTGGCTTATAGTTTCACTTGTTGATAGTTACGTATTTGTTGATCATAATTTTTATCTTTATCTTCTTCCTCTTCCTAAAGAACCCCCTTCAGCAATTCATATAATTCTGGTTTGGCGGTGATAAACTCCTTTAGCTTTTTTTTTTATTTGTGAAGCTCTTTATCTGGCCTTCGATTCTGAGTAATAGCTTTGCTGGGTAGAGTACTTTTGGCTGTAGGTTCTTGCTATTCATCACCTTGAATATTTCTTGCCATTCCCATCTGGCCTGCATGGTTTCTGTTGAGAAATCAGCTGACAAACGTATGGGTGCTCCTTTATAGGTTACTACCTGCTTTTCTCTTGTTGCTTTTAATATTCTCTCTTTGTCTTTTGCTCTTGGAATTTTAATTATGATGTGTCTTGGTGTGGTCCTCTTTGGATTCCTTTTGCTTGGGGTTCTGCGGGCTTCCTGGACTTGAAAGTCTATTTCTTTCCCCAGGTAGGGGAAGTTTTCTGTCACTATTTTTTCCAGTATGTTCTCGGTATTTTGCTCTCTCTCTTCTTCTGGGACTCCCATAATTCTGATGCTAGTTCATTTGAAATTGTCCCAGAGGTTTCTTACACTATCTTCAACTTTCTGGATTCTCTTATCTTCTTGCTTCTGTGGAGCAGTGTCCTCTGGCTCTTTGTGTTCCAAATCTTTGACTTAATTCTTACGATCTTCCATTCTGTTTTTAGGACTCTCTATAATATTTTTTACTTCAGACAATGTATTCTTTATTTCTAGTTGATCCCTTTTCATATCCTCATAGGTCTCGTTTATTTTATCGGCCTTTTCTAAGAAATTCTTAAAAAACCTTATAAACGTGGTTTTGAACTCTATATCCAGTTGCTTCTTGTCCTCCATTTCTTTTGTTTGTGATCTGTTTTCTTGTCTCAGCATTTTCACAGCTTCCCTGAGTTGGTAGGATGGCTTTGTGTGCTAAGGTGTCCTATATGGTTCAGTGGATCAGCTTCCCAGTTACCTGAGGTAGACAATCTTGGTGTAGCTCTTTGTGGGCTGTGTGTGCAGTCTTGTTGTTAAGCCTTGTTGTTGTTGGTATCACTGGGAAGCGTTGATCTCCAAGTCAATTGGCTATGAGGATCAGAAGTGTCTCAGCTAGGAGGGTTTCTGTATTCGCTTGTATGGGGCAGAGTCTCGGGGTGGCACAGACAAGCTTTGTTGAATCCTGCACTATTGGTTGCAGGCGTGCTCACCTCTTTGGTATAGGTGCAGACAAGCTTTAGATTCCTGTCTGTCCCTCCCTCGGAGAGTCCTATTCGCGGTGAACGAGAAGGCTAGCCACTGGAAGGGCTTCTGTGCTCCACTTGGATGGGGCGGAGTCTCGGGTGGTGCAGACAAGCTTTATTCAGCTCCTCCCTCCAAGGGTCTGATTTTTGAGTCCCGCAGTAATGGCCACTGGCTTCACATACCTCCGAGAGATCTCTGCCCATTGCCTGACAGTCTGGCCTCTCCCTGTCTGGGGCCATCTATCAGAGCAATAGGGTGGTTCTGTTTCCATCCCAAACCAGAAAGCCAGCCGCGCGTTAGCTGTCCGCCCTCTCTGTGCGCAGGGAGTAAGCCTGTAGCGAACTCGGCCCGCTCTCTCCACGCTCCGCAAGCAAGCCAGCAGCGCAGTCAGGCAGCTGCCTTTACGCGCACACAGTTCTCAGTACCTTCACAGTTTCTGAGGCTCAGTGTGCCTTCCCTCTCCTTCCCAGATGGTAGAGCCTCCTCTCAGCCAGCTGTCCTGCGCTTCAGGGCGATGTTTCTCCCCTGTTTTCAGTTCTAAATTCAAATTTGTTGTGGTAGGCTGCATTCGGGTGTCTATCCTATGCCGCCATCTTGGTTTCTTTATCTATATTCTTTAAGTTCAAATGTTTTTTATTAATATATGAATTATCAAGAGTTTGAGACATGTAGCAGTATGTACTCACATGCCTTTTTACATAGGTTCATTACATAAATAATTGCTAAGGATTAGAATAGATGAAAAGCCCAGTGTACTGGTTTCCTTTGGCTGCTATAAAAAATTACCACAAACTTAGCTTAAAACAGCAGGACTTTATTCTCTCATAGTTCTAGAGGCCAGAAGTCTGAAGGCAAGGTCTAGACAGGGTTGTATTACCCCAGAGGCTCTAGGGGAGAATCCATTCCTCACAACTTCCATCTTTTGGTAACTGCCAACATTCCTTGACTTGTGGCCTCATCATCCCAATCTCAACTACTATGATCTCTTTGTCCCCTCTGAGAAACTTCAGTTTGCTCTTAATGTCTTTCAACTGATTGGATCAGGCCCACCCAGATAATCCAGGATAATTTCCCCTTCAAAGATCTTTAATCATATTTGCGAAGACCCTTTATTCAAAGAAGACAACTTTTATAGATTTCCAAATTATAATAGGGTCCAATATCTTTCTGGGGAAGCAAAGCATTTTTTCAATCTACTATACCTCGTATTCACAGTAATTCTTTTAAATTTTACTTGAATCTGACTATTTCTTACTGGAATGGTAGCAGTCCCCATTTTTACATGTCTATTTTAACCATCCAAAGCTTAGTTCTCCTGTTTAAATGCCCTCATTGTTATCTAGATATCTTTCATTTAAAAACATACTAGGATCACCTCCCCTAGCCAAAAGTGATTCTGCTTGCTCTATTTCCAGTTTGTTGCTTTGTCTTGTGCCTCCATCTATGTGATAAGATTCTGAAAGTCATCCTTTTTCATCTTAACCACATGCAATTGATCCCTGAACCCTATTGGTACCACTTAGTTCATTTCAATAATCCTGAGCTCCCCATTCCAACTCTGAATGTTCTTGCCTTAGTTGATACTGGAGGTGACAGAGCTTAGCTCCTAGGCTCCGTCCTTGATCTTGGCTCACCTTCTATGCTTTCTCTATTCTGTTGTCATTGTAATCTTTCTAAAACATTCTAAATCTGATCATCTTACTCCTCTACCTAAAAATTCTGCATGGCCACACCACTCTCAGATTTAAATTCAAATAGCACATGCAGATAAGGCCCGTCTTGATTTGTAGTCTACCTAACCCCTACAACCTCATCTTGTATTTTTATACCATCCCCTCTATGTATCCTTAGCAGCTTTTTCCCAAGTATCGTGATATCTTTTACTTCTATGTTTTGGAACATGTTACAGATAACTATCTTGCCACCCCAAAGAACCAGCCAACTTCCATTTATATTTGAGAATTCTGCCAAGAGAGCATCTTGTTTAAGAATGAATATCTAGCCCAGCAGTGTGGTTCAGCGGTTGAGTGTTGACCTATGAACTAGGAGGTCACGGTTTGATTCCCTGTCATATGCCAAGGTTACAGCACAATCCCCTATAGAGGGCATGCAGAAGGCAGCCTATCAATGATTCTCTCTCATCATTAATGTTTTAATCTCTCCCTTTCTCTCTGAAATCAATAAAAATGTGTATTTCTAAAAATGCATCCCTATACTCTTTAAATAAATGAACTATATCTCCATAATGCTATTATTTAGAAAATAATGCATTTCTTTCAGTAGCATCCCCCAATTCATTTAGTGTTATACATGTCTTCTACAAATTTGCAAGACCCCTGTTCCCAGCTCCATAACATTTATACTATATTGTGATCTAGTGGCTCATCTGACTGCTTAAGGGCAGGGCTGTCACATTAATACTCCCATTCTCCTCCACCAGTATGATGTCTGGCACAAAGCAGATACTCAGCAAATACTTACTGGATGAATGACTGAAATGCTATAATCCTTTGATGGTTGAAACCAATTCTATAAATCCAGCAGAAGTTAAGTGGGTATAATTTGCTACTTAGAAAGCAAGTTACTTTTAGGACTGAATTACTATTAGGACCAACAACACTAGCCTTTAAAATGCAAAGCAGAGGCAAGTGAATGTAATTGTGTTTTAAAATGGTATAATCATTTCCAGTAAAATACAGCCTTTGTCCTCAAGTTGAATTCAAGGAGTTAGTTCATATTTACCAATCTTCTTACATGGATGAATCATCATCCTGCTGCTATAAGCTGTGTTTGATCAGCTTTAAAGCATTTTTTCTAAGAGCTCCTGTCCTTTCAACATAAGCTCCATTAATTTTTTTGGCTTCCACATTACAGAACAAATAATACACTGAACATGTCCTTTTTAGTGGGGTTAAATCTTTCATTATAATACTTAAGACCAGCACCCACATGCAACAGAAGAGTCTTCATTTCTTGGTGTCACCAAATAAATAAACTTTCATTTTTCCTCATTTTCAAAGCTTCTCCACAAAGGGTAAGAATCATTCTTCACAGGATGATATTTCTAACCATATTTTCATTCATTGTCAAAATAACAGAATAGTTCATAATGTTAATTGTTCTTAACTGGAAGAGAATAAAGACCAGAAGAATTGTATCCAAGTAATATGAGCAAACTTTAGAGGTCAATCTATTCATTATTTTCATAAAAGAGTAGGTCTCCTGGCATAGGATGCCTGAAATGTCATCCCACCATTTACCAGGGAAGAGAGAGAAGTGGGAGAAAAGGGATAAGGGATCCTTCTTGCCTCTCCTGATCGAGTGGGAAAGGAATGAAGAGTCTCACTTGGTCACTCCCAGTTTTCTATCTGGTTTGGTTAAGGAGGAGAGATTACATCTAAATAACTTCCACTACCCCACTGCCATCATTCCCTGCCCCTCTCCTTGCTTGTCATTTTTTTAAGAACTTTATAATTTAGGTTTTGTTATGTTATCCTTTTACTGTCTATCTCCACTAGGAGGCTGTGAGTTTTTGTGGGGCAGTCCTGTGTTTCTCTCCTTACTAAACCCAATGCCTTACACATTCCAGGAATGCACCAAATGTTGGGTTGAAATCTGAAGGATCATGCTGCCTGGTATAAAAAAATGTATGCTAGGGCAGAAGCTCCAAGTGGGGCAGATCTTGAATAAAGCAGGACTAGGCAGGGCAGGAGAAAACATAAACTGGTGCCTGCTCCTGGCTGACAGTAAGGAACAGCAGCCTTAGGAGAGGAAAACATCCCCCTCAAGAGCTCCTCATTTTCTACTCATTTTCTTCTTAGTTTGGTTTTATTAACAGGAACACAGCAGTGCTAATTTCAAAGTAAATATATTCTGCTCACATGGCATTTTCGTTTACTTAGACTCGCTGACCATCTACGCTGTCACGTTGCTTTGGAGAAGGAATCACTAAGGCTTATAAATAACTGACTCGAACATTATTGATGATGATGATAATCTGTCTCTGATGTCCATTGTCTCTTCTCTCCTCTCTTTCACCTTCTCACTCATCTGTCTTCCCTTCCCCACCTCCTTTTTATCTTCACTCACACAAGCATGAGCATGCGCGCACACACACACACACACACACACACACACACACACACACCTTATATTTTTCTCTGAAAACAAAAATATAAATATAGCTAGTCTCATATCCAGTTACCAGTCCTAGAGTTATACTTTAATAATAATGATGGGTCAGACATACTGAACTCACACTATCCCTACTGAATCCTCTCCATTTCATTAAAAGCCTAGTTGAGGCCTTATTTGCCTATGACTGGTCGGTCAAAATAGCCAGGTAATTACAATCCTTATTCCTTTTGTTCATTCTGCATATACCAGTATCTCATAACTGCCTCTAAAGCATTACTTTTTTTTTTTTTTATCATGTTATTCTTTTTGTTTTACACCATTTTCAAGGGAAGTGGATAAAGTTTGCTTTCCAGGATCTCCATACTACGATCCTAATCACCTTCCTAGCTTTACTTCCCACTTCCCAGTAAGGACCCTTCACAGAAGCTCTTTAAGATCATTTCATCATTTCATGGGGACACCTGGAACCAACCTACCTGTGTAGGAAGACACAAGGAAGAACTCGTATTAGTTCTTCCTTGTGTCTTCCTTTCTTTCCCAGTCACCCGTTTGTGACTAAATCTGGCCCTAAATTCTTGGTAAAAACTTTTCAATCACTTCATGAATTAAGGTTCCCTTCCTATACTCCTTCAGCATCTTGAATGAACACATGCATTTGTGCAATGGTTTCACAATTTTTCTTTTACATTTCCTATGTAAGCCTCATAAGAAATCTATAAATCAGGCAATATGAGAAAGTACACTTTTTGAGGAGGAGAAAGGTTTGCAGTGATGTGAAGTGACTTCACATCAAACTCACAAAGCTGGAAGGTGGCAGAGACTATCTTCAAGCCCTGGCCTTCATATGCCAAGTTAAATCCATATTTGGAATTTACTATAATCTGACTCAGGTTGGTAATTATTTGCATCCATTTTTTGCTATCCTCCAAAGTAGATTATAAGCTCTTGCTATGTAGAGAAACTTGCCCCAGTGCATCAAAATGCACAATATGAGAATTCAAGGAATATTTAATTGAATGATTCTAAGAGTAGTTAATCCTTCACCCCATTGAAGAAGCTTCAGTGATCCCTCTTTTCCTCTGATGTCCAATATTACATTCTGAACCCTTGACTGAACACTGTGATAAACTACAATAGACAGTCTATTATTTCATTTCTTGAATCAACTCCTCCCAAAACTAAGTGCAAATTCCCTGAAGATCGGTAATTTTGACAAATAAGAGAAAATCAGCTGGCATTTAAATGTTGGCCAAGTTGGCCTGGAGCTGTGGAATAAAAAGTGGAAAAAAACTGTATTTCTAAAACTCATCATAAGTTGAGTCATATGGCACACTTGCTACACATACATGTATCTCGGATTCAGGCTCAATACTTTTTCAATCCTATGTTTCTTAATCTTGATTCTTATTGAACATATGATCCTAGAAAGCATGCCACAAGACAATGAGCAAGTGGCAAAGTGACATTGACTAACGGCTCACCAACAGACCATGCTGTTGTGCTAATCACTCTGTGTGGTCACGACTGCTTGTGATTCATACCGCACATAAATTTCCTGCTGGCAAAATTCTCCCAAGAGTGTGAAAGAGGATTAAATATTTCCCTCTTTAAAAGTGTTCCACAAAGAGCTTTGACAACATCCAAATCTGGAAGTCACTAAAGAAGGATAGGGCACTTGGGAGGAGAATTTAAATAGTCGGTAGACTTCAAGACAGGGAAAGAGCCTCATCCCTTAGAACTGAGTTGAAAAGGTACTCACAGGCTCTCCCCGCGGTCCATCCTGCCCCGGAGCACCTGGAGGGCCTGCTTCTCCCTGTGAGCAGTAAGAGGAAATAAAGAATTCCATTTTCATCATGCTTGTGAAATAACTGTATGCATTATATTACATATTAAAGCAAAACAGAAAAATAGAAATTACTCCTAGATGATTGATATTAACTTTTCCTGGAATCAAATAACTCTGCGATTCATAAAGTGACTATATAAATAGTAAATCTATACATGACAGTGGGTGGTTAAGTTATAAAAAATTATGTACTGTGTAGACTAGGACAGTACTCTTATCTTTCAAGTAAATGTGACCAAAGTTTACATCAATCCTTTTAATATTTATTTTTATTTTCACTTTAAAATTGATCAGCCTATTAGATCTAATTTGACCTTGCCTCCCAAGAGTTGCATACTTTATAATCTACAGCAGTGATTCTCAAACTTTAGCTTCATCAGAACCACCTGGAGGGTTTGTTAGTCTGCAGATCCCAGAGTTTCTGATTCTATAGGTCTGGAGTGGATCCCAAAAACTTGCATTTCTAACAGGTTCCCAGGAGGTGTTGTTACTTGCTGGTCTTGGGACCGCACTCTGAGAACCACTGCCCTAGCCTAGATCTCAAGAGAGAGACTTACACACACTTTCTGCTCTTACAAGTCACTTTATCTGTGATCTACAATGACGTTACACAGCTTTACACTTGGCACTGAATTTACAATGGCCAGGTTGTTGAACAGGTGTCTTATTTGTGTAGGAGTTATTTTCTTGACTTGCACATTCTTTAAAGGCAGAAAACAATGAGATTTCCTTAATCACCCACAATATTTAGAATAGTGTTGAACAGAATGTAAGGCTATATATGACTGAATGTCCCCTTCTTTACAAACACTGAGGTATCTCAAGGAAGAGGGAATGGCCTATTTATTCTTAAATGCTAAATTTCAAATGGGTAAATAAAATGGAAAAAAAAAAAACTTTTGTGGAGAGCTATAGCATTTGTAGTTGGAAGAGTATGCAAGTTAGTTATGATGAGAGTCAATAATCTTTACCTAGGAGTGTTCTCTTCATTTTCTTAATCATGTTCCATTGGGAGATAAAATAATGATTCCTGATTAGCCATTTTCCTTAACATAATCAAATGCAGTATACAACTAACCTGTAAAATTCAGTTTTGTAACCAGAAGTTAGCCTGATCACTTTATTACTTTCATGATCTGGAGAAGTGCATACCTGCACACCAATTTGTTTGGCTGGTGGAAAATGGCACAGAGCATGCCTTTATCTCTAAGTTATCATTTTGCTATCTTATTAACTTCTTTCTTGATAAAAAGAAATAATTGCAAAAATGTCACATTACACATTATTCCTCAACCCAATTTCTACAGCTAATGTCAAAGATGATTTATTCCACCACAAACCAGCTATTTTTAAGAAGGCAATTTAACCAAAACAGACATATAAAACATGCATTGGATGGGTATCACCTTTCATGCCATGGTCCTTACTCACACAAAAATAAAAGGATGGAAAGTAATTTAGTTTGTGACCATGGCAAACTTTAAAATCAGGTGAAAGATGTGTGACCATTATGATATAATTTAATTTTAAGGAATATCCTTACTTTGCTATTAAACTATATTTTGACTTTGATTTTGCTGCATGGTTTATTCTTTATATGTAAACAAATCTCTAGCATGCCAGAGGTTATTCTGAAACTATAAGGCTTGGAAGCATCTCCTGGCTGACCAAATTAACAGACATGAAGTTCAGGCAGCATAATGCATGGACAGGATCACAGAAACTAGCCCTGGGATTCTAGTTCTGCCATGCAACTGACTGCACTTTCCAGTCAATTCTTTAAACTCTCTTAATCTGATCTCAATAATGTCTAAATAACATTAGCATTCCCAATTTCATAGGTCTTTTCATTAATTAAAAAATTAGAGTCTTGCCCTGGCTGGTGTTGTTCAATTGGTTGGGCATTGTCCTGGGCACTGAGAGGTCACTGGCTTGATTCTCAGTCAGGGCACATGCCTGGCTGCAGGCTTGATTCCCAGTGGAGGGCGTGCAGGAGGTAGCTCTCTCATAGATGTTTTTCTCTCTCTACCCCCAGCTCTCTAAAAATCAATAAAAAATGTATCTTAAAAAAATAAGAATTTTTGCAAAAGTGCCTTGCATAGCTCTAAGCACAGAAGGGAAGGTCCATAAAAGTTAGCTACTCCACTGCCACCAAAATGGTTGGGGTTTTCACAGTCCATTACTTTTATGATTCATTTTAGGATTTAAATGTTTTATATTTGTACTCCTGTGGTTTGGCAATATAATTTAGGTAAAATTAGTATTTTTAAAATAAGGTCAATATTTTAATTTATCTAAAATGCATAAAACCGGTAAAATCAATAATTTAATCATTCCCTATATTTGGAAAATGTTATGTGGCTATAATTTAAAAAAAAAACACACAATTTGGTGAGAGAAATTTTCATTAGTTATTAAATTATGGCTATAAAATGATGTACAAATTATCTAATCTCTCCATTCTTTAGTTTCCTCAACTGTAAAAGGGTAAAAATTTTTCACTTACAATTCATAATGATTTCTGATATTAATGAGTAAATGCATATAAAATTCTGGGGAAAGAGCCAGGCATGTAGTAAATATCCAATAAACTATATCCTTAATTATAATCTGTCCTTTTCTGTGTTTGCTCCTTTTCAAATCCAGATTAAACACCGTGTTTCAGTATTTCAATGGCTCCCTAATTAAATTCTTACCTCTTTACTTCACTGTTCAAATGCTTCACTTGCTTATGCAAACACCAGGCCTGACTGAAATCAAACTGAAAGCTTCTTCAGACCCACTATTGGGCTTCTGAGTATAGACGTGGGAGGGACAAAATAGTACAATAGTCACTCAGATGCTAACTCCCAGCTTCAACTAGACTTCAGTGCAGCTTCTATATTTATTTTCTTGATCTCCTCTCTGCCATAGTTTCCACACAAATATATAAAAGTTATCCAATCAACAAAAATTGCCTTTCTTTCCCATCTCTCAACAGGTGGCAACTCCACTTTTTTTTTTTTTTTTTTTTTTAGAAAACAAGTCAAACATCTTGCCACCAAACCAATACATTTACCTGCATTTGCATTTTTTACAGTGAAATCACTGTCTCTCCTACAATCCAAGATAATCTTCCAGCTCTGTTCAATATCCCATTCACTTCCCATTCTGAATGAGATGGAGTTCTAACCTAGATCGAACTACTTGCTGGCCTTCTACTCTTGGATGTGCCACAAGAATCTTAAATGAACATATTATACTTCTTACCTCTCCACCCACTCAACAGAAGATACAGTAAACACTTTCCAGTAAACAATTTCATTGTTTAAAGTAATTTATAACTTCACTATACATAAAGAAGGAGATACTCTAAGAAGCCTAGCAAGCCACTCAAACTTTTACATCCTGCCTCCTATTGTAAGTCTAAATATATATGACATTTCAAACTGCAAATAATTGGCAGACAGTACCCAAACAAAACTACTGAAAGAGAAAATATAAAATGAAAATCAAAACTTTTCAGTAAGTTCCCCTCACATAAAAATAAACATAAAGCAGAAGAAAATTGTAAAAAAGTGCTGCAGCCTAGATTAACATTATAAAAGCATTTTCAGATGTTAAAAAAGGAATATATAAAATAATTAAATTAATTCAAGAAATAAATTGAAAAGACAAAATCATCTTGGATATATATGACTAGAAACCAAAGGGAAATAGATTTAATTTTAAATTTAAAAAGGCACCGAGGAGTCTCAGCTGGGTGGCTCAGTTGGTTGGAGCATCGTCGCATATACCAAAAAGGTTGTGGGTTTGATTCCGGGTCAGGGCACATACCTAGGCAGAAGGTTGATCCCAGATCAGGGCATGTACAGGAGACAAATGATTGATATTTCTCTCTCCTCCCACTTCCTCTCTCTCTAAAAACATATCCTTAGGTGAGAATTTTTTAAAAATAAGGCATCAAGGGGAAACTAAACTTAGCCCATAAAAATCAAAATTTAAAAAAGATAAAAAGAATGAGAAACTGAAAGAAACAGAAGACAACCAAAGAAGTCTCAACACACCTAATCAACCAAAGCAATGTAAAAAAAAAAAAAAAAAAAAGGTTCTATTTAAATATAAAATGCAAGAGAACATTCCAGAATGAAAACACTGAATCTACTTATTAAAAGTATTTTGGAATACCTGAAATTCTTAATTCTGATACATAAATTATTATGCTATTGGACTTTAAACATTAAGTTAAAAATAAAAAACATTAAAATTAAAAACTCTCTGAACTTCCGTACAAAAACACAAAGCCACTTACAAAGGAAAGACGTTTAGACTGGCATCAGAAATCTACATGACAGTAGCAGAGCAATATTTCCAAGAAATTCAAGGGAAAAAGGTGAGATAAGGGTTTTATAATAGATGGCAAAGTTGTCATTCAAGTAATAAGAATATAGAAGAATATGTTACAATATAAGAATTTAGAGAATACTGTATTTACAAGACCTATAAAACGAATACAGTCAAAAAGAAGAATTTTCATCAGACTTAAGTTATGATGATGAAATATTGGTCAAGGAATTGGTGATGAACACTAAATATATTTAACTGCTGATCTGAAAGAAAGGTGAGCAAAGACTAGAAAAATAGTTTCTAAGTATTATATGATCTGAAAAAGTATAAGTGATATAATTAAGCAAATAAGGAGAACAGAAAGGGGAAAGTAGAGTAAGTTCATTAATTATAACATAGATAATATGGTTATCATTTAAAGTTAACAAAACAAAACAAAGATTAGATGCCTAAGTAAGGTAAAGGGAGACTAAGGGGATTCTGAAGTGTTTATAGACTACAAAGGGCATTAATATAAAGACCATGCATAGTTAGTACTGCTATATGGTATATTTGAAAGTTATTAAGACAATAAATTCTAAAAGTTCTCATCACAAGAAAAAAATTTTTCTTTATATTTTTTGTATCTATATGATTGAATGTTAACTAGCCTTATTGTGGTGATCATTCACAAAATATGTAAATCAAATCATTATGCTGTACACCTTAAACTTACATAGTTCTGTATGTCAAAAACCTCAATAAAACTTAGCAGGGGAAGGAAGACAATCAGAAAATAAAACATATTAATCTTCATAAGTCTCTAAGAAAACAACAGAACAGATGGAGAAAGAAGCATAATAAATATAAGATAATGAATGTACTAAGTATAACAAAATTCTAACATAAGTATTACGACAAAGCCCAATTCTATTAGCCTGGGAATAAAAATAGATTCAATTAATGTCCTAAAAGAAAAATATTTCAAATTGCTTTGAAAAAGCAGAGATCAACTTTATGCTGGACATGAGAACTAAAATAAAGTGATTCGAGAGCTAATGCTAACACGATAGGATAGGTAAAGGTCTAGTAAGCAAATAAAGATGATCAGAAAAGAGAAATGCAATCTTGTTATAATTCAGTGTCAAATTCAAGCTAAAAATTAATAATGGAGACAGAAAATGTAATTTTAAAATGCTAAAGTCATAATTAAACATGAAGATGTAACAGTTATAAATATCTATGCAACAAATAACATAACAAAAAACACCTTCATGAAACAAAAGATGGCACTAATAGGATATCATCATACCAATAGGACACCACCCTGCCCCAGACATACAACCCAGCTATTCTAGGTATCAATATTCCATCCCCAAATTAAAATATACCCAACTCAGGTGTCTATAAGAATACTCATATCGCCGGCACCGGTTTGGCTCAGTGGATAGAGCGTTGGCCTAAGGACTGAAAGGTCCCGGATTCGATTCCGGTCAAGGGCATGTACCTTGGTTGTGGGCACATCTCCAGTAGGGGGTGTGCAAGAGGCAGCTGGTCGATGATTCTCTCTCATCGACGTTTCTAACTCTCTATCCCTCTCTCTTCCTCTCTGTGAAAAATCAATAAAATATATATTTTTTAAAAAGAATACTCATATCAACATTATTCTTAACCATCAAATATAGGAAGCAAGTCAAATGTTCATCAATTGATGAATGAAAATAATAAATGTCATATATCCAAATGAGTAAATACTGCATGATTACATCTCATTGAAATTATATGAGTAGTATAAATAGTGACAGAAAGCAGAGCAGTAGTTGCCTAGTTCCAAAGGGTAGGGTTAGTAATTAACTGCCAAGGAGAATAAGAGAACTCTTTGGGGTTACAAAAATTCTAAAACCTTAAATTTGGTGGTAGTTACACAAAATGAGTAAATTTTATTTATATATAAATTGTATTTCAATAAAGCTATAAAAATTACACTATTTACAATACCATCAACAATATTATACACTTGGGGAAACTAACAAAATATATACAATATCTTTATAAAGGAAACTATTAAAATTTTAGAGACATTTAAATAGGACCTAGATAAATTAGAAATATACTATGGATAAAATAAAGACAAACACATAGACGACTATTTTCCCTTTTCTAACCGTGTGATCAAATTTAGTATTACCAATAATAGGACAGATATTATGTGCCTTCTACTGGAATGTAATAGAAAGCATAAATCATCACTTCTATTGTATTGCCAAAACATTTATTCTGAATGTAATCATAAAGATAACATTCAGACAATCTCTTTAATATTGATACAATAATAAAAGGGTTCACCTTTAGATTTAAAGAGTAAAAAGTCGCTCTAACTGGTTTGGCTCAGTGGATAGAGCATCAGCCTGCGGACTGAAGGGTCCCAGGTTCGATCCAGTCAAGGGGACACATCCCCAGTGTGAGGTGTGCAAGAGGCAGCTGATCGATGTTTCTCCCTCATCAATGTTTCTAACTCTCTATCCCTCTCCCTTCCTCTCTGTAAAAATATCAATAAAATATATATATATTTTAAAAGAGTAAAAAGTCAGGTAATCTGTGATAGGTAATTTTATGTGTTAACAAAATATATGTATTAATATTATGTAAATAGGCAATAGTGCCCAGAAATTTGGTCAAATACCAGTCTAGATAGTTCTCTGAAGGAGTTTTTAAAGATAGGATTAATGTTTAAATCAGTAAACTTTAAGTAAAACAGATAACCCTTAATAATGTGGGTGGGATTTATCCAATGGGCTGAAGACTTCAAAATAGGCAAATCCAGGCAGACAGAAAGTAGGTTAGAGGTTGCATAGGCCTGGAAATGGAGGAATAATAGCTTGGGGAGAAATAGGGAGTGACTGCTAATGGGTATAGGATTTCTTTTTGAGGTGATGAAAATATTTCAAAATTAGACTCTAGTGATGATTGCATAACTGAAAATATACTAAAAAACATTCCATTGTTCTGAAACCTGAAACTATTAGGAGACAGAGCTAAAAACTTAAGCCTCTAAGCAACCAAACAAACCCATCAGAATGGCTTTTCAAAGATGTCAACATTTTAATACCCTGAAATTTTATTTCTAACAATAAGAATTCACTATAGAGTCAAAAGTAATGTAGTATCATTTTTAAATCACAGTAAAATAACTTTTGGCTCATTAAGGTTTACACCAGTGTCACATGAGAAGAAGTCAAATATTGGTACATTTTTCTAATGTACATTCATAAATTACGTAAGTTGTTTTGTCTTTGTGTAAATACCTTATAACCAGGACTACCCATTAATCCATCCTTTCCATGTCGTCCTGGTTCTCCCTAAAAAATAAATACATTTATTTTAATATATTTTGCAATAATTTTTAAAGAAATATACTAACAGATAATTTTTATTCAAAGCAAAATATGCAAAAACTTTTTCTGTCAGACTCACAGCACGTCCAGGAAGGCCAGGAAAACCAGCATTACCCTTTTCACCTTTTGCACCCTGCATTAAAAAGAGAACACTTAAAAAACAATCCTTACAATACTCTCTTAAACTTCCAACTCAAACTTAAGTAGGAAAGTAAGTTCACCTCATTATGGAGTGACAGAATTCATAGAACTACCATTTGTGTTAGCTTTGCAGCTTATTGGTGGAGCATTATTTTATCAGGCTAGTGGACAAAACATAAGATATTGAAAATATTGATGGATGCAGAATTATTATAAGCATCGAAACACAGAAGCTACATCTTGGAAAAATTAAAAAGGCAATGAGTATTTTATTTATTTTTAAATATATTTTTATTGATTTCAGAGAGGAAGGGAGGAGAGATAGATAGATCAATGATGAGAGAAACTCATTGATTGGCTGCCTCCTGTAGGACCCACACTGGGGAATGAGCCTGCAACCAGGTAATGTGCCCTGACCGGGAAACAAATCATGACATCCTGGTTCATAGGTCAGTGATCAACCAATGAGCCACACTGGTAGGACAGCAAGGAGTATTTTAAATATATACAAAAAATATAATCTTCCTTCAATGTGAAGAAATAGGAAGGCCCATAAATCAATTGTCAATGGACATGCAGCTACCACTCCCAAGGAATTTTTATTTTAAAAATTCAAAATGATCAATAAGACAATGTATTCTCATAGAATATCATGCAAAGTAATCACCAGTCATTATTTTATTTTCTCATTGTTTTAATAAATCCCCTGAGCAACAGGAATAAAACTAATTGCTATAATGGTGGGCTTGGACCAAATTCAAGTTTTCTATTTCCATTACATTGAAAGTTCAAAATGGATACTTTGTTTTGTGATCCATTCTTACCTTTTTGCCATAAAATCCAGGTGATCCTTTATCTCCTTTGGGGCCCATTTCACCCTAAAAGACAAAATACAAATATTGAATTTTAGAGATCTATGAATATTTTCCTCAGAGATTAAAGAAAAAGCAATACCAATCATAAACAAAAGGATTTAATATGCCAACATCAAAATAAAATAGAAATAAAATATTTTAAACTTTGCTTACAAAAGTTGTAGTCTCAAAGCTTTATTAAAAAAAAAAATGGCAGGGTAAGGGGCAAAGGGGAGATATTAACCAAAGGACTTATGTGCATGCATATAAGCCTAACCAGTGGTCATGGACAACAGGGAGTGGGCATACAAGGGGAGGGGTTTGAGATGGGAAGGGGGGGATGAGGACAATTATGTGACACCATCATCAATAAAGAAATTAAAAAAAAAAAAGAGTCCTGCAAAGAAAATCATTAAAAAAAGGCAAAATAAGGACAGTTCATACTATAACAGTGCCTACAGTGTAGGACTTATAGTTAAGAGAATTTCTATATAATAAAGCTCATAAATTTTAAACACTTCAATATTTATGACTGGAAATTTTAAAGAATGTTGGAAAAGCCTTATGTAACTATATTAATCTTAGCTTAATCATTTATTTTAACATATAAATAAATGCTTTACATATGAACATTTACTATTTATAACACATTTGTGATATAAAGCTTGAAATCTGAAACAATATATGGCATTGCTGAATTTAAAAAGACCAGATTCCTCCACCTTTGATCCTGGCATTCCATGAAGCCCAGGAAAACCAGGAAGTCCACGGTCACCCTGAAAATAAAACTGAAATTAATGAAAGAAAATACATTTCAGCTTAAAAAGTATCAGCATATATTTCTTCAACATTATTCTTTTCAAAATCTATTGAAAATAAAACTGTGAACAGTTAAATGTATATCTACATTAAAGTCCTCTATCTTTGAAAGATTAATGTTCATTTATCCTGTAATCCAATCCCCACCTTGATTTCTCCCACCTACATGCAATCTTCCTTATGTTCCCTTCTTAATTTCAAATGCATAAAAGAAGCTGTAAAACTGTTATAGAAGGGAGCATTTGAGATCTTGTTCTTTGGCATATGTCATCAGTTTGGTTCAAATAAATTGTTATAAAAATTTGCTACAGGTTTGGATGTTTCTTAAATAACAAATCTATTCACCTTTTACCATCCTATGTAATAAAAGTCTAATATGCAAATTGTCCCCTTAACTGGGTGTTTGATCAGGGGGCAGGGCTGGCCAGCCAACTGCCTATAGTCCCAATCCGCGGTGGATCTCATACTCGATTGGTCCCCTCACCTTGGTCAGGGCGGGCCAGACAGACCCCACCCATGCACGAATTCATGCATCAGGCCTCTATAAAATATATTTGTATCTGGGAACACAGCTGCCCAACTAAAGACTATATTTCCCAATCTCCTTTACAGTTAGCCATAGCCATGTGAGTAAATTCTTGCTAATAGAATGTGTATAGCACTATGATATACAACTTCCACATTATTGATTAAAAGGAAACTATTGCTATGACTTTTCTTTCATTCTTCCCATCAGATCAGAATGCTATATGATAACGACTAGTGATATAGCCTTGACTATGTAGAAGAAAACACTCTAAGAGAGATTAGAACAAAAAGAGGGGAAAACATGAGCCCCCTGAATGAATTCTTAGACAATGAATTATATAAAAAACATTTTTCTCATTGATGCCACTGCATTTTGAAGTTTGGGGAGGGATTGATTTTTTTCAGTATAAACAGGAATAGAATTTTTAAAAATCTGTTTCATTATTATTTATTTATTTATTTATTTTAGAGAGAGAAAGGGATAGAAAGAGCGAGTTCACCCTTGACTAGTTTTTCACCAGAGATTAAAAACAATTTGGAGTATGTATGTATTTGTCTAGCAGAAGGAGAAAAGACCCATTAAAAGCACATACATTCTAGAGTTTGTCAACATAAGAAATATTTTTATGGTTTTATTTAACCCAAGTTGTCAACACACCAGGAATCAAGATCTCAAATGCTCCAAAAAATGATAGTTTTGCAATTTCTTTTGTACATTTGGAATTAGGAGATAAAGTAAGGAAGATTGCATAAAGTTGGAAAAAAGCAAGGAACAAGTTAGTTAATAATACCATGTGTTCCTGTAAGGGTGGTCATGACACCCAGGGGTCTAAAAAGGAGGGTCACTCCGGCATTCCAAAGGTGTGTTAACCAGATGCACAAGAACAATGGACAGGACTTGCTTAACGCAATATAAAATATGTACCTTCATGTACATAAGCAAGATTGTTAAGTAAAATAAAAAGGCATGGCAGCCACATTAACATCCAGCAGTTTAGGGGTCTGGGGAGAGAAAGGGTAGCAGAGAAACTTAATGAACAAAATGGTTAGGAATATTGAGATAGTATCTACAAAATATAAAACACGAGAAAGTGTGATCCAAACACATTATACTCAGCCAAGTTCTGGTCAAGATTTAAAGGTAATTAGTAGCAAAAGAGGTAAAGTGAAGCCAAAGTTTATCCACAATGAACATGTAACGTGAAAGACAAATAAATGTTCTTGTGTTGGCCACTGAGTCATTGGGTCATCTGTTACTGCAGTACAGCTTAGCTTAAATTACCTTAATATAAAAAACTGGTATAGTAGAAAGAGGAGGCTTCCAAAACTTCAATATTAAAATATATATATGGCACTGTTTATATGGGGTTATGGACTGAGCAGTGAAAAACAGTTATTGGAGGTTGGAAAAATATTTATTCATGTAATGCTATGGTGAATATTTAAAATTTTCTTATAATAACTTGCAAAGGCAAATAATGCATCAAATGAACTTGTAACTAGAGTAAAGAACTGAGAAAACAATGTTAGTATCATTAACTGACTGGTATTGGCTTACTTTAACAAGGTACTATAAGAGATGAAAAAAAATTGGCCAGTTTGCAAGTAGTAAGTAAAATAGGTCACATCTAAAAGTACTGGGATTAGAAGATGCAACTTTTTATTCATTTCTAAGAGATAAAAAAGTTCAATTAAAACTCAGCCTCTGTGAAGGACCAAATCAAGGGTATGAGTATAAGTAACATTCTTAAATTTTCCAAATCAATTAAGGTGGATCCACTAATAAGTCCTTTCAAGCTGCACATAATGCCTAGAAAGAGAAAAAGAAAAGAAAAAAAAAAAGCTAAGGATGGTCCTAGAAGGTTTGGCTCAGCGGATGGAGTGTAGGCCTGTGGACTGAAGGGTCATAGGTTTGATTCCAGTCAAGGGCATATACCCACATTTCAGGATCAATCCCCAGTGTGTGGTGTGCAGGAGGCAGCCAGTCAATGATTCTCATCATTGATGTTTCGATTTCTATCTCCCCTCTCTCTGAAGTGAATAAATATCTATACATTTTTTAAAGAAGCAAAGAATATAGGGAATGTCTGATAAATTCAAGTCTCCTATCATTAATTATTAATAATTAATGTAGAGAGGACCACAGCTAATACAGGATTATATGTTTGTGTTGTTTTTTATTGTTGTTGTTTTTTGTCTTTTAATCCTTACCTGAGAATATTTTTCCATTGATTTTTAGAGAGAGTAGAAGGGAGGGGGAGAGACAGAAAGAGAGAAACATCGATGTGAGAGGGACACATCAATTGGTTGCCTCCCTCATGGGTAAGAATTAAGCCTGCAACTGAGGCATATGCCCTTGACCAGAATCAAACCCAGGACACTTCAGTCCTCAGGCTGGCGCTCTATCCACTGAGCCAAACCAGCTAGGGCAAAACAGGATTGTAGATGTTGGTACTGGCTGGAATAAAAGATCAAAGGTACAAAATTACAAATATATGCATTCCATTGATAGAGTTACACTATCTAAAAAGCCACAAACATGGACTAAAAGTGACTGTGACTATTTGTAAGTTAAAAAGTAAAGTTGCATAGTCTCACCACTATTTTTAATGTTCTTATAGCCAGTTTTCACTAGCCCATGAATTTTGACAAAATATAGAAAGGAGGTAAAAATTTTATTAAAAGAAAAAAATATCTTTATTGATAATAGATTTATGTCTAATATCCTACAAAAAGATAAAGAAAAATAGTTAATTGTTGTTTAAAAATTAATAAAGGCAGTATTTTATATATATAACAATCAATATGAAAATATATTTAAGTAAAAATCCCATTTTTAGTAGAAAAAAAAAAGAGGTAAAAGTCCCTTGATATAAAACTTAGGTAATGTTGAGAACCAATATAAGAAAACATTAATATTATTCCATTGAGAGTCAAGAATAAAAAGATAAATCATAATTTTGAACAGGAAAACTCAGTATTGAGATTACATCAATGCTTATAAAATTTATTCATAAATTCAAATAAATGCTAATTAAAATATGAATAAGAACTTCTAAAAAAATAAAGAAGATACTGAACTTTATCTGGAAAAATGAGCCTGCAAGAACAGCCAGGAAAATTAATTGTCGAAGGACTGGCCCTGCCAATATTAAATCACATTATGAAGTAACAATAATTTAAAACAACTTGGCACTAGAGAAGATATAGACAGATGAGTGAAACACAATGAAAAGCCCAAACACCAGACTCCAATTGAAATGGAAATTCAGTGATAATAGTTTTTCAAATAAATGGAGGTAAAAAGTGATATTCCATATACATTGTTAAGACAACTGGCTAACCATTTAGGAAAATAGAGGGGGGAAATATGAATGCTCATGAACTTTGCTGCAAATATAAAAATTTAAATGTTAAAATATAAAATAATAAGATTCTAAATTAAAATCATGGGTAATTATGTTAAAAATGTAAAACCTTCCTATACAAAAACAGACAAAATAAATAAAAAGAAAAATAACTATACTAGTATTTATGCAAACATTTAAATTTTCTATTGGGCTAAAAAATTTAAAAACAAGTCAAAACACATAATATAAACCAGCAAAAATATTTCACACAATTTGTGAAATGCATATAAAATCTATTTCTGAAAAGATGACCAGCCCAGTAAGGGGGGAGGGGATATGAATAAAAAGTGAGTTACAGAGAAATAACAAAATATTTAAAAATCACATGACACAGTACTCTACTTACTAATAAATAAATGCAATTTAAATCAGTGCCATTTTCCATTGATAGTGGTGAAATTAGAAACTTTAAGGAAACTCAGTGCTGATAAGAATACGACAAAAGATATTTTCACATACTTGTTAGACTCTAACAAGTTTTCCCAGTGGTCTTAGGTGATCCTGCCAGTGGTTCTCAACCTGTGGGTCAGTTGAGAACCGCTGTTGTAGAGCCTAAGACCATTGGAAAACACAGATATTTCCATTATGATTCATCAACAGTAGCAAGATTACAGTTATGAAGTAGCAACAAAAATAATTTTATGGTTGGGGGCTACCACAACATGAGGAACTGTATTAAAGGGTCGCGGCATTAGAAAGATTGAGAACCACTGTGTTAGAGGAATACAAACTTTCTGGATAGTAAATAGAGAATGGTGGCAAAGTTTAATTAGGAATTTAACCTTATGATCCTATAATCAATTCATATCTGAGAAATTTCCCTATGAATATAATCAGAAACACTTACTGAGAAATATACATAAAAGATGTTTATTACTGTCTTGTTGAAAACACACACACACACACACACACACACACACACACACACACACACACACGGGATAATTAATAAAGAACTACAGAGTCCCTACGTTAGAGATTTCTTAAATTGGATAAAAACACTTCCTATAGAGTGTAGCTGTGCTTAACTTTCTGTATACAGTTTCTTCCAGTAAGTCTTTTTGAAATTTCAACTTTCCTCCAAACTGGAAAATTTTATTCAACTCCCTTCTTTGGCACTTAACACTGACTGCATTAAAATAGTTACGTTGTATGTGTTCTGTGCTTTATAATCCCAACCTTGTTAATGATTCACTCCTATTTTTTTAGTAGATATGACCACCTTTTATCAATATCCAGATTCTCTCTACCCCCAAGTACAGGAAGGAATCCCACTCTCCTGACTCTTGAAATTGGTATGATTTACAAAATTTTTGTTATGGTTAATCAAAGATGAATGGGAGCGGTTTAAGAGCCACTGTTTGAATCTCCATTGTACCTGCTACTATACTTATAATTCAAATGGTGAAACTTCTATTACCCTGAGCCTCCATATGAGGACAATGGGGGAACCCTCACTGCTGCTAATTACCGGTAATATGCAGTTTGATGAATAATAAACTTCTTTTATTTTTATTTTTATTTTAAGCCATAGACATTTGGGATTTGTTTGTTATTGCAACATAACCTACTCTATCCTAGCTGATGCCTTGCTTGTGATTAATGGCAATTTGCTGAATATACAAAATATTTTCATTTTCTAAAATATGGTAAACAGTCAAGTCCTCCAAGAAAATTTTAATAAAGCCAGTGTTCTGAGGATTCATACTCTTGTTTTCATCCAAATTTACAAGAGATTAGAATCAAAGAGAATCCAAAATTTATAGTAAGATGATTTCATTTCCATAGCTTTTATGATATGAAGAGACTGTCCATCTCATAAATTGTTTCACCACCACAGTTTCTAAAGTCTGGTCCAGATTATTTATTTCAGTAGTAAGAGAATATGAAAAGTAATATTTTTAAACCTCTTATTCTCTTAAGGTTTCTCAATGTATTTATTTGTTTTTAAAGGACATATGCTTTGTACAGTAGCATAGGCATGTAACTCATATATATATGTATCTGGGGCTACATGCCCAAAAGTCTTTTACTGCAAAGTGTGTGCTATTTAAAGTCTAGTGATCTGTGGCCTAGAGTGAAGTATCCCTCATCCCTTAAGAGAGATGTAGACAATGAAACCTGTCTCATGGCACAATCTGCACAACCTAAACTCACTCATCCAGGCTCCTCCTCCTATCTTCTTAGCTACTGCCAGCCATTCAGGGATTCTACTCACAGTGCAGGTAACAGCGGGAAAGTGGAGCGAACCGCACTGCTACAAACTGCTCCGGCCAAAGCAGGGAAAATGGTGAAAAGAGGGCCACTTTGAAAGCAAGACATTTTATCTCAACACCTTGATCCTTGAATAATTTCAGACAAATGATTTAAGTTTTTCACCTCTCAGTTTTCTAGATTGTAAAATAGGAAAGACTTACTTCACAATTAATGTAAAAATAGGGATAGCATGACTTAGTTTACTAACTGCATATGACTTTTGTTGAGGATTTCATGTAGTAAAAAAAAATATGGCTAAAACTGATGCAAAATATGTCTAAAAATAAAACAGAAAAATGTATACACAACAGGAAAAGCCTCCAAAAGCACCCAGTACATCAAAAGCTTTACTCATTTTGGGTGTTTTTTTCTCCTCTCAGTTAAGAAGAAATGCTGTCTTACTCAGGCTCATGCAATAATGACTTACTGGGAACTGACCAAATGTACTCAAATATTCTCTAACACAAGGATGGGTATTTCCCTGGGGATTGGTGATCACCGTTGGACTACTCGGGCCTATAAACAAAGTAGATTCCCGAGCTCCCACTACAGGGTCACTGCCATAGTTTATCAGTGACCATAGAACTGAGTATGCCCAAAGTGAAGACGAGAAGTCAAGTTTAGAACCAAGAAAATATGAATAACACTGTAAAAATTCAATAGAAGTTGTAAGTTTCCCAATGATGCCAGTAGAGGAAAGTTAAATAGGACAGAAAGAGGCATAGCAGCCAATAAAAGAGGCAGGACATGAAATTACTGGTTCTTCATAATAAACTGAGATGCTGAATCCATTTTAGAGCCTTAAAATCAAAAGGTTGAGAGGTCAGAAAAGTACCCAACAAAGTAGTGAAAACCTGAGCACACCCAGATCAACGCTTCTGTATAGGAGGGACTCCCACCCTGACTTCAGAGACTATGTAGGGAGGCACAGCTAGTGCTGCTTTGGAAGAGCCTCTGAGGAAAGAATGTAGCAAAGAAGGAAATGTGGTAAAGCCTCTTCAGTAAAGAGTAAAGAAAGTTTTTCAGAAAGTCCGGGTTATAACAATAATTCCATGGATTCTCTGGATTCAGATAAAGCAAAATGTTGTATTAGAAAGCATAGTACGTATATATGTGTATATGCCTTCATTTAATAATATTTTGATTATTTAGCATATCAATTATAACATTAATTATATCAACACATTAATCATTACTATACTTATCACCAATAGTACATTTATAGATTTGCTATATAAGTTTACATTCCTACTAGAGGCCCAGTGCACAAAATTCGTGCCTAGGGGAGAGATGGGTCCCTCAGCCCAATCTGCACCCTCTCCAATCTTTACTCTCTTAAGATAAATGGATCCCTCTCACAATTCGGAACCACTGGCTCCTAACTGCTCACCTGCCTGCCTGCCTGGTGCCCCTAACTGCTCTCCCCTCCTGGCCTGATCCCCCTAACTGCCTAACTGCTCTCCCCTGTCAACCTGATCCCCCTAACTGCCCTCCCCTCCTGGCCTGATTCCCCTAACTGCCTATCTGCTCTCCTCTCCTGACCTGATCCCCCTAACTGCCTATTTGCTCTCCCTTCCTCTCTGTGCCCTTCAGATCCCTGGTCCAGGTGCTGAGAACTTTCCACTGTGGCCCTGCCCCCATTCTGATTGGTCGTTATGTGATGGCATCTCAGACAATTTGCATATTCCTTTATTATTAATATAGACAGGTTATTTCATCACCCCAACATTTAGAGAATGGAAAGTGGAAGAGATGATAAGAAATTCATTGTGAAAAAGTAACCAGTAAGGCAAGAGAAAGGATAGGAACCAGTGACATTCCAGAAGTCAGGAGAAGAAATCATTCCAATAAGAAGAAATTAGTCAATTCATTCAAAGAAGAAGGAAATATTCAATATCTTGTTGTATGTCTCAAATACTGCCGATAAGCAGAGATTATTGGAAATCACTGACTAATGGATTTCAAAGATGGAAGACATTAGTGATCTAAATATGCAGCAGACAGTTGGGATAGAAATCCTACTGGTGTTTTAAGTGGGAAAGAAAGTGAAAAAGTGCAAGTGAGTAAAGGCATGCTTACACTGGAGTGGGAATGAGAAATGTAGTAGTAAATGAAGGAGGCTATGTGATTGGTTTGAGATGGTCATTTTGGTCTATTGGGATAATTTAACCAGAAAAGATAAACATTACTGACACAGAAGAAGGGCTAGTTAGTAACACAAATTAATGGAAAAGGATGGGATCCCGAGCACAAAAGGAAGGTAGGTATTATATATGGATTGTTCATTCAGATTAAAAAGAGAGAGGCAAAATATAGGTATCTATAGAGGTAAGAGGATATATGCAGAAGAACGGAGTTTAGAAAATTTCTGTCTGCTTCACATGGGCACTTTAACATGCAGATAAAAGATAAAAGATAAAAAATAAATTAAAGGTATTTCCAAAACATTTGCCTTATGTAATCAGCATGATAGTTGCTCCAATAAGCAAATCATAATTATCACATCACAAAATCTATATCATTTAATATTGACCAAGCACATGCTTGGTCTCATTTAATCTTCAAACAGGCTATAAAATAATATCATGGCCCCCACTTTCTAGATTTTGAAAACCAGGTTTACAGAGATTAAGAAGTATGACTGGGTGATTAAGTAGACTAAATTCAGAGCTCAGCCTGTAACCTGTAACTGCTTTAAATCTCCCTCCCCTTCCCCCCTTCAACACACACACACACACACACACACACACACACACACACACACACCACTGTTTGTGCTGTGATGCTTTCAGAAAACTACACAGGTAGATTACTCTCTATTTTGGAGAAAGAAAAAGAAAAAAGTGGCAACTTTGCTAAACCAGTTCTATTTTTCCCTCCTATGGCACCAATGGCTTTGCTTTAATATTTTAAACTTTTTTGTTTTGCTTCAGAGACACTATAAGAAGTAGAACTACTAGCATACTAAGTTTAATATATCATTTCCTAACACCTCAATCCTTTGTTCTCTCAAGATATATATTGGAATTCTTTGATCATGACTGAATTTATAATAGAAACCATGATAGCACCACTTATTGTTTGACTTTAGAAGCCCAGATAATGCACATAAGAGACTTATTTAAGTGGGAAAGTCTCACTCATCACAAGATTCTTTGGTAGTGATGAGGTCTTGAAGGAACCATTTAAATGTTAAGTGCTCTAACAAAGAAATTAAACAAAATGTATAATTTGTTCCATAATGATAACTTTGATATAATTAGTATACTGTATAATCCTACCTAGAAAAACCAAGGTTAAAAAAAAGAAATTATTAATATGTCCTGTGTTTCCAGAACTGAATTAGCCATAAAAAGTTTCATACACTGCCAAAACCAGTTTGGCTCAGTGGATAGAGTGTCGGTCTGGGGACTGAAAGGTCCCAGGTTCGATACCCGTCAAGGGCATGTACATTGGTTGCAGGCACATCCCCAGTAGGGGGTGTGCAGGAGGCAGCTGGTCGATGTTTCTCTCTCATCGAAGTTTCTAGCTCTCTATCCCTCTCCCTTCCTCTCTGTGTAAAATCAATAAAATATATTTTTTTTAAAAGTTTCATACACTTTCCAAAAAGCCATAAATAGAGAGCAGTTATCCAATATAACCCAAAATAAATTTAAATGTGTGTGTGTGTGTGTGCATATATATATATATCCATACAACTTAAATATGTTAGGTTTCCTTAAGGACGAGGAAGTGTTTTGACGTACTTAGGTTCCAGAAAATAGCTTTAAAGCATGTTATAAAATGAGTTACCAATTGAAGACCATTTGGTGGATTACGTGTTCCTTTTAATTTGTAAACTCAGAGGAAAAAATATCCTGCAAAAATCTGTATACATTCAATTTGTCTGATATGTGAGGAACATGTTAAAGCAAGTGAGAAAGTACATGTAATCTTAATTATTGTAAATGAGAATTCCTGTTATGGGGGTTTTCAGAAAAAAATCCACAATGGAAAGTGTGCTGGGAAGTTTTCCTAATGGAGAACAGGATTGTGTGAAACAATCTCCCCAAAGCCATCATATAACGCCTGGAAGAAACATCTTGCCCTGCCACAAGTCAAGGCCACCTCAGAGGTATGATCTTAACAGTCCTATTTCTGAAAGTCAAGGAAATGTATTATGGAGAGAGAAAAAAACCACACACACACACACAAGGAGAAGTCTTTAAGTAACTTACTAAATGACTTTAAGTTGAGATAAAGAATCCTCTGAAGCCACAGGGAATGGGAGGCAGAATTTAAATGGCGGCATGAAGGGATGTTAGGCCCCGATGACCGTGTCAAGTCAGATTTATGCCCAAACAATGACTTTCAGAAAACAATCAATTCTGGATGAAATCATAACTGGATTGAAAACAGAGACCTCTGCATAAACATACATCTTAGTTATCGAACTCAATAAAAAGTATGGCTATGTAAAATCCACATCCATCTATTTTAAAGACAGCACAATAGCCCTAAACTATAGAGCAGTCAAGAGATTTGATTAATTAAATTACCTTTATTCCTTCTTTTATTTATACTGCTTTTTACCTTTATTTTTTTTTTAAAGGCACATCTCTTCCCAAGGAAACTCACTTCAATTCTTTAAAGATGAATACAAAGCTTCCATTCTATTGGGTCGGCAGCTAAGTAATTGCGGGTTTCACACACATATGGCTTCAGTTGAATTTTTAGGTTTGCAGACGTAGTACAAATGTAAAACACATTTTGTTATTTGATAGTTGGCTATTCAGCTGTTAATCAGTAAAAAAAGTTTTTTGATCTGTTTTGTAGTTTTTGTTTGGCGTTCGTTGAAAAATGGAAAATCAAAAGGAACATTTTCGTCATATTTTGCTTTTTTATTTCCGCAAAGGGAAAAACGCATAGCAAGCTCATAAAAAGTTATGTGCTGTTTATGGTGACGAAGCCTTAAAAGAACGGCAGTGTCAAAATTGGTTTGCCAAATTTCGTTCTGGTGATTTTTCACTCAAAGATGAAAAACGCTCTGGTCGTCCAGTTGAAGTTGATGACGCCTTAATCAAAGCAATAATCAATTTGGACTGTCACAGTACAACACGTGAGATTGCAGAGAAGCTTCATGTATCACATACATGCATTGAAAATCACTTAAAACAACTTGGCTATGTTCAAAAACTCGATACATGGGTTCCTCACGAACTGAAAGAATCACAGTTAACGCAACGCATTAGCAGCTGCGATTTGCTAAAGAAACGTAATGAAAATGATCCATTTTTAAAACGACTGATAACTGGCGATGAAAAATGGGTTGTTTACAACAATATCAAGCGGAAAAGATCGTGGAGCAGGCCAGGTGAACCAACTCAAACAACATCAAAAGCTGATATTCATCAAAAGAAGGTTTTGTTATCAGTTTGGTGGGATTACAAAGGAATTGTCTACTTTGAACTCTTACCACCCAACCGAACGATCAATTCTGATGTCTACATTGAACAACTAACGAAATTAAACAATGCAGTTGAAGAAAAGCGGCCCGAATTGACAAATCGAAAAGGTGTTGTATTCCATCAGGACAATGCAAGGCCACACACATCCTTGGTCACTCGGCAAAAATTAATGGAGCTTGGTTGGGATGTTTTGCCACATCCACCATATAGTCCTGACCTTGCACCATCTGATTACTTTTTGTTTCGATCTTTACAAAACTCCTTGAATGGTAAAAATTTCAATAATGATGATGATGTCAAATCGTACCTGATTCAGTTTTTTGCTAATAAAAACCAGAAGTTTTTTGAACGTGGGATTATGATGCTGCCTGAAAGATGGCAAAAGGTCATTGATCAAAATGGGCAATACTTTACAGAATAAAGTTATTTAGTTCCATGAAAAAATTGTCTTTGATTTTCTTTAAAAAATCCGCAATTACTTAGTTGCCGACCCAATATATTTTATCTCTAAAACCCAGGTAAAAGGAAAAATAAATACATTTATTCATTCATATATGCATATATTTATGCATCTCCCAAATGCCCAGGCTATTTGTAAGAATGTCAATGAAACAGCTATGATCTTATACTGAAGTTCTTCTCAGAACAGGTACCCTCCTGACCTTCCCAGAGGAATTCCCCATTCACCTGGAGAAGCACCAGCTGTCTCTCGGGATACAGAAAGACCTGGGAAATATCAGACATCTCTCATTCCTGTGAGCCTGGCCTGTCCCTTGTCATCTCCTAAGATGCACCTCCGTAACTTAAAATAGGCAGAGAGCCCTAGCTGGTTTGGCCCAGTGGATAGAGCATCAGCCTGTGGACTGAAGGGTCCCGGGTTTGATTCCAGTCAAGGGCACATGCCCAGGTTGTGAGCTCAATCCCCAGTGGGGGAGGCAGCCGATAAATAATTATCTCTCATCATTGATCTTGTTCTCTCTCTTTTTCTTCCCCTTCCTCTCTGAAATCAATAAAAATATATTTTATAAAAGTAAAAAACAAAATGGGCAGAGATTGTTAAGTGGCTAAAAATATCCATAGAGGCCCAAGGCCACTCAGTAAACAAGAGGAGTGTATACTGCTTCTCATGAATTATATCAATTATTGCTGCTGCTATACCTCCTGTAACTCTCCCCGTAATATAAAGCTGCCCTGGTGTATTCCATCTTCTGTTTCTTTTGTAGTTACTAACCCTCCTGTTTCCCCTGGTGACCACTCTAACCCATGTCTGCCCATGACACGCCAGCCCATGCCATGCCGCATCTCAGCTGAACCAAGCTGCTTGATGAATAAAGCAGAACAAAACAACAAGCATTTATTTAAGAAGAAACCTGTACCAGGAGCCATCCTAAGTATTCTTTATACATTATCTCACTTAAGTCTTCACAAAAGCCTATAAAGAAATCTCCAGTGCATAAATGAAGAAAGAGTCAAAGACATTATTAAATAACGTGCCCAAGATCAAACAGCTTGAAAGTGGCAAATCCATCAGGAGATCTGCCAGAGATCCATCCAGTAAGAACAACCATAGAAACATAAAATAGATATAGTTTGCATCAGGGTTTCTCACATTTGGATGCTGCACACATTATTTTAAAAAGATAATAATTTTGCAAAGATCGTAGTTAGAAAATTAATGCAGGTTTTTTCCAGGGGCAAACAAAGAACTTAGAAATAAAATTGTGTTTTAGGAATTAAGCTAACAAATCAACATGGGGATATGAGCAAATACAAATAGGCATCTTGGATGTGGACCAGCTATCAGAGCCAATAGGCCTTGACTAAATCCATGGGGATGTATTAACTTATTGAATATATTTAAAGAGCATGTACTTCAAGGAAAGTCAGCAGTTCTAATGTTGTCTGTACCCACTGAAGCTTGAGAAGTTCAGTAAAGTTAAGCCAATAGGCCACCTGCCAGACAGGTACCTATTATGGAGATGGACATGTGGATATTGAACTATCTGTGGCTAACAGGGAACACATTACATTCATATAATTTCTCCCTTCTAAGAGAGTAGCTTGCTCCCGCCCCCACAGGAGAAAATATGGAATCAGGGTAATGCCAATAACTGTTCCATTTGACAGTGGTCATCAAGTAAAAACCACTTTCATCTAGTAATAAAAGCTTAAAATTTTTTTAAAATATAGTTTATTGATTTCAGAGGGAAAGGGAGAGAGAGAGAAACATCAATGATAAGAGAAAGAATCATTGATCAGCTGCCTCCTGTATGGCCTCTAACTGAGAATCAAGCCTGCAATCTGGGCATGTGGCCTGACCTAGAATTGACTGTGACCTCCTGGTTCATAGGTCAGTGCTCAACCACTGAGCCAAACCTACTGGGCAGTAATAAAAGCTTCATTAGCCAATGGCCACTGACAAATTACTGAAGCCACAAATCTTGGATTCACCAAGGGGAACACTATTGAATGGGAGTCATCATAGGTAACAACATCCTTATCTTCTCTGAGTGACTAAAACAACTGGGCATATTTGTGTATTGATGTGTTTACCTTTTCACCATCTCTCCCTGGTTCTCCTTTGTAACCTGGTAGTCCTCGGGGTCCCTAAATTAACCACAAAATAAAATTCCGTCAGTTATGGTTTTATGGCTCACTAGAAATAGTATTTCTAAAATATGCATAAACAGATCACATACTTGTATTCCTGGGGATCCTGGAACACCTGGGGATCCTGAGATTCCTTGATATCCCTAAAGAAAAGTGAAGAGTAAATAATTAACATTCTACCCATTCCCAAAGAGCAGCCCTCCATTTCAGGATTCACGCCTGTCTCAAGTTCCTCACACCTAAGACTTCACTTAGTTAAGAAATCAAAATAATAAAGTGTCAAATGCTTAATAAGGAATTCATATCCTTCAGCTTTTAGGGTAAAAAGGTCTTAAATATCTCAAGATTAATAAAAACACTCAGAAACGCTTCAATCAAAAGGAAGCCTTTGGGATCAGAATATAAAGCCAAAGTTCACATCCTCTAAACAAATGTGCTGCACATTAGACACATATTCAACACATTCAGGAGAAAACACCTAAAACTGGAGGATTAAACAAATGCAATACATTTTTAAACTTCCCGAATCCGAGCTAATCCCTAGAATAAACTAAACCTTGATGACTAAGTCTGTAACAGCCTTTGGGATGCTCATTTTAGAAAGCTGCTATGTTAACCCCAAGAATATGGCTGTGACAAGTGTCCCCCACCTCCCAAGGCTGAGCTGTCTGCAGAGGCCATGGTCCACTTTCATCTGTACTTCTTACACATCCCTCCAGAAACTGGACCCTTGGTAAAACATCACATATTTTTCAGACAGGGGGAACTCTTCATTCTTCACTTAGTACATGGGGACTAAACTCCCAAATGAACTTGCAGGCCTTGAACATTTCTCTAGGTTCTCAAGGTCAATATCAGGTTGACCTGGACCACTGAAAACACATTTACCTGCCTTATTTAGATTCCCGTTTCTCCCACTGTATTCATATTCCATCTTTCTCAGATCTTACTGTTTGGACACAGCTTTCTTTTGTCAATAGTATTAACACAGATCTCATTCATGTTTCAATCACATTTTCATTCTTAAACCCAAAAGCTTTCTTTTCATGTAGCTCCTCATAGATATCTGCTCTGGTCTTTGTAGTCACCCAATTACTTGTCAATATCTTTTCAGCTGCAATTTTAGAGACATCATAACTACCATTTCCAAATATTTCTTTTACTACTCTTTGCTAGCTCTAACAACAACAATAGTGGTTGTCTCCAAAAGATCAGTCACAGATTATAGTTTTTCTCTTTTTATATGCACTTGCATTTCTTATTTTGTAAAATGGCCTCAGTTACTCCCTGAATGATGATGACTCCATCATTTCTATCACTAACCATCATCCTTCCCATCACACCCCATTCAGATTCCACAGAGTATATCATTATGATTTAGTCAGTTGGATTTCTCTCAACTCCCTTTGCCCGATCCTTAAACATTTTATTTCACCAGTGAGTGAGAATCATCAGCAACCTTCCATACTCCATTCAAAACAACCAGCGATTCTCAAACCTGCCATACGCTCTCTGGGTGGGCACTGTCTCTGTGTCCCCTTGAGAAGAGGAACCAAATCTAACTCATTTCTGTATTTCCAGCATGAAATAGAGCATCTGGCACATTTTCTGTTTATCAAACATTGGAAGAAGTCACCTTCAAATCATCCACAAGGCACATAAGAGTGAAATCTCTCTTCCCCTGAGGAACCATATTATGTTTGTGCTCTTTCCAATAGCAAATTGATACTTTAGTAATGCCGTGTGCTTCATGTTCTCAGGATCAGTCAAAAGAAAGAAGTCAACCTACACAGGGTTTGCTCAGCTGTATATCTGTACCACTCTGGCTATCACTGAATCTCCTTCCCTCACCACTTTAGAATCAGAAAGGCCAGGAATTGAATTTCAATTCTATCACTGTTGGTACAAGCCAAAATAGAACTAGGTTACTTATGAATGCCTCCACCGGGTCTATCCTTCAGATTCTTCAATATCTTGCATGCACTCTCTGGACAGTCTGACATAACTTGCAATAGGCTGTTGTCATTGGGAAAAATAATAATAGCAATGATTTACATACAACTTGTCATGTTCCAAACTAATAAATTCACTTAATCTTCACAATCACCCTTTAATGTAGCCTTATCTCCATTTTAAAATGAGGATACCAAAGCACAGCAGGTTAAGTGAGCACCTAGAGAAAAGACATATTCATAAAATTCTCTAAAAGAAAAGTTACCATGGAGATTAGCTATCAATATTTATCAAAATGATTTGTCATCTTCACAGTTTACATTTACTGAATTATTTTCTCTCACATTTTTTTCAAATGTTAAGCCAAATGTCATATCTGCTTTATTACTTTTTTCAGAAAGTTAATCTTTTGGAGAAGATCAAAAACTTATGCTATCTCTTCTCTTCGAAGAAGTTAATGCATTTTTATAGAGAGAACACATGACATTTCAGTGGATTAAAGTAACATGAAAATGACCCAGAATGTGTTTCCAGCTCACCTCTGACTCATAATGTGACCTCAGACAGAGAAATCAAATCCCCAGATCCAGGGACAACACAATGAAGTGGAAAGACAATGAATTTTATAATTGGAAAAGACCTTGGGTTGAATTTTTACTTCTCCCTTTCTACAGGATTTTGGCAAAGTCACATTGCCCAGTTAAACCTCAGTTTTTTACCATAAATCAAGATACTAATATCTACTTTATTGAAAAAAGAAACATGGTGTTATGGGTGAAAATGTCTGGCAGATGTTAGGATCTCAATAAATATTTCTTCCTTTTCTTAGAATCAATGATTATTGTATAATCCTATGAGAACGCTTATGGAGAATGTTATTCTGTAGCCTTAATAGCCACCATTAACGCATGGGGAATGGCAGGTCCAGTCATCATCATGATTTAACCATTTTGCAACATTCGTACATATCTAATCCTGAACATGTGAGCAAGGCCTCAGTGTATTTTACAATGGCTCTCTTGGTTTTGATTTTGGAAGAACTACAATAAAGGAATAGTATCTACTTCCCAAAATACGAGAACCAAGCTACTGTCGTTCATTTTTTCTTAACTTACAAGGAGACAAGGTCTTAAAAACTTAAGTTGTATAAAGAAATTCAAAGATTGTTTTAGAAACTACAGGAAGCATGATTGGTAATAAAATAAAAAAACAAAACCACATCCAAGGTGGGGAAATCCCAGGGCAAAACACCAGAAAAAATTAGATTAAATTCAGAAAAAAAAAGTTTGGACTAAAAACCAGGAAAATAAAGGTTAACAGGGAGAAATATCATAACAGAGAACAATTTCCAAGATGAGCAAAAAATAAAACGTTGACTCATAGCAGGGCACACTAAAACAATCAAACAAAAAATGCCCTGAAACAGGAAAAATTATAAGCTTTTCATATAGTTTGCTGAGCTTTTATTTTCTCAAATACACAAGTTTCTATGTTGTACACTGGAACTTTCACATGATCTTTGACTGCTTAATACTTGTCAACATTAATTTTACCATTTTGCAATTATTAGTAGATCCAAATATCCACACTACCCCATCTGCAAGATTTCTGACAGTATTTAAGTTTTTCCCATGTTCAGAAAAAGTTTCTCTGTAGATGAGTCATTTTATAGGAAAAAAATATTCTCACTGCCAAATTGTAGGGTTGAAGTATACAAAGTCAATTTACTTTTCTTCCATGATTCATAGTTGCCATGCTCCAGGAAAGATATATAGTTTTAAAATGGAAATTGGTAATAAAATCATCAAATGTGTTAGGGTCAAAATGGCTAGTGAGCACAATTCTAATCATACTACAAAATAATCTGCCAATATAAATATATAGTATTTTAAGTAGTGAGAAGATTTCCTTTAAATACTCTAAACTTAAAAATGAGAATAAAAATCCAAAGAAATTATTTGGAATATCACTTATTTTTTAAAATGTATGAATGTAATTTAAAGTTTATTCTATTTCACAATTTTCTTCAAAGTTTTCCAAAATTCCAACAGATACTCTTAGGTACACAGCCAGGGTAACTAGGTAACCAAAATCAAGTGTCTACTTTTAATGTTCACTGTGGAATCTTCTACTCATTGGTGGACTTTATAGCTCTATACAACTAAATTTGAAGAATATTCATGAATCTTTATATATATATATATATAAATTTATAGGAATATATGGATATATATATAAATTTATAGGAATATATGTATATATTAACATATATATTTAATACAGAAACTAGCTTACCATGTAACCCAACTATTCATCAAATATGTAAACTATTTAACTTGTATTACTTGACTAACAGATCACATGAAGGTATATAAAATTACACCTGAGCTAAGTTCTAAGAAAGAACTGTGATGCTATGGGAGATGAAGAGGAGACAGTCAAGCCCTAGCCTATTTGGCTCAGTGGATAGAGCATTGGCCCACAGAATGAAGGGTCCTGGGTTCAATTCCAGTCAAGGGCATGTACTGCAGTTGCAGACTAGATCCCCGCATGCAGGAGGCAACCAATTGATGTGTCTCTCTCACATCAATGTTTCTCTTTCTTTGTTTCCCCCCCATCCTTCCCACTATCTCAGAGAATCAATGGAAAAATATCAGTGGGTAAGGATTAACAATAAAGTAGACAATCAAGGGAAGCTTTCTGAAGAACTGAGCTCAAAGGAACACTAAGGAAAGCACAACACGTAAGAGAAAGCCCTTCAATGTGCTAGGTGGCATGATAGGATAAGCCCTTTCCCTGAAGATGAAAGAAGAGATGTATGTAAACATACTGCACACAGACTGGAATGACAGAATGGAGGTTATGTACACAGCTTGTGGGTCTAATGAAGGACTTTGATCTTAATCCAAGCCATTAAATCAGGTATCACACAATCAGACTTGAACTTTAAAGAAGTCACTTTCACACTGTGAAGGACATATTAAAGGGAGCAAGAAAAAGTACATATGAAGATCATAGGGGAGGCTCTGAAGGGAAGAGATAATGGTAGGGAGAATCTGAATCCATTCAAGGAGTAGTCTAACCTGATGATGGGTGACAGAAGGTAAGGAATTTGGAAATGTGGAATGATGCCCAGCATTCAGGCTTGTGCAGTGGATGGCTAATCCACATCACTGATTGAGGGAAGGACTCTGGGGGAAAATATAGTTTAATTAATTGCAAAATAGGAATACAAAATGTTAAAAATATTTTTATGAGCTAAGACAAATGATTTATATTTGACAATGAGAAACTCTATGCTTCTGTGAGGGAAGAAGAACAGAATTGTTACTTTAAATTAAAGCAAACTACATCTACTATAAATGAAATTTAATCAAAATCTAATCCTCCTTCCCTGGTGAATGGGTGATAAATTCATAGCAACATCAGCCACTTTTCATTAATAATTAGCTTTGAGCTAGGCTCATGAAAGAATAACACTGTCTACTTTTGGCAAATAATCTCTGCAGATATAGGTCAGTTCTTAGATTCACAGAATTTAATTAAATTTAGATAAATTAAGTTGTTCCCCAAGGAATTTTACACTTAAAGTTATATCAAGCTTATTTCAAAAGAAGAATGCATTCTAAGTTTATTTCAAAAGAAAAATACACAACTTTTTAATATAAGAGATACCATTTTCCATAATTCTTACTTCTCAACCTAAATTTCTATTAATTATGCTTTATATTCAAAAGGAGGTAACTAATAACTAATCCCATTTCCTCTTTTGCTGCTCTGCAATAATTTCCCCATAGTACTTACCATCATCTGATATTACTTATTTTTAAGTTATTATTGTGAATGTATTATCTGTTTCTCCCCAGTGGGATGTGAGCTTCAATAAAGCAGGAGTTTTGTCTATTTTGTATGCTGCTACATTTCCTTAGCCTAGAAAAGTGCCAGAAACAGTGGCATACCCAACAAATATTATGTATATGACTGGATGAATGAAAGAATATAAAAAATAAGCAAACAGACATAGAAATAATGGAGGGCAAAAGTAGGTTTACAATGGTAACACAAATAAATAATACAATAATTAATAAATAATAATGTAAGAATAAATTTTTTGTTTTATGTACTCATGACTATAAAACTACTTTTGCCCCCTCCGGTATTTATTGAATCTAGCTTGTCACTAATGCTGAGGGCTATAAAAATAATCATAGAGTCGAGACCGGTATGGCTCAGTGGATAGAGCATCGGCCTACAGACTGAAAGGTCCCAGGTTCAATTCTGGTCAAGGGCATGTATTGTACCTTGGTTGTCAGCACATCCCCAGTGTGCAGGAGGCATCTGATTGATGTTTCTCTTTCATCGATGTTTCTAACTCTCTATCCCTCTCTCTTCCTCTCTGTAAAAAAATCAATAAAATATATATATTTTTTTAAAATCATAGAAACAACCCTGCATTCATAGAGATTACAATAAAAGGAAGGCACACTATACACATAAATTTATCTTTAAAATCATAAATACTAGATGTGGAATCAAACAATTCCTTGAATAATTTAATTAAATACACAAATGACATATATATATGATGTCTATGTATACATAATTATTATCTACACTATCTATAACATATAAAATATAAGTAATCTATTTAAGAAGCATATGCGATAAATTTGGAAAGATCCTTATATGAGATTTATATAAGGGGAGTGCTGGAGAACAATGACTTAGCTAGCAACTAAGTGTCGTCCAGGAAAGCTTTAAGAAAGAAATAAGATTTTATTACAGAAAAGGAAGATAAACTGCCCAAGTGTAGAATAGTTCATTCGAGGCAAATGGCCCATCTTTTAGTTTATGAGTGTGACTCTCATGAGGGTGTGTGTGTGTGTGTGTGTGTGTGTGTGTGCGCGAGCGCTTTATAGGAGTGGGAGACCCGGAGATAATAAACACTTTTGCTAAGGAACACAAATTGAGGTGAAGTGAGAGTCCAGGTAGTAACTTCTCTTTCTCAGAGGATGTTTTTTATACACTTCATAATTAAGCTTCCTCTTGTGATTCTCCTTTCCAAGCCAAATAATAGCATGGCTTTGGCTTTTGTCCTAATGTATTCCAGTTTCCAGGTCTTTAATCTTCATGGCTCTCAGCCTTAAACTTCCCACAGCTCTTAAACTGTGGAGTCCACAACTGGCACATTTTCAGTTAAGAGCCTGGAAAGAGACAAGCATAAAAATCTTGTCTCGTGGGCCCTATTGTTCTACTACTAATTATTCACTCCCTGTCAAGCATACTCTCAAGCCCAGTACTAGTCTCCCCTGCCCCCCTTTCCTCTGATTCTCTACCATCATTCTTGAGGATTTTAAAACAGCATCTCTTGTTTGGATTATACCTGAAGTTCAGTAAATCCTCCCCCCATAGTTGTTTTCTGAGTTCTATTATCTCCCAGTTACTCTTTTCTGAATGAAATCCAGACCCTACACATCCCTAAAGTGTAGTAGCCTAAACCAAATCCAAAAGCAAGACTGACATCTTTCTTAATATAGACATTATATGTTTACTAATGATGCCAAAAGTTACATCATCCTTTTAGGCATCCCCATCACATATGTTGATCCCTTTTCACCAAGGTTAAATTTAAATAACATCTCCCAGACAAATAAGAGCCATATGTTTACTCCAGTTCAATTTCACTGTGCTAAAATAGTCATTCTCCAAGTTTGTCAATATTTTTTTGGACCTTCATATCATCCCAAACACCAAAGCCAATCCCAAAAATAAAATCAAGAATTTAAAATTCTTATAAACCATAAAAAAGAAAATGAATATTAAGTATCTTGAACTCCCCAAAACAAAAACACTGGAAGAAACTACAAGAGAAAAATATTTGTGGGAAAATATTACATTTTTTAAAAAAAGTAAAAACATAATTATAAGCCAAAGAAATAGAAGCAATATTTACAATAGATTGATAGATAAAAGGATGAATTCTCTTCATGCATAAGTTCTCTTTAATTGATATATAAAATACTATAAAATTGGTTTTAAAAAAATGAAAAACACTTCACAAAAAGGGAACTCACCAAATGTCAGACTTCAATATTCAAGTACCACTAAAAATTTCTACTGACTATTTAACATAAAAAAATTAATATATCCAAACCAAACTCCTGATTTCTCTTGCCTAGTTTTCTCTATCTCATCCTTCTACATCTCATTGGAGTTTCCTTTGACTTTTCTCCAAAATTTACATCCAATACATCAGCAAATCCTGTCAGCTCTAAATTCAAAATAGCCCCAGACTGTGCGTAGTAGTTCTCTTCACCTCACTATTACCAACTGGTCCCCATCATCTCCCTCCTGGGCTATTTCAAGAGCCTCCTGACTGATCTCATTGCTTTTGCCCTTATCACCCTAAAATTTATTCTCAACTCAATAGTTAAAGTAATTGCTCTTTGAAATAAGTTTTATCACATCGATCTTTGACTCAGGACCCTGCAATGACTCTTGAGTTCACCCCAACTGAAAGCCAAAGTCATCACAATGGCCCAAAGAACTGAACTCCATGTCTTCTTTCTTCCTCCTACTTATACAGCTTCATCCCCTACTAGCCCCATCCCTACCCCTATTTTTTTTATTCATTGTTTGATAAAGTCATGTAACTCTGAAATTCCCCATCTG